>NC_141194.1:70239602-71509602 GCF_055505025.1 Bos grunniens
AATCACGATGGTGTGATCACTGGCCTAGAGCCAGAGATCCTGGAATGTGAAGTCAAGTGGGCCTTAGAAAGCATCACTACGAACAAAGCTAGTGGAGGTGATGGAATTCCAGTTGAGCTATTCCAAATCCTGAAAGATGATGCTGTGAAAGTGCTGCACTCAATATGCCAGCTAATTTGGAAAACACAGAAGTGGCCACAGGACTGGAAAAGGTCAATTTTCATTCCAATCCCAAAGAAAGGCAATACCAAAGAATGCTCAAACTACCGCACAATTGCATTCATCTCACACGCTAGTAAAATAATGCTCAAAATTCTCCAAGCCAGGCTTCAGCAATATGTGAACCGTGAACTTCCTGATGTTCAAGCTGGTTTTAGAAACGGCAGAGGAACCAGAGATCAAACTGCCAACATCCTCTGGATCATGGAAAAAGCAACAGGGTTCCAGAAAAACATCTATTTTTGCTTTATTGACTATGTCAAAGCCTTTGACTGTGTGGACCACAATAAACTGTGGAAAATACTGAAAGAGATGGGAATACCAGACCACCTGACCTGCCTCTTAAGAAATTTGTATGCAGGTCAGGAAGCAACAGTTAGAACTGGACATGGAACAACAGACTGGTTCCAAATAGGAAAAGGAGTTCGTCAAGGCTGGATATTGTCACCCTGTTTATTTAACTTATATGCAGAGTACATCATGAGAAAAGCTGGACTGGAAGAAACACAAGCTGGAATCAAGATTGCCAGGAGAAATATCAATAACCTCAGATATGCAGATGACACCACCCTTACGGCAGAAAGTGAAGAGGAACTCAAAAGCCTCTTGATGAAAGTGAAAGAGGAGAGTGAAAAAGTTGGCTTAAAGCTTCAGAAAATGAAGATCATGGCATCCGGTCCCACCACTTCACGAGAAATAGATGGGGAAACAGTGGAAACAGTGTCAGACTTTATTTTTCTGGGCTCCAGAATCACTACAGATGGTGACTGCAGCCATGAAATTAAAAGACGCTTACTCCTTGGAAGAAAAGTTATGACTAACCTAGATAGCATATTCAAATCAGAGACATCACTTTGCCAACAAAGGTTCGTCTAGTCAAGGCTATGGTTTTTCCTGTGGTCATGTATGGATGTGAGAGTTGGACTGTGAAGAAGGCTGTTCACTGAAGAATTGATGCTTTTGAACTGTGGTGTTGGAGAAGACTTTTGAGAGTCCCTTGGACTTCAAGCATATCCAACCAGTCCATTCTGAAGGAGATCAGCCCTGGGATTTCTTTGGAAGGAATGATGCTAAAGCTGAAAGTCCAGTAGTTTGGCCACCTCATGCAAAGAGTTGACTCACTGGAAAAGACTCTGATGCTGGGAGGGATTAGGGGCAGGAGGAAAAGGGAACGACAGAGGATGAGATGGCTGGATGGTATCACTGACTTGATGGATGTGAGTCTCAGTGAACTCCGGGAATTAGTGATGGACAGGGAGGCCTGGCGTGCTGCGATTCATGGGGTCGCAAAGAATCGGACACGACTGAGTGACTGATCTGATCTGAAATACGTAACAATTAGTAATCCAAAAGATAATAACTTTCATTAATATTACCTTCAGCATGAAGTACTTGTAAATACAGGCTCCACCAACAATAAGTCCTGCCAAGATGAATGAAAGGCCTCAGAGAGTAAGCATACATCTCCCAGAGGAACCTGCTTTTTCCTTGGTGGCAACTCAGAGTTCCTATGTATTCAAAAGCAAAATTAGAAACAAACAAAGAAAACAAATTGTGCTTTTAGACACATAGTTGCTTTTGTATACATTTTACTGCCTTTGAAACCCAAGATATTTTAGATATATGTTAAGTCACCCTAGCCTAAAAATCATTTCAAGACACTTCTTGATGTTTAAAAATGTGAACATCTCCAATTTATAATAACCTTTTTTTCTGGCATTTTCAAATTCAAATATAAAGTTATTTCAAAGTATATACTTCTAAAATCAGCTGAAAATAACCACGCATTTATGCAATGTTATCCTCTTTAATTAAATGGAACCCATTACTTTCTGGACTTGTACAGTGATATAATCACTAACTTTCTGGAATACAGTAGTTTCTTTAGTGTTTTTTGTATATCAACTTATTTGCCAAATTAAAAGTGAATTAACAACCTTTGGTTTATTAAATGATTTTTAATAAGCTGTTTTTTGAAAATTAACTTCTATAGGAAGAAAGGAGTTCTATAAAGTAGGCATATACCATTTCCCCCTATTTTAGAAATTAAAATATTGAAGACTAAATTTATTTCATAACTCTTTTTTAATTGGGGAATAATTGCTTTACAATGTGTTTACCTTGCTTTCCAATGTTTGGTTTCTGCCATATGACAATGTGAATCAGCCATAAATATACATATGTCTTTTCCCTCTCGAACCTTCTTCCCACTCCCATCCTATCCCACCCCTCTTTGTTGTCACAGAGCACCAGGCTGAGCTCCCTGTTTTATACAGCAACTTTCTACTAATTTTAATGAGAAATTGGGCTTCCTAATGTCATCCAATATTATATGGCTGATTATTGCTTTTAATAAAATAACATTTTTTTATGTTCTGGGCAAAACACTAGATTTAAAGTACATTGATACTTAGGAACAAAGCTGTGTGTGTAAAAGTGACTATAAAATTTTGTTAAATCTATCATTTGTTTGGGCTTCCCAGATAGAGCTAGTGGTAAAGAACTCTCCTGCCGATGGATGAGGTTCGATCTCTGGGCTGGGAAGAGATCCCTAGAGGAGGGCCTGGCAACCCACTCCAGTATTCTTGCCTAGAGAATCCCATGGACAGAGGAGCTTGGAGGACTACAGTCCAAGGGGTTCCAAAAAGTTGACAGGACTGAAGCAACTTAGCATGCATGCATAATTTGTTTAGTAACTGGAACAAAAGAATCCAAAGCAAACAAGCAACCAATTAACTTTGTACTCTTCTCAGGGCAGTGGACCAAGGGGCCCTTCAGTTCAATTCTTCAAAGTCACAATGTCCTAAGCAGCAATATTAGTGAAGGGTAGAATGAATAAAGTCTGATAATCATTCAAATTGGTATGTAAATAGAATTGTTTTAGTCTTTCAGGCCATTAGCTCTTTTTCATAACTACTTAATGCTAATTAAACTTTAATTAATTTGGTGAAAACAAATGTACGGATTCTAAGGAGAGGCAATCATTTCATAAACTGTTTAAAAATTATTTATATTTAAAATTAAAAGAAATTTAGTATTCACATTTTCTTAGCTACATTTATTTATTTTCAAGCCCTCTATTAATACTTTATAAGCCTTGAAGGCTTTCTATGTTATAAAAATTTTCAGAAATTTAGATTATTTTTATTAAAAAATAGCCTTAGATAAATACTACAAATATTATCAATTATGATTGTGAATACCTGTAACCTAGAGCTACAGGCTTAGAAATTATATTTTAGATGATTAAATTGAGGTCCAGAAAAATGAAGTGACATATTCACAAGTCAGAAAAATGACTTACTTTGAAATTCCCAAAGGAATTTATTTTTTTCTTTTCACTGAGATCTGAGAAGAGAAATCTGCACTTCAATTTTATTTCTCCCTTCAATATTTCAGGAATTTTATTACTAAGCAAGATTTAAGTACTATAGTGCCCATTTCATAAACTTTCCCACCATAGTAAGTAAAATATGGAAACAATCTTATTACCCATGGATGGAAGAATTGACTAGGAATCAGGATTTTGTTTTCATTTAAATTTGCAAGACTTTGGTGTGGTGGGAGTCGTCACCACAGTTCATTTCCCTCTGAACATTTTTTTAAAGTCATTGTACACAACCTCTGACATACTATTCTGTCATGTTCAATTTCCTATGAACTTATCAGTACCTCACAATACAATGTGTCAAATATTATTGAATCAGTGAATCAGTGTTTTACAGTGGCCAAATCAGGATCCTGTGGGAATTTCATCACTTAATAAAGAAATATAATCACAGTGTGCATGCTAAATTTTGTTTATTCTACATAACACCACAGGCTTAGTAGACGTATTGCTTGCATATTAACTGAATTCAATAAATCATGAAGTTTGTGGTGATGAGGGGGAAAAAAGATTATTTTGTGACAATATTTAGCTGCTGGCATCCAATTAGACCTCCCCAAAAAATCTGGCCATTTTTCTCCTTACAAAGTAAGTAGGACAGTTACATATTTGACCTTCTATTATTTACAAAAAAATCCTCAACAATACAAGGTGGGTGGTTTTGAGTTCTGAAATGTGCAATAAACAACAGCTAGTTTGATTGCTGGGTTAATTATTGAAAGTTTCCCTGATAAAAATTCTGCAAAGGCTCATTAGCATTTCAAATTGTGTGCATAATCAGTTTTACTACATGGATTCTCATTTTTTTTTAAAGGTCTTTTGAAATCTCCACTATAAATGCAAAAGACTTTATAGAGAGAACAAGCAAATTGGGGCAGGTCTGTAAGCTCCAATACTGCACAGATTTTATAGAACAATAAAAATATATATCACTGTACGTTTTAACATTGAAATTTTACCAGGGGGAATAACGAATAGTTTACAAACACTGAAAACATGCTAGATGCTTAAAGGAAATAGAAAATGGAATAAATAGACAATGGCTATCATTTTCAGGGGAGAAACTCCCCCAGTTACTGGCAATACTAGAAGATTAGATTACAAGGTCAGACCTGTTTCAGATCTTTCTATGGGAGAGGGTGAGCAGAGGGGCTACTGCTCAAAAAGGAAGTACTGACGGGCGCGCCGTAGCGCAGGCGGCTGCGACCGGTGTGCCATAGCACAGGTAGCTGCGATGCCATAGCACGGCCGAGAGGAGCCACCCCAAATCTGAGGTCAGGGGCGGCAGCCAGGAGGAGCAACACCATGCCCCCATGCCTGAGGCCAGGGGCAGTGTCTGGGAGGACCAACCCCACGTCCAAGGAGCAGTGGCTGCCCGGGCGCAGGAGGGCCTAGAGGAGCTATCCCACATTGAAGGTCAGGAAGGGCGGTGGTGAGGAGATACCCCTCGTCCAAAGTAAGAAGCAATGGCTGCACTTTGCTGGAGCAGCCGTGAAGAGATACCCAAACGCCCAAGGTAAGAGAAACCCAAGTAAGATGGTAGGTGTTGCAAGAGGGTATCAGAGGGCAAACACACTGAAACCATACTCACAGAAAACTAGTCAATCTCATCACACTAGGACCACAAACTTGTCTAACTCAATGAAACTAAGCCATGCCCGTGGGGCAACTCAAGACGGGCGGGTCATGGTGGAGAGATTTGACAGAATCTGGTCCACTGGAGAAGGGAACGGCAAACCACTTCAGTATTATTTCCTTGAGAACACCATGAACAGTATGAAAAGGCAAAATGATAGGATACTGAAAGAGAAACTCCCCAGGTCAGTAGGTGCCCAATATGCTACTGGAGATCAGTGGAGAAATAACTCCAGAAAGAAGGAAGGGATGGAGCCAAAGCAAAAAGAATACCCAGCTGTGGATGTGACTGGTGATAGAAGCAAGGTCCTATGCTGTAAAGAGCAATATTGCATAGGAATGTGGTCTATGAATCAAGGCAAATTAGAAGTGGTCAAACAAGAGATGGCAAGAGTGAATGTCGACATTCTAGGAATCAGCAAACTGAAATGGACTGGAATGGGTGAATTTAACTCAGATGACCATTATATCTACTACTGCAGGCAGGAATCCCTCAGAAGAAGTGGAGTGGCCATCATGGTCAACAAAAGAGTCCGAAATGCAGTACTTGGATGCAATCTCAAAAACGACAGAATGATCTTTATTTGTTTCCAAGGCAAACCATTCAATATCACAGTAATACAAGTCTATGCCCCAACCAGTAACGCTGAAGAAGCTGAAGTTGAATGGTTCTATGAAGACCTACAAGACCTTTTAGAACTAACACCCAAAAAAGATGTCCTTTTCATTATAGGGGACTGGAATACAAAAGTAGGAAGTCAAGAAACACCTGGAGTAACAGGCAAATTTGGCCTTGGAATACAGAATGAAGCAGGGCAAAGACTAATAGAGCTTTGCCAAGAAAATGCACTGGTCATAACAAACACCCTCTTCCAACAACACAAGAGAAGACGTTATACATGGACATCACCAGATGGTCAACACTGAAATCAGATTGATTATATTCTTTGCAGGCACAGATGGAAAAGCTCTATACAGTCAACAAAAAGAAGACCAGGAGCTGACTGTGGCTCAGACCATGAACTCCTTATTGCCAAATTCAGACTTAAACTGAATAAAGTAGGGAAAACCACTAGACCATTCAGGTATGACCTAAATCAAATCCCTTATGATTATACAGTGGAAGTGAGAAATAGATTTAAGGGCCTAGATCTGATAGATAGAGTGCCTGATGAACTATGGAATGTGGTTCGTGACATTGTACAGGAGACAGGGATCAAGCCATCCCCATGGAAAGAAATGCAAAAAAGCAAAATGGCTGTCTGGGGAGGCCTTACAAATAGCTGTAAAAAGAAGAGAAGTGAAAAGCAAAGTAGAAAAGGAAAGATATAAACATCTGAATGCAGAGTTCCAAAGAATAGCAAGAAGAGATAAGAAAGCCTTCTTCAGTGATCAATGCAAAGAAGTAGAGGAAAACAACAGAATGGGAAAGACAAGGGATCTCTTCAAGAAAATCAGAGATACCAAAGGAACATTTCATGCAAAGATGAGCTCGATAAAGGACAGAAATGGTATGGACCTAACAGAAGAAGAAGATATTAAGAAGCGGTGGAAAGAATACACAGAAGAACTGTACAAAAAATATCTTCACGACCCAGATAATCACGATGGTGTGATCACTGGCCGAGAGCCAGAGATCCTGGAATGTGAAGTCAAGTGGGCCTTAGAAAGCATCACTACGAACAAAGCTGGTGGAGGTGATGGAATTCCAGTTGAGCTATTCCAAATCCTGAAAGATGATGCTGTGAAAGTGCTGCACTCAATATGCCAGCAAATTTGGAAAACTCAGCAGTGGCCACAGGACTGGAAAAGGTCAGTTTTCATTCCAATCCCAAAGAAAGGCAATGCCAAAGAATGCTCAAACTGTTGTGCAATTGCACTCATCTCATACGCTGGTTAAGTAATGCTCAAAATTCCCCAAGCCAGGCTTTAGCAATATGTGAACCGTGAACTTCCTGATGTTCAAGCTGGTTTTAGAAAAGGCAGAGGAACCAGAGATCAAATTGCCAACATCCGCTGGATCATGGAAAAAGCAACAGAGTTCCAGAAAAACATCTATTTCTGCTTTATTGACTATGCCAAAGCCGTTGACTGTGTGGATCACAATAAACTGTGGAAAATTCTGAAACACATGGGAATACCAGACCACCTGATCTGCCTCTTGAGAAATTTGTATGCTGGTCAGGAAGCAACAGTTAGAACTGGACATGGAACAACAGACTGGTTCCAAATATGAAAAGGAGTTCGTCAAGGCTGCATATTGTCACTCTGTTTATTTAACTTATATGCAGAGTACATCATGAGAAATGCTGGACTGGAAGAAACACAAACTAGAATCAAGATTGCTGGGAGAAATATCAATAACCTCAGATATGCAGATGACACCACCCTTATGGCAGAAAGTGAAGAGGAACTCAAAAGCCTCTTGATGAAAGTGAAATTGGAGAGCGAAAAAGTTGGCTTAAAGCTCAACTTTCAGAAAATGAAGATCATGGCGTCCGGTCCCACCAGTTCATGGGAAATAGATGGAGAAACAGTGGAAACAGTGTCAGACTTTATTTTTCTGGGCTCCAGAATCACTACAGATGGTGACTGCAACCATGAAATTAAAAGATGCTTACTCCTTGAAAGAAAAGTTATGACCAACCTAGATAGCATATTCAAAAGCAGAGACATTACTTTGCCAACAAAGGTTCATCTAGTCAAGGTTATGGTTTTTCCTGTGGTCATGTATGGATGTGAGAGTTGGACTGTGAAGAAGGCTGAGCACCGAAGAATTGATGCTTTTGAACTGTGGTGTTGGAGAAGACTCTTGAGAGTCCCTAGGACTGCAAGGAGATCCAACCAGTCCATTCTGAAGGATATCAGCCCTGGGATTGGGGTGATGCTAAAGCTGAAATTCCTGTACTTTGGCCATCTCGTGGGAAGAGTTGACTCATTGGAAAAGACTCTTCTGCCGGGAGGGATTGGGGGCAGGATGAGAAGGGGATGACAGAGGATGAAATGGCTGGATGGCATCACTGACTCGATGGATGTGAGTCTGAATGAACTCCGGGAGTTGGTGATGGACAGAGAGGCCTGGCGTGTTGCAAAGAGTCAGACACGACTGAGCGACTGATCTGATCTGATCTGTACTAGAAAAGAAAAAAGACATAGAGAGAAAAACAAAAACCCTCAAAATTTCTTCTACAGAAGAAGAATATTTCCTTCAGGAAATGCCACTATGAAAACACAAGGCTTTTGCAGTAAGAGGGCACAGTATGCAGGCTCAAATTGTAATTAAGACCAACTTCAGTTATAACAGTCGCTTTACCAAAGGAGAAGGTGGCTGCAAAAGCTTAAGGCCACTTATGGCCACCTATGGCCAAGGAGAAACTAAAAATATACACCAATTGGAGGGGGGAGGGGGAAGACAGACAGACACTTTCCCCAATCTTTACCACAGCCAATCAAAGCTGCCCCCTTCCTACTTCCACAGGCACTCAGCCATCCTAGAAAGATTTAAATTCCTAGAACTTCATACACGTCAAAAAGGAAGAAGAGTTAAATCTTGTGTCCTTGCTCATTCTGCATATCCACTCCACCCCCTGTGGAAAATGTGTGCCCTTGGAGTTAACTGGGTGACTTGCCCTCCTCGTTGATCCCTAGCCACCCACCTGTCCCCCTGGAGAAGGTGACATCTGGTTCTAGGACTTCTCCTAAAACTCCTTCCAACATTCCTTGGCGATGTACAACGTAATCTGGGAACCCCGCGCAAAGCGCTGAGATGCTAGGGGACTTGCGGGCACCACAAGTGGAAGATGCTGCAGATAGACACAATGGGGGAGTGCTGGGGACCAGCCCCAGCTGATCCAGGGTATTCGAAGGAGAGACGGCCTAGGCGACTATTTATATGCTAATTAGAGATATAGAGAACAATAGAATGAGGATAGCTCAGTAGGAAAATTCAGTGGAGAAAAGAGGCTGAGTAGCTTGGTTTACGCGGGAGACCAATAAAACTTCAAGACAAGAAGTTTGCACCACTTACGTAGGCCGCAGGCGCCCTCTCGAATAGCGGAAGGTGCCTCACCCTAGACACCTTCTCGAGTGGGTCTTAGAAGCCCAGGCATAATTAGTAAGCGTGGTGGGTTCCGTGCTCCAGATGGAGACTCAGCTGGAAGTTAAAGGGAAGAATGACATGGGGAGACCAAGCGCTGGTGAACAAGGCCCATAGCTTTATTTTTAACAGGGGCTTTTATACCCTAAGTTACACATAGAGGATAATAGGGGATGCAAAGTCAGCAGTCTTTGATTCTTATCAAAAACCAAGGTTTCTTTCCTGCAAATTTATCGTATACAAATGGTTTAGGTGATTTACATCATCTTCTGGCCAGAAGGCCTACTAACATTTTATGACTCTTGACAAGGACTTATCAACAAAGACTTATTTTCTCTAAGAGTAATTATTTTAAGGTTTGGCACCATCTTCCAAAGATAAAATTGCATTCCTATAGGGCGGATGTGTAATGGGTTTACAACAAAGGAAAGAATTTATTACCTTAAGGGTCTAAAGTTACTAACACCAAGGCCACTACTTATTTTTTACTATATACCAACTATTAATTAATACATATTCAAGGATACAATTTAGGGGATGTGAAAACTTGGCAACAACATTGACTCATCAATGAAATCCTTTACTAGTTTATTCTGACAGTTTTTAACTCTCTGAGAGGCTCTAAGCTATTTGAATATCTTAAGCTTCCCGTGCCTCTGGAGGCTAGGAGACTGTAAACAATCGTATGCATAGGTGCAGGAGTCCGGGTAAACTTGTCAGGCGAGTTAGAGAGCCATCTGAGGGGTTTGGATTTAAACACTCCTAATTGCCCAGGAACTTTATTAATTGGAGCTGTAAGTTAACTCTTTGACAGAGAGAGAGCGAGATGGTGGTAGGGGACAGCCCCCAGTAAAGTCAGAGGTGAGAGCACAAAGCAATAAAGTAGGCAGACTCTGGTTTTTTTGGGGAAAATGCTCGAGAATATCCGGGGGGACTCCTGAGGCTCGATCCCGCCTTTGCGTATGCCGAGCCTCCTTCCTCATGACCTTTGTCATGAGCAGAATGCCTCACCGGCTCCCCGCAGGGGAGACTGGGCAAAGCCAACGTAGAGCACAGGGAGCACGGCCAGGGAACACAGGAACTGCAGAGTAGTTTTTTTTTTTTTTTTCCTTTTCTACCTTTCTTCTTCCTTCTCCACAAACCACTCCCACCCTGCCTTCCTGACAGTAGCAGGTAGTCAGGGGAAGAGTAGGGATTGCTACCTTGCAGGTCTAGATCTGAGCTTGGACCGTGCGGCTTGTAAGGGCCTCCACGTCTTGCTGCGCCTCCTATTTTTGGACTGCTGTGGGTGTGTTGAAAGCAGTTTTCACCATGGTGAATCTTCGGACTGTGCGATAAGGCACTGCTGGAATCAGATTTCTGGGCTGCAGTTTGGAGGAGGAGAAGATAGCACTAGCCCTAGCAGCACCTTCTTTCTCCTATTCTGCTTTTACATTGCTAGGAGCCCAGGTCTGGGTATACTTGAGACACAGTCTCAAGCTGGGTGGGAGATCATGGGTGGGCTTAGGGAAGGGCCGAGCAAGGACAAGGAGGGGGTCCAAATGCTGGAATGGAAGTGGGAGTTGCCAGTGGTAGAAAATAAATGGGGTGGAGCCGATGGCCTGAGACTCAGAACTCCTTACCTGAACTTCACGTGTGCTCCCACATATCTCTCTGCTCCGTCAGATAAGAGCAAGACTGGAAGGAAGCATGCTGTGTCCTGTCTTTTTGTCTCTCTCCAGGCCACAATAGCACCTGACCCTGATTATAGTTTCTTAAAAGTGGACCTGGCCTCCCACAGCACCAGGAACTGTAACTTGGCATCATTTCAAGCTTCCTCCTCTCTGCACCCACCCAGAACCTGAAAGCACAGTTCCAGGACTGTTCTGTAACTTTACAATGATACATCCCCTTTAAAGAACACTCAGAGCATGTTTGGAGTTACTTGGTTCATTCTTTCAATACATTTTTCCATTACTTGACATTTAAAAAAAATTTAATTTCCTATCCCAGAGCAATCCTAAATCAGAAATACAGGACACCTACCTCCTTAAATCCCGTTTTGCAGGTAAGACATGAGGAAACACCCAGGAATGTAGAAAGTTCATAGAAAATCTCAGAAATAATCCAGATCTTTTAATCTCCCAGGCCAGGGAATCAAGACCAGCACAAAACTTGTTTCTTTTCAGCTACCATCTGTGAAATCATAGGGAGAAAAGCAGGGGTGTGTGTGTGTAGCTATGTGTTCAGGGAGGTAGAAATGTGGGTGGAGGATAGAAAATCTAGCCAGATGCTAACCCAGATCTAGTGAGGAGAAAATAATCTCAAAGGGACTGAGTTAGAAATCATCAACAGATTTACACATGCTGTTTCTTAACAGTCAGTTCTCCATTTGGTGACAATAATACAGAACCTCAGTGTATGAAATTCATGTTGTGGAAGTTGGTGACTCAGGTAGTAGTGGTAAAGGGTTTATAAATATTTCTGCTGCCAGAGACAGAGGGATCTGTTTTTGTGAATGTAATAGCACTTAAAAAAAATCCAACTTATGCTACAGAATCCCCCTTCTACTCATATACTTATTAAAATGACTTGAATGTATTGAGAGTCACCACCCCTCTGTACAAGAAATTCTGGGTTGGAGTTTTTCTCACTGAGGTTTCTTTGACTCTAAAGTGCATAGCCTGTCTCCACTGTGGGAACTTTGTGAAAACAGCCTTCGTTTTTGTTTTTGTTTTTGTTTTTGTTTTTTTTTAATAGGCTACAGATGGGAAGGTAGATGGAGGGGAACAGTGGGAAGCCTGTGCCTTACACAGGGCCAGATGTATGAGTTTGCTTAGAAATATCAGTGTCTTATGTTATTTTATTTATTCTTTCCTAAGTGTGACCATTATAAGTTAACATTTTTGAGACAATCTTTAGTGTAGGCTGAGGAAATATCAATTTCCTAAGATGTTTCTTTTGCAGTTACTTACTGTTTGTCATCACATTTGTGACAACTCAGCCTAGGGTCTGTCTTATTCTGGCCCTGTGATCCATACCACATAGATTGTTGAACCAATGGTTGCTCTGATACATCTGTATACCAAGTGCAATGTTCTTGATGAGATAGTAATGTATTATTTTAGTCTATCTTCCCTGGAAAATGGTCATGTAGAGAGGGCAAAGATTATTTCTATTTTTCAAATGGATAGACTCAAATTCTCATGACAACCAATGAAGTATATGATTAATTGCTGGATTTATGACATTGAGAAAATCACCTCATCTCCTTGGATCTCACTTTATTCTCAGTAGAATGGTAAAATATTTTCTTCCTGCTGCTGTGAGGATCATTTAGGATAATGCAGGAGGAAACATAATATAAATTATGAAAAGGATAGAAGAGGGAGATGGTTGGTTATGCTACAATTCTTATTTTAGTATATAATATAGTCATGTTTCACAGTTATAATCTATTTTATTTTTATCCTTCAACTATTCTTTAGCTTCTAGAGCTGCTTAAGCTCCAACAGTCTTTGAGTATAGATCATCTTGGAAAAGGTCAGACTTCTAGGAATAGTCACATAAATCAGCATTTAACTTTTCTGTTGAATTTTGAAAACTTGGGCCATCTTCTGTTTGTTTAAGCCACACTGCCTTTTAGGAATAACACCCATACATCTCTAAGGGCCTTTGCTGTTATTGGACATAAGTGATGTAGGCATGGTCTCAAGTTAGCATATACTGCTGTTATCCAAGTTAGCAGATGTTGCTGTTATTCTTTCATTATAAATAAGTAATGCTTCTGTTAGAATCATAGGATAGCAATAACACACATCATTATTGTTCATTTATGAAAGGCAAAAACTTCCTGCATGTTTTTTTTTTTTTTCAAATGTAACCTGACCCTTGCTTATTGGGCTGCAACCAGAAAAGTGAACATATTTCATCTAGCAAAAAATCAGTTAAGCTCTTTCTTGTACTTGTTCCTTCCCAGCAACAACTTCTTATTTTTCAGAATCAACTTCTCTCAGTTTCTTGTCTTTGGAAACCGTGGAGATCTGGCTGCTATATTGATTCCAACTAACATCTTTGTTGTTTTCTCTATTTTTGTTGAAGTATGGTTGATTTACAATGTTGTGTTAATTTCTGCTGTACATCAAAGTGACTCAGATATATACATATACACATTATTTTTTGTATTCTTTTCCATCATGGTTTATCCCAGGAGATTGGATATAGTTCCTTGTGCTATACAGTAGGATCTTGTGTTATCCATTCTAAATGTAATATTTTGCATCTATTAATCCTAAACTTCCAATCCATCACTCTCTCTCTCCCCTCCCCAAATGTCAGTGGGATGAATGTTCCAATCAAAAGATATGCAGCAGCATACTGGACAAAGAAACAAGAGCTTACAGTATACTGCATATAGGAGATCCACCTTGGGGCAAAGGACACACATACATTGGAAAGTGAGGGGATGGAAAAAGCCATATCATGCAAACTGAAAAGAAAAAGTGGGAGTTGCAATATTCATATCAGATAAAATAGACTTTAAAACAAAGGCCATAAAGATAAATAAAGAAGGTCACTGTATAATGGAAAAAAGATCAGGGCAAGAAGAGGATTTTACACTTGTCACTATATATTCACCTAATATAGGAGTGCCCAAATGCATAAAACAAATACCAGTACCTAACGTTGTTAACTATATCAGAATACACATCATTCAATCTATGAATGACTTCCATGTTCTCACATGACAAATAATGACTAAATTATTACAACTTGAACTGAATGGAACACGGCAAATAATTGAATGTCAAGCAACGTTGTCAACTCTCTTTGAATGACCCCAAATCCCCCCAAATCCAACTACACAAAGATAAGGTTACTAGTGGCATCTGTGATATTATTTAACTTGTTAATTCATTTATTTGTCCATCAAATATTTACCTTTACCAAGTGTCTACTGCCTTGTGCTGTAATCAGCCATGGGAATACAGGGGTGACCAAGCAGATACAATTTTGCCCTTGTAAAGCATACCACCATTGCACCCATGGAAATGCTATTTGTTGTGAGTTCTATAAATTTTGTAGTGGGAGTTGGTCCTGAGCTGTGGAGTTCAGTTCAGTTCAGTTCAGCCCCTCAGTCGTGTCTGACTCTTTGTGACCCCATGAATCACAGCACACCAGGCCTCACTGTCGATCAGCAACTCCCAGAGTTCACACAAATTCATGTGCATTGAGTTGGTGATGCCATCTAGCCATCTGATCCTCTGTCTCCCCCTTCTCCTCCTGCCCCCAATCCCTCCCAGCATCAGGGTCTTTTCCAATGTGTCAGCTCTTTGCATGAGGTGGCCAAAGTACTGGAGTTTCAGCCTCAGCATCAGTCCTTCCAATGAACAACCAGGACTGGTCACCTTTAGGAAGGACTGGTTGGATATTGCAGTCCAAGGGACTCACAAGAGTCTTCTCCAACACCACAGTTCAAAAGCATCAGTTGTTCAGTGTTCAGCTTTCTTCACAGTCCAACTCTCACACCCATACATGATCACCGGAAAAACCATACCCTTGGCTACATGGACCTTTGTTAGCAAAGTAATGTTTCTGCTTTTTAATATGCTATCCAGGTTGGTGGTAACTTTCCTTCCAAGGAGTAAGCATCTTTTAATTTCATGGCTGCAATCACCAACTGCAGTGATTTTTGAGCCCCCCAAAATAAAGTCAGCCACTGTTTTCCCATCTATTTCACATGAAGTGATGGGACCAGATGCCATGATCTTTGTTTTCTGAATGTTGAGCTTTAAGCCAACTTTTTTTCACTGTCCACTTTCGCTTTCATCAAGAGGCTTTTTAGTTTCTCTTCACTTTCTGCCATAAAGGTATTGTCATCTGCGTATCTGAGGTTATTGATATTTCTCCTGGCAATCTTGATTCCAGCTTGTGCTTCTTCCAGCCAAGTGTTTCTCATGATGTACTCTGCATAGAAGTTAAATAAGCAGGGTGACAATATACAGCCTTTACTTACTCCTTTTGCAATTTGGAACCAGTCTGTGGTTCCATGTCCAGTTCTAATATGTTGCTTCCTGACCTGCATATAGGTTTCTCAAGAGGCAGGTCAGGTGGTCTGGTATCTCCATCTCTTTCAGAGTTTTCCACAGTTTATTGTGATCCACACAAATACTTTGGCACAGTCAATAAAGCAGAAAAAGATGTTTTTTTCTGGAACTCTCTTGCTTTCTTTATGATCCAAAGGTAGTTTACAATTTGATCTCTGATTCCTCTGCCTTTCCTAAAATGAGCTTAAATATCTGGAAATAGGATATAGCAGTTCTGCAATCCAGCAGAGCACTTCCACCCACAGCTAGTGCTACCAAGAATGTTTAAATTCAAATCTCATTTACAATGATTTCAAGAACCCAGCATTCTATTTAGGAAAATTAATGTGACAGAAAGATGTGTATTGGGAAATGAGTTAGGAGGTACTCCTGTATTCCAGGTAGAGGAGCTGGAAAACATTGATTGCTGCAATATTGAAAGTAAATGGGCAACTTCCATAAATATTTAAGAACCATATTTTACAAAGTCTGGTGCTGGAGTGAATCATTTTAAGGTCAAAAAAATTAAAAAAACTAGAAAATATAATTCTGTTTTGGATGATTGGGAATTCAAGATCTGGAAAATGGTGGTACTTTTGATAACAATACCAAACATTTGTTGGAAACATCAAATGCTAGATTTCTGTGCTAAGCACTTTAAATTGATAATGTTATTTAATCTTTACCACAATGCTGAGAGGTATTATTACATTTCCTATTTCATTAATGAAGAAGCTGAATTTCCAAGAAGTCAAACAACTTGCCCAAGGTTAAATTCTAACCCAGGTGATCTGATTTCAGTGATTATACTCAACCATTATATTGTGTTGCTGCCACTAAAATAAATGAGACAATTAAGGAGGGAGCTGGCTTGAAAGCAGAGAAAATAATTAGCATATTCTCTAGGGAAATGAAGCAAGAATCCCCTGCCCATACTTCAAACAGAGATTCCTGCCTAAGATTTTGTTGAGGACTAAAAACATTTGAAACCCTTGTGCAACTTTGCTAGCCATGGGTACATGGCTGTAGGCTACTCATTTAAAAGCATATATAGAAACAACTATGGGGCTTCCTTGGTAGCTCAGATGGTGAAGAATCTGCCTGGAAATCAAGAAACCTGGCTTTGATCCCTGGATCAGGAAGATCCCTTGGAGAAGGAAATGGTTACCCACTCCAGTATTCTTGCCTGGAGAATTCCATGGACAAATGATCTAGTGGGCCCCAGTCCATGGAGTCTCAAAGAGTCAGACATGACTGAGAAACTAACATTTTCACTTCATTTTCACAGAGAGATCTGGTCAGCCACCTGCTGGAGTAGACTCATTTCTTGACTCCATTTAAGGTTACTTTGTAGGCTAGTAAGCTATGATAATGGGGGGAATGCAATGTTTTCTTACATATAAGAAATAAATTTCATCATCTCTTTGCATGATTTAGTCATAATTTGGGTTTAAGAGGAAAATGTGCTCCACCCTCATTTATAAAAGTCACTTTTCTTATTATTTAAGGCAACAGGAAAATCTAATGAAAACAATTGAATTTTCACACATCTAAGTTGTGTAAAAGTTCTTATCTCATTGCAGACTGTCTGTGGACTTTTAAAATAGTTAGAACCAATATCCAAACATGTCTTTTCTGATCAATCTTTACATAATTTCCAGTCCTGAATAATACAAGAGAGAAATTCAAGTTTAGCCCTAAGAATGCTTTTAAAAATGTCTAGTTGGTTCAGTGGCTGCATTACTTATTACTGAGTGATACTAAGATATCTTTGTGGCTTCAGAGGTATGTTCCTACTCAATGAAAGCACACTCATTTGCATTTGTATTAATGATTGTTAAACCGAATCTTATTTTTATTTTCGTATTTAGTTTTGTTGGTGGATCAACATATTCTCTTCCTAGTTCTTAAAGAACACAGAATCCCAGTTTGTTTTATGACACAAGATTTATCTTGATTGTTCTTGAAATACAACTTCACTTTTTATTCCATTTGACTAGCTTTTTTTTTTTTTTTTAAAGAAAACTTCAAGGTATTCATATTCCAAAGCCTTTACTTATACTAAATCATTGTGGTATATTGTTAATAATGAGAAAACATAACAAAGGACTGCTATAAATTAGACTATAATTAGGTCTCCTGCTGAGGTACAGGTGAGTAGTGGCCTGCTGGAGGGGCAGGGGCTCTGGGTGCAGCAGACCTGGGTGTGGCATGAGTCCTCTTGAAACGAGGTCAACGTTAAGCCCACGTAGAGCCTCCAGAACTTACACAGGACTGGGGAAACAGACTCTTGGAGGGCACAAACAAAACCTTGTGCACAACAGGACCCAGGAGAAAGGAGCTGTGACCCTACAAGAGACTGGTCCAAACCTGCCTGTGAGTGTCCAGGAGTCTCCAGTGGAGCCACGGGTTGGCAGTGACCTGCTTCAGGGTCAGGGGCACCGAGTCTGTCAGTGTGTGCATGGGACCTTTTGAAGGAGGTTTCCATTATCTTCATTCAGTTCAGTTCACTCACTCAGTCATGTTCGGCTCTTTGCGACCCCATGAATCACAGCACACCAGGCCACTCTGTCCATCACCAACTCCCAGAGGTCACTCAAACTCATGTCCATCGAGTTGGTGATGCCATCCAGCCATCTCATCCTCTGTCGTCCCCTTCTCCTCCTGCCCCCAATCCCTCCCAGCATCAGAGTCTTTTCCAGTGAGTCAACCCTTTGCATGAGGTGGCCAAAGTATTGGAGTTTCGGCTTCAGCATCAGTCCTTCCAAGGAACACCTAGGACTGATCTCCTTTAGGATGGACTTGTTGGATCTCCTTGCAGTCCAAGGGACTCGCAAGAGTCTTCTCCAACACTACAGTTGAAAACCATCAATTCTTCAGCACTCAGCTTTCTTCACAGTCCAACTCTCACATCCATACATGACTACTGGAAAAACCATAGCCTTGACTAGACAGACCTTTGTTGGCAAAGTAATATCTCTGCTTTTCAATATGCTATCTAGGTTGGTCATAACTTTCCTTCCAAAGAGTAAGCGTCTTTTAATTTCATGGCTGCAATCACCATCTGCAGTGATGTTGGAGTCCCACAAAATAAAGTCTGACACTACTTCCACTGTTTCCCCATCTACTTCGCATGAAGTGATGGGACCAGATGCCGTGATCTTAGTTTTCTGAATGTTGAGCTTTAAGCCAATTTTTTCACTGTCCTCTTTCACTTTCATCAAGAGGCTTTTTAGTTCCTCTTCACTTTCTACCATAAGGGTGATGTCATCTGCATATCTGAGGTTATTGATATTTCTCCTGGCAATCTTGATTCCAGCTTGTGCTTCTTCCAGCCCAGCGTTTCTCATGATGTACTCTGCATATAAGTTAAATAAGCAGGGTGACAATATACAGCCTTGACATACTCCTTTGCCTATTTGGAGCCATTCTGTTGTTCCATGTCCAGTTCTAACTGTTGCTTCCTGACCTACATACAGATTTCTCAAGAGGCAGATCAGGTGGTCTGATATTCCCATCTCTTTCAGAGTTTTCCACAGTTTATTGTGATCCACACAGTCAAAGGCTTTGGCATAGTCAATAAAACAGAAATAGATGTTTTTCTGGAACTCTCCTGCTTTTTCCATGATCCAGCGGATGTTGGCAATTTGATCTCTGGTTCCTCTTCATTACCTCCACCACAGCCATGCCCACCAACAAAAAATGGCTTAAGATTTACTGAGCATGGCCCCGCCCATCAGAACAAGACCCAGTTTCCTTCACAATAAGTCTCTCCCATCAGGAAGCTTCCACAAGCCTCTTATCTATCCAAGGGCAGACAGAAGGAAAATCAAAATCATACAAAACAAATCATACTGATCACATATACCACAGCCGTGTCTAACTCAGTGAAACTATGAGCCATGCTGTGTAAGGCCACCAAAGAGGGATGGATCATGTTGAGGGGTTCTGTCAAAATGTGGTCCCCTGAAAAAGGGAATGGCAAACCTCTTCAGTATTCTCACCTTGAGAAACCCATGAGCAGTACTAAAAGGCAAAAAGATTTGACACTGAAAGATAAACTCCCCAGGTGCGTAGGTGCCCACCCAATATGCTACTGGAGAAGAGTGGAGAAATAACTCCAGAAAGAATGAAGAGTGCAGCTAAAGCAAAATCCACACCCAGTTGTGGATGTGACTGGTGATGGAAGTAAAGTCTGATGCTGTAAAGAACAATATTGCATAGGAACCTGGGATGTTAGGTTGGGATGTTAGGTTCATGAACCAAGGTAAATTGGAAGCGGTCTAACAGGAGATGGCAAGAGTAAACATCAACATTTTGGGAATCAGTGAATTAAAGTGGATTGGAATGGGCAAATTTATCTCAGATGACCATTATACCTACTACTGTGGGCAAGAATCCCTTAAAAGAAACGGCATAGCCCTCATAGTAAAAAAGAGAGTCCAAAATGCAGTACTTGGGTGCAATCTCAAAACAACAGAATGATCTCAGTTCGTTTCCAAGGCAAACCATTCAATATCACATTAATCCAAGTCTATGTCCCAATCAGTAATGATGAAGAAGCTGAAATTGAACAGTTCTATGAAGACCTACAAGACCTTCTAGAATTAATAACCTCAAAAGGTATCATACTCATTACTGGGGACTGGAATGCAAAAGTAGAAAGTCAAGTGATACCTGGAGTAACAGGTAAATTTGGCCTTGGAGTGCAAAATGGACCAAAGCAAAGTCTAACAGAGTTTTTCCAAGAGAACACACTGGTCATAGCAGACACCTTCTTCCAACAACACAAGAGAATACTCTACACATGGGTATCACCAGATGGTCAATACTGAAATCAGATTGATTATATTTTTTGCAGACAAAGATGGAGAAGCTCTATACAGTCAGCAAAAACAAGACCAGGAGTTGACTGTGGCTCAGATCATGAACTCCTTAATGCCAAATTCAGACTTAGATTGAAGAAAGTAGGGAAAACCACTAGACCATTCAAGTACGACCTAAATCAAAGCCCTAATGATTATACAGTGGAACTGACAAATAGATTTAAGGGACTAGATCTGATAGACAGAGTGCCTGATGAACTATGGACGAAAGTTCATGACATTATACAGAAGACAGGGAGCAAGACCAGCCCCAAGAAAAAGAAATGCATAAAAGTGAATGGCTGTCTGAGGAGGCCTTACAAATAGCTGAGAAAACAAGAGAAGCCAAAGACAAATGAGAAAAGGAAAAATATACCCATTTTAATGCAGAGTTCCAAAGAATAGCAAGGAGAGATAAGAAAGTCTTCCTCAGTGAGCAGTGTAAAGAAATAGAGGAAAACAATAGAATGGGAAAGACTAGAGATCTTTTCAAGAAAATTAGAGATATCAAGGGAATATTTCATGCAAATATGGGCACAATAAAGCACGGAAAATGAATAGACCTAACAGAAGAAGAAGATATTAAGAAGAGGTGGCAAGAATACACAGAAGAACTGTACAAAAAAAGATCTTCACAACCCAGATAACCATGATGGTGTGATCACTCACCTTGAGCCTGACGTCCTGGAATGTGAAGTCAGGTGGGCCTTAGGAAGTATCACTACGAACAAAACTAGTGGAGGTGATGCAATTCCAGTGGAGCTACTAAAAATCCTGAAAGATGATGATGTGAAAGTGATGCACTCAATATGCCACCAAATTTGGAAAACTCAGCAGTGGCCACAGAACTGGAAAAGGTCAGTTTTCGTTCCAATCCCAAAGAAAGGCAATGCCAAAGAATGTTTAAACTACTGCACAATTGCACTCGTCTCACATGCTAGCAAAATAACGCTCAAAATTCTCCATGCCAGACTTCAACATGGAGAACCATGAACCATGAACTTCCAGATGTTCAAGCTGAATTTAGAAAAGCCAGAGGAACCAGACACCAAATTTCCAACTGCCCTTGGATCACAAGAAAGCAAGAGAGTTCCAGAGAAACATCTAATTTTGTATTATTGACTACGCCAAAGCCTTTGTGTGGATCACAACAGACTGTGGAAAATTCTTCAAGACATGAGAATATCAGACCACCTGACCTGCCTCCTGAGAAATCGGCATGCAGGTCAAGAAGCAGCAGTTAGAATTGCACTTGGAACAACAGTTCAGTTCAGTTCAGTTCAGTCGCTCAGTCGTGTCTGACTCTTTGAAACCCCATGAATTGCAGCATGCCGGGCCTCCCTGTCCATCACCATCTCCTGGAATTCACTCAAACAGCCATCCAATCCTCTGTCGTCCCCTTTTTCTCCTGCCCCCAATCCCTCCCAGCATCAGAGTCTTTTCCAATGAGTCAACTCTTCACATGAGGTGGCCAAAGTACTGGACTTTCAGCTTTAGCATCATTCCTTCCAAAGAACACCCAGGGCTGATCTCCTTTAGAATGGACAGACTGGTTCCAAATAGGAAAAGGAGTACATCAAGGCTGTATATTGTCACCCTTTTTATTTAACTTATATGCGGAGTACATCCTGCAAAATGCCAGGTTGGATGAAACACAAGTTGGAATCAAGATTGCCAGGAGAAATATCAATAACCTCAGATTTGTAGATGACATCGTGCTCATGGCAGAAAGCGAAGAAGAACGACTGAGTCTCTTGATGAAAGGGAAAGAGGACAGTGAAAAAAAGTTGGCTTAAATCTCAACATTCAGAAAAATAAGATCAAGGCATCTAGTCCCATCATCTCATGGCAAATAGATGGGGAAACAACAGAAACAGTTGACAGACTTAATCTTGGGGGGCTCCAAAATCACTGCAGAAGGAGACTGAAGCCATGAAATTAAAAGATGCTTGCTTTTTGGTTGAAAAGCTATGGCCAATCTAGACCATATATTAAAAAGCAGAGACATTACTTTGGCAACAAAGGTCCATATACTCAAAGCTATCATTTTTGCAGCAGTCATATATGAATGTGAGAGTTGGATTATAAAGAAAGCTGAACACTGAAGAATTGATGATTTTGAACTGTGGTGTTGGAGGAGAATCTTCAGAGTACCTTGGGCTGCAAGAAGATCAAACCAGTCAATCCTAAATTAAATCAGTCCTGAATATTCATTGGAAAGATGGATGCTGAAGCTGAAACTCTAATACTTTGGCCACCTGATGGAAAGAAGTGACTCATTGGAAAAGACCCTGATGCTGGGAAAAATTGAAAACAGGAGGAGAAGGGGATTACAGAGGATGAGATGATTGGATGGCATCACCAACTTGATGAACATGAGTTTGAGCAAGCTCCAGGAGATGGTTATGGACAGGGAAGCCTGATGTGCTGCAGTCCATGGGGTCGCAAAGAGTCAGAGATGACTGAGCAACTGAACCGAACTGAACTGAACTAGGTCAGTGTCACAGTTAGTCCTAACAAATGAAGTCAGATCATTATTGGAAAATCTGGTTGACAATATTCTAACCCAAGCTCAAGGTGTGTAAAAAGTGTTGTTTACACTTTAGTGTGGGTGCCATGTTTCTGTACTAGTTCAAAAAGGAAGTTTTGCATAAAGAAAGAATATAGTGTGTGACACATCAGTTACACTTCCTGACTTTCAAGTTATGAGAATTATCTTTTCAGAACTTGTTTTCTGTTTTAACAACTGAAATTCGTAATTGCCTCTACCACATTGAGAAGAAGTCTACATGAAAATATTGTCCACACAGCCTGGGAAGGAAGGGTTTATATCCCTATCTTCTGCTTGTGTTGTAGCTAACTCAGAATAACTGGCTTCTTTCTCATATTTGGAATTGGAATTTTAAATTTAAAACATTCTACTAAATGAAGCAAACTAAAATACTGCCATTTATAAATAGAAATAGACAATTATATAAGTGCTAACATTTGTTATGAATAAGGAGACTCTTTTCTTTCATCCACTGTGATTTTATCCCTTGACCTTTAAGCTTTAAAAAGACCTTTTATTTACAAGAACTGTGACATGCTTAATTCTCCACTTCTGTAAACCTTGCAAGGTAGCGAAAAAGCATCCCATTCTGGAGTACTCTTATCCAATTTCCCTTTCAGTACCTTTTGGGGTTGGAAATTGTAGTTGATTGGCAGTGGTATCTTATTTGGTGTTTTATTTGTGAAGACCTTGAGAATAAATCAGTCCTCAATCAATGGCAAGAATTGTTGTTGAACAACAGTTAGGCATGCATAGAAAAGAAAATGCATGTATGTTTAGAAGTAACCCAGAAATGAATTCACTCAGAAGGCTAAAAAATCCTATGGGACTGTGAACATGAATGAGGAAGTGATAACTAAGAAGAACATCCAAAAAATACTGTGATGAATGTGCTGAGACTGTGACCAGAATATGATTGTCACCCAAAGCAATTTCTTCAAAGACGATTCTGTAAGAAAAACATTTGAATTCCAAATGGGCATCCAAATACAGGTAGAAATCTCTTCTCAGAAATTCAAAGTAAAGATAATTATAATTGTTTTTTAAATTCAAAGAAGCCAAAAGGTCTCCTAACAAATCAACCTAAGCACATGATCTGTTGTCTCTGTGCGTCTGTGTGTGTGTGTGTTTTAGTGAACATACTCTCTTGAGGCTAGTTTCTCCAAATCACATTACTGTCTTAGGCATTCAAATAAGTTTTACCTGGAATCTTCCACAACATATATACATATTTTGTGTATTGGTGGTGTACAGCATAAGATAGTCAAATTCTTCTAATCACACACTGTACCTTAATCTAGAACAATATTGGCATTGCTCTTATTTCTTAGTCCTTATTAGTATCTTCATTTTTGTGTTTTCTATGTATAGTGGTGAAATTCCATAGTGGCTCAGAAGTAAAAAATCCTGCCAATGAAAGAGTTGAGGGTCTGATTCCTGGGTCAGGAAGATCTCCTGGAGAAGGAAACGGCAACCCATGGCAAGAATACAGAGAAGAACTGTACAAAAAGGTCTTAATGACCTGGATACCCATTATGGTGTGGTTACTCACCTAGAGCCAGACATCCTGGAGTGGGAAGTCAAGTGTGCCTTAGAAAGCATTTCTACAAACAAAGCCAGTGGAAGTGAAGGAATTCTAGTTGACCTATTTTGGATCCTAAAAGATAATGGTCTTAAAGTGTTGTACTCAATATGCCAGCAAATTGGGAAAACTCAGCAGTGGCCACAGGACTGGAAGAGTCAGTTTTAATTCCAATGCTAAAGAAGGGCAAGGCCAAAGAATGTTCAAACTGTTGTACAATTGTGCTCATTTCACATGCTAACAAGATAGTTTTCAAAATCCAGTTCTGTCTCTGTATATATACCCATTAGAATTCCCACATGGAAATTTCTCCTTCAGAGATGGTTCCAGTAGATGCTCATGTGATTCCACTTGTATACATGTATTTTTAAAACTTGATGAGACAATGCTTGATGTATAGTGCACCTTGACTTGGAACCATGCAGCACCCTCAAGAAGTCTTAGGCGTAACATCTCCTTAGTGGTAAGTACACAGCAGAAATCTGTTCACTACTTAAGTCTCACTTCCTCCATCGTGCTTTCCTGGAGCAAAGTTCTCACATTCTTTGACCTCCACCAGCACTAACTTTCTATAAATCCTTTCTCCTGTTTTTTCATGCCACAGTGTGTGATTGTATTTCATCTCCCTAACTATCCCATGTTTCTAAAAGGGAGAGGCTGTGTTCCATGTTTTGTATCTTCACAGTGTCCAGCATGAGTCTGAACAAATACCTAGTCCGTTTTCAAACCAGACTTACTGATTATGTTAGTTGTTGACAATTGCTTCTCTTTGGGAAGAAAGAGGGAGAAAACAGGTAGAAAATTAAGAGGGCTTTATACTTCCTATACTGTCTCATACTTTCAGTCTACCAATGAGCAAATCTACAGTGATATTCTTTTACATGTCCAACTCTGCACTACCGAAGAAATATAAGAAATACCAAGAATGCTATCTTTTATAAAGACTTTTAAATGCTTCTGCAATAGAAAAGTAAATTTTTTGTATATAGAGTCTTAGCTTTATGTCCCTTTTTTCATTTGATCCTACAAAAAGATTGATATTCATCATGGCAGAGCTTAACAACCCTGTCCTATCCTTCCCCTCTTTTTTTTTTTTCTCTTTTGAAACCAAGTTGCTTAGAAAATGTGTATGATTTTGGTAGACCACATAGATTTGCTATTATATCCCTCCTTCTGAATGGAATTGAGACCTTGTTAGGTCTATTCCTGACAACAAAGGAGAAGAGGGCAACAGAGGATGAGATGGCTGGATGGCATCGCTGATTCAATGAACACGAACTTTAGCAAACTCTGGGAGATGGTGAGGGACAGTGAAGCCTGGCATGCTTCAGTCCATGGGATCAGGAAGAGTCAGACAAGACTCAGAGATTGAACAACAATAGGTATATTCTACAGGGCATATCTGACCCAGAGAAGCAGAATACACTGTACCTATAGCTCTGAGATATCAAAAAGGAAAACATTTACTCATTTTCTTTTATTCACCAGTAAAGTCACTGCTCCCATGGGAAGGAGGAAATAGGGGTGAGTGTAGATAAAAAACAGAGTCCTTTTCTAGGGAATTCTGCCTTTCCACATGGAAGCAAGAGCACTGATAAATAAATGCTCACCCCTAACACCTACCTCACTGGGTTCTTTTTAAAATTTTATTTCTTGTGATACTTTTTTATTAAGAAATAACTGGATACTTTTTTATTAAGAAATAACTGACTTACAACATTATATTATTTTCAGTTATACAACATAATGACTCAACATTTGTATATATTGAAAAATGATCATAATGTCTAGTTAACATTCATCACCATATATTATTACAGAATAATTGTCTTGTGATGAAAATTTTCAAGATCTACTAAGCAGCTTAAAAATATGAAAAACAGTATCATTAACTATAGTTGTCATACTGTCATTTATTTATTTACGACTGGAACTTTATATATTTTGACTCCCTTTACCAACTTCATTCCCCACCCCTGCCTCTGCCAACCAGCAATCTGTGCTCTGTAAATATGAACTTCTTGTTTTTTTTTTTTTTCTTTTTAGATTTCACATAAAAGTGATATCATAAGGGATTTGTATTTTTCTGTCTGACTTATTTCATTTAGCATAATGCCCTCAAAGTTACAAATGGCAAGATTTCATTCTTTTTTATTGTCAAGTGATATTAAATAGTTTATATATTCTTTATCCAAGTTTCCATTGATGGAAACTTAAGTTGATTACATATCTTCACTATTGTAAATAATGCTGCAATGGATATAAGGTACATATATTTTCTAATTAGTACTTTTGTTTTCTTCAGATAGATATAATTAAAAATTATAGCTACAGAAGTACAGTTTCAAGTAGAGTATTAAGGAAATACAGTTCTGATGGGCTTCAGAAAAATATTCGAAAAAGTTGTGAGAATAGAGTTTGCAATACTTTTAGTCACATAAATCTCTACATTGGATTCTATACCAGTACAGGTTTTAAAGTATTGTTTTCTTGGGGGAGGAGCCAAGATGGCGGAGAAGTAGGACGGGGATAACACTTTCTCCCACACAAATTCATCAAAAGAGCATTTAAACGTCGAGTAAATTCCACAGAACAACTTCTGAATGCCGGCAGAGGACATCAGGCACCCAGAAAAGCAATCCAACTCTTTGAAAGGAGGTAGGAAAAAATATAAAAGACAAAAAAAGAGACAAAAGAGGGAGGGACGGAGTTCCGTCCCGGGAAGGGAGTCTTAAAAAGAGAGAAGTTTCCAAACACCAGGAAACCTTCTCACTGCCGAATCTGTGCTGAGCTTTGGAAGCACAAAGGGCAACATAACAGGGAGAAAAAATAAATAAACAATTAAAACTCGAAGATTGCGAATCCTACGGTAACTCCCCCAGCGGAGAAGCAGCGCAGACGCCTGCATGCGCCATTAGCAAGCGGGGGCTAGGCAGGGAGGCGCAGCACGGGCTGCATCGCTTAGAGTAAGAATCTGGCCTGAATACCCTGAGCACTATATGAGCGAAATAATTTGGGCTAGCAAACCAGACTGTGGGATATCTACCACGTGAAAAGCCAGCCCCAACCTAAGACACCGCCAGGCCCACGCACGGAACAAAGAACTGAACAGAGATAGCAGGCTGCAGACCTTCCCCCTCCGGTGACAGGCAGCCAGACCTGGAAGGGGGCAATCGCAGCCCCAGAGAGACATTATCTATAAAACTGTAAGCAGGCTTCTTTGCTAACTAAAACTTCTTGGGGGTCTGGACGGTTAACATCTGCCTGAGAAGGTGCGCCGGTTTTACACCCAGATAACCAAGTGGCGGGGAGGTGATAAGTCGCAGCATTGGCACTCGCCAAACACCTCATCACTTGAGCTGCTCGGACCTGGGAAGAGCACAAAACTCAAGCCCAACTGAGTCTGTGCCTCTAAGGACTACCCGAGTGCCTAAACCTGAGCGGCTTGGACCTGGGAGGTACATGCAGCCCAGGGCCAGCCTCGGATTGTTCCCGGCAGAACAACCTAGAGCCCGAGCAGTGTGTGCAGGGAGGCTACATGCGCCGTGAGCGGGGGAAGACCCAGTGTGGCTGAGGCACTGCGAGCGCACGCCAGTGTTATTTGTTTGCAGCATCCCTCCCTCCCTCCCCACAGCGCGACTGAACAAAGAGAAGAAATACAGCTCAACCCACCAGAACACCGACACAAGCTTCCCTAACGAGGAAACCTTGACAAGCCACCTGTACAAACCCACACAGAGCGAGGAAAAGCCACAATAAAGAGAACTCCACAAACTGCCAGAATACAGAAAGGACACCCCAAACTCAGCAATTTAAACAAGATGAAGAGACAGAGGAATAGCCAGCAGATAAAGGAACAGGATAAAAGCCCACCAAACCAAACAAAAGAGGAAGAGATAGGGAATCTACCTGATAAAGAATTCCGAATAATGATAGTGAAATTGATCCAAAATCTTGAAATTAGAATGGAATCACAGATAAATAGCTTGGAGACAAGGACTGAGAAGATGCAAGAAAGGTTTAACAAGGACCTAGAAGAAATAAAAAAGAGTCAATATACAATGAATAATGCAATAAATGAAATTAAAAACACTCTGGAGGCAACAAATAGTAGAATAAAAGAGGCAGAAGATAGGATTAGTGAATTAGAAGATAGAATGGTAGAAATAAATGAATCAGAGAGAATAAAAGAAAAACGAATTAAAAGAAATGAGGACAATCTCAGAGACCTCCAGGACAATATTAAACGCTACAACATTCGAATCATAGGGGTTCCAGAAGAAGAAGACAAAAAGAAAGACCATGAGAAAATACTTGAGGAGATAATAGTTTAAAACTTCCCTAAAATGGGGAAGGAAATAATCACCCAAATCCAAGAAACCCAGAGAATCCCAAACAGGATAAACCCAAGGCGAAACACCCCAAGACACATATTAATCAAATTAACAAAGATCAAACACAAAGAACAAATATTAAAAGCAGCAAGGGAAAAACAACAAATAACACACAAGGGAATTCCTATAAGGATAACAGCTGATCTTTCAATAGAAACTCTTCAAGCCAGGAGGGAATGGCAAGACATACTTAAAATGATGAAAGAAAATAACCTACAGCCCAGATTATTGTACCCAGCAAGGATCTTATTCAAGTATGAAGGAGAAATCAAAAGCTTTTCAGACAAGCAAAAGCTGGGAGAATTCTGCACCACCAAACCAGCTCTCCAACAAATACTAAAGGATATTCTCTAGACAGGAAACACAAAAATGTTGTATAAACTCGAACCCAAAACAATAAAGTAAATGGCAACAGGATCATACTTATCAGTAATTACCTTAAATGTAAATGGGTTGAATGCCCCAACCAAAAGACAAAGACTGGCTGAATGGATACAAAAACAAGACCCCTACATATGTTGTCTACAAGAGACCCACCTCAAAACAGGGGATACATACAGACTGAAAGTGGAGGGCTGGAAAAAGATTTTCCATGCAAATAGGGACCAAAAGAAAGCAGAAGTCACAATATTCGTATCAGATAAATTAGACTTTAAAACAAAGGCTGTGAAAAAAGACAAAGAAGGTCACTACATAATGATCAAAGGATCAATCCAAGAAGAAGATATAACAATTATAAATATATATGCACCCAACCCGGGAGCACCACAGTATGTAAGACAAATGCTAACAAGTATGAAAGGAGAAATTAACAATAACACAATAATAGTGGGAGA
Organism: Bos grunniens; assembly: GCF_055505025.1. Taxonomy (NCBI): domain Eukaryota; kingdom Metazoa; phylum Chordata; class Mammalia; order Artiodactyla; family Bovidae; genus Bos; species Bos grunniens. The sequence goes on from NC_141194.1 coordinate 70,269,234, forward strand.
CTTTCATACCCCACTCACACCTATGGATAGATCAACTAAACAGAAAATTAACAAGGAAACACAAACTTTAAACGATACAATAGACCAGTTAGACCAAATTGATAGCTATAGGACATTTCATCCCCCCCTCCCCCAAAAAAGACTGCTCACTATGGCAATTATTGAAGCTGACTTAGGGTGACATAGAGGCTTATTTCCCTTTACCCTTTTGAATTCTTAGCTGAGGATCTCTGTAAGAAATGACAGAATAGCAGGACAAAATCAAACAGAAGTTTATTAACATAAAAAAATAAAAATTTAAAAAAAAATAAATAAATAAAATTTATATTAAAAAAAAAAAACAAAGGCTGTAAAAAGAGACAAAGAAGGTCACTACATAATGATCAAAGGATCAATCCAAGAAGAAGATATAACAATTATAAATATATATGCACCCAACCCGGGAGCACCACAGTATGTAAGACAAATGCTAACAAGTATGAAAGGAGAAATTAACAATAACACAATAATAGTGGGAGACTTTCATACCCCACTCACACCTATGGATAGATCAACTGAACAGAAAATTAACAAGGAAACACAAACTTCAAACGATACAATAGACTAGTTAGACCTAATTGATATCTGTAGGACATTTTATCCCAAAACAATGAATTTCACCTTTTTCTCAAGCGCACATGGAACCTTCTCCAGGATAGATCACATCCTGGGCCATAAAGCTAGCCTTGGTAAATTCAAAAAAGTAGAAATCATTCCAAGCATCTTTTCTGACCACAATGCAGTAAGATTAGATCTCAATTACAGGAGAAAAACTATTAAAAATTCCAACATATGGAGGCTGAACAACACACTGCTGAATAATCAACAAATCACAGAAGAAATCAAAAAAGAAATCAAAATTTGCATAGAAACGAATGAAAATGAAAACACAACAACCCAAAACCTGTGGGACACAGTAAAAGCAGTCCTAAGGGGAAAGTTCATAGCAATACAGGCACACCTCAAGAAACAAGAAAAAAGCCAAATAAATAACCTAACTCTACACCTAAAGCAACTAGAAAAGGAAGAAATGAAGAACCCCAGGGTTAGTAGAAGGAAAGAAATCTTAAAAATTAGAGCAGAAATAAATGCAAAAGAAAAAAAGAGACCATAGCAAAAATCAACAAAGCCAAAAGCTGGTTCTTTGAAAGGATAAATAAAATTGACAAACCATTAGCCAGACTCATCAAGAAACAAAGGGAGAGAAATCAAATCAATAAAATTAGAAACGAAAATGGAGAGATCACAACAGACAACACAGAAACACAAAGGATCATAAGAGACTACTATCAACAATTATATGCCAATAAAATGGACAACGAGGAAGAAATGGACAAATTCTTAGAAAAGTACAACTTTCCAAAACTCGACCAGGAAGAAATAGAAAATCTTAACAGACCCATCACAAGCACGGAAATTGAAACTGTAATCAAAAATCTTCCAGCAAACAAAAGCCCAGGTCCAGACGGCTTCACAGCTGAATTCTACCAAAAATTTAGAGAAGAGCTAACACCTACCCTGCTCAAACTCTTCCAGAAAATTTCAGAGGAAGGTAAACTTCCAAACTCATTCTATGAGGCCACCATCACCCTAATACCAAAACCTGACAAAGATCCCACAAAAAAAGAAAACTACAGGCCAATATCACTGATGAATATAGATGCAAAAATCCTAAACAAAATTCTAGCAATCAGAATCCAACAACACATTAAAAAGATCATACACCATGACCAAGTGGGCTTTATCCCAGGGATGCAAGGATTCTTCAATATCCACAAATCAATCAATGTAATACACAGCATTAACAAATTGAAAAATAAAAACCATATGATTATCTCAATAGATGCAGAGAAAGCCTTTGACAAAATTCAACACCCATTTATGATAAAAACTCTCCAGAAAGCAGGAATAGAAGGAACATACGTCAACATAATAAAAGCTATATATGACACACCCACAGCAAACATTATCCTCAATGGTGAAAAATTGAAAGCATTTCCTCTAAAGTCAGGAACAAGACAAGGGTGCCCACTTTCACCATTACTGTTCAACATAGTTTTGGAAGTTTTGACCACAGCAATCAGAGCAGAAAATGAAATAAAAGGAATCCAAATTGGAAAAGAAGAAGTAAAACTCTCACTATTTACAGATGACATGATCCTCTAAATAGAAAACCCTAAAGACACCACCAGAAAATTACTAGAACTAATCAATGACTATAGTAAAGTTGCAGGATATAAAATCAACACACAGAAATCCCTTGCATTCCTATACACTAATAATGAGAAAACAGAAAGAGAAATTAAGGAAACAATTCCATTCACCATTGCAACGAAAAGAATAAAATACTTAGGAATATATCTACCTAAAGAAACTAAAGACCTATATATAGAAAACTATAAAACACTGGTGAAAGAAATCAAAGAGGACACTAATAGATGGAGAAATATACCATGTTCATGGATTGGAAAAATCAATATAGTGAAAATGAGTATACTACCCAAAGCAATTTATAGATTCAATGCAATCCCTATCAAGCTACCAACAGTATTCTTCACAGAGCTAGAACAAATAATTTCACAATTTGTATGGAAATACAAAAAACCTTGAATAGCCAAAGCGATCTTGAGAAAGAAAAATGGAACTGGAGGAATCAACCTACCTGACTTCAGGCTCTACTACAAAGCCACAGTTATCAAGACAGTATGGTACTGGCCCAAAGACAGAAATATAGATCAATGGAACAAAATAGAAAGCCCAGAGATAAATCCACGCACATATGGACACCTTATATTTGACAAAGGAGGCAAAAATATACAATGGATTAAAGACAATCTCTTTAACAAGTGGTGCTGGGAAATCTGGTCAACCACTTGTAAAAGAATGAAAGTAGAACACTTTCTAACACCATATACAAAAATAAACTCAAAATGGATTAAAGATCTAAACGTAAGACCAGAAACTATAAAACTCCTAGAGGAGAACATAGGCAAAACACTCTCTGACATACATCACAGCAGGATCCTCTATGACCCACCTCCCAGAATATTGGAAATAAAAGCAAAAATAAACAAATGGGACCTAATTAACCTTAAAAGCTTCTGCACATCAAAGGAAACTATTAGCAAGGTGAAAAGACAGCCTTCAGAATGGGAGAAAATAATAGCAAATGAAGCAACCGACAAACAACTAATCTCAAAAATATACAAGCAACTCCTATAGCTCAACTCCAGAAAAAGAAATGACCCAATCAAAAAATGGGCCAAAGATCTAAATAGACATTTCTCCAAAGAAGACATACAGATGGCTAACAAACACACGAAAAGGTGCTCAATATCACTCATTATCAGAGAAATGCAAATCAAAACCACTATGAGGTACCATCTCACACCAGTCAGAATGGCTGCGATCCAAAAGTCTACAAATAATAAATGCTGGAGAGGGTGTGGAGAAAAGGGAACCCTCTTACACTTTTGGTGGGAATGCAAACTAGTACAGCCTCTATGGAGAACAGTGTGGAGATTCCTTAAAAAACTGGAAATAGAACTGCCTTATGATCCAGCAATCCCACTGCTATGCATACACACTGAGGAAACCAAAAGGGAAAGAGACACGTGTACCCCAATGTTCATCGCAGCACTGTTTATAATAGCCAGGACATGGAAGCAACCTAGATGTCCATCAGCAGATGAATGGATAAGAAAGCAGTGGTACATATACACAATGGAGTATTACTCAGCCATTAAAAAGAATACATTTGAATCAGTTCTAATGAGGTGGATGAAACTGGAGCCTGTTATACAGAGTGAAGTAAGCCAGAAGGAAAAACACCAATACAGTATACTAACGCATATATATGGAATTTAGAAAGATGGTAACGATAACCCTGTATATGAGACAGCAAAAGAGACACTGATGTATAGGACAGTCTTATGGACTCTGTGGGAGAGGGAGAGGGTGGGAAGATTTGGGAGAATGGCATTGAAACATGTAAAATATCATGTATGAAACGAGATGCCAGTCCAGGTTCAATGCACGATACTGGATGCTTGGGGCTAGTGCACTGGGATGACTCAGAGGGATGGTATGGGGACGGAGGAGGGAGGAGGGTTCAGGATGGGGAACACATGTATACCTGTGGTGGATTCATTTTGATATTTGGCAAAACTAATACAATTATGTAAAGTTTAAAAATAAAATAAAATTAATTTAAAAAAGTATTGTTTTCTTTAATTATTTTATAAAAGCCTTTAACAATGTGAAATTCTGATCAAGTCTTATTTGTTTTGTTTTGTTTTGTTTTGTTTTCCTTGAAAGAATAACTATTGCTTTACTAATAACAAGTATAGTTCAAACCACAAAGTGTTCAATTTGGCTTTAAATTCAGAAAGTATCAAGTTTGTTTCTAAAACTAGCAACTTTTTTCAACTATCTGTAGATAGCACTAGTAACATCTGCTAACATTTAATTTCATAACCCAGAAAATATAATTTTGTTCTTTTTCAGGTATGTCAAATTAATTTGCTTAATGTTGAATCACCTCCCTCAACTCTAAGACAAGTGGGAAAACAAATTGAGTGACAAGGTATAGGGTGGGGACCAAATCCCCTAAGGACTCAGAATGTTTTCTCTAAGACAGATCCTGAAGCTTGGCATAAGAACATTTCTACCCAACATGGGTAGTATCAAGGGTGAGAAAACTTTTTTCATTAGATATCTGACTACATTAATATTACAATAAGATCTTTGTATATGTTGAATAACTTAATTTGAAAGCAAAGACTGAGGCTTGCCTACTAGGAACCCAGATGATACAGAGGGCATGTTATTTAAGGATTTCTTCTGTAAGCAGATACTATCCTTTTAGTATAAATTATATGACTTTGTACAGGCCAATATTCAACTGGTAACAAGATTATGGGATGAGTAATAGATTACTTTCATGATATTTTACTTATTAATTGAAGGGTAGGCATTTTGTAGTATGTTCAAAATCTTCTCTTACATGGACAAACTGGCTGGAGTAGGACAGTGGATTTAAGAAGATTCCAAAGTAGATAATGGGAGTCAGAATATGTAAGTAAGTGTCAAAAGACTAAAGCAATAGGAATTAGCGGTCAACATCAGAGAGGTCTGGGAACCTGAGAGCAGTTCATAAAGATTAGCTACTTGTGTAACTATCTTTGGTCAATCTGCACTGGGATATTAAATAAGGCCTTGGCATCTTAGTCATTATGTATTGCACTTTCCATTATGTCATAAGTAAATACCCTCAAATATGAAGAACTAGAGTATTGACATGGATGGGGGAATGAAAAAGAGGCCCAATTCTGAGATGTAAAGCATATAAGAAAGTAGAGAATAAGATCAGAGCATGGTTAACAGCAAGCTTGTCTTGATGCTATTTCATGAGATTCCAGCTACTAAATTGGTCTTAGAAAATCAGAGATTTAACTGGAACCTCCTGGTAGACTACTGCTTAATAAAAGGACCAAAGAACTAAGAAATTTTTATTTTATTAAATTTTGTCCCATAGAAACACATCTTTTATTTTCCTTTTGACTTTGAAGCCTTTGTGCCAAATACAAAAATAAACCCGTCTCTTTTGCTTTGTGACTCATTTAGGAAGAAATACTTATTTACCTTTATACAGAGCCTCCCATCCTTCCTGTACACTCAACCTAGCAAATCTTGAGTATTCTCTGACCTTTATTAGAAAATTAGTCATGTCTGTTAGGGAAAAAACATTGGCTTCAGGGATAATGAAATCCCAGTTTCCCCTTTTTCCTCTTTCTCAGTCTAGGCATATCTTAAGAAAGAACCATCCTGCTTTCTCCTTTTATCTCCAGGCTTGTTTCTCATTGGCTTTTTTCCCCCTCCACACACTGCTTGCTTAGGGAGTGCATAGAGTAGGCTTTCTTCATGTGTACACAAACCTTATTTAAATCACCAAGGGCCCTAACAGAACTTCAGGCCTCCTCCTCGGTCCCTGTTTGCATTTTAAGCAGCTTTGGCAGTTGTGATGGGGAGTTTCCCATCAGAACTACAGATTTCTATATATGCTTGTGTAGCTTATGCTTTATGTTTATTCTCTTTGGCATGTTGAATGATAAACCTGGACACACTAATTTTTATAGGCTGCTCTTTTCATTATGGCAAGAGTCAGCAGAGCTAAACCTGCTTTGCAATTTTACTTTGCTCTAAACCTGTAAGGAGTATGTTTGCTTAGCAATGAGGAATTTTCAGTTTTCCAGTATATAGTTTCTTTTAGAAAATCTGGGCATTGGGCACAGATGACTATGCTTCTCTATCATACTTCTGCTCATTACTGGATGCCTAATATTCATCAGTACAATCTGATTTAAAAGGGATAAGAGAAACAGATTTGGATTGAAAAGTATAAGCAGGAGTCCATAGACTCCCAATTGCACAAAAGAACCCAAACCACACATTGACGATCCTGACATGATTTAATGTCTACATAAAAATAACATCATTGTCACAAATACACACTCACTAGGACCCTCAGTGAGTGTATTTTGAAAGGCACTACCAAAATAACTATGCTCAAAGGATTTATTCTTCCAAAAACAAGCAGAAAAAAATAAGACATCATAGAATCATAAAATATCAGATTTGTAAATGAAGTTAAAAACTTGGTTCAACTTTCTCTCTGGCTGCCCAGTGAAGAAGTGTCTTGCTCAAAGTTTGTAGTCAGCAAGAAAGGGGAACTAGAGCTCGTATTTCCTCAGCTCTCTCTTTTATAGTCTATTATGTCCTGGTTGTCTCCTCAGACCCAGTTGTTACTGATGATTAAGTTTATCTATCTTCTCCACAATAATCCTTTTTAAGCAAATGATAATAATAAACACCTTTGCCAGTACTGTATCATTTCCTCTTTTATAAACATGTTTTCTTTCCAGAAACTTTCTCTTGGTAACATTTTGTTATTAGTTTTTGGTGTGTATGTGTATTCTATCAAAATTTAGGACCACTGAAATTTATAATCTTTACAAAAGGGGTTTTTGTCTCATTTTTAATAGCATTTAGTTCAGCATGATTGATATGCATAACTGGACACACACAGAGACACACATACACATGCACACAGAGTTATCCAGAAGCTGACTGGTGACAAGAAAAGAACAGATGTGAGGGATAGACTTTGAAATTAACAATCTAGTCTTCAGACAGATTCACTGTCCCATAGGGACAATATACTTAGAATCAAAGGGAGCACAGGTTCTGCAATCATCATCCAGTGTCTATTTAATATTTATCTGTCTGAAATGCTCACTAGAAAACATCTGGGTTTCATTTCCCTCACCTCCTGCTGGGTGCCCTCTATTAACCCTTTTGCACCCCATTGCTGCCTTTACCTCCATAGAGCTTGTTTTTTCCCTGTCTGTGTTAGGTCATCCAGGCTACATGATGACCACATGGAAGCAGTCTGAATCCTGTTGGCCCTAACCTGAGGGTAAATTCCAAAGCTTCACTACCATGACACTAATTCATTGATCTCATAAATTAGACATAAGAATTCAAAGCTGTTTCTTTGAACAATGTTCAGTCATTGACTCTGCACCTATTTATTATTGAATTGTAACAGAATTTTTCACAGAAGTGAATGTTTTTGGCTTACATGTTTTGGGTTTTTGTGCCTGATCCATGAAGGAAGTTTTATAAATCAGTATGTCACTCCTTTAAATGCACCCCTAAATGCAGTGGGATCATATTTTTAAAAGACCCTATGACAAGACCCCTAGTGCATTGAATGGAAAGACAATAAAAACTCCAGAACTTTGACATAAAATATATTATGTGATAATGTTTCTAGTAGAAACCAGGAACTCATTCATCACAAGAGACAATCCTTGACCAAGTTCCATGCTATATGTTAAAGAAACTGTCACTATCTATTCACACTGAAGATTTCCACTTCTAATCAGAGCTGTATAACTTAGAAACTTCGGAGGAAAATATTGCTGTAAAAAGAGTATTGATAAACAGAATATTGAGGATAAACTCATGCAGCAAAGCCGTCAATCAGGACCCCTTTCACCATCTGTTTTATCTTCAAAATGAGGAGATGGGCCTATAAATATACACTTCTCTGGCATAATTTACTTTTTTCCCTTGATGCAAAAATTTCAGTAGGTGTTGGATATAGTTAGAGATTAGTTTAAATATGGTAGACATTGACTGGGGAATGAGGAGCAATCTTGAAAAAGAAAAATGGACCCAGAAGAAGTCAGGCTCCCTGACTTCAGACTATACTACAAAGCTACAGTCATCCAAACAGTATGGTACTGGCAGAAAATTAGAAATACACATCAAAGGAACAGCATAGAAAGCTCAGAAATAAATCTATAGATCTATGGTCAATCAATTTACAGCAAAGGAGGCAAGAATGCACAATATTGGAAAAAGAGTTCCTTCAACAAATGTTCCTAGGAAACAAATAGTCCTAGCTACATGTAAAAAAATAAAATTAGATCATTTTTTAGCACCATACACAAAAATAAGCTTAAAATGGAATAAAGGCCTAAGTGTGAGACCAGAAACTATAAAACTCCTAGAGGAAAACCTATGCAGAATACTCTCTGACATAAATTGAAGCAATATATTTTTGATCCATCTCCCAGAATAATGGAAAAAAAAATAAACAAATGGAACCTACTCAAGCTCAAAAGCTTTTGAACAGAAAAGGAAACAATAAAGAAAACAAAAAGATTACCTGAAGATTGGGAGAAAATATTTGCAAGTGATGTTACTGACAAAGGACTAGTCTTCGAAATCTACAAACAGGTCATCAGGTTTAATATCATCAAAACAAACAACCCAATAAAAAATGAGCAGAAAGCTTAAATAGATGTCACTCCAAAGAAGACATACAGATGGCCAAGAGACACATGAAAAGATGCTCAACATCACTCATTATTAGATAATGCAAATCAAACCTGCAATAGGATAGCACATATCATCAGTCAAAATGGCTATTATCAAAAAATATCCACAAAAAAGTAAATACTGTGGAGACTATGGAGAAAAGAAAACTCTCCTACATTGTTGGTGGAAATGTAAATTGGTGCATCTACTATGGAAAGCAGTATGGAGGTTCCTTAAAAAACTAAAAAGAGAGCTATCATATGACCATGCAATCCCACTCCTGGGCATATACTCAGAGAAAAACATAGTCCTAAATGATACATGCACCCCAAAATTCATTGCTGTATTGTCTGAAATAGCCAAGACATGGAAGCAACATAATGTCCATCAACAGAGGAATGGATAAAGAAGATGTGATTCATACATACAATGGAATATTACTCAGCAGTTAAAAAGAACAAAATAACTCCATTTGCAGCAACATGAATGTACCTAGATATGTGAAAGCTTGCTGCTATTAGCCATGAATGACACCAGGATTCTTGGCCTCCAGAGGAGAGGAATTCAGTCAAAGGCCAGTGATGAGGCTTGATCACTTAGAGCTTTTGAGTAATAGTTTTATTAAAGTATAAAAGAAACAGAGAAACCTTCTGACATAGAAATCAGAAGGCAACAGAAGAGCGCCCCCTTGATAGTTTATAGCAAGGAGTTATACCTATTCAGATCAGTTCAGTCACTCAGTTGTGTCCTACTCTTTGTGACCCCATGAATCACAGCATGCCATGCCTCCCTATCCATCACCAACTCCCGGAGTTCACTCAGACTCATGTCCATCGAGTCAGTGATGCCATCCAGCCATCTCATCCTCTGTCATCGTCTTCTCCTTCTGCCCCCAATCCCTCCCAGCATCAGAGTCTTTTCCAATGAGTCAACTCTTCGCATGAGGTGACCAAAGTACTGGAGTTTCAGCTTCAGCATCATTCCCTCCAAAGAAATCCCAGGGCTGATCTCCTTCAGAATGGACTAATATACCTATTAGCAAGCTGCTCATTAGAGAAAGGAAATGCCTCAAAACTAAGAGAGTTGCACCAGAACCCTCACCCATAACATGCATTTTGCGATAACATGGGCATAAGGTGAGTTATCCTCGGCCATAAAACTATTGGCATGAATCTTTTTGTTTGTGTGTGCATTTTCTTTTTCTTTAAATATAAATTTATTTATTTTAATTGGAGGCTAATTACTTTACAATATTGTATTAGTTTTGCCATACATCAAATTGAATCTGCTACGGGTAAACACATGTTCCCCATCTTGAACCCCCCTCCCACCTCCTTCCACAAACCATCCCTCTGAGTCATCCCAGTGCACCAGCCCCGAACATTCTGTATCATGCATAGAACCAGGACTGGCGATTCATTTGACATATGATATTATACATGTTTCAGTGCCATTCTCCCAATCATACCACCCTCTCCCTCTCCCACAGAGTCAAAAAGACTGTTCTAAACATCTGTGTCTCTTTTGCTGTCTCACATACAGGATTATCGTGACCATCTTTCTAAATTCCATATATATGCATTAGTATACTCCATTGGTGTTTTTCTTTCTGGCTTACTTCACTCTGTAAAATAGGCTCCAGTTTCATCCACTTCATTAGAACTGATTCAAATGTATTCTTTTTAATGGCTGAGTAATACTCCATTGTATATATGTACCACTGATTTCTTATCCATTCATCTGCTGATGGACTTCTAGGTTGCTTCCATGTCCTGGCTATTATAAATAGTGCTGCGATGAACATTGGGGTACATGTGTCCCTTTCATTTCTGGTTTCCTCGAAGTGTATGCCCAGAAGTGGGATTGTTGGGTCGTATGGCAGTTCTATTTCCAGTTTTTTAAGGAATCTCCTCATTATCCTCCAGAGTGGCTGTACTATTTTGCATTCCCACCAACAGTGTAAGAGGGTTCCCTTTTCTCTACATCCTCTCCAGTGTTTATTGCTTGTAGACTTTTGGATAGCAGCCATTCTGACTGGCATGAAATGATACCGCACTGTGGTTTTGATTTGCATTTCTCTGATAATAAATGATGAGCATATTTTCACGTGTGTGTCAGCGATCTGTATGTCTTCTTTGGAGAAATGTCTGTTTAGTTCTTTGGCCCATTTTTTGATTGGGTCATTGATTTTTTGCAATTTAACTGTAGGAGTTGCTTGTATATTTTTGAGATTAGTTCTTTGTCAGTTGCTTCATTTGCTATTATTTTCTCCCATTCTGAAGGCTGTCTTTTCACCTTGCTTACAGTTTCCTTTGTTTTGCAGAAGTTTTTAATTTTAATTATATACCATTTGTTTATTTTTGCTTTATTTCCAACATTCTCGGAGGTGGGTCATAGAGGATCCTGCTGTGATTTATGTAGGAGAGTGTTTTGCCTATGATGCCCTCTCGGACTTTTATAGGTTCTTATCTTACATTTACATCTTTAATCTATGTTGAGTTTATTTTGGTGTACAGAGTTAGAAAGTGTTCTAGTTTCATTCTTTTACAAGTGGTTGACCAGTTTTCCTAGCACCACTTGTTAAAGAGATTGTCTTTAATCCATTGTATATTCTTGCCTCCTTTGTCAAAGATAAGGTGTCCATAGCTGCATGGATTTATCTCTGGGCTTTCTATTTTATTCCATTGGTCTATATTTCTGTCTTTGTGCCAGTACCATACTGTCTTGATGACTGTGGCTGTGTATTAGAGCCTAAAGTCAGGCAGGTTGATTCCTCCAGTTCCATTCTTCTTTCTTAAGATTGCTTTGGCTATTCGAGGTGTCTTTTTTTCTGTTTGTTTGTTTTGTTTTTATATTTCCATATAAATTGTGAAATTATTTGTTCTACCTCTGTAAAAAAACAAAAACAAAAACAAAAAAAAACACAAGCTGGAATCAAGATTGCCCAGAGAAATATCAATAACCTCAGATATGAAGATGACACCACCCTTATGACAGAAAGTGAAGAGGAACTCAAAAGCCTCTTGATGAAAGTGAAAGTGGAGACTTTGAGCTGAAGCTTCCAAGGAAAGAGGCTCACTATTATGCCCCAGAGCACGGATCCCAACATATACTATCTCTCAATCCTCCACCAAGTGCCAGAAGATAATAAAAAGTGTTAAATCATTTGATTGGCCATGTCCAGGAATAAATAAGGTTGTGTTCTCAGTTCAACTCCATGTTTTTTGTCTGAATGTCTCAGAAGATGGTAAGAAGAGGGAAGGAATATTTTTAATATTTAAAGAATTCAGCTCTGGCAATCTGTACTTTAGGATCTAGACAAGACAAGATGACTCATCATTTGCCAGTTTCCAGTAAGAGAGAAGAAATACAGCTCCACCCACTAGAACACCGACACAAGCTTCCTTAACCAAGAAACCTTGACAAGCCACCTGTACAAACCCACACAGAGCGAGGAAATGCCACAATAAAGAGAACTCCACAAACTGCCAGAATACAGAAAGGACACCCCAAACTCAGCAATTTAAACAAGATGAAGAGACAGAGGAATAGCCAGCAGATAAAGGAACAGGATAAATGCCCACCAAACCAAACAAAAGAGGAAGAGATAGGGAATCTACCTGATAAAGATTTCTGAATAATGATAGTGAAATTGATCCAAAATCTTGAAATTAAAGTGGAATCACAGATAAATAGCCTGGAGACAAGGATTGAGAAGATGCAAGAAAGGTTTAACAAGGACCTAGAAGAAATAAAAAAGAGTCAATATATAATGAGTAATGCAATAAATGAAATTAAAAACATTCTGGAGGCAACAAATAGTAGAATAACAGAGGCAGAAGATAGGATTAGAGAATTAGAAGATAAAATGGTAGAAATAAATGAATCAGAGAGGATAAAAGAAAAACGAATTAAAAGAAATGAGGACAATCTCAGAGACCTCCAGGACAATATTAAACGCTACAACATTCGAATAATAGGGGTTCCAGAAGAAGAAGACAAAAAGAAAGACCATGAGAAAATACTTGAGGAGATAATAGTTTAAAACTTCCCTAAAATGGGGAAGGAAATAATCACCCAAGTTCAAGAAACCCAGAGAGTCCCAAACAGGATAAACCCAAGGTGAAACACCCCAAGACACATATTAATCAAATTAACAAAGATCAAACACAAAGAACAAATATTAAAAGCAGCACGGGAAAAACAACAAATAACACACAAGGGAATTCCCATAAGGATAACAGCTGATCCTTCAATAGAAACTCTTCAAGCCAGGAGGGAATGGCAAGACATACTTAAAATGATGAAAGAAAATAACCTACAGTCCAGAATATTCTACCCAGTAAGGATTTCATTCAAGTATGAAGGAGAAATCAAAAGCTTCTCAGACAAGCAAAAGTTGAGAGAATTCAGCACCACCAAACCAGCTCTCCAGCAAATACTAAAGGATATTCTCTAGACAGGAAACACAAAAACAGTGTATAAATTCGAACCCAAAACAGTAAACTAAATGGCAACGGGATCATACTTATCAGTAATTACCTTAAACGTAAATGGGTTGAATGCCCCAACCAAAAGACAAAGACTGGCTGAATGGATACAAAAACAAGACCCCTACATATGTTGTCTACAAGAGACCCACCTCAAAACAGGGGACACATACAGACTGAAAGTGAAGGGCTGGAAAAAGTTTTTCGATGCAAATAGGGACCAAAAGAAAGCAGGAGTAGCAATACTCATATCAGATAAAATAGACTTTAAAACAAAGGCTGTAAAAAGAGACAAAGAAGGTCACTACATAATGATCAAAGGATCAATCCAAGAAGAAGATATAACAATTATAAATATATATGCACCCAACCCGGGAGCACTGCAGTATGTAAGACAAATGCTAACAAGTATGAAAGGAGAAATTAACAATAACACAATAATAGTGGGAGACTTTAATACCCCACTCACACCTATGGATAGATCAAATAAACAGAAAATTAACAAGGAAACACAAACTTCAAACGATACAATAGACTAGTTAGACCTAATTGATATCTGTAGGACATTTTATCCCAAAACAATGAATTTCACCTTTTTCTCAAGCGCACATGGAACCTTCTCCAGGATAGATCACATCCTGGGCCATAAAGCTAGCCTTGGTAAATTCAAAAAAGTAGAAATCATTCCAAGCACCTTTTCTGAACACAATGCAGTAAGATTAGATCTCAATTACAGGAGAAAAACTATTAAAAATTCCAACATATGGAGGCTGAACAACACGCTGCTGAATAACCAACAAATCACAGAAGAAATCAAAAAAGAAATCAAAATTTGCATAGAAACGAATGAAAATGAAAACACAACAACGAAAAACCTGTGGGACATGGTAAAAGCAGTCCTAAGGGGAAAGTTCATAGCAATACAGGCACACCTCAAGAAACAAGAAAAAAGCCAAATAAGTAACCTAACTCTACACCTAAAGCAACTAGAAAAGGAAGAAATGAAGAACCCCAGGGTTAGTAGAAGGAAAGAAATCTTAAAAATTAGAGCAGAAATAAATGCAAAAGAAAAAAAGAGACCATAGCAAAAATCAACAAAGCCAAAAGCTGGTTCTTTGAAAGGATAAATAAAATTGACAAACCATTAGCCAGATTCATCAAGAAACAAAGGGAGAGAAATCAAATCAATAACATTAGAAATAAAAATGGAGAGATCACAACAGACAACACAGAAATACAAAGGATCATAAGAGACTACTATCAACAATTATATGCCAATAAAATGGACAACGTGGAAGAAATGGACAAATTCTTAGAAAAGTACAACCTTCCAAAACTGGACCAGGAAGAAATAGAAAACCTTAACAGACCCATCACAAGCACGGAAATTGAAACTGTAATCAAAAATCTTCCAGCAAACAAAAGCCCAGGTCCAGACGGCTTCACAGCTGAATTCTACCAAAAATTTAGAGAACAGCTAACACCTATCCTGCTCAAACTCTTCCAGAAAACTGCAGAGGAAGGTAAACTTCCAAACTCATTCTATGAGGCCACCATCACCCTAATACCAAAACCTGACAAAGATGCCACAAAAAAAGAAAACTACAAGCCAATATCACTGATGAACATAGATGCAAAAATCCTTAACAAAATTCTAGCAATCAGAATCCAACAACATATTAAAAAGATCATACACCATGACCAAGTGGGCTTTATCCCAGGGATGCAAGGATTCTTCAATATCCACAAATCAATCAATGTAATACACCACACTGACAAATTGAAAAATAAAAACCATTGATTATCTCAATAGATGCAGAGAAAGCCTTTTACAAAATGCAACACCCATTTATGACAAAAACTCTCCAGAAAGCAGGAATAGAAGGAACATACCTCAACATAATAAAAGCTATTATGACAAACCCACAGCAAACATCATCCTCAATGGTGAAAAATTGAAAACATTTCCTCTAAAGTCAGGAACAAGACAAGGGTGCCCACTTTCACCATTACTATTCAACATAGTTTTGGAAGTTTTGGCCACAGCAATCAGAGCAGAAAATGAAATAAAAGGAATCCAAATTGGAAAAGAAGAAGTAAAACTCTCACTATTTGCAGATGACATGATCCTCTACATAGAAAACCCTAAAGACGTCACCAGAAAATTACTAGAACTAATCAATGACTATAGTAAAGTTGCAGGATATAAAATCAACACACAGAAATCCCTTGCATTCCTATACACTAATAATGAGAAAACAGAAAGAGAAATTAAGGAAACAATTCCATTCACCATTGCAACGGAAAGAATAAAATACTTGGGAATATATCTACCTAAAGAAACTAACGACCTATATATAGAAAACTATAAAACACTGGTGAAAGAAATCAAAGAGGACACTAATAGATGGAGAAATATACCATGTTCATGGATTGGAAGAATCAATATAGAGAAAATGAGTATACTACCCAAAGCAATTTATAGATTCAATGCAATCCCTATCAAGCTACCTACAGTATTCTTCACAGAGCTAGAACGAATAATTTCAAAATTTGTATGGAAATACAAAAAACCTTGAGTAGCCAAAGCGATCCTGAGAAAGAAGAATGGAACTGGAGGAATCAGCCTACCTGACTTCAGGCTCTACTACAAAGCCACAGTCATCAATACAGTATGGTACTGGCACAAAGACAGAAATATAGATCAATGGAACAAAATAGAAAGCCCAGATATAAATCCACGCACATATGAACACCTTATCTTTGACAAAGGAGGCAAGAATATACAATGGATTAAAGACAATCTCTTTAACAATTGGTGCTGGGAAAGCTGGTCAACCACTTGTAAAAGAATGAAACTAGACCACTTTCTAACACCATATACAAAAATATACTCAAAATGGATTAAAGATCTAAATGTAAGACCAGAAACTATAAAACTCCTAGAGGAGAACATAGGGAAAACACTCTCTGACATACATCACAGCAGGATCCTCTATGACCCACCTCCCAGAACATTGGAAATAAAAGCAAAAATAAACAAATGGGACCTAATTTACCTTAAAAGCTTCTGCACATCAAAGGAAACTATTAGAAAGGTGAAAAGACAGCCTTCAGATGGGGAGAAAATAATAGTAAATGAAGCAACTGACAAACAACTAATCTCAAAAATATTCAAGCAACTCCTACAGCTCAATTCCAGAAAAATAAATGACCCAATCAAAAAATGGGCCAAGAACTAAATAGACATTTCTCCAAAGAAGACATACAGATGGCTAACAAACACACGAAAAGGTGCTCAACATCACTCATTATCAGAGAAATGCAAATCAAAACCACTATGAGGTACCATTTCACACCAGTCAGAATGGCTGCGATCCAAAAGTCTACAAATAATAAATGCTGGAGAGGGTGTGGAGAAAAGGGAACCCTCTTACACTGTTGGTGGGAATGCAAACTAGTACAGCCTCTATGGAGAACAGTGTGAAGATTCCTTAAAAACTGGAAATAGAACTGCCTTATGATCCAGCAATCCCACTGCTATGCATACACACTGAGGAAACCAGAAGGGAAAGAGACACGTGTACCCCAATGTTCATCGCAGCACTGTTTATAATAGCCAGGACATGGAAGCAACCTAGATGTCCATCAGCAGATGAATGGATAAGAAAGCAGTGGTACATATACACAATGGAGTATTACTCAGCCATTAAAAAGAATACACTTGAATCAGTTCTAATGAGGTGGATGAAACTGGAGCCTGTTATACAGAGTGAAGTAAGCCAGAAGGAAAAACACCAATACAGTATACTAACGCATATATATGGAATTTAGAAAGATGGTAACAATAACCCTGTGAATGAGACAGCAAAAGAGACACTGATGTATAGAACAGTCTTATGGACTCTGTGGGAGAGGGAGAGGGTGAGAAGATTTGGGAGAATGGCACTGAGACATGTATAATCTCATGTATGAAATGAGTTGCCAGTCCAGGTTCAATGCACGATATTTCACGCTTGGGGCTAGTGCACTGGGATGACTCAGAGGGATGGTATGGGGAGGGAGGAGGGAGGAGGGTTCAGGATGGGGAACACATGTATACCTGTGGGGGAATCATTTTGATATTTGGCAAAGCTAATACAATTATGTAAAGTTTAAAAATTAAATAAAATTTAAAAAAAAAGAAAGAAAGTGAAAGTGGAGAGTGAAAAAGTTGGCTTAAAACTCAACATTCAGAAAATGAAGATCATGGCATCTGGTCCCACCACTTCATGGCAAATAGATGGGGAAACAGTGGAAACAGTGTCAGACTTTATTTTTATGGGCTCCAAAATCACTACAGATGGTGACTGCAGCCATGAAATTAAAGGACGCTTACTCCTTGGAAAGAAAGTTATGACCAACCTAGACAGCATATACAAAAGCAGAGACATTACTTTGCCAACAAAGGTTCATCTAGTCAAGACTATGGTTTTTCCTGTGGTCATGTATGGATGTGAGAGTTGGACTGTGAAGAAGGCTGAGCGCCGAAGAATTGATGCTTTTGATCTGTGGTGTTGGAGAAGACTCTTGAGAGTCCCTTGGACTGCAAGGAGGTCCAACCAGTCCATTCTGAAGGAGATCAGCCCTGGGATTTCTTTGGAAGGAATGATGCTAAAGCTGAAAGTCCAGTACTTTGGCCACCTCATGCGAAGAATTGACTCATTGGAAAAGACTCTGATGCTGGGAGGGATTGCGGGCAGGAGGAGAAGGGGACGACAGAGGATGAGATGGCTGGATGGCATCGCTGACTCAATGGACGTGAGTCCGAGTGAACTCTGGGAGTTGGTGATCGACAGGAAGGCCTGGCGTGCTGCGATTCATGGGGTCGCAAAGAGTCGGACATGACTGAGTGACTGATCTGATTTGATCTGACCTGTGAAAAATACTGTTGGTGTTTGGATAGGTATTGCACTGAATCTATAGATTGCTTTGGGTAGTATACTCTTTTTCACTATATTAATTCTTTTGATCCATGAATACGGTATATTTCTCCATCTACTAGTGTCCTCTTTGATTTCTTTCAGCAATGCTTTACAGTTTTCTATATATAGGTCTTTAATTTCTTTAAGTAGATATATTCCTAAGTTTTTTTATTTTTTTCGTTGCAATGGTGAATGGAATTGTTTCCTTAATTTCTCTTTCTATTTTCTCATTATTAGTGTATAGGAATGCAAGGGACTTCTGTGTGTTGATTTTATATCCTGCCACTTTACTATATTCATTGATTAGCTCTAGTACTTTTCTGGTGGAGTCTTTAGGGTTCTGTATGTAGAGGATCATGTCATCTGCAAACAGTGATATCTTTACTTCTTCTTTCCAAATTGGATTCCCTTTATTTCTTTTTCTGCTCTGATTGTTGTGGCCAAAACTTCCAAAACTATGTTGAATAGTCGTGGTGAATGTGGGCATCCTTGTCTTGTTCCTGACTTTAGGGGAAATGCTTTCAATTTTTCACCATTGAGAATAGTGTTTGCTGTGGATTTGTCATATATAGCTTTAATTATGTTAAAGTATGCTCCTCCTATTCTTGCTTTCTGGAGAGTTTTTATCATAAATGGATGTTGAGTTTAATCAAAGGCTTTTTCTGAGTCTATTGAGATAATCATATGGCTTTTATTTTTCAATTTGTTAATGTGTTGTATTACATTGATTGATTTGTGGATATTGAAGAATCCTTGCATCCCTGGGATAAAGCCCACTTGGTCATGGTGTATGATCTATTTAATACATTGTTGGATTCTGATTGCTAGAATTTTGTTAGGGATTTTTGCATCTATGTTCATCAGTGATATTGGCCTGTAGTTTTCTTTTTCTGTGGCATCTTTGTCAGGTTTTGGTATTAGGGTGATGGTGGCCTCATAGAATGAGTTTGGAAGTTTACCTTCCTCTGCAATTTTCTGGAAGAGTTTGAGCAGGACAGGTGTTAGCTCTTCTCTAAATTTTTGGTAGAATTCAGCTGTGAAGCCGTCTGGACCTGGGCTTTTATTTGCTGGAAGATTTCTGATTACAGTTTCAATTTCCATGATTGTGATAGGTCTGTTAAGATTTTCTATTTCTTTCTGGCTCGGTTTTGGAAAGTTGTAAATTTCTATTAACTTGTCCATTTCTTCCACGTTGTCCATTTTATTTGCATATAATTGTTGATAGTAGTCTCTTATGATCCTTTGTATTTCTGTGTTGTCTGTTGTGATCTCTACATTTTCATTTCTAATGTTATTGATTTGATTTTTCTCCCTTTGTTTCTTGATGAGTCTGGCTAATGTTTTGTCAATTTTACTTATCCTCTCAAAGAATCAGCTTTTGGCTTTGTTGATTTTTGCTATGATCTCCTTTTTTCTTTTGCATTTATTTTTGCCCTAATTTTTAAGATTTCTTTCCTTCTACTAACCCTGGGGTTCTTCATTTCTTCCTTTTCCAGTTGCATTAGGTCTAGAGTTAGGTTATTTATTTGACTTTTTTCTTTTTTCTTAAAGTATGCCTGTATTGCTATGAACTTTCCCCTTAGGACTGCTTTTACAGTGTCCCATAGGTTTGGGGTTGTTGTGTTTTCATTTTCTTTCATTTCTATGCATTTTTTTAATTTCTTTTTTGATTTCTTCTGTGATTTGTTGGTTATTCAGCAGCATGTTGTTCAGGCTCCATATGTTGGAATTTTTAATATTTTTTCTCCTGTGATTGAGATCTAATCTTACTGTATTGTGGTCAGAAAAGATGCTTGGAATGATTTCAATTTTTTTGAATTTATCAAGGCTAGATTTATGGCCTAGCATGTGATCTATCCTGGAGAAGGTTCCATGTGCGCTTGAGAAAAAGGTGAAATTCATTGGGGATGAAATGTCCTATAGATATCAATTAGGTCTAACTGGTCTATTGTATCAGAAAAAGTTTGTGTTTCTTGGTTAATTTTCTGTATAGTTGATCTATCCATAGGTGTGAGTGGGATATTAAAGTCTCCCATTATTATTGTGTTATTGTTCATTTCCCCTTTCATTATTGTTAGCATTTGTCTTATATATTGCAGTGCTCCTATATTGGGTGCATATATATTTACAATTGTTATATCTTCATCGTGGATTGATCCTTTGATCATTATGTAGTGTCCTTCTTTGTCTCTTTTTACAGCCTTTGTTTTAAAGTCTATTTTATCTGATATGAGTATTGCTACTCCTATTTTCTTTTGATCTCTATTTGCATGGAATAACTTTTTCCAGCCCTTCACTTTCAGCCTGTGTGTGTCCCCTGTTTTGAGGTGGGTCTCTTGTAGACAACATATGTAGTGGTCTTGTTTTTGTATCCATTCAGCCGGTCTTTGTCTTTTGGTTGGGCCATTCAACCCATTTACGTTTAAGGTAATTGTTAATAAGTATGATCCCATTGCCATTTACTCTACAGTTTTGGGTTCGAGTTTATACATCGTTTTTGTGTTTCCTGTCTAGAGAATATCCTTTAGCATTTCTTGAAGAGCTCGTTTGGTGGTGCTGAATTCTCTCAGCTTTTGCTTGTCTGTAAAGCTTTTGATTTCTCCTTTATATTTGAATGAGATCCTTGCTGGGTACAGTAATCTGGGCTGTAGGTTATTTTCTTTCATCAATTTAATTATGTCTTGCCATTCCCTCCTGGCCTGAAGAGTTTCTATTGAAAGATTAGCTGTTATCTTTATGGGAATCCCCTTGTGTGTTATTTTTTGTTTTTCCCTTGCTGCTTTTTATATTTGTTCTCTGTATTTGATCTTTGTTAATTTGATTAATATGTGTCTTGGGGTGTTTCACCTTGGGTTTATCCTGTTTGGGACTCTCTGGGTTTCTTGGACTTGGGTGATTATTTCCTTCCCCATTTTAAGGAACTTTTCAACTATTATCTCCTCAAGTATTTTCTTATGGTCTTTCTTTTTGTCTTCTTCTTCTGGGACTCCTATGATTCGAATGTTGTGTTGTTTAATATTGTCCTGGAGGTCTCTGAGATTGTCCTCATTTCTTTTAATTAATTTTTCTTTTTTCCTCTCTGATTCATTTATTTCTACCATTCTATCTTCTATTTTGCTAATCCTATCTTCTGCCTGTATTAGTCTACTATTTTTTGCCTCCAGAGTGTTTTTGATTTCATTTATTGCATTATTCATTACATATCCACTCTTTTTTATTTCTTCTAGGTCCTTGTTAAACCTTTCTTGCATTTTCTCAATCCTTGCCTCCAGTCTATTTATCTGTGATTCCATTTTTATTTCAAGATTTTGGGTCATTTTCACTACCATTATTTGGAATTCTTTATCAGGTAGATTCCCTATCTCTTCCTCCTTTGTTTGGTTTGGTGGGCATTTATCTTGTTCCTTTACCTGCTGCGTATTCCTCTGTCTCTTCATCTTGTTTATATTGCTGAGTTTCAGGTGGCCTTTCTGTATTCTGGCAGTTTGTGGAGTTCTCTTTATTATGGAGTTTCCTCAGTGTGGGTGGGGTTGTATCAGTGGCTTGTAAAGGTTTCTTGTTTAGGGAAACTTGTGTTGGTGTTCTGGTTAGTGGAGCTGTATTTCGTCTCTCTGGAGTGCAATGAAGTGTCTAGTAACAAGTTATGAGATATCAATGGATTTGGAGTGACTTTGGGCAGCCTGTATATTGAAGCTCAGGGCTGTGTTCCTATGTTGCTGGAGAATTTGCGTGCTATGTCTTGCTCTGGAACTTGTTGTCCCTTGTGCGGTGCTTGGTTTCAGTGTAGGTATGGAAGCGTTTGATGAGCTCCTATCACTTAATGTTCCCTGGAGTCAGGTATTCTATGATGTTCTCAGGATTTGGACTTAAGCCTCCTACTTCTGGTTTTCAGTCTTATTTTTACAGTAGTCTCAAGACTTCTATACAGCACCACTGATAAAATATCTAGCTTAAAGATGAAAAGTTTCTCCACAGTGAGGGACACCCAGAGAGGTTCACATAGTTACATGGAGAAGAAAAGAGGGAGGAGGGAGTTAGAGGTGACCCGAATGAAATGAGGTGGAATCCAAAGAGGACAGAGCAAGCTAGTCAGTAATCACTTCCTTATGTGCACTCCACAGTCTGGAGTGCTCAGAGATGTTCATGGAGTTATACAGAAAAGCAAAGAGGGAGGAAGAAGACAGAGAAGGCCAGGAGGATAAAAGGGAGGAATGAAAAGGAGAGAGACAGATCCAGCCAGTAATCAGTTCCCTAAGTGTCCTCCACAGTCGGGAATACACAGAGATTCACAGAGTTGGGTAGAGAAGAGAAGGGGGAGGGAGGAGACAGAGGAGACCTAGTGGAGAGAAAGGAGAGTCCAAAGGGGGAGAGAGCAGTCAAGCCAGTAATCTCACTCCCATGTAAAAATAGGTACTGAAGATTGGGTTCTTAAAGGTACAAAATTGATAACAAATACCAAAAAGCAAGTATTAAAATTCTAGAGTAGAGGTTAGATTTTCAAAAATACAATATTAAAGAAAGAAGAAGAAGTAAAAAAAAATTCAAAAAAGTTATTTTAAAATACCTATAAATATGAAGTTGGCTTTAAAAAATAGTATTTTTTTTTTGAAAAGTAATCAGATCACATCAGATCAGTCACTCAGTCGTGTCCGACTCTTTGCGACCCCATGAATCGCAGCACGCCAGGTCTCCCTGTCCATCACCAACTCCCGGAGTTCACTGAGACTCACGTCCATCGAGTCAGTGATGCAATCCAGCCATCTCATCCTCCGTCGTCCCCTTCTCCTCCTGCCCCCAATCCCTCCCAGCATCAGAGTCTTTTCCAATGAGTCAACTCTTCACATGAGGTGGTCAAACTACTGGAGTTTCAGCTTTAGCATCATTCCTTCCAAAGAAATCCCAGGGCTGATCTCTTTCAGAATGGACTGGTTGGACCTCCTTGCAGTCCAAGGGACTCTCAAGAGTCTTCTCCAACACCACAGGTCAAAAGCATCAATTCTTCAGCGCTCAGCCTTCTTCACAGTCCAACTCTCACATCCATACATGACCACAGGAAAAACCACAGCCTTGACTAGACGAACCTTTGTTGGCAAAGTAATGTCTTTGCTTTTCAATATGCTATCTAGGTTGGTCATAACTTTCCTTCCAAGAAGTAAGCGTCTGTTAATTTCATGGCTGCAGTCACCATCTGTAGTGATTTTGGAGCCCATAAAAATAAAGTCTGGCACTGTTTCCACTGTTTCCCCATCTATTTCCCATGAAGTTGTGGGACCGGTTGCCATGATCTTCATTTTCTGAATGTTGAGCTTTAAGCCAAATTTTTCATTCTCCACTTTCACTTTCATCAAGAGGCTTTTAGTTCCTCTTCACTTTCTGCCATAAGGGTGGTGTCATCTGCATATCTGAGGTTATTGATATTTCTCCCGGCAATCTTGATTCCAGTTTGTGTTTCTTCCAGTCCAGCATTTCTCATGATGTACTCTGAATATAAGTTAAATAAACAGGGGGACAATATACAGCCTTGACGAACTCCTTTTCCTATTTGGAACCAGTCTGTAGTTCCATGCCCAGGTCTAACTGTTGCTTCCTGACCTGCATACAAATTTCTCAAGAGGCAGATCAGGTGGTCTGGTATGCCCATGTCTTTCAGAATTTTCCACAATTTTTTTGTGATCCACACAGTCAAAGGCTTTGGCATAGTCAATAAAGCAGAAATAGATGTTTTTCTGGAACTCTCTTGCTTTTTCTATAATCCAGCGGATGTTGGCAATTTGATCTCTGATTCCTCTGCCTTTTCTAAAACCAGCTTGAACATCAGGAAGTTCACGGTTCACATATTGCTAAAGCCTGGCTTGGAGAATTTTGAGCATTACTTTACTAGCGTGTGAGATGACTGCAATTGTGTGGTAGTTTGAGCATTCTTTGGTATTGCCTTTCTTTGGAATTGGAAGAAAACTGACCTTTTCCAGTCCTGTGGCCACTGCTGAGTTTCCCAAATTAGCTGACATATTGAGTGCAGCACTTTCACAGCATCATCTTTCAGGATTTGGAATAGCTCAACTGGAATTCCATCACCTCCACTAGCTTTGTTCATAGTGATGCTTTCTAAGGCCCACTTGACTTCACATTCCAGGATGTCTGACTCTAGGTCAGTGATCATACCATTGTGATCATCTGGGTCGTGAAGATCTTTTTTGTACAGTTCTTCTGTGTATTCTTACCATCTCTTCTTAATATCTTCTGCTTCTGTTAGGTCCATACCATTTCTGTCCTTTATCTAGCCCATCTTTGCATGAAATGTTCCTTTGGTATCTCTGATTTTTCTTGAAGAGATCTGTAGTCTTTCCCATTCTGTTGTTTTTCTCTATTTCTTTGCATTGATCGCTGAAGAAGGCTTCCTTATCTCTTCTTGCTATTCTTTGGAACTCTGCATTCACATGTTTATATCTTTCCTTTTCTCCTTTGCTTTTCGCTTCTTTTCTTTTCACAGCTATTTGTAAGCCCTCCCCAGACAGCCATTTTGCTTTTTTGCATTTCTTTTCTATGGGAATGGTCTTGATCCCTGTCTCCTGTACAATGTCACGAACCTCATTCCATAGTTCATCAGGCACTCTATGTATCAGATCTAGGCCCTTAAATCTATTTCTCACTTCATATCTCTACACACAAAAAAGAAGAACTTGAAGATAGGCCATGTATTCATGCATCAATTCAAATATATCTTTTCTTATTACTCAAACATATTTTTTCACATATATCACTCATCTTCGTCACTCTTATCCAAATGGGAATAGAGTTGTATTAGGTTTACTGAGATGAACATCCATATGTTTCTCTTTCAATTAGCTCATTTTAGATTCTAACTCTTGCTTTTAAAACTTTAAATAGCTGCTGTATTTCCTTCCTCTTCCATCAGTGTAATGAAATAATATTTTGATTTGAACTTGCTTATTTTAGCTAACTACGTAAGTAGAAAAGTATTCTTAAAACTTTCATGAGTTGGGGAATGGGGAGAGCACTGAGAATATTATCACTTAATGATCACCGTAATCTTATGTGGAATTCTGGGGCAAAAGTATCCAATACATTATCAAATGTATTTCTCTTTCTTAGCATGAAGTGAGGTGACCAGATATGCTAGATTAGCTAGAAGTCTCCATTTTTGTTTTTGTTGTTGCAGTTGGCTGCCTTTGAATGACATTTGAAATTTGTAGCTAACAGCTAAATGGATTCTGGCAGGAACCAAAACACTTGACCCAGGAAAGAATTTGGGATGAACATTCAGTGAGAAAAGGAAGACAATTGATTCACTGTGTGATTGACAAGACATTTAAAGGAACAAACAAGAGTGAATGAGAATCAAGAAGCAAAGAAAAATCATAGTTTGAAAATTATTTGAAAGTGATATCTAAATTAAGGATTTTCATTTCTACCAATGATATTTTTCACAGAACTAGAACAAATAACGTCACAATCTATATGGAAACACACACAAAAAAAAAACTTGAATAGACAAAGCAATCTTGAAAAAGAAGAATGGAACAGGAGGAATCAACTTTCCTGACTTTAGACTATACTACAAAGCTGCAGTCATCAAGGCAGTATGGTACTGGCACAAAGACATAAATATAGATCAATGGAGCAAAATAGAAAGCCCAGAGATAAATCCATGCACCTATGGACACCTTATCTTTGACAAAGGAGGCAAAAATATATTATGAAGAAAAGACAATCTCTTTAAAAAGTGGTGCTGGGAAAACTGGTCAACCACTTGTAAAAGAATGAAACTAGAACACGTTCTAATACCATACACAAAAATAAACTCAAAATGTGTTGAAGATCTAAATATAAGCCAGAAACTATAAAACTCTTAGAGGAAAACATAAGCAGAACTCTCTCTGACATAAATCACAGGTAGATCCTCTATGACCTACCTCCCAGAGTAATGAAAATTTTAAAAAACATGAGACCTAATTAAACTTAAAAGCTTTAGCACCACAAAGTAATCTAAAAGCAAAGTTAAAAGGGAGCCTTCAGAATGGGAGAAAATAATAGCAAATGAAAGAACTGACAAGGAACTAATCTCCAAAATATAAAAGCAGCTCATACAGCTCAATACCAGAAAAATGAACAACCCAGTCAAAAAGTGGGCCAAAGAACTAAACAGACAATTCTACAAAGAAGACAGATGGATAATGAACACAAGAAAAATGCTCAACATCACTCATTATCATAGAAATGCAAATCAAAACCACAATGAAGTACCATCTCAGGCCAGTCAGAATGGCTGCCATCAAAAAGTCTACAAAAAATAAATGATGAAAAAAAAATGAGGGAGAGGGTGTGGAGAAAAGGGAAACCTCTTACACTGTTGGTGAGAATGCAAACTGGTATAGCCACTATGGAGAATAGTGTGGATGCACCTTAAAAAACTGGAAATAGAACTGCCATATGACACATCAATCCCACTGCTGGGCATACACACTGTGGAAACCAGAATTGAAAGAGACACGTGTACCCCAATGTTCATTGCAGCACTGTTTACAATAGCTGGGACATGAAGGCAACCTAGATATCCATCAGCAGATGAATGAATAAGGAAGTTGTGGTACATTTACACAATGGAATATTACTCAGCTATAAAAAAAAGAATGCATTTGAGTCACTTCTCATGAGGTGGATGAAACTGGAACCTATTATACGGAGTGAAGGAAGTCAGAAAAAGAAACACAAATACAGTATATTAAGACATATATATGGAATTTAGAAAGATGGTAACAATGATCTTATATTCAAAGCAGCAAAATAAACACAGATGTAAAGAAGAGACTTTTGGACTACGTAGCAGAAGGCAAGGGTGAGATGATTTAAGAGAATAACATTGAACCATATATATCACCATATGTAAATTAGATAACCAGTGCAATTCATTGCATGAAGCAGGACACTCAAAGCCGGTGCTCTGGGACACCCCAGAGGGATGGGGTGGTGAGGGAGAAGGCAGGAGCATTCAGGATGGGAGGACACATGTGCACCCATGGCTAATTCCTTTTAATATATGGCAAAAACCACCACGATATTGCAAAGTAATTATCCTCCAATTAAAATTATAAATTAATTTTAAAAATTCTTAAATCATTCCCCTTCTTGGTTCTCAGGTTTATCATTTTAAAAATAAGGGGAATTAAATAGTTCTGAGGTCCTCTAAGGTCCCTGGGTCGGGAAGATCCCTTGGAGAAAGAAATGGCAACCCACTCCAGGATTCTTGCCTGGAGAATCCCATGGATGGAGGAGCCTGGTGGGCTACAGTCCATGGGGTTGCAAAGAGTCAGACACGACTGAGCAACTTAACTTTAACTAAAGGTCTTCTCTAGTTATAAAGCATTGTGATTCAAAGTTTAAGATTTGAGAGTTTGGTTCAAGATGGCAGAGTAGAAGAATGCACCTTCATCTTCTCCTGTGAGAGCACCCAAATCACAGCTAGCTGTTGAACAACCATCAACAGGAGGACACTGGGATCTACCAAAACAAAAAGATACCCATGATCAAGGACAAAGTGGAAACCAGAACAACATTGTAGGAGGGGCCCGATCACAATAAAATTAAATTCCACACCCACTGCATGGGCAACCCACAAGCTGAACAATAATACAAAAGAAGTTCTCGCACTGTTGTGAAGATTCTGAGCTCCAATTGTGAAGATTCTGAGCTCCACATTAAGATTCCCAGCCTGGAGATTGTGCAAAAGGACTAGAAATCCCCAGGGAATCTGAGTTTGATGGCCAGTGGGATTGGATTGCAAAACTTCCACAGGACTGGGGGAAACAGAGACTTCACTTTTGGAGAGCAAAAACAAGTTTTGTGTGCACCAGGACCCAAAGGAAGGGAGAAGTGTCCCCACAGAAGACTGAGCCTCACCTACCAATGAGTGTTGGAGGTATGGGTCGGTAGCAGTGGCTCCCCATGGGGATGGAGGCACTAGCAGCAACAGTCCTGGGTGATGCCCCTGGTATATGCCTTCTTGGAGATTTCCACTAACCCTACTATGCACTCCAGGGCAGGGTCACCTCAGGGTAAATGGCTATTTGAGGGAAGGAGTGCAGCCCCACCCATCAGCAGACAATTGGATTACAGTTTTACTGGGCACATCCTTGCCAACCAGAGTGAAACCCAGACTGAGGCCTTCCCATCAGGAAAATTTAACAAACCTCTTAGCCTCATCCTCATCCTGCAACCACTGGACAACCCCTACAACAAAGAATTATCCAATTCCAAATGTCAATAGTGCTTAGAGAACTCTGGTTTAGTGCATCTTGACTTCAACCTTTGCTTACCTCCACTTTAACATATCCTGACTAGAGGGAGAAAGGTCACGTCCTTAAGTACTCCCAAAATAAGTCCATACTGCTGTGTATCCTGAAGAAGGCAATGGCACCCCACTCCAGTACTCTTGCCTGGAAAATCCCGTGGATGGAGGAGCCTGGTAGGCTGCAGTCCATAGGGTCGCTAGGAGTCGGACACGACTGAGTGACTTCACTTTCACTTTTCATTTTCATGCATTGGAGAAGGAAATGGCAACCCACTCCAGTGTTCTTGCCTGGAGAATCCCGGGGACGGGGAGCCTGATAGGCTGCTGTCTATGGGGTCACACAGAGTCAGACATGACTGAAGCGACTTAGCAGCAGCAGCAGCAGCAGCAGCTGTATATCCACATTTACTTGCATCGTTTAACAGTGTTTACCAAGTAAAAAGTCTCATATTTTAAGGTTTAGTTTCTAGTAAAAGGGATACGATAATATTACTGAATGTCCCTAATCAAAGACCATGCAAATGAATACCTTAACTCTGTAGAAATCCTTGAAGATCTTTAGGGCTTCATAGACTTGTGTTTATCTATTATAACACCTCAGTAATATGTATAAGGACACCTGAATTATTTTTTCAAATGTTTTACCAAACTAAGTAGGGAAACAGTTGTCTTTGGCATTCTTTATTAATCTCTCCTTTCTTGCTTGGTCCTCTAATTCATTCTTTTCATATTTGTCTTAAAACATTGACTTTTGCCTTATTTCCTTCCTCCAACTCTTCTAGGAGGAGGCAAAATTTCCTGTCCCATAATCGTGTTTTTGTCAAGTACCCAGATCTGATCCAGAAAATAAGGACATAAAGGTGAAATATGAGACTATCCCAGCCAATTTTTAATGTTCACAAACCTCATTATACCATGTCACTAATTTATTCAAATCTTTGCTTAATTTTACTTTTGTAGGTTAGGACAGCAGTTTTCCTAAGTTTGGCTTAGAAACCAAGGTTTGCTTATTCTGGTTTAGTCATCAGTTACATCACTGTTTAAATGATAGTGGTGTGAGGAAAGGTTTTTTAGAGACTCATTCATTTTTCTATCCCCTACATAATTTATTAAAATATTTTGCATGTGAAAGGGATAGCAATGTTCAATTAATTGAATTGAACTTCTTTGTTTGATAAGCTTCAAACATAGCAGTTTCATGTCAGTCTCACTAGTGATACACAACACTAACAAAGTGAGAAGCACATATAATAAATGCATGAACAATCAGAGACAGAAGATGGCATATCCTATTGGGAACAGACAGATTAAGAAACACTTAAAGGATAAAGTAATTAAATAATCTTTTCAGCACTGATATTTGAACACTCTTCAGTAGAAATTGTAGAATGTTAAAGATGGAAGATAACTTAGTCCAGTCGTTTCATTTGCACATTTGAAATTTTATGTCCAGTAATGAAAGTGATCAGCAAAAAAATCACCTAGAGACCCTTACACTAAATGCAACATGACAAAAAATATGTCACACTTTTAGAAACAAAAGGTATGCCGTATAGTCATTCAGAGCTATTTCATATATATTCACAGGCTAGTTCACCAGCTTGAGTTTGGAGAGCCTGTTCCATGGATGATACATGTTAAATCTGTTGTCATCTCCCCATTTGCTCACCTCAGGTGCTAAGTTAGGAAACAAAGACTTGGAAACTTTTTGTTGTATTTCCTTTCTGCCTATAGAATTGTGAGCTTGTCCTCTCAAGCTCCTGGTTGGAGCATGGTGAATCCATGGAATTGCAGTATTTCTATTTAGATAGTTATATGGTAGACTTCTGGGATTCCCTGGTGGCTCAGATGGCAAAGAATCTGCCTGCCATGCAGAAGACCTGGGTTCTATCTCTGGCTCAGGAAGAGCCCCTGGAGTAGAGAATGTCAACTCATTCCAATAATCTTACCATGGATAGAGGATCTTGGTGGGCTAAGTCCATGGTGTCACAGAGTCAGACACGACTGAGAGACTAACAACACACATACACACACACACACACACACACTATTGTACATTTCTAACATTCATTGTCTACTTCCATTCACTAATTAATATGTATCCCCAAAGTACCAGAACATGATATGTTTTAGAATCCTTAGAATCTTTCACATTTTTAATCACAGTTTAGAAACATCTTAAATGTCATAAAGTAAATCTGTCTTTTCTAGCTCTCTCACCTGCCAAATATTAGAATATTCTCTACTATATTTGTCAGATGATAGTGATGGTGATGTGGGTAGGATAACTGATTACTCTGGAACATTATTTATATTTTAAGTTATTCTTTCTCTTATTTCTTTTGTCTCCAGAATTATTTCAGGCCCCATAGTACCTGAATATTACATCTTAGAAAATGTCAGGCAACTGAGAAGGGTCACATATATATACTTCCACTTTCTCTATATATTTTGACGATTTTGGTTATCCTTCACTTGTTAATGTCAAGTTATCCTTCACTTGTTAATGTCAAGCCCCTAAGTGAGTTTATAACCTACAATACTCTTAGAGTTATAATTGTTGAAACTATTCAGGTATTAGACATCTAGAAGTCATGAAAGCTCCCAAAATAGCATATATTTCTGTCATCCTTTATATATAAGTAAGTTATATTGGCATAAGGGTCGTATAATAGCAGCAGAAACTCATGAATAATGATCATTTTAGGAGAAGCAAATAGGCCTTTAGGAATGATCCAAGACTGTATACTATAAACTTTAATAAAAGTACACAACTGCTTCTTCAATTATTAGAATATTTCAATATCATCAACTAGTCATGGACAAAATAGATATTTGTTTAAATCATAACAACATGCAGACTAATTTTTTTCCATATAATGGTATTAAACAAAACCCCCAAAGATACCAACATGATGGTGGTTCTACTACAGAGAATGCCCTGGAAATGTAACCTTAATTAAAATAAAATTTTAAATGCATAAAAGTTCACCAGTCATTATATACATTTAAAAATATATTATTCACTTTCAACTCTTAGATTGCTTTATATGATATTCCTTGGGTTTTTCTTGGGAACAATCCTGTTTAGGACTTCAAGTTGCTTAGAATATAATAAAAGCTGGAAAGAGTCATAAGAAATTCTCTTGTCTGGTCTTCTGCATTGAAGCAGGCAAGGTTTGACAAAGAAGTCTGTTCTGATTGGTCTTGACAGTTTAACTCTAGATCACCAAGAATGATTAAATATAAAGACAGTTCTGATTGGTCTTGACAGTATAACTCTAGATCACCAAGAATGATTAAATGAACTATCATATAAAGACATTAACTATATTCTAAGGAGTTTTAGTTGTGTCTTGGTATTATAGGCACCACTAGGTACTTAAATTACCTTATTTAATCCTTGTTATAAACTTTTGGTATAAGTACAATTATTATTTTCATTTTTCATAGAAAGAAAACAATGATTGAAGAGGCTAAACACAACACAAAATCACAAATCAACAAAACGAAGATTCAAACATACATCTGCCTCCAAAGCTAATTTTACTATACTATATCTTATTTTTGCTTCCTTATCCAGAATGACCAAAGAGTTTTTTACTGGATTGTAGAGTAGGGATAAGAATAATTGAAAAACTGAACCAGTTTCTTTGGGCATTCCAGAAGATCAGCTGAGTAACCAAAGCCATTTAATTATAAGTCTTTCAGGTTATTTGCCTTAATAGAATATCTTAGTTCCAGTTTGAATCTCGAGTTTTGACTGGATGAAATCCTTATTATGATTCTGTTTTAGTAATATGAACAAATATTGAATAAATTATCAAATATAATTTTCATATCCATCAGTTCAGTCAATTCAGTTCAATCACTCAGTCGTGTACGACTCTTTGTGAAGCTGTGAATCACAGGACGCCAGGCCTCCCTGTCCATCACCAACTCGCGGAGTTTACTCAAACTCATGTCCATTGAGTCGGTGATGCCATCAAGTCATCTCATTCTCTGTCGTCCCCTTCTCCTCCTGGCCCCAACTCCTTCCAGCATCAGTGTCTTTTCCAATGAGTCAACTCTTCGCACGAGGTGGCCAAAGTATTGGAGTTTCAGCTTTAGCATCAGTCCTTCAAATGAATACCCAGGACTGAACTCCTTTAGAATGGACTGGTTGGAACTCCTGGAAGTCCAAGGGACTCTCAAGAGTCTTCTCCAACACCACAGTTTGAAAGCATCACTTCTTTGGTGCTCAGATTTCTTCACAGTCCAACTCTCACATCCATACATGACCACTAGAAAAACCATAGCCTTGACTAGATGGACCTTTGTTGGCAGAGTAATGTCTCTGCTTTTGAATATGTTATCTAGGTTGGTCATAACTTTCCTTCCAAGGAGTGTTTTTTAATTTCATGGCTGCAATCACCATCTGCAGTGATTATGCAGCCCAAAAAAATAAAGTCTGACACTGTTTCCACTGTTTCCCCATCTATTTCCCACGAAGTGATGGGACGAGAACCAAGATCTTCGTTTTCTGAACGTTGAGCTTTAAGCCACCTTTTTCACTCGCCTCTTTCACTTTCATCAAGAGGCTTTTTAATTCCTCTTCACTTTCTCCCATAAGGGTGGTGTCATCTGCATATCTGAAGTTATTGATATTTCTCCTGGCAATCTTGATTCCAGCTTGTGCTTCTTCCAGTCCAGTGTTTCTACTGATGTAATCTGCATATAAGTTAAATAAGCAGGGTGACAATATACAACCTTGATGTATTCCTTCTCCTATTTGGAACCAGTCTGTTGCTCCATGTCCAGTTCTAACTCTTGCCTCCTGACCTGCATATAGGTTTCTCAAGAGGCAGGTCAGGTGGTCTGGTATTGCCATCTCTTTCAGAATTTTTCACAGTTTAATGTGATCCACACAGTCAAAGGCTTTGGCATATTCAATAAAGCAGAAATAGATGTTTTTTTGGAACTCTCTTGCTTTTTTGATGATCCAGTGGATGTTGACAATTTGATCTCTGGTTCCTCTGCCTTTTCTAAAACCAGCTTGAACATCTGGAAGTTCACAGTTCACATATTGCTGAAGCCTGGCTTGGAGAATTTTGAGCATTACTTTACTTGTGTGTGAGATGAGTGCAATTGTGCAGTAGTTTGAGCATTCTTTGGCATTGCCTTTCTTTGGGATTGGAATGAAAACTGACCTTTTCCAGTCCTGTGGCCACTGCTGAGTTTCCCAAATTTGCTGGCATATTGAGTGCAGCACTTTCACAGCATCATCTTTCAGGATTTGAAGTAGCTCAACTGGAATTCCATCACCTCCACTAGCTTTGTTCATAGTGATGCTTTCTAAGGCCCACTTGACTTCACATTCCAGGATGTCTGGCTCTAGGTGAGTGATCACACCATCGCGATTATCTGGGTCTTGAAGATCTTTTTTGTACAGTTCTTCTGTGTAATCTTGCCACCTCTTCTTAATATCTTCTGCTTCTGTTAGGTCCATACCATTTCTGTCCTTTATTGAGCCCTTCTTTGCACGAAATGTTCCCTTGGTATCTCTAATTTTCTTGAACAGATCTCAAGTCTTTCCCATTCTGTTGTTTTCTTCTATTTATTTTCATTGATCACTGAGGAAGGCTTTCTTATCTCTCCTTGCTATTCTTTGGAACTCTACATTCAGATGCTTATATCTTTCCTTTTCTCCTTTGCTTTTCACTTCTCTTCTTTTCACAGCTATTGTAACGCCTCCTCAGACAGCCATTTTGCTTTCTTGCATTTCTTTTTCTTGGGGATGGTCTTGATCCCTATCTCCTGTACAATGTCATGAACATCTGTCCATAGTTTATCAGGCATTCTGTCTATCAGATCTAGTCCCTTAAATCTATTTCTCACTTCCACTGTGTAATCATAAGGGATTTCATTTAGGTCATACCTGAATGGTCATATCCATCATTCTAGTATAAATCCATAACATCTTATTTCTGGATAATTGCATTAGCCTCCATTTTTCTCTTCTAGTTTACTTTATAAAAATATTGCCAGCTTTATCTTCTCTAAAAGTCTTTTTCACTATGACATTGATCTACCCCAAATTCTTTAATGTAACCTCATTTCATATAACCCAAATTGCACACAGTATCTGGCTTATTTATCATTCTAATTTAACTGCTCCTTGTTTCTCAGTATGAAATCCCCAGTTCAGCCAGATTGATGTGTTTTGTCACTAAATAATCATGTAAATACTCACCTCTCTTTACTGATTTTTTAATATTCATCTGGTTAACCATAAAGCTCAATTCTTTCCTCTCTGCCAACCTGCATTATATGCTCTGTAATCTCTCCATTACACCTAATCTCTGAAATCCAGTAGCATTTACTATTTGGCATGACCATAACATGGTTTGTCTTGTGTGTGTTGTTATTTAGTTGCTAAGTCATTTCCAAA
Organism: Bos grunniens; assembly: GCF_055505025.1. Lineage (NCBI taxonomy): Eukaryota > Metazoa > Chordata > Mammalia > Artiodactyla > Bovidae > Bos > Bos grunniens. Next base: position 70,304,355 of record NC_141194.1, read on the forward strand.
TCTTTGTGACCCCATGGACTGTAGTTTGGCAGGTTCATCTGTCCGTTCTTTCCCAAGCAAGAATGCTGGAGTAGGTTGCCAGGACTTAAAATTGCTTGACTCTGTTTTTGTTCTTCCCCAATTAGGCAAATGCTTCATTCAAGCAGAAATCATAGCATATTTCCTTACATTTATTTCCCAAAGCATAACTGCCTCACACATAGTTGACATTCTATGAATATTTGTTTGACGTTAAATATATTAATGACACAATAAGAAGATGACATATGAGCACAGAAGACTATTTCTGAATTCGCTAACTAATAGGTGATGATGAAATAGTCCAAAATACTTAATAAGAGAATAAAACACACACCAATGTACAATATAAACTAGGGTGAATAGTTCTTGAAAGTGTCTATTTTATCTGTCTTACTATACGTAATAAAGGAGATGAAACCAGTCAGTCTTAATGAAGCTAAACCCTGAATATTCACTGGAAGGACTGATGCTAAAGCTGAAGCTCCAGGACTCATTGGAAAAGTCCCTGATCCTGGGAAAGACTAAGGGCAGAAGGAGAAGAGTGTGTCAGAGGATGAGACGGCTGGATGGCATCACCGATGCAATGAACATGAACTTGGGCAAACTCTGGGAGATGGTGAGGGACAGGGAGGCCTGGCGTTCTGCAGTCCATGGGCTTACAAAGAGTTGGACATGACTGGGGGACTGAACAACAACAGCAACCAGTATACATAATGTTTGGGGAACTCAATGGATATGTTGTAATAACTTCAATTTTAATTTGCTATAAAATTGACACAAAGAGAACATCAATTGTTTTAGCCTCCCATATCCCTCATGCAAATGTAATCTAGATTTGAAATATTTATTTAATCTGGCATATATTCATATGGAATCCCTCAAAACTTTGGCTCTTCTTCCTATAACTCTTACAAAACGAACTGCTGCAGACTTTCATAATGGGCTTTTTGAAATGTGAAATGTCCAAATTTTTTTCCAACTTTTAGCTAGAGTTAAAAACTGTTTGCTTGAATATTGGCATGTATATTTCAAATGGAACATATTTCACTTGGAAATATCTGGTTTTAAAGTCTTTGAACCATTTTTCCATTTTGAGTTTCTATTTTGCTTGGTTTTCAGGTCTCCCCTTACTTTGTAAAAATTAATACTCTCTCTCTGAGGAATTGTAACAAATAGTTTATTCTTAAAGTTAATTCCCCATGAATTTATAAAAAGGATGATTGACTTATATACATTTTGCATAAAATTATTTGTATTTCCATTGAGACATGCAAGTTTTGGTTATTTGTGTATGTGTGTTTTTGTGTGTTTGTGTGTGTGGGAATGAGAAAATGATCATCAGTGAAGTAATGATATTTACTGTCAATATAGTAATCGAAGGTTAATAATTTTAAATAAAGAAAATCAATAAAGAACAAAAACAAAAACCCTGCACTGTATGAAAAATTGTAAAGAAATATTATCTCCCAAATATCATCAGTTTCCTTAAGACACCCAGTTTCACAAAAGGTGTTCCTGTCAACCCTGAAATGCCTATCTATTAAAATGACAGATCCAAGAGTGTTCTTGTTAATTACATTCCTCATCCTGCAAATCAAGAGGGCTAAGCTGTTTTGGAAAACAAGAAAACCATTTTCTCACCTCTGAATTCAGGAAAGAATATGAAATGACATAATATCAAGCCAATTCTAATGTTCAGTGAAACTGTGTTTTACAAAATAAACACACCAGTGATTAAATAAATCACCTTTTCAAAAAGTTTTAAAACAACTGCATTTTTTTTTTCCCCCAAAAAAACTTTTATAAATGTATTCTTGCATTTCATCTTCATACGTCCCCTTCTGGTAAAACAAAGGAGAAACTCAGCAGTCTCTTAAAAGCTGAAATGGGCTTTTAAGACATTTAGATCTAAATTGGAGAGGGCAATGGCAACCCACTCCAGTACTCTTGCCTGGAAAATCCCATGGACCGAGGAGCCTGGTAGGCTGCTGTCTATGGGGTTGCATAGAGTCAGACACGACTGAGCAACTTCAATTTCACTTTTCACTTTTCATGCATTTGAGAAGGAAATGGCAACCCACTCCCGTGTTCTTGCCTGGAGAATTCCAGGGAGGGTGGAGCCTAGTGGGCTGCCGTCTATGGGGTCGCACAGAGTTGGACCAGACTGAGGCGCCTTAGCAGCAGCAGCAGATCTAAATTATCCTTTTAAAATTTTCCTCACGTATTTTCTGCAAATATTTTTTGTAAATATATAATTGTGTAACATATTGATACCATTGAAGACCCTGTGATATTCAGATGGAACTAACCTTTTGCAGTTTCTCATAATTTTAAAGAAAAAAAATATGTATATATAAACATATCTCAGAGTTGTAGATTTGGATCCAGACAACTGCAATAAGGTGAATATCTCAATACAATCAGTTTGAAGTTTTTTTTTTTCCCTAGTGCATATAAAACATATTTACAGTACACTGTAGTCTATTAAGTGTGCAATACCATTTTTTCTAAAGAAAACAATATATATTACCCAATTCAAAATACTTTATTGCTAAAAAAAGGCTAATCATCATCTGAATCTTTAGCTAGTCATAATCTTTTTGCTGATGAAGAGTTTAAAATATTTAGAGAATCATCAAAATATGAACCCACAGACATGAAGTGAGCAAATACTGTCCGAAAAATAGCACTTATAGATTTTCTCAAATAGGGTTGCCACAAACCTTTAATTTGTAAAAATTGTGGCATGTCAAGTATTAAAGTTAAGCACAATAAAATGAAATATGCCTGGTATTTACAACAATAAATAATAAACAAAAACGATTTGGACTTTATAAAAGGAAGTATGGTATGTAAATCAAAAGAAATATTTAATTAGACATATTGATAGCCTTCTTATGCCTTTCACAATTTCAGTTAAAATTAGAATAATTGAAACATATATAATGAGCTTCCAATGCATTTTGTATAAAATTGCAGAGAAAATAGTTTCATTTTCCAAAATGACATACACCGACAAGCTTGTTCTAAGGGCTTTGGTGAGCACTTATTTGGGAAAGCCTTTGAACACCTAGCATTAATGGTGCATATTCTGAACTTGGGAAGAGAAGTTGGATGTGTGAGACCACCAAAAAATTAAGTACAAAGTCAGTATATGTGCCTGAAATAAATGTCCTTTAGACACTATCAGTTGTAGAGAGCCCTGTATTATGTCTTGTATAGAAGTCAACAAAAGTTTTACGGTAGGAAAGTTATGAAAGAGATGGGAATATGAGACCACCTGACCTGCCTCTTGAGAAACCTGTATGCAGGTCAGGAGCAACAGTTAGAACTGGGCATGGAACAACAGACTGATTCCAAATAGGAAAAGGAGTATGTAAAGGCTGTATATTGTCATCCTGCTTATTTATATGCAGAGTACATCATGAGAAACACTGGGCTGGAAGAAGCACAAGTTAGAATCAAGATTTCTGGGAGAAATATCAATAACCTCAGATATGCAGATGATATCACCCTTATGGCAGAAAGTGAAGAAGAACTAAAGAAGATCTAAAGAGCCTCTTGATGAAAGTGAAAGAGGAGAGTGAAAAAGTTGGCTTAAAGCTCAACATTCAGAAAACGAAGATCATGGCATCCAGTCCTATCACTTCATGGCAAATAGATGGGGAAAAAGTGGACACAGTGGCCGACTTTATTTTTCTGGGCTCCAAAATCACTGCAGATGGTGGTTGCAGCTATGAAATTAAAAGACGCTTACTCCTTGGAAGGAAAGTTATGACCAACCTAGACAGCATATTAAAAAGCAGAGACTTTACTTTATCAACAAAGGTCCGTCTATTTAAGGCTATGGTTTTTCTAGTGGTCCTGTATGGATGTGAGAGTTGGACTATAAAGAAAGCTGAGCACCGAAGAATTGATGCTTTTGAACTGTGGTGTTGGAGAAGACTCTTGAGAGTCCCTTGGACTGCAAGGATATCCAACTAGTCCATCCTAGAGGAAATTAGTCCTGAATATACATTGGAAGGACTGATGTTGAAGCTGAAACTCCAGTGCTTTGGCCCCCTGATACAAACAGCTGACTCATTGGAAAAGACCCTGATGCTGGGAAAGATTGAAGGCCAGAGAAGGCGATGACAGAGGATGAGATGATTGGATGGTATTACCGACTCAATGGACATGAATTTGAGTAAACTCCGGGAGTTGGTGATGGACAGGGAGGCCTAGCATGCTGTGGTTCGTGGCATCACAAAGAGTCTGACACAACTGAGTGACTGAAATGAACTGAAATACACATAATAGTATAAAATGCACAGTGTGATGGCATCTAAAGATCTGGGACTGCTCTGCCAAGTGCTTCCTTAATTAGATATACCAGATTTAGCAAATAATAGAGGAGGTTTGGTTAAATTGGAATTTTACATGAACAATGAAGGATGTTTTAGTAAACTATTTCCCATGAACTATTTGCTTCAAATACCAGTCTGTGATGAAATTTTCAATGATCTATATCATAACTTTTTTGGATAGTGCAGTGAGTTTTTCACAGCACTAGAATTATTCTACATTTTATTTTTAAAGTTATTTCTGCCTCACATTTTTGGTTCACACTAGAAAACACCCACTTTCTATTATGAAATAATGTAGACATTGGATAGTATATTTTGTTTTTTAATTAGCATTATTAAAAGTGACAGCATATTTTATTATCTTAGATACTTACCTATCTGTGTGGGTATATATATATATATATATATATATATATATATATATATATATACCATCTGAGCCATGAAGGAAGCCCTCTACACACACACACACACACACATAAATATATATATATATACACACACACATATATAACTTTTAACTACTATTTACTATTCCTTCATGTAAATATTAGGGCTTCCCAGGTGGCTCAGTGGTAAAGAATCCACCCACTAAACAGATGTGGGTTTGATCCCTAGGTCAGGAAGAGCCCATGGAAAAGGAAGTGGCAACACACTCCAGTACTCTTGCCTGGAAAATCCCATGGACAGAGGAGCCTGGCAGGCTACAGTTCATGGGGTCACAAAAGAGGCACAACCTAGTGACTAAACAACAACAATAACAACGTATTAATATGCTGTATTATGTTTATCTAGTCTCCAGGTGACTATATAATTTTGCTTCTAAATTTTGCCATTAAAATTTATGCTGGTTTCAGCATTCTATATGTGTTCTTATGTACAGTGTATTTATATAAAGTGTGTTTGAAGAATTGCTAGGGTCTGCACATTTTCAGTGTTACCCAGTACTAGCAAACTGCTTTCCAAATTGGCTCTATAAACTTTTACCTCCATCAGCAATGTATTTAAGCGGTGATTCACCTATATGCTCACTATATTTGATATCTTTGGACTTTTACCTCAGTTCAGTTCAGTCTTTAGTCATGTCTGACTCTTTGAGACCCCATGAATTGCAGCACGCCAGGCCTTCTTGTCCATCACCATCTCCCGGAGTTCACACAAACTCATGTTCATCGAGTCGGTGATGCTATCCAGCCATCTCATCCTCTGTCGTCCCTTTTCCTCCTGCCCCCAATGCCTCCCAGCATCAGAGTTGTTTTTCCAATGAGTCAACTCTTCACAAGAGGTGGCCAAAGTACTGGAGTTTCAGCTTTAGCATCATTCCTTCCAAAGAAATCCCAGGGCTGATCTCCCTTAGAATGGACTGGTTGGATCTCCTTGCAGTCCAAGGGACTCTCAAGAGTCTTCTCCAACACCACAGGTCAAAAGCATCAATTCTTCAGCACTCAGCTTTCTTCACAGTCCAACTCTCGCATCCATCCATGACCACTGAAAAACCATAGCCTTGACTAGATGGACCTTTTTTGGCAAAGTAATGTCTCTGCTTTTCAATATGCTATCTAGGTTGGTCATAACCTTTCTTCCAAGGAGTAAGCGTCTTTTAATTTCATGGCTGCAATCACCATCTGTCGTGATTTTGGAGCCCCAAAAAATAAAGTCTGACACTGTTTCCACTGTTTCCCCATCTATTTGCCATGAAGTGATGGGACCAGATGCCATTATCTTAGTTTTCTGAATGTTGAGCTTTAAGCCAACTTTTTCACTCTCCTCTTTCACTTTCATCAAGAGGCTTTTGAGTTCCTCTTCACTTTCTACCATAAGGGTGGTGTCATCTGCATATCTGAGGTTATTGATATTTCTCCTGGCAATCTTGATTCCAGCTTGTGCTGCTTCCAGCCCAGCGTTTCTTATGATGTACTCTGCATAGAAATTAAATAAGCAGGGTGACAATATACAGCCTTGACATACTTTTACCTCAGGTTTATTTAAATCTACTTGTTTAAATTTAAGGTGTACAATGTGATGCTGTTATGGTGAGAACATAAGCTCTACTCTCATAATCTGATACAGCCACTTCTTTCATAAAACTCTTTAACCTCCAATAGCATCTTTTATGGCCTTCCTATGCTCTGGACTGGCTTGCTACACCATCCAATCCAGACACTGCTTTCCAAAGCTCACAGTATAGTAATCATCCTGCGTCTCCTTTCTCTGACTAATGCCCTAGACTCCAAATTGCCCTCTATCAGCTAAAGTTTTTAGTCCTTTATGTCATATTTCTTCAGAGTCTAAATTAATTTCCTCTAATGAATTGCTATATGATTAATGATTGAAAGGGTTATCTCTCTCCATTTATATTTGCATTTCTTGTTAAAGAAAGAGACAAATACCACTAGGGAGGATGAGCTTGAGTGGTGATTGTGATTATGCAAGAGGTCCTTCAGAGTGACATTTAATCACACCTCTAATATATCACTGTCACCTAGCATGAAAGTGAAAGTGAAAGTAGCTCAGTCATGTCCAACTCTTTGAAACCCCATGGACTATACAGTCCATGGAATTCTCCAGGCCAGAAAACTGGAGTGGGTAGCCAATCCCTTCTCCAGGGGATCTTCCCAATCCAGGGATTGAACCCAGGACTCCTAAATACTTGCAGTTGGATTCTTTACCAACTGAGCCACCAGGGAAGCCCCTAGGAGATTAAAGTAGTTCTGGTTAAATCAGTTCAGATTTGGATTTAACTAAAAGTCAAATAAAACCCTTTTTTACTTGAAAACTTAGAAAAATGCATGAACAAGCCTCTTAGTTTATTCAAGAGAGTTTGCTGACTATGATTATATTTTTGCTGATTTTTCAGGACCTTGGAATAATCCTTTGGTGCATCAGTTTCCAGTCAGAACTGAACATGAAATTGTAGAAACAAGTAAACCAATTCTTTTGAGTAATGAATCCAGGATATAATCTGAAAGGTATTTGCTGTTTTCTATTTTTTACTACTAAATCATTGATTTCAGAGGCATTGTTGCTATGTTTCCCTTAATTATAATTTATTTTACCTGCCATTGTGTAGTTTTTTTATTTATGATAACTTTATTTCTTATGTGAGACTTTATGATGGTTAATCCTAATAGTGATTTGCAGTCTGTACATACTTGATTCACATTTTACACTTTTTAAAAAGTCTTATTAGAGGGAGGAGCTAAGATGGCGGAAGAGTAGGACAGGGAGAACACTTTCTCCCCCACAAATTCATCAAAAGAACATTTAAACGCCAAGTAAATTCCACAAAATAACTTCTGAATGCCGGCAGAGGACATCAGGCACCCAGAAAAGCAACCCAAGTCTTCGAAAGGAGGTAGGGAAAAATATAAAAGACAAAAAAAGGGACAAAAGAGGGAGGGACGGAGTTCCGTCCCGGGAAGGGAGTCTTAAAAAGAGAGAAGTTTCCAAACATCAGGAAACCTTCTCATTGCCGAATCTGTGCCGAGCCTTGGAAGCACAGAGGGCAACATAACAGGGAGGAAAAATAAATAATTCAAACCCGCACATTGCGAGCCCTACAGTAACTCCCCCAGTGGTAACTCCCCCAGCAGAGAAGCAGCACAGACGCCTGCACACGCCATTAGCAAGCGGGGGCTGGGCAGGGAGGCGCGGCGCGGGCTGCATCACAAGAATCTGGCCTGAATACCCTGAGCACTATCTGAGCGAAATAATTTGGGCTAGCAAACCAGACTGTGGGATATCTACCACGCGAAAAGCCAGCCCTAACCTATGACACCGCCAGGCCCGTGCATGGAATAAAGGACTGAACAGAGATAGCCGGCGGCAGACCATCCCCCTCTGGTGATAGGCAGCCAGAGCCGGAAGGGGACAATCACAGCCCCAGAGAGACATTATCTATAAAACTGTAAGCAGGCTTCTTTGCTAACTAAAACTTCTTGGGGGTCTGGACGGTCAACATCTGCCTGAGAAGGTGTGCCGGTGCACAACTAGATAACCGAGCGGCGGGGAGGCGATAAGTCGCAGCAAGCGCGCGTGCAAAACACCTCATCACCTGAGCTGCTCGGATCTGGGAAGGGCACAAAACGCAGGCCCAACTGAGAGTCTGCGCCTCTGAGGACTACCCGAGTGCCTGAACCTGAGCGGCTTGGACCTGGGAAGTACAGGCAGCCCAGGGCTGGCCGCGGATGGTTTGCGGCTGAGCAACCTAGAGCCTGAGCAGTGTAGGCAGAGAGGCTACACGTACTGTGAACTGGGGGCAGACCCAGTGTGGCTGAGGCACTGCGAGCACACGCCAGTGTTCTTTGTTTGCAGCACCCCTCCCTACCTCCCCTCAGTGAGACTGAACAAGCCTATAAAAAAAAAAAATTTAAGTCCTCTTTTATTCCTTTAATTTCCACTTTTACAACCGATTACTTTGCAAAAAAAAAAAAAAAAGACCCTTTTTTTAAAAGCAAACTTCATATATACATATTTTTTAAATAATTTTTTGACCTTTCTTTTTCTTTTTCCTTCTTTTCTTTAACACTGTGTTTTTGAAATTCCAAACTCTACTCTAGATTTTTAATTTTAGCTTTTTAGTATTTGTTATCAATTTTGTACCTATAGATTTTTTTTTTTTGGTTTTGTTTTTATATAATGTCTGTGACCCTGTTTTATTTTTTCTTTTTCTTTTTCTCTGTTTTTTTCTCTTCTTCTTTTAAATAACATGGTATATCTGAAATTCCAAACTCTATTCTAGATTTTTAATTTATGCTTTTTGGTATTAGTTATCAATTTTGTACCTATATTTTCTTTATAATTTTTGCAACCTTGTTTGTTTTTGTTGTTCATTTTTTTCTCTCTTTCTTTTCCTTCTTCTTTTCTTTAACATCGTATTTTTGAAATTCGAAACTCTATTCTAGATTTTAAATTTTTGCTTTTATGTATTTGTTACCAATTTTGTACCTTTAAGAACCCAATCTTCAGTACCCATTTTTCACTAGGGAGCGAGATTACTGGCTTAACTGCTCTCTCTCCCTTTGGACTCTCCTTTTTCTCCACTAGGTCGCCTGTGTCTCCTTCCTAACCCCTCTCCACTCTACCCAACTCTGTGAATTTCTGTGTGTTCCAGACAGTGGAGAACACTTAGGGAACTGATTACTGGCTGGATCTGTCTCCCTCCTTTTCATTTCCCCCATTTATCCTCCTGGCCACCTCTGCCACCTTCTTCCTTCTGCTCTTCTCTGTATAACTCTGTGAACAACTCTGAGCCGTCCAGTTGTGGAGTGCACATAAGGAAGAGATTACTGAATAGCCCACTCTCTTCTCTATTGATTCCACCTCATCTCATTCGGGGCACCTCTAACTCCCTCCTCACTCTTCTCTTCTCCATATAACGCTGTAAACCACTCTGGGCAAAACAAGTTTCAGGGCAAGACATACCAAGCAAATTCTCCAGCAGCAAGGAACACAGCCCTGAGCTCCAAGATACAGGCAGCCCAAGTCACCCCAAAACCACAGACATCCATAACTCATTACTAGACATTTCATTGCACTCCAGAGAGAAGAAATACAGCTCAACCCACCGGAACACCGACACAAGCTTCCTTAACCAAGAAACCTTGACAAGCCACCTATACAAACCCACACAGAGTGAGGAAACGCCACAATAAAGAGAACTCCACAAACTGCCAGAATACAGAAAGGACACCCCAAACTCAGCAATTTAAACAAGATGAAGAGACAGAGGAATAGCCAGCAGATAAAGGAACAATATAAATGCCCACCAAACCAAACAAAAAAGGAAGAGATAGGGAATCTACCTGATAAAGAATTCCGAATAATGATAGTGAAATTGATCCAAAATCTTGAAATTAAAATGGAATCACAGATAAATATCTTGGAGACAAAGATTGAGAAGATGCAAGGAAGGTTTAACAAGGACATAGAAGAAATAAAAGAGAGTCAATAAAAATGAATAATGCAATAAATGAAATTAAAAACACTCTGGAGGCAACAAATAGTAGAATAAAAGAGGCAGAAGATAGGATTAGTGAATTAGAAGATAGAATGGTAGAAATAAATGAATCAGAGAGGATAAAAGAAAAACGAATTAAAAGAAATGAGGACAATCTCAGAGACCTCCAGGACAGTATTAAATGCTACAACATTTGAATCATAGGGGTTCCAGAAGAAGAAGACAAAAAGAAAGACCATGAGAAAATACTTGAGGAGATAATAGATTAAAACTTCCCTAAAATGGGGAAGGAAATAATCACCCAAGTCCAAGAAATCCAGAGTCCCAAACAGGATAAACCCAAGGCGAAAAACCCCAAGACATATTAATCAAATCAACAAAGACCAAACACAAAGAACAAATATTAAAAGCAGCAAGGGAAAAACAACAAATAACACACAAGGGGATTCCCATAAGGATAACAGCTGATCTTTCAATAGAAACTCTTCAAGCCAGGAGGGAATGGCAAGACATACTTAAAATGATGAAAGAAAATAACCTACAGCCCAGACTATTGTACCCAGCAAGGATCTCATTCAAATATGAAGGAGAAATCAAAAGCTTCTCAGACAAGCAAAAGCTGAGAGAATTCAGCACCACCAAACCAGCTCTCCGACAAATTCTAAAGGATATTCTCTAGACAGGAAACACAAAAATAGTGTATAAACTCGAACCCAAAACAATAAAGTAAATGGCAACGGGATCATACTTATCAGTAATTACCTTAAACGTAAATGGGTTGAATGCCCCAACCAAAAGACAAAGACTGGCTGAATGGATGCAAAAACAAGACCCCTACATATGTTGTCTACAAGAGACCCATCTCAAAACAGGGGACACATACGGACTGAAAGTGAAGGGCTGGAAAAAGATTTTCCATGCAAATAGGGACCAAAAGAAAGCCGGAGTAGCAATACTTATATCAGATAAAATAGACCTTAAAGCAAAGGCTGTGAAAAGAGACAAAGATGGTCACTACATAATGATCAAAGGATCAATCCAAGAAGAAGATATAACAATTATAAATATATATGCACCCAACACGGGAGCGCCGCAATATGTAAGACAAATGCTAACAAGTATGAAAGGAGAAATTAACAATAACACAATATTAGTGGGAGACTTTAATACCCCACTCACACCTATGGATAGATCAACTAAACAGAAAATTCACAAGGAAACACAAAGGTTAAACGATACAATAGACCAGTTAGACCTAATTGATATCTATAGGACATTTCATCCCAAAACAATGAATTTCACCTTTTTCTCAAGTGCACATGGAACCTTCTCCAGGGTAGATCACATCCTGGGCCATAAATCTAGCCTTGGTAAATTCAAAAAAATATAAATCATTTCAAGCATCTTTTCTGACCACAATGCAGTAAGATTAGATCTCAATTACAGGAGAAAAACTATTAAAAATTCCAACATATGGAGGATGAACAACACGCTGCTGAATAATCAACAAATCACAGAAGAAATCAAAAAAGAAATCAAAATTTGCATAGAAACTAATGAAAATGAAAACACAACAACTCAAAACCTATGGGACACTTTAAAAGCAGTCCTAAGGGGAAAGTTCATAGAAATACAGGCATACCTCAAGAAACAAGAAAAAAGTCAAATAAATAACCTAACCCTACACCTAAAGCAACTAGAAAAGGAAGAAATGAAGAACCCCAGGGTTAGTAGAAGGAAAGAAATCTTAAAAATTAGGGCAGAAATAAATGCAAAAGAAACAAAAGAGACCATAGCAAAAATCAACAAAGCCAAAAGCTGGTTCTTTGAAAGGATAAATAAAATTGACAAACCATTAGCCAGACTCATCAAGAAACAAAGGGAGAGAAATCAAATCAATAAAATTAGAAATGAAAATGGAGAGATCACAAAAGACAACACAGAAATACAAAGGATCATAAGAGACTACTATCAACAATTATATGCCAATAAAATGGACAACGTGGAAGAAATGGACAAATTCTTAGAAAAGTACAACTTTCCAAAACTCGACCAGGAAGAAATAGAAAACCTTAACAGACCCATCACAAGCACGGAAATTGAAACTGTAATCAAAAATCTTCCAGCAAACAAAAGCCCCGGTCCAGACGGCTTCACAGCTGAATTCTACCAAAAATTTAGAGAAGAGCTAACACCTATCCTGCTCAAACTCTTCCAGAAAATTGCAGAGGAAGGTAAACTTCCAAACTCATTCTATGAGGCCACCATCACCCTAATACCAAAACCTGACAAAGATCCCACAAAAAAAGAAAACTACAGACCAATATCACTGATGAACATAAATGCAAAAATCCTTAACAAAATTCTAGCAATCAGAATCCAACAACACATTAAAAAGATCATACACCATGACCAAGTGGGCTTTATCCCAGGGATGCAAGGATTCTTCAATATCCACAAATCAATCAATGTAATACACCACACTAACAAATTGAAAAACAAAAACCATATGATTATCTCAATAGATGCAGAGAAAGCCTTTTATAAAATTCAACATCCATTTATGATAAGAACTCTCCAGAAAGCAGGAATAGAAGGAACATACCTCAACATAATAAAAGCTATATATGACAAACCCACAGCAAACATTATCCTCAATGGTGAAAAATTGAAAGCATTTCCTCGAAAGTCAGGAACAAGACAAGGGTGCCCACTTTCACCATTACTGTTCAACATAGTTTTGGAAGTTTTGGCCACAGCAATCAGAGCAGAAAATGAAATAAAAGGAATCCAAATTGGAAAAGAAGAAGTAAAACTCTCACTGTTTGCAGATGACATGATCCTCTACATAGAAAACCCTAAAGACTCCACCAGAAAATTACTAGAACTAATCAATGATTATAGCAAAGTTGCAGGATATAAAATCAACACACTGAAATCCCTTGCATTCCTATACACTAATAATGAGAAAACAGAAAGAGAAATTAAGGAAACAATTCCATTCACCATTGCAACGGAAAGAATAAAATACTTAGGAATATATCTACCTAAAGAAACTAAAGACCTATGTATAGAAAACTATAAAACACTGGTGAAAGAAATCAAAGAGGACACTAATAGATGGAGAAATATACCATGTTCATGGATTGGAAGAATCAATATAGTGAAAATGAGTATACTACCCAAAGCAATTTATAGATTCAATGCAATCCCTATCAAGCTACCAACAGTATTCTTCACAGAGCTAGAACAAATAATTTCACAATTTGTATGGAAATACAAAAAACCTCGAATAGCCAAAGCGATCTTGAGAAAGAAGAATGGAACGGGAGGAATCAATCTGCCTGACTTCAGGCTCTATTACAAAGCCACAGTTATCAAGACAGTATAGTACTGGCACAAAGACAGAAAAATTGATCAATGGAACAAAATAGAAAGCCCAGAGGTAAATCCAAGCACATATGGACACCTTATCTTTGACAAAGGAGGCAAAAATATACAATGGATTAAAGACAATCTCTTTAACGAGTGGTGCTGGGAAAGCTGGTCAACCACTTGTAAAAGAATGAAACTAGAATGCTTTCTAACACCATACACAAAAATAAACTCAAAATGGATTAAAGATCTCAACGTAAGACCAGAAACTCTAAAACTCCTAGAGGAGAACATAGGCAAAACACTCTCTGACATACATCACAGCAGGATCCTCTAAGACCCACCTCCCAGAATATTGGAAATAAAAGCAAAAATAAACAAATGGGACCTAATTAAACTTAAAAGCTTCTGCACAACAAAGGAAACTATTAGCAAGGTGAAAAGGAAGCCTTCAGAATGGGAGAAAATAATAGCAAATGAAGCAACGGACAAACAACTAATCTCAAAAATATACAAGCAACTCCTACAGCTCAACTCCAGAAAAATAAATGACCCAATCAAAAAGTGGGCCAAAGAACTAAATAGATATTTCTCCAAAGAAGACATACAGATGGCTATCAAACACACGAAAAGATGCTCAACATCACTCATTATCAGAGAAATGCAAATCAAAACCACTATGAGGTACCATTTCACGCCAGTCAGAATGGCTGCAATCCATAAGTCTACAAGCAATAAATGCTGGAGAGGGTGTGGAGAAAAGGGAACTCTCTTACTCTGTTGGTGGGAATACAAACTAGTACAGCCACTATGGAGAACAGTGTGGAGATTCCTTAAAAAACTGGAAATAGAACTGCCTTATGATCCAGCAATTCCACTGCTGGGCATACACACTGAGGAAACCAGAAGGGAAAGAGACACGTGTACCCCAATGTTCATCGCAGCACTGTTTATAATAGCCAGGACATGGAAGCAACCTAGATGTCCATCAGCAGATGAATGGATAAGAAAGCAGTGGTACATATACACAATGGAGTATTACTCAGCCATTAAAAAGAATACATTTGAATCAGTTCTAATGAGATGGATGAAACTGGAACCTATTATACAGAGTCAAGTAAGCCAGAAAGAAAAACACCAATACAGTATACTAATGCATATATATGGAATTTAGAAAGATGGTAACAATAACCCTGTGTACGAGACAGCAAAAGAGACACTGATGTATAGAAAAGTCTTATGGACTCTGGGAGAGGGAAAGGGTGGGAAGATTTGGGAGAATGGCATTGAAACATGTATAATATCATGTATGAAACGAGTTGCCAGTCCAGGTTCAATGCACGGTACTAGATGCTTGGGGCTGGTGCACTGGGACGACCCAGAGGGAGGGGAGGGGAGGGAGGAGGGAGGAGGGTTCAGGATGGGGAACACGGGTATACCTGTGGCGGATTCATTTCAATATTTGGCAAAACTAATACAATATAATAAAGTTTAAAAATAAAATCAAATTAAAAAAATAAAAAAGTCTTATTAAAATGTCAGTGACAAAAACATAGCCATATCTTAGAAATTGCCTACAGAAAGACAGTTTGGACTTTGCCACCCAGCATCACTTAATGTGTTCCTGTTTTTTGGCACATAATAGCTGCTCAGAAAATGTGAATGAATTAGTGACCAGGTTCACTTTGAATTTGCAAGTTAGTGCTTCCGTCTGGAAATTTATCAGATCACTATGTTTATTTGCAAAAGAACTAGAATGACTTTCTAACCAGATGTTGATGTAGAGGCTATTTGAACATTGCTTATCCCTGACTCTTCATTTGATTGTGGTTTCCAGGCACAATGAAAAGAAAATATTCCTTTAAAAATTGTATATTTATCTCTATTTGTCTTCTGAGCAATTATGAAGTGTGCTTGGAAGAAATGACTATAAATTTAGTTGAATGTTTCTTGTTCTCCCATAGCCAAAAGTCCAGACTGAATCAGTTAAGCAGTAGAGAAGGGAATAGCTTTTAAAACACAGTGGCCTCATTGATGTGGCCTGCACAATTATCTGTCACCTTGGGGCATTTTATTCAGAAAAATTATTTATATTAGTGAAACTGTTGTCCCTGCTTATATATTTCACTCCACCAGTGTATAGAAGTTGATAAGTTACTGCAAATTTCTTCCCTCTAAACGTAGAGAGGCTACATGCTAGTTTTTCATCCTTTTCTGTGGTCCCTGAAAACCTAATAGAGAGAAATTTACAAGTCTGAAAAGTAGCAAAAGTTTAGCTTAGTTAGCATGTGAAGAAACATGACAACTTCTAGGGTTTAGAGTTACAACAATTTGAAACTGGTGAAAATGTTAAAATACTGTCTTTAACACTTCTCCCTCTTTCTGTGTACT
The DNA here is from genome assembly GCF_055505025.1 of Bos grunniens. Classification (NCBI taxonomy): domain Eukaryota; kingdom Metazoa; phylum Chordata; class Mammalia; order Artiodactyla; family Bovidae; genus Bos; species Bos grunniens. The sequence continues at coordinate 70,320,447 of NC_141194.1, forward strand.
GCAAGCTATATTCTTTAGTCACTAATTTATGCACTATGGTTCTATGGTTTGCAAGTAATATTAAAACAATATTTTCCTTACTGATATTACTTACATTTTCATTTATGGCCTAAATGGTCTCTGCAGGAAATATTTACTTTGAGGCTTTGGTTTGGCTCAAAAATGTCAAGTGATCAGACCCAGGCAATGAGTCCATTGATCTTAGCAGTAGAATTCTTGGGTGTAGTATAATGTACAGGCAAGCTGCTACAAAAAGTTCCCAAATTGTATTTGCGCATTCAATAACCTTAATGTTAGCCCATGTCTAAAACAGGTAGGAAGTTGAATTCTTTCCAAATTTTAATTTTTTTTCTTTAGTGTCTCTGTGAAAGAAAATAAAAAATTCAATAGGTAGCAAATTTTACCTCTTATGATTCTAGTTGTCCTTTTCTTTAATCATACCCTCTTTGTTTACTGATTTACTCTTAGATCTTGTTCAATTTGATTTTCAGGAAGTATTTGTGAATGTGAGAGGTATACATTTTGGGTAACCCCAAACATTTACAGTAAAAAATGGAGTTTCTGGACTCTTAAAATCCTGTTGTAAATGAGAGAAGTTGTACATGTGTAGAGGTATTTTTGTTTGACTCAGAATTCTTCCTGTATCTTTAAATATACTTTGTAAATACACACCCTACTCTAGGGCCTCTTCCAATGTAACCCACTTATAAAGTATATGATAATTTTGTATATCCAAACTAAGATAGTCCTCCACATATTCTTGTCTCTTTGGAGGAAACCCATACACACAAACAAACACACATATACACAACACTTCCAAATCTTTGTAGTAGATGTGTATGAAACTATGGAAAGCAAAGATTTTCTGTAGGAGTGTACTTTTATGAATGCAAAATATGCTACATAAAATGATACCTGAAATTTTAAGCATGAACTTAAAATGGTTCAACCAACTTTCAAGTAAGTGTAATTTGATTAAGAGTTTGTGTGTGTATATGCTCCCACAATAAGTTATCTGAAGCAACTAAAGAAAAGTCAGTGAAGGGTGAATTGGTAAGATATGCACAAAATAGGCTCTGTCACACCAGTAAGAACTGGCTTCAACACACCACTGATAGGTTATTATCTTATGTTATCCTCTTTCAAGATATTTACACTACAGAATAGAACCGAACAAAATAGCACTATTTAGGGAAAATAATTATTTCCTGATAGTGCAAGTGAAAATTATAGTGAGAGGAGTTTGGGCGTAAGATTGGTAAATTACTTCCTGGTACTCCTTGAATCACATAATGTTAATCAGCTCCTCTTCAGCCCATCAGTTTAATAGTACTGCAGCGTAGCAAATCAGAGGACTAACTGATTTGCTATGGAAGTTTTATAAATCAATATTTCCAAAGACTTGGAGTTTTAGGCATATTTTATGACTCTTTTTTTTTAATATATTTTTTTTAAATTTTAGGTTCAGATAACCATATAGAAAGTAAAATAATAATCAACATTAAATAGAAAAGAACTTACATTCACCTTATATAAGGAACCATAGAGTTCATGAACTTGTTTCCACATTATTTCATTATTTTTCCTTCTGCAAGTTCAATTACTGCCACATCTCATTTCTTTTAGGCTTAACTGCCTCATTACTACTTGTTGATACATTCTTACATCCCTGTTGCCTTCATTGTCAAAATATGCAGTAAGAAATGAAAGTCCCTTGAATCTGAACCAGAGGCCAAAACTCTAAAGGAGAGATCCAGGAGACACCAGGATACTGGAATTTTCCAGGGTAGCTCTTGAGTCAAATACGATATAGGAATTGGATTCTGTACTGACTCAGTGGCCTGGCTTGCTGTATGAGGCACATGAAAGGAGAAACTAAAATAAGAAGAGAAAAGGATCTTGGTATGTACTTACCACTGTGCATATATTAATTAAATAATGTGGATTACAGTGGAATTTTTATAAGGGCTCTGTCAGAATACCATCAGTGTCTAATAGAGGCAAAGTCCCAGGCCTAATGGAAAGTTTGACAGAATGATTTGTTGGAAAAACCTTACTTTCCTCTATATTTTCCAAAATTCTTAAGCCTCTGACTTCAGGTATTTAAATCCCAAGGTTGGATTAAAATGCCTGTGTTTGACTTGGATCAAGGTAAAAACTGTTTTGGAGTTTTTCAGGAAATGGTAAAAAATAAAATTCAAGAATAAGATCCTGTCAAGTTTAGCCCTTCACAAAATAAATAAGTAGAATTTATCTTCAGTAGCTTCTCTCTTTTTCAAGTATTCCTCTCTACTGTTTTTTGGCAACCTGTCCCATCATATATAACAGGTCCCAAGTGATTTTCCTCTCCTCCCCATTAAGGGTTAATCAGACATGTCATCACAGAATTTTGACATATTTGAAGTGATTTTGCCTCACTTTGAAGAGTCCAGATACATTTTTTCATAAAACATGTCAGTCTTACTGCCTGTCTCTTCAAATGTTTTTCCCTGTGATCAGTCAATCCAATAGACACAGGGAGAAAAAAAAATATGAAGGGACCGCTGAAACTAAAATAAGATTATACTTATTCTTTTCTATTACAGTAACATGGGCTTCTCAAGGTGGCTCAGAGGTAACAAGTCCACCTGCCAATGCAAGAGATGAGGGTTCAATCCCTCCCTGGGTACACGACTTAGTGACTAAACAACAATTATAGTAAATTACATATAACATAAAATTTTCCATTTTAACAATTTTGAAGTATGTAAGCCTATGGTATGAAATGCATTTATAATGTAATACACCATCACTATTTAATTCAAGATGTTTTAAATCATGTGAAACAGAAACCCTGTAAACTTTAAGCAATCACTTTTCATTCCCTCCTCTGCACAAGCTAAGACCAAAACACATATGCTTTCTATATCTATGGATTCACATTTTATATAAATTGAATCATACAACATTTGACCTTTAGATTTTGACTTTTTTCATTTACCATTGTTTTCAAACTTCATCCACATTGTATCAACATTAGTACATCATTCCTTTTTATGGCTGAACAACATTCCATTGTATTATATAAATATGCTACATTTTGTTTATCAGTTGATGGAGATTTGAGTTTTTTTTCTACTTTAACTGAATAATGCTGCTATAAGCATTCATGTACAAAATTTTCTTTGAATACTTGTTTCAAGTATTTAGGGTATATTTCAAGGAATGGGGTTTCTGGATCATATAATATTTCTATGATTAGCTTTTTGATGAACCAGCAAAATGTTTTCCATAATAGTTGTACCATAGAACAGTCCCACCAACAAATTGAGGATTTCAGTTTCCCCATATCATCAGCAACCTTAATTATTTTCCATGTTTTGAACATGGGTATCCTAGTAAATGTGAAGTTGTATTTCATTGTGCGTTTTATTTGAATTTTCCTAAGAGCAAATGACGTTTGAGCATATTTTCAAGAGTTGGACATGACTTAGTGACAAAATCACTACCATATCTTGTGCTTATTGGTCATTATCTTATTTGGAGAAATTTCTATTTAGATCTCTTGTCTGTCTTTTTAACTTTTGTTGCTAATCTTTTTGTTGTTGAAGTGTAAGTGTTCTCTATATAGTCTGAATTCATATATTCTGTATACTTGACCTGTATTAGATATGACTTACAATCACTTCACTGTTTAAATTTGAGGCATACAGAATGATGGTTTGAATTTTATATATTGTGAAGTGTTTACCACAATTGGTTCAGCTAACATCTATCTTCTTATATAGATACAATTAAAAAAAAGGTAAAGAAGAAAAGAAAAAAAAAATATCTCTGTGATGAAAATGCTTAGGGTTTCCTTTGTTACCAAATTTTCTATATATTCTACATCAGTGTTAGCTGTAGTCATAATGTTGTACATTATATCCCTAGTACTTATTAATCTTATAACAGAAAAACTGAGTCTTTTGACCATTTTCCTTCTATTCTCTGTTCCTCACTCTCTTCCTCTGGTAACCACAAGTCTGATCTCTTTTTCTATGAATTTTCTTTTTAAGATTTCACATGTAAATGAGATCATATAGTATTTGTCTTTCTTTGTCTGACTTATTTCACTTAGCATAATGTCTTCAAAATCTATTCATGTTGTAACAAAAGGTAGAATTTCCTTGTTTATCATGGCTAAATAATATTCTATTAAATATCTCACAAATTCTTTATTTGCATATGCCTTGACTATTGTAAATAATGCTGCTATGAACATGGGAATGCAGATATCATTTTTGGTTAGTGTTTTCATTTGCTTTGTTTATATTCCCAGAAGTGAAATTTCTGGGTCTTGGTAGCTCTATTTTTCATTTTTTGAGGACCCTCCATATTGTTTTCCATAGTGGCTGTATCAATTTGCAATCACACCAATAGTGCATGAAATTTCCCATTTCTCCAGATCCACACCAGCATTTGCTATCTCTTGTGATATTTTGATAATGATTACTCAAAGAGGTGTGAAATGATACCTCATTGTGGTTTGATTTGCATTTCACTGATTAGTGATTTTGAGCATCTTTTCATGTGCCTCTTGGCCTTCTGTATGTCTTCTTTGGAGAAATGTCTGTTTGGGTCTTCTGCTCATTCTCCATTTTTTTTTTTTTTAATGTTAATCTGTGTGAACTGTTTTGGAGATTAATCCACTGTCAGTTCTTTCATTTGCAAATATTTTTTTCTGATTCTAAGGGTTGTCTTTTTATCTTATTTATGGTTTCCTATTCTGTGTTCTAGCTCCATGTTTCTTTCTAAAGATTGCTATAACTATTCAGGATCTTTTGTGTTTCCATAAGAACTGTAAAAATATTTAATGTAATTCTGTGAAATTAAGATTGCTAATTTGATAGTGATTGCACTGAATCTGTAGACTGCTTTGGGATATGTAATCATTTTCACACTCTTGATTCTTTCAACCCAAAAATATGGTATGTCATTCCATCTGTTTATGTCATCTTTGATTTCTTTCATTAGTATTTTATAGTTTTCAGAGTAAAGGTATTTTACCTCCACAGATAGATTTATTCCTTGATATTTTATTCATTTTGTTGCAGTGTTAAATAAAGTTGTTTCCTTTATTTCTCTTTCTGATGTTTCATTGTTAGTGTATAGGAATGCAAGAGATTTCTGTGTATTAATTTCCTATCCTGCAACATTACCAAATTTGTTGATTAGCTAAAACAGTTCTCTGGTGGCACCTTTAGGATTTTCTATGTATATTATCATATCATCGGCAAACAGTTACAATATTACTTCTTGCTTTCCAATTTGGACTTTTAATTTATTTTTACCCTATGATATTTATGACTAGGACTTCTAAAACTATGCTGAATAATAGTGACAATAGTGGACATCTTGGCCTTGTTCTTAGTCGTAGAGAAAAAACTTTCAGTTTTTGACCATGTAGACTGATGTTTGCCATTGGTTTGTCACACATGTCCTTTATTATGTTGAGGTTCAGTTCAGTTCAGTTGCTCAGTCGTGTCCAACTCTTTGTGACCCCATGAATCGCAGCACGCCAGGCCTCCCTGTCCATCACCAACTCCCGGAATTCACTTGGACTCACGGCCATTGAGTCAGTGATGCCATCCAGCCATCTCATCCTCTGTCGTCCCCTTCTCCTCCTGCCCCCAATCCCTCCCAGCTTCAGAGTCTTTTCCAATGAGTCAACACTTTGCATGAGGTGGCCAAAGTACTGGAGTTTCAGCTTTAGCATCATTCTTTTCAAAGAAATCCCAGGGCCGATCTCCTTCAGAATGGACTGGTTGGATCTCCTTGCAGTCCAAGGGACTCTCAAGAGTCTTCTCCAACACCACAGTTCAAAAGCAACAATTCTTCAGCACTCAGCCTTCTTCACAGTCCAACTCTCACATCCATACATGACCACAGGAAAAACCATAGCCTTGACAAGATGGACCTTTGTTGGCAAAGTAATGTCTCTGCTTTTCAATATGCTATCTAGGTTGGTCATAACTTTTCTTCCAAGGAGTAAGCGTCTTTTAATTTCATGGTTGCAGTCACCATCTGCAGTGATTTTGGAGCCCCAAAAAATAAAGTCTGATACTGTTTCCACTATTTCCCCATCTATTTCCCATGAAGTGATGGGACCCGATGCCATGATCTTAGATTTCTGAATGTTGAGCTTTAAGCCAACTTTTTCACTCTCCACTTTCACTTTCATCAAGAGGCTTTTGAGTTCCTCTTCACTTTCTGCCATAAGGGTGGTGTCATCTGCATATCTGAGGTTATTGATATTTCTCCTGGCAATCTTGATTCCAGCTTGTGTTTCTTCCAGTCCAGCATTTCTCATGATGTACTCTGCATATAAGTTCAATAAGTAGGGTGACAACATACAGCCTTGACGTACTCCTTTGCCTATTTGGAACCAGTCTGTTGTTCCATGTCCAGTTCTAACTGTTGCTTCCTGACCTGCATACAGATTTCTCAAGAGGCAGGTCAGGTGGTCTGGTATTCCCATGTCTTTCAGAATTTTCCACAGTTTATTGTGATCCACACAGTAAAAGGCTTTGGCATAGTCAATAAAATAGAAATAGATGTTTTTCTGGAACTCTCTTGCTTTTTCCATGATCCAGCAGATGTTGGCAATTTAGTCTCTGGTTCCTCTGCCTCTTCTAAAACCAGCTTGAACATCAGGAAGTTCACGGTTCACATGTAGGTTCCCTCTATGCCCACTTTCTGGAGAGTGTTTATCATATAAGGGTTTTGAATTTTTTAAAAGCTTTTTCTGCATCTATTGATTTTATCACATTAGTCTTATTCTTCAATATTTTAATCCTGTGTATCACATTGATTAATTTCCGTGTATTGAAGAATATGTGCATTCCTGCAATAAATCCCAGTTTATCTTGGTGTATGATCCTTATAATGTGTTGGATTATGTTTGCTGGTATTTTGTTGAGGAGTTTTGCATCTATGTTCACCAGTGATATTGGCCTGTAATTTTTTTCCCCCCCGTTTGGTATCTTTGTCGGGTTTTGGTATCAAGATAATGGTGATCTTGTAGAATGAGTTTGGGAATGTTCCTTTCTCTGCAAATTTTTGGAAGAGTTTGAGAATTAAATGTGTTAGCTCTTCTCTAAATGTTTGATAGAATTTTCCCGTGAAGCTATCTAATCCTCAATTTTGTTGGAAAAATTTTAATAACAATTTCAATTTCAGTAATTGTGTTTGGTCTGTTCATATTTTCTATTTCTTCCTGGTTAAGTCTTGGAAAGTTGTACTTGTCTAAGCATTTGTCCATTTCTTCCAGGTTGTACATTTTTTGACATATAATTGCTTGTAGTAGTGTCTTATGATCCTTTGTATTTCTGCAGCATCAGTTGTAACATCTCCTTTCTAATTTCTAATTTCCTTGATTTGAGCCTTCTCCTTTTTTCTTGTTTTTACAATATTTTATTTTTGAATGGAGGATAATTGTTTTACAATATTGTGATAGTTTCTGCCATACATCAATATGAATCAGCCATAGGTATATGTATGTACCCTCCATCTTAAAACTCTCTCCCACCTCTCTCCCCATCCCAGTCTTCTAGGTCCTCAAAGAGCACGGGCTTTGGGTTCCCTGTGTCATACAGCAACTTCCCACTGGCTATCTATTCTACATATGGTAATATATATGTTTCAATGTTACTTCCTCGAATCATCTTAAATTCTCTCTTCCCCAATGTGTTCAAAAGTGTCTTCTCTATGTCTGCATCTTATTGCTGCCCTTTAGATAGGCTCAACAGTACCATCTTTCGAGATTACATATATATGTGTTAATATACAGTATCTGTCTTTCTCTTTCTGACTTACTTCACTTTGTATAATAGGCTTTAGGTTTATCCACCTCATTAGAAACAATTCAAATGAATTTTTTTATAGATGAGTAATATTTCATTATGTATATGTAGCACAACTTCCTTATCCATTCATCTGTTGATGGACATCTAGGTTGCTACAATGTCCTAGCTATCATAAATAGTGCTGCAATGAATATTGGGGTACATGTGTATTTCTCAGTTAGGTCATATAGTAGTCTTATTTTTAGTTTTCTAAGGCCCTCCATAGTGTTCTCCATAGTGGTTGTATCAATTTGCATTCACACCAACAGTTCAAGAGGGTTCCCTTTTCCCCACATCCTCTCCATTGTTTATTGATTGTGGACTTTTTGTTGATGGCCATTTGTTGATGGCCATTCTGACCAATGTGAAATACTATCTCATTGTTGTTTTGATTTGCATTTCTCTAAGAAGGAGGAGAGTGAAAAAGTTGGCTTAAAGCTCAACATTCAGAAAACTAAGATCATGGCATCTGGTCCCATCACTTCATGGGAAATAGATGGGGAAACAGTGTCAGACTTTATTTTTTTGGGCTCCAAAATCACTGCAGATGGTGATTGCAGCCATGAAATTAAAAGACGCTTACTCCTTGGAAGGAAAGTTATGACCAACCTCGATAGCATAATAAAAGCAGAGACATTACTTTGCCAAAAAATGTCTGTCTAGTCAAGGCCAAGGATTTTCCAGTAGTCATCCATGGATGTGAGAGTTGAATGGTGAAGAAAGCTGAGTGCTGAAGAACTGATGCTTTTGAACTGTGGTGCTGAAGAAGACTCTTGAGAGTCCCTTGGACTGCAAGGAGATCCAACCAGTCCATCTTAAAAGATATCAGTCCTGGGTATTCATTGGAAGGATTGATGTTGAAGCTGAAACTCTAATACTTTGGCCACCTCATTTGAAGAGTTGACTCACTGGAAAAGACCCTAATGCTGGGAAGGATTGGGAGCAGGAGGAGAAGGTGATGACAGAGGATGAGATGGCTGGATGGCATCACTGACTCGACAGACATGGGTCTGGGTAGACTCCAGGAGTTGGTGATGGATAGGGAGGCCTGGCGTGACCCCTCATGTGGTCGCAAAGAGTTGGACACGACTGAGTGATCGAACTGAACTGAATAATGAATGATGTTGAATATCTTTTCATGAGTTTATTAACCATCTGTATGTATCCTTTGTAGAAATGTCTGTTAAGGTCTTCTGCCCACTTTTTGTTTGGGTTGTTTGCTTTTCTGGTATTGACTTTCATGAGCTCCTTGTATATTTTGAAGATTAGTTCTTTCTCAGCTATTTCACTTGCTATTATATTCTCCCATTTTGAGGACTGTCTTTTCTCCTTGCTTATAGTTTATTTCATTGTGCAAAATCTTTTAAGTTTAATAAGGTTCTATTTGTTTATTATTATTGTATTTCCATTGCTCTAGGTGTGTCATAGAGGATTTTGCTGTGGTTTATTTTAAGGAGTTTTCTGCCTATGTTTTCCTCTAATACTTTTATACTTTCTGGTCCTACATTTAGGTCTTTAATCCATTTGGAGTTTATTTTAGTGTATGGTGTTAAGAAGTCTCTTAATTACATTCTTTTACATAAAAGAGCCCTGTTTTCCCAGCACTACTATTGAAGACAGTGTCTTTTCTCCATTGTATATTTTTGCTTCCTTTTTCAAAAATAAGGTGCCCATAAGTGGTTGGATTTATCTCTGAGATTTTTATTTTGTTCCATTGGTCTATATTTCTGTTTTTGTGTTAGTATTGTACTGTCTTAATTACTTACCATAGCTTTATAGTAAAGTCTGAAGAAGGGAAGGTTGATTCTTCCAACTCCATTCTTCTTTCTCAAGAGTGCTTTGTCTATTTGTTTTTTTAATGTTTCCATACAAATTATGAAACTATTTGTTCTAGTTTTGTTAAAATATGCCATTGGTAGTTTGATAGGGATTTCATTGAATCTATCATTTTTACTGTATTCATTCTTCCAATACAGGAACCTGATATATCTCTCTATCTGTTTGTATTGTCTTTGAGTTCTTTCATCAGTGTCTTGTGGTTTTCTGCATACCTGTCTTTTGCCTTTTAGGTAAGTTTATTCCTGAGTATTTGATTCTATTATTTGTAATGATCAATAGGTTTATTTCCTTAATTTCTCATTCTTCATTCCTAGTGTATAGGGATGCAAGAGGTTTCTGTAGTATTAATTTTATATCCTGTGACTTTACTATATTCATTGGTTAGTGCTAGCAATCTTCTGGTGACGTCTTTAGGGTTTTCTGTGTAAAGAATCACATCATCTGCTAGCACTGAGTGCTTTATTTCTTCTTTTCTGATCTGGATTCTTTTATTTTATTCTCTAATTCTGTGGTTAAAACTTCAAGAACTATGTTGAATAATAGTGGTGAGAGTGTGCACCCTTGTCTTGTTCCTGATTTTAGGGAAAATGCTTTCAGTTGTTCCCCACTGAGAGTCATGTTTGCTGTGGGCTTGTTGTACATGGCCTTTATTACATGAGGTATGTTCTTTCTATGCTAAATTTCTGGAGAGCTTTTGCCATAACTGGGTGTTGAATTTTGTCAAAAGTTTTCTCCCCATCTTTTAAGATGATCATACATTTTTCATATATCTTTCAATTTGTTAATATGGTGTATCACACTGATTGATTTACACATACCAAAGAATACTTTCATTCCTGGGATGATGTCCACTTTATCATGATGTATGATCTTTTTAATGTGTTGTTGGATTCTGTTTGCCAGAATTTTGGTAAGAATTTTTGCATCTCTGTTCACCAGTGATATTGGCCTGTAATTTTTTTTACTTGTTTGTTTGTGGCATCTTTGTCTGGTTTTGGTATCAGAGTGATGGTGTCCTTGTAGAATGAGTTTGGGAGTTTTTTTTCTCTGCAATTTCTAGAAGAGTTTGAGCAGGATAGGTGTTATCCCTTCTCTAAACTTTTGGTAGAATTCACCTATGAAGCCATCTGGCCATGAGATTTTGCTTGTTGGAAGATTTTTTTTAACAGTTTTGGCTTCCTCGTTTGTGATTCGTCTGTTCTTATTCTCTATTTCTATTTTTTTCCAGTTTTGTAAGATTATACTTTTCTAAGAATTTGTCCATTTCATCCAGGTTGGCCATGTAATTGGCATATAGTTACTCATGGTAATATCTTATGATCCTTTCTATTTCTATGTTGTCTGCTGCAACTTCTCCTTTTTCTTTTCTAATTTATAGTATTTTCTCCTATAATTGATATCTAGTCTTACAGAGTTTTGGTCAGAAAAGATGCTTGAAATTATTGAATATTTTTAAATTTGCAAAGGCTTGATTGTGGCCCAGAATGCGGTCTACCCTGGAGAGCATTCCATGTACAATTGAAAAAAATGTGAAAATATTTTTTTGGGGGGATGACATGCCCCATAGATATCAATTAGGATATCTGGTCCAGTGTATCTTTTAAAGCTTGTGATTCCTTACTGATTTTATGTCTGGATGATCTGTCCATTGCTGTGAGTGTGTATTAAAGTCCCCAAGTTTTGTTTAGTTACTGTCAATTTCCCCTTTTTGACTTATGTATTGATATGCTCCCATGTAGGGTGCATATGTATTTATAATTGCTATACCTTTTTTTGAATTGATTCCTTGAATATTATGTAGTGTCCTTCTTTGCCTCTTGTAACAGTACACATTTGCAATCTATTTTATCTAATACGAATATTGCTCCTCCTGCTTTCTTCTGATTTTCATTTGCATGGAATATCTTTATCCAGCCACTCTGTCTGTATGCATCCTTAGGTCTGAGGTAGGTCTCTTTTTGACAACATATATAGGGGTCTTGTTTATATACATTCAGCCAACCTCTCTTTTTCTTGGAGCATTTAGCCCATTTACATTTAATGTAATTACAATATGTATGAAAAGGCAAAATGATACGATACTGAAAGAGAAACTCTCCAGGTCAGTAGGCGCCCAATATGCTACTGGAGATCATTGGAGAAATAACTCCAGGAAGAATGAAGGGATGGAGCCACAGCAAAAACAATACCCAGCTGTGGATGTGACTGGTGATAGAAGCAAGGTCTGATGCTGTAAAGAGCAATATTGCATAGGAACCTGGAATGTCAGGTCCATGAATCAAGGCAAAAAGGAAGTGGTCAAACAAGAGATGGCATGAGTGAATGTCGACATTCTAGGAATCAGCGAACTAAAATGGACTGGAATGGGTAAATTTAACTCAGATGACCATTATATCTACTACTGTGGGCAGGAATCCCGCAGAAGAAATGGAGTAGCCATCATGGTCAACAAAAGAGTCCGAAATGCAGTACTTGGATGCAATCTCAAAAACAACAGAATGATCTCTGTTCGTTTCCAAGGCAAACCATTCAATATTACAGTAATCCAAGTCTATGCCCCAACCAGTAATGCTGAAGAAGCTGAAGTTGAATGGTTCTATGAAGACCTCCAAGACCTTTTAGAACTAACATCCAAAAAAGATGTCCTTTTCATTATAGGGGACTGGAATACAAAAGTAGGAAGTCAAGAAACACCTGGAGTAACAGGCAAATTTGGCCTTGGAATACAGAATGAAGCAGGGCAAAGACTAATAGAGTTTTGCCAAGAAAATGCACTGGTCATAACAAACACCCTCTTCCAACAACACAAGAGAAGACTCTATATATGGACACCACCAGATGGTCAACACTAAAATCAGATTGATTATATTCTTTGCAGCCAAAGATGGAGAAGCTCTATACAGTCAGCAAAAACAAGACCAGGAGCTGACTGTGGCTCAGACCATGAACTCCTTATTGCCAAATTCAGACTTAAATTGAAAAAAGTAGGGAAAACTACCAGACCCTTCAGGTATGACCTAAATCAAATCCTTTACGATTATACAGTGGAAGTGAGAAATAGATTTAAGGGCCTAGATCTGATAGATAGAGTGCCTGATGAACTATGGAATGAGGTTCATGACATTGTACAGGAGACAGGGATCAAGACCATCCCCATGGAAAAGAAATGCAAAAAGGCAAAATGGCTGTTTGGGGAGGCCTTACAAATAGCTGTGAAAAGAAGAGAAGCAAAAAGCAAAGAAGAAAAGGAAAGATATAAATATCTGAATGTAGAGTTCCAAAGAATAGCAAGAAGAGATAAGAAAGCCTTCTTCAGCAATCAGTGCAAAGAAATAAAGGAAAACAACAGAATGGGAAAGATTAGAGATCTCTTCAAGAAAATCAGAGATACCAAAGGAACACTTCATGCAAAGATGGGCTCAGTAAAGGACAGAAATGGTATGGACCTAACAGAAGCAGAAGATATTAAGAAGAGATGGCAAGAATACACAGAAGAACTGTACAAAAAAGGTCTTCACGACCCAGATAATCACGATGGTGTGATCACTGACCTAGAGCAGACATCCTGGAATGTAAAGTCAAATGGGCCTTAGAAAGCATCACTATGAACAAAGCTAGTTGGACGTGATAGATTTCCAGCTGAGCTATTCCAAATCCTGAAAGATGATGCTGTGAGAGTGCTGTACTCAATATGCCAGCAAATTTTGAAAACTCAGCAGTGGCTACAGGGACCAGAAAAGGTCAGTTTTTATTCCAATCCCAAAGAAAGGCAATGCCAAAGAATGCTCAAACTACTGCACAATTGCACTCATCTCACACGCTAGTAAAGTAATGCTCAAAATTCTCCAAGCCAGGCTTTAGCAGTATGTGAACCGTGAACTTCCTGATGTTCAAGCTGGTTTTAGAAAAGGCAGAGGAATCAGAGATAAAATTGCCAACATCTGCTGGATCATGGAAAAAGGAAGAGAGTTCCTGAAAAACATATACTTCTGCTTTATTGACTATGCCAAAGCCTTTGCCTGTGTGGATCACAATAAACTGTGGAAAATTCTGAAAGACATGGGAATACCAGACCACCTGATCTGCAGAAATTTGTATGTAGGTCAGGAAGCAACATTTAGAACTGGACATCAAACAACAGACTAGTTCCAAATAGGAAAAAAAGTACGTCAAGGCTGTGTATTATCACCCTGTTAATTTAACTTATATGCAGAGCACATCATGAGAAATGTTGGGCTGGAAGAAACACAATCTGGAATCAAGTATGCCGGGAGAAAATCAATAACCTCAGATATGCACATGACACCACCCTTACGGCAGAACGTGAAGAGGAACTTGAAAGCCTCTTGATGAAAGTGAAAGTGGAGAGTGAAAAAGTTGGCTTAAAGCTCAACATTCAGAAAACGAAGATCATGGCATCTCGTCCCATCACTTCGTGGGAAATAGATGGGGAAACAGTGGAAACAGTGTCAGACTTTATTTTTTTGGGCTCCAAAATCACTGCAGATGGTGACTGCAGCTATGAAATTAAAAGACGCTTACTCCTTGGATGTAAACTTTTGACCAACCTAGATAGCATATTGAAAAGCAGAGACATTACTTTGCCAACAAAATTTCATCTAGTCAAGGCTATGGTTTTTCCTGTGGTTATGTATGGATGTGAGAGTTGGACTGTGAAGAAGGCTGAGCACCGAAGAATTGATGCTTTTGAACTGTGGTGTTAGAGAAGACTCTTGAGAGTCCCTTGGACTGCAAGGAGAACCAACCAGTCTATTCTGAAGGAGATCAGCCCTGGGATTTTTTTGTAAGGAATGATGCTAAAGCTGAAACTCCAGTACTTTGGCCACCTCATGAGAAGTGTTGACTCATTGGAAAAGACTCTTATTTTGGGAGAGTTTGGGGGCAAGAGGAGAAGGGGACGACAGACGATGAGACGGCTGGATGGCATTACTGACTCAATGGACATTATTCTGAGTGAACTCCGGGAGTTGGTGATGGACAGGGAGGCCTGGCATGCCCCATTCATGGGGTCGCAAAGAGTCGGACACGACTGAGAGACTGATCTGATCTGATCTGATCCTCTTACCATTTTCTTTATTGTTTTTGGTTTGTTTTGCATGCTTTTTAATTTTGCATTTCCTGTCTTTAGCATTTGTGAAGAGATGGTTTTGTGGTACTGAATTCTCTTATTTCTTTGTTTGTAAAGCTCTTGATTCCAACTTCTAATTTGAATGACGTATTTTCTGGGTACAGTACTCCTGGTTGTGGGTTTTTCTCTTTCATCACTTTATGTATATTTTGCCATTCCCTTATGACCTGCAGAGTTTCTGTTGAATGATCAGTTGCTATCCTTATGAAGATCCTCTTGTGTATTATTTGTTGCTTTTCCCTTTCTGCTTTTAATATTTGTTTTTCGTGTGTGTGTGTTTGATTTTTGTTGGCTTGATTAATATGTGTCTTGGTGTGTTTTTTCTTGGTTTTGTCCTATATGAGACTCTCTGGGCTTCCTGGACCTTGGTGGTTAATTTTTTCCATTTCAGGGAAATTTTCTCTATAATCTCCTCAAATATTTTTCTCATGCTCTTTCCTTGTGTCTTCTTCTTTTTAGATCCCTATAATTTGAATGTCTTTACACTTTATATTGTCTCAGAAGTCTCTGAGACAGTCCTCATTACTTCTTATTCTTTTTTTCTTTATTGTGTTCTGCTTTAATTATTTTCACAATTTTGTCTTCCTGCTCACTTGTCTGTTCTGCTGCCTCAGTTTTCTGCTGTTGTTTCCTTCTCTTGTATTTCTAATATCCATTATTGTGTTGTTCATTGTTGGTTGTTTACTCTTTAATTCTTCTAGACCATTGTCAAAAGTTTCTTGCATCTTCTTGATCCATCCCTCCAGTCTATTTATCTGTATATCCGTTTTAGTTTCAAGATTTTGAATCATCATTACTATCATCATACTGAATTCTTTTTCAGGTAGACTGTTTATTTCTCTTCATTTGTTTGCTCTTGTGGTTTTGTTTGTTTGTTTTTTACTACGTTCCTCATCTGCTGCATATTTCTCAGTCTTTCATTTTGTTTAAATTACTGTGTTTGGCGTTTTGTTTCTGCACGTTGGTAGGTCATAGTTCCCCTTAGTGCAGTCTGCACCCCGTGAGTGGAATTAGTCCAATGCCTTGTGAAGTTTCCCTGGTTGGGGGGATTTCTGCCTGCCTTCTGGTGGGTGAAGCTAGATCTCATTTCTGTGAAGGGCAATGACATTTCTAGTAGTGTGTTTTGGGGGTGTCTATGGGTCTGATTTGGCTTTGGACAGCCTGTTTGCTAATGTGCAGCTTTGTGTTCCTGTTTTGCTGAAGGATTGTCATTCGACTTCTGGCATTGTGCTTGCTGGCATTTAGGTAGGGCTTGGTTTTAGTGTTGAGTTGGAGTCCTTTGTGGAATTCTCACCTGTTAATGTTGCCTGGGGTTGGGAGTTCTCTGGTGTATCAAAATCTTGGGCTCAGGTTTCCCACCTCAGATGTTCAGGTGCGACCCTTTATGGTAGCATCTGGAGCTCACGTGACACATAGCACAGAAGACAAACCCCCAAGATTCTTGGTGAAGGCAACACTCAGTGGTTCAGACCACCCAGAAAAACTCACACCAAAGTCCTCCAATATTTATAGGAAGATCTCTGGACCCGTTGTGGGCAGTATGGGTTCAGCATAGTTTCAGATCTGACCTTATTCCAGCTTGTACTTGCTCCTAAAGTTCACAGTTTCCTCTAAAGTCATCAGACTGTTCCTTGCCCAGACACCAGGGGCTGAAGACCAAGGATTATTAGGGCTCACTTACTCATTTGGTATTGGGAGAGGAGAGGATATGGTAGACACTACTGGGGTTTTCCAGGGAGTGCCTGCAGCAGTAGAAACCTGTTGGATCTTGTAACAGTCTGAGGAGAGTCATGTTCTCTCCCAGAGGAATTTACCCCAAGTTGTGGGTCCCTAGGAAGGGTCAAGCTATTTAATCTCCCAGAAAGATATGGGCAGTACCTGTGCTTGCTCATAGCCTGGTGGTAGCTGCCAACTCTAGATATGGGACCATATTAGTGGTGTTTCATATGCTGCCTCAGGCACATTTCCTTCCTTTTGCAGTGGCAGTCATGTCTTATTCCACAGCTGGCACTCTGATGGGTTTTTCTGGTTTTGGTGGCCACTGACAGCACTCAACCACCGTGTTGAGTGTGGTATCTGTGTCCTGAAGGCAATGATTTCTTGCCACTCTGGGACACCCAATCTTTTTCTGGACTCCAAAGAAATAGTCCCCCTCAGAGTATCCTCATGGCTGCCAACCCCCAGCATATCCCTGGGCTCTGACACCTATGCCCAAGTCTTGACATCCCACCTCAACACTGTGCTGTGGGTGGAGGCTTGCTAGTCACTCCTTGATACCCTGCCCCTGGCCTCTGCTCTGTGTGGAGGCTTGTGAGCCATCTCTTGGCTGAGAAATGATGTTCAGCAGCAATTTCTGTGGTGAATTTTCTGTTTTGCTCCCGGACATTGCACTCCACTCTGAGGTTCCAAAGCTCCCCACTTGTCATGTCTGTGAGTAATGTTTCCTAGTATGAAGAAACTTTTTTTCCTTCATGACTCCTCCCCTCAAGGCACAAGCTCCTGTCCCAAAATTCTTTGTCTCTTTTTATGTTTTTATCTTTTGTCTTACCTCGTTCTAAGGAGATTGGCTGGGCTGGAAGCTTGGGGTGTTCTGTCATAGTTCACAAGTTATTCTGTAGGAGTTTTTCCATATTCAATTGAATTTGTGATGTGTTTGTGGGGAATAATCTTCATATAATACTCTGCGATTTTCTTCTAATTTCATTATCTTGTTTCTTGAGGTAGGATTTTGTTATAAACTTCCATCTGAGAACTATTTATGCTGCATCCCATAGGTTTTTTTGTTGTTGTTGTTTTTTGGTTTTTGGTTTTCATTGTCATTTTTTTCTATGTATTTTTTAAATTCCTCTTAGATTTCTTAATCTAAGATACAATCTAAAATCATTAATCTTTTGGTTATTCAGAAGTATGTTGCTTAGTTTGCATGTGTGTTTCTAGCAGTTTTTTTTTTTTTAAACTGCAACTGGTTTTTAAAGTCAGAGCATTGTGGTCATAAAAGATATTTGATATGATTTCAATTTTGTTAAAGTTACTAAGAATTGATTTGTGACCCGAGATATGATTTATCTAGGAGAATGTTTCATGTACAGTTAAGAAATTGTATTCTGATGCTTTCAAACAGAATGACCTATAAATATCAATTAAGTCTGTCTGGTCTAATTTGTCATATATAGCTTGTAATTCCTTATTAATGTTCTGCCTGGAAGATATATCCACTGGTATAAGTGAAATGTTAAACTCCCAAAATATTATCGTGTTACTGCCGATTTACCTTTTTATGGTTGTTAGCATTTATTTTATATACTGAGGTGCCCCTATGTAGGGTGCATATGCCACTACAATTGTTATGTATTCTTATTGGATTGATTATTTAAGCATTATATAGTGTTCTTCTCTGTCTCTTTCAACAGGCTTCATTTTAGAGTATGATTTGAGTACTGCTAATGCAACTTTATTTTTATTTTCATTTACATGGAATACCCTTTTACTGCCCCTCACTTTCAATATGTATATGTCCCTAGGTCTGAAGTGGGTCTCTTGTAGAGAACTATATGCTCTATATAGGGGTCTTTTTTTGGTAGCTATCCAGTCACTCCGTGTCTTTTGATTGAATAATTTAATTATTTCCATTTAAAGTAATTATCAATATGCATTTTCCAAATGTCATTTTCTTAAATGTTTTGGGTTTGTTTCTGTAGTTCTTTACTTCTCTTGTGTTTCCAGCTTAGAGCAATTCCTTTAACATTTATTGTAAAGTTTTTTTTTTTTTGTTTGTTTGTTTGTTTGGTATTGAACTCTTATATTTTCCTTTTCTTTAAAGTTTATGATTTCTCCATCAAATCTGAATCACATCGTGTCAGATTCCTGACCAACCCAATTGTAGATTTTTCCCTCTCATCACTTTAAATGTATCATGCCACTCCTCTATGACCTTCAGAATTTCTGCTAAAAAGTCAGCTGATAAATTTATGGAGATTCCTCTGTATGTTATTTGTTTCCTTTCCTCACTGCTTTTAATATTTTTGTTTGAATTCAATTTGTTTTAGTTAATTTGTTTCATATATTTCTCAGCATTTTTCTCCTTGAATTTATCTTATATGGGACTGTGTGCATCCTTGACTTGGGTGGTCATTTCATTTCCCATTTTATGGAAGTATTCTACTATAAGCTCTTCACAAATAGTTTTAGCCACTTTCTTTTTCTTTTTTTTCTTCTAGGATCCCTCTAATTTTAATGTTGATTGTTTAATGTTATTCCAGAAGTTTCTGAGACTCTACTCTTTTCTTTTCATTCTTTTTTTCTTTATTCTATTCCTTGACAGTTTTCTCCACCATTCTTCCAGTTCTGGTTCCCCAGGTGGTGCTAGTGGTGAAGAATCTACCTGCCAATGCAGGAGATGTAAGAGATGTGGATTTGATCCCTGAGTTGGGAATATTACCTGGAAGAGGAAATGACACCTGCACCCCAGTATTCTTGCTTGGACAATGCCATGGGCAGAAGAACCTGGAGAGCTACAGTCCATGGGGCTGTGAAGAGTCAGACATGAGTAAGCACACACACACAGACAGGCACACACACACAGACAGTCACACACATCTTCCAGCTCACTTATCCATAATTCTTACTCAGTTATTTTCTTATTTATTCCTTTTTGTGTGTTTTTTTTTTTGTTTGTTTTAGTTATTGCATTGTTCATCTCTGTTTTTTCCATATTCTAGGTCTTTTTAACTTTTTTTCTCTCAATCTTTGTCTCCATTTTGCTTTGAGGATCTTGGATCATCTTTATTATCATTACTTTGAATTATTTTTTAGATAGATAGCCTATTTCCTATTCATTTATTTAGTCTTGTTTGTTTTTACCTTGCTCTTTTGTCTGCAACATATTTCTCTGTCATCTCATTTTTTTCTACTTTAATGTATTTTTAATCTTCATTCTGTAGGCTACAGGGTCATAGTTCCTCTTGCTTCTGGTGTCTGTCCCTTCGTGAGTGCGATTGGTCCATTGGCTGAACTGATCCCTGTGTTCTGGTGGGTGGAGCTAAGTTTTGTCCTTCTGATGGGCAGGATCTCATCATTTGTGGTGTCCATGAGCTTAGTACTTTAGACAGTCTGTTTGCTGATGGGTAGTTGTCTTGCTATTTTTTTTGGCCTGAGATGTTCATCATGGAAGCCTGCAGGAAGTTGAGTGAAGCAGCATTTTGGCGTTGAGATGAAGACCTCTGGTTGAGCTCACACCCACTGATATTCCATAAGGCAGGGATTTATCTGCTGATCTAGGCTCCTGGACTCAGCTCTCTCACCCTAGAGGTTCAGCCTATCCTCTGACCTAGGAACCAATATCCTGCAAGCCTTGTAGCATGACCAAAGAAAGAAAAACATATAGACAAACAAAAGAAAAAGAAAAACAATGATCAGCAAACAGATCAAAACAAGATAGAAAAACAGACAAAGAAAACCCAAAGCAAGTAATAAAAACAAAACCAAACACAAGCAGAAAGAAAAGTGAACAACAACAACAACAACAAAAAACAGGAAAAGAACTGAACAAAGCAAATAAAAATGAAAATAAACAATTAAAAACTAAAAACAATAAATAAAAACAAAATCAGAAAGCAAACTAAAAAGTAAAGAAAATATAAAACCACACAAAAATTATCCAAAAATAAGAAAAAAGATAACAAAAAACCATAAAACAACAAACTGTAAATAAAAAGAGAAAAATAAATTAAACTTTAACTAAAAAAAAAAAAAAGAAAAGAAATAAAAATAATTTAAAAACAAAACAGAAAGAAAAACAAAATGAAATATGTATTTCTTCCTGTGGCCTCTGGTGAAAAATTCTTAGAGATGAGAATGCCAAACCACCTTACTCACCTTCTGAGAAACCTGTATGCAGGTCAAGAAGCAACAATTATAACTGGACATGGAAAAATGGAGTGGTTCAAAATAGGGAAATGAGTACATCAAAGCCATATATGTCACCCTGCTTATTTAATTTATATGCAGAGTATATCACGTGAAATGTCAGTCTGGATGAAGCACAAACTGAAATCAAGATTTCCAGGAGAAATATCAATAACCTCAGATATGCAGATGATACCTCCCTAATGGCAGAAAGCAAAGAGTAACTAAAGAGCCTCTTGATGAAAATGAAAGAGGACAGTGAAAAAGCTGGCTTAAAACTGAACATTCAAAAAACAAGATCATGGCATCTGGTCCCATCAATTCATGGCAAATAGATGGGGAAACAATGGAAACAGTGAAAGACTTTATTTTCTTAGGCTCCAAAATCACTACACATGGTGGTTGCAGCCAAGAAATTAAAAGATGCTTGCTCCTTGGAAGAAAAGCTATGACCAACCTAGACAGCATATTAAAAAGCAGAGACATTACTTTGCTTACAAAAGTCCACATAGTCAAAGCTATGGTTTTTTCCAGTAGTCATGTATGGATGTGAGAGCTGGCCTATAAAGAAGGTTGAGCACTGAAAAATCGATGCTTTTGAACTGTGGTGTTGGAGAACTTTCTTGAGAATCCACTAAATTTCAAGGAGATCAAATCAGTCAATCTTAAAGGAAATCAACCTTGAATATTCATTGGAAAGAGTAATGCTGATGGCTACCTGATGCAAAGAACTGAGTCATTGGAAAAGATTGAGGGCAGGAAGAGAAGGGGGTGACAGAGGATGAGACAGTTGGATGGCATCATCGACTGAGTGGAAGTGTGTTTAAGCAATCTCCGTGAGATTGTGAAGGGTAGGGAAATTGGCATGCTGTAGTCCATGAGGTTGAAAAGTGTCAGACGTGACTGAGTGACTGAACAACAAAAGTCCACAGCTACTAAAGCTAGATCAGTCTCAGTTTTGGGTGCTCTCATTGTCCATTTAAATATTCCACAGTTACAAGGTGTATCAAGCAGTTCTTGGGATTTAATTCATAGCCCTGTGCAGTTGCAGGGAGGGATTTCCATGCTTATTCTTAGTAGCACAGCCTGCAGGGCTTAGCTTTGGTTTTGGCCCTACCTTTGCATGTGGGCCACCCTCTGGAGTCTGTTCCCTATGCAGGAAAGAAGGGGTGAAAGCAAGAGATGATTAGATCACACTTGCTTTCTTAGGTTGGGGGTGAAATAAGATGACCACAACTGGGGCATGCATGTTCACTCCAGTGGGATCCCACGCTAGTGCCTGTAATGGGCAGAGATCAGCAGGAAGACTGGGGCATGCTCACTCTGGTGGAAGTCCCTCCCAGAGCCTACAGAAGCAGGGGCTTCTGTGTGGGGGGACAGTTCCCAATAGCAGCATCACTCCTTTTGCACCACTCAACAATAGCACCTCTTTTCCAAGGCAGACCCTATCCTCCAGGGGCATTCCCAGTCATGCAGCTTCTTACTCCCATCTTCTCCAGTTGTCTACATGTAGCTAAGTTCCTTACCCCTGTCTTTTCTTGGGGCCAACAGTGGTCCTTTCCCCTATTATTTTTTGTAAAGTTGGGTTAGCTGAAGGTTTTTCAATTTTAAAAAACATTTTCAGAAAACCAAATTTTAGTTTTGTTTATTTTTTCTATTATTTTCCTAGTTTCTGTTTTGTATATTTCTGATCTAATCTTTATTATTTACTTCCTTATACTGATAAACCTAAATAGCATATTAAAAAGCAGAGACATTACTTTGCCAACAAAGGTCCGTTCAGTCAAGGCTATGGTTTTTCAGTGGTCATGTATGGATGTGAGAGTTGGATTGTGAAGAAAGCTGAGCACTGAAGAATTGATGCTTTTGAACTGTGGTGATGGAGAAGACTCTTGAGAGTCCCTTGGACTGCAAGGAGATCCAACCAGTCCGTTCTAAAGGAGATCAGTCCTGGGTGTTCATTGGAAGGACTGATGCTAAAGCTGAAACTGCAATACTTTGGCCACCTCATGCGAAGAGTTGACTCATTGGAAAAGACTCTGATGCTGGGAGGGATTGGGGGCAGGAGGAGAAGGGGATGACAGAGGATGAGATGGCTGGATGGCAATACTGACTCGATGGACATGAGTTTGAGTGACCTCTGGGAGTTGGTGATGGACAGGGAGGCCTGGTGTGCTGCGATTCATGGGTAGCAAAGAGTCAGACATGACTGAGCGACTGAACTGAACTGAATACTGACTTTAGGTTTATTTATTACATAATATTATTTATGATTAATTTACTAGCTTCTGATGGTGTTATTTTAGGCTTTCTTGATACAATACCTGCCTTCTTTATTATATATATATATATATATATATTTAATATAAATTTCCTTCTTAGAACTTCTTTTACTGCATCCCACAACTGTTTTGGCATGTTGTGCTTCCATTTTCATTTTCCTCATAATATTCCTCATTTACTTTTGATTTCTCTCATGGCCTATTGGTTGATCAGGAATGTTTTGTTTAATTTCCACATACTTGTGAATTTTCTAGATTTTCCTTCTGCTGAAATTATAAGCAAGATGAAAAGACAGCCTTAAGAATTGGAGAAAATGGTAGCAAAAAAGCAACTGACAAAGAATTAATCTCAAAAATATACAAGCAACTCCTGAAGCTCAATTCCAGCAAAATAAATGACTCAATCAAAAAATGGGCTGAAGAACTAAACAGACATTCCACCAAAGAAAACATACAAATGTCTAATAAACACATGAAAGGATGCTCAACATCACTCATCAGAGAAATGCAAATCAAAACCACAGTGAGGTACCATCTCACACCAGTCAGAATGGCTGCTATTCAAAAGTCTACAAACAATAAATGCTGGAAAGGGTGCAGAGAAAAAGGAACCCTCTTACATTTTTGGTGGGAATGCAAACTAAAACAGCCACTGTGGAGAACAGTGTGGAGATTCCTCAAAAAACTGAAAATAGGAACTGCCATACAACCCAGCAATACCACTGCTGGGCATACATACCGAGGAAACCAGGATTGAAAGAGACACATGTACCCCAGTGTTCACTGCAGCACTGTTTACAATAGCCAAGACATGGAAGCAACCTAGATGTCCATTAGCAGAGGAATGGATAAGAAAAATGTGGTACATATACACAATTGAATATTACTTAACCATTAAAAAGAATGCATTTGAATCAGTTCTGATGAGGTGGATGAAACTGGAGCCTACTATACAGAGTGAAGTAAGCCAGAAAGAAAAAGACCAATACAGTATCAGTTCAGTTCAGTTCAGTCGCTCAGTAGTGTCCAACTCTTTGTGACCCCATGAATCACAGCACGCCAGGCCTCCCTGTCCATCACCATCTCCCAGAGTTCACTCAAACTCATGTCCATCGAGTCAGTGATGCCATTCAGCCATCTCATCCTCTAGCGTCCCCCTTTCCTCCTGTCCCCAATCCCTCCCAGCATCAGAGTCTTTTCCAATGAGTCAACTCTTCGCATGAGGTGGCCAAAGTACTGCAGTTTCAGCTTTAGGATCATTCTTTCCAAAGAACACCCAGGGCTGATCTCCTTTAGAATGAACTGGTTGGATCTCCTTATATGGAATTTAGAAAGATGGTAACAATGACCCTATAAGCGAGACTGCAAAAGAAACACGGACATAAACAACAGTCCTTTGGACTCTGTGGGAGAAGGCAAGGGTGGGATGATTTGAGAGGGTAGTGTTGAAAGTGTATATTATCATATGTGAAGTGGATTGCCGGTCCAGGTTAGATGCATGAGACAGGGTGCTCAGGGCTGGCGCACTGGGATGACCCTGGGGGATGGGATGGGAAAGGAGGTGGGAGGGGGTTTCTGGATGGGGAACACATGTGCACCCATGGCTGATTCATGTCGATGTATGGCAAAAACCACTACAATATTGTAAAGTAATTAGCCTCCAATTAAAATAAATACATTAATTTTAAAAACTTTCTTCTGTTGATTTCTAGTTATATCATTGTGATTAAAAAATACTTGATATAATTTCAATTTTCTCAAATTTGTTAATACTTCTTATTGTGTCTTAGTAAAACATGGAGAATATTTTGGAAAATGTCCCATGTGCTATTGACCTGTGTGTTTGTATTTATCTGTTTGTTATATCCTTATGCCCTGAGTTATTCAAATCTCTGTTTTCTCATTGAATTTCTGCCTAGTGGTTTATTCATTGTTGAAAGCAGGGTATTGAAGTCCCCTGAAATTTCAGTACTGCTGCCTACTTTCCTCACTTCAGTTTTGTTAATATTTTCTTCATATATTTAAATATTCCTACATCAAACAAACACATGATTACAAAGGTTATGCCCACTTGATACATTTATCTCTTTATAATTATTATTATATAATGACTATGTTTGCTTCTTGTTACAGTTTTTACTTAAAGTTTGTCTAATATAACTGTATCTGTTTCATTTTGGTTTTCATTTGCATGAAATGCCTTTTATTTCATCCCTTTAGTTTAAGACTATGTGTGCCCTTAAAGCTAAAGTGAGTCTCTTGTAAGCAACATATAGTTTCCTCTATTTTTATTCATTTGGTTACATTACCCCTTTAGATTAGTCATCTGCATTTAAAGTAACTATTGATAAATCAAGCCTTACTAGTACCATCTCTGTCAGACACGACTGAGCGACTTCACTTTCACTTTTCACTTTCTTGCATTGGAGAAGGAAATGGCAACCCAGTCCAGTGTTCTTGCCTGGAGAATCCCAGGGACGGCGGAGCCTGGTGGGCTGCTGTCTCTGGGGTCGCACAGAGTTGGACACGACTGAAGCGACTTAGCAGCAGCAGCAGCAGTACCATCTCATGATTTGTTGGCTATTTTATAGTTTCCTTGCTCCTTTCTTCCTCTGTAACAGTGCTTTATTGTGATCCGTGATTTTCCATAGTGTGATTTCTTTCTATAATTTTATATTTAAAATTATAATTCAAAATTATATTTCTATAATTTTATAATTTTAGTACCTACTGTATTTTTTTTTGTTTTGTGATTGCCATGAGGCTTAATGCCAGGAGGCTTAAATGCAATGTGTATAGTTTCAACAGTTTATTTAAATTGATACCAATTTAATTTCTATTGTAAACAAAAATATATTTTATTCCCTCTGAAACTTTTATATGCTTGATATGTCAATGTATGTGTTTGTCATGTTGTCCATTCTTTTACAAATGATTAAAATATTATTTTTAATATTAATTTCTTTTAGGTTTTATGCTCATTAAAAGTACTTTACAGAACACCAAAATCTGAATTTCTGAATAAACACAGTACAATCTGAATTTCATTATAAATGTAGCTTTACCAGTGAGTTTTCTAATTTTGACTATTTTCGTGGGATTTCTTATTGTCTTTTCCATCATTTAAAAAAAAATTTATATGTAAGTGATGTCATATAATATTTGTCTTTCCCTGTGTGACTTTCTTCACTTAGAATGATGGTTTATAGATCCATTCATGTTACTAGAGAGCATTGGTTCATTCTTTTTGTGGCTGAGTAATATTTCATTGTAATATGTAACACACCTTTATTCATCTTTTCAATAGATATTTTGGTTGCTTTCAGTGTCTTGGCTATTGTAAATATTGTGGTACATGTATCTTTTTGAATTATGGTTTTCTCTGAATATTTGCCAAGGAATGGAGTTTCTGGATAATATGGTAGTTATATTTTTAGTTTTTAAAGGAAACTTCATACTGTTCTCCATAGAGTCTGTACCAATTTACTTTCCCATCAACAGTGTAGAAGGGTTCCCTTTTTCTTCACATCCTCTCCAGCATTTATTATTCACAGATTTTTTGTTTGATGATGGATAATCTGACTGGTTTGAGGTGATATCTCATTGTAGTTTTTATTTCCATTTATCTAATAATTAGTGATCCTGAACATCTTTTCATGTACTCTTTGGCCAGCTGTATGTCTTCTTTGGACAAATGTTTTAGATCTTCTGATAATTTTTTGTATTGAGCAGTATGGTCTTTCTGTATATTTTGGAGATTAATTTCTTGTAGGTCACATTGTTTGCAAATATTTTCTCCCATTTGGTGGGTTGTGTTTTTTTTGTTTTTGTTTTTGTAATTTTCTTCACTGTGTAAATTTTTTTTTTAATTTTTTACTTTACAATATTGTATTGGTTTTGCCATACATCAACATGCATCTGCCATGGGTGTACACATGTTCCCAATCCTGAATCCCCCTCCCATCTCCCTCCCCATACCATCCCTCTGAGTCATCCCAGTACACCAGCCCCAAGCTTCCTGTATCCTGCATCGAACCTGGACTGGCGATTCATTTCTCATATGCTATTATACATGTTTTAATGTCATTCTCCCAAATCATCCCCCCCCACACACACAGAGTCCAAAAGACTGTTCTATACATCTGTGTCTCACATACAAGGTTGTCGTGTTTTTTTTAATTAATTTTCATTTATTTATTTTTGCTTTTATTTCTGTTACTTTAGGACATGGATTGAAAAGATATTGTTGTGATTTATGTCAAAGACTGTTCTGCCCATGTTTTCTTTTAAGAGAGTATCTGGTATTAAATTTAGGTTATTAATGCATTTTAAGATTATTTTTGTGCATAGTGTTAGAGACCATTCTAATTTTATTCTTTTACATGTAGTTGTACAGTTTTCCCAGGATCACCTTTTGAAGAGAGTGTCTTTCTCCATTGAATACTAGTCTCATTTGTCATAGATTAATTGACTATAGCTGTGTGGGTTTACTTCTGGGTTTTCTATCTTATTCCATTGATATATACGTCTGTTTTTATGCTAGTACCATATTGTGTTGATTATCACATAGTCTGAATTCAGGGAGCCTGATTCCTCCAGTTCTATTTTTCTTTCTCAAGCTTGCTTTGTCTATTTGGTATTTTTTGTGGCTCCATACAAATTTTAAGATTTTCTGTTCTATTTCTGTGAAAAATATCATTTGTAATTTAACAGGGACTGAAGTGAATCTGAAGTTTGTCTTGAGAAGTATAGTCATTTACAGAATATTGATTCTTCCAATCCAACAACATAGTATATATCTCTGTTTGCTTGTATCATCTTTGACTACTTTCAGTAGTGTCATATAGTTTCTGGAGTACAGGTTTTTTGCCACAGTAGGTAGATTTATCCAAACACATTTTATTATTTTTGATGTGATAGTAAATGGGATTGTTTCCTTAATTTTTCTTTCTTTTGTTGCTACTTCATGGTAATGCAATGGGTTTTTGTGTATTATTTCTGAATCCTGCAACATTACTGAATTCACTGATGCACTCTAGTAGTTTTCTGGTAGCATCTTTAGGATTATCTATGTAGAGTAGCATGCCATCTACAAACAGTGACAGTGTTACTTCTTCTTTTCCAATCTGGATTCTCTTTATTTCTTTTTCTTTTCTGACTACCATGGCTCAGCTCAGTTTAGTCACTCAGCCATGTCTGACTCTTTGCAACCCCATGAATTGTAGCACACCAGACTTTCCTGTCCTTCATCATGTCCTGGAGCTTGCTTAAATGTGTGTTCATCAAGTCAGTGATGGGATCAAACCATCTCATCTTCTGTCGTCCCCTTCTCCTCCTACCGTCAGTCTTCTCCAGCATCAAGGTCTTTGTTTAATAAGTCAGTTCTTTGCATCATGTGGCCAAAGGATAGGAGCTTCAGCTTCAGCATCAGTCCTCCCAATGAATATTCAGGACTAATTTCCTTTAGGATTGACCGGTTTGATCTTGCAGTCCAAGGGGCTCTCAGGAGTCTTCTCCAATACCACAGATCAAAAGCATCAATGCTTAGGCACTCAGCTTTCTTTATGATTCAACTCTCACATTCATACATGACTACTGGAAAAACTGTAGCTTTAACTATATGGATCTTTGTCAGCAAAGTAGTGTCTCCGTTTTTTAATATGCTTTCTAGGTTTGTTATACCTTTTTTTCCAAGAAGCAAACATCTTTTCATTCCATGGCTGCAGTCACTATCTGCAGTGATTTTGGAGCCCAAGAAAATAAAGTCTGTCACTGTTTTCATGGCTAGGACTTCCCAAACTATGCTGAATAAAAATAGTCAAAGTAGACATCCTTGTCTTGTTCCTGATACTAATAGAAACGATTTGATATTTTCACTGTTGAGTATGATGTTAACTGTATATTTTTCCTATAGGGTTTTTATTATGTTGAAGCAACTTCCCTCTATGCCCACTTTCTGAACAGTTTTTTTTTTTTTTAATAAAAAAATGGTTGTTTAATTTGTCGAAAGCTTTTTCTTGAGAAAAATGTGTGTTCTACTGCTTTCAGATGAAATGCTCAATAAATATCACTTAAATTCATTTGGTGTAATGTGTTATTTAAGGCCCTGTGTTTCCTTACAGAATTTCTGTCAGGATGATCTGTCCATTGGTGAAAGCGGGGGTATTAAAGTCCCCCACTATTATTGTCTTGCTGTCAATTTCTTCATTTATGGCTGTTAGCATTCGTTTTATATATTGAGGTGCTCCTATGTTGGGTACATATATATTTATGATTATCATATCTTTTTCTTGGCTTGATTCCTTGAACATTATGTAGTGTGCTTCTTTGTCTCTTGTATCATTCTTTATTTGAAGATCTATTGTGTTTTAGTACTGCTACTCCAGCTTTCTTTTGATTTCCATTTATAGCCAATACCTGTTTTGAACTCTTTAGTTTGAATCTGTATGTATTCTGCATCTGATGTGGGCCTTTTGTACACAGTATATAGATAAGTATATATATTATTTATATAAATTCAACCAGTCTTTGTCTTTTGGTTGGAGCTCATAATCTGCTTACTTTTAAGGTAGTTATCAATATGTATGTTTTTATTGTCGCTTTGCAAATTATTTCAATTTGTCTTTTAGGTCTTTTTTCTTCCTTTCATCCTTTATCCTCTTCTCTTATGACTTGATGACTCATTTTAATGTTGTGCTTGGATTTCGTTTTCTTTTGTGTATATGCATCTATTGTAGATTTGTTGTTTGCAATTAACATGAGGTTTTAATATAGCAGTATGTATGTATATATATATATATATGTGTGTGTGTGTATGTGTGTGTGTGTGTGTGTGTACACACCTTCATTTTTCAGAGCCTTGTTGTGATGAAGGGATTTCTGTAACTCAAGGAAGCTATGAGTCATGACATGCAGGGCCACCCAAGATGGATGGGTCATGGTGGAGAGTTCTGATAAACCATGGCCCACAAGAAGAGGGAATGGCAAACAACACCTCTATTCTTGCTGTGAGAACCCCATGAACATGAGCAGTACAAAAAGGGAAAAAAGATATGACACCGGAAGATGAACGTCCCCTCCCACCCCAGATTGGAAGGTGTCCAATATGCTACTGGTGAAGAGCAGAGAGAAATTGCTAATAGCTCCAGAAAGAATGAAGTGGCTAGAACAAAGTGGAAACAATGTTCAGTTGTGGATGTGTCTGGTGGTGAAAGTAAAGTCAGATGCTGTAAAGAAATAATATTGTATAGGAACCTGGAATATTAGGTCTGTGAATTAAGGTACACTGGACGTGATCAAGCTAGAGATGTCAAGAGTGAACATCAGCATCTTAGGAATCAGTGACCTAAAATGGATGGGAATTGGCGAATTTAATTCAGTTGACCATTATATCTACTACTTTGAGAAAGAATCCCTTAGAAATTAAGCAACCCTCATAGTAGACAAAAGATTTGAAATGCACTACTTGGGTGCAATTTCAAAAATGACAGAATGATCTCAGTTCCTCCAAGGCAAAGCATTGAACATCACAGGTAATGCAAGTTTATGCTCTAACCACTGATGCCAAAGAAGCTGAAGTTAACTGGTTCCATGAACACCTACAAGAACTTCTAGAATTAACACCAAAAAAAAACACACACACACACAACAAAACAGAAAAGATATCCTTTTCATCATAATTGGGATTGGATTGCAAAAGTAGGAAGTAAAGAGATACCTGGAGTAACAGGCAAGTTTAGCCTTACAATAATACAAAATGAAGTGGGGCAAAGGGTAACTGAGTTTGATCTAGATGACACACTGGTCATAGCAAACATCACTTTAAAAGGACAAAAGAGACTACTATACACATAGACATCACCAAACGCTCAATATGAAAATCAGATTGATCATATTTCTTTGAAGATGAAGATGAATAAGCTCTATACAGTCAGCAAAAACAAGACCAGGAGATGACTGTGGCTCAGATCATCAGCTCCTTATTGCAAAATTCAAGCTTAAATTGAAGAAAGTTGGGAAAGCCATTAGGCCATTCAGATATAACATAAATCAAACCCCTTATAATTAAACAGTGGAGATGACAAATAAATTTAAGGGATTAGATTTAGTAGTGAAAGTGCCTGAAGAACTATGTAAGGAATTTGTAACATTGTACAGAAGGCAGTGACCAAAATCATCCCAAAGAAAAATAAATGTGAGAAGGCAAAATGGTTGTCTGAGGAGGCTTAACACACAGTTGTGGAAAAAAGGAGCAAAATATAAGAGAGAAAGGGAAAGATATACCCATCAGATGCAGAGTTCCAGATGATAACAAGGAGAGCTAAGAAGGCCTTTTTCAATAAACGATGCAAAGTAGAGGAAAACAAGAGGATGGTAAAAACTAATGATCTCTTCAGGAAAATTGAAGAAAACAAGGGAATATTTCATGCAAGGATGGGCACAATGAAGGACAGAAAAGGCAAGGACCTAACAGAGGCAGAAGAGATTAAGAAGAGGTGGCAAGAATACCCAGAAGAATTATATGAGAAAGGTCTTAACCAGGGTAACCAAAATTATGTGGTCACTCATCTGTGGAGCAGGATATCCTGTAATGTGAAGCCTAGTGGGCTTTAGGAAGCACTACTATGAGCAAAACTAGTGGTGATAATGGAATTCTAGCTGAGCCACTTAGAATCCCAAAAGATAATGCTGTTAAAGTGATGCACCCAATATGTCAACAAATTTGGAAAACAACAGTGGCCAGCAAACTGGGAAATGTTAGCTTTCATTCCTATCCCAAAGAAGGATGATGCCAAAGAATGTTCAAACTACCACACAATTATGCTCATTTTGCATGGTAGTAAGTTTATGCTCAAAATCTTTCAAGCTAGGCTTCAGCAGTGCATGAACCAAGAGCTTACAGATGTAAAAACTGTTTTTAAAAAAGGTGAAGGAATCAAAGATCGAATTGTCATGATTCGTTGGATCATAGAGAAAGCAAGGGAATTCCAGAAAAAACATCTACTTCTGCTTCATTGACTATGCTATAACATTTCACTGTGTGGATCACAACAAACTGGAAAATTCTTAAAATGATGTGAATACCAGATCACCTTACTTGTCCCCTCAGAAAACTGTGGGTCAAGAAGCAACAGTTACAACCAGATATAGAACAGCATACTGGTTCAAAATTGGGAAAGGAGTATGACAAGGCTGTATATTGTCACTGTGCTTATTTAACTTACATGAAGAGTTGTTGTTGTCTAGTCACTAAGTTGTGTCTTACTCTTTGTAACCCTATGTACAGCAGCATGCCAGGCTTCCCTGTCCTTCACCATCTCCCAGAGCTTGTTCTAACTCATGTCCATCAAATTTGTATTCCATACAACCATCTTGTCATCTGTTGTCCCCTTCTCCTCCTGCTTTCAACCTTTCCCAGCATCAGGGTCTTTTCCAATGAGTTGGCTCTTCCCATCAGGTGGCCAATGTATTGGAACTTCAGCTTCAGCATCAGTCCTTCCAATGAATATCCAGGACTGACTTCCTTTAGGATTGACTGGTTTTATCTCCTTGCAGTCCAAGGGAATCTCAAGAGTCTTCTCCAACACCAGAGTTTGAAGGCACCAATTCTTCAGTGCTCTGCCTTCTTTATGGTCCAACTCTCATATCAATACTTGACTAATGGAAAAATCATAGCTTTGACTATATGGACTTTGTCAACAAAATAATGTTTCTGCTTTCATATATGCTGCTAGGTTTGTCATAGATTTTCTCCCAAGGAGTGAGTGTCTTTTAATTTCATGCCTGAAGTCACCATCTGCAGTGATTTTGGAGCCCAAGAAAATAGTCTGTCACTATTTTCATTGTTTCTCCATCTATTTTCCACTGAATGATGGCACCAGATGCCATGATCTTAGTTTTTAAATGTTGAGTTTTAAGTCACTTTTTTCACTCTCCTTTTTCACTTTCATCAAGAGGCTCTTTAGTTCCTCTTCATTCTCTGCCGTAAGTGTGGTATTATCTTTATATCTGAGGCTATCGATATTTCTCATGTCAGTATTGATGCCAGCTTGTGATTCATCCAATCCAGCATTTCACATGATGCACTCTGCATATAAGTTAAATAAGCAGAATGACAATATACAGACTTGATGTCCTTTCCCAATTGTGAACCAAATATATATATATATATATATATATATATATATATATATACACATATACACACACAAACTAATATAGATAGATAGATAGATACAAAACAGACTTACAGATACAGAAAATAAGCTAGTTTTTACCAAAGGGAAGATGGAAAGGGCAGGGACAAGTTAGGAATATGTGATTAGCAGATAAAACACTATATTTAAAATAGATAAGCAATAAGCATATACTATATACCACAGGGAATTATATCCATTATTTTGCAATGACTAATAATTGAAAATAATCTACAGAAATACTGTATCACTATGCTGTATACCCTAACTGACACAATATTGTAAATCAGATACTTGTTGTTCAGTTACTATGTCATGTCCAATTATTTGAGACTCCATGAACTGCAACATGCCAAACTCATCTGTCCCCCAGTATCTCCCAGAATTTGCTCAAATTCATGCCCATTGAATTGATGATGTTAGCTGACTGTCTCATACTTTGCTTCCCCCTTCTTCTTTTTCCTTCTTTCTTGCCCAAGATCAAGGTCTTTTCTGATGAGTCAGCTCTTCCCATTTAGTGGCCAAGGTATTGGAGTTTCAGGGTCACATCTATCCTTCCAATGAATATTCAGGTTTTATTTCCTTTAGGATTGACTTATTTGATCTCTTTTCAGTCCAAGGGATTCTCAAGAGTCTTCTCCAGCATCACAATGTGAAAGTATCAATTCTTCAGTGCTCAGCCTTCTCTATGGTGCAATTCTCACATTCATACATGCTTACCTAGAAATAACACAGTTTTGACTATAAAGGCCTCAATCGGTAAAGTGATGTCTCTGCTTTTTCATACTCTGTCTAGGTTTGTCATAGCTTTCTTTCCATGGAACCAGTCAGTGTCTTTTAATTTTAGGGCTGCAGTTACTGTCTGCAGTGATTTTGGAACCCAAGAAAATAAAACATGTAGTGCTTACACTTTTCCCCCTTGTGTTTGCCATGAAGTGATGTGACCTGATGCCATGATCTTAACTTTTTTTTTAATATTGAGTTTCAAGCTAGCTTTTTCACTCTCCTCTTTCACTCTCATCAAGAGGCTTTTTAGTTCCTTTTCACTCTCTGCCTTTATTATTTTTTTTTAATTTTATTTTATTTTTAAACTATACAATATTGTATTAGTTTTGCCAAATATCAAAATGAATCCACTACAGGTATACATGTGTTCCCTATTCTGAACCCTCCTCCCTCCTCCCTCCCCATACCCTCCCTCTGGGACGTCCCAGTGCACTAGCCCCAAGCATCCAGTATCGTGCATTGAACCTGGACTGGCAACTCGTTTCATACATGATATTTTACATGTTTCAATGCCATTCTCCCAAATCTTCCCACCCTCTCCCTCTCCCACAGAGTCCATAAGACTGTTCTATACATCAGTGTCTCTTCTGCTGTTTCGTACAGAGGGTTATTGTTACCATCTTTCTAAATTCCATATATGTGCATTAGTATACTATATTGGTGTTTTTCTTTCTGGCTTACTTCACTCTGTATAATAGGCTCCAGTTTCATCCACCTCATTAGAACTGATTCAAATGTATTCTTTTTAATGACTGAGTAATACTCCATTGGGTATATGTACCACAGCTTTCTTATCCATTCATCTGCTGATGGACATCTAGGTTGCTTCCATGTCCTGGCTATTATAAACAGTGCTGCGATGAACATTGGGGTACACGTGTCTCTTTCCCTTCTGGTTTCCTCAGTGTGTATGCCCAGCAGTGGGATTGCTGGATCATAAGGCAGTTCTATTTCCAGTTTTTTAAGGAATCTCCACACTGTTCTCCATAGTGGCTGTACTAGTTTGCATTCCCACCAACAGTGTAAGAGGGTTCCCTTTTCTCCACACCCTCTCCAGCATTTATTATTTGTAGACTTTTGGATCGCAGCCATTCTGAGTGGTGTGAAATGATACCTCATAGTGGTTTTGATTTGCATTTCTCTGATAATGAGTGATGTTGGGCATCTTTTCATGTGTTTGTTAGCCATCTGTATGTCTTCTTTGGAGAAATGTCTATTTAGTTCTTTGGCCCATTTTTTGATTGGGTCATTTATTTTTCTGGAGTTGAGCTGTAGGAGCTGCTTGTATATTTTTGAGATTAGTTGTTTGTCAGTTGCTTCATTTGCTATTATTTTCTCCCATTCTGAAGGCTGCCTTTTCACCTTGCTAATAGTTTCCTTTGATGTGCAGAAGTTTTTAAGGTTAATTAGGTTCCATTTGTTTATTTTTGCTTTTATTTCCAATGTTCTGGGAGGTGGGTCATAGAGGATCCTGCTGTGATGTATGTCAGAGAGTGTTTTGCCTATGTTCTCCTCTAGGAGTTTTAGAGTTTCTGGTCGTATGTTTAGATCTTTAATCCATTTTGAGTTTATTTTTGTGTATGATGTTAGAAAGTGTTCTAGTTTCATTCTTTTACAAGTGGTTGACCAGATTTCCCAGCACCACTTGTTAAAGAGATTGTCTTTAAACCATTGTATATTCTTGCCTCCTTTGTCAAAGATAAGGTGTCCATATGTGCGTGGATTTATATCTGGGCTTTCTATTTTGTTCCATTGATCTATCTTTCTGTCTTTGTGCCAGTACCATACTGTCTTGATAACTGTGGCTTTGTAGGAGAGCCCGAAGTCAGGTAGGTTGATTCCTCCAGTTCCATTCTTCTTTCTCAAGATTGCTTTGGCTATTTGAGGTTTTTTGTATTTCCATACAAATTGTGAAAGTATTTGTTCTAGCTCTGTGAAGAATACTGTTGGTAGCTTGATAGGGATTGCATTGAATCTATAAATTGCTTTGGGTAGTATACTCATTTTCACTATATTGATTCTTCCAATCCATGAACATGGTATATTTCTCCATCTATTAGTGTCCTCTTTGATTTCTTTCAACAGTGTTTTATAGTTTTCTATATATAGGTCTTTAGTTTCTTTAGGTAGATATATTCTTAAGTATTTTATTCTTTCCGTTGCAATGGTGAATGGAATTGTTTCCTTAATTTCTCTTTCTGTTTTCTCATTATTAGTGTATAGGAATGCAAGGGATTTCTGTGTGTTGATTTTATATCCTGCAACTTTACTATAGTCATTGATTAGTTCTAGTAATTTTCTGCTGGAGTCTTTAGGGTTTTCTATGTAGAGGATCATGTCATCTGCAAATAGTGAGAGTTTTACTTCTTCTTTTCCAATTTGGACTCCTTTTATTTCTTTTTATTTTCTGATTGCTGTGGCCAAAACTTCCAAAACTACGTTGAATAGTAATGGTGAAAGTGGGCACCCTTGTCTTGTTCCTGACTTTAGAGGAAATGCTTTCAATTATTCACCATTGAGGATAATGTTTGCTGTGGGTTTGTCATATATAGCTTTTATTATGTTGAGGTATGTTTCTTCTATTCCTGCTTTCTGGAGAGTTTTTATCATAAATGGGTGTTGAATTTTGTCAAAGACTTTCTCTACATCTATTGAGAAAATCATATGGTTTTTATTTTTCAGTTTGTTAATGTGGTGTATTACATTGATTGATTTGTGGATATTGAAGAATCCTTGCATCCCTGGGATAAAGCCCACTTGGTCATGGTGTATGATCTTTTTAATGTGTTGTTGGATTCTGATTGCTAGAATTTTGTTAAGGATTTTTGCATCTATGTTCATCAGTGACATTGGCCTGTAGTTTTCTTTTTTTGTGGCATCTTTGTCAGGTTTTGGTATTAGGGTGATGGTGGCTTCATAGAATGAGTTTGGAAGTTTAATTTCCTCTGCAATTTTCTGAAAGAGTTTGAGCAGGATAGGTGTTAGCTCTTCTCTAAATTTTTGGTAGAATTCAGCTGTGAAGCCGTTTGGACTTGGGCTTTTGTTTGCTGGAAGATTTTTGATTACAGTTTCAATTTCCGTGCTTGTGATAGGTCTGTTAAGATTTTCTATTTCTTCCTGGTCGAGTTTTGGAAAGTTGTACTTTTTTAAGAATTTGTCCATTTCTTCCATGTTGTCCATTTTATTGGCATATAATTGTTGATAGTAGTCTCTTATGATCCTTTGTATTTCTGTGTTGTCTGTTGTGATCTCTCCATTTTCGTTTCTAATTTTATTGATTTGATTTTTCTCCCTTTGTTTCTTGATGAGTCTGGCTAATGGTTTGTCCATTTTATTTATCCTTTCAAAGAACCAGCTTTTGGTTTTGTTGATTTTTGCTATGGTCTCTTTTGTTTCTTTTGCATTTATTTCTGCTCTAATTTTTAAGATTTCTTTCCTTCTACTAACCCTGGGATTCTTCATTTCTTCCTTTGCTAGGTGCTTTAGGTGTAGAGTTAGGTTATTTATTTGACTTTTTTCTTGTTTCTTGAGGTGTGCCTGTATTGCTATGAACTTTCCCCTTAGGACTGCTTTTACCGTGTCCCACAGGTTTTGGGTTGTTGTGTTTTCATTTTCATTCGTTTCTG
Source organism: Bos grunniens (assembly GCF_055505025.1). Lineage (NCBI taxonomy): Eukaryota > Metazoa > Chordata > Mammalia > Artiodactyla > Bovidae > Bos > Bos grunniens. Next base: position 70,358,094 of record NC_141194.1, read on the forward strand.
TGCAAATTTTGATTTCTTTCTTGATTTCTTCTCTTATTTGTTGGTTATTCAGCAGTGTGTTGTTCAGCCTCCATATGTTGCAATTTTTAATAGTTTTTCTCCTGTAATTGAGATCTAATCTTACTGCATTGTGGTCAGAAAAGATGCTTGGAATGATTTCTATTTTTTTTTTTTTTTTAATTTACCAAGGCTAGCTTTATGGCCCAGGATGTGATCTATCCTGGAGAAGGTTCCATGTGCACTTGAGAAAATGGTGAAATTCATTGTTTTGGAATGAAATGTCCTAAAGGTATCAGTTAGGTCTAACTGGCTTATTGTGTCATTTAAAGTTTGTGTTTCCTTGTTAATTTTCTGTTTAGTTGATCTATCCATAGGTGTGAGTGGGGTATTAAAGTCTCCCACTATTATTGTGTTATTGTTAATTTCTCCTTTCATACTTGTTAGCATTTGTCTTACATACTGTGGTGCTCCCGTGTTGGGTGCATATATATTTATAATTGTTATATCTTCTTCTTGGATTGATCCTTTGATCATTATGTAGTGACCTTCTTTGTCTCTTTTCACAGCCTTTGTTTTAAAGTCTATTTTATCTGATATGAGTATTGCTACTCCTGCTTTCTTTTGGTCCCTATTTGCATGGAAAATCTTTTTCCAGCCCTTCACTTTCAGTCTGTATGTGTCCCCTGTTTTGAGGTGGGTCTCTTGTAGACAACATATGTAGAGGTCTTGTTTTTGTATCCATTCAGCCAGTCTTTGTCTTTTCGTTGGGACATTCAACCCATTTACGTTTAAGGTAATTACTGGTAAGTATGATCCCGTTGCCATTTACTTTATTGTTTTGGGTTCGAATTTATACACTGTTTTTGTGTTTCCTATCTAGAGAATATCCTTTAGTATTTGTTGGAGAGCTGGTTTGGTGGTGCAGAATTCTATCAGCTTTTGCTTGTCTGTAAAGCTTTTGACTTCTCCTTCATATTTGAATGAGATCCTTGCTGGGTACAGTAATCTGGGCTGTGGGTTATTTTCTTTCATCACTTTCAGTATGTCTTGCCATTCCCTCCTGGCCTGAAGAGTTTCTATTGAAAGATCAGCTGTTATCCTTATGGGAATCCCCTTGTGTGTTATTTGTTGTTTTTCCCTTGCTGCTTTTAATATTTGTTCTTTGTGTTTGATCTTTGTTAATTTGATTAATATGTGTCTTGGGGTGTTTCGCCTTGGGTTTATCCTGTTTGGGACTCTCTGGGTTTCTTGGACTTGGGTGATTATTTCCGTCCCCATTTTAGGGATGTTTTCAACTATTATCTCCTCAAGTATTTTTTCATGATCTTTCTTTTTGTCTTCTTCTTCTCGGACCCCTATGATTCGAATGTTGTAGCGTTTAATATTGTCCTGGAGGTCTCTGAGATTGTCCTCCTTTCTTTTAATTCGTTTTTCTTTTATCCTCTCTGATTCATTTATTTTTACCATTCTATCTTGTAATTCAGTAATCCTATCTTCTGCCTCTGTTATTCTACTATTTGTTGCCTCCAGAGTGTTTTTAATTTCATTTATTGCATTATTCATTATATATTGACTCTTTATTTCTTCTAGGTCCTTGTTAAACCTTTCTTGCATCTTCTCAATCCTTGTCTCCAGGCCATTTATCTGTGATTCCATTTTAATTTCAAGATTTTGGATCAATTTCACTATCATTATTCAGGATTCTTTATCAGGTAGATTCCCTATCTCTTCCTCTTTTGTTTGGTTTGGTGGGCATTTATCCTGTTCCTTTATCTGCTGGCTATTCCTCTGTCTCTTCATCTTGTTTAAATTGCTGAGTTTAGGGTGTCCTTTCTGTATTCTGGCAGTTTGTGGAGTTCTCTTTATTGTGGCGTTTCCTCACTGTGTGGGGGTTGGTACAGGTGGCTTATCAAGGTTTCCTGGTTAGGGAAGCTTGTGTCGGTGTTCTGGTGGGTGGAGCTGTATTTCTTCTCTCTGAGTGCAGTGAAATGTCCAGTAATGAGTTATGAGATGTCTATGGTTTTGTGATGACTTTGGGCAGCCTGTATCTTGAAGCTCGGGGCTGTGTTCTTTTGTTGCTGGAGACTTTGCTTGGTATTTCTTGCCCTGGAACTTGTTGGCCCTTGTGTGGTGCTTGGTTTCAGTGTCGGTATGGAGGCGTTTGATGAACTCCTGTAAATTAATGTTCCTTGGAGTCAGGAGTTCCCTGGAGTCAGGGTTTGGACTTAAGCCTCCTGCTTCCAGTTATCAGTCTTATTTTTACAGTAGTTTCAAAACTTCTCCTTCTATACAGCACCATTGATAAAACATCTACATTAAAGATGAAAAGTTTCTCTACTGTGAGGGTCACTCAGAGAGGTTCACAGCATTACATGGAGAAGAGAAGAGGGAGGAGGGAGTTAGAGGTGACTCAAATGAGATGGGGTGGAATCAATGGTGGAGAGAGTGGGCTAGCCAGTAGTCACTTCCTTATGTGCACTCCACAACTGGACCGCTCAGAGATGTTCACAGAGTTATATAGAGAAGCGAAGAAGGAGGAAGGAGACAGAGGTGGCCACAAGGATAAAAGGGGGAAATGAAAAGGAGGGAGACAGATTCAGCCAGTAATCAGTTCCCTAAGTGTTCTCCACCATCTGGAACACACAGAAATTCACAGAGTTGGGTAGAGTAGAGAGGGGTTAGGGAGGAGACACAGGCGACCTGGTGGAGAAAAAGGAGAGTCCAAAGGGACAGAGAGCAGTCAAGCCAGTAATCTCGATCCCTAGTGAAAAATGGGTCCTGAAGATTGGGTTCTTAAGGGTACAAAATTTGTAACAAATACATAAAAGCAAAAATTAAAAATCTAGAGTAGAGTTTGGAATTTCAAAAATATGATGTTAAAGAAAAGAAGAAGGAAAAGAAAGAGAGAAAAAACGAACAAAGAAAAACAAACAAGGTCGCGAAAACTATAAAGAAAATACAGGTACAAAATTGATAACTAATACCAAAAAGCAAAAATTAAAAATCTAGAGTAGAGTTTGGAATTTCAAAAATACAATGTTAAAAAAAAAGGAAGAAGAAAAATAAAGACAGAAAACAAACAAACAAACAAAAACAAACAATGTCGCAAAAATTATAAAGAAAATACAGGTACGAAATTGATATCAAATACCAAAAAGCATAAATTAAAAATCTAGAGTAGAGTTTGGAATTTCAGATATACAATGTTATATGAAAGAAGAAGAGAAAGAAACAGAAAAAAAAAGGTCACAGAAATTATAAAAAAAAAAACTATAGGTACAAAATTGATAACATATAACAAAAAGCTAAAATTAAAAACCTAGAGTAGAGTTTGGAATTTCAAAAATACAATGTTAAAGAAAAGAAGGAAAAAAAAAAAACAAGGTCAAAAAATTATAAAATATATATATATGAATTTTTCTGAAGAAGAAAAAAAGTGTCTTTTTTTTTTGCAAAGTAATAGGTTATAAAAGTGAAAATTAAAGGAACAATAGAGGACTTAAATTATTTTTTTTAATTAAGAAAAAAAAAAAAAGAAAGAAAGAATGATCGTAAAAATATATCTAGGACCTTCTCTGGTTTTGTTGTGAGTATTGTGGGTTCAGTTCATTTTTGGCTAGTTCCTTGGTCCGACTTATATTTCTCAAGATCTATAGGTCCCTTCCTATGTAGTCCGTAGTAACCACAGGGTTTTAATCTATTGCCTGTAGCTTCCAATGTGTTTCCCTCTGTTATAACTTCTTCTGTTTGCTGGTCTCTTCAGTGTCTGGTTTCCACCCTGACACAAAGGGGACGGTGGAGGACAATTTTTTTTTTTTTTTTTTTTTTGCTCACTTGTTCAGTCGCGCTGTGGGGAGGGAGGGACGGATGCTGCAAACAAATAACACTGGCATGGGCTCGCAGTGATCAGCCACACTGGGTCTGCCCCTGCTCATGGTGCGTGTAGCCTCCCTGCCCACACTGCTCGGGCTCTAGGTTGTTCTGCCAGGAACAATCCGAGGCTGGCCCTGGGCTGCTCCCAGGTCCAAGCTGCTCAGGTTCAGGCACTCGGGTAGTCCTCAGAGGCGCAGACTCAGCTGGGCCTGCGTTTTGTGCTCTTCCCAGGTCTGAGCAGCTCAGGTGATGAGGTGTTTGGCGAGCGCCAATGCTGCAACTTGTCGCCTCCCCACCACTCGGTTATCTGGGTGTACAACTGGTGCACCTTCTCGGGCAGATGTTGACCTTCCAGACCCCCAAGAAGTTTTAGTTAGCTAAGAAGTCTGCTTACAGTTTTATAGATAATGTCTCTCTGGGGCTGCGATTGCCCCCTTCCAGCTCTGGCTGCCTGTCACCAGAGGGGGAAGGTCTGCAGCCTGCTATCTCTGTTCAGTCTTTTGTTCCGTGCATGGGCCTGGCGGTGTCTTAGGTTAGGGCTGGCTTTTTGTGTGGTAGATATCCCACAGTCTGGTTTGCTAGCCCTAATTAATTCTCTCAGATAGCGCTCAGGATATTCAGGCCAGATTCTTACTCTAAGTGATGCAGCCCGTGCCGCGCCTCCCTGCCCAGCCCCCGCTTGCTAATTGCGTGTGCAGGCGTCTGCGCTGCTTCTCCGCTGGCGGAGTTACCATAGGGCTCACAATCTGCAAGTTTTAATTGTTTATTTATTTTTTCTCCCTGTTATGTTACCCTCTGTGCTTCCACAGCTTGGCACAGATTCGGCAGTGAGAAGGTTTCCTGGTGTTTGGAAACTTCTCTCTTTTTAAGACTCTCTTCCCGGGACTGAACTCTGTCCCTCCCTCTTTTGTCTCTTTTTTTGTCTTTTATAATTTTTCCTACCTCCTTTCGAAGAGTTGGGTTGCTTTTCTGGGTGCCTGATGTCCTCTGCCGGCATTCAGAAGTTGTTTTGTGGAATTTACTTGACGTTTAAATGCTCTTTTGATGAATTTGTGGGGGAGAAAGTGTTCTCCCTGTCCTACACCTCCGCCATCTTGGCTCCTCCCCTCCCACTCTCTGCCTTTAGAGAGCATAATTGTATATCTGAGACTGTTGATATTATTCCCCAAAATCTTGAATCCAACTTGTGATTTATGCAGCCTGGTATTTTACATGATGTTCTTTACATATAAGTTAAGTAAGCAGGGTGACAATATACAGCTTTGTCATATTTCCTTCCCAATTTTGAACCAGTTATTCCATGTAAGGTTCTGAATGTTGCTTCTTGATCAACATACAGGTTCCTCAGGACAGAGGTAAGATGGCCTGGTATTCCCATCTCTTTAAGAATTTTCCACAATTGTTTTGTGACCCTAAGGCTTCCCAGGAGTTGCAAGTGGTAGAAATAAATAAATCAAAATAAATAAATAAATCCACCTGCCAATGCAGGATATGTGAGAGACGTGGGTCAGGAAAATCCCTTGGAGAAGGAAATGGCAAGCCACTCCAGTATTACTTCTGGGGAAATCCCATGGACAGCGTAGTCTGATGGGGTATAGTCCATGGGACTGCAAAAATTCATACACCACTGACTGTGCATACAACACACACATAGTCAAAGACTTTAGTATAGTCAGTGAAGCAAAAGTAGATGTTTTTTCTCGACCTCTCTTGCTTTCTCCTTGATCCAAAAAATGTTCACAATTTGATCTGTTTCCTCCACCTCTTCAAAAGCCAGTTTCTACATCTGGAAGTTATCAGTTCATGTATTGCTGAAAACAAGCTTGAAGGATTTTGAGTAAAACCTTAAAAGCATGCAAAATGAGCTCAATTGTGGCATAGTTTGAACATTCTTAAAGATATGGGAATACCAGGCCATCTGACAGAATGTAGTCTGACAGAACGTGGTCCATTGGAGAAGGGAATGGCAAAATACTTCAGTATTCTTACCTTGAGAACCCCATGAACAGTATGAAAAGGCAAAATGATACAACATTGAAAGAGGAACTCCACAGGTCAGTAGGTGCCCAATATGCTACTGGAGATCAGTGGAGAAAGAACTCCAGAAAGAATGACGGGATGGAGCCAAAGCAAAAACAATACCCACTTGTGGATGTGACTGGTGATAGAAGCAAGGACCGATGCTGTAAAGAGCAATATTGCATAGGAACCTGGAATGTCAGGTCCATGAATCAAGGCAAATTGGAAGTGATCAAACAAGAGATGGCAAGAGTGAACGTTGACATTCTAGGAATCAGCAAACTATAACGGACTGGAATGAGTGAATTTAACTCAGATGAACATTATATCTACTACTGTGGGCAGGAATCCCTTAGAAGAAATGGAGTAGCATTCATGGTCAACAAAAGAGTCCGAAATGCAGTACTTGGATGCAATCTCAAAAACGACAGAATGATCTCTGTTCGTTTCCAAGGCAAACCATTCAGTATCACAGTAATCCAAGTCTATGCCCCAACCAGTAATGCTGAAGAAGCTGAAGTTGAATGGTTCTATGAAGACCTACAAGACCTTTTAGAACTAACACCCCAAAAAGATGTCCTTTTCATTATAGGGGACTGCAATGCAAAAGTAGGAAGTCAAGAAACACCTGGAGTAACAGGCAAATTTGGCCTTGGAATACCAGAATGAAGCAGGGCAAAGACTAATAGAGTTTTGCCAAGAAAATGTACTGGTCATAACAAACACCCTCTTCCAACAACACAAGAGAAGACTCTATACATGGACATCACCAGATGGTCAACACTGAAATCAGATTGATTATATTCTTTGCAGCCAAAGATGGAGAAGCTCTACACAGTCAACAAAAACAAGACCAGGAGCTGACTGTGGCCTGGACCATTAACTCCTTATTGCCAAATTCAGAATTAAATTGAAGAAAGTAGGGAAAACCACTAGACCATTCAGGTATGACCTAAATCAAATCCCTTATGATTGTACAGTGGAAGTGAGAAATAGATTTAAGGGACTAGATCTGATAGATAGAGTGCCTGATGAACTATGGAAGGAGGTACATGACATTGTACAGGAGACAGGAATCAAGACCATCCCCATGGAATAGAAATGCATAAAAGCAAAATGTCTGTCTGGGGAGTCTATGAAGAGAAGAAAAGTGATGACCAAAAGAGAAAAGGAAAGTTATTCTCATTTGAATGCAGAGTTCCAAAGAATATAGAGGACAGATAAGAAAGCCTTCCTTATCTGATCAATGCAAAGAAATAGAGGAAAGCAACAGAATGGGAAAGACTAGAGATCTCTTCAAGAAAATTAGAGATATCAAGGGAACATTTCATGCAAAGATGGGCTCGATAAACGACAAATGTAGTATGGACCTAACAGAAGCAGAATATATTAAGAAGAGGTGGCAACAATACACAGAAGAACTGTACAAAAAATATCTTCATGACCCATATAATCACAGTGGTGTTATCACTCACCTAGAGTCAGACATCCTGGAATGTGAAGTGAAGTGCACCTTAGAAAGCATCACTATGAACAAAGCTAGTGGAGGTGATGGAATTCCAATTGGGCTATTTCAAATCCTGAAAGATGATGCTGTGAAAGTGATGCACTCAATATGCCACCAAATTTGGAAAACTCAGTAGTGGCCACAGGCCTGGAAAAGGTCAGTTTTCATTCCAATCCCAAAGAAAGGCAATGCCAAAGAATGCTCAAACTATCACACAATTGCACTCATCTCACACTCTAGTAAAGTAATGCTCAAAATTCTCCAAGCCAGGCTTCAGCAATACATGAACCATGAACTTCCAGATGTTCAAGCTAATTTTGGAAAAGGCAGAGGAACTAGACATCAAATTGCCAACATCCACTGGATCATGGAAAAAGCAAGAGAGTTCCACAAAAACATCTATTTCTGCTTTATTGACTATTCCAAAGTCTTTGACTGTGTGGATGACAATAAACTGTGGAAAATTCTGAAAGAGATGAGAATACCAGTCTACCTGACCTGCCTCTTGAGAAACCTATATGCAGGTCAGGAGGCAAGAGTTAGAACTGGACATGGAGCAACAGACTGGTTCCAAATAGGAAAAGGAATACGTCAGGGCTCTATATCGTCACCCTGCTTATTTAACTTATATGCAGAGTACATCTTGAGAAACGCTGGGCTGGAAGAAGCAAAGTTGGAATCAAGATTGCCGGCAGAAATATCAATTACCTCAGATATGCAGATGACAGCACCCTTTTCGCAGAAAGTGAAGAGGAACTAAAAAGCCTCTTGATGAAAGTAAAAGAGGAGAGTGAAATAGTTGACTTAAAGCTCAACATTCAGAAAACGAAGATTGTGGCATCTGGTCCCATCTCTTCATGGGAAATAGATGGGGGAACAGTGGAAACAGTGCCAGACTTTATTTTTTGGGGCTCCAAAATCACTGCAGATGGTGATTGCAGCCATGGAATTAAAAGATGCTTACTCCTTGGAAGGAAAGTTATGCCCAACCTAGATAGCATATTGAAAAGCAAAGACAGTACTTTGCCAACAAAGGTCTCTCTAGTCAAGGCTATGGTTTTTCCAGTGGTCATGGATACGAGAGTTGGACTGTGAAGAAAGCTGAGCACCAAAGAAGTGATGCTTTTTAAACTGTGGTGTTGGAGAAGACTCTTGAGAGTCCCTTGGACTGCAAGGAGATCCAACCAGTCCATTCTGAAGATCAGCCCTGGGATTTCTTTGGAATGAATGATGGTAAAGCTGAAACTCCAGTACTTTGGCCACCTCATGCAAAGCGTTGACTCATTGGAAAAGACTCTGATGCTGGAAGGGATTGGGGGCAGGAGAAGAAGGGGGTGACAGAGGATGAGATGGCTTGATTTCATCACGGACTTGATGGACGTAAGTCTCAGTGACCTCTGGGAGTTGGTGATGGACAAGGAGGCCTGGCACGCTGTGATTCATGGGGTTGCAAACAGTCGGACAGGACTGAGCGACTGAACTGGACTTGAACATTCTTTTGTATTGCTTTTCTTTGGATTTGAAATGAAAACTGACCTTTTCTAGTCCTTTGACCACTCTGAGCTTTCCATATTTCCTGGCATATTGGGTGCAGCTTTTTAAGAGCAGCATGTTTTAGGATTTTAATTAGCTTAACTGGAATTCTATCACTTTTTCTAGTTTTTTTTTTTTTTTTTTTTTTTTGTAGTAATGCCTCCTAAGGCCCAGTTGACTTTACACTCCTGGATGGCCAGCTTTACGTGAGTAACCACACCATTGTGCTTATCCAAATCATTAAGATCTTTCTTACATAGTTCTTCTGTGTATCTGTGCCAACTTTTCTTACTCTCCTCTGCTTGTGTCATGTCCTTACTGTTTTTGTCCTTTAACATGTCCATCTGAAAAGTTGTTGCTGAGTCATGCAAAGACGCTGGGATTCTTGGCCCGTGGAGGAGAAGAATTCAATCCAGGGCCAGAGATGAGGCTTGACTGCTCAGAACTTTTGTGTAATAAAGTTTTATTATAGTATAAAGGAGATAGAGAAAGCTTCTGACATAGGCATCAGAGGGGTGGGGCAGAAAGAGTACCCCCCTGCTAGTCTTCAGCTGAATGTTATGTAGTCACTAGCAGTCTGTTAATAAAAGAAAGGAATGCCTTAAAACTCAGAATGGCACCAGGCTCCTCACCCATAAGATGCATTTTGGGATAATCTTGACACCAAATGGTTCATCCTGGGCCATAAAATGATTAACTTGAATCTTGAAGAAGGGCAGATCACCATACATATAGTTTCATTTACATAGATTAGGGGAACAATATCTGAATATAACATACTGGTTTGTCAAGCAGGTTCTGAGCCATTTGGCAGAATCTACTTGAAGACAGAGTTTGTGGTAAATGTATAATACATTAGCATAGCTTAAGACAAACATTTCTATAAGAAAAATTCATTGGTTATTTCAAGGTTTGAGAATAGTTAACTTCAAGTGAAACCAGGTGTCATAATAGCAACACAGTATTTTAAAAGAAACCTCCTTTTTTTGTTTTTTATTTTATTTTATTTTTAAACTTTACAATATTGTATTAGTTTTGCCAAATATCAAAATGAATCCGCCACAGGTATACCTGTGTTCCCCATCCTGAACCCTCCTCCCTCCTCCCTCCCCATACCCTCCCTCTGGGTCATCCCAGTGCACCAGCCCCAAGCATCCAGTATCATGCATCGAACCTGGACTGGCGACTCGTTTCATACATGATATTATACATGTTTCACTGCTATTCTCCCAAATCTCCCCACCCTCTCCCTCTCCCACAGAGTCCATAAGACTGATCTATACATCAGTGTCTCTTTTGCTGTCTTGTACACAGGGTTATTGTTACCATCTTTCTAAATTCCATATATATGCATTAGTATACTGTATTGGTGTTTTTCTTTCTGGCTTACTTCACTCTGTATAATAGGTTCCAGTTTCATCCATCTCATTAGAACTGATTCAAATGTATTCTTTTTAATGGCCGAGTAATACTCCATTGTGTATATGTACCACAGCTTTCTTATCCATTCATCTGCTGATTGGTATCTAGGTTGCTTCCATGTCCTGGATATTATAAACAGTGCTGCGATGAACATTGGGGTACATGTGTCTCTTTCCCTTCTGGTTTCCTCAGTGTGTATGCCCAGCAGTGGGATTGCTAGATCATAAGGCAGTTCTATTTCCAGTTTTTTAAGGAATCTCTACACTGTTCTCCATAGTGGCTGTACTAGTTTGCATTCCCACCAACAGTGTAAGAGGGTTCCCTTTTCTCCACACCCTCTCCAGCATTTATTGCTTGTAGACTTATGGATCACAGCCATTCTGACTGGCGTGAAATGGTACCTCATAGTGGTTTTGATTTGCATTTCTCTGATAATGAGTGATGTTGGGCATCTTCTCATGTGTTTGTTAGCCATCTGTATGTCTTCTTTGGAGAAATGTCTATTTAGTTCTTTGGCCCATTTTTTGATTGGGTCATTTATTTTTCTGGAGTTGAGCTGTAGGAGTTTCTTGTATATTTTTGAGATTAGTTGTTTGTCAGTTGCTTCATTTGCTATTATTTTCTCCCATTCTGAAGGCTGCCTTTTCACCTTGCTAATAGTTTCCTTTGTTGTGCAGAAGCCTCCTTTTAAATTTGTATAGAAAACAAAAAAATATTGTTAGTTTGTTTCCCCCTGCCACTTAAGAGAGATAAAAATGTCTGACACTTGTAGGCTCTTTCCTCCTTTTTGAGACTCCTGGCCTTCCTGCCTGTTACCCTCTCATTCCCCTCTTTTCTTTTAGGAGAACTATGTTGCCTAGGGAAAAGCGGTGTCATTCTCGTTCCATAACTGCTTCTGAGCTGACAAGGGGCATTGTCCCTAAATTGGTGAGGCAACATATTCTCCTAATCCTCATATTGAGGATATCTGATTCAAGGGCCCCAAATAGTAGTTGGAGGAAGATCCAGCAATAGCAGGAGTTTGAGCAACCATTTGTAACTTAAAAGCTTTCATGTGGCTAGAAAAAAATCCAGTTACACAGTTACAGATGCAAGGCAAAATAGTAATTAAAACAAGTTAAAATCAAAATTAAAAGTCACATTATGTCTATAGGTAAAGTGCAACGTGTTGCACCAGTCCATTTTAAGGTTGTTAGATGTCATCAGATGAAGAAGAGGCATCACACATGATTGTTGTTGAAGGTATTCACAGACTTGGACAAAGTCTTTTCCTTGAAATGGAGATGTCCACCATGGGAAGCCTTCCACTGATGAAGCGGGGAGTGTTCCACAGACCCAGCAGTTAGACTGATTGTGGAATGCAGCATAGGAGTGAGCCCAGGACAGGAAGGTATTGTCTTGAGGATCAAACGACAGATTCAGGATATTTGGAGTCAGCAGAAGTAAGTTCACATAGGTTATCAGGCCCATCTGAAAAGTACAAAGTCAGAGCATAGAAAGTAAAGATATAAAATGAAGTCACTTAGTTCTGGTCAGGGTGCCACCTCTTAACTCAAGTGTGATGTACCCATGAATCAATTTCTGGCACTTTGGCAGCTGTGGGAGAAGAAAGAATAACCTGGTAAGGGCCTTCCCAGAGGGGCTCGAGGGATGGGCCCCAAGATCTCAGTGTTTTTATGAGGACCTTGGTTCCTGGCTCTAATAGAGGCTTGCTTAACTCAGAGACTGGGTCAGGAGTCATCTCCTGGAGTTCTGTTAATGCCTGTTGAAAAGCTGAGAGCTGAGTTTCATAACTAGTTAATTCCAAGGCTTCAGGGTCTATAACAATGTCTGTGCATAAGAAAGGCCTTCCACAAATATAGTCAAAGGGGGACAGTCTCTCCTTTTTTGGGGCAGTTTGAGCCCTCATTAAAGCTATGGGTAGGACTTTAATCCAATTGTCCTGCGTCTTCTGTGTTAATTTGTGCAGATGTCTTTTGATAATGTCATTAGCTTTTTCAGCCTTTTCTGAGGATTGAGATCTCCAGGAACAGTGTATGTGGTATTTTATTTTTAGAGCTTTAGACACCCCCTGAGTTACAGCAGTTTTAAAGGCGGAGCCATTGTCACTCTGAAGGCTCCATGGTAGCCCAAACCTGGGGATGATTTCATGGATTAAAATCTTTATAACCACCTTAACCTGTTCACTACAACAAGGAAAAGCCTCAATCCATCCAGTAAAAGTATCTACCCAAGCTTGTAAGCAAGAATATCTATTAGCTTTTGGCATATGAGTAAAATCAATTTCCCAGTCCTCTCCAGGATACTTCCCACTTCGTTGTAATCCAGATTTTGCTAGTTTTTCAGTCTTTGGGTTATTATTATTATTTTGACAAACATCACACCTTTTGATAATGTTCTTTAAAGTTTTCATTACATTTTAACCTTCAAACAAACAAGAAGCCATTTGGTAAGTACTCTCTGCACCCAAGTGAAAACTCTGATGTAAACTCTTAAGAATTTTCCACTGAGCATTTTCAGGAATTATTAATCGTCTATCTTTGGACTGTAGCCATCTTTTATCAGTAATCTTTGCTCCTCTTTTCTCATATCTTTCTAATTTTTTCTCAATATATTGTGGTTTTCCTGTTCCACAGAACCTGTCCAGATCAAAGGCGTCTGTAGTGAAGGGGTTTTGAAAAGTGCCACTTCTCTGGCTTGACAGTCAGCCAACTGATTACCTTTGGCTACTTTACTCCCTTCCTTGCTGTGTCCTTTGCAATGCATAACAGCTACTTCTTTAGGACAATATATAGCAGTTAAAAGTCTCTCAATCTCTCTGAAATGTTTAATAGGTTCTCCTGTTGATGTTTTAAACTCTCTTTCTTTCCATATTGCAGCATGAGCATGTAAAGTCAAATAAGCATACTTAGAATCTGTAGATAGTTACTCGCTGCCCTTTGCTTAACTCTAGAGCTCGGGTCAGAGCCACAAGCTCTGCTAACTGAGCACTGGTTCTCTGGGGGAGAGATTTTGCTTCCAAAACCTGTTCAGCAGTCACCACGGTGTAACCTGCTTTATGCTTTCCATCCCAAACAAAATAACTGCCATCTGCAAATATTTCCATGTCAGAATTGTCTAATAGAGTATCCATTAGATCCTCCAGAGCTGCATAGTTTAAAGTTAGAAATTGGGAACAATCGTGATTGGGTGTTTCATTTTCCTTCTCAGGAAGGAAAGTGGCAGGATTTAAATTTCTACAAACTTTAAGCTTAGTTACTGATCCTTCTTCCCTGGTGGTTCAGAGGTTAAAGCGTCTGCCTCAAGGCGGGAGACCCAGGTTCAGTCCCTGGGTCAGGAAGATCCCCTGGAGAAGGAAATGGAAACCCACCCCAGTATTCTTGCCTGGAGAATCCCATGGACGGAGGAGCCTGGTAGGTTACAGTCCATGGGGTCGCAAAGAGTCAGACACGACTGAGTGACTTCACTTTCACTTTCACTGGTCCTTCTAACAATAGTGACAGATATTTAAGAAGCCTACTGTCTGTCATCTAAATATTAACCTTAGAATTTAAGATTCCATTCACATCATGAGAATTCAGTACAGTAGGATTTCATCCATTATTTATTTTCAAAGCTTCAGGTGCTGATAAAGCCGCTGCCCCAATTACTCTTAGGCAGTGGGGCCACCCACATGAAATTACATCTAATTCTCTGCTTAGATAAGCAATAGGTTGCTGGTGAGGCCCTCAGGGTTGTGTCAAAACTCCCAAGGCCACACCTTTGCTTTCAGTGACAAACAAATTAAATTCTGACCCTGTGGGCAAGCTCAGAGCTGGAGCTTGTAGGAGAGCAGTATGAAAAACCTTAAAAGCCTTTTGAGTATCTGGAGACCAAACCAGTTTTTCAGTTTGGGCCTGCTGAGTTTCAGCTATAAGTTGATATAAAGGCTGGGCAAGTTCCCCATAACCCAGAATCCAAATGTGACAGTAACCTGTGATTCCCAAAAATCCTGTCAATTGTCTTAAAGTCATAGGTAGGAGATGATTTAGTATAGGTTTAATTTTCTCAGGGCCTATGGCCCTAGTTCCTTCTGATATGATTAGGTGCAGATATCTAACTGATTGCTGACAAAGCTGAGCCTTTTTTCTTGATGCTTTGTAACCACAGCCTGCCAGAAAGTTTAAGAAATCTGAGGCTCGTGAACAAGCTTCCTGTCTCACCACAGAGCAAAATATCATCTACATATTGTAACACCACCGCTTCAGAGCTATTCAAGTTTTGTAGATCCCATGACAAACTTTGTCCAAATAAGTGAGGACTGTCACGAAATCCCTGGGGCAAAACTGTCCAGGTTAACTGAGAAGTTGGCTGTGTAGGGTCTTCAAAGGCAAATAGAAATTGACTTTCCTCTGCCAAAGGCACTGAATAAAAGGCATCTTTTAAATCAATTACTGAAAAATATTTGGCTCATTCAGGAATTTCAGACAATAAAGTATAAGGATTAGGCACCACGGGGTGTAAAGGAACTACAGCCTCATTTACTATTCATAAATCTTGAACTAGTCTCCATTTACCATTTGATTTCTTTATACCCAAAATAGGAGTGTTGCAGGGACTGTTACAGGGAATTAATAGTCCCTGCTCCTTTAAATTTTTGATGATAAGTTTTAACCCTTCCTTAACCTCAGGTTTCAGTGGATACTGCTTCTTATGTGGGAATAAGTGCGGGCCTTTGAGCTTGACAACTATGGGAATAGCATTGTGTGCTCGACCCACAGATTTTCCATCAGCCCATATTCTAGGATTTGTATTTTGTTCAACTAAAGGGAGAGAAAGGGAGGGCTCCATATTCATGAAAACAGAGGCATGGACCTTGCTCAGTATATCTCTCCCCAAAAGGGGTGAGGGAAATTCTGGCACGATCAGAAACTTGTGTGAAAATAGCGTAGAACCCCAGTTGCAAGATAAAGAATAACTGAAATAATACCTTTTGACTCGTCCAGACAGTCCCATTACGGAAGTGGGCTGGGAAGAAAGTGAGCCAGGGGCTTCAGTAAGCACAGAGTAAGTTGCCCCAGTATCTAAAAAGAAATCGACAGATTGGCTCCCCACAATTATTAATACTCAGGGTTCCTCATGTGTAACTAGGATGGGAGCTTGTGTGGGGACCCCCGGGCACCTTCAGTCCTGATTGTCTTGAGAGTCCAACCCCAGAGACCTACACCTCTGGGGCAGTCTCTCTTCCAGTGTGGCCCTTTGCAGACCCGATATGGAGCCAGGGGCGGCTTAGATGCCTGAGGGCAATCCCACTTGACGTGCCCCTCCTTTCCACAGTAATAGCAAGCCCATCCGTTTTCGCCTGCGTCCCTCTGGGCATCTTTCTCAGGCTGTTTAAGAACATTTTTCATAGCCATTGAGAAGGCTTCCACCTTTTCCTTTGTCTTTTTCTGCCTTTCTTTTCCTCATATTCCCTACCATAATAGACTGTCTGAGCCAGTTGTAACAGAGTATCTAAAGACTGTAACAGATTATCTAAAGATGTCTGTTTTAATAGCTTACAGCAGATATCTGGAGCTGACTAAGTGAGAAATCTATCTTTTAAGATCACTTTTTCCTTGTTCCTTACAGAACCGGTCTAATTGTAAAACAGTATTATACTTAAGAGACCCTCCATCTGGCCACCATTTGCCATCTTCCAATGGATACCGTGGCCATGCAGTATCACATAGGAAGACCAGGTGTGTCTTCTTTAAGCCCTGGGGATCAAATCTATCCCAGTTTTTCAGGATACAGTTCAAAGGAGTGAGACTGGAATTGTTAGCTCCCATTTGTAAGAGAGAAAAAAAGCAACCAGTGCCATCTTTCTACCGGAGGTGTCCCTCCCTGCTCTAGATGGGGGTGTAGACAGACTTTACACCAAAAGCTTTTCCTTCCTGGTCAGACTTAGTCTGTCCCTTACTGACACAGGTGCCGTACTCGTCCCTCCTGGTTCTACCACCAAGACAGGGTGGGGATGTACCAGGGGTAGACCTGATAGCATCCCTACCTGACGTCCAGCTCTTCACCATTAACCTTGCTTGTCTCTGATGCCACCCAGGGTGCGATCAGAGTAACCTTCCAGAATGTCTCCCAAGTTAAGACCGCTGGGGGAAACATTTGTCACCTGAGTGCCTGTGCACAACCCTGAGTGTATTCCTGACCACAATAAGACCTATACAAACATAAAACTGAGTTGTCCCTTGCAAGCATCACCACACCAGTATAAGAGCCTCCTCTGGTCCACTAAGAGCCAGCATTACGAAAGGGGCAAAAAAAAAAAAAAAAAAAAAAAACATTGTGGTCCCACTCTGAGTAACCTTTAACCTCAGAGATGTTCTTGGAGCTAGAGCTCCATCTAGCTTCTGAATTTTCAATTCCTAGCGAGGCTAGGTGCTTTTTTGACTACCAATCCAAGTTTGGGACCTAAGCAACAGTACACAGTAACACTATAGATCACAAGTCCCTTGAAAGTCTATGATCTGATAGATTAGGTTAGTACTTGTAATTCCCAAAGAGTTATGAAATGGTCAAAGAGACCAAAAAGTTTGACCAAGAAAGGAGAGTTTGGTCCACACGCTTTGCCCATTTTTGGTTGGTTCCTGAAGGAGACATTGGGTGTCTCTTGGCATTGGCAGGTTGGCATAAACCCCCGACAGGTTTCTGCGGTAAGCCATATGAGATCACCTTGGAACTGCAGAGCAGGGCTCCTCACTTGCTTAGCACAGGGTATGTCATTCATTTACACAAGCACACAGTAGAGTTAGTAAAGCACAGCAGAAAAGGTGTTTGCTAAGAGAACAAAGAACTAGAGCTCCAAGCATCCTTACTTTGTCGTGAAGTATCCTGGTTGAGCCACCCAAGATGAAAGGTTGTTGCTGAATCATGCAAAGATGCTGGAATTCTTGGCCCCCGGAAGAGAAGAATTCAATCTGGGGCCAGAGACGAGGCTTGATCGCTCAGGGCTTTTGTGTAATAAAGTTTTATTAAAGTATAAAGGAGATAGAGAAAGCTTCTGACATAGGCATCAGAAGGGGGCAGAAAAAGTACCCCCCTGCTAGTCCTCAGCTGGATGTTATATAGTCACTAGCAGTCTGTTAATAAAAGAAAAGAAAGTGAAGTCACTGAGTCATGTCCGACTCTTTGTGACCCCATGGACTGTAGCCTACCAGGCTTCTCCGTCCATGGGATTTTCCAGGCAAGAATACTGGAGTGGGTTACCAGTTCCTTCTCCAGGAGATCTTCCAGACCCAGGGATTGAACCTGGGTCTCCCACATTGTAGGCAGATGCTTTACCATCTAAGCCACCAGGGAAAGAAAGGAATGTCTTAAAACTCAGAATGGCACCAGGCCCCTCACCCATAAGATGCATTTTGGGATAATCTTGGCAACAAATGTTTCATCCTGGGCCATAAAATGATTAACTTGAATCTTGAAGAAGGGAAAATCACCATACAAATGGTTTCATTTACATAGATTAGGGGAACAATATCTGAGTACAACATACTGGTTTGTCAAGTAGGTTCTGAGCCATTTGGCAGAACCGACTTGAAGACAGAGGTTGCGGTAACTGTACAATACATCAGCATAGCTTAAGACAAGCATTTCCATAAGAAAAATACATTGGTTATCTCAAGGTTTGAGAATAGTTAACTTTAGGTGAAACCAGGTGTCATTATGGGAACAGAGTATTTTAAGAGAAACCTCCTTTTAAATTTGTATACAGAAGAAAAAAAAATATTGCTAGTTTGTTTCCTCCTGCTGCTTAAGAGAGATAAAAATATCTGACATTTGTAGGCTATTGCTTCCGTTTGGAGACCCCTGGCCTTCCTGCCTGTTACCCTCTCACATCCTTGCATGAAATATTCCCTTGATTACCGGGGTCCATCCCCAGCAAGATCCAGGGATATCCTCAGGATGAATGGCATCGGCGAGAGAGATGAAAGTAAAAGGAGAGAGAAAGAGGCTGATATTTCTTGGTTTACACAGAAAGCCAAGAAAGTCCCTGACACGGGACTTGCTCTGTTCATGGAGGCCTCAGGCGCCCTCTCGATGGGGTGAAAACACAGAGCACTTTCTAGAGAAGGTCTTAGAAGCCCGGGCAGGAAAGTGAACTCAGAGGGCCTCTGCGCTCCAGGGCACCAGCCTGAAAAAAGAGAGAGAGAGAGAGAAAGAAAGAGAGAGAGAAAGAATGACACAGGGAGACCAAGTTCTGATGAAGTCAGGTCTGCAGCTTTATTCTCAAAAGGAGCTTTTATACCCTGAGTTACACATATCCAGAAGTGAAAGACACAGAGTCATGCAGAGTCAGTTCAACATTACATCAATTTGAACTGCATACCTTTTCATTTATAAGGGTCTTTGTGTTATGTACATTATCTTCTGGCACAGAGGCCTATTAACATTTGGTGACTCTTTTCTGATAAAGGTTGGTCAACCAGAAAACCTGTTTTCCCTTAAAGTGTTTTTTTTTTTTTTTTTTCTTTTAATTCATCCAATCTACTAAATAATGTTATATTATTATGGAGCAAAGGTGAAGTGGGTTACAAAAAAGAAAGTACTTATTAACTCAAGGGTCTTATGTTGTTAATGCCAAGGCTACTGTTTGTTTTTCTTACATTCCAACTATATTAACTAATGTACTCCCAGGCGCACCTTGGGTAAGGGATAAGGAAGTTCAGTAGCAAATATCGGCTCAACAATGTAGCATTATTTTAATAAAGCTTTTTTTTTTTAATTGCTCAAAGGTTATGCTTGGGGTGTTGTGAACAATCATGTGCGTTAGTTGCAAGAGTATGGATAAACCTGTCAAGCAAGCTAAAATGTTGACAGAGCGGTTAGAATTAAAATATTCCTTTCAAGCCCAGGAGACTTATTAACTAGAGCCTTAAGTTGATTTTCTTCAGAGAAAGGTGGTCGGGGATAGCCCCCTGTTAATGTCAGAAGAGTTGGTGAAAGGCCTAATATAGTAAACAGTAGACAGACAGACTTTGGTTTCGAGGTCAATGCTTGGGCAGGTCCAGGGAGTCCCTTGAGTCCTGATCCGCCTTGCCTGTCAGATCTCCTACACATGACCTTGTCATGGGTGGGATCTCCTGTGCTGGCTCCTGGCATCTCCCCCTTTTTTATTTTTTAAGACAGCCAGATGTAATTCAGTCGCGAGCTTCTGAGTGTTTTGTCGAAGAGTTTTGACAATACAAGGAAGAATAATTATGAGAAGCAGAATTAGAGGGGCCACAGCAGCATAGCTAAAAATAGTAGACAGAATGTTTTTTTCAGAAATAAAGTTTGAAAATGTGTGAAAAAAATCATTTGTTGCTCTTGCGGCAGTAAAATCCAATCAGGAATGTTTCATGGTCTTTATCTGATTGTGACGTTTTCTTAAATCTAAACTAATGTTGGAGCTATTTTATACCCCGGAAATATGGTTTTTAATTTTCTCCTAGTTATAATCTGTCTCGTTTACTTTCAGGGGTCTTACACAAATCCACCAGTAGTCGGCATGACAGGACAGTGCCAACTTTACTTTTAATGTCTGTAATTCAGTCTCATTATGCATTATCACTTTCTCCAGGGCATCTACCTTCATCTCTAGTTTTTTTATCTATGACTTCTTGTGTTGCCAATGTTAAAGAGACATTTTTAAACATAGTATTAACATATTGACTTGTTGAGTCCATGATATTGTTGCCACAGTAACAGAAGTAATTGCAGTTATTAAAGCTGATATTCCCAAGATAAGTAAGCCCACAAACTGTCTCAATCACATCAAATCTTGTAATTGTTGCAATACAGCAAGACCATAGTTATACCAATAAGTGGTTACAGTCACAGGCACCATAAGATACGGTGCATGTTGTTACACTACAAAGGAGCAAGCGTTATATTGAGGGTTCAAACAAGATGAGAGCATACATTGTTCACAAGATACAGTTAGGTCCCCCTGAATAACTTATTTGTATATTAAGTATTTTGGAGTTATTCAGATCAGATTAGTCGCTCAGTCGTGTCCAACTCTTTGCGACCCCATGAATTGCAGCACGCCAGGCCTCCTTGTCCCTCACCAACCCCCAGAGTTCACTGAGACCCACGTCCATCGAGTCAGTGATGTCATCCAGCCATGTCATCCTTTGTCGTCCCTTCTCCTCCTGCCCCCAATCCCTCCCAGCATCAGAGTCCTTTCCAATGAGTCAACTCTTCGCATGAGGTGGCCAAAGTACTGGAGTTTCAGCTTTAGCATCATTCCTTCCAAAGAAATCCCAGGGCTTACCTCACTCAGAATGGACTGGTTGGATCTCCTTGCAGTCCAAGGGACTCTCAAGAGTCTCCTCCAACACCACAGTTCAAAAGCATCAATTCTTCGGTGCTCAGCCTTCTTCACAGTCCAACTCTCACATCCATACATGACCACATAGAAAAACATAGGGAGAGGGTAGGCAAGCTAAAATAGAGTAAGTGGACTCATTTTTTGGTCAGGATAGGGTAACAGGGGCAGTAGCAGCAAAGGCTCTCCATATATCTGGTTGCCAAAAGGTTTTGTCCTTAGCTGTATAGGACAACATAGGAGGAACAAATTGATTACGATGTCATCTATTGGCGGCTAACGGCCGTGGAACAGAATGCTCTTTCCAGTTGTTAAATTTAGTGGTATAGCCGTGGATTGACTGTGGGTCTTGGCCTGGATTTGGGTTGTTTTAGTCCTGAATTGTATAGTTTTTTCTCCCTGGTATTCGGGAGCCTGAAGCGATATACTAGTGGTGAAGCCTCAGATGAAGGGTCACTTGTCTTTTGGCTTTTCGTTGGTTCTCTCAGGTCTGGACTCGACGAGCTTTTGATCTCCCCATTTTTCCTTGGTCCCAGACTCTAGGACTCCAGGGATCTCAGTAACCTCAGGGGTCTAAACAGGAGAAGTGGAATCCTATGAAAACACATAAGCATACCCTCTCCCACAAGTTAGCAACACATCTGGCCCTTTTCACTCTCTGGTAAGGAGGTCTTTTCACTTGACCAGGGGCCAAGTCATAGCCCCTTTAGGAATCCATTGTCTCATCATTGTAGTCTGTCCCTGTGTGTTTATGTTTAAATGATTAATTACAAACAAAGCATGGTGTAGAACATGATGTGGAGAGGAATACTTAAATTTTTTATCTTAATTTAGCTCTCTGATTTTTTAAAGTCTGGTGTGTCCTTTCCACTATGGTTTGACCTTGGGGAATATAAGGTATTTTTGTCTGAGATAATATATCTTTCCCCCATAAAGAAAAAAGTAGTGAAGGAATCACATATGGACAAAGGGTGTCTGTGTCCCCTTCTCATCTGACCAGGTTAAAATTTGTGAGCTCTTAGCAACCAAGGGCATTGACCCTATTCTTACCAAGCCAGCACTGGTTAAGTGTGTCGGCCAGGACGCGGGCCAATCTTTTTAAGCAATGTAAAAGATGTCTGCTGTAGTATTTAACAGCCTTGACATTTTATTTCCTTGAATTAAAAGATCCTTCAAAGGCCTTGGAGCTGTAATTTCCTGCACCCAAACGGCTAGATCACTAGATCCAAATGTTCTGTGGCCCCTAGCTTGAGAAGTCAAGTTTTTTCCTATCTGATATTAAGGTAAAAGCAAAAGCTGTGTTACTCTTTGACCTTTATTAATTTGCACAGTTTTGGTAGGTGGCAAGATCAAAACTTTAATTTTTTTCAATATAATCAGAATCTACTACACCAGGCACCACTCAAATTTCTTGAAAAAAAAAAAAAAAGTGAGCTGCGCCTCAGCACAAATCTTACAATGCCCTCAGGTAGGGGGCCACCCACTCCCGTTGGAATTGGAGTAACTGGCACGTCAGGGGTTAATATTGTTGTTAAGTCCCCTTACCATTCCGCTTCTCTCCTAGCCTGAGTGAGGCCCTCCTGAGGGGGTTTTCTCCAAGGAGTATGCTCTGCATATTGTGCACACATCTGATTTAAAAGTTCCTTTGTTCAAAAAACCTTTTATCTTCTTCAGCCTTAGGCAATGCTTTGGGAGGCTTTGGGGGCAAAGTGGGGAACTCCTGGGCCCTGGGAGGCGGAAACGGAGGTGGCGGCGATGGCCTTAAATCAGAAAGTGGTGGAAAAGTTTTTAAAGGTTTGTGCAGAGCAGGAGGGGGCTCTCCAGGGCACCCGGCCGCAGCGTCCTGTAAGCCCTCTCCTTCCTCGGGAGGTAGAGCACAGTCTCCTTCCTTTTCTTCATCAATGGCAGAAAATATAATCTGTGCAGAAAGTGGAGACCCATCACCCACCACTACAGTCTCCCCCATAGGCTGTCTAACAGCCTCATGATGAGGGTCCAGGACATTTTTAATCATAATACACAGAGCAAAAGCATTTTGGTGCTTTGATGAAGTGAATGAGAGGCTTGGGCCTTTTCAAAGGCAGATGTTGTAGTGATCTTGGTTAACGAATCTGCCAGATCATTTAGGGCATTTAAAGGCCCAGGCAATGTAGAATGAGCTTGAATGTGGCCAATAAAAATGCTCGGTTTTGCTTCTGAATTTGTTGCTGTAGTTTAGTTAACAAGTGAAAAATAATAGTTTTCTTTTTAGCCTTTAACTTAATTTAAAGTCTAGGCAGCTTTTTTAACTGTCTAGTATAGAATATACAACAAACACTTAACTTTTGATATATTTATATATATATATATACTATATTGTTATATACAATAGCAATAATTTTATTGTTATAAGTTACATTTAACTATACACAAATAATAATTTGTGTATATATATATACACAAATACACAAATGTATTAATGTACATATATACATATTAACTTATATTTAAGTCATATATATATTTTATATGCACCATGTATTACATATTCATGTATATGTATACCTATACATACATACACATACATATTAAATACATATAATGTTTATATATATACATAACATATATATGTGTATATATATATACACAACATACAAAATATATGTTATATATACATGCATATGCATATATATTGTTATGTATAAGATATTTAACATATATGCTATATAAGTATGTGTAACATATAATGGATTATTATATATAATTGTATTAATTATATATATATTATATAATATATAGCATAAATTTTTTTAATATACATCTACTAACCCATAGATAAATATACTATGTATACTATTATATATAAGGTAATACTTTATATATACATCAAATATATTTACAAAATGTAAAGGTATTTATATTCTTATATATATGAATATCTAATATCTATATATTTGTTTAATATATATATATTAAATATATAAAAATTTCAATATATTTATGAAGTGTTTAATAAAATTGGAAAGCTATAAACCAAGGGACTAGTTTTTAGCTGTTTCCCTACCTTTTCTCAGGTATCTAGGTTAACAGTGCCCTCTTCTGGAAACCAAGGACATTGTTCTTGTACAAATGTAAAAAAGGATTGAATACTAGCTTTCTTAACTTTAATTTCTCTTTTATTTAACAATTGTAAGATTACTCCTATAAAGAGTTGTCATTCCTTTGACTCACTGTTACCCATGTCAGTGATTTTGTTTCGTTTACTTCTGTCTACGTGAAAGATTCTACTACCCACTTTTCCTCACCATACCTATCTTATATAGGGGGGTCTTCAGCACCCTTAGTGGGGTCCTAGCCATCCCGAAAACTGGACAATGGAGGGGATTACCTTTGGGTCCCTGTTCGGGCATCACTTATCAGGGTCCAGCCCCAGCAGGATCCAGGGATATCCTCAGGATGAACAGGGTTGGCAAGAGAGATGAAAGTAAAAGGAGAGAGAAAGAGCCTTATATTCCTTGGTTTACACAGAAAGCCAATAAAGTCCTTGACATGGGACTTGCTCTGTTCACGGAGACCTCAGGCGCCCTCTTGATGGGGTGAAAATGCAGAGCACTTTCTCGAGAGGGTCTTAGAAGCCCGGGCAGGAAAGTGAACTCAGAGGGCCTCTGCACTTCAGGGAATCAGCCTGAAAAAAGAGAGAGAGAGAGAGAAAGAAAGAGAGAGAGAAAGAATTGCACGGGGAGACCAAGCTCTAATGAAGCCGGGTCTGCAGCTTTATTCTCAAAAGGAGCTTTTATACCCTGAGTTACACATATCTAGAAGTGAAAGATACAGAGTCATGCAGAGTCAGCTCAACATTACATCAGTTTGACTTTCATCAGGACCAGGATGTTTTCTGCATATCTTTTCATTTACAAGGGTGTTTGTGTTATGTACATTATCTTCTGGCCCAGAGGCCTATTAACATTTGTGACTCTTTTCTGATAAAGGTTGGTCATCCAGAAAACCTGTTTTCCCTTAAAGTGTTTTTCTTTATTCATCCAATCTACTAAATAATGTTATATTCTTATGGATCAAAGGTGCAGTGGGTTACAACAAAGAAAGGACTTATTAACTCAAGGGTCTTATGTTGCTAATGCCAAGGCTACTGTTTATTTTTCTTACATTCCAACTATATTAACTAATGCACTCCCAGGCACACATTGGGTAAGGGATAAGGAAACTCAGTAGCAAACATTGGCTCAACAATGTAGCATTACTTTAATAAAGCTTTTTTATCGCTTGAAGGTTATGCTTGGGGTGTTGTGAACAATCGTGTGTGTTAGTTGCAAGAGTATAGATAAACCTGTCAAGCAAGCTAAAATGGTGATAGAGGGGTTAGAATTAAAATACTCCTCTCAAGCCCAGGAGACTTATTAACTAGAGCCTTAAGTTGATTTTCTTCAGAGAAAGGTGGTCGGGGATAGCCCCCTGTTAATGTCAGAAGAGTTGGTGAAAAGCATAATATAGTAAACAGTAGACCGACAGACTTTGGTTTTGGGGCCGATGCTTGAGCAGGTCCAGGGAGTCCCTCGAGTCCTGATCTGCCTTGCCTGTCAGGTCTCCTCCGCATGACCTTGTCATGGGTGGGATCTCCTGTACCTGCTCCCAGAACTTGATATCTCCAATTTTCTTGAAGATATCTCTAGTCTTAACCATACTCTTGTTTTCTTCTATTTCTCTGCACTGTATATTGAAGAAGGCCTGTTTATCTCTCCTTGCTATTCTCTGGAACTCTGCATTCAGTTGAGCATGTTTTTCCCTTTCTCCCTTGCTTTTCCCTTCTCTTTTTTCCTCAACTCTTTTTAAAGCCTCCTCAAACAGCTATTTTGCCTTATTGCATTTCCTTTTCTTTGGAATGTTTTTGGTCACCACCTCCTGTACAATGTTGTAAAACTATGTCCATAGTTCTTCAGTCCCTCATTCTAACAGATCTAGTCCTTTGAATCTATTTGTCAGTTCCACTGTACAATCATAAGATCTTTGTTGTAGGTCATACCTGAATGGCTTAGTGGTTTTCCCTACTTTCTTCAATTTAAGCATGAATTTTGCAATAAGGAAGTCATGATCTGAGCCACACTCAGCTCCAGGTCTTGGTTTTCCTCACTGGATAGAACTTCTCCAACTTTGACTGCAAAGAACATAATCAGTCTAATTTGGGGATTGACCATCTGGTGATGTCCATGAGTTTTCCATGAGTTTTCTCTTGTGTTGTTGAAAAAGAGTGTTTTTATGACCAGTGTGTTCTCTTGAAAAAACTCTGTTAATCTTTGCCCTGGTTCATTTTGTATTCCAAGGCCAACTCACCTGTTATTCTGCGTATCTCTCGTCTTCCTACTTTTGCATTCCAATCCCTTATGATGAAAGGGGCATCTCTTTTTCTGGTGTTCATTCTAGAATGTCTTGTATGTCTGCATAGAATCAGTTAATTTCAGCTTCTTTGGCATTAGTAGTTGGGACATAGTCTTGGATTTGAATGGTTTGCCTTGGAAATGAACTGAGATTTTTTTTTTTTCACCCAAGTACTGAACTTTGGATACTTTTGTTGACTATGAGAGGTACTTCATTTCATCTAAGGGCCCCGTGAACAATATGAAAAAATGTCTAGGTGCTGAATTCTTTAAACTGTATCTGTCTAGATTTTACTTTAGACATGATAATGGTATCTTTTTACAGTGTGGTAAAAGGTGATGGTATCTTTTTACAGTGTGGTAAAAGGTGATGGTATCTTTTTACAGTGTGTTTGGAAAACATTGCATGGCCCAATGATCTATTTTACTTCTTCACCTTGATTTAATTATTTCATCATCCATGCTTGGATTTCAGTGTAACTTTGATTTTATCATTAATCTCAAAACAGATATAATCTGAGATTTGGATTCCTAAATCTACTTCCTGTTCATTTCTTAAAACCATTTAATACATTGCCCAATTCCTTATCTATTTCAAACTTTTAAAAGTGTAGTGATATTATTGTTTCTGAGTTGTGACTCCACTTTCTTCTGTGCTTCAATCCAGTCCAGGGCTCCTCTTTTTGACCAAAGTGATGTGTCAAGAAATTTCTTTCAGTTGCTCTCACAGTAAAATCACGGATCCTATTTGTAGCCTGTGTATTTCTGCCCATTCTGATCTTCTACTGCCCTCTAGTGGTTGATGTTCACTTAGACTCACTTGAAACATAAATATGCAGATGACTTCTATTATCTATTGATCTATTTAATTATCTATCTGTCATCTATCTATGTCCTACGTTGTAATCAAGGAAAGAAAGGCAAAAACCCTAGAATACTCATCAACATAGATACATTTTTTTATGATATTTTTAAAAATCTTTTTTTGGCTGAGCCACATGACTTTTGGAATCTTAGTTCACCCACTAGTGATCGAGCCCATGCCCCTTGCAATGAAAGTGTGGAGTCCTAACCACTGCCCGGCCAAGGAGGTCTTGATACACTTTTAAAATATAATTGACAATTAGAATAAATATTAGTATTTATAATTTTTGATGAAGCAAAACATCAAAAATACATCTATATGTAAAGCAATTCTCACTAAAAAAACAAAAAAAAAAAAACAAAACAAAACTGATGACTGGAAGAAATTTCTTCCACCACCAAGGCTATAAAGAAAGATCCACATGGAGTTAGGTAGGATGAGAAGAGACTTGATCACGTCAGGACTTGCCTCTAGGAGGGGACACAAAAAATAGAGAAAAATTTTATGATTGGAGATTCTCCCTGGGAAGTGAGGCATTTGAACAACATATTGGTCACTCCAATCCTGGGATTCACTGCTGGGAAGATGAGTAGGCTTACCTAGTTTGAAAACTGGTGAGACTTACAGGAGGGATATAAGAAACTGAGATTCTGCTCTTGAAGAGTAGACACATGCTTATTTATTCCTGGTAACAAATCAGAGGAAGACGATTGAAACTGAATTTCTAGCAGATTTCCTGTGTACCAACATGTGCTCACGCTCACCACACACTCACCTCTAGCTCTGGTTTAGCTCCCTACTAGAGTAAAGGAGACCATCGCTGAGGCATGTACACTTGGTGCAGGGAACAGAGCCAGCTCAGATATGGCACTGCCCTTGATTAGGGAGTTGGCGTCCATTACAGGCACTTGCAGAGCTTGTAGATTAGAAGATGTCTGTAGCCTGACTCTCATGCCAGAACCATCCCAGTATATGTCCCAGCCCACACCAGACATTCACTCTTGCTCCTTTGCTTCAGTGCTGCTCCTCTCAAGGGCAAACATATTGTGAGGATGGGGGATTTGTGCACATTTAATGGGAATGGAGCCAAGTAGGACTCAAACCTCAGGGGTTTTGGTCCAGCCCTTTGAGACTTACCCCCAAAGCAATGGGCACTGAGTATAGGAGAAATCCTGGCTCTGATGTGGTTATAGCCCTTCCATCTTTAGCCCCATCACTCAATAAAGCAATAACTAACAGCACACCCTAGGAGAAGATGTGACTGGTGCTAACTAACTTTGGATCCAATTCTCTCACCAAAACAACTTGCCACAGGCAGAATGCATGGGGATGTTCCCACACAAGTATATGCTTTTAAGACTGGGATAAGGAATTGTTTAACCTAATTTCATAAAAGTGTAAAAGTTAAGCAAATTGGGAAGTCAGAGGAATTTAAGTTAAAGAACAAAAACTTGAAAAAAAAAAAAAAAAACACAAACTAATGAAACCGAGATGAATGATTTACCAGATAAAGAGGTCAAAGCATTAGTACCAATGTAACTTAACATGGGAAGAAATAGAACACAGTAAGAATTTCAGCAAGAAACTAGAAAATATTAAAAGCAAGTAGTCAGAGCTGAATAATACAATAAATGAAAATAGAAACACACACACACACACCAGAAGTACTTAAAAACAGGCTAGGTGGTAGAGAAGAATGAATAAGTTATCTGGAAGATTTGTTGTTGTTCAGCCACTCAGTCATGTCTGACTCTTTGCAACCCCGTGGGCTGCAGAAGACCAGGCTTCCTTGTCCTTCACTATTTCCGAGTTTGCTCAAACCCAGGTTCACTGAGTCAGTGCTGCCATCCAACCATCTCATCATCGGTCATCCCCCTCTCCTCCTGAGTTCAATCTTTCCCAGCATCAGGGTCTTTTCCAATGAGCTAACTATTTGCATCAGGTGACCAAAGTATTGGAACTTCAGCTTCAGTCTCAGTCCTTTCAATGAATATTCAGGGTTGATTTCCTTTAGAATTGATTGGTTTGATCTCTTTGCTCTTCCAGGGACTCTCCAGAGTCTTCTCCAGCATCACAATTTGAAGGCATCAATTCTTCAGTACTCAGTGTTTTTTATTGTCTGGCTCTCACATCCATACATGATTACTGGAAAAACCAATAGTCCATTTTTGATCTGGAAGATAGAAAAAATGGAAATCATACAATCAAAACAGCAAAGAGAAAAATAAATAAAAAATGAAGACAGTTTGGGGAGACTTTCAAGATGGCAGAGTAATAGGAAAGGGAGATAAACTCTCCCATAAATACATTCAACACTCATCTGCATATGGAACAACTCTTACAGAACATCTGAAAGCTAGTAGATGACCCCAGATTTTCAAAAAGGCAAATCAGTCTCCACAGAATGAGGTAGGGCAAAAGATAAAAAGGGAGACAAAGGATTTTTGAGATGGGGACTTGTACCCTGGGAGGAAGGGAAGAAAATTTTCTGCACACTTGGAAACCTCCTCACAAGTAGGATCAGTGGAGAGCTTCAGAATCTCAGAAGGCAATGAAACAATGTGTGTTCAAGAGGCAAAACAGAAAGAATACACCACAGAGATCATGATGAACAGCACTTCCCAACTGAGAAGTGGCTTACACACTCATGACCACACACTCATGACCACTATATGGGAAAGTGAGGGCTGGATGCTGAGGCTCGGGTTTTGGGGATTGGACCTCAGGGAAAGCATCAGTCTTGATTGCTGTGAAGATACTTTTCAGGGGCTAGAGTGACACAGTGTAGGGAGGCCAGGGAAAAGTCTGGGTATACCATAGAGAAAAATATTCCCATGGGAAGGCTCTAACTCCATGCCCTCATAGAACAAAGGTGGAGGTGAACTGGCTATGGTCTGTGACTCCAGAGGTAGAGAAGCTGGTGCAAGTGTCTGAGGTGGAAGGCAGGGGGCCACTACGGTTCCAGCCCCAGAGATCACCCCTAGTGCCAAGCTATGAGTATCCATGGGTAGCTTCCTATGTCTCCCTGGAAGCCCAAGCAGCTTTGCTTTGCCAAGGGTCCCACAACCTGGGGCCAAGCCCCCTGAGTAAGTGCACTACCTGCCTTATACTGTGGTGACCCCCTATAGGTTCCATTTGGGAGTCCCAGATACTCAACTCTGTCAAGTAAGTGTCACAATCTGGGGCAAACTTCCCTAGGAAAGCACATGACCTGCCTCAGACTGTGGCAACCTCCTACAGATTCCAGCCATGGTGGTGAGAGTCAATTCCTAGGCAGATTGATAAGAAGTCCAGGAGTCCCCAAGGAGAGAGGGGCCTGGAATTCTAAAGGAGGAGGAAAGAGAAAACTGTTTTCCCTCTACATTCCTTGGTCTTAGTTACATAAAACGTTTTTATCTTTAAGCTTTGAACTGATAATTACACAATAAACAACTCAGTGTAAACTCTGTACTAAGGATTATATAACAACAGTGTATCCTGCTTGAGGACGGTTTCCCCTTCCTGAAAACCTTCTGGCTAATCCTATTATTTTAAAATGTAAATTATGGGAGTGAGTTTAGTAATATCTTTGCAATCTCCAGACATTATTTTGATTCACTGTAATAACTGATTAAAAAGTGTATAACTCCCTTGCTAACACTAATGAGTGGGGCACTCTTTCTGCCCCTTTCTAATGTCTATGTCAGAAGCTTTCTCTATCTTTTTTATACTTTAATAAAACTTTATTACACAAAAGCTCTGAGCAATCAAGCCTCATCTCTGGCTCCGGATTGAATTCTTCTCTTCTGGAAGCCAAGAATCCTGGTATCTTTCGTGGTTCAGCATCAACCTTTCAGTGGGCACTCCCCACAACCCCAGTGAGGTCTGCTGTACCCCTCCCTCTCCCCAACACATGTGAGTTAGCCCTAACAAGCCTCTATTTTCAACTCCTTGTGTCTGGGTAGAGAACAGAGACCTACAATCAGAAGTGAAGTGAAGTGAAGTGAAGTGAAGTCGCTCAGTCGTGTCCAACTCTTTGCGCCCCCGTGGACTGTAGCCTACCAGGCTCCTCCGTCCATGAGATTCTCCAGGCAAGAATACTGGAGTGGGTTGTCATTTCCTTCTCCAGACCTATAATCAGAGACAGGCCCAAACCAAATTGGAACCCCAGGGGCTATATGAGAAAAGGGAAAAAGTGGAAATCACCCATGCAGTTGCAGAGACAGTGGATTAATTTCCTGCAGCTAACCAGAGACTGTGGACTTTAGGGGAAACTGTAGATTTTAGTAAAAGGTACAAACTGGATCAAGGCAAGATCTGAGCCTGAGCTGATCCCACACCACTGAAAACAGGTCCACAGACCTTCCTAGAAATACTGGAGGACTTTCTGAGTAGGCAAAACTACTGGAGCAGGAAAATGGAGGAACCACATGGACATTTTTCTTAGTACCATTCTCTTTCTCTCTCTCTCTCTCTCTCTACATATATATATATATATATATATATATATATATATATATATATACACATACATACATACATATATATATATCCACCTTGTTGTCATAGTGTTATAATAATTTTCTTTATTACTTCTTTGATTTTTATCCTATAAGCTGTTTTTCCCTTTTTATAAAAAAATGTTTTAAATAAATTCAATTTGATTTCTTGTCCTATTTTTATGGCTTTGTAGTGCTTAGTTACACTGCAAATTTTTCCGCATTTTTTTTTATTTTCCTTTTCATGTTTTTTTTTTTTTTTATAGTTTTGAGAGTCTGATTTTTAGTATTTCTTTCACTTAGGAGTTTGATTATTGGCTTGGTTGCTCTCTTCCTTTTTGACTCCTGTTGTCATCCATTTTCCCCCCCATTTTTAATCTATTATTTCTCTTTGTAAGTGTGTGAATCTCATTGCATGTTCTTGGCTGTTGAGTGCTGTTTCACCATTAGTCTTGGAGTTTTGTCTTTGCTGCTGTGTGGCTTGTGAAGTCTCAGTGCTACATTATGGGCTAGTCCTGAGCCTGAGAAGTCGCATACTCGAATCCAGGACTTTGGATCACCTGAGAACTCCCAAACTCATTAAACATTGACAGGTGAGAGCCTTACAGAAGGCCTCATCTCAGAACTAAGATCAAGCTTCACCCAAAGACCTGCAAGTTCCCATGCTAGACACCTCATACCAAATCTCTAGCAAAACAGGAAAAAAAAAAAAAAAAAAAACCTGCTTATGTGCAGAAAGGCTTTCAAAAGCCATACCAAGGCCATGCTGCTGCTGCTGCTAAGTCTCTTCAGTCGTGTCCGACTCTGTGAGACCCCAAAAACGGCAGCCCACCAGGTTCCCCCATCCCTGGGATTCTCTAGGCAAGAACACTGGAGTTGGTTGCCATGTCCTTCTCCAATGCATGATATCAAGGCCATCAGATCAGATCAGATCAGTTGATCAGTCGTGTCCGACTTTTTGTGACCCCATGAATTACAGCACGCCAGGCCTCCCTGTCCATCACCAACTCCCGGAGTTCACTGAGACTCACGTCCATCGAGTCAGTGATGCCATCCAGCCATCTCATCCTCCGTCGTCCCCTTCTCCTCCTGCCCCCAATCCCTCCCAGCATCAGAGTCTTTTCCAATGAGTCAACTCTTTGCATGAGGTGGCCAAAGTACTGGAGTTTCAGCTTTAGCATCATTACTTACAAAGAAATCCCAGGGCTTACCTCACTCAGAATGGACTGGTTGGATATGCTTGAAGTCCAAGGGACTCTCAAGAGTCTTCTCCAACACCACAGGTCAAAAGCATCAATTCTTCGGTGCTCAGCCTTCTTCACAGTCCAACTCTCACATCCATACATGACCACAGGAAAAACCATAGCCTTGACTAGACGAACATTTGTTGGCAAAGTAATGTCTCTGCTTTTGAATATGCTATCTAGGTTGGTCATAACTTTTCTTTCAAGGAGTAAGCTTCTTTAAATTTTATGGTTACAGTCACCATCTGTAGTGATTTTGGAGCCCCCCAAAATAAAGTCTGACACTGTTTCCACTATTTCCCCATCTATTTCCCATGAAGTGATAGGACCAGATGCCATGATCTTCGTTTGCTGAATGTTGAGCTTTAAGCCAACTTTTTCACTCTCCACTTTCACCTTCATCAAGAGGCTTTTTAGTTCCTCTTCACTTTCTGCCAGAAGGGTGGTGTCATCTGCATATCTGAGGTTATTGATATTTCTCCCGGCAATCTTGATTCCAACTTGGGCTTCTTCCAGTCCAGCATTTCTCATGATGCACTCTGCATATAAGTTAAATAACCAGGGTGACAATATACAACCTTGACGTGCTCCTTTTCCTATTTGGAAACAGTCTGTTGTTCCATGTCCAGTTCTAACTGTTGCTTCCTGACCTGCATACAGATTTCTCAAGAGGCAAGTCAGGTGGTCTGGTATTCCCATCTTTTTCAGAATTTTCCACAGTGTATTGTGATCCACACAGTCAAAGGCTTTGGCATAGTCAATAAAACAGAAATAGATGCTTTTCTGGAACTCTGTTGCTTTTTCCATGATCCAGCAGATGTTGGCAATTTGATCTCTGGTTCATCTGCCTTTTCTAAAACCAGCTTGAACATCAGGAAGTTCATGGTTTACATATTGCTGAAGCCTGGCTTGGAGAATTTTGAGCATTACTTTACTAGCGTGTGAGATGAGTGCAATTGTGTGGTAGTTTGAGCATTCTTTGGCATTGCCTTTCTTTGGGATTGGAATGAAAACTGACCTTCTCCAGTCCTGTGGCAACTGTTGAGTTTTCCAAATTTGCTGGCATATTGAGTGTAGCACTTTCACAGCATCATCTTTCAGGATTTGGAATAGCTCAACTGGAATTCCATCACCGCCACTAGCTTTGTTCATAGGGATGCTTTCTAAGACCCACCTGACTTCACATTCCAGGATGTCTGGCTCTAGGTCAGTGATCACATCATCGTAATTATCTGGGTCGTGAAGATCTTTTTTGTACAATTCTTCTGTGTATTCCTGCCATCTCTTCTTAATATCTTCTGCTTCTGTTAGGTGTGTACCATTTCCGTCCTTTATTGAGCACATCTTTGCATGAAATTTTCCTTTGGTATCTCTGATTTTCTTGAAGAGATCTCTAGTCTTTCCCATTCTGTTTTTTTTTTTTTTTTTTTTTGTCTATTTCTTTGCATTGATTGCTGAAGAAGGCTTTCTTATTTCTTCTTGCTATTCTTTGGAACTCTGCATTCAGATGCTTATATTGTTCCTTCTCTCCCTTGTTTTTCCCTTCTCTTCTTTTCACAGCTATTTGTAAGGCCTCCCCAGACAGCCATTTTGCTTTTTTGCATTTCTTTTCTATGGGAATGGTCTTGATCCCTGTCTCCTGTACAATGTCACGAACCTCATTCCATAGTTCATCAGGCACTCTATCAGATCCAGTCCCTTAAATCTATTTCTCACTTCCACTGTATAAACAAAAGGGATTTGATTTAGGTCATACCTGAATGGTCTAGTGGTTTTCCCTACTTTCTTCAATTTAAGTCTGAATTTGGCAATAAGGAGTTCATTGTCTGAGCCACAGTCAGCTCCTGGTCTTGTTTTTGCTGACTGTATAGAGCTTCTCCATTTTGGCTGCAAAAAATACAATCAATCTGATTTCGGTGTTGACCTTCTGGTGATGTCCATGTATAGAGTCTTCTCTTGTGTTGTTGGAAGAGGACCACTGACAGAATGTGGTCCACTGGAGAAGGGAATGGCAAACCACTTCAGTATTCTTGCCTTGAAAGCCCCATGAACAGTATGAAAAGGCAAAATGATAGGATATTGAAGGAGAAACTCCCCAGGTCTGTAGGTGCCCAATATGCTACTGGAGATCAGTGGAGAAATAACTCCAGAAAGAATGAAGGGATGGAGCCAAAGCAAAAGGAATACCAAGCTGTGGATGTGACTGGTGATAGAAGCAAGGTCCGATGCTGTAAAGAGCAATATTGCATAGGAACCTGGAATGTTAGGTCCATGAATCAAGGCAAATTGGAAGTGGTCAAACAAGAGATGACATGAGTGAATGTTTACATTCTAGGAATCAGTGAACTAAAACGGACTGGAATGGGTGAGTTTAACTCAGATGGCCATTGTATCTACTACTGTGGGCAGGAATCCCTCAGAAGAAATGGAGTGGCCATCATGGTCAACAAAAGAATCCAAAATGCAGTACTTGGATGAAATCTCAAAAATGACTGAATGATCTCTGTTCGTTTCCAAGGCAAACCATTCAATATCACAGTAATCCAAGTCTATGCCCCAACCAGTAATGCTGAAGAAGCTGAAGTTGAACGGTTCTATGAAGACCTACAAGACCTTTTAGAACTAACACCCAAAAAAGATGTCTTTTTCATTATAGGAGACTGCAATGCAAAAGTAGGAGGTCAAGAAATACCTGGAGTAACAGGCAAATTTGGCCTTGGAATACGGAATGAAGCAGGGCAAGACTAGTAGAGTTTTACCAAGAAAATGTACTGGTCATAACAAACACCCTCTTCCAACAACAGAAGAGAAGACTATACATGGACATCACCAGATGGTCAACACCGAAATCAAGGCCAAAGACACCCCCAAACACATTCCTGGTCTAGGCGCTACCTTTCAGAGAGGTAAGACTCAGATTCATTCACCAGAATACAGGCACAAGTCCCTCAACCATGAAACTTTCACTAGGCACTGGACCAACTACACCCATGGGGGGAGACTCCACAGTTAAGAGGAATGATGACCTTTCAGCCTACAGACAGGAGACCCCAAACACAGTGAAGTAAACAAAATGAAAAGTGAGAGAAATATTCAGCAGGCAAAAGAACATGATAAAAACCCACCAGGCCAAACAAAAGAGGAAGAGATAGGGAGTCTACCTGAAAAGTAACTCAGAATAATGATAGTAAAGATGATCCCAAATCTTGAAAACAAAATGGAGACAGATAAACAGACTGGAGGCATGAATCGAGAAGTTCTAAGAAATGTTTACCAAGGACCTGGAAGATTTAAATAATAAACAATATTTAATGAACAACACAATAACTGAGATGAAATGTTCATTAGAGGAAACCAATAGCAGAACTGAAGCAGACGACCTGATAAGCCAACTGAAAGATAGAATGATGGAAATAACTGACACAGAGCAGAATAAAGAAAAAAAAAAAGAAGAAGAAGAAATGAAGACAGCCTCAGAGACCTTTGGGAAGACATTAAATACCTCAGTGTTCAAATCATAGTTGTCCCAGAAGAGGACAAAAAGAAAGGTTATGAGAAAATACTTGAGGATAATATAGTTGAAATTTTCCCTAAAATGGGAAAGGGAATAGCCACTCAAATATAGAAAGGTCAGAGAGTCATATACAGCATAACACCAAGGGGAAACAGACCAAAACACCTATTAATCAAACTAATAAAAAATAAACACAAATAACTAATATTAAAAGGAGCAAGTGAAAAATAACATAACATACAAGGAGATCCCCATAAGGCTAACAGCTGATCTTTCAACAGAAACTCTTCAGGGCAGAAGAAAATGGGAGGATATACTTAAAGTGATGAGAGGGAAAAATCTACAACCAAGATTCCTCTATCCAGCAATGATCTCATTCAGATTCAAAGGAGAAACCAAGTCATTACAGACAAGCAAAAAATAAGAGAATTCAGCAACATTAAACCAGCTTCAGAAGAAATACTAAAGGAACTTCTTTAGACAGGAAACAAAAGATCAAGAAAAGGCATATAAAAACAAACCCCCAAACAATAAAATCAATGGCAATAGGATCAAATATATCAATAATTAACTTAAATGTAACTGGAATAAGAAAGCTCCAACCAAAAGTCACAGACTGCATACAAAAACAATACCCCTATATATACTGTCTTCAAGAGACCCACTTCAGACCTAGGGATACATACAGATTGAAAGTGAAGATCTGGAAAAAAGATAATCCATGCAAATGGAAATAAAAAGAAAATGGGAGTAGCAATACTTATATCAGATAAAATATATTGTACAATAAAGACTGTTACAAGAGACAATGAAGGACAATAGTGGATAATAATGATGCAGCAATCCCATTCACCATTGTAACAAAAACAATAAAATACTAAGAAATAAATCTACCTTAACAGGCAAATGGCTTGTATGCAGAAAAATATAAGACACTGATAAAAGTAAAACAACACAAAAAGATGGAGAGATATACCATGTTCTTGGATAGGAAGAATTAATGTTGTGAAAACGACCATACTATCCAAAGCAATCTACAGATTAAATATGATCCCTATTAAACTACCAGTGGTATTTTTTATGGAACAAGAACAAATAATTTTCAGCTTGTATCAAAACACAAATGGTCCTAAATAGCCATAGTATTCTTGAAGAAGTAGAATGGAGCTGGAGGAATCAATCTTCCTGACTTAAAACTATATTACAAAGCTACAGCCACCAATATAGTGTGGTATTGGTACAAAAACAGAAATATGAAACAATGGAGCAAGATAGAAAGCCTGGAGATAATCCCACACACCTATGGGCAACTTATCTTTGACAAAGGGGACAAAAGCATACAATGGAGAAAAGATAATATCTTCAATAAGTAGTGCTGGGAAAAATGGACAGCTACATGTCAAAGGATGAAACTGGAACACTTCCTAATACCATACACAAAAATTAACTCAAAATGGATTGAAGACCTAAGTATAAAACCAGAAAATATAAAACTCTTAGAGGAAAACATAAGCAGAAAACTCTTTAATATGTTACAGCGAAGTCTTCTGTGACCACACCCCCTAGAATAATGGAAATAAGAACAAAAATAAACAAATGGGATCTAATTCAACTTAAAAGCTTTTGTACAACAAAGGAAACTATAAACTGAAAAGACAACCCTCAAAACTGGAGAAAATAATAACAAATGGAACAGCTGACAAAAGAGTAATCTCCAAAATACAGAAGCAGCTCATATAGCTCAATACCAGAAAAGTAAGCAACCCAGTCAAAAAATGGGGGAAACCTAAACAGACATTTCTCCTAAGAAGACATAAAAATGACTAATAATCACATGGAAACATGCTCAACATTGCTCATTATTAAGGAAATGCAAATCACAATGACAATGAAGTATTACCTCATACCCGTCAGAATGGCCATCATCAAAATGTCTACAAACAGTAAATACTGAAGAGAGTGTGAAGAAAAGGAACCCTCTTGTACTGTTGTTGGGAATCCAAATTGATACAGCCACTATGGAGCACAGTATAGAGATTCCTTTAAAAACTAGGAATTAAACTACCATATGACCCAACAATCTCACTACTAGGCATATATCTCAAGGAAATCATAATAGAAAGTATATATGCATCCCAATGTTCATTGAAGCACTGTTTACAATAGCTAGGACATGGAAGCAACCTACATGTCCATTTATGGAGAAATGTACAAAGAAGATGTGGTACATATACACAATGAAATACTACTCAGCCATAAAAAGTAATTCATTTGAGTCAGTTCTAATGTGGTGGATGAATTCAAAAAGCCTATTAAAAAGAGTGAAGTCAGAAAGAGAAAAACAAACATTGTATACTAATGCATGCTTATGGAATCTAGAAAAATGGTACTGATGATTCTATTTGCAGGGCAGCAAAGGAGACACAGATGTATTGGACATAGTGGCAGAAGAGAGTGGGATGATTTGAGAGAGTAGCATAGAAACTTATACATTACCATGTGAAAAATGGAGAGCCAATGGAAAGATCCCCTGGAGGTGGGCATGGAAACCCACTCCAGTATTCTTGCCTGGATAATCCCATGGTCAGAGGAGTCTGGCAGGCTACAGTCCACAGGGTCACAACAAGTCCGACATGACTGTGTGACTAAGCATGGTGACCATTTGCTGTATAACACAGGGAAACCAAAGCTGGTGCTCTGTGACAACCTAGAGAGATGGAAAGGGATGGGATGTTGGAAGGATGATCAAGGAGGGAGAGTATGTATACCTATAGCTGATTCATGTTGTTATATGGCAGAAACCAACACAGCATTGTAATTATTCTCCAATTAAAAATAAAGGAAAACTAAAAATGCAAATAAAAAATGGAGACAGATTAAAGGACCTCTGAGAGAACATCAATAGTACTAATATCTGCATTATAGATATCCTAGAAGGAGAAGAGAGAAAGATAAAGGATTCAAAAATGTATTTAATGAAATCATGGCTGAAAACTTTCCCAATATTAATAAGAAAACAGATATCTTGGTGCAGGAATTGCAAATAGTCCCAAATAAGAGAAATCAAAGGAGAACCATATCACATATAGCACAATTAAAATGCCAAAATTAAAAGAAAAAGAGAATTCTAAATACCGCTAAAGAAGAATGAATTATCATATACAAGGGAATGCCCAAAAGATATCAGCTGAATTTTCTGAAGAAACATTACAGGTCAGACTGAAGTGGCATAATAGTAAAGCACCAAAACAGGAAATTTTACAATCTAGGAGAATCTACTTGCAATATTATCATTCAAAATTGAAGGAGAGAGAGAGAGAGAGAAAAAAAAAAAAAAAACCACTTTTCAGACAATCAAAAACCAAAAGAGCTAATCAATACTAAATTCACTCTAAAATAAAGCATTAAAGGAGTCTTTTATAAGTGGATAAGAAAAGCTTATAACACCAAGTAAGAATTTACAGGAAAAACACAATTCTATTTGTAAAGGAAAATATACAGTAAATGGTGTGGATCAACAACTTAAATATGGTAGAATATTTATTAAAATAATGGCAATGAAACATGTAAAATATCATGTAGGAAACGAGTTGCCAGTCCAGGTTCGATGCATGATGCTGGATGCTTGGGGCTGGTGCACTGGGACGGCCCAGAGGGATGGTATGGGGAGGGAGGAGGGAGGAGGGTTCGGGATGGGGAACACATGTATACCTGTGGCGGATTCATTTTGATATTTGGCAAAACTAATACAATTATGTAAAGTTTAAAAATAAAATAAAATTAGAGAAGAAAAAAAAAATAAAAAAAAATAAATAAATAAAATCTAAAAACAAAACAAAAAAAAATAAAATATACAAATTTTTAAATCCACTATAGCTACAATAAACTGTTGAGATAAACATGAAGATGAGAAACATGATATAATAAAAATAAAAAGTACAGGAGAGTTAAAAAAAGGAAGAATTTTAAGAATGTGTTCGAACTTAAATGACTGTAGCCTAAGAGAAGCAGATATAGTCATAGATGAACATATACGAACCCCATGAAGACCACAAAGCAAAAATATACAGTAGATACACAACTAGAGATAAAGGAACACAAGCACACGACAGAAGAAAATAATGAATCCACAAGAGAAAAAGCTAAAAAAAAAAAAAGTGAAACACTACAAAAACAACCAGACAACAAGTTTTAAAATGGCCGTAAAGATATAAGCATCTGAATGCAGAGTTCCAAAGAATAGCAAGAAGAGAAAAGAAAGCCTTCCTTAGTGACAATGCAAAGAGATAGAGGAAAACAACAGAATGGGAAAGACTCGAGATCTCTTCAAGAAAATTAGAGATACCAAGGGAATATTTCATGCAAAGATGGGCTAGATAAAGGACAGAAATAGTATGGACCTAACAGAAGCAGAAGATATTAAGAAGAGGTGGCAAGAATACACAGAGAAACTGTACAAAAAAGATCTTCACGAGCCAGATAATTACGATGGTGTGATCACTGACCTAGAGCCAGACATCCTGGAATGTGAAGTCAAGTGGGTCTTAGAAAGCATCACTATGAACAAAGCTAGTGGCGGTGATGGAATTCCAGTTGAGCTATTTCAAACCCTGAAAGATGATGCTGTGAAAGTGCTGCACTCAATATGCCAGCAAATTTGGAAAACTCAACAGTTGCCACAGGACTGGAAAAGGTCAGTTTTCATTCCAATCCCAAAGAAAGGCAATGCCAAAGAATGCTCAAACTACCACACAATTGCACTCATCTCACACGCTAGTAAAGTAATGCTCAAAATTCTCCAAGCCAAGCTTCAGCAATATGTAAACCATGAACTTCCTGATGTTCAAGCTGGTTTTAGAAAAGGCAGATGAACCAGAGATCAAATTGCCAACATCTGCTGGATCATGGAAAAAGCAACAGAGTTCCAGAAAAACATCTATTTCTGCTTTATTGACTATGCCAAAGCCTTTGACTGTGTGGATCACAATACACTGTGGAAAATTCTGAAAGAGATGGGAATACCAGACCACCTGACTTGCCTCTTGAGAAATCTGTATGCAGGTCAGGAAGCAACTGTTAGAACTGGACATGAAACAGCAGACTGGTTCCAAATACGAAAAATAGTACGTCAAGGTTATATATTGTCACCTTGCTTATTTAACTTATATGCAGAGTATAGCATGAGAAACGCTGGACTGGAAGAAACACAAGCTGGAATCAAGATTGCCAGGAGAAATACGAATAACCTCAGATATACAGATGACATCATCCTTATGGCAGAAAGTGAAGAGGAGCTAAAAAGCCTCTTGATGAAAGTGAAAGTGGAGAGTGAAAAAGTTGGCTTAAAGCTAAACATTCAGAAAACGAAGATCATGGCATCTCGTCCCATCACTTCTTGGGGAATAGATGGGGATACAGTGGAAACAGTGTCAGACTTTATTTTTTTGGCCTCCAAAATCAGTGCAGATGGTGACTGCAGCCATGAAATTAAAAGACACTTACTCTTGGAAGGAAAGTTATGACCAACCTAGATAGCATATTCAAAAGCAGAGACATTACTGTGCCAACTTTGTACTGTGCCTTGGTTTTTCTTGTAGTCATGTATGGATGTGAGAGTTGGACTGTGAAGAAAGCTGAGCACCGAAGAATTGATGCTTTTGAACTGTGGTGTTGGAGAAGACTCTTGAGATTCCCTTGGACTGCAAGGAGATCCAACCAGTCCATTCTGAAGGAGATCAGCCCTGGGATTTCTTTGGAGAGAATGATGCTGAAGCTGAAACTCCAGTACTTTGGCCACCTCATGCAAAGGGCTGACTCATTGGAAAAGACTCTTATGTGCTGGGAGGGATTGGGGGCAGGAGGAGAAGGGGACGACAGAGGATGAGATGG
This sequence comes from Bos grunniens, assembly GCF_055505025.1. NCBI lineage: Eukaryota > Metazoa > Chordata > Mammalia > Artiodactyla > Bovidae > Bos > Bos grunniens. The sequence continues at coordinate 70,400,149 of NC_141194.1, forward strand.
ATGTATGGCATCACTAACTCGATGGATGTGAGTCTGAGTGAACTCCGGGAGTTTGTGATGGACAGGGAGTCCTGGAGTGCTGCTGTTCATGGGGTCACAAAGAGTCAGACACGACTGAGTGACAGAACTGAACTGAACTGATGTATATATGTATCAACAATTGCTTTAAATTCAATGTACTTATTGCTTCAATCAAAAGACATAGGGTGGGTTCAATGAATAAAAAAGACCAGTCTCTATACTATTCATAAAAAAAGGGAAAAAAGATCTATAAAAGCAAGCCCCAATCAATTAAAGAAAATGGCAATAAGAATGTGCATAATTATGCTAAATGTAAATGGATTAAATGCTGGAACCCAAGATTTCAAGTGGCCAAAAGGATACAAAAATAAAAGCTGTATATGTGTTGCCTACAAGAAACTCACATCAGATGTAAATAAACACAGACTGGAAGTGAGTGGATGCAAAAATATACTTCATACAAATGGGAATGGAAATAAATTTGGGGTAGCAAAACTCATATAAGATGAAGTAGAATATAAACAGTTTAAAATACAATTCAAAGAAGAGCTTTATATGATAAAGGGATTAATATAATAAAAGGATATTATGTATGTATATATATGTATATTATGTGATCACTTAAATATAAAGCAAACATTAGAGACATAAAGGAAGAAATTGACAATAATATGAAAATGATAGGGGATTTTTATACCCTGCTTATACCAATCAGCAGATCATCCAGATAGAAAATCAAGAAGGAAACAGTGGTGTTATATGACACAATAAACCAGTTTGTCTTGAGAAACACTTACAGGACATTTCATATAAAATGAGTAGAATATACATTATTTTCAAATGCACATGGAATATTCTCTAGGATAGATCACATTTAGTTCAGTTCAGTTCAGTCACTCAGTCATGTCCTACTCTTTGTGACCCAATGAACTGCAGCACGCCAGGCCTCCCTGTCCATCACCAACTCCCAGAGCCCACCCAAACCCATGTCAACTGAGTTGGTGATGACATCGAACGATCTCATCCTCTGTCATCCCCTTCTCCTCCAGCCCTCAATCTTTCCCAGCATCAGGGTCTTTTAATGAGTCAGCTATTCACATCAGGTGGCCAAAGTACTGGAGTTTCAGCTTCAACATCAGTCCTTCCAATGAACACCCGGGACTGCTCTCCTTTAGGATGGACTGGTTGAATCTCTTTGTAGTCCAAGGGACTCTCAAGAGTCTTCTCCAACACCACAGTTCAAAAGCATCAATTCTTCGGGGCTCAGCTTTCCTTATACTCCAACTCTCACATTCATACATGATCACTGGAAAAATAATAACCTTGACCAGATGGACCTTTGTTGACAAAGTAATGTCTCAGCTTTTTAATATACTGTGTAGGTTGGCCATAACTTTCTTTCCAAGGAGTAAGTGTATTTTAATTTCATGGCTGCAGTCACCATCTGCAGTGTTTTTGGAGCCCCAAAAAATAAAGTCAGCCACTGTTTCCAATGTTTCCCCATCTAATTGCCATGAGGTGATGGGACTGGATGCCATGATCTTAGTTTTCTGAATGTTGAGCTTTAAGTCAACTTTTTCACTCTCCTATTTCACTTTCATCAAGAGGCTCTTGAGTTCTTCACTGTCTGTCATAAGGGTGGTGTCATCTGCATATCTGAGGTTATTGATATTTCTCCCAGCAATCTTGATTCCAGCTTGTGCTTCATCCAGCTCAGCGTTTCTCATGATGTACTCTGCATGTAAGTTAAAAAATCAGAGTGACAATATACAGCCTTGACGTACTCCTTTTCCTATTTGGAACCAGTCTGTTGTTCCATGTCCAGTTATAACTGTTGCTTCCTGACCTGCATACAGATTTCTCAAGAGGCAGGTCACGTGGTCTGGCATTCCCATTTCTTGAAGAATTTTCCACAATTTATTGTGATCCATACAGTCAAAGGCTTTGGCATAGTCAGTAAAGCAGAAATAGATGTCTTTCTGGAACTCTGTTTCTTTTTTTGATTATTCAGTGGAGGTTGGCAATTTGATCTCTGGTTCTTCTTCTTTTTCTAAAACCAGCTGGAACATCTGGAAGCTCATGGTTCACGTATTGCTGAAGCTTGGCTTGGAGAATTTTAAGCATCACTTTACTATCTTGTGAGATGAGTGCAATTGTGCAGTAGTTTGAACATTCTTTGGCATTGCCTTTCTTTTGTACTGGAATGAAAACTGACCTTTCCCAGTCCTGTGGCCACTGCTGAGTTTTCCAAATTTGCTGGCATATTGAGTGCAGCACTTTCACAACATCATCTTTCAGGATGACAGAATGTGATCCACTGGAGAAGGGGATGGCAAACCACTTCAGCATTCTTGCCTTGAGAACTTCATGAACAGTATGAAACGGCAAAAAGATAGGACAATGGAATATGAAATCCCCAGGTCGGTAGGTGCCCAATATGCTATTGGAGATCAGTGGAGAAATAACTCCAGAAAGAATGAAGGGATGGAGCCAAAGCAAAAACAACACCCAGTTGTGGATGGGACTGTTGATAGAAGCAAGGTTCAGTGCTGTAAAGAGCAATATTGCATAGGAACCTGGAATGTTAGGTCCATGAATCAAGGCAAATTGGAAGTGGTCAAACAGGAGATAAGAGTGAGCATTGACATTCTAGGAATCAGCAAAAAGATGGACTGGAATGGGCGAATTTAAGTTAGATGACCATTATATCTTCTACTGTGGGCAGGGATACCTTAGAAGAAATGGAGTAGCCATCATATTTCGCATTCTAGGCCACTAAAATGGTCTCAACAAATTTAACAGTATAAAAATTACAGTAAGAATGTTTGTACAACATGGTATGAAATTAGAAATCAATTGCAAGAAGAAAAATGTGAAGAAAAAAAAATAGTCACACGTGTAGAGTAAACAACATGCTACTAGAAAATCAATGGATCAATGAACACATAAAATAGAGAACCAGAAAATACCTTGAGGCAAATGAAAAAAAAAAAAAAAATACAACTTTCCAAAACCTATGAAACACACCAGAAGCAGTTCTAAGAGTGAAATTTGTAGTGATACAGGCCTATCTCAAAATCCTGTATCAACATAACCTACCATCTAAAGAAATAAAAAAAAGAAAAAAAGAAAAAGATGAACAAAGTCTAAAGTCAGGAGAAAGAAAGAAATAATAGCAATCAGAAAGCATAAATAGAGACAAAAATATAAAAGATCAATAAAACTAAGATATATTTTGGCAAAGATAAACAAAATTGATAATTCTTTAGCCAGACTCAATAAGGAAAAAAAGAGAGGGCTCAAATAAACAAAATAAGAAGTGGAGGAAGAAATTACCACTACTACTACTACAGCAATACAAAAAAATCATAAAATACTATGAACAATTTTATATGAACAAATTAGACAATCTAGAATAAATGTAAACATTTCTAGAAACATACAACTTTCCAAAGTGAATCAGGAAGAAATATATAATCTGAATAAAACAATCACTAACAGTGAAGTTGAATTTGTAATAAGAAATTAGATTAAAAAAATAAATAAATAAGTGCATCCAGGTAGGCGGTCCTAAGATGGTGGAAGAATAGACTGGGAGACCACTTTCTTCCCCACAAATTCATCAAAAGATCATTTGAACACTGAGTAAATTCCACAAAACAACTTCTGAATGCCAGCAGAGGGCATCAGGCACCCAGAAAAGCAGCCCATTGTCTTCGAAAGGAGGTAGGAAAAATTAGATAAAAAGAGAGACAAAAGAGGTAGGGACGGAGATCCGTCCTGGGAAGGGAGCCTTAAAAAAGTGAGAAGTTTCCAAACACCAGGAAACACTCTCAGTGGCGAATCTGTGGCGAGCCTTGGAAACTCAGAGGGCAACATAACCAGGAGTAAAAATAAATAAATAATTACAACCCACAGACTAAGTGCCCAATGTTAACTCCCAGAGGAGAAGCAGCACAGATGGCTGAGTCCGCCACTAGCAAGAGGGGGATGGGTAGGGAGGTGCAGGTTGCATTGCTTAGAGTAAGGACAGGGCCTGAATGCCCCAAGGGCAATTTAAGGGAATTAACTCGAGATAGGCAAATTGGAAGTGGTCAAACAAGAGACGGCAAGAGTGAATGTCGACATTCTAGGAATCAGCGAACTAAAATGGACTGGAATGGGTGAGTTTAACTCAGATGACCATTATATCTACTACTGCGGGCAGGAATCCCTCAGAAGAAATGGAGTAGCCATCATGGTCAACAAAAGAGTCGAAACTGCAGTACTTGGATGCAATCCCCAAAATGACAGAATGATCTCTGTTCGTTTCCAAGGCAAACCATTCAATACCAGAGTAATCCAAGTCTATGCCCCAACCAGTAATGCTGAAGAAGCTGAAGTTGAACGGTTCTATGAAGACCTACAAGACCTTTTAGAATTAATACCCAAAAAAGATATCCTTTTCATTATAGGGGACTGCAATGCAAAAGTAGGAAGTCAACAAACACCTGGAGTAAAAGGCAAATTTGGCCTTGGAATATGGAATGAAGAAGGGCAAAGACTAAGAGACTTTTGCCAAGAAAATGCACTGGTCATAACAAACACCCTCTTCCAACAACAGAAGAGAAGACTCTATACATGGACATCACCAGATGGTCAACACTGAAATCAGATTGATTATATTCTTTGCAGCCAAAGATTGAGAAGCTCTATACAGTCAACAAAAACAAGACCAGGAGCGGACTGTGGCTCAGATCATGAACTCCTTATTGCCAAATTCAGACTTAAATTGAAGAAAGTAGGGAAAATCACTAGACCATTCAGGTATGACGTAAGTCAAATCCCTTATGTTTATACAGTGGAAGTGAGAAATAAATTTAAGGGCCTAGATCTAATAGATAGAGTGCCTGATGAACTATGGGATGAGGTTCGTGACATTGTACAGGAGACAGGGATCAAGACCATTCCATGGAAAAGAAATGCAAAAAAGCAAAATGGCTGTCTGGGGAGGCCTTACAAATAGCTGTGAAAAGAAGAGAAGGGAAAAACAAGGGAGAGAAGGAAAGATATAGGCGTTTGAATACAGAGTTCCAAAGAATAGCAAGAAGAGATAAGAAAGCCTTCCTCAGCAATAAATGCAAAGAAATAGAGGAAAACAACAGAATGGGAAAGACTAGAGATCTCTTCAAGAAAATTAGAGACACCAAGGGAATATTTCATGCAAAGATGGGCTTGATAAAGGACAGATATGGTATGGACCTAACAGAAGCAGAAGATATTAAGAAGAGTTGGCAAGAATACAGAGAAGAACTGTACAAAAAAGATCTTCATTACTCAGATAATCACGATGGTGTGATCACTCATCTTGAGCCGGATATCCTGGAATGTGAAGTCAAGTGGGCCTTAGAAAGCATCAGTACAAAAAAAGCTAGTGGAGGTGATGGAATTCCAGTTGAGCTACTTCAAATCCTGAAAGATGATGCTGTGAAAGTGCTGCACTCAATATGCCAGCAAATTTGGGAAATTCAGCAGTGGCTACAGGACTGGAAAAGATCAGTTTTCATTCCAATTCCAAAGAAAGGCAATGTCAAAGAATGCTCAAACTACTGCATAATTGCACTCATCTAACATGCTAGTAAAGTAATGCTCAAAATTCTCCAAGCCAGGCTTCAGCAATACGTGAACTGTGATGTTCCTGATGTTCAAGGATGTTTTAGAGAAGGCAGAGGAACCAGAGATCAAATTGCCAACATCTGCTGGATCATGGAAAAAACAAGAGAGCTCCAGAAAAACATCTATTTCTGCTTTATTGACTATGCCATAGCCTTTGACTGTGTGGATCACAATAAACTGTGGAAAATTCTGAAAGAGATGGGAATACTGGACCACCTGACCTGCCTCTTGAGAAATCTGTATGCAGGTCAGGAAGCAACAGTTAGAACTGGACATGGAACAACAGACTGGTTCCAAATAGGAAAAGGAGTACATCAAGGCTGTATATTGTCACCCTGTTTATTTAACTTATATGCAGAGTACATCATGAGAAACGCTGGACTGGAACAAGCACAAGCTGGAATCACGATTGCCAGGAGGAATATCAATCACCTCAGATATTCAGATGACACCAGCCTTATGGCAGAAAGTGAAGAGGAACTAAAAAGCCTCTTGATGAAAGTGAAAGTGGAGAGTGAAAATGTTGGCTTAAAGCTCAACATTCAGAAGACAAAGATCATGGCATACTGTCCCATCACTTCATGGGAAATAGATGGGGAAACAGTGAAAACAGTGTCAGACTTTATTTTTGGGGCTCCAAAATCACTGCAGATGGTGACTGCAGCCATGCAATTAAAAGACGCTTACTCCTTGGAAGGAAAGTTATGACCAACCTAGATAGCATATTCAAAAGCAGAGACGTTACTTTGCCAACAAGGGTTCGTCTAGTCAAGGCTATGATTTTTCCTGTGGTCATGTATGGATGTGAGAGTTGGACTGTGAAGAAGGCTGAGCACCGAAGAATTGATGCTTTTGAACTGTGGTGTTAGAAACGACTCTTGAGAGTCCCTTGGACTGCAAGGAGATCCAACCAGTCCATTCTGAAGGAGATCAGCCCTGGGATTCCTTTGGAGGGAATGATGCTGAAGCTGAAACTCCAGTACTTTGGCCACCTCATGCAAAGGGTCAAGTCAATGGAAAAGACTCTGATGCTGGGAGGGATTGGGGACAGGATGAGAAGGGGACGACAGAGGATGAGATGGCTGGATGGCATCACTAACTCAATGGACGTGAGTCTGAGTGAACTGTGGAAGTTCGTGATGGACAGGGAGGCCTGGCGTGCTGTGATTCATGGGATCGCGCAGAGTCAGACACGACTGAGCTACTGAACTGAACTGAACTCGAGGTAGGAAACCAGACTGTAGGATAGCTACCCCACGAAAAGCCCTAACCTAAGACACCACCAGGCCCACTCACAGAGCAAAGGACTGACTAGAGCAAGCCAGCTTTGGATCAGACCATCCACTGCCGGAGACAGGCAGGCGAGGGCAGTCAGAGCCAGAAAGGTACAAATGCGGTCCCAGAGAGGCATCATCTACCAATCTGCAAGCAGGCTTCATTGTTAACCAAGATTTTTTTTGATTCTGGACGGTCAACATTTGCCTGAGAAGGTGCGCCAGTTGTACACCCAGAAAACCGAATGGCAGGGACGGAGGGGAGGCGATAAGTCGCAGCGACCTCACTCACAAACACCTGGTCACCTGACCTGCTTGGACCTGGGAAGTACACAAAACGCAGGCCCAACCCTGTCTGCGCCTTTGAGGAATATCCAAGTACCTGAATCTGAGCGGCTTAGACTTGGGAAGTGCATACAACCCAGGGCTGGCCTCAGACAGTTCCCGTCAGAGCAATCTAGAGCCTAAGCAGTGTAGACACAGAAAGCACACACGCCATGAGTGGGGACAAACCCAGTTTGGCTGAGACATTGTGAGCAGACACCAGTCGTATTTGTTTGCAGTGATCTTCCCTCCCCACAGCACGACTGAACAAGTGAGCCTAAAAATGTGTCCCCCACCGCCCCCTTGTGGCAGGGTGGAAATTAGACACTGAAGAGACCAGCAAACAGAAGAAGCTAAAACAGAGGGAACCGCCTTGGAAGTGACAGGTGCAACAGATTAAAACCCTGTAGTTAGTATCAACTACTTAGGAAGGGGCTTATAGATCTTGAGAATTATAAGCTGGATCAAGGAACTATCTGAAAATGAACTGACCCCACACTCTCCACAACAACACCAGAGAAAGTCCTAGATATATTTTTACTATTATCATTCTTTAATATTTTTTATTTTTTTTTAAATTTTTAAGTCCTCTATTACTCCTTTAATTTTCATTTTTATAACCTACTATTACTTTGCAAGAAAAAAAGACCCTATTTTTTTAAAGCAAAATTCATATATATATATATTATAATTTTGGTGACTTTATTTTTTTTCTTTAATATTGTATTTTTGAGAATTCAACCTCTACTCTTGATTTTGAATCTTTGCTTTTTGGTATTTGTTATCAGTTTTGTACCTTTAAGAACCCAATCTTCAACACTCACTTTTACTTGGGAGTGGGATTACTGGCTTGACTGCTCTCTCCCCGTTTGGACTCTCCTTTTTCTCTACCAGGTCGCCTCTATCTCCTCCCTTGCCCTTCTCTTTTCTACACAACTCTGTGAATCTATTTGTGTGTTCTAAACTGTGGAGAACATTTAGGGAACTGATTACTGGCTGGATCTGTCTCTCTCTTTTTGATTCCCGCCTTTATCCTCCTGGCCACCTCTGTCTCATTCCTCCCTCTTCTCTTCTCTGTATAACTACATCAACATCTCTGAATGCTCCAGACTGGAGTGCACATAAGAAATGATTACTGGCTAGCTTACTCTCTCCTCTTTTGATTCCTCCTCTTCTCCTCCTGGTCAACTCTATCTCCCTCTTCCATCTTCTCTTCTCCATGAAACTCTGTGAACCTCTCTGGGTGTCCCTCACTGTGGAGAAACTTTTCATCTTTAACCTAGATGTTTTACCAATGGCAATGTATAGATGGAGAAGTCTTGAGGCTACTGTAAGAATAAGACTTAAAACCAGAAGCAGGAGATTTAAGTCCAAATACTGATAACACCAAAGAACTCCTGACTCCAGGGAACATTAATTGATAGGAGCTCAAAAAACGCCTTCATACCTACACTGAAACCAAGCACCACCCAAGGGCCAACAAGTTCCAAAGAAAGACATACCATGCAAATTCTCCAGCAACACAGAAACGTAGCCCTGAGCTTCAATATAAATGGTTTTTAAAGTCACTCCAAATCCACTGAAATCTCATAACTCATTACTGGACACTTCATTGCACTCCAGAGAGAAGAAATCCAGCTCCAACCACCAGAACACCGACACAAGCTTCTCTAACCAGGAAACCTGGACAAGCCACCTGTTCAAACTCACACACAGCAAGGAAATTCCACAATAAGGAATATTCCACAAACTGCCAGAATGTGGAAAGGCCACACCAAACACAGAAATCTAAACAAGTCGAAGAGGCAGAGGGATACTCAGCAGGTAAAGGAACAGGATAAATGCCCACCAAACCAAAAAAAAAAAAAAAAAGAGGAAGAGATAGGGAATCTACCTGATAGAGAATTCCAAATAATGATAGTGAAAATGATCCAAGATCTTGAAAACAAAATGGGGTTACAGATAAATAGCCTGGATACAAGTATTGAGAAGATGCAAGAAAGGTTTAACAAGGACCTAGGCATGGAAAATCCCATGGATGGAGGAGCCTGGTAGGCTGCAGTCCATGGGGTCTCTAAGAGTCGGGCACGATGGAGTGACTTCACTTTAACATTTCACTTTCATGCATTGGAGAAGGAAATGGCAGCCCACTCCAGTGTTCTTGCCTGGAGAAACCCAGGGATGGGGGAGCCTGGTGGGCTGCCGTCTATGGGGCTGCACAGAGGCGGACATGATTGAAGCGACTTAGAAGCAGCAGTAGGAGAAATAAAAAAGAGTCAATATATAATGAATAATGCAATTCAGTTCAGTTCACTTCAGTCGCTCAGTTGTGTCTGACTCTTTGTGACCCCATGAATCGCAGCACGCCAAACCTCCCTGTCCATCACCAACTCCCGTCACTCACACTCAAGTCCATTGAGTCGGGGATGCCATCCAACCATCTCATCCTCTGTCGTTCCTTTCTCCTCCTGCCCCCAATCCCTCCAAGCATCAGTCTTGTCCAATGAGTCAACACTTTGCATGAGGTGGCCAAAGTACTGGAGTTTCAGCTTTAGCATCATTCCTTCCAAAAAACACCCAGGACTGATCTCCTTTAGAATGGTCTGGTTGGATCTCCTTGCAGTCCAAGGGACTCTCAAGAGTCTTTTCCAACACCACAGTTCAAAAGCATCAATTCTTAGGCGGTCAGCTTTCTTCACAGTCCAACTCTTTCATCCATACATGACCACTGGAAAAACCATGGCCTTGACTAGACGGACCTTTGTTGGCAATGTAATGTCTCTGCTTTTGAATATGCTATCTAGGTTGGTCATAACTTTCCTTCCAAGGAGTAAGTGTCTTTTAATTTCATGGCTGCAATCACCATCTGCAGTGATTTTGGAGCTCAAAACACTAAAGTCAGAGAGTGCCCACTCTCACCACTACTATTCAGCATAGTTTTGGAAGTTTTGGCCACAGTAATCAGAGCAGATGAAGAAATAAAGGGAATCCAGATTGGAAAAGAAGGAAAACTCTCACTGTTTGCAGACGACATGATCCTCTACATAGAAAACCCTGAAGACTCCACCAGAAAATTACTAGAGCAAATCAAAGAATACAGTAAAGTTGCAGGATATAAAATCAACACACAGAAATCCCTTGCATTCCTATACACTAATGAGAAAACAGAAAGAGAAATTAAGGAAACAATTCCGTTCACCATTGCAACGAAAAGAATAAAATACTTAGGAATATATCTACCTAAAGAATCAAAAGACCTATATATAGAAAATTATAAAACACTGATTAAAGAAATCAAAGAGGACTGTAATAGATGGACAAATATACCGTGTTCATGGATTGGAAGAATAAATATAGTGAAAATGAGTATACTACCCAAAGCAATCTATAGATCCAATGGGATCCCTATCAAGCTACCAATGGTATTTTCCACAGAGCTAGAGAAAATGAATTCCACACTTTGTATGGAAATCCAAAAAACCTTGAATAGCCAAAGCAATCTTGAGAAAGAAGAATGGAACTGGAGGAATCATCCTACCTGACTTCAGTCTCTACTACAAAGCCACACTCATCAAGACAGTATGGTCCTGGCACAAAGACAGAAATATAGATGAATGGAAGAAAATAGAAAGCCCAGAGAAATCCATGCACATATGGACACCTTATCTTTGACAAAGGAGACAAGAATATATAATGGAGAAAAGACAATCTCTTTAACAAGTGGTGCTGGGAAAACTGGTCAACCACTTGTAAAAGAATGAAACTAGAACACTTTCTAACACCATACACAAAAATAAATTCAGAATGGACTAAAGATCTAAACATAAGACCAGAAACTATAAAACTCCTAGAGGAGAACATAGGCAAAACACTCTCCGACATAAACCAAAGCAGGATTCTCTATGACCCACCTCCCATAATATTGGAAATGAAAGCAAAAATAAACAAATGAGACCTAATTAAATTAAAAACTTCTGCACAACAAAGGAAACTTTAAGCAAGGTGAAAAGACAGCCTTCAGAATGGGAGAAAATAAGAGCAAATGAAGCAACTGACAAAGGATTAATCTCAAAAATATGCAAGCAACTCCTGTAGCTCAATTCCGGAAAAATAAACGACCCAATCAAAAAATGGGCCAAAGAATTAAACAGCCATTTCTCCAAAGAAGACATACAGATGGCTAAAAAACACATGAAAATATGTTCAACATCACTCATTATGAGAGAAATGCAAATAAAACCCACAATGAGGTACCAATCCACGCCAGTCAGAATGGTTGCTATCTAAAAGTCTACAAGCAATAAATGCTGAAGATGGTGTAGAGAAAAGGGAACCCTCTTACACTGTTGGTGGGAATGCAATCTAGTACAGCCACTATGGAGAACAGTGTGGAGATTCCTTTAAAAACTGGAAATAGAACTGCCATATGACCCAGCAATCACACTGCTGGGCATATACACCAAGGAAACCAGAATTGAAAGAGACACGTGTACCTCAATGTTCATCACAGCGCTGTTTATAATAGCCAGGACATGGAAGCAACCTAGATGCCCATCAGCGGACGAATGGATAAGAAAGCTGTGGTACATATACACAATGGAGTATTACTCAGCCATTAAAAAGAATATATTTAAATCAGTTCTAATGAGGTGGATGCAACTGGAACCTATTATACAGAGTGAAGTAAGGAAGAAGCAAAACACAAATACAGTATAATAATATGTCTATATGGAATTTAGAAAGATGGTATGTGAGACAGCAGAAGAGACACGGATGTATCCGTTCAGTTAAGTCACTCAGCCGTGTCCGACTCTTTGAGACCTCATGAATCACAGCACACCAGGCCTGCCTGTCCATCACCAACTACCAGAAATCAATCAGACTCACGTCCATCGAGGCAGTGATGCCATCCAGCCATCTCATCCTCTGTCGTCCCCTTCTCCTCTTGCCCCCAATCCCTCCCAGCATCAGTCTTTTCCAATGAGTCAACACTTCACATGAGGTGGCCAAAGTACTGGACTTTCAGCTTTAGCATCATTCCTTCCAAAGAAATCCCAGGGCTGATCTTCAGAATGGACTGGTTGGATCTCCTTGCAGTCCAAGGGACTCTCAAGAGTCTTTTCCAACACCACAGTTCAAAAGCATCAATTCTTCGGTGCTCAGCTTTCTTCACAGTCCAACTCTCACATCCATACATGACCACAGGAAAAGTCATAAACTTGACTTGACGGGCTTGGTTGGCAATGTAACGTCTCTGCTTTTGAATATGCTATCTAGGTTGGTCATAACTTTCCTTCCAAGGAGTAAGCGTCTTTTAACTGCATGGCTGAAATCACCATCTGCAGTGATTTTGGAGCCCAGAAAAATAAAGTCTTACACTGTTTCCCCCATCTATTTCCCATGAAGTGATGGTACTGGATGCCATGATCTTCGTTTTCTGAATGTTGAGGTTTAAGCCAACTTTTTCACTCTCCACTTTCACTTTCATCAAGAGGCCTTTTAGTTCTTCTTCACTTTCTGCCATAAGGCTGGTGTAATCTGCATATCTCAGGTTATTGATATTTCTCCTGGCAATCTTGATTCCAGCTTGTGTTTCTTCCAGTCCAGCGTTTCTCATGATGTAATCTGCATATAAGTTAAATAAGCAGGGTGATAATATACAACCTTGATATACTCCTTTTCCTATTTGGAAACAGTCTGCTGTTCCATGTCCAGATCTAACTCTTGCCTCCTGATCTGCATACAGGTTTCTCAAGAGGCAGGTCAGGTGGTCTGATATTCCCAAATCTTACAGAATTTTCCACAGTTTATTGTGATCCACACAGTCAACGGCTTTGGCATAGTCAATAAAGCAGAAATAGATGTTTTCCTGGAACTCTCTTGCCTTTTCCATGATCCAGCGGATGTTGGCAATCTGATCTCTGTTTCCTCTGTCTTTTCTAAAACCAGCTTGAACATCAGGAATTTCACAGTTCACGTATTGCTGAAGCCTGGATTGGAGAATTTTGAGCATTACCTTACGAGTATGTGAGATGAGTGCATTTGTGCGGTAGTTTGAGCACTCTTTGGCATTGCCTTTCTTTGAGATTGGAAGGAAAACTAACCTTTTCCAGGCCTATGGCCACTGCTGGATTTTCCAAATTTGCTGGCATATTGAGTGCAGCACTTTCACAGCATCATCTTTCAGGATTTGGAATAGCTCAACTGGAATTCCATCACCTCCACTAGCTTTGTTTGTAGTGATGCTTTCTAAGGCCCACTTGACTTCACATTCCAGGATGTCTGGCTCTAGGTGAGTGATCACACCATCATGATTATCTGGGTCGTGAAGATCTTTTTTGTACAGTTCTTCTGTGTATTCTTGCCACCTCTTCTTAATATCTTCTTCTTCTGTTAGGTCCATACCATTTCTGTCCTGTAACGAGCCCATCTTTGCATGAAATGTTCCTTTGGTATCTCTGATTTTCTTGAAGAGATCGCTAGTCTTTCCCTTTTTGTTGTTTTCCTCTATTTCTTTGCACTGATCACTGAGGAAGGCTTTCTTTTCTCTTCTTGCTATTCTTTGGAACTCTGCATTCACATGCTTATATCTTTCCTTTTCTCCTTTGCTTTTCACTTCTCTTCTTTTCACAGCTATTTTTAAGGCCTCCCCAGACATCCATTTTTCTTTTTTGCATTTCTTTTCCATGAGGATGGTCTTGATCCCTGTCTCCCATCCAATGTCACGAACCTCATTTCATAGTTCATCAGACACTCTATCTATCATATCTAGGCCCTTAAATCTATTTCTCACTTCCACTGTATAAGGGATTTGATTTAGGTCATACCTGAATGGTCTAGTGGTTTTCCCTACTTTCTTCAATTTAAGTCTGAATTTGCAATAAGGAGTTTACGGTCTGAGCCATAGTCAGCTCCTGGTCTTTTTTTTGTTGTTGACTGTATAGAGCTTCTCCATCTTTGGCTGCAAAGAAAATAATCAATCTGATTTCGGTGTTGACCATCTGGTGATGTCCATGTATAGAGTCTTCTCTTGTGTTGTTGGAAGAGGGTGTTTGTTATGACCAGTGCATTTTCTTGGCAAAAGTCTCTTAGTCTTTGCCCTGCTTCGTTCCGTATTCCAATGCCAAATTTGCCTGTTACTCCAGGTGTTTCTTGACTTCCTACTTTTGCATTCCAGTCTCCTATAATGAAAAGGACATATTTTTTTGGGTGTTAGTTCTAAAAAGTCTTGTAGGTCTTCATAGAACCTTTCAAATTCAGCTTCTTCAGCATTACTGGTTGGGGCATAAACTTGGATTACTGTGATATTGTATGGTTTGCCTCGGAAATGAACAGAGATCATTCTGTTGTTTTTGAGATTGAATCCAAGTACTGCATTTTGGATTCTTTTGTTGACCATGAATGCTACTCCATTTCTTCTGAGGGATTCCTGCCCGCAGTAGTAGATATAATGGTCATCTGAGTTAAATTCACCCATTCCAGTCCATTTTAGTTCGCTGATTCCTAGAATGTCGACATTCACTCTTGCTATCTCTTGTTTGACCATTCCCAATATGTCTTGATTCATGGACCTGACATTCCAAGTTCCTATGCAATATTGCTCTTTACAGCATTGGACCTTGCTTCTATCACCAGTCACATCCACAGCTGGGTATTATATTTGCTTCGGCTCTATCCCTTCATTCTTTCTGGAGTTATTTCTCCACTGATCTCCAGTAGCATATTGGGCACCTACTGACCTGGGGAGTTTCTCTTTCAGTATCCTATTATTTTGCCTTTTCATACTGTTCATGGGGCTCTCAAGGCAAGAATACTGAAGTGGTTTGCCATTCCCTTCTCCAATGGACCACATTCTGTCAGATCTCTCCACCATGACCCGCCTGTCTTGGGTTGCACCATGGGCATGGCTTAGTTTCCTTGAGTTAGACAAAGCTGTGTTCCTTGTGTGATTAGATCAACTAGTTTTCTGTGAGTATGGTATCAGTTTGTCTGCACTCTGATGCCCTCTTGCTACACCTACCGTCTTACTTGGGTTTCTCTTACCTTGGTTGTGGGATATCTCTTCACGGCTGCTCCAGTAAAGCACAGCTGCTGCTCCTTACCTTGGATGAGGGGTATGTCCTCACCGCCGCCCCTTCTGACCTTCAAGATGGGATAGGTCTTCTAGGCCCTCCTGAGCCTGCGTAGCCACCGCTCCTTGGACGTGGGGTTGTTCCTCCTGGCCACCACCCCTGGCCTTGGGCATGGGATTGCTCCTCCTGGCCGTCACCCCTGGCCTCGGGTGTGGCTTAGCTCCTCCCATCCACCACCCCTGGCCTCAGGCATGGGGGCGTGGGGTAGCTCCTCTCGGCCGCAACCCCTGACTTCGATGTGGGGTAGCTCTTCTCAGGTGCCGCCCCTGACCTCAGACGTGGGGTAGCTCCTCCCGGCCACTGCCTCTGCCCTCGGACTTGGGTAGCTCTTCTTGGCCGTTCCTGTGCTGTCACAGCCTGGTACTCTCGGCTGTTGCCCCTGACCTCAGATGTGGGGTAACTCCTCTTGGTCGCTGCCCTTAGGGCATGCGGTCCTCCTGGCTTCTGCCCCTGACCTCGGATGTGGGGTAGCTCCTCTCCGCCGAGCTTAAGTGCACCTGTCGCAGCCGCCCGCACTTAAGTGCACTGGTTGTAACTGCCCGCACTTATAGAACTGTCTTTTGCACTCTATCGGAGAGGGCAAGGGTGGGATGATATGGGAGAATGGCATGGAAACATGTATATTACATATATGAAGTGAATCGCCAGTCCAGGTTCAATGCATGATACAGGATGCTCAGGAGTGGTTCACTGGGATGATCCTGAGGGATGGTATGGGGAGGGAGGTGGAATGGGGGTTCAGCATGGAGAACAACACATGTACACCCATGGCGGATTCATGTCAATGTATGGCAAAACCAATACAATATTGTAAAATCATTAGCCTCCAATTAAATAAATAAATTTATATTAACAAAAAAGAATTTAGCAGACCTAAAAATAAATAAATACATAAATAAATGCATCCAAATTGAAAGGAAAGAAATAAAAATGTCACTATTTACAGATGGCATGATACTATATTAAAAAATTCTAAAATTCTCCACCAAAATCTGTTAGAACAAGTGAGTGAATTCAGCAAAATTTCAGGATAGAAGATAAATATACAGAAAACTGCTGCTTTTCTATTTATCAATATCAGAAAAAAAGAAAGAAAATAATCCCATTTACAATTGCATCATAAAGAATAAAGTATCTAGGAATAAGCTTAACTAAGGTAGTAAAAGTCTTATACTCAGAAAACCGTAAGACATTGATGAAGGAAATTAAAGATAATACAAAGAAATGAAAAGATATCCATGTTCATGAATCAGAATAAATATTTTTAGTAAGCCATTATTCATCAAAGCAATCTACATATTTAATGCAATCCCTTATCAAAATATCCATGCTACTTTTCACTGAACTGGAATTAATAATCCTAAAATTCACAAGAATTCACTAAAACCCTCAATTGTCAAAGCAATTGTGAGAAAAATGAATGAAGCTGGAGGTATCATCCTCTTTGACTTCAGAATATATGACAAAGCTATAGTAATCAAACCAGTATGGTACTGGCACAAAAACAGATACATAACTCAAAGAAAATAAATAGAGATCCTAGGAATAAATCCTTACACTTATGATCAGTTAATCTACTACAAAGGAGACCAGTGTATACCATGGAGAAAAGATAATCTCTTCAACAAGTGATGCTGGGAAAACTAGATAGCTATATATAAAAGAATGAAATTAGAACATTTTCTCATGCCATATACAAAAATAAACCCAAAATTGAATGAACACCAAAATGTAAAACTGAAAACTGTAAAATTCATGGAAGAAAACATAGGAAGAATACTGTTGTCACAAAATTATAATACTTTTTTATCTTACCGCTCATGCAAAGGAAACAAAAGCAAAAATAAAGAACCGAGACCTTATTGTTAGAGCACTTATTCAAGGATAAAGGAAACTGGAAATCAGTAGTGATTTGAGAAAATTATGTAATTTAGGATATTAACCTTCTATCAGTGCCTTTTAAAAGAAATACTGCAATTTTTTTGATTTCTTTTGTTGCTTCAGAACAAATTTATGTGACATATGTGAATAATTTGATAGAACTGTTTTATTTATGAGTAAAGGTACCTTCTAAGAAGACCGAGACTGTATACATGGGGATTTTCATGTAACTGGTTTCAATAACTTTCGGCTATATCTCTTTTACCTAGAGCTAATATAAATACCACAGGAGCAGAGGCCAACACTCTTTGCACTGATCCTTTTAGTGCCTGAATCATATCTCCTCCATCATTGAACTTAACTTTTAGTAGTTCTTAAACTGATATGTTAATCACAAATATTTTGTTCATTCTAAAACCACATTTTAATGCAGATTTTCTTCATTTGATAAACCAAAAATGGGTTACAGGAATACTTAGACAATGACTGATCCTCTCATTCTTGAGGATGGCAATACAGAGTCAGGCAGCCTAATACCAGGCCCTGTGACCATGAAGAGTCTGGTCTATTTTCCTCCAATGTGATGTTCAAATACCATTATTTTGTACATATACCACAAACAAAGCTTGGGGTTGCTGCTCTGAAGAAAAACACATGGTAAACTTGGCTTTATAAATATACTAGAAAATATTTTAAATTTTGACATTAATTATATATTTCCTGTTGTTTGAAACACTGAGATTTGACTCCAAAACATGTAAATATAGGATGTAATAATACTTTATTTTAAAAGGCATATTTAATCTACTAAAATTATTGTTTATTTGTGACAAGATAATTTTCCTCACACATA
The DNA here is from genome assembly GCF_055505025.1 of Bos grunniens. Classification (NCBI taxonomy): domain Eukaryota; kingdom Metazoa; phylum Chordata; class Mammalia; order Artiodactyla; family Bovidae; genus Bos; species Bos grunniens. The sequence continues at coordinate 70,418,289 of NC_141194.1, forward strand.
TATGTTTAGATAAATCTCATAAACCAAGGGCTCAACTGGTCAATATCATTATGTGGTTGTTTGCTTTACTATTATTGTTTTTATTATAAGCAATTATCTGAGTCACCCGTTGCATCTCACAGACACATTTACCAATCCAGGGGTTGAACCAGGTTTTCCTGCATTGCAGGCATATTCTTTACTGTCCGAGTCACCGAGGAAGCCCATTTTTATCAATATTGGTATTCATTTTTGCTGATGTGTGTTATTCACAATCACCTATGTGTGAGCACTACACTAGAAATCAATTTTGTAGCAGCGACCATAAACCAAGTTTTAACAAGATATTTCCTCTTCAGAAGCTACCATGAACACAAATTCCTTAATACATTCTCAAGAGAATCAAACAAATATAAATCTAGAGAACCAATTCAGTACATTTGTCTCATAAACACTCATTTTACAATTGCCTTTCACTTCAGCTACTGACTTCCATGAATACACTTTGGACTTTGCAATAATGTCATCTTTGTAAAGCAAGAGTAAGTACCTCATTTCCTGAACCAGGATTTCCTGACATTCTACATCATTTTAATTTATTAAAAAATATTTATTGAGCACTTTCTATGTTAAAGGTGTTGTACAAGTCACTGGATGTGAAGTGACTGAGCAATAGCTACAACTGTCATAAATGCTTTGGAAGATAGCTATACTCACCACCATACCACCAATGGCATATGTCATAAATGTTTTTAAATAATCATAGGATATAATTAAATTGGGAGAAGGCAATGGCACCCCACTCCAGTTCTGTTGCCCGGAAAATCCCATGGATGGAGGAGCCTGGTAAGCTGCAGTCCATGGGGTCGCTAAGAGTCCGACATGATTGATCGACTTCACTTTCACTTTCCACTTTCATGCATTGAAGAAGGAAATGGCAACCCACTGAAGTGTTCTTGCCTGGAGAATCCCATGGACAGAGAAGCCTGGTAGGCTGCAGTCCATGGGGTCGCACAGAGTTGGACACGACTGAAGCGACTTAGCAGCAGCATAATCAAATTAGGACAATTATAGGATATAATTGAGTCCTGGGAGGACACATCCTCAATAACTCCAAAATCTATTCCTTCCTTTGTTCTTCCAAAGCCATTTCCTCATATAAGTCTCATCCATGCTTGCCTACTTGTTACCTCAGTCCCTAGCCTGGTCTCCTGCTTTAAGTCATCTCATCATCCTTTTCTGGATGACAGAAAAAAAGTCAGTTTCTGAAATTTAGCACATAGAGGATTTCATATTCTGACTACTCTCCTCTCAGTATACTGTACATAAGTTCTAGAAAGAATCTTGAATGACTGATACCTTTATGCTATTGTATATCTTCATTGTACTGCTTATGATGCCCTTCACTTATCCATTATAGGTAATTCCTACTAATTCTTCTTTATTGAGACATTTATGTATAAAATTGTATGTTTAAAGTGTACAACATGATGTTTTGATATGCATTAAATGATCACTACAATTCAGTTAACTATTATAACTGTCATCTCTACATAGTTACATTTGTGTGTGCATGTGTGTGGGGAGAGTAATGGTGAGAGGATTTTATTTAAAATCTATCCTCTTAGCAAATGTCACCATGCTGTCCATTAGAACTCCAAAACTTATACATCTTGCATAACTGAAACTTTGTGCTTTTTGGCCAAAATCATCTAATTCCCCCTTCTCCTCAGCCCCTGGAAAACACAACTTTACTTTCAGCTTCTTTGATTTTGACCATTTTATATTACTCAGAATATTTTAGACTTCACATACTATGGTATCATAATATTTTTCTTTCTGTATTCTGCTTAACATAATGTCTTCTAACTCCATCTATGTTGTCACAAATTACAGAATTTCCTTCTTCTTTTCAGGGTAAATAATATTTCATTATTTGTGTGTATAAATATATCTTGGCTACTGTGAATATCGCTGTAATGAACTCTTAGCTGTCCTTTAAATTCCATCATAAGCATCAAATCTCCAAGAATCCCTCTTGATCACTTCCTCCAGTCAGTCTGATGCATATGCCCATTTTCTGTTTTCTCATAGCACCAGTGAATATCTCTATTATAGTGTTTACTTTGTGTTTTTTAACTATAAACTTTGAATTGTATTTTTATAATTAAAAAATATTTATTTATTTATTTGGCTAAGTTGGGTTTTAGTTGCAGCATGTGGGATCTCCACTGAGTCATATGGGATCTTTTCACGTGGTGTTCAGGCTCAGTAGTTGTGGTGTGATCTTTGTTGCTCTGCAGTATGTGGGATCTTAGTTCACGTCCATCTCTCTCTCTCTAAGTTATTAACTCCTTGAGGGCAAGGGTTTTTATCTTATTTGGTGTTGTGACTTCAAGACCTCTTACAGAATAGTTGCTTAAGAAATGTTTATGGGAATGCAAAGAGACGGAGATGGAGACAGAAATAAACTTGAGAGAGGGAGGAAAGGAGATCTGAAAGGTAGGAAGAATAGAGATGAAGAAGGCAGGAAGGTATATGGGAAAGCAGGCAAAAGGAAAGAAAAAACAAGGAAGGAATGGAGGGAGGAAGAGACAGACAAAGGAATGGAAGAAGGGAGGAAGGAGAAAGTCAGTAACTCTCAAGAAAGTATAGAAGCATAGAGAGTTTCTACCCTGTTTGAAAAATAGCAGAAGAGAATTTTCTTTCTTGATCAATCATCACATAGGTATATAAAACTTTAAGAAACTCTTGTAATGAAATGTGTCCATTGTTCATATCTGTTTGTTCATTTTACTAACGTTCTTTAGCAAGTGTATCAAAGATTCAGCAGTTTAAAACTCTTCACTTGCTTGTCAATGATCTTGCATTAATAGAACATAATCATGTTCCTCAATAAGAATATACTTTAAAAAACAGTATTATCCTTTTCTCATTGTGAGGAAATAGTAATTTAATTTAAAATGCTCTGCCATTTTACATTTTCCAGAGTTTTCATTCATCCTTGCTTAGTAATTACAAATGGGTCATAAAATAAACACTTGGCATGATTTCCAAAATGTTCTGTATTTACTTACAAGGCTGATACTTCCATCACTGGATCACTTAAATGGTTTTGAACGATTGTATAAAGGATCATTTTACAAGGTATTTGAAGTTTGTAATCCTGCTTAAATATACAGAAATAGGAGGATGAACAAATTTGCTGCTTGGAGCCCAAGAGAAGATAAGAGCTAAGTGCAATCAGAACAGAGTATATCAGAAACATGAAATCAATTGGTCACAAAATGGAAGACTGTCAACAAAAATAACATGTTATGAGCCCTCAAGACTTTCTGCTTATGCTAGAGGAAGCCTAGATTAATCTGTGGTTTTTGATGCTTGATTTAGTTTTCTGCAAGTATAATTAACACCAGATTAAGTTTGCTGCCATTGTAGTTTACTGCAATGGCAGCAATTTACTGCTGAGACTGACGAGTTTTTGCTGTTTATCTCCTGTGCAAAAGACTGGCAGCAATAATATAATGGCATATTTAATAATACTGACAAAAATATAGTAGCAATCCTGTACAGAAATTTATGGAATATTATAATCGTTTTTAGAAAGTTAGTTTTCTAATAAACAAATTGTTTTCTAGAAACAACTAAGCTATTTCATATTTTATTTCATTGCGTCCATTTGGTTTGTTGTAAAATGAACTTTTAAGCATCCCCTGTTTCAAGATGGGTCTTCTTTGCAAGACTAAATATGATGATGAATTCTTTGAATTTGCCACCAAATCCCAGTAATCTTTTCTTTATGAAAAATATATACAGAATCTAAAATGACATGACACCAATTAACTTATTTACAAAACAGAAACAGAGAACAAACTTGTGGTTGCCTGGGAGAAGGATGGGGGAGAAAGATAGCTGGGTAGTTTGGGATGGAGAGGTACATACTGCTGTATGTACTTAAAATGAATAACCAACAGGGATCAACTCTATAGCACAGGGAACACTGCTCAGTGTTATCTGGCAGCCTGGATAGGAGGACAGTTTGGGGGAGAATGGATATATGTATATATATATGACTGAGTCCCTTTGCTCCCTACCTAAGACTATCACAATATTGTTAATTAACTATCCTCCAATACAAAAAAAAAAAGTTTTTATAAAGGAAAATATATAGGAAAAATTAATTCAGGGATCTCTGTTCAGAACATGTAGTTGGTAAATGAACTCATACACTCTCTTCCCAACAACACAAAAGACTCCCTAATCTCACCATTGGAGTTGTTGATACATACTACAATTCAAGGTTAAATTAGAATTAAACTGCTTGTTTGCTTTTCTCTGGATCTTTAAACCTTATACAAGTGTTCACAGGGACACAATAAAACAGAAGGTGTTGTTTATATATGTGAACAAACAAACAGATTTTCATCTTGCTCCCTGAATGCTCTCTCTTGACTTAAAAGAGAAGGTGATGCACATAGAAATAAACAAGAGGGTAAAGCTGAGTAAGAAATGAGTATAAAAAGACAGGATACTTGACTGAGTAATATACTCCAAGAAAAAAAGTCAACTCTCAACATCACACCAAATTAAAAAACAAACAAACAAAAAACAAAACAAAACAAAAACAAAAACAAAACTGAAGTTTGACTAGCACAGTGTAAAAAATAATTATTTCAAATTATAATTTATTCACATATACACAATCATTCTTTTCTTTCTGGCCCCTCTCAACCTAGCCCTTCACAGTGGCCAAGGCTTAACAACTCTTTCATGAACCACAATGAAAAGGGGGGTAATTTTCATTTGCTATTATTTATTCAACTATTCAACATTTGTCTTAGCTAGTATGATCCATTTTGCTTTTTTTTCTCCTGCATTTCTTTTTCTTGGGGATGGTCTTGATCACTGTCTCATGTACAATATCACGAACCTCCATCCATAGTTCATCAGGCACTCTGTCTATCAGATCTAACCCTTCCTTTATACCTATTTCTCACTTCCACTGTATAATCATAAGGGATTTGATTTAGGTCATACCTGAATAATATAGTGGTTTCCCCCACTTTCTTAAATTTAAGTCTGAATTTGGCAATAGGGAGTTCACGATCTGAGACACAGTAAGCTCCCAGTCTTCATTTTTCTGACTGCGTAGAGCTTCTCCATCTTTCGTTGCAAAACATATAAACAATCTGACTTCACTGTTGACCATCTGGTGATGTCCATGTGTAGAGTCTCCTCTTGAGTTGTTGGAAGAGGGTGTTTGCTAAGACCAGTGCATTCTCCTGGCAAAACTCTTTTAGCCTTTTCCCTACTTCATTCTGTACTCCAAGGCCAAATTTGCCTGTTACTTTAGATGTTTCTTGACTTCCTACTTTTGCATTCCAGTCCCCTATAATGAAAAGGACATCGTTTTTGAGTGTTAGTTCTAAAATGTCTTGTAGGTCTTCATAGAACCCTCCAACTTCAGCTTCTTCAATGATACTGGTGGGGGCATAGGCTTGGATTACTGTGATATTGAATGGTTTGCATTGAAGACTAACAGAGTTAATTCTCTCATTTTTGAGATTGCATCCAAGTACTGCATTTAAGACTCTTCTGTTGACATGATGGCTACTCCATTTCTTCTGAGGGATTCCTGCCCACAGTAGTAGATATAATGGTCATCTGAGTTAAATTCACCCATTCTAGTCCACCTTAGTTCACTGATTCTTAGAATGTCGACATTTACTCTTGTCATCTCCTGTTTGACCACTTCCAATTTGTCTTGATTCAGGACCTAACATTCCAGGTTCCTATGCAATATTGCTCTTTACAGCATCAGACCTTGCTTCTATCACCAGTCACATCAAAAACTGGGTGTTGATTTTGCTTTGGCACCATCCTTTCATTCTTTCTGGAGTTGTTTCTCCACTGATCTCCAGTAGCATATTGGGCACCTACCAACCTGGGGAGTTCATCATTCGGTGTCCTATATTTTTGCCTTTTCCTACTGTTCATGGGGTTCTCAATGCAAGAACACTGAAGTGGCTTGCCATTCCCTTCTCCAGTGGACCACATTCTGAGGAGGCTTTACAAATAGCTGTGAAAAGAATAGAGGTGCAAAGCAAAGGAGAAAAGGAAAGACATATCCATTTGAATGCAGAGTTCCAACGAATAGCAAAGAGAGACAAGAAAGCATTCCTCAGAGATCAATGCAACGAAATAGAGGTAAACAATACAATTGGAAGGACTCGAGAACTCTTAAGAAAATTGGAGGTACCAAGGGGATATTTCATGCAAAGATGGGCTCAATAAAGGACAGAAATGATATGGACTTAACAGAAGCAGAAGATATTAAGAAGAGGTGGCAAGAATACACAGGAGAACTGTACAAAAAAGATCTTCACCATCCAGATAATCATGATGGTGTGGTCACTCACCTAAAGCCAGACATCCTGAAATGTGAAGTTAAGTGGGCCTTAGGAAGCATCACTATCAACAAGCTAGTGGAGGTGATGGCATTCCAGTTGAGCTATTTCAAATCCTAAGAGATCATGCTCTGAAAGTGCTGCACTCAATATGTCAGAAAATTTAGAAAACTCAGCAGTGACCTCGGGACTGGAAAAGGTCAGTTTTCATTCCAATCCCAAAGAAAGGCAATGTCAAAGAATGCTCAAACTACTGAACAATTGCACTCATCTCACATGCTAGTAAAATAATGCTCAAAATTCTCCAAGCCATGCTTCAGCAGCACGTGAACCATGAACTTCCAGATGTTCAAGCTTGTTTTAGAAAAAACAGAGGAACCAGAGATCAAATTGCCAACATCCACTGGATCATGGATAAAGGAAGAGATTTCCAGGAAAACATCTACTTCTGCTTTATTGAATATGCCAAAGTCTTTGACTGTGTGGATCACAATAAATTGTGGAACATTCTGAAAGAGATGGGAATATCAGACCACCTGACCTGCCTTTTGAGAAACCTATATGCTGGTCAGGAATCAACAGTTAGAACTGGACATGGAGCAACAGACTGGTTCCAAATAGGAAAAGGAGTATGTCAAGGCTCTATATTGTCACCCTCCTTATTTAACTTATATGCAGAGTACATCATGAGAAATGTTGGGCTGGAAGAAGCACAAGCTGGAATCAAGATTTCAGCCAGAAATATCAATAACCTCAGATATGCAGATGACACCACGCTTATGGCAGAAAGTGAAGAAGAACTAAAGAGCATCTTGAGAAAAGTGAAAGAGGAGAGTGAAAAAATTGGCTCATAACTCAACATTCAGAAATCTAAGATCATGGCATCCGGTCCCATCACTTCATGGGAAATAGATGGGGAAACAGTGGAAACAGTGTCAGACTTTATTTTTCTGGGCTCCAAAATCACTGCAGATGGTGATTGCAGCCATGACATTAAAAGACGCCTACTCCTCGGAAGGAAAATTATGACCAACTTATACAGCATATTAAAAAGCAGAGACATTACTTTGCCAACAAAGGTCCATCTAGTCAAGGCTATGGTTTTTCCAGTAGTTATGTGTGGATGTAAGAGTTGGGCTATAAAGAAAGCTGAGCGCCGAAGAATTGATGCTTTTGAACTGTGGTGTTGGAGTAGAGCCTTGAGAGTCCCTTGGACTACAAGGAGATCCAATCAGTCCATCCTAAAAGAGATCAGTCCTGGATGTTCATTGGAAGGACTGATGTTGAAGTGAAACTCCAATACTTTGGCCACCTGATGCGAAGAGCTGACTCATTGGAAAAGACTCTGATACTGGGAAAGATTGAGGGCAGGAGGCGAAGGGGATGACAGAGGGTGAAATGGTTGGATGGAATCACCAACTCAGTGGACATGAGTTTGGGTAAACTCTGGGAGTATTTAATGGACAGGGAGGCCTTGTGTGCTGTGGTTCATGGGGTCACAAATTGTTGGACATGACTGAGTGACTGAACTGACTTAGTACAATCCATCCAAAGTTTTTTTTTTTTTTTTTTTCCTGTTCCTTCTCAAATTCTTTTTCTGAGAAATGTAAGAACATGCAGATGCCTTTCTCTCAGACCTCTGTACTTCAAATACCTTAGTACATAGCATGGTCGATCAAGAAACTCATGACTAGAAGAAATTCCTAAGATAATTTGACCTCTCCTTCCCCCTCCATTGCATATATTGCCTTATACAAAGATTGATATAAAATAATATCTTAAAAAATTGGAAAGTAAAAATAATGGCTGCCTCAATGGTCTATTCAGTATCTCAAAATATTTCCCTGTGCTCCAAAATTCTATCAGAGTTAAAATGCAGCAATATGTCGATGGTACTGTTTGCTTTCACAAAAATAATTTGGAACTATTTTGTTGGAAGAGCAGTAAAATAATATGGATGAATAGCTCTTTATAGGAACTGTAAAGCTAATCCTATGTATGGTTGTGAGAGCTGGATCATAAAGACGGCAGAACTCCAAACTATTGATGCCTTTGGACTGAAGTCCTGGGGAAGGCTCATGAAAGTTCCTTGAACAGCAAGGAGGTCAAACCAGTCAATCTTAGGAGAAATTAACCTTGAATACTTATTGGGAGGGCTAATGCTGATGCTGAAGCTCCAGTATTTTGGTCATCTGATGTGAACAGCTGACTCATTGGAAAAGGCCATGATGCTGGGAAAGACTGAGGGCTGAAGGAGCAGAAGGCATCAGTGAAAGAGATGACTGGATGTCATCACCAATGCAATGGACATGAACTTGGGCAATCTTTGGGAGATGGTGAGGGACAAGGAGATCTGAAATGCTGTAGTACATGGGGTCACAAAGAGTTGTACATGACTAGGCAACTGAACAACAACAACAAGCTAAATCTAAAACAAACCATTGTGGTATATCACAAAGATGAACCCCAAAAGAATAAGTACACTTTTTCACTGTATAATACAACTTTTTGGCACACATACCACCTCCTTTATTACTTTACTTCTGCATAATAGTTTTCTTGCACTTAAAAATGTTTTGTTTTTTGTTTTTTTTTTTTTGTTTTTTTGGAGCTATAGTTTATCGGCAGGAAAAAAAAAAAAAAGGATTGATCTTAAGTTTACAGCTCAATGAAAATTTACATATGTGTGCCACTGTGTAACCACTTAGATAAGGACAGAAAATATTTCTAGCTCCTAAAGTCTCCCTTGTGTCTTTTCCTAATCAGTTTCCCATATAACCATTATTCTGCATAAATAAACATAGATGAACTATATTGAAATTGATTTCATAAAGAACAAAGGTAGTAGAGGTGATGGAATTCCAGCTGAGCTATTACAAATCCTAAAAGATGATGCTGATAAAGTGCTAAATTTAATATACCAGCAAATTTGGTAAACTCAGCAGTGGCCACAGGACTGGAAAAAGTCAGTTTTCATTCCAATCCCAAAGAAGGGCAAAGCTGAAGAATGTTCAAACTACCACACAATTGTGCTCATCTCACAAGCTAGAAAAGCAATGCTCAAAATCCTCCAAGCTATGCTTCAACAACACATGAACTGAGAACATCCAGGTATACAAGCTGGATTTAGGAAAGGCAGAGGAACGAGAGATCAAATTGCCAACATCCATTGGATCACTGAAAAAGCAAGAGAGTTTCAGAAAAACATCTACTTCTGTTCTGCTTCATTGATTACTCTAAAACCTTTGACTGTGTGAATCACAACAAAATGTATAAAATTCTTCAAGTGATGGGAATACCAGACCACCTTGCCTGTCTCCTGAGAAACCTGTATCCAGGTCAAGAAGCAACAGTTAGAATTGGACATGGAAAAACAGATTGGTTCCAAATTGGTAAAGGAGTGTGTCAAGGCTGTATATTGTCACCCTGCCTATTTAATTATAAGCAGAGTATATCATGCAAGATGCTGGGCTGGTTGAAGAACAAGCTGGAATCAAGGTCACCAGGAGAAATATCAGCAACCTCAGATACGCAGATGACACCACCTTAAAGGCAGAAAGTGAAGAGTAGCTAAAAAGCCTCTTGATGAATGTGAAAGAGGAGAGTGAAAAAGCTGGCTTAAAGCTCAGCATTCAAAAAATTAAGATCATGGCACCCTGTCCCAACACTTCATGACAAATAGATGGGAAAACAATGGAAACAGTGACAAACTTTATTGTCTTGGGCTCCAAAATCACTGCAGACAGTGACTGCAGCCATATAATCAAAAAGTGTTTGTTTCTTGCAAGAAAAGCTATGAAAAACTTAGCATATTAAACAACAGAGACATCACATTGCCGACAAAGGTCCGTATAGTAAGGCTATGGTTTTTCCCGTAGCCATGTACATATATGAGATTTGGACCATAAAGAAGGGTGAGCGCCAAAGAATTGATGCTTTGAACTTTGGTGTTGGAGAAGACTCTTGCGCGTCCCTTGGACAGCAAGGAGATCCAACCAGTCCATCCTAAAGGAAATCAGTCCTCAATATTGATTGGAAGGACTGATGCTGAAGCTGAAACTCCAATACTTTGGCCACCTGATGCAAAGGTCCAACTCATTGGAAAAGACCCTGATGCTGGGAAAGATTGAAGGCGGGAAGAGAAGGGGACACCAGACGATGAAATGGTTAGATGGCATCACTGACTCAACGGATGTGAGTTTGAGCAAGCTCTGGGAGGTGGTGAAAGACAGGGAAGCCTGGCGTGCTGCAGTCCATGGGGTTGCAAAGAGTTGGACATGACTGAGTGACTGAAGAACAACAACAGTTCATTAATTTCAAGAAATTTAACATTGATTCCACACCTTTATTTGTCACTGTTCCTGCAAATTTGTCTTAACCCAATAACTTTCTTTATAGGGTTTCCCCCCCTCAAATCCAGGATAATATGTTAGTAAGTACTGTATTTTTGGGTGCCTTCATCTTGTTTTCCACTTTCCTCAGAATGTCTTTTCCTTTTTTTTTTTTTGAAATCAATTTCAAAGCATCCTGTTCATACAGATAGAAATACATTTTTCCAAGGGTGGTCTGATCAGTACAAAAGATAGGGGTCCTTTTACCTTCATTATCTTATATTCTACATATCTTTTAAAAAGTATTACTCAGCCATTAAAAAGAATACATTTGAATCAGTTCTAATGAGATGGTTGAAACTGGAGCCTATTATACAGAGTGAAGTAAGCCAGAAAGAAAAACACCAGGGGGAAGGGGCCAAGATGGCAGAGGAGTAGGACAGGGAAAACACTTTCTCCCCCACAAATTCATCAAAAGAGCATTTAAACGTCGAGTAAATTCCACAGAACAACTTCTGAATGCCGGCAGAGGACATCAGGCACCCAGAAAAGCAACCCAACTCCTTGAAAGGAGGTAGGAAAAAATATTAAAGACAATAAAAGAGACAAAAGAGGGAGGGACGGAGTTCCGTCCCGGGAAGGGAGTCTTAAAAAGAGAGAAGTTTCCAAACACCAGGAAACCTTCTCACTGCCGAATCCTTGCCGAGCTTTGGAAGCACAGAGGACAACATAACAGGGAGAAAAAATAAATAAACAATTAAAACTCGCAGATTGCGAGCCCTACGGTAACTCCTCCAGCGGAGAAGCAGCGCAGACGCCTGCATCCGCCATTAGCAAGCGGGGGCTGGGCAGGGAGGCGCGGCGCGGGCTGCATCGCTGAGAGTAAGAATCTGGCCTGAATACCCTGAGCGCTATCTGAGCGAAATAATTTGGGCTAGCAAACCAGACTGTGGGATATCTACCATGCGAAAAGCCAGCCCTAACCTAAGACACCGCCAGCCCGCGCACGGGACAAAGGACTAAACAGAGGTAGCCGGCTGCAAACCTTCCCCCTCCGGTGACAGGCAGCCAGAGCCGGAAGGGGGCAATCACAGCCCCAGAGAGACATTATCTATAAAACTGGCTTCTTTGCTAACTAAAACTTCTTGGGGGTCTGGACGGTCAACATCTGCCTGAGAAGGTGCGCCGGTTTTACACCCAGATAACCAAGTGGGGGGGAGGCGATAAGTCGCAGCATTGGCGCTCGCCAAACACCTCATCACCTGAGCTGCTCGGACCTGGGAAGAGCACAAAACGCAGCCCCAACTGAGTCTGCGCCTCTGAGGACTACCTGAGTGCCTGAACCAGAGCGGCTTGGACCTGGGAGGTGCATGCAACCCAGGGCCAGCCTCGGATTGTTCCCGGCGGAACAACCTAGAGCCTGAGCAGTGTGGGCAGGGAGGCTACACGCGCCGTGAGCGGGGGCAGACCCAGTGTGGCTGAGGCACTGCGAGCGCACGCCAGTGTCATTTGTTTGCAGCATCCCTCCCTCCCTCCCCATAGCGCTACTGAACAAAGAGAAGAAATACAGCTCCACCCACCAGAACACCGACACAAGCTTCCCTAACCAGGAAACCTTGATAAGCCACCTCTACATACCCACACACAGCAAGGAAACACCACAATAAAGAGAACTCCACAAACTGCCAGAATACAGAAAGGACTCCCAAACTCAGCAATTTAAACAAGATGAAGAGACAGAGGAATACCCAGCAGATAAAGGTACAGGATAAATGCCCACCAAACCAAACAAAAGAGGAAGAGATAGGGAATCTACCTGATAAAGAATTCCAAATAATGATAGTGAAATTGATCCAAAATCTTGAAATTAAAATGGAATCACAGATAAATAGCCTGGAGACAAGGATTGAGAAGATGCAAGAAAGGTTTAACAAGGACCTAGAAGAAATAAAAAAGAGTCAGTATATAATGAATAATGCAATAAATGAAATTAAAAACACTCTGGAGCCAACAAATAGTAGAATAACAGAGGCAGAAGATAGGATTAGTGAATTAGAAGATAGAATGGCAGAAATAAATGAATCAGAGAGGATAAAAGAAAAACAAATTAAAAGAAATGAGGACAATCTCAGAGACCTCCAGGACAATATTAAACGCTACAACATTCGAATCATAGGGGTTCCAGAAGAAGAAGACAAAAAGAAAGACCATGAGAAAATACTTGAGGAGATAATAGTTGAAAACTTCCCTAAAGTGGGGAAGGAAATAATCACCCAAGTCCAAGAAACCCAGAGAGTCCCAAACAGGATAAACCCAAGGAGAAACACCCCAAGACACATATTAATCAAATTAACAAAGATCAAACACAAAGAACAAATATTAAAAGCAGCAAGGGAAAAACAACAAATAACACACAAGGGAATTCCCATAAGGATAACAGCTGATCTTTCAATAGAAACTCTTCAAGCCAGGAGGGAATGGCAAGACATACTTAAAATAATGAGAGAAAATAACCTACAGCCCAGATTATTGTACCCAGCAAGGATCTCATTCAAGTATGAAGGAGAAATCAAAAGCTTTTCAGACAAGCAAAAGCTGAGAGAATTCTGCACCACCAAACCAGCTCTCCAACAAATACTAAAGGATATTCTCAAGACAGGAAACACAAAAATGGTGTATAAACTCGAACCCAAAACAATAAAGTAAATGGCAACGGGATCATACTTATTAGTAATTACCTTAAACGTAAATGGGTTGAATGCCCCAACCAAAAGACAAAGACTGGCTGAATGGATACAAAAACAAGACCCCTACATATGTTGTCTACAAGAGACCCACCTCAAAACAGGGGACACACACAGACTGAAAGTGTAGGGCTGGAAAAAGATTTTCCATGCAAATTGGGACCAAAAGAAAGCAGGAGTCACGATACTCGTATCAGATAAATTAGACTTTAAAACAAAGGCTGTGAAAAGAGACAAAGAAGGTCACCACATAATGATCAAAGGATCAATCCAAGAAGAAGATATAACAATTATAAATATATATCCACCCAACATGGGAGCACCACAGTATGTAAGACAAATCCTAACAAGTATGAAAGGAGAAATTAACAATAACACAATAATAGTGGGAGACTTTAATACCCCACTCACACTTATGGATAGATCAACTAAACAGAAAATTAACAAGGAAAAAAAAAAAAAAACATGTATCTATAAAGCTCACTAAAGCAAAGCACAGTAAAATGAGGTATGGCAATAAAAGGCGTTAAATTTATCAAAAAAAAAATAAATAAAGTGCTGAAAAATTAAAAAAAAAAAAAAAGAAAGAAAAACACCAATACAGTATACTAACGCATATATATGGAATTTAGAAAGATGGTAACAATAACCCTGTGTATGAGACTGCAAAAGAGACACCGATGTATAGATCAGTCTTATGGACTCTGTGGGAGAGGGAGAGGGTGGGGAGATTTGGGAGAATAGCATTGAAACATGTATAATATCATGTATGAAACGAGTCGCCAGTCCAGGTTCGATGCACGGTACTGGATGCTTAGGGCTGGTGCACTGGGACGACCCAGAGGGAGGGTAGGGGAGGGAGGAGGGAGGAGGGTTCAGGATGGGGAACGCGGGTATACCTGTGGCGGATTCATTTCTATATTTGGCAAAACTAATACAATATTGTAAAGTTTAAAAATAAAATAAAATTTAAAACCTGAAAAAAATAAAAAATAAAAAGCAACTCAATCAAGGTATGACTTCAAACTATAAATTTCACCAAAACGTACTATTTAAAGTTTTGGTATGTTTACAGTGTTATAAAACTACCACCACTATCTAGTTTTAAACATTTCATCATCCTGAAAAGAAATCCAATACCCATTGGTGTTACTCCCCTCCCCTACGAGAAGTCAGCTCTAAGCATTCACTAATCTGCTTTCTTTTCCTATGAATTTTCTTAATCTGGTCATTTTATGTGAATAGTTTAATATACTCTGTAGTCTTTCAAAATTGGCTCCTTTTACTTAGCATAATGTTTTCTCATTTCATCCGTGTTCTTGCATGTAGCAATAATTCATTTCTTTTTTATTGCCAAACAATATTACATTGCAGGAATATACCACATTTTATTTATTCATAAAGTTAATGGACATTTAGATTATTCCCGCTTTTTAGTTATTAAAAATAATGTTGCTTGTGCAATCATTTAATATGTATTTAGGAGTCGAATTACTAGGCCACGTGATAACATGAACATGAAGTCGCTCAGTCATGTCCAACTGTTTGTGACTCCATGGACTGTAGCCTAACAGGCTCCTCTGTCCATGGGATTTTCCAGGCAATAGTACTGGAGTGGACTGCCATTTCCTTCTCCAAGGGATCTTCCCAAGCCAGGGATTGAACCTGGTTCTCTTGCATGGTAGACAGACGCTTTACCATCTGAGCCACCAGGGAAGTCATATGATAACTCTATATTGAACATTTTGAAGAGCTGCCAAACTTTTTTCCAAATTCATTATTTAGAACTTCATATTTCATTAGGTTGTTAATGTTAGTAATAACATGTTTGATTCTAAAAACATAATTACAGTGACATTAACAATTTTGTACAGATATTTGGACAGTTTAAAATTTTTTCTCAGGGAAAGATATATATATATATATATATATTATTTATACACATATAATTATGATTGATTCACATTGTTGCATGGAGGAAAAACAACAAAAAATTATGAAGCAATTTTTCCAGCTAAAAATTAATAAAATTTTAAAAATTATTTCTTTAGTTTTATGATTGTATGCTTTTACTCTGTAACTATAAAATAATTATATAAGACATATGAAAAGTTATTAGCAGTTGTATACCATGTTGTATAGTACATTTTCTTTAGAAGCTGTTTTAACGATCAAAGTTCTCAGATATCTCAGAGCTTTTAAATGTTCTGATGAATGACTTTATAGTACTGTTTACTTTTTTTTATGAATATTTTGACAGGACCCAAAAGAAAGGAAGTTTTTGAGAATTTCCCAATATGATTGTAAAGACAAAGTGATGGAAATTCCATTTCAAAGACTGTTTCCTGAAGCTTCCTAAACAAATTATAGTCTCTAGAGGTGAGTCTCTTTCTGATTAGATGAATGTAAACAGTTAGTCTTGGAGACAGGATTACTGACATTCCTTCCTTCCAGCCACCTCCCAAGAACTAACAACCAACTTTAACAAGGTAAAAAAACAACAAAACAAGGCCTCTGCAGGTTTTCTTGTGCAAAGTGTGTTCATTGCTAATTCCCTGCTTTTGTTCTTGATCTTCACCCTTTTTTGTGTACTCATTATGATCTTCCTTTAATTACCATGATCTGAATTATTCTTCAAAGTTCAGCATAGTCTCATTTTTTTGCATCATTTTTGTTTTGGTAATTCAGCCTTTCAATTCTTATAACATATATTTTTAACCAAAAAATCTTGCATTTAAATATTTGTCTTGTATTGTCCTCTAATAAAAATCATAGACCTTTTGAAAATAAGGACCACTCCACTCCTCCTTTTGTGTTTCCTAAAGTTTCTCCAAAGGGTTTATTGGGGATTTTATAAATAAATATTTACTAAGTAGTTTATCTTTACCACTTCAAAAATACTTGTTCTAGCCAGAAAGATATCTTTATCTATTTTTTCTATTTTATTTATTTATTTACTTTACAATATTGTATTGGTTTTGCCATACATTAACATGAATCCGCCATGGGTGTACATGTGTTCCAAATACTGAACCCCACTACCACATCCCTTCCCATCCCATCTCTCTGGGTAATCCCCGTATACCAGCCCCGAGCATCTTGTATCATGCATCGAACCTGGACTGGCGATTCATTTCACATGTGATAATTCACATGTTTCAATGCCATTCTCCCGTATGATTCTGCCCTCGTCCTCTCCCACAGAGTCCAAAAGACTGTACTAAATATCTGTCTCTTTTGCTGTCTCACATACAGGGTTGTCCTTAACATCTTTTTAAATTCCATATATATGCTTTAGTATATTGTATTGGTGTGTTTCTTTCTGGCTTATTTCACTCTGTATAATAGGCTCCAGTTTTGTCCACCTCATTAGAACTGATTCAAATGTATTCATTTTAATGGCTGAGTAATATTCCATTGTGTATATGTAACACAGCTTTCTTATCCATTCGTCTGCTGATGGGCATCTAGGTTGCTTCCATGTCCTGGCTATTATAAACAGTGCTGCGATGAACATCGGGGTACACGTGTCTCTTTCAATTCTGGTTTCCTTGGTGTGTATGCCCAGAAGTGGGATTGCTGGGTCATATTTCCAGTTTTTTAAGGAGTCTCCACACTGTTCTCCATAGTGGCTGTACTAGTTTGCATTCCCACCAACAGTGTAAGAGGGTTCCCTTTTCTCCACACCCTCTCCAGCATTTACTGCTTGTAGACTTTTGGATAGCAGCCATTCTGACTGGCATGAAATGGTACCTCATTGTGGTTTTGATTTGCATTTCTCTCATAATGAGTGATGTTGAGCATCTTTTCATGTGTTTGTTAGCCATCTGTATGTCTTCTTTGGAGGAATGTCTATTTAGTTGTTTGGCCCATTTTTTGATTGGGTCATTTATTTTTCTGGAATTGAGCTGCAGGAGTTGCTTGTATATTTTTGAGACTAATTGTCAGTTGCTTCATTTGCTCTTATTTTCTCCCATTCTAAAGGCTGTCTTCTCACCTTGCTTATAATTTCTTTTGCTGTGCTAAAGCTTTGAATTTTAATTAGGTCCCAATTGTTTATTTTTGCCTTTATTTCCAATATTCTGGGAGGTGGGTCATAGAGGATCCTGCTGTGGTTTATATCAGAGAGTGTTTTGCCTATGTTTTCCCCTAGGAGTTTTATAGTTTCTGGTCTTATGTTTAGATCTTTAACCCATTTTGAGTTTATTTTTATTTATGTTGTTATAAAGTGATCTAGTTTCATACTTTTACAAGTGGTTAACCAGTTTTCCCAGCACCACTTGTTAAAGAGATTGTCTTTTCTCCATTGTATATTCTTGCCTCCTTTGTCAAAGATAAGGTGTCCATATGTGCGTGGATTTATCTCTGGGCTTTCTATTTTGTTCCATTGATCTATCTTTCTGTCTTTGTGCCAGTACCATACTGTCTTGATGACTGTGGCTTTGTAGTAGAGACAAGAGCTGACACCTATCTTACTCAAATTCTTCAAGAAATTTCCAGAGGAAGGTCAATTTCCAAGCTCATTCTATGAGGCCCCCATCACCCTAATACCAAAACCTGACAAAGATAGCACAAAAAAATAAAACTACAGGCCAATATCACTGATGAGCATAGATGCAAAAATCCTTAACAAAATTCTAGCAATCAGAATCCAACAACACATTAAAAAGATCATACATCATGACCAAGTGGACTTTATCCCAGGGATGCAAGGATTCTTCAATATCTGCAAATCAATCAATGTAATACACCACATTAACAAATTAAAAAATAAAAACCACATGATTATATCAATAGATGCAGAGAAAGCCTTTGACAAAATTCAACATCCATTTATGATAAAAAAAAAAAAAAACTCCAGAAAGCAGGAATAGAAGGAACATACCTCAACATAATAAAAGCTATATATGACAAACCCACAGCAAACATTAACTTCAACGCTGAAAAATTGAAAGCATTTCCCCTAATGTCAGGAACAAGACAAGGGTGCCCACTTTCACCACGACTATTCAACATAGTTTTGGAAGTTTTGGCCACAGCAATCAGAGCAGAAAAAGAAATAAAAGGAATCCAGATTGGAAAAGAAGAAGTAAAACTCTCACTGTTTGCAGATGACATGATCATCTACATAGAAAACCCTAAAGACTCCACCAGAAAATTACTAGAGCTAATCAAATAATACAGTAAACTTTCAGGATATAAAATCAACACACAGAAATCCCTTGCATTTGTAAACACTAACAATGAGAAAAGAGAAAGAGAAATTAAGGAAAAAATTCCATTCACCATTGCAATGTAAAGAATAAAATACTTAGGAATATATCTACCTAAAGAAACAAAAGAGCTATATATAGAAAACTATAAAACACTGGTGAAATAAATCAAAGAGGACCCAAATAGATGGAGAAATATACCGTGTTCATGGATTGGAAGAATCAATATAGTTAAAATGAGTATACTACTCAAAGCAATATTTATCTATTTTTAAAAGTGGAAAACTCCATGGTAACCCAGTGGTTAGGGTTCTGTGCTGTCACTGCACAGGGTCAGAGTTTTATACCTGCTCTGGGAAGTAAGATCCATACTTCCCATCCCCAAAAACCACAGCAACAAAATTAATGCCTATCATTGTAAAACTCTTTCAGAAAAGTTCAGAGGAAGGAACACTCCCAAACTCATTCTATGAGGCCACCATCACCCTGATACCAAAATCAGACAAAGACAACACACAAAAAAAGAAAACTACAGGTCAATATTACTGATGAACATAGAGGCAGAAATCCTCAACAAAATTTTAGCAAACAGAATTCAGAAACACATCAAAAAGCTCATATACCATGATCACACTGGGTTTATTCCAGGGATGCAAGGATTCTTCAGTATACACAAATCAATTAATGCAATACACCATATTAACTATTTGAAAGATAAAAGCCATATGATGATCTCAATAGATTAAAAAAAAAAACTTTGAAAAATTCAGCACCCATTTATGATAAAAACTCTTTAAAAAATGGGAATAGAAGGAACCTACCTCAATATAGTAAAGGCCATATATGATAAGCCTACAGGACACGTTATTCTCAATGGTGAAAAACTGAAAGCATTCCCCCTATGATCAGCAACAAGACAAGAATTTCCACTTTCACCACTATTATTTAACATAGTTCTGGATGTCCTAGCTACAGTAATCAGAGAAGAAAAAGAAAAGGAATCCAGATCGTAAAAGAAGTAAAGCTCTTACTGTTTGCACAGGATATGATACTGTACATAGAAAAACCGAAAGATAGTATCAGAAAATTACTAAAGCTAATCAGTGAATTTAGCAAAGTTGCAGGATACAAAATCAATACACAGAAATCACTCGCATTTCTATATACTAACAATGAAAAATCAGAACGAGCAATTAAGGAATCAATCCCATTCACCACTGCAACAAAAAATTAAATATCTAGGAATAAACTTACCTAAGGAGGCAAAAGAACTGTACACAGAAAATTATAAGACAGTAATGAGAGAAATCAAAGACAATATAAACAGATGGAGAGGTATAACATGTTCCTGGTTAGCAAGAATCAATACTGTCCAAAGGATTATACTACCAAATGCAATCTACTGATTTAATGCAATTTCTATCAAATTACAAATGGCATTTGTCACAGAACTAGAACAACAACAACAACAGCAAAAAACCCACAATTCATATGGAAACACAAAAGACCCCGAATGGCCAAAAAATTCTTGAGAAAGAAGAATGGAGCTGGAGGAATCAACCTTCCTGACTTCAGATTATACTACAAAGCTACAGTCATCAAGACAGTATGGTATTAGCACAAAAACAGAAATATAGACCAATGGAATAAGACAGAAAGACCAGAAATAAACCCGTGTGCCTATGGGTACCTAATATTCAACAAAGGAGGGAAGAATATGCAATGGGACAAGGACAGCATCTTCAATAAAAGGTGCTGGGAAAATTGGACAGTTATATGTAAAAGAATACAATTAGAACTCTTCCTAACACCATGCACAAAGATAAACTTAAAATGGATTAAAGACATAAATGCAAGACCAGAAACTATAAAACTCTTAGAGGAAAACCTAGGCAGAATACTCAATAACATAAATCAAAGCAAGGTACTCTATGACCCACCTCTTCAGTTCAGTTCAGTTCTGTTCAGTAGCTCAGTCATGTCCAACTCTTTGCGACCCCATGAATCACAGCACTCCAGGCCTCCCTGTCCATCACCAACTCTGAGAGTTCACCCAGACTCATGTCCATCTAGTTGGTGATGCCATCCAGCCATCTCATACTCTGTCATCCATTTCTCCTCCTGCCCCCAATCCCTCTCAGCATCAGAGTCTTTTCCAATGAGTAAATTCTTCACATGAGGTGGCCAAAGTATTGGAGTTTTAGCTTTAGCATCAGTACTTCCAATGAACACCCAGGACTGATCTCCTTTAGAATAGACTGGTTGAATCTCCTTGTAGTCCAAGGGCCTCTCAAGAGTCTTAGCCAACACCACAGTTCAAAAGCAGCAATACTTCAGTGCTCAGCTTTCTTCACAGTCCAACTCTCACATCCATACATGACCACTGGAAAAACCATAGCCTTGACTAGATGGACCTTTGTTGGCAAAGTAATGTCTCTGCTTTTCAATATGCTATCTAGATTGGTCATAACTTTCCTTCCAAGGAGTAAGCGTCCTTTAATTCCATGGCTGCAGTCACCATCTGCAGAGATTTTGGAGCCCCAAAAAATAAAGTCTGACACTGTTTCCACTGTTTCCCCATCTATGTCCCATGAAGTGATAGGATCAGAAGCTATGATCTTAGTTTTCTGAATGTTGAGCTTTAAGCCAACTTTGTAACTCTCCTCTTTCACTTTCATCAAGAGGCTTTTTAGTTCCTCTTCACTTTCTGCCATAAGGGTGGTGTCATCTGCATATCTGAGATTATTGATATTTCTCCCTGCAATCTTGATTACAGCTTGTGCTTCTTCCAGCCCAGCGTTTCTCATGATATACTCTGCATATAAGTTAAATAAGCAAGGTGACAATATACAGCCTTGATACACTCCTTTCCTATTTGGAACCAGTCTGTTTTTCCATGTCCAGTTCTAACCATTGCTTCCTGACCTGCATACATTTTTCTCAAGAGGCAGGTCAGGTGGTCTGGTATTCCCATCTCTTTCAGAATTTTCCATAGTTTATTATGATCCACACAGTCAAAGTCTTTATTGACTTTGGCATAGTCAATAAAGCAGAAGTAGATGTTTTTATAGAACTCTCTTCCCTTTTCTATGATCCAGCGGATGTTGGCAATTTCATCTCTGGTTCCTTACCTTTTCTAAAACCAGCTTGAACATCTGGAAGTTCACGGTTCACATATTGCTGAAGCCTGGTTTGGAGAATTTTGAGTGTTACTTTACTAACGTGTGAGATGAGTGCAATTGTGCGGTAGTTTGAACATTCTTTGGCATTGCCCTTTTTTTGGATTGGAATGAAAACTCACCTTCTCCAGGCCTTTGGCCATTGCTGAGTTTTCCATATTTGCTGGCATGTTGAGTGCAGCACTTTCACAGCATCATCTTTCAGGATTTCTAAGGCCCACTTGATTTCACATTCCAGGATGTCTGGCTCTAGGTGAGTGATCACAGCATCGTGATTATCTTGGTTATGAAGTTCTTTTTTGTACAGTTCTTCTATGTATTCTTGCCACGTCTTCTTAATATCTTCTGCTTCTGTTAGGTCCATACCATTTCTGTCCTTTATGGAGCCCATCTTTGCATGAAATGGTATCTCTAATTTGTTATCTCTTTGGTATATCTAATTTTCTTGAAGAGATCTCTAGTCTTTCCCATTCTGTTGTTTTCCTCTATTTCTTTGCACTGACCACTAAGGAAGGCTTTCTTATCTGTCATTGCTAATCTTTGGAACTCTGCATTCAGATGCTTATATCTTACCTACCTCCTAGAGTAATGGAAATTAAAACAAAAGTAAGCAAGTGGGACCTGATTAAACTTAAAAGCTTTTGCACAGCAAAGGAAATTATAAGCAAGGTGAAAAGACAGCCCTCAGAACGGGAGAAAATAATAGCAACTGAAACAACTGACAAAGGATTGATTTTCAAAATATAAAAGCAGCTCATACAACTCAATGCCAGAAAAGCAAATGACCCAATCAAAAAGTGGGAAAAAGACCTAAGCAGACATTTGTCCAAAGAAGACATACAGATGGCTAACAAACGCACGAAAAGATGCTCAACATTGCTCATTATTAGAGAAATGAAAATAAAAACTACAATGAGATATCACCTCACACCAGTCAGAATGACACTCATCAAAATGTCTACAAACAGTCTATGCTGGAGAAAGGGGAACACTCTTGCACTGTTGGTGGCAGTATAAATTGAAACAGCCACTATGGAAGCCATTATGGAGATTCCTTAAAAAACTAGGAATAAAACCACCATATGACCCAGCCAGCAATCCCACTCCTAGGCATATAACTTAAGGAAAGCAATATTTAAAAGACACATGTATCCCATTGTTCACTGCAGCACTATTTACAATAGCTAGAACATGGAAGCAACCTAGATGTCCATCAACATATGAATGGATAATGAACCTGTTGTACATGTACACAATGGAATATTACTCAGCCATAAAAAGGAACACATTTGAGTCAGTTCTGATGAGGTGGATGAACCCAGAACCTATTATACAGAGTGAACTGAGTCAGAAAGAGAAAGGTAAATATTGTATTTTAATAAATATATATGGAATCTAGAAAAATTGTAATGAATTTATTTGCAGGACAGAAATGGAGAAACATACATAGAGAATAGCCTTATGGACATGGGGAGTGGGAAGAGATGGTGAAATATATGTTGAGAGTAACATGGAAACTTACATTACCATATGTAAAATAGCCAATGGGAATTTGCTGTATGGCTCAGGAAACTCAAACAGGGGCTCTGTATCAATCTAGAGAGGACGATGGGGTGGGAGATGGGAGGGAGTTTCAAAAGGGAGGGGATATATGCATACCTATGGCTGATTAATTTTGAAGCTTGACAGAAAACAACAAAATTATGTAAAGCAATTATTGTTCAATAAAAAAAATAAATTAAAAAAGAGTTAAATAAAAGTAAAAAAAAAAAAAGTGAATTGGTATTGAAAGTGGAGAGTGAAAAAGTTGGCTTAAAGCTCAACATTCAGAAAACAAAGATCATGGCATACAGTCCCATCACTTCATTTGAAATAGATGGGGAAACAGTGGAAACAGTGTCAGACTTTATTTTTCTGGGCTCCAAAATCACTGCAGATGGTGATTGCAGCCATAAAATTAAAAGACACTTACTCTTTGGAAGGAAAGTTATGACCAAACTAGATAGCATATTCAAAAGCAGAGACATTACTTTGCTAACAAAGGTCCGTCTAGTCAAGGCTATGGTTTTTCCAGTGGTCATGTATGGATGTGAGAGTTGGTCTGTGAAGAAGGCTGAGCGCTGAAGAATTGCTGCTTTTGAGCTGTGGTGTTGGAGAAGACTCTTGAGAGTATCTTGGACTGCAAGGAGATCCAACCAGTCCATTTTGAAGGAGATCAGCCCTGGGATTTCTTTGGAAGGAATGATGCTAAAGCTGAAACTTCAGTACTTTGGCCACCTAATGTGAAGTGTTGATTCATTGGAAAAGACTCTGATGCTGGGAGGGATTGGGGGCAGTAGGAGAAGGGGACGACAGAGGATGAGATGGCTGGATGGCATCACCGACTCGATGGACATTGGTTTGGATATACTTCAGAAGTTGGTGATCAACAGGAAGGCCTGGCATGCTGCGATTCACGGGGTCGCAAAGATCAGACACGACTGAGCGACTGAACTGAACGGAACTGAGGCAAATCCAGATATGCAAGCTGGATTTAGAAAAGGCAGAAGAACCAGAGATTAAATCGCCATCATCTGTTGGGTCATTGAAAAAGCTACAGAGTTCCAGAAAAACATCTACTTCTGTTTCATTGACTAGGCCAAAGCCTTTGACTGTGTAGATCACAACAAACTGTGGAACATTCTGAAAGAGATGGGAATATCACACTTCCTAATCTTCCTTCTGAGAAATCTGTATTCAGGTCAAGAAACAATAGTTAGAACTGGGCATGGGACAATAGACTGGTTCCAAAAAGGGAAAAGAATACATCAACGCTGTATATTGTCACCCTTCTTATATAACTTATATGCAGAGTACATCATGAGAAATTTTGGACTGGATGAAGCCCAAGCTGGAATCACGATTGCTGGGAAAAACATCAATAACCTCAGATATGCAGGTGACACCACCCTTGTGGCAGAAAGGGAAGAGGAACTAAAAAGCCTGTTGATGAAAGTGAAAGAGGAAAGTGAAAAAGTTGGCTTAAAGCTCAACATTCAGAAAACGAAGATTATGGCATCTGGTCCCATCACTTCATGGAAAATAGATGGGGAAACAGTGACAGACTCTATTTTCTTGGACTCCAAAATCACTGCAGGTGGTGATTACAGCCATGAAATTAAAAGATGCTCACTCCTTGGAAGGAAAGACATGACCAACCTAGACAACATATTAAGAAGCAGAGACATTACTTTTTCAACAAAGGTCCATCTAGTCAAGGCTATGGTTTTTCCAGTGGTCACGTATGGATGTCAGATGTCACTCAGTAAAGAAATCTGAGTGCCAAAGAATTGATGCTTTTGAACTGTAGTGTGGGAGAAGACTCTTGAGAGTCCCTTGGACTGCAAGGAGATCCAATCAGTCCATCCTAGAGGAAATCAGTCCTGAATATTCATTGGAAGGGCTGATGTTGAATCTGAAACTCCAGTACTTTGTCCACCTGATGCAAAAAAAGTGACTCATTGGAAAAGACTTTGATGGTGGGAAAGATTGAAGGCATGAAGAGAGAGGAATGGCAGAGGATAAGATGGTTGGATGGCACCACCAATTCAATGGACATGAGTTTGAGTAAGTTCTGGGAGTTGTTGATGGAAAGGGAAGCCTGGCGTGCTGCAGTCCATGGGGTCACAAAGAGTTGAACACAAATGAGCAAGTGAACTGAACTGAGTCTTCCTAAACCTATGGGTTATGAAGGAAAGGCATTAATATACCCATTAGACAGAAGAAAATGAGGTTTGGCTTATGAGTATTAATAAATTCAACCTAGTGAAGGAACTAGGAATAGAACCTACATTTGTGGAATCATAATTCAGTGTGCCTCCAAAACATACTACCATGACAATATGAGCAGTCTTGAACCTCATACAACAAGTTTAATGGGATGTGATTTAGACTTAAAATTGTCAAGCTGAAGTTTAATATCTTATATATTTTTTCTTCTATGCCTGTACTATATTTAGATCACTATTTTTTTTAAAGGTGATAGAATTTCTAACGTTTTCAAATTTCTATTGCTTTCTTCAACATTAGGTCAAACAACAGTATTAACATATTCATTCATCCAAGGATTTAGTGTGACATGGTCATGAACATAATCAAAACTGCCTGGAGAACAGCTGCATAATAGTGATAAAAATTAAGTTTACCAATGATGATGAAGAAAGAAATAGCAGTGAGTTTCTATAATATCAATTTTTCTTCATCAAACAGGAACAAAATAATATCTTGTGAAATTCATTTGAAAAAAACAATTAATTCTGAAATTTTCCATTTGTAGATATAGAAAGAGGTGTTCTGATATTTTCCTAATTCAGAATTTATATTGTTACTATTTTTTCTACTGTAAATGCAGTATTAGAAGTAAAGACATTTGGTTTTAACAGTCTCAACTATCTTTTAGCAACAGATATCTCCACCAAATATTAAAATTTAACATTTTATCTATCTGTAACTACATCAGGATAGAATAACCAAACCTTGATTCAGTTCAGTTCAGTCGCTCAGTCGTGTCCGACTCTTTGCGACCCCATGAATCGCAGCATGCCAGGCTTGCCTGTCCATCACCAACTCCCGGAGTTCACTCAAACTCACATCCATCCAGTCAGTGATGCCTCTAGCCATCTCATCCTCTGTCATCCCCTTTTCCTCCTGTCCCCAACCCCTCCCAGCATCAGAATCTTTTCCAATGAGTCAACTGTTCGCATGAGGTGGCCAAAGTACTGGAGTTTCAGCTTTAGCATCATTCCTTCCAAAGAAATCCCAGGACTGAGCTCCTTCAGAATGGACTGGTTGGATCTCCTTGCAGTCCTAGGGACTCTCAAGAGTCTTCTCCAACACCACAGTTCAAAAGCAGCAATTCTTCGGCGCTCAGCCTTCTTCACAGACCAACTCTTACATCCATACATGACCACAGGAAAAACCATAGCCTTGACTAGATGGACCTTTGTTGGCAAAGTAATGTCTCTGCTTTTGAATATGCTATCTAGGTTGGTCATAACTTTTCTTCCAAGGAGTAAGCGTCTTTTAATTTCATGGCTGCAATCACCATCTGCAGTGATTTTGGAAGTCAAAATAAAGAATGAGGCTTGTATGACCATGATATGGTCTAAATTTTATGATTATGATATTTAATTAGTAGTAATGAAAATAATTGCCCTATACAATTAAGTCCCTTACGTACTTAAGTTGCTGGTCCCACAAGATAGAATTTGTCATTTTATAGTCCACAAATGGGGAAAATTCAAATAAGATGATTAGAATCAAGATGATGAAAACAAGTCAAAGAACAAATTACCCAGAATGCAACTCTTAGCTCTGTAATACAAATAAGAGATTTTAAATGAAAGTGTCAAAACTTTAAATATAAAGTTGAAAAATTTGGATTAAAATCAGTACCCAAGTGATTAGCTTCTTCACATTTGCTGAGATAAAAAGTATGTCTCTCCCAATAAGTTCTATGTTCTTCCAAACCTAGGAAATGAGTACAGAGTCAAAGAAACATAAATTTTCTTTCTGAAAAAAATGTTGGAAATTGTTTTACCTAACTTATTTTACATAAAAAGATACAGAATTTGCCATAGTCTGAATATTTGTCTCTCTCAAAGTTCATATGTTGAAACCTTTTCTCCAATGTGATGATATTTGGATATGGAGCCTTTGAGAGGGAATGAGTTAATGAGAGTGGAGTCCTCATGAATAAGCTAAGTTACTTTATAAAAGAAACTGCACTAAGTTCCCTTGCTTCTTTCTCCATGTGAAGAAGACACAGGGAAAATACAAATGTCTGTGAATGAGTAAGTGGGCTATCACCAGACATAGGCTCTGCTGGCAACTTGATCTTGACTTTCTCAGCCTCTATAATTGTGAGAAATAAATGTTTGTTTTTTAATTACCACTCAGTCTGTGATATTTTTGCTACAACAACCCAAACTGATAAGACAAAAATTGATGCTGAGAAGGGGGCTGCTGCTATAACAAATATTTTAAGATGTGGAAGTAACTTTGCAACTGGGCAATTCTGGTGAAAGAACTGTAGAAAACTACTCAGTCTTCTTAGAGAATACCTAAATAATCCTGAATAGAATGTTGGCAGAAATATGGATGGTAATGACAATTCTGATGAAGTCTCAGACAGAAATGAAGAACATGTTATTTGACACTGGAGGAATGGAAATCCTGTCATAAAGTGGCAAAGAACTTGGTTGAATTGTGTTCATGTTTTAGTGTTTTGTGGAAAGTAGAACTTTTGAGTGATGAAATCACATATTTAGCTAAATCTATTTCTATGTAAAGTGCTGAAGATATAGCTTGGCTCTTCCAGACTGTTTGAAATCAAGGAGAGAGAAATGAATTCAAGATGGAATTGCTAAGCAAAAAGGAAGCAAAATCCAAAGATATGGAAATTTCTAAGGCTATCCCTATTACAAAAAATGAGAAAGCCTGTTCAGTACACAACACAAAGTGTGCAGCCAAGCAACTGTTTGATAAGGAGATTAGTATGGGTCAATTTTCTCATTGTATAAGATAATGTAAGAATCACCCTGAAGTTGGTTCAGAGATCATCAGGGTTGCCAATTAATAGGACTGTTAATATTAATTGATTATAAAAGTTTTTGGAACAAACATGATAACAATTCGATGTGGGTTATTCAATATATATTAGCCTCTAAGTAGTTTTTTTTTTTACTTGAAAAATTATTTTCAAAAAATTTAGA
This sequence comes from Bos grunniens, assembly GCF_055505025.1. Classification (NCBI taxonomy): domain Eukaryota; kingdom Metazoa; phylum Chordata; class Mammalia; order Artiodactyla; family Bovidae; genus Bos; species Bos grunniens. The sequence goes on from NC_141194.1 coordinate 70,446,894, forward strand.
TATTCATAAGGCCTTTACTAGAATTTGATTGAAAATAGAAATTGGTAACACATTCCCAACAAAAATAATAAGTGGGTTTTAATCCGTTACCAAAAAAAGTCTTTATGCATATTTGGTCATCAAGCAGCCCTCATTAAAATTTAAGTACCCCTGATAGAGTTAATACTCAAAGTCACTAACAACTATTAACATTTTAATTGAAATTATATTATCATATTATTTTTCTAATACAATCGTTGAGACCAAAGTCAGTATCTATGGAAGGTAAAAACAGCACCTGAGCCACTGTGGAGACTAGGTGAAAACAGAGGGGTGCTGAAATTTCTCATTTTCCTTTTAGGTCCTTATGCAGGACACTTATCTTTGATTTTAAGACAAAAAAATAAATCAAGAAAAGATTTCAGACCAAGAAAAGGTTCATGGGCAATAGATAAACTTTATTAGTCATTGCAAGTATACGCACACCCCTCACCTTTCCCTTTCTCTAGAGAGATGATAAAGATATAACTGCCTCTATCTATGTCAAAAATAATAGTTCAATGTCTACCATGTGCTTTTTCCTTTTCAGTGCTGAGCAATAAATAAATAATAGACTGATCTCATGGATCTCACACTGAAGTGGAGAAAAGATAGGCGATTAAATGAATAGTTCCAAGCATATAATTAAATTAGATGAGGTCATAGGGAATAACTGGGTGGCTATTTTAAATGGAGTACTCAGGGAAATATTACCTGAAGAAGTACTAAGATCAGCATGACAAAAAATAAATAAATAAATAACCATAATGGTAGCAGAAAATAACATTTCAGGCAAAGGGAGTACTAGCACAAAGACCCAGAGGTGGAAGCAATTTTGGCATATTCAAGTAAAGACCAGTATGTTTGATATTAGTGACTAAGTCTCTTCAAGAGAAACAAGCAGGTATAAGCTGTTGAGTGAGCTTATACAAAATCCCTCATCACTGCTGACATATCCACCCTTTGTACTAAAGCAAGCATTAAGATGACTTGGGTGAAAATTGGCAAACTTCCACAGAATGGGCTATTCTATCAATCTATTATTGTGAAATCCACATATCAGAGTTTGGAAGAAAAGCATTACAAATTTCAAAACTTCCAAACTCAGTGAAGAGCCCCTTGAAACTGAAGAGAAGGTGGTTCACCCTGAAATGCCTGGAAAGAAGAAAATAATATAATTTTAATTTTGGATGCAATGTTTATGACTTTCAAAGTAATCCTAATTAAAATATTTGCAGGATTTTTTCATGTACCTTGAACACTGATTCCAAAATTTATAAGAAAGAGTCATTATTCAAAAATAATCTAGATAATTTTGATAAGCAGGAATAGAGGGGGGACTTGTCCAGCCAGACAGCAATATGTTGTGTGAAGATGTAGTAAGTAGAGCAGGGTACTAGATCACATAGCTTGTTGTACAAATGGACTTACATTAATGGAACAGAACAGATAATCCAGAAATAAATCCATGTATATGAATATTTAGTATCTGCTAAAGATGACACTTCACATAATAGGGGGGAAAATGGGCTATTTGTTATCCCAATTTCATTAAGTTGGGATAATTTGCTATGCATTTAGGGAGCTCACCAGAACCGATATCTTGGCATGAATTGGTTTCTAACATTCAGTGTCCATTCTGATGGCTCAATATATACATATGCCATAATAATAGTTTAATATTGCTAATTTTCAAATTTCTAAAACAATGCCAAACTTACAGAAATATTTTAAGTATAAAGAAAATTCCCCCCTGAACAATGAGAGCAACTTTCACTCACCTCCAAATGCTTATTTCTGAAAAACAATAGCATTCCCTAATAAAACTACAGTGAAACGTGAAAAATCAGTAAAGTAGAATTCATATATTATCTCCCTCTAATTATCAGACTCCATTCAAGTTTTGCCCATGTGTTGTTTACAGTTTGTTTCTTCAGATTCTTCCAAACTGGGAGAGTTGCTCAGTTCTTCCTTTACTGTTATTATCTTGATGCTTTACAAAAGTCAAGACCAGCTATTTTTGTAGAACGTCCCTCAATTTGGCTTTGTCTAACATTTATACATGATTAGAGTCAGTAGAAGGAAATGGCAACTGACTCCAGTACTCTTGCCTGGAAAATCCCATGGACAGAGGAGCCTGATAGGCTACAGTCCATGGGGTCGCGAAGAGTCAGGCACTACTGAGCGACTTCACTTTCACTTTATGCATATTTGGTCAGACTATTGCAAAAAGCATGATGCATTCATCTCATCAGGAGTACATGATTTCAAATTGTCTCATGACTGATAATGTTCACTTGGTCACTAAAGGTGGTATGCGCCACCTTAACAATCACGAAGTTATTTTGTGGGGAAATATTCTGAGACTATGTAAATATTCTATCACTTATTAAACCTTTGATTTCTTTCTTTATTTATTTATATCAGTATATATCCATGTTTTCTGTTTTATTTAATAAACTATAATCCATTACTACTAATATTCATTCAAATTATTTCAAATATAGGTAGCAGATGCTCAAGGCTCATTTCATTGTTCTTTTGTTAAGTCCTCATCCTTCTTTGAGCATTTTCTTGCTTTATGGCACTATATGATGCTCCAGGAGAGGATCATCTTGTATTTCTCTTCCCCAATCTTGGAATTAACCACTTCTCTAAGGAACTCAGGTTCCTTTTGTTACAGAATGATATTTAGAAACTGAAATTTGACTATAAGATATATTTATTCCTTTTGGAGGTCATAACATTTAGGACCTCTCAGGGGACAGATCTAGGTAATATATGTGTGTATATGTCAGCACATTTACATCTATCATAATATCTATGTGTCATCATTCATCTTGAAAAATTATACCTCCAATTCCAATTCAACACACAGGGTTATTGTAGTTTTATCTTCTTCCATATTTGTAACTTCTTTCTCTAACAACAAAAAACCGATTTTAATTATGTTTAAAACATCTATTAATTTGATCCATCTCTTTGTATGCAACCAAACTGCCTTTTCTGCCAGTACCTTATTTATGCTCAAATCCACTTAAAAGCTTTAGCATTAAATTATTTAGAAAGATAAAGAAAAGAGAATAGGAAGATGAAGAAGATATTGTTACATATATTAATATATATTCTTCATAACTCTATTGACAAAATATTTCAAAATATCACTAACAATGAGAAATATGATATATAATAATATGAAATAAACTATACAATTTAAAAGATTTTTTTAAAAAAATATCAGAGATGTTTTAGCCCTGAAAAAAATTAAAGAAAAAAATTTTAAATTAATAAATTTGAGAATTTTAACATTAAAACCATATATATATATAATAAAAATTCTATGATAGATGGCTTGGAGGGGTAAAACAAAGGGTATATGGTGAATATTTATTACATTCTTGGCTAACCTTCATTGAGTAAATTAAAATGATTTATTTATAAAAGATAAAGATACTATTTTTCCATTTTCTTAGGGAATCTCAATAAAAACATGATAAGTCCTATATGAGTTCCAAACTTCTGATTTTGAAATGCAAATTTAAAGGCTTTCTGACATTTGGAACTATAAACATATACTCTGAAAATAATGCAACATTTTCTTGCAAGCTAAAAGGGAAACAAATCAAAAGATGCATCTTATTTGTTTCTCAAAAAGGTTTCTCACATGCTAGCAAAGTAATGCTCAAAATTCTCCAAGCTAGGCTTCAACAGTACATGAATGGAAAACTTCAAGATGGTCAAGCTGGACTTAGAAAAGGCTGTAGCACCAGATTGTCAACATCCATTGCATCAAAGGAAAAGCAAGAGAATTTCAGAAAATCATCTACTTCTGCTTCACTGACTATGCTACAGACATTGATTGTGTGGGTCACAACAAACTGAGGAAAATTCTTAAAGAGATGGGAATACCAGACCACCTTACCTGCCTCCTGAGAAATCTGAATGCAGGTAAAGAAGCAACAGTTAGGACCAGACATGGAACAACAGAGTGGTTCAAAATTGGCAAAAAGAATGTCAAAGCTGTATATTTTTATTCTGCTTATCTAAATTTTATGCAGAGTCCATCAGGCAAAATGCCATGTTAGATGAAGCACAAGCTGGAATTGAGATTGCCAGGAGAAATATCAATAACTTCAAATATGCAGATGACACCACCCTTATGGCATCAATCAAAAAAGAACTAGCAAAACCAATACAATATTGTAAGGTAAAAAAAAAAAAAAAATCCTCTTGATAAGGTAAAAGAGGAGAGTGAAAAACCTGGCTTAAAACTCAACATTCAAAAAACTAAGACCATGGAATCTGATCCCATCACTTCATGGCAAATAGATGGGGAAATAATGGAAATAGTGACAGACTTCTTTTTTCTTGGGCTCCAAAATCACTGCAGATGGTGACTGCAGCCATGAAATTAAAAGACGCTTGCTCCTTGCGAGGAAAATTATGACCAACCTAGAGAGCATGTTAAAAAGCAGAGACATTGCTTTGCTGTCTGCTAGACATCCATCTAGTCAAAGCTATGATTTTTCCAATACTCATATATGAATGTGAGAGTTGGACCATACAGAAAAATGAGCACCAAAAAATCGATGCTTTTAAACTGTGGTGTTGAAGAAGACTCTTGGGAGTCCCTTGGACAGCAAGGAGATCAAACCAGTCAATCGTAAAGGAAATAAATCCTGGATATTCATTTGAAAGACTGATGCTGAAGATGAAGCTCCAATATTTTGGCCACCTAATACAAAGAGCTGACTTATTGGAAAAGACCCTGATGCTGGGAAAGATTGAAGGCAAGACTAGAAGGGGACGACAGAGGATGAGATGGTTGACTGGCATCACTGACTCAATGGACATGAGTTTGAGCAAGCTTCAGAAGTTGGTGACAGACAGGGAAGCCTGGTGTACTGCAGCCCATGGTATCATAAAAGTTGGATACGACGGAGTGACTGAATTCAACTGATAGTTTTTATGAGCTGCGGAAACTGCAGTAGTTCTGATTGAAACTGTAGAACCTGAAACACAAGGATCACCTGTTTGTGACTCAGCACAGTACAAAGTAAAGTGCACATGTTACATTTGCTTGGCCATTTGTACTTACATTCTTAGAAATTTAAATCTGTTGTAAGTGATGCAAGTATATGGAGATATCTGGAGTGCATGCTTATTGCAGCAACAATAATGGAAGTTAAGGATTAGTCTGTCCTGCTCCTGGTATTTTGGTCTGGTTACTGCTCGCAGAACCTCCAGTGCTCCTTTGGTTTTTGTCTTCTTTAAAGGTATGGTCTTCCTGTAGATTGTTGTATATGATATCCTTCCAGTAAGTAACCATTTTGCTTAATTATATCTCAGTTTAGTTTTCATGTATCATAAGAACAACAGATTGATACAGGTTATTATATGGCATATGCAAGTGTAGAAGAGCAGGAAAAAAAACTTTGCTCAATTAGCAAAGGTAATGAAAATGTCTTTTAAAAGATAGAAAATATGAATAGTATTAAATAAAAAAGATGCTCAAACTCACTAGTTACTAGAAAAATACATACTTAAGTTATGTAATTTTCACCCATATGATTGATAATGCTGGGAGGGATTGGGGGCAGGAGGAGAAGGGGATGACAGAGGATGAGATGGCTGGATGGCATCACTGACTCGATGGACATGAGTCTCAGTGAACTCTGGGAGTTGGTGATGGACAGGGAGGCCTGGTGTGCTGTGATTCATGGGGTCACAAAGAGTCGAACATAACTGAGCAACTGATCTGATCTGATTTGATATATATGCTAGTACTGGTGACAGTATAGGATTGCCTAAGTGCTCTATTCACTAGGGGCAGTTAAAAAAATTGGCCAAACCACTTGGGAGGGAAGTTATGCATTGTTAATTTAAATAAAAATTGTGAATGCCAACAACTTTCTCTTTCTACATTGCAATATCTAACTTAGAGAAACCGATATGCATAAGGAGGCATACATATAGTTATATTTGTAATCTTAAATATTGTCACCCTGTTTATTTAACTTATATGCAGAGTACATCATGAGAAACACTGGGCTGGATGAAGCACAAGCTGGAATCAAGATTGGCAGGAGAGATATCAATAACCTCAGATATGCAGAAAAAACCATCCTAATGACAGAAAGTGAAGAAGAACTAAAGAGCCTCTTGATGAAACCAAAAGAAGAGAGTGAAAAAGTTGGCTTCAGTTCAGTTCAGTTCAGTCACCCAGTCATGTCCAACTCTTTGCAACCACATGAACTGCAGCATGCCAGGACTCCCTGTCCATTACCAATTCTGGTGTTTACACAAAATCATGTCCATTGAGTCAGTGATGCCATCCAACTATCTCATGCTCTGTCATCCCCTGCTCCTCCTGCCTTCAATCTTTCCCAGCATCAGGGTCTTTTCAAATGAATCAGCTCTTTGCATCAGGTGGCCAAATTGCTGGAGTTTCAGCTTCAGCTGCATATAAGTTCCTTCCAATGAAAACTCAGGACTGATCCCCTTTAGGATGGACTGGTTGGATCTCCTTGCAGTCCAAGGCACTCGCAAGAGTCTTCTTCAACACCATATTTTAAAAGCATCAATTTTTTGGTGCTCAGCTTTCTTTACAGTACAACTCTCACATCCATACATGACTACTGGAAAAACCATAGCCTTGACTAGACAGACCTTTGTTGACAAAGCAATGTCTCTGCTTTTTAATATGCTGTCTAGGTTGGTCATAATCTTCCTTCCAAGGAGTAAGCGTTTTTTAATTTCATGGCTGCAGTCACCATCTGCAGTGATTTTGCAGCCCCAAAAAATAAAGTCAACCACTGTTTCCCCATCTATTTGCTATGAAGTAATGGGACCAGATGCCATGATCTTAGTTTTCTAAATGTTGAGCTTTAAACCAACTTTTTCACTTTCCTCCTTCACTTTTCTCAAGAGGCTCTTTAGTTCTTCTTCACTTTCTGCAATAAGGGTGGTGTCATCTGCATATCTGAGGTTATTGGTATTTCTTCCAGCAATCTTGATTCCAGCTTGTGTTTCAACCAGCCAAGTGTTTCTCATGATGTACTCTGCATGTAAGTTAAATAAGCAGGGTGACAATATACAGCATTGATGTACTCCTTTCCTGATTTGGAACCAGTCTTTTGTTTCATGTCCAGTTCTAACTGTTGCTTCCTGACCTGCATACAGATTTCTCAAGAGGCAGGTCAGGTGGTCTGGTATTCCCATTTCTTTCAGAATGCTCCACAGATTATTGTGATCCACACAGTCAAAGTTTTTGGCATAGTCAATAAAAAAGAAATAGATGTTTTTCTGGAACTCTCTTGCTTTTTCAATGATCCAGCAGATGTTGGCAATTTGATCTCTGGTTCCTCTGCCTTTTCTAAAACTGGCTAGAACATTTGGAAGTTCATGGTTCACATATTGCTGAAGCCTGGCTTGGAGAATTTTGAGCATTACTTTACTAGCGTGTGAGATGAGTTCAATTGTGTGGTCATTTGAGCATTCTTTGGCATTCCTTTTCTACGGAATTGGCATTAAAACTGAACTTTCCAGTCCTGAGGCCACTGCTGAGTTTTCCAAATTTGCTGGCATATTGAGTGCAGCACTTTCACAGCATCATCTTTTAGGATTTGAAATAGCTCAACTGGAATTTCATCACCTCCACTAGCTCTGCTCATAGTGATGCTTCCTAAGTCCCCAGGATGTCTGATTCTAGGTGAGTGATCACACCATCATGATTATCTGGGTCTTGAAGATCTTTTTTTGTATAGTTCTGTGTATTCTTGCCACCTCTTCTTAATACCTTCTGCTTTTCTTTGGTCCATACCATTTCTGTCCTTTATTGGGGCCATTTTTTCATGAAATGGTCTCTTGGTATCTCTAGTTTTCTTAAAGAGATCTCTATTCTTTCCCATTCTCTTGTTTTCCTCTATTTATTTGCATTGTTTACTGAGGAAGTCTTTCTTATCTATCCTTGCTATTCTTTGTAACTGCATTCAAATTGGTATACCTTTCCATTTCTCCTTTGCTTTTCACTTCTCTTCTTTTCACAGCTATTTGTAAGGCCTCCTCAGACAGCCATTTTGCTTTTTCACATTTATTTTTCTTGGGGATGGTCTTGATCCCTGTCTCCTGTACAATGTCATGAACCTCCATCCATAGTTCATTAGGCACTCTTTTTATCAGACCTAGTCCCTTAAATTTATTTTTCACTTCCACTGTATAATTGTAAGAGAGTTGATTAAGGTCATACCTGAATGGTCTAGTGGTTTTCCCCACTTTCTTCAACTTAAGTATGAATTTGGCAATAAGGAGTTCATGGTTTGAGCCACAGTCAGCTCCTGGTCTTTTTGATGACTGTATCATGCTTCTCCATCTTTGGCTACAAAGCATATAATCAATCTGATTTCAGTGTTGGCCGTCTTGTGATGGCCATGTGTAGAGGCTTCTTTTGTATTATTGGAAGAGGGTGTTTGCTATGACCAGTGCATTCTCTTAGCGAAACTCTCTTAGCCTTTGCCTTGCTTCATTCTGTACTTCAAGGCCAAATTTGGCCTAAAAATGTTGGCTTAAAGGTCAATATTCAGAAAACTAAGATCATGGCATCCGATCTCATCGCTTCATGTCAAATAGATGGGGAAACAGTGAAAACAGTGACAGACTTTATTTTTGGGGACTCCAATATCACTGAAGATGGTGACTGCAGCCATGAAATTAAAAGATGCTTGCTCCTTGGAAGAAAATTTATGACCAATCTAGACAGCATATTAAAAAGCAGAGACGTTACATTGCCAGCCTAGGTCCATCTAGTCAATGCTATGGTTTTTGCAGTAGTCATTTATGGATGTGAAAGTTGGACTATAAAGAAAGTTGAGTACCGAAGAATTGATACTTTTGAGCTATGGTGTTGGAGAAGAGTCTTGAGAGTCCCTTGGACTGCAAGGGGATCCAACCAGTCCATTCTGAAGGAGACCAGGCCTGGGGTTTCTTTGGAAGGATCATTCCTTCCAAATGCTAAATGCTAAAGCTTCCAAATGCTAAAGCTGAAACTCCAGAGCTTTGTCCACCTCATGCTAAGAGTTGACTCATTGGAAAAGACTCTGATGCTGGGAAGGATTGGGGGCAGGAAGAGAAGGGGACGACAGAGGATGAGATGGCTGAATGGCATCACTGACTTGAATGACGTGAGTTTGAGTGAACTCCGGGAGTTGGTGATGGACAGGGAGTTCTGGCGTTCTGCAGTTCATGGGGTCGCAAATAGTCGGATACGACTGAGTGACTGAACTGAACTGAACTGATTTGTATCAATCATGATGTTGTGTACAAATTTACACAAAGTTGTATGTCTATTATATGTCCATACAGTTGTGAAAAGTAAATAACAGTATATTTTGACATTTATGATCATATATCATCTCTTTCCAATTTACCTTCTTATTCCCACCACCCTTATTTCATTTTATATACTGAGTACAACAGCCTATCTAGTTTTCTTGCTATTCTTTCCTCAGGACTCATGATTGCCACCTCCCATTTTTAGCTAGAATTTTTGTATCTCCACTAATGACTTAATTGTCAAATTTCTCTATCTTTGTCACCAATGTAAATACTCTTGTGAACTGGACCATCTCTCTGTTGAATTCTTCTAAAGCTTTTAATGCCTCTTATGCCATTAGTTTGATTTTACCCTATGCTATATTTCCTCATTAGATTTTCTGCTCTTTTAGGACAGTGTTTTCCTCTTATGTATCACTATCTTGTATCTTCTGTATCAGTTGCTCAATATATATTTTAAAACTAAATGAGTAAATGTAAGACAGATTATAATTACATACCAAAGGAACTGTGAACAAAAATAAATCCTGTAGGAGTTCAGAGGAGCAAAAGATTATTAAAGAAAAATATTTCACAAAGGAGAAGTTATATGAACTGAACTTTCATGAGACAGGTAGATGAGAGACTAATGAGATTGACATATATATGCTACTATGTGTGAAATAGATAACTAGTGAGAATCTACTGTATAGTACAGGGGACTATATTCAAGGCTCTGTGATGACCTAAATTTGAAAGAAATTCAAAACAGAGTTTATATATGTATACACAGAGCAGATTCACTTTGCTGTACAGCAGAAACTAACACAACATTGTAAAGTAATTATAATCTAATAAAATTAATCTTAAATAAATTTTTTTTGCTAATAAAGCTGTCATAGAGAGTATTGTTTTATTAATAATTAGTCACAATTTGGGCTTCCCCGGTGGTGCTAGTGGTACAGAACCCAGCTGCCAATGCAGGAGAGTTCCATAGGTCATAAAGATCCCCTGGAGGAGGACATGACAATCCACTCTTGCATGGAGAATCCCATCCACAGAGGAGCCTGGTGGGCTACAGTCCATGAGGTCTCAAAGAGTCAGATATGACTGAAGTGACTTAATACTCACATGTGTACAATCACAATTTAGACTAACCTACCAATTTAAGGACAGGTATAACTGTCAAACAATTTTCTTATGGGAGCAGTCTGTTAAAACTTAGAGCATGGAAACAAATGGAACCTAATCAAACTTACAAGCTTTTACACAGAAGTGAAAACCATAAATAAAACAAAAAGATGACCTATGGACTAGGAGAAAATATTTGTAAATCATGTGACCAACAAGGGCTTACTCTTCAAAATATGTAAATAACTCATACAAATCAATAACAAACATGCCACTCACAAGATGGGTGAATGGGCAAAAGACTTCAATAGACATTTCTTCAAAGGAGACATACATATGGCCAACAGGCGTATGCAAAAATGAACAACATCAGTAATTAGTAGAGAAATGCAAGTCAAAACTACAGTGGGTGGGGACATATGTACACCTATGACTGATTCATGTTGCTATTTGGTAGAAAAGAACAAAATGCTCTAAAGCAATTATCCTTCAATTTAAAAATAAATAAATAAATAAACTACAATGAGGCACCACTGCACACAGGTCAGAATGGCCATCATTAAAAAGTCTACAAATAAATGCTGGAGAGGGTTTGGGGAAAAAAAAAAGGAACCCTGCTACACTGTTGATGGGAGTGTAAATTGGTACAGCCAACTATGGGAAAGAGTATAGAGAGAGGTTTCTCTAAAAGCTGAAAATAGAGTTGCCATATAATTCAACAATCTCATTCTTGGGCATATATCCAGAGAACACTCCAATTTGAAAAGATACATACACCTTTATGTTCATAGCAGCACTATTTACAGTAGTCAAGAAATGGAAAGAAAATGAATGTCATCGACAGAAGAATGAATAAAGAAGATGTGGTACATATATATATACACAAATACAATATTGTTCAGCTGTAGAAAAGAATGAAATATCAGCATCTGCAGCCACATAAATGGATCTAGAGATTATCATACTAACTGAGGTAAGTCAGAAAGAGAAGGCAAATGCCATATACCACTTATATGTTGGATCTAAAATATAATGCAAATGAGTATATCTACAAAACAGAAGCAGACTCACAAACTTAGAGAACAGACTTGCATGTGTCAAGGGGAAGCATGAGTGGGAGTTTGGGATTAGAAGATGCAAAATATTACATATAGAATGGATGAACAAAAAAGTCCTACCATATAGCACAGGGAACAATGTTTAATAACCTGTGATAAATCATAATTTAAAAGAAAGTAAAAAAGAATGTATACATGTATTGGGTTGGCAAAAAAGTTCATTCCACAACTTATGGAAAAACACAAGTGAACTCTTTGGCTGAATTTAACTGGCTAATGTAACTGAGTTTCTTTCTACACATCAATCAACACAACATTGTAAATTAACTGTATTTGATTAAAATGAATTAAAAAAATATATATGGCATGGAGTTGCAGAGTAGAAAAGATGATTTCTGCTGGCAAGCTATTTTCCACAAGCAAAAGGAGTTAAGTCTTTTAGTTATGCATGTCAAAGTCCTACTTTCAAATTTGCCAATCAGATTAAATCACTCTTCTGGGGAGGAGTAAAAAAGCAAGAAAGGACAGGAGTATTACACTAGTAGTACTTCTTTATGGAAAAAAAAAATCAGGCTTGCAAAAGCACTTCCCCTACTTCACAATTTCACAATCTTTTGTCTCCTTTAACTCACCGAGGTTAACTATTAAGCCTATATTATGGATGAGAGAGTTGTGGCTAGCCTGACCCAGGAGAGGAGATCAGCAGCTGCAGGGCTAGTCATCCTCCCATCTTGGTAAAGCTGCTGCTCTAACACTGACCACTGATCCTTCTAGAACCACTGATGGGGTATGCTCCAGAGGGATTTGAAATGGTCAATATAGTACATTATTTAAGTTAATTTTAAGTCCAATCTGTATCCAAGACAAAAAGTTCACTTTCTCCCTTGTTTCCCATGTCAAATAATGTTTATCCATGTTAAAAGCAAATATATTATTTGCCAACAAAGGTCCATCTAATCAAGACTATGGTTTTTCCACTAGTCATGTATGGATGTGAGAATTGGACTACGAAGAAAGCTGAGTGCCAAAGAGTTGAAACTTTTGAACTGTGGTGTTGGAGAAGACCCTTGAGAGTCCCTTGGACTGCAAGGAGATCCAACCAGTCCATCCTAAAGGAGATCAGTCCTGGGTGTTCATTGGAAGGACTGACGCTAAAGCTGAAACTCTAGTACTTTGGCCACCTCATGCGAGGAGTTGACTCATTGGAAAAGACTCTGATGCTGGGAGGGATTGGGGGCAGGATAAGAAGGGGACGACAGAGGATGAGATGGCTGGATCGCATCACTGACTCGAATGACGTGAGTTTGAGTGAACTCCGGTAGTTGGTGATGGACAGAGAGGCCTGGCGTGCTTGCAGTTCATGGGGTCGCAGAGAGTCGGACATGACTGAGTGAATGAACTGAACTGATGTTGCCCCCAAAACGCTATTAAATATGTGAAAAAGGTAAAATGACAAGACTAAGATATTCTAATAATGAAATGCTAACATAAAGATAACCCAGATTTTACTATAAAGCCTATCCATCTACCAAAGCAATCTACAACTTCAATGCAATCCCTATAAAAATGTCAATGGCAGCAATCCCAACATAAGAGCTCTCATAGTGGCCTCACCCAAAAATAGACACTGAGAGGAAGATCCACCTTCCCAAAGATATTAACAACAGATATACCCATAAACCCAAACTGAGTTGACTGGGGAAGAACTATCTCTGCCAAAACAAACCTAGAAAGTCTAGAATAGGAGACTATTCACCAAATTGTGCAGAAACAAATGAATAGAATAAAAATTAATTCTAAAAATATTAGTAAACATAATACTGTAAAATTAATCTTGTTAAGTTGATCAGTCATATCCTACTTTTTATGAACCCATGGACTGCAGAATTCCAGGCTTCTCTGTCCTGCAGCATTCCAGGCTTCTCTGTCCTGCATCATCTCCCAGAGTCTGCTCAAACTTATGTCCATTGAGTCAGTGACGCCATCCAGCCATCAAATCCTCTGTCATCCCCTTCTCCTCCTGCCTTCTATTTGTCTCAGCTTCAGGATCTTTTCTAATAAGTCGGCTTTTCTGATCACAGAGCCAAAGTATTGGAGCTTCAGCATCACTTCTTCCAAAGAATATTCAGAGATGGTTTCCTTTAGGATGGTTTGATCTCCTTGCAAACCAAGGGACTCTCAGAGTCTTCAACAACGCAGTTGAAAAGCATCAGCTCTCAGCCTTCTTTAAAGCCCAACTCTCACATCCATACGTGACTACTGGAAATACCATAGCCTTGACTATATGGAACTTAGTCAACAAAACAATGTCTCTGCTTTTTAATATGCTGTCTAAGTTTCTCATAGCTTTTCTTCAAAGGAACAAACATCTTTTTATTCCATGGATGCACTCTTCACTCACAGTAATTTTGGAGTCCAAAAAATAAAGTCTGTCACTCTTTCCATTGTTTCCTATTTGCCATGAAGTGATGGAACTGGATGCCACCATCTTCGTTTTTTGAATGTTGAGTTTTAAGCCAGCTTTTTTGCTCTCCTTTTTAACCTTCATCATAGTTCTTCTTCACTTTCTCCAATAAGGGTGGTGTCACCTGCATATCTGAGGTTATTGATATTTCTCCCATAAATCGTGATTTCAGCTTATGCTTCATCCAGCAAGGCGTTTCACATGATGTATTCTACATATAAGTTAAATAAGCAGATGACAATGTACAGCCTTGATGTGCTTTTTTCCCAATTGTGAACCAGTTTGCTGTTCCATGTCTGCTTCTAACTGTTTCTTATTAACTGCCATACAGGTTTCTCAAGAGACAAGTAAGGTGGCCTGCTATTCTCATCTCTAAGAATTTTCCAGAGCTTGTTGTGATCCACACAAAGTCTTTAGTAGTCAATGAAGCAGAAGTAGGTGCTTTTCTGAAACTCTCTTGCTTTTTTGATGATCCAACAGATGTTGGCAATTTGATCTCTGGGTATTCTGCCTTTTCTAAATGCAGCTTGTATATTAGGAAGGTCTCCATCCACATACTGTTGAAGCCTAGCTTGAAGGATTTTGACCATTATCTTGCTGTTGTGTGAGATGAGTCAATTGTCTGGTAGTTTGAACAGTCTTTTGCATTGCCCTTCTTTGGAATTGGAATGAAAACTCACCTTTTCTAGCCCTTTGGCCACTGTTGAGTTTTCCAAATTTTTGGCATATTGGCTGCAGCATTTTAACAGCATCATCTTTTAGAATTTGAAATAGCTCTTCATATGATGTTTCCTAAGGCCCACTTGACTGCATTCAAGGATTTCTGGCTCTAGGTGAGTGATCACACCATAGTGGTTATCTGTGTCATTAAGATCTTTTTGGTATAGTTCTTCTGTGCTTTCCTGCCATCTCTGAATATATTTTGCTTCTGTTATGTCCATACCATTTCTGTCTTTTATTGTGCCCATCTTTGCATGAAATGTTCCCTTGGTATCTCTAATTTTCTTGAAGTGATCTCTAGTCTTTCCCATTCTATTGTTTTCTTCTATTTCTTTGCATTGTTCACTGAGGAAGGCTTTCTTAGCTCTCCTTGCTATTCTTTGGAACACTGCATTCAGATGGGTGTCTCTTTCCTTTTCTCTGTTGCCTTTCACTTCTTTTGTTTTCTCAGCTATTTGTAAGGCCTCCTCAGACAGCCATTTTGTCTTTTTGCATTTCTTCTTCTTGGGGGTAGTTTTGATCACAGCCTCCTGTACAGTGTTATGAACCTCTGTCCATAGTTGTTCAGGTACACTGTCTATCAGATCTAATCCCTTGAATCTATTTGTCACTTCCACTGTACAATCATAAGGGATGATGGTCTAGTGGTTTTCCCTACTTTCTTCAATTTATGTCTGAATTTTGCAATAAGGAATTAATAATCTGAAGCATAGTCAGCTCCTGGTCTTGTTTTTGCTAACTGTATAGAGCTTCTCCATCTTTGGCTGCAAAGAATATAATCAGTCTGATTTTCGTATTAACCTTCTGGTGATGTCCATGTGCAGAGTCGTCACTTGTGTTGTTGGAAGAAGTTGACCAGAATCCCTCAAGAATGTGGAGCATAACTCTGAACCCCTTAAGTATGAGCTATAATTATTGACTTGTTGACAAAGAATAGGCTAAAAAAATAGGAAAGGAAGGAAGGAAAGAGGAATAAGGGAGAGAGAAAAGAAGGAAGGAGGGAGAGTTGTAGGGAGAGATGTCAATTCATAATAGAAAAATGTAGCCAGGAGCCAGGTGTTAGGTTTAGTATCATCATTGATGTCATGTTCATAGCATGTACCTTTGAAATAATACAATGAGAATGAATTCTTATCTCTGTGGCATTTCTCCATAAAATGTTATAGCTTCAGTTTATCATAAGGGGAAAAAAGTAAAAAATATCTTCAAACATTTCTTAATTGAGGAACATTCTATAAAATTTTTGACCAGTTTTCAAACTGTCAAAGTCACAAAAAAACAAGGAAAGCCTGAGAAACTGTCATAGCTAAACAGTCTAAGGAGATATGATGACTAAACAAAATGTGGTATAGTATCCTGGATGGGATCTTGGAATACACTAAAAACATTAAGTAAAAAAAAAAAAAAAAAAGGAATGTAAATGTAAGAAGTCAAGAGATACCTGGAGTAACAGGCAAGTTTGGCCTTGGAGTACAAAATGAAGCAGGGAAAAGGCTAGAATTTTGCCAAGAGAACGCACTGGTCATAGAAAACACCTTTTCCAACAACACAAGATATGACTCTACACGTGGACATCACCAGATGATCAACACCAAAATCAGACTCATGATATTCTTTGCAGGCAAAGATGAAGAAGCTCTATACAGTCAGTGAAAACAGGACCAGGAATTAATTGTGGCTCAGATCATTAACTTCTTGCAAAATTCAGACTTAAATTGAAGAAAGTATGGAGACTGTTAGACCATTCAGGTATAAACTAAATAAAAACTTATGATTATACAGTGGAAGTGACAAATAGATTCAAGGGATTAGATCTGATAAACAGTGTATCTGAAGAACTATGGATGGAGGTTCACGGCATTGTACAGGAAGTAGTGATCAAGACCATCCACAAGACAAAGAAATGAAAAGAGGCAAAACAGCTGCCTGAGGAGGCCTTACAAATAACTGGGAAAAGAAGAGAAGTGAAAGGCAAAGGAGAAAAGGAAATATATACCCATCTGAATGCAGAGTTCCAAAGAATTGCAAGGAGAGATAAGAAAGCCCTCTTAAGTGAACAGCACAAAGAAGTAAAGAAAAACAATAGAATGGAAAGACTAGAGATCTCTTCAGGAAAATTAGAGATACCAAGGGAAAATTTCAGGCAACGATGGGCACAATAAAGGACAGAAATTGTAAGGATCTAACAGAAGCTGAAGATATTAAGAAGAGGTGGCAAGAATGCACAGAAGAACTGTACAAAACGTGTCTTAATGATCCATATATCCACGATGGTGTGGTCACTCACCTAGACCCAGACATCAGCAATACCTTGATAGAATGTGAAATGAATGCAATGGGATGGTAGTTTGAACAAGTGAGAATTGGAAAGTATTAGAGGAGGTAATGGAATTCCAGCTGAGCTATTGAAAATCCTAAAAGATGATGCGGTGAAAGTGTTGCCCTGAATATGCCAGCAAATTTAGAAAAGTCAGCAGGGGCCATAGGACTGGAAAAGGTCAGTTTTCACTCCAATCCCAAAGAGAATCAGTGCTAAATAATGTTCAAACTACCATCCCATTGCATTCATTTCACATTCTATCAAGGTATTGATGAAAGTCCTTCAAGATCTATCTCAGCACTACATTAGCTGAAAGCTTCCAGATGTACAAGCTAGGTTTAGAAAAAGCAGAGGAACTAGGGATCAAATTGCTAACATCTGTCTGATCATAGAAAAAAATAATAGACTTCATTTAATTATATTAATATTGGCTTCCTAGTTGTAACAAATGTACTAATATAAAATTTCATTATTAGGGAAATCGGTTTGCGGGGTATATGAAAATTTCTGTAGTATCTTAGTAAAAATTTTGCAAATATAAAACTATTCTTAAATTAAATGTTTACTAAATATAAAAAATAGAGTTGCTGTCTCTAGTATTTTATTTCTTCTACAGGCTAGTATATGGATATGGCAGTGATCTGGTTTCAACATTCAGAAAATCCAACCCTCTAGAGGATGGCAAAATTGCAAGATCGTACTTAGGTCCTTGAATTCTCTTCTGAAAAGCCAACACTTGAGAACATTAACATTTTATATTTTTGATGATCTGATAATGAAAGGTAAAGATTTGATCTATCTTTTACTTGTTATTAATTACTAGTGATTATGATGTTTACACTTTTCACTGACCACTGTTATTTTCTTCTCTGTGAATTATTTCTCTATGTCAATGGACAGAGCTGATTAATTGTTCTATTTATTATATTATATTCTTGAAAAGAAAATTTTTCTCTATACTTTCTGCAAAATGTCTCCTTTTTTGAATTTGTATTTTATGATTTGTTTTGTTATATATTTATTTTTATTTTAATATATTTAAATTAATTAAGATTTGTTTAATACATTTGGTGTTTCAACATGTTTAAATGTCTTCCGTATTATGGGGTTATAAATACATCCCCCTGTATTTCATTGTAATGGCTTCACAGTTTTATTTATTGAGGTAAAAAAATTAACTAAGGTTGCTTCCATGTCTTGACTATTTTAAATAGCACTGCATCTGAAACTAGCACAGTATTGTAAAGCAACTACACTTCAAATTAGAAAAAAAATAATAACTCAATTGGTAATTTTTTTAAATGATGTTAGATAGGAACTGTGTGAGGCCATGAAGGCAAGAAGGACCTTAGCACAAGTGAGGAAATTCAAGAAATCCAGTGTAACTGGAACACTGTAAATTGAGAAGGAAATCCCGTTCAGTTGCTTAGTCATGTCCAACTCTTTGTGACCCCATGGAGTGCAGCATACCAGGCTTCCTTGTCCATCACCAATTTGAGTGTACTCAAATTCATGTCTATCAAGTCAGTGATGCCATCCAACCATCTCATCCTCTGATATCCCCTTCTACTACTGCCTTCAATCTTTCCCAATGATTGGGAAAGATTCTTCAAGGTCTTTTCCAATGAGTCAGCTCTTCGCATCAAGTGGCCAAAGTATTGGAGTTTCAGTTTCAGCATCAGTCCTTCCAGTGAATATTCAGGACTGATTTCTTTTAGGATTGACTGGTTAGGTGTCCTTGCTGTCCAAAGGACTCTCAAGAGTCTTCTCCAACACCACAGTTCAAAAGCATCAATTCTTCAGCACTCAGCTTTCTTTATAGTCCAACTCTCACATCCATACATGACGACTGGAAAAACCATAGCTTTGACTAGACAGACCTTTGTTGGCAAAGTCATGTCTCTGCTTTTTAATATGCTGTCTAGGTTGGTCAAAGCTTTTCTTCCAAGGACCAAGCGTCTTTTAATTTAATGATGGCGGTTACCATCTGCACCAGTTAAGATCATGGCATCCAGTCCCAACACTTCATGGCAAATAGATGGAGAAACAATGGAAACAATGAGAAGGAAAATGGTAAGATATTAAATTAGAGACATAGGCAGGGGTCAAATCAAGAGCTTTTGTATCAGCTGAGTTTATTTGCGTGCTAAAGATTCTAGAGACTGTATATTGCTGTATGCCTGCATCTACTGGGAGCTGTTGGCTATAAAAGGAAACATAGATAAGTGAAAACATAAGGGAAGTAAAAGCTATTAGGGCCACCTAGTTTGCAGAAAAGCTGACTCAGACATATACTATACAATAATTGAACTGAAATGTAAGTAAGATCAAGAATATCTTTGCAAGCTCCGTTTTTTGTAAGGTGATTCTGCTATAGGTATAACAGAGAAACACTGATTCAGGGTCTTCTCCAACTTTTATTTGTTCCTCTCATGTGTATTCCCCCACATTCTTAAAGTGTTTACCAGATGCTAACAAGCTAGGGGAGAATACAATCTGCTGTATGGTAGGGACATTCATTTGCCTTAGGAGTACATGGTTATTCAAGAAGAAAACAGTGGAGTGAGTGTGTCAGTTGCTCAGTCATGTCTGACTCTGAGACCCCATTAATTGGGACCTGCCAGGCTCCTTTGTCCATAGGATTTTCCAAGCAAGAATACTGGAGTGGGTTGCCATTTGTTAATGTAGGGGATCTTCCCAACCCAGGGATAGAACTCAAGTCTTCCATATAGCAGGCAGACTCTACCATCTGAGTCACTAGGGAAGACTTTAGTAAATTATTATTCAAGAAGAGAACAGTTAAGGCTGTGAAATACTACTTAGAAGATATAAGTTTTTTCCTGTCTCAAGGACTGTCCTGGAAGAAGCATATACATACTTATATATTACATAAAATTACTTCATATTTTTTTCAAACAGTTGTTGGAAAACAACATGTTGGGGATACAACTTAGTAAAAGCCTCCCAAGATAGCAGTTAATTCTACATGGTATAAGTTTTTCTGTATAACAGAAAAAGTAATCCTATGCTGCTGTTTTTTTTTTTCCCTTAATTACAGAATTTTGATCAGAGTCAATTTTGTCTTATTGGAGCTACAGATAAAACAGGACCAGAGAAACGCATCTGGTGAGAAAGCAAAACTCTTTCACAAAAAAAGAGACCCTAATTTTGTGAGCCTACAGCTTTCAGCTAAATCCTGCACTTTTTTTCTTTACTTAATTTCACTTGTACTTTGGAACTGTTATACAGAATGATCCATACACTCAATTTTTTTTCATTTAATTGCCATGGAAATTTGATAATTTCATCCTAAAGGAGGTTTGAAGGAAACTCAGGAAGAGCTCCGATTACTGAAAACTGGAAAAAATTAATCTTGATTAAAGCACTTCCCCATGAAAATAAGACCTCCTGAACTTTGTAAGGCATGATTATAGGACACTCTTCTTGAAGGAATGCATAGCAGTATTTATTCTAGGATTTTCCAGGAAATTTAAACTGAAATAGTGGAGACATCAAAAAAGACTTTTAAAGGTGAAATTTAGTGGAATGTTGGCAGCAACTTAATTCAGTTCTTCTCTAAAATAAAGTGTCAAAATATGCAAACCATTTTCCAAAACCATGATGTTTGTAAGGAATGTCTGTCAGCTGCCAGCACCAAAAAAAAAAAAAAAAAAAGAACCTGGAGGGTCATAGGAGACTTACTGTTTACTTTTTAAAAGACATGATCTATATTCATCATTAAAAATCTGGTGTGTTTATTTGACCTACTTAATAATTTCAAATATAAGAATTAGGAAGAATTTGCAAAGATTGTACTACATGTAACTTTTTTTTTTCATGACAATCGTCTTTACATAATAAGTAAATGTAGCTTTAAATATATTAACATGTTAACCAAGTATTATAACCATTATTTCCATGAAGTAAAAATATTAATTTATTGCAGTCCTTGATCCTGAAATGAACTGAATTAATTTTATTTGATTGTAAATGTCTCATAATGCTTTATGGGGCAAGGGAAACACAGAAATTAAACATTTGCAACATCTGGAATTATTTAAAATGATTCTGCCATGGTTCAAAGGTGTGTTTGCATTATATTCTTTTATTTTGGCATCTGGCATGAATGACAGGGAAATTTTCTATTTCAGTACTAATTATACCATTTCCCACCATGTTCTTTCTAGAAAATCAGGGGCTCTACACTACCCTCATCAAGTTTAATTAATAAATATAAATATTAACTTCTTACATTGTAAATATTTGGTATATAGTGTATAGGCACTATAATACTGTTTGAATATATTGCAGTTGCTATCAACTTCATGTTGCTGCTGCTGCTAAGTCGCTTCAGTCATGTCTGACTCTGCATGATCCCATAGACGGCAACCCACCAGGCTCCCCCATCCCTGGGGTTCTTCAGGCAAGAACACTGGAGTGGGTTGCCATTTTCTTTTCCAATGCACGAAAGTGAAAAGTGAAGTGAAGTCGCTCAGTCATGTCTGACTTTTCAAGACCCCATGGAACGCAGCCTACCAGGCTCCTCCATCCTTGGGATTTTCCAGGCAAGAGTACTGGAGTGGGTTGCCATTTCCTCCTCCATATCAAATTCATATTCTTTCACAATTTGAAAGTATTGTTTTTTGTACAAATTTAGTTTTTTAATTGGAGGCTAATTACTTTACAATACTGTAGTGGGTTTTGCCATACATTGACATGAATGAGCCACGGGTATACATGTGTTCCTCATCCTGAAACCCCTCCCACCTCCCTTCCCATCCCATTCCTCAGGGTCATCCCAGGGCACCAGCCTTGAGCACTCTGTCTCATGCATCAAAACTGGACTGGCGATGTGTTTCACATATGATAATATACATATTTCAATGTTATTATATTAAATCATCATACCCTCGCCTTCTCCCACAGAGTCCAAAAGACTATTCTATACATCTGTGTCTCTTTTGCTGTCTTGCGTATAGGGTTATTGTTACCATCTTTCTAAATTTGCTATATATGCCTTAGTATACTGCATTGGTGTTTTTCTTTCTGACTTACTTCACTCTGTATAATAGGCTCCAGTTTCATCCACTGCATTAGAACTGATTCAAATGCATTCTTTTAAAAGGCTGAGTAATACTCCATTGTGTATACATACCAAAGATTTCTTATCCATTCACTTGCTGATGGACATCTAGGTTGCTTCCATGTCCTGGCTACTGTACACAGTCCTGTGATGAACATTGGGGTACATGTGTCTCTTTCAATCCTGGTTTCCTTGATGTATATGCCCCATATTCGGATTGTTGGGTCGTATGACAGTTCTATTTCCAGTTTTTGAAGGAATCTCCACACTGTTCTCCATAGTGGCTGTACTAGTTTGCATTCTGAACAACAGTGTTAGAGGGTTTCCTTTTCTTCACACCCTCTCCAGCATTTATTGTTTGTAGACTTTTTGATGGCAACCATTCTGACTGGCTTGAGAAGGCACCTCATTGTGGTTTTGATTTGCATTTCTCTGATTATGCATGATGTTGAGCATCTTTTCATGTGTTTGTTAGCCATCTGTATGTCTTTTTTGGAGAAATCTCTGTTTAGTTCTTTGGCCCATTTTTTGGTTGGGTCGTTTATTTTTCTGGAATTGAGCTCCAGGAGTTGCTTGTATATTTTTCAGATTAATTCTTTGTCAGTTGCTTCATTTGCAATTATTTAATCCCATTCTGAAGCCTGTCTTTTCACCTTGCTTATACTTTCCTTCGTTGTGCAAAAGCTTTCAAGTATATTTGCTTCCCTTTTTTTTTTTTTTTATTTTTGCTTTTCTTTCCATTACTCTGGGAGGTGAGTCATGGAGGATCCTGCTGTGATTTATGTCAGAGAGTGTTTTGCCTATGTTTTCCTCTAGGAGTTTTATAGTTTCTGGTCTTATGTTTAGATCTTCAATCCATTTTGAGTTTATTTTTCTGTATGGTGTTAGAAAGTGCTTTAGTTCCATTATTTTACAAGTGGTTGACCAGTTTTCCCAGCACCACTTGTTCAAGAGATTATCTTTTCTCCATTGTATATTCTTGCCTCCTTTGTCAAAGATAAGGTGTCCATAGGTGCATGGGTTTATCTCTGGGCTTTCTGTTTTGTTCCATTGATCTATATTTCTGTCTTTGTGCAAGTACCATGCTGTCTTGATGACTGTGGCTTTGTAGTAGAGCCTGAAGTCAGGTAGGTTGATTCCTCCAGTTCCATTCTTCTTTCTCAAGATTGCTTTGGCTATTCGAGGTTTTTGTATTTACATACAAATTGTGAAATTATTTGTTCTAGGTCTGTGAAAAATACCATTGGTAGCTTGATAGGGATTGCATTGCATCTACAGATTGCTTTGGGGAGTATACTCATTTTCACTATATTGATTCTTCCGAGCCATGAACATGGTATATTTCTCCATCAATTAGTGTACTCTTTGTTTTCTTTCAGCAGTGTTTTATAGTTTTCTATATAGGTCGTTAGTTTCTTTAGATAGATATATTTGTAAGTATTTTATTACTTGCGTTGCAATGGTGAATGGAATTATTTCCTTAATTTCTCTTTCTGTTTTCTCATTATTAGTGTATAGGAGTGCAAGGGATTTCTGTGTGTTGATTTTATATCCTGCAACTTTACTGTGTTAGTTGATTAGCTCAAGAAATTTTCTGGTGGAGTCTTTAGGGTTTTCTATGTAGAGGATCATGCCATCTGCAAACAATGAGAGCTTTACTTCTATTAAAATCTGGATTCCTTTTATTTATATTCTTCTCTGATTGCTGTGGCTAATACTTCCATAACTATGTTGAAAAGTAGAGGTGAGTGTGGGCACCTTTGTCTTGTTCCTGACTTTAGGGAAAATGATTCAAATTTTCACCATTGAGGATAATGTTTGCTGTGGGTTTATCATATATGGCTTTTATTATGTTGAGGTATATTCCTTCTATGCCTGCTTTCAGGAGGGTTTTATAATAAATGGGTGATGAATTTTGTCAAAGGCTTTCTCTGCATCTATTGAGATGATCATATGGTATTCAGGAAAATTAGAGATACCAAGGGAGCATTTCAGGCAAAGATGGGCACAATAAAGGACAGCAAAAGTATGGACCTAACAGAAACAGAAGATATTCA
Source organism: Bos grunniens (assembly GCF_055505025.1). Lineage (NCBI taxonomy): Eukaryota > Metazoa > Chordata > Mammalia > Artiodactyla > Bovidae > Bos > Bos grunniens. Next base: position 70,471,054 of record NC_141194.1, read on the forward strand.
GAAGAGGTGGCAAAAATACACAGAAGAACTGTACAAAAGAGATCCTCATGACCCAGATAATCACGATGGTGTAATCATTGACCTAGAGCCAGACATCCTGGAATGTGAAGTCAAGTGGACCTTAGAAAGCATCACTATGAACAAAGCTAGTGGAGGTGATAGAATTCCAGTTGAGCTTTTTCAAGTCCTGGAAGATGATGCTGTGGAGGTGCTGCATTCAATATGCCAGCAAATTTGGAAAACTCATCAGTGGCCACAGGACTGGAAAAGGTCAGTTTCTGTTCCAATACCAAAGAAAAGCAATGCCAAAGAATGCTCAAACTACCACACAATTGTACTCATCTCACAAGCTAGTAAAGTTATGATCAAAATTCTCCAAGCCAGGCTTCAGCAATACGTGGACCATGAACTTCTATATGTTCAAGCTGGTTTTAGAAAAGGCAGAGGAACCAGAGATCAAATTGCCAACATCCACTGAATCATGGTTAAAGGAAGAGAGTTCCAGGAAAACATCTATTTCTGCATTATTGACTATGCCAAAGCCTTTGACTGTGTGGATCACAATAAACTGTGGAAAATTTTTGAAAGAGATGGGAATACCAGAACATCTGACCTGCCACTTGAGAAACCTGTATGCAGGTCAGGAAGCAACAGTTAAAACTGGACATTGAACAACAGACTGGTTCCGAATAGGAAAAGGAGTTCGTCAAGGCTGTATATCATAATCCTGCTTATTTAAGTTATATGCAGAGTACATCATGAGAAACACTGGGCTGGAAGAAGCACAAGCCGGAATCAAGATTGCCGGGAGAAATATCAATAACATCAGATATGCAGATGACACCACCCTTGTGGCAGAAAGTGAAGAGGAACTTAAAAGCCTCCTGATGAAAGTGAAAGAGGAGAGTGAAAAAGTCGGCTTAAAGCTCAACATTCAAAAAGCTAAGCTCATGGCATCTGGTCCCAACACTTCATGGGAAATAGATAGGGAAATAGTGGAAAAAGTGTCACACTTTATTTTTGGGGCTCCAAAATCACTGCAGATGGTGATTGTCACCATTCAATTAAAAGACGCTTACTCCTTGGAAGGAAAGTTATGACCAACCTAGATAGCATATTAAAAACCAGAGACATTACTTTGCCAACAAAGTCTGTCTAGTCAAGGCTATGGTTTTTCCAGTGGTCACATATGGATGTGAGCGTTGGACTGTGAAGAAAGCTGAGTGCCAAAGAATTGATGCTTTTGAACTGTGATGTGGGAGAAGAGTGTTGAGAGTCCCTTGGACTGCAAGGACATCCAACCAGTCCATCCTGAAGGAGATCGGTCCTGCATGTTCTTTTGAAGGACTGATGCTAAAGATGAAACTCCAGTACTTTGGCCACCTCATGGAAAGTGTTGACTCATTGGAAAAGACTCTGATGCTGGGAGGGTTTGGGAAAGGAGGAGAAGGGGACAACAGGATGAGATGGCTGAATGGCATTACCAACTCAATGGACGTGAGTTTGAGTGAATTCTGGGATTTGATAATGGACAGGGAGTCCTGGTGTGCTGCAATTCATGGTGTTGCAAAGAGTCGGACACGACTGAACGACTGAACTGAACTGAACTGAGATATGCAGATGACACCAATTTTATGGCAGAAAGCAAAGAGGAACTAAAGAGCCTGTTGATGAAGCTGAAAGAGGAGAGTGAAAAAGCTGGCTAAAAACTCAACATTCAAAAACTAAGATCATTTCATCCGGTCCCATCACTGCATGCAAGTATTGTGGAAACAGTGTAAACCATGACAGACTTAATTTTCGTGGGCTCTAAAATCACTGCAGATGATGATTGCAGCCATGAAATTAAAAGTGGCTAGCTCCTTGGAAGAAAAGCTATTACAAACCTTGAGAACATATTGAAAAGCAGATACATTATTTTACCAACAAAAGTCCATATAGTTAAACTATATATATATATGTATTTTTTTTTTCAGTAGTAACATATGGATGTGAGAGTTGGACCATAAAGAAGGCTCAGCACTGAGGAACTGATGTTTTTGAACTTCGGTGTTGGAGAAGACCCTTGAGAGTCCCTTGGGCTGCAAGAAGATCAGATAAATCAGTCAATTCTAAAGGAAATAAGCCCTGAATATTCATTGGAAGGACTGATTCTGAAGATGAAGCTCCAATATTTTGGCCACCTGATATGAAGAGATGCCTCATTAGAAAAGACCCTGATGATGGGAAACATTGAAGGTAGAAGGAGAAGTGGATGATAGAGGATAATAGATAGATAGATAGATGATAGAGGTGTTGGTTGGATGACACCACCACCTTAATGGACATGAGTTTGAGCAAGTACCAGAGAATAGGGAAGGACAAGAATCCTGGAGTGCTGTAGTTCACAGGGTTGCAAAGAGTTGGACAGACTGAGCAACAGAACAACAACAACACATGTTTAATGGAATGAGATATCATGGTATATTGCCATTCTGAAACACTATGGAGAACTGGAATAGGATAGCGGAGACTATTGTCTTGTGAATAAGATGGTAATTATACAATGAACATAGCCTTTAGCAAATTGAAATGACAAATCATTAAACTGTAGTTACAACTCATTTTCAAGTTGATTTTAAAAGGTAACCTTGAATGGTCATTGTGTTAAAATATATGTCAACCACATTTGTTTTTCAAGGCAGGGACAGCCCTGGGTTTATTTATATGTCTTTTGCCATGACTTTGTTCATAAGCAATATAGTATTAAAAAAAGCTGATGAAAAACATTTTTTAGAGATCATGGCTACTATTTGGGGCAGTAGTGATACTACAGAGTTGCCAAGAGAATGCATTGGTCATAGTAAACACCCTCTTCCAACAACACAAGAGAAGATTCTACACATGCACATTACCAGATGGTCAATAACAAATCAGACTGATTACATTATTTGCAGCCAAAGATGGAGAAGCCCTATATGTCAGGGGAAAAACAAAAAAACAAAAAACCAAAAACCCGGAGCTGACTGTGGCTCAGATCATGAACTCCTTATTTCCAAATTCAGACTTAAACTGAAGAAAGTAGGGAAAATCACTAGACCATTCAGATATGAGCTAAATCAAATCCCTTACGATTATACAGTAGAAGTGAGAAATAGATTTAAGGGATTAGATCTGATAGACAAACTGCCTGAAGAACTACAGACATAGTTTCGTGACATTGTACAGAAGGCAGGGATCAAGACTATCTCCAAAAAAAGAAATTCAAAAAGGCAAAATGGTTGTGTGAGGAGGCCTTAAGAATAGCTGTGAAAAGAAGAGAAGCAAAAGGCAAAGGAGAAAAGGAAAGATATACCCATTTGAATGCAGAGTTCCAAAGAATAGCAAGGAGAGATAAGAAAGCCTTCCTCAGCAATCAATGCAAAGAAATAAAGGAAAACTACAGAATGGGAAAGACTAGAGATATGTTCAACAAAATTAGAGATACCAAGGGAACATTGCATGCAAAGATGAGCTCAATAAAGGACAGAAATAGTATGGACTTAACAGAGGTGGAAGATATTATGAAGAGATTGCAAGAATACACAGAAGAACTATACAACAAAGATCTTCATGACCCAGATAATCACGATGGTATGATCACCGACCTAGAGCCAGATATCCTGGAATGTGAAGTCAAGTGGGCCTTAGGAAGCACCACTATGAACAAAGCTAGTGGCAGTGATGGAATTCCAGTTGAGCTATTTCAAATCCTGAAAGATGATGCTGTGAAAGTGCTGCACTCAATATGCCAGCAAATTTGGAAAACTCATCAGTGGCCACAGGATTGGAAAAGGTCAGTTTTCTTTCCCATCCCAAAGAAAGACAATACCAAAGAATGCTCAAACTACTGCACATCATCTGGTTTGTCTTTTTCTTAAACACTCAATGTTTTGCATCAGTGAATTAATTCCAATAAATATAACATATATTTCAACCAATTCAAGTAGTAGACAATTTATCTGAAATTAAAGATAGGTAATGTAAAAATAGTTTCCCAGGTGACTCAGTGATAAAGAATCTACATGCCAAGCATGAGACACTGGTCAATTCCTGGATCAGGAAGATCCCTTGGAGGAAAAAATGGCAACCCACTCCAGTGTTCTTGACTGGAAAATGCCATGGACAGAGGATCCTGGCAGTTTATAGTACATGGGGTTGCAAAGACTCAGACACAGCTTAGCAACCTAACAACAACAAAATATTTTTAAAAATCAGAAATTTAAATAAAGTTTGAAGCAATTAAATGATCATGGCATTGGAACAGAAACAATATTATCTAGTAGTTATTAAAAAACTACCATTTACCATTTGGCAAAAATTCACTCAGCTATAAATTTCAGGTTGGTGTGCTAGTTTAGAAAATATCTAAAGTCATTTCCATTTGTGGTAGGCTATGATACTAAAAAGCAATTAGGTGAATTAAATGTTATGTAAGGTTATATTTCTCTTCCTGAAAGTGAAAGTCGCTCAGTCATGTCTGACTCTGTGGTCCCATGGACTATAGAGCCGATGGAAATCTCTAGACCAAGTACTGAAGTCGGTAGCCTTTTCCTTCTCCAGGGGATCTGTCCAACCCAAGGATCAAATCCAGGTCTCCCACATTGCAGGCAGATTCTTTACCAGCTGAGCCACAAGGGAAGTCCAAGAATGCTGTGTCAACTCTTGCCATAGTCTTTTATGGTTAAAATATTCATTTGTGCTGTAAAAGAGTAGACCTCCTGTCCATGAACAGAGTACTCACCTTGATCCAGGATAGAAGAGAATATATATATATATATATATATATATATATATATATATACATATTCTATATATATATATATATAACTTTGTTCATAGTTCATATATATATATATATATATATATAACTTTGTTCATAGTTCGTATATATATATATATATATAACTTTGTTCATAGTTCATATATATATATATATATATATATATATATATATATATTCAAGCTTGTTTTAGAAAAGGCAGAGGAACCAGAGATCAAATTGCCAATGTCTGCTGGATCATTGTAAAAGCAAGAGGGTTCCAGAAAAACATCTATTTCTGCTTTATTGACTATTCCAAAGCCTTTGACTGTGTGGATCACAATAAACTGTGGAAAATTCTGAAAGAGATGGGAATACCAGAACACCTGACCTACCTCTTGAGAAACCTGTATGCAGGTCAGGAAGCAAGACTTAGAACTGGACATGGAACAACAGACTGGTTCCAAATAGGAGAAGGAGTACATCAAGGCTGTATATTGTCACCCTGCTTATTTATCTTACATGCAGAGTACATCATGAGAAATGCTGAGCTGGATGAAACATGAGCTGGAATCAAGATTGCTGGGAGAAATATCAATAACCTCAGATAAGCAGATGACACCACCCTTATGGTAGAAAGTGAAGAACTAAAGAGCCTTTTGATGAAAGTGAAAGAGGAGAGTGGAAAAAAAAAAAAGTTGCCTTAAAACTCAACATTCAGAGAACTAAGATCATGGCATCTGGTCCCATTACTTCATGAGAAATATATGGGGAAACAGTGGCTGACTTTGTTTCTAGGCTCCAAAATCACTCCAGATTGTGACTGCAGCCATGAAATTAAAAGACGCTTACTTCTTGGAACGAAAGTTATAACCAGCCTAGACAGCATATTAAAAAGCAGAGACACGAGTCGCCAGTCCAGGTTCGATGCACAGTACTGGATGCTTGGGGCTGGTGCACTGGGACGACCCAGAGGGAGGGTAGGGGAGGGAGGAGGGAGGAGGGTGCAGGATGGGGAATGCGGGTATACCTGTGGCAAATTCATTTCGATATTTGGCAAAACTAATACAATATTGTAAAGTTTAAAAATAAAATAAAATTTAAAAAAAAGAAAAAACTGTAAAAAAAAAAAAAAAAAAAAAAAAAAAAGGCAGAGACATTACTTTGTCAACAGAGGTCTGTCTACTCAAAGCTATGATTATTCCATTAGTCATATATGGATGTGAGAGTTGGACTATAAAGAAAGCTGAGTGCCGAAGAATTGATGCTTGTGAACTGTGGTGTTGGAGAAGACTCTTGAGAGACCCTTGGACTGCAAGGAGATCCAACCAGTCCATCCTAAAGGAAATCAGTCCTGGGTGTTCATTGGAAGGAATGATGTTGAAGCTGAAACTCCAATACTTTGGCCACCTGATGCGAAGAGCTGACTCATTTGAAAAGACCCTGATGCTGGGAAAGATTGAGGGCAGGAGGAGAAGGCGATAACAGTGGATGAGCTGGTTGGATGGCATCACTGACTCAATGGACATTGGTTTGGATATACTTCAGAAGTTGGTGATGGACAGGGAGGCCTGGTGTGCTGCGGTTCATGGGGTCACAAACAGTCGGACATGACTGCGTGACTGAACTGAACTGATATTATAAAGCTATTTTCCTTTAGCTTCCTCTAATAGCTCATGTAAACAGTTACTTCCCTCAGGCTAGAAAGCAATAACAGTCCTTTGTTTTCCAGTCACATTGTTAATGAAACAAGTCTGAAACCTATTTTTGGTCATTTCCTTCCCTTTGTACTTTTTACTGTATCATCAGCCCAGCCTTGATCAGTGATAAAGTCACCATTGGTGGTGTAACTAAATCAGTCAGGATAGGCTATGCTATGCTGCCCAACAACAATCTCAAATTTCAGTGACTTAAAACAGCAGAAGTTTATATGTCACTCATGGTACATTTCTAACATGTATCTGCCTAGAGATTCTGCTTCTTATTTAGTTAATTCAGTGACCAGACTAGCAGAGACTCTATCATCTTGTAACTAAATCATCTGAAACATATCATCCACTTGGTCAACAGGGCAGAGAAGCAGGAAAACTTGAATAATTAACATCCACCTTTCAAGGTTTTGATCCAGAAGTGACAGACATTAGTTCCACTTGTAACTTATGGGACAGAACTTGGAATACAACACAGTCTAACACAGCTACAAAGACTGGGAAATGTAAAGTATATGGATGTATGCTGCTGCTGATGCATTGCTTCAGTCGTGTCTGAATCTGTGTGACCCCATAGACAGCAGCCCACCAGGCTTCCCGTCCCTAGGATTCTCTAGGCAAGAACACTGGAATGGGTTGCCATTTCCTTCTCCAATGCGTGAAAGTGAAGTCGCTCAGTGTCCGACTCTAGCGACCCCATGGACTGCAGCCTACCGGGCTTCTCTGTCCACGGGATTTTCTAGGCAAAAGTACTGGAGTAGGGTGCCATTGGATGTCTGGTGAGGGTTAAATATCTCTGTCATTATAGCTAAAATTTATTGAATTCTTAGTATGTGCCAGGCACTGTGCTAAACACATTGTGTCATTGTCTTATTTAATTCTTACCAGAGTTCCTGTACTATAAATATGACCATTATACTGATGATAGAATCAGATTTGAAAATGGCAATCTGCACAAGGTTTCACAGACAGTAAATTGCTAAGCCAGGATTCAAACCTAGATCATTCTGATTCTAGAACCAACACTAAGCTAGTTTATTCAAGTCCAATTATTTTTCACGTATCTTCCCTTTGAAAGTGAAAGTCCCTCAGTCATGTCTTTGCAACTGCATGGACTGTAGCCTGCCAGGCTCCTCTGCCTATGATATTCTCCAGGCCAGAATACTGGAGTAGCTAGGCTATCCCTTCTCCAGGGGTTCTTCCCTACCCAGGAACAGAAATGGGGTCTTCTGCATTGCAGGAGGATTCTTTACCAGTTAAGCTTCCAGGGAAGCCCTATCTTCCCTTTTAGTTCAGTTCATTTCAGTTCAGTCACTCATTTGTGTCTGACTCTTTGCAACTCCATGAATTGCAGCACGCCAGGCCTCCCTGTCCATCACCAACTCCTGGAGTTCACTCAAATTCATGTGCATCAAGTCAGTGATGCCATGCAGCCATCTCATCCTCTGTCATCCGCTTCTCCTCCTTCCCCCAATCCCTCCCAGCATCAGAGTCTTTTCCAATGAGTCAACTCTTTGCATGAGGTGGCCAAAGTATTGGAGTTTCAGCTTTAGCATCAGTCCTTCCAAAGAACACCCAGGACTGATCTCCTTTAGAATGGACTGGTTGGATCTCCTTGCAGTCAAAGGGACTCTCAAGACTCTACTGCAACACCACAGTTCAAAAGCATCAATTTTTCGGTGCTCAGCTTTCTTCACTGTCCAAATTTCACATCCATACATGACCACTGGAAAAACCATAGCTTTGACTAGATGGACCTTTGTTGGCAAAGTAATGTCTCTGCTTTTCAATATGCTATCTAGGTTGGTCATAACTTTCCTTCCACGGAGTAAGCGTCTTTTAATTGCATGGCTGCAATCACCATCTGCAGTGATTTTGAAACCCCAAAAAATAAATTCTGACACTGTTTCCACTGTTTCCCCATCTATTTCCCATGAAGTGATGGGAACAGATGCCATGATCTTAGTTTTCTGAATGTTGAGCTTTAAGCCAAATTTTTCACTCTCTACTTTGACTTTCATCAAGAGGCTTTTTAGTTTCTCTTCACTTTCTGCAATAAGGGTGGTGTCATCTACATATCTGAGGTTATTGATATTTCTCCTGGCAATCTTGATTCCAGCTTGTGCTTCTTCCAGCACAGTGTTTCTTATGATGCACTCTGCATATAATTTAAATAAGCAGGGTGACAATATACAGCCTTGACGTACTCCTTTTCCTATTTGTAACCAGTCTGTTGTTCCATGTCCAGTTCTAGCTGTTGCTTCCTGACCTGCATATAGGTTTCTCAAGAGGTAGGTCAGGTGTTCTGGTATTCCCATCTCTTTCAGAATTTCCCACAGTTTCTTGTGATCTACACAGTCAAAGGCTTTGGCATAGTCAATAATGCAGAAGTAGATGTTTTCCTGGAACTCTCTTCCTTTATCCATGATCCAGTGGATGTTGACATTTTGAACTCTGGTTCCTCTGCCTTTTCTAAAACCAGCTTGAACATCTGGAAATTCACTGTTCACGTATTACTGAAGCCTGGTTGGAGAATTTTGAGCATTACTTTACTAGTGTTTGAGATGAGTGCAATTGTGTGGTAGTTTGAGCATTCTTTGGCATTGCCTTTCTTTGGGATTGGAATGAAAACTGACCTTTTCCAGTCCTGTGGCCACTGCTGAATTTCCCAAATTTGTTGGCATATTGAGTGCAGCACTTTCACAGCATCATCTTTCAGGATCTGAAATAGCTCAACTGGAATTCCATCAGCTCCACTAGCTTTGTTTGTAGTTATGCTTTCTAAGGCCCACTTGATTCACATTCCAGGATGTCTGGCTCTAGGTGCGTGATCACACCATTGTGATTATCTGGATCATGAAGATCTTTTTTGTATAGTTCTTCTGTGTATTCTTGCCACCTCTTCTTAATTAATATCTTCTGCTTCTGTTAGGTCCATACAATTTCTGTCCTTTATCGAGCCCATCTTTGCATAGAATGTTCCCTTGGTATCTTTAACTTTCTTGAAGAGATCTCTAGTCTTTCCCATTCTGTAGTTTTCCTCTATTTCTTTGCATTGATCACTGAGGAAGGCTTTTTTAATCTCTCCTTGCTATTCTTTGGAACTCTGCATTCAGATGCTTATATCTTTCCTTTTCTCCCTTGCTTTTCACTTCTCTTATTTTCACAGCTATTTGTAAGGCCTCCCCAGACAGCCATTTTGCTTTTTCGCATTTCTTTTCCATGGGGATGGTCTTGATCCCTGTCTCCTGTATAATGCCATGAACCTCTGTCCATAGTTCATCAGGCACTCTATCAAATCTAGTCCATTCAATCTATTTCTCACTCCCACTGTATAAACATAAGGGACTTGATTTGGGTCATACCTGAAAGGTCTACTTTCTTCAATTTAAGTCTGAATTTGGCAATAAGGAGTTCATGATATGAGCCATAGTCAGTTCCTGGTCTTGTCTTTGTTGACTCTATAGACCTTCTCTGTCTTTGGCCGCAAAGAACATAATCAATCTGATTTCAGTTTTGACCATCTGGTGATGTCCATGTATAAAGTCTTCTCTTGTGTTGTTGGAAGAGGGTGTTTGCTATGACCAGTGCGTTCTCTTGGCAAAACTTTTTAGCCTTTGCCCTGCTTCATTCCATATTCCAAGGCCAAATTTACCTGTTACCCCAGGTGTTTCTTGACTTCCTACTTTTGCATTCCAGTCCCCTAAAATGAAAAGGACATCTTTTTTGGATGTTAGTTCTAAATGGTCTTGGAGGTCTTCATAGAACCATTCAACTTCAGCTTCTTCCCTTTAGTCATCCTCAAATCCTTTATTTAAATGAGCAAATTATCACCTGTTTTCCCCCATACTTTACTCCTGTTTTCCCTTTTATTTTTATTCTAAATGTATGAAGTATAAAGAACAAAGAAACTAGATGAATAAATGATAGAGACTCCTTTTTCAAATTTTTACTCCATTCCCACAATAGTTCTTTCTCTTGTATTGGAGGTTGTAGAAGCCAACCAGCAAGTGTAGTGAATTGCTTGAGGCTGTTTACTTTTGCTCCAGTACATACCAATCATCCCCTTATTACAACTTCCTAGATATAAAACAATGTTTGTTAATCTGCCTTGTATCTTCTCTCTAAGAAGGGCCCAATGATGGTCACTATAATTTGGAATGTGCCTTTTATGAGATGCTTCCTTTAATAGGTATTTACAACTAAGGTCACCCATTTGTATCTGAAATTAAAGAGAGTTCAGCTTAGATATAGAATGACAATTTTTCACAAAAATTATTAAAATGAAACTTTTTAGATAGCCTTGTTACCTCATAACTCAATTATCTGGAAATTTATATATCATTCCTCAAAACTTCATATAATTTTTATGAATTGTAATTTAAAACACTGTGAAATTTCAGCTAATGTGGAAATATTGGTTTAATAGACACACTTTTACTAAACAGTATCTGACTAATATCTTACAGAGAGGCTTCCCAGGTGGCTCTAGTGGTAAAGAACCTGCCTCCCAATGCAGGAGACTTAAGAAAAACTGGTTCAGTCCCTGGGCTAGGAAGATCCTCTGGAGGTGGACATGACAATTCATTCCAGTATTCTTACATGAAGAATTCCATGGACAGAGGAACCTGGCAGGCTACAGTCCATGAGGTGACAAAGAGTTGGGCACGATTGAAGTGACTTAGCAGCAGCAGCAGTATCTTACAAACTCATTTAATTTGAGGGCTGAAACAACCTCCTTTACTTCACCAGGAAATAAAGAGTTAAGAGAAGTTATTTACTCATAATTAGGTAAATAGTTAGAGGCAATATAAAGCTAAGAATGTAGACCTCCTCAGATACTCAGTCTAGGCTTATTTAAAATAGTCATATTCATAAAATCTTGTTACAGAAAGTTAAAACCAAACTCTTTCAAAGCACTATCAATGTTTATATTATGTAAGGTAACATTCTATTACCATATTTATAACTCATAGCTTAGAATAATTACATTTTAAATTAATCATTGATTACCAGGAATTACCTAAGGAACTACTCAAGCATAGAAATATAACAGATAATGAAACATATGTAGAATATTTGCATTATTAGCTAATAACGTATATGTTTACTGGAGTGCTATAGCTAATTTTAAATATATCTTTGTACCATTTGACATTTGAATTATCTGACTACCATTAAACAATGAGGGTGGATTGCTTCTATAATTAATTTAAAATTTTCACAAGATTTAAAAATGCATTAATAGTTTGTATTTTAAAAAAAATTGTCTAGTGATTTCAATGTCTTTATGACTTGGAATAATAAAAAAAAATAATTTCATGCACTGTCATGAATACAAGCTGTGTGCAGTTTTAGAAAAAAAAAAGGGCATTTAAGATGTGTCACTATTTAAGATGTGTCACTTTGTTACAACAAAGCACTGAAAGATCTGAATTATTATCTTAGATGTGTGAATTTGGGTAAGCATGAAGTAATCACTCCAAGATGTTTTTTCATCTATCAAATACAGATAAAATACCACATTGTCAACATCACAGGCTTGTTGTGTGAACTACATAATTTAATCCATGTATAAGTTCTTGGGGATATGATAATTTTAAATTTAAGGTATGATTTTTTTATGTTAACTTATATTAACTAATATTTTTTATATACATCTGTGAACATACATCAACATTTGCCATACTCCACAGTTTGCTATTTTTTTTTTTTTTTCATTTCACAGAACACAGAGAAAAGCCAAGAAGTTAAATTATTTGTGCTAAAGTCTATAGCAAATGACAGATTTTAAGACTTATTATTTTTTGAGTGTCTTCTATCTTCCATGTGGTTTAATTATGTAAAGTTTTTAATATATATAAATCAAAGACCAGAAGAAAATAAATTGCTCGAGGTCATACACTGAAGGTCACACAGTTGGTAAGTAGCAGAGTCAGGGATCGCATCCAGGTTTTTGAGACTCCAAAGTCATTTCCTTTACTCTGTGCTCTCTTTCAGAGATCACAGTCACCTGTTTGGGAAATATTCACCTTATTTTGGCATGTTTGTGTATTTTGCAGACATTGAAGTGGTACAAAATAGCACTATTTTGTGTGTGTGTGTGTGACTAACGTTCTCTAACAAAATAAATGGCTTTCTTTTGATGTCTGTTCTGTTGACCTTGTATCTCAGTGTTAAAAAAAAAAAAAAAAAAAAAGTTTTGTTTACTTGCCGTTTCTGTAAGAGTGAAATGATCTTGATTGAATTTATCATAGTCCATAAATATGGCTCCTTATTGAGTTTAAAGGGTTTAAAAAGATAGCCTTTTCCCTGGATTTGATTATCTCATTGACAGCAGTCAATATCTTCATGCATAGGAATGTGTTTACTTATAGACACATAAGTAATTCATTTATAAAATTGAATTATCTGACCAGGGAGACTGTGTGTTTTGATTGTGTAGCAGTCCTCCTGAAACTGAATCACAATTGATAAATGCCAGATGGAAAAGGAAACAGTCTATTTCATGACTCTTAAAATTTTTAAGTTTGTTAATCCTTGCACTTCACATTTTTTAAAGCTCAGTGTCAGGGTAGAAAAAATTTGTTGGTGACTTTTTAATATGCAAAATGGTCAGTAAGTGTTTATAACATTCTGTACAGGAGAAAGAGCTTGAGCTTTAGGAGTTTCAAGGACAACACTAATGGCTCAGCATTAAAATCATTTTTTATAGCTCTTTATTTTCCTTTTTAATTTTTTTCATCAAAATAATTTTTAGTGTGTATATTGTGCTTGCTAGTCCCCATTATGCAGGAAAGAGCTGACTTATAGTGTCTCCCAAGTATCTTGCTGTATGAACATATATCCATGTTATTGGTTCAAATGCAGCACATAAATATACTTCTTCAAATGTTGTTTTCTTAAAATGATTATTTAAATATTAATTAATATCATCAGAAATTTGTGAATTATAAATTAATTCTCATAGCCACATTCTGACATAGGTACTATGATCATCAACAATCTCATTCTTCAGCCTAAAGAAACTTCACCTTGACTAGTTCACACGGCTTTCCCAGGATCTCAGAATTAGAAGCCTTGGAACCAGGATTTAAACCCAGACAATCTAACTTCAGAGTCGAGTCTAGGGCCCTTATCACTATCCTATGTGGTTTATCTATTTATTAAGAAACCAGCTGAACATGAAGGTATGATAAGCACCAAAGAAAACAGGCCTTTTTATTTGTATCCTTTTTTTTTTTTTTTTACTTTACAATATTGTATTGGTTTTGCCATACATCAACATGAATCTGCCACGGGTGTACACATGTTCCCAATCCTGAACCCCCCTCGCACCTCCCTCCCCATACCATCCCTCTGAGTCATCCCAGTGCACCAGCCCCAAGCATCCTGTATCCTTCATCGAACCTGGACTGGTGATTTGTTTCTTATATGATATTATATATGTTTCAATGCCATTCTCCCAAATCATCCCCACCCCCCCGCCCCCACAGAGTCCAAAAGACTGTTCTATACATCTGTGTCTCTTTGCTGTCTCATGTACAGGGTTATCGTTACCATCTTTCTAAATTCCATATATATGCGTTAGTATACTGTATTGGCGTTTTTCTTTCTGGCTTACTTCACTCTGGCACCACCATTCTCCATAGTACAAAGCAATAGAGTCATATCACACCTCCCTTTCACTCATTTCTGACATGGAATCATTTGCCAAAATCCACAAATTTTATCTCTGAAATTAATAATTCCATTATCTTGCCACTGTAATAGTTCAAGGCCTGATTGTTTATCACCCCTGGAATATTGCAACTTCTGTCCATGTCCAATTGTCTCCCAAACCAAACTGTGCTATATACAACTAAAAGGGACATCTTCTTAAATGTACGTGTGTAAGTAAGATACTATTCATAAACATTACCAGTACTGTTACAATTAAGTCCAAACTACTTAACTTGACATTCAGAGTTTTCAAAAACTTGGCCTCAGTGTTTCTTTCTACAATTATTTCTCAGCTTTGATGCACATGTCCAATGTTCCAACTTAAATAAATAACTCCCAATTCACTAAGTGCAACCTTTATTTTTTCTGTCTCCATGCCTTTGTTTAGTAATATTCTCTCTTTACAATTCCTTTCCTTGTCATTTATACCTATTAATATTCAATTGAACTTTTAAAAGCACATATCAAACTGCACCTCATCTATGATTATATTCCCATCCTTGCATACACAGTTTGTATTTAATTTCCTCAGCTGAATAAATCATATTATTTTGTACCTTCCCTTGGCTCTCTTCATATTATCAGTTCAGCTCAGTTACTCAGTCATGTGTGACTCTTTGTGACCCCATGGACTGCAGCATGCCAGGCTTCCCCATCCATCACCAACTCCTGGAGTTTACTCAAACTCATGTCCATTTAGTTGGTGATGCCATCCAACCACCTCATTCTCTGTCGTCCCCTTCTCCTCCTGCCTTCAATCTTTCCCAACATCAGGGTCTTTTCAAATGGGTCAGTTATTTGTGTCAGGTGGCCAAAATATTGCAGTTTCAGCTTCAGCATCAGTCCTTCCAATGAATATTCAGTACTGATTTCCTTCAGGATGGACTGGTTGGATCTCCTTGCTGTCCAAAGGACTCTCAAGAGTCTTCTCCAACACCACAGTTCAAAAGCATCAATTCTTTGGTACTCAGCCTTTTTTATAGTCCAATTCTCACATCCATACATGCCTACTGGAAAAACCATAGTTTTGACTAGATGGACCTTTGTTGGCAAAGGTCCTCTATTTCTTTGCAATGTTCACTTAGAAAGGCTGTTTTATCTCTCCTTGCTATTCTTTGAAACTCTGCATTCAGTTATATATCTTTCCTTTTCTGCTTTGCTTTTGGCTTCTGTTCTTTCCTCAGCTATTTGTATGCCTCCTCAGACATCCATTTTGCCTTTTTGCATTTCTTTTTCTTGGGGATGCTTTTGATCACTGCCTCCGGTACAAGGTCATGAAGCCTTGTCCATAGTTCTTCAGGCACTCTGCCTATCAGATCTAATCCCTTGAATGTATTTGTCATTTCCACTGTATAATCATAAGGGATATGATATAGGTCATACCTTAATGGCCTAGTTCATTTCCCTACTTTCTTAAATTTAAATCTGAATTTGGCAATAATGAGAGGGAATATTTTCCTGGATCATAATTAGAAAACAGGTGTCCAGGGACTTTTGACTATTAAGACCTAGTCCAGTAATACCACATCGATTGGCCTATCAGCAAAACCCTCTCTGGTACTAGGAATGAGCCTTCCTAACAATATGGGACAAAAAGGTCATGAAATGCCTCCTAAAGTATGGTCGAATTTATGATCATTATGGGTCCCTGTCAACTATGAACTGGCACTTGCCAAGAGCTTTTGCTAGTGACTGAACAACAACAAGGGCATTTGCCATCTGCCTCTGCAGAGATTCAACCCTCTGCTGCTGCAGCTGTTTATCTTCAATGTCCCCCTGAGGGATTTCAGGGTGGAGTGAGGTACCCTGTGCTCCAGGGAATCTGGTGGAACAGGGCTTTAGATAGTTATATATTTTCAGGAACTGATTTCATGATCCCAATCTTTGCATCTCTTCATATCTAGGAAGGCACTAAATAAATGATGACATTGGCTCCTTGTGAAAGTAGGAAACTTCTTATAAAGTAAATGATTGATTGCATTGAACTCCCTTTTCAACAAAATCTTATATATTGAACTTCCTCCACTATTTATTTGGAGTAGTCTCTCAGAACTATCTGGGGTATTGTTTCCTGGCTACAGTACTCATTTTACCCCAAAGGAATCTTAATTCAAAACTCTCAAGTTGTATATCTTTTTTAGTCAATATGGTCAAACCTAGATGTAAAATTTCCAAAGGTGAATGGAACACACCTATTTTCTTTGATATCTTGAAGCTTCCAAATATTATCAGGAACATAAATTTGCCTCTCTGCAAAATAAGATTTTAAGATTAACAGAGGCAAACAAAGGTTTAAAGAAAGAAATAATAAGGCCTTATGCTTCTCTTCTCTGGCTCCTCATGCTCAGGCCCTGCCTCAGACGCCACTTTCCTCCTTCCTTTTTCTACTGCCTATACCACCGCTTTACCCTCAGTTCTCCATAAAAATTTTCCTGCCAACTCCCTTTCCCCCTGAAACTGTCCCTGCCTCACTTTTCTTTGAAGCTATCAAAATCTGCCCCTTTAAAATTAAGTGTTCTGATGATCCTTTATTTATTTATTTATTTTATTCCCTGGACTAAAGCTGCACTGCAAGCCATCGTCAAAGATTTTCCTAAGGGGACAGGGAGCTGAGAAAAGCAGCACACAATTCTCTAATGAGAATAGGGCAGGGAACTGGAGCCAAGAAAAGCAACCTCAGCCTGGCCCAGAAGGAGGAACAGGAAACTGAGAAAAGTGTCTAGCAAGCTTCATCCTGCAGCAGAAGGTGGTACAAGGGGATGTAGGCTCTGGAAAAAATCCCAGGGAGAAATAGGGGGCTGGAGGCTGTAAGGATGTGCCAAGAGGGCTACTTTGACATGGCTGAAGAAATAGATGTGACTACCACTGCCAAAGCTGAGTGGGGTGCCAGAGGCAATAGACAAAACACCACCAATGAACTCCCAATCCCAGAGGTTGTAACTACCACCAGGCTGTGATCAGGCACAGATTATTGTCCACACCTTTCTGGGAGTTCTTTCTAGGGCCCACAAACTAGAACCTTTCCCTCTGGGAGAACTCATGACCTACCTTAGACAGTAACAACATCCAACAGATCACTACTGACATGGGCATTCCCTGGTACAACATGTATGTGGCTGCCATGTCCTCCCTTCTCTCCAGTCCAAGAGAGCAAGTGAGCCTTAATGAGCCTTGGTCTTTGACATCTGATGTCCAGGTGGGTAACAGACTGTGGATTCTAGGGGCAACTGTGAACATTAGAAGCAACTACTAGCTGGAATAAGGCCAGCTCTGAGACTAATTTGACCCCATGCTTCCCAAAATAAGTCCAGAGACTTTCCTAGAAATATTAGAAGACTTTGGTATAAGCCTCACTGGGTGTTCTGGGCTGCTAAGTGTTGCCTTCACCAAGAGTATGGGGAACTTTTCTTTTGTTCTGTATGGCTTGTGAGATCTTGGAGCTTCAATAGGCATTGAGCCTGAACCCTTGAGTTGAGAGACCCAAGCCCAAGACTTTGAATAATCAAAGAACTCCTGACCACAGGGAACATTAATAGACAAGAGCCCTTCCAAAGGCCTCCATCTCAACAACAAAACCAAGCCCACCCAAAGGCCAGCAGAAATGAGTGCCCAGATACCCCATGCCAATCCTCCAACAAAACAGAAACACAAAGATGTAAACTAGAAGACAGAATCCCCAAAGCTGTACCAAACCAATAGACACCCCCAAACCTACTACTGGACATGGCACGGCTTTTCAGAGAACAAGATCCAGCTTCATTAATCACAAAACAGACACAACCAAGAAAGCATCACAGGATACTAGTTCAACCCTGCCCACAGAAGGTAGACTCTAGGGTACTAGTACAAACCCACCCATGGTGGGTAGACGCCAAAACTAAGAACTACTACATTGACAACTTTTACCTTTAAAAAAAAAAAAATCACACTTCTACCTCAACATTGGCCTTTGGTGGAACTGTGAACTTTTCCTTTTTTTTTTTTTTAATTGCTTTTTTAAAATTAAATTTATTTATTTTAATTGGAGGTTAATTACTTTACAATATTGTATTGGTTTTGCCATACATCAACATGAATCCACCACGGGTGTACACGTGCTCCTCATCCTGAACCCTCCTCCCTCCTCCCTCCCCGTACCATCCCTCTGGGTCGTCCCAGTGCACCAGGCCCAAGCATCCTGTATCCTGCATCGAACCTGGAGTGGTGATTCACTTCTTATATGATATTATACATGTTTCAATGCCATTCTCCCAAATCATCCCACCCTCTCCTTCTCCCACAGAGTCCAAAAGACTGTTCTATACATCTGTGTCTCTTTCACTGTCTCACATACAGGGTTATCTTTACCATCTTTCTAAATTCCATATATATGTGTTAGTATACTGTATTGGTGTTTTTCTTTCTGGCTTACTTCACTCTGTATAACAGGCTCCAGTTTCATGCACCTTATTAGAACTGATTCAAATGTATTCTTTTTAATGGCTGAGTAATACTCCATTGTGTATATGTACCACTGCTTTCTTATCCATTCATATGCTGATGGACATCTAGGTTGCTCCCATGTCCTGGCTATTGTAAACAGTGCTGCGATGAACATTGGGTACATGTGTCTCTTTCAATTCTGGTTTCCTCAGTGTGTATGCCCACAGTGGGATTGCTTGGTCCTAAGGCAATTCTATTTCCAGTTATTTTAAGGAATCTCCCCAGTGTTCTCCATAGTGGCTGTACTAGTTTGCATTCCCACCAACAGTATAAAAGGGTTCCCTTTTCTCCACACCCTCTCCAGCATTTATTGCTTGTAGACTTGAGGATTGCAGCCATTTTGACTGGTGTGAAATGGTACCTCATTGCAGTTTTGATTTGCATTTCTCTGATAATAAGTGATATTGAGCATCTTTTCATGTGTTTGTTAGCCATCTGTATGTCTTCTTTGGAGAAATGTCTATCTAGATCTTTGGCCCATTTTTTAATTAGGTCGTTTATTTTTCTGGAATTGAGCTGCAGGAGTTGCTTGTATATTTTTGAGATTAGTTTTTTGTCAGTTGCTTCATTTGCTATTACTTTCTCCCATTCTGAAAGCTGTCTTTTCACTTTGCTTATAGTTTGCTTTGTAGTGCAGAAGCGTTTAATTTTGATTAGGTCCCATTTGTTCATTTTTGCTTTTATTTCCAATATTCTGGGAGGTAGATCATAAAGGATCCTGTTGTGATTTATGTCGGAGAGTGTTTTGCCTATGTTTTCCTCTAGCAGTTTTATAGTTTCTGGTCTTACGTTTAGATCTTTAATTCATTTTGAATTTGTTTTTTGTATAATGTTAGAAAGTGTTTGTTTCATTCTTTTACAAGTGGTTGACCAGTTTTCCCAGCACCACTTGTTAAAGAGATTGTCGTTTCTCCATTGTATATTCTTGCCTCCTTTGTCAAAGATAATGTGTCCATAGGTGCGTGGATTTATCTCTGGGCTTTCTATTTTGCTCCATTGATCTATATTTCTGCCTTTGTGCCAATACCATACTGTCTCGATGACTGTGGTTTTGTAGTAGAGCCTGAAGTCAGGCAGGTTGATTCCTCCAGTTTCATTCTTCTTTCTCAAGATTGCTTTGGCTATTGGAGGTTTGTTGTATTTCCATACAAATTGTGAAATCATTTGTTCTAGCTCTGTGAAAAATACTGTTGGTAACTTGATAGGGATTGCATTGAGTCTATAAATTGCTTTGGGTAGTATACTCATTTTCGTTAAACTGATTCTTCCGATCCACGAACACAGTATATTTCTCCATCTATTAGTGTCCTCTTTTATCTCTTTCACCAGTGTTTTATAGTTTTATATATATAGGTCTTCAGTTTCTTTAGGTAGATATATTCCTAAGTATTTTATTCTTTTTGTTGCAATGGTGAATGGAATTGTTTCCTTAATTTCTCTTTCTATTTTCTTATTATTAGTGTATAGGAATGCAAGGGATTTCTCTGTGTTGATTTTATATCCTGAAACTTTACTATATTCATTGATTACCTCTAATAATTTTCTGGTGGAGTCTTTAGGGTTTTCTGGGTAGAGGATCATGTCATCTGTAAACAGTGAGAGTTTTATTTCTTCTTTTCCAATTTGGATTCCTTTTATTTCTTTTTCTGCTCTGATTGCTGTGGCCAAAACTCCAAAACTATGTTGAATAGTCGTGGTGAAAGTGGGCACCCTTGTCTTGTTCCTGACTTCAGGGGAAATGCTTTCAATTTTTTACCATTGAGGATAATGTTTGCTGTGGGTTTGTCATATATGGCTTTTATTATGTTGAGGTATGTTCCTTCTATTCCTGCCTTCTGGAGAGGTTTTATCATAAATGGGTGTTGAATTTTGTCAAAGGCTTTCTCTGCATCTATTGAGATAATCATATGGCTTTCAATTTCAAATTTTTCAATTTGTTAATGTGGTGTATTACATTGATTTATTTGCAGATATTGAAGAATCCTTGCATCCCTGGGATAAAGCCCACTTGGTCATGGTGTATGATCTTTTTAATGTGTTGTTGGATTCTGATTGCTAGAATTTTGTTAAGAATTTTGCATCTATGTTCATCAGTGACATTGGCCTGTAGTTTTCTTTTTTTGTGGCATCTTTGTCAGGTTTTGGTATTAGGGTGATGGTAGCCTCATAGAATGAGTTTGGAAGTTTACCCTCCTCTGCCATTTTCTGGAAGATTTTGAGTGGGATAGGTGTTAGCTCTTCTCTAAATTTTTGGTAGAATTCAGCTGTGAAGACGTCTGGACCTGGGCTTTTGTTTGCTGGAAGGTTTTGTCTGTTTTACTGTTTTTCTTATTGTTCTTTTCCTGCCATAATTATTCCTCAATATATGTAAATTTTTTTACAAACTTCTATTTAACTTTTCTATTTTTCCTTTTTGCTTTCTCTTCTTTTCTTCTTATTAGTTTCTTTTGTCCTTTATTTTTTCACCATTTTTGCTCTTTTTTTCCCTTTGCTTTATTTCCCAGTTGGCCCTCTGCTTTGGCTCAGATTTTTGGTTTAAATTTTTATTGGTCAATATAATTTTTGGTTTGCTTTGCTCAACAGGTCAATCTCTTATACTTTCTTTTGTTTGGAATATTTTGGTTATATTTGTGTATGTGTAAGTGTGTGTATATGTCCCATTGTTTCTGTAATTATCTATCTGATCTTGTATTTACAATTTGTCAGGGTTTGTCTTTTGTTTCTTGTAGTGTTGTTATTTTTTGGCTTGGTATGTTTGTTTTAATCCCCTGTAGTCCCATAACAAATGACTGCTGGAGTCTTGGTCGCCTGATCAGGGGTCAGGCCTGAGCCATTCACCTGGGAGTGATGAGATCAGGATTCTAGAGTGCCAAAAAAACGCCTAATCTCAGGGAGCATTAGTTAGTGAAAAATCCCACGAAGGCCTACACCTGTATACAAAGCCTGGGATCACTTGGTATAACTAAGCTTCTGACAACACCCACTTGAAGAACACTTCACCCAAACTACAAGTGAGACAAAAACACAAAGCCATTCATCAGCAGACAGGATAATTACACACTCCAAGATACCATCTCATACACCTTCTGGCAAGAGTACACAGAAGAACTATAAAAAAGAACTCAATGGCCTGGATAATCATGATGGCATGATCACTCACCTAGAGCCAAACATCATGGAATGTGAAGCCAAGTGGGCCTTAGGAAGCATCACTATGAACAAAGGTAGTGGAGGTGATGGAATTCCAGTTGAGCTATTTCAAATCCTAAAAGATAATGCTGTTAAAGTCAATAGGTCAGCAAATATAGAAAACTCAGCAGTAGCCTAGGACTAGAAAAGGTCAGTTTTCATTCCAACCTGAAAGAAGAGCAATGCCAAGGAATGCTCAAACTACCACACAATTGCACTCATTTCACATGCCAACAAAATAACACTAAAAATCCTTCAAGCTAGGATTCAACAGTATGTGAGCTGTGATCTTCCAGACGTACAACTTGGATTTAGAAAAGGCAGCGGAATAAGAGATCAAGTTGCCAACATCTCTTGGGTAATAGAAAAAGCTAGAAAAAAAATAAAAAACAAAAACAAACATCTACTTTTGCTTTATTGACTTTGTTAAAAACATTTATTTCTGCCTCATTGCCTATGTGAAAGCCTTTGACTGTGTCACCACAAACTGCGGAAAATTCTTAAAGAGATGGAAATACCAGACCACCTCCTCTGCTTCATGCAAAACCTGTATGCAGGTCAAAAAGCAACAGTTAGAAATGAACATGGAACAATGGATTAATTCAATATTGGGAAAAAGAGTACATCAAGGCTGCATATTGACAGCCTGCTTATTTAACTTACATGCAGAGTGCATAATGTGAAATGATGGGCTGATGAAGCACAAGCTGGAATCAAGATTGCTGGGAGAAATATTAATAACCTCAGATATACAGATGATACCACCCTTGTGGCAGAAAGTGAAGAGAAATTAAAGAGCCTTTTAATGAAGGTGAAAGAGGAAAATGAAAAAGCTGGTTTAAAATAAATAATTCAAAAAACAAAGATCATATAGCATCCAACAGAGGCAAACTTTATTTTCTTGGGCTCCAAAATCACTGTGGGTGGTGACTGAAGCCACAAAATTAAATGAAACTTGTTCCTTGAATGAAGAACAATGACAAATCTAGATAGCATATTAAAAAGTAGGGACATTACTTTGCCTTGAAAGGTCACTATAGTCAAAGCTATAGTTTTTCCAGTAGTCATGTATGAATGTGAGAGCTAACAATAAAAAAAAAAATTGGAGCACTGATGCACTGATGTCTTTGAATTGTGGTGCTGGAGGAGACTCTTGAGAGTCTCTTGGACAGCAAAGAGATCACACCAGTCAATCCTTAAGGAAATCGAGCCTGAATATTCATTGGAAGGACTGATGCTGAAGCTCCAATACTTTGGCACCTGATGTAAAGAGCCAACTCATTGGCAAAGATCATAATGCTGGGAAAGATTGAAGGCAGGAAAATAAGGGGACAACAATCACAAGGATGTGATTGTTGGATAGCATCCTTGATTCAATGGATATGAGTTTGAGCAAACTCTGGGAGATGGTGAAGGACAGGAAAGCCTAATGTGCTGCAGTACATGGGGTCACAAAGAGTCAGACAAGACTGAGTGACTGAACAACAACAGCAACACATAGTCTTGCCCATCAGAAAGAAAAGCATTAAATCACTTTCTTACACTAGAATGAAGTCACAATTCACCCCCAACATGAAACCAGCACAAACCACTGCACCAAACTTACCCACTGAGGACAGAAACAATAAGGAAGAAGATAGGACCCTAAAGTCTGGGAAAAGAAGGCCTCAAATGAAACAATTTAGGGGGAAAAAAAGAAGAAAAAAAAATATACTGCAAATGAAGGAACAAGGTAGAAACTGAACTTACAAGACCAAATAAATGAAGATGAAATAGGCAAACCACCTGGAAAAAAAAAAATGTAATGACTGTAAAGATGTTGAAAATCTCAAAATGAGAATGGAGAAAATGGAAGAATCAATTAACACAATTAACAAGGACCTAGAAAGAGAATAAACAAACAGTGATGAATAACACATTTATTGAAATTGAAAATAGTCTAGAAGGAACTACTAATAGTATAATTCAGGCAACAAATGGACAAATGAGCTGAAAGATAGAAGTTGGAAATTACTACTGAAGAGCCGACTAGAGGAAAAAGGAATGAATCAACTGAAGATAGCCTCAGAGACCTCTGGGACAATATTAAATGTACTAACCTTTGAATTATAGGGGTCCCAGAGGAAAAAGAGAAAAAGAAAAAGTCTGAGATAATTTTAAAAAAGATTATAGTCAAAAACTCCCCCAACATGGGCAAGGAAATAATCAAGCAGGTCAAAGAACACAGAGAGTCCCATATAGGGTAAACTCAAGGAGAAACATGTCAGGACACATACTAGTCAAGCTAACAGAGATTAAACACAAAGGAAAAATGTTAGAATCAGCAAGGGAAAAGGAACAAGTAACATACAAGGGAAACCTTATATGATAAACAGCTGATCTTTCAGCAGAAACTCTCCAGGCCAGAAAGGAATGGCAGGACACATTTAAAGTACTGAAAGAAAACAAAAACAAAAACAAAAAACAAAGCTACAACCAAGATTACTCTACCCAGAAAGGATTTTACTCAAAATTGATGGAGAAATCAAAACCTTTACAGGAAAGCAGAAATTAAAAGAATTTAGTATCATCAAAAAAACTTTACAACAAACGTTAAAGGGACCTATATAGGCAGGAAAAACAAGAGAAGTAAAAGACCTACAAAAACAAACTCAAAACAATTCAGAAAATACCAATAGGAAAAAATATGTCAATTTTAATTACATTCAGTTCAGTTCAGTTCAGTCACTCAGTCATGTCCGACTCTTTGCGACCACATGAATGGCAGCACGCCAGGCCTCCCTGTCCATCACCAACTCTCGGAGTTCACCCAAACTCATGTCCATCAAGTTGGTGACGCCATCCAGCCATCTCATCCTCTGCCGTCCCCTTCTCCTCCTGCCCCCAATCCCTCCCAGCATCAGAGTCTTCTCCAATGAGTCAACTCTTCGCATGAGGTGGCCAAAGTAATGGAGTTTCAGCTTTAGCATCATTCCTTCCAAAGTAATCCCAGGGCTGTTCTCCTTCAGAATGGACTGGTTGGATCTCTTTGAAGTCCAGGGGACTCTCAAGACTCTTCTCCAACACCACAGTTCAAAAGCATCAATTCTTTGGTGCTCAGCTTTCTTCACAGTCCAACTCTCACATCCATACATGGCCACTGAGAAAACCATAGCCTTGACTAGACGAACCTTTGTTGGCAAAGTAATGCCTCTGCTTTTCAATATGCTAGATTGGTCTATCTAGGTTGGTCATAACTTTTCTTCCACGGAGTAAGCGTCTTTTAATTGCATGGCTGCAATCATCATATGCAGTGATTTTGGAGCCCAAAAAAATAAAGTCTGACACTGTTTCCACTGTTTCCCCATCTATTTCCCATGAAATGATGGGAACAGATGCCATGATCTTCGTTTTCTGAATGTTGAGCTTTAAGCCAACTTTTTCACTCTCCTCTTTCACTTTCATCAAGAGGCTTTTTAGTTCCTCTTCACTTTCTGCCATTAGGGTGGTGTCATCTGCATATCTGAGGTTATTGATATTTCTCCCAGCAATCTTGATTCCAGCTTGTGCTTCTTCCAGCCCAGCGTTTCTCATGATGTACTCTACATATAAGTTAAATAAGCAGGGTGACAATATACAGCCATGATGTACTCCTTTTCCTATTTGGAACCAGTCTGTTGTTCCATGTCCAGTTCTAACTGTTGCTTCCTGACCTGCATACAGATTTCTCAAGAGGCAGGTCAGGTGGTCTGATATTCCCATCTCTTTCAGAATTTCCCACAGTTTATTGTGATCCACACAGGCAAAAGCTTTGGCATAGTCAATAAAGCAGAAAAAGATGTTTTTCTGGAACTCTCTTGCTTTTTTCATGATTCAGCAGATGTTGGCAATTTGATCTCTGGTTCCTCTGCCTTTTCTAAAATCAGCTTGAACATCAGGAAGTTCACAGTTCACATATTGCTGAAGCCTGGCTTGGAGAATTTTGAGCATTACTTTACTAGCATGTGAGATGAGTGCTACTGTGCCGTAGTTTGAGCATTCTTTGGCATTGCCTTTTTTTGGGATCAGAATGAAAACTGACCTTTTCCAGTCCTGTGGCCACTGCTGAGTTTCCCAAATTTGCTGGCATATTGAGTGCAGCACTTTCACAGCATCATCTTTCAGGAATTGAAATAGCTCCACTGGAATTCCATCACCTATACTAGCTTTGTTCATAGTGATGCTTTCTAAGGCCCATTTGACCTCACATTCCAGGATGTCTGGCTCTAGGTTAGTGATCACAGCGTTGTGATTATCTGGAACGTGAAGATCTTTTTTTGTGCAGTTCTTCTGTGTATTCTTGCCACCTCTTCTTGATATCTTCTGTTTCTCTTATGTCCATACTATTACCACATTATTAGAGAAATGCAAATCAAAACTTCAATGAAGTATCACATCTCACTAGTCAAAATGGCCATCATTAAACAATAAATGCTGGAGAGGATGTGGAGAAAAAGGAACTCTCTTGCACTGCTGGTAGGAATGTAAATTTATATAGTCATTATGGAGAACAGTATGGAGTATTTTTTTTTTCAGACTAGGAATAAAGCTAGCATATGACACAGCAATTCCACTACTGTGTGTACAACCTGAGGAAATTATATTCAAAAAGACACATGTACCCCAATATTCACCACCAAGTTATTTACAATAGCTAGGACATAGAAGCAACCTAGATGCCCATCAACAGATGAAAGAAGAAAGAAGCTGTGGTACGTATATACAATGGAATATTACTTAACCAAAAAATGAACGAATTTGAGTGATTTGAACTGAGGTGGATGAACCTAGAGCCTGTTATACAGAGTGGAGTAAGTCAGAAAGAGAAAACAAATATCATATATCAACTCATATAGAAGTAATCTAGAAAAATGCTACTGATGAACGTATTTGCAATGTAGCAATACAGATGAAAAAATAGAGATCAGACTTATGGTCACAGTGGGGGAAGGAGAGGGTGGGACAGATTGAGAGTGTAGTATTGAAATATATACATTATGATAGTCAAATAGCTAGCTAGTGGTAAGTTGTATAACAGAAGGAGCTCAACCCCGTGCTTTATGACAACCTAGTGGGGAAGGACGAGGTTGGCAGTGGGAAGGAGGTTCAAGAGAGAGGGGACATATGAATACTTAGGGCTCATTCACGTTGTTGTGTAGCAGAAACCAACAAAATATTGTAAAGCAATTATCCTCCAAGTAAAAAAATCTTTAAAAATATGGAAGGTAAGGTGTGAGAGTATACATCTATCTGTTGTTTCAGAAGTTAGAGGAACACAGTCTGTAGCCACACAGTGTGATTGTAATCTGAGAATGCAGATTTCTTTGTTGCTCTAATTTCATTTCTTTTAAATATACAACTAGAAGTTCCAAACTTTTCCTTTTTTTGATTCATACTTTTCTTTCTTTTTTCCCCCCATAGATCCAGTTCGTTAGGTTGAGGAAGTTCCTTTATATTCGTAGATGATCAACAACTTGAACATAAAAGTGTGTCAGATTTTGTCCAGTTCTTCTTTTGTATCTATTAGATGATCATTTGGACCATGTCTTTCATTCTATAGATGTATACACTAGTATATTTTTAGATGCTAAACCATCTTTGTATTCCTGAAATCACCCATGGATATGCTGTGCAATCTTTTTACACATTACTCTATTCAGTTTGTTATTTTATTGAGAATTGCTCTGTCTGGTTTTTATTGCTCTGATATTGCTCTGATATTGGTTTGTATATTTTTGTGTTATTACTTTCTGGTTATGGTATTAGATTAAATAAATGCTAATAGCAAGAGTTTTGTGAAAAGATCTATACTCTTGTATACATTGGAAGATTTTATGTGTGAATGGAATTATTTCATATTTTCCAGTTTTATTAATATATATTGGCATATAATATTGTGTGAAATTAAAGCATACAGTATGATAACATATTGCACATATATATTGCAATATAATTGTCACAGTTGTGTTAGTTAACACCTTCATCTTGTCACATAATTATCTTTTTTTTTTTGTGGTGGGAGAATTTAAGATTTCCTCTCTTAGAAACTTTCAAATATATAATACAACATTGGTAATGATAATCACAATGCATTAAACAACCAGAAATTATTCATCTTCTAATTGGAACTGGAATCACCAATTCAATAGACATGAGTTGAGAAGACTCCAGGGGTTGGTGAAGGACAGGTAACCCTAGTTTGCTGCAGCCCATGGGGTCGCAAAAAATCAGACACAGCTTAGCAACTGAACAACAAGTTTGAAGTATGTACTCTTTGACCAAAATCTCATTTTCCCCATACTCTAGCTCCTGGTAACCATTATTTAATCTCTGTTTCTGAACTGGATGTTGTATATTCCACATATAAGTGAAATCATACACTATTTGTCTTTTCCTGATTGATTCACTTCATGTAGCAAAATGCCCTCTGGGTACATGTTATTGAAAATGACAGGGTTTCCTTCTTTTTTAATGGGCTTTTATATGGGCTTCCTTGATAGCTAAGTTGGTAAAGAATCCACCTCCAATGCAGGAGACCCCGTTCGATTCCTGGGTCAGTAAGATTGCTGGAGAAGGGGATACCCACTCCAGTATTCTTGAGCTTCCCTTGTGGCTTAGATGGTAAAGAATCTGCCTGCAATGAGGGAGACCTGGATTTGTCCCTTGAGTTGGGAAGATCAAACTATGGGGGTTGCAAAGAGTCAGAAATATCCCATTATCTTTTCCATTCCATCTGTTTATGGACACTTAAGTTGTTTCTGTATCTTGGCTATTGTGAATAATGTTGTAGTAAACATGAGAGTTTACTCATGTAAGTAAGTGGTGGCTGCGTGGGCACAGGAGTACCAAGAGGAGTTACTCCATGTTCAAGGTCAGGAGGGGTGACGTCATCCAAGATAAGGAGCAGCAGCTGCACTTTGCTGGAACAGCAGTGAAGAGATACCCCGCATCCAAGGTAAGAGATAGTGAAGAGATACCCCGCATCCAAGGTAAGAGAAACCCAAATGAGATGGTAGACGGTAGGTATTGTGAGAAGGCATCAGAGGGCAGACACTCTGAAACCATAATCACAGAAAAGTAGCCAATATGATCACACGGACAACAGCCTTGTCTAACTCAGTGAAACTAAGCCACACCCTGTCGGGCCACCCAAGACAGATGGGTCATGGTGGAGAAGTCTGAAAGAATGTGGTCCACTGGAGAAAGGAATGGCAACCTACTCAGTATTCTTGCCTTGAGAACCACATGAATGGTATGAAAAGGCAAAATGATAGGATACTGAAAGAGGAACTCCCCAGGTCGGTAAGTGCCCAATATGCTACAGGAGATCAGTAGAGAAATAACTGTAGAAAGAATGAAGGGATGACGCCAAAGCAAAAACAATACCCAGTTGTGGATATGACTGGTGATAGAAGCAAGGTCCAATGCTGTAAAGAGCAATATTGCATAAGAACCTGGAATGTCAGGTCCATGAATCAAGGCAAATTGGAAGTGGTCAAACAGGAGACGACAAGAGTGAATGTCGACATTCTAGGAATTAGAGAACTTAAATTGACTGGAATGGGTGAATTTAACTCAGATGGCCATTATATCTACTACTGTGGGCAAGAATCCATTAGAAGAAATGGAGTAGCCATCATGGTCAACAAAAAAGTCCAAAACTCAATATTTGGATGCAATCTCAAAAAAGACAGAATGATCTCTGTTCATTTCCAAGGCAAACCATTAAATATCATGGTGATCCAAGCCTATGCCCCAACCAGTAACACTGAAGAACCTGACGTTGAATGATTCTATGAAGACCTACAAGACCTTTTAGAACTAATACCCAAAAAAAGATGTCCTTTTCATTATAGGGGACTGGAATGCAAAAGTAGAAAGTCAGGAGACACCTGGAGTAACAGGCAAATTTGGCCTTGGAATATAGAATGAAGCAGGGCAAAGGCTAATAGTATTTTGCCAAGAGAATGCACTGGTCATAGCAAACACCCTCTTCCAACAACACAAGAGAAGACTCTACACATGGACATCACCAGATGGTCAACACTGAAATCAGATTGATTATATTATTTGCAGTCAAAAATGGAGAAGCTCTATACAGTCAGCAAAAACAAGACTGGGAGCTGACTGTGGCTCAGATCATGAACTCCTTAATGTCAAACTCAGACTTAAGTTGAGAAAGTAGGGAAAACCACTAGACCATTCAAGTATGACCTAAATCAAATCCCTTATGATTGTACAGTGAAAGTGAGAAATAGATTAAAGGGAATATATCTGATAGACAGAGTGCCTGATGAACTATGGACAAAGGTTTGTGACATTGAACAGGAGACATGAATCAACACCGTCCCCATGGTATATAAATGCAAAAATGCAAAATGGCTGTCTGAGGAGGCCTAACAAATAGCTGTGAAAAGAAGAGAAGCGAAAAGCAAAGGAGAAAAGGAAAGATATAAGCATCTGAATGCAGAGTTCCAAAGAATAGCAAGGAGGGATAAGAAAACCTTCCTCAGCGATCAATGAAAAGAAATAGAGGAAAGCAACAGAATGGGAAAGACTAGAGATCTCTTCAAGAAAATCAGAGATACCAAGGGAACATTTCATGCAAAGATGGGCTCGATAAAGGACAGAAATGGTATAGACCTAACAGAAGCAGAAGATATTAAAAAGAGATGGCAAGAAAATACAGAAGAATTGTACAAAAAAGATCTTCATGACCCAGATAATCACAATGGTCTGATCACTCACCTAGAGCCAGATATCCTGGGATGTGAAGTCAAGTGAACCTTAGAAAGCGTCACTATGAACAAAGCTAGTGGAGCTGATGGAATTCGAATGGAGCTATTTCAAATCCTGAAAGATGATGCTTTGAAAGTGCTGCACTCAATATGTCAACAAATTTGGAAAACTCAGCAGTGGACACAGGACTGGAAAAGATCAGTTTTCATTTCAATCCCCAAGAAAGGCAATGCCAAAGAATGCTCAAACTACGGCACAGTAGCACTCATCTCACATGCTAGTAAAGTAATGCTCAAAATTCTCCAAGCCAGGTTTCAGCAGTGTGTGAATCATGAACTCCCAGATGTTCCAGCTGGTTTTAGAAAATGCAGAGGAACTATAGATCAAATTGCAAACATCCACTGGATCATCAAAAAATCAAGAAAGTTCCAGAAAAACATCTATTTCTGCTTTATTGACTATGCCAAAGCCTTTGACTGTGTGGATCACAATACACTGTGGAAAATTCTTCAAGAGATGGGAATACCAGACCACCTGACCTGCCTCTTGAGAAACCTATATGCAAGTCAGGAAGCAACAGTTAGAACTGGACATGGAACAACAGACTGGTTCCAAATAGGAAAAGGAGTACATCATGGCTGTGTATTGTCACCCTGATTTTTTAACTTATATGCAGAGTACATCATGAGAAACGCTGGGCTGGAAGAAGCACAAGCTGGAATCAAGATTGCTGGGAGAAATATCAATAACCTCAGATATGCAGATGATACCACCCTTATTGCAGAAAGTGAAGAGGAACTAAAAAGCCTCTTGATGAAAGTGAAAGAGGAGAGTGAAAAAGTTGGCTTAAAGCTCAACATTCAGAAAACGAAGATCATGGCATCTGTTCCCATCATTTCATGGGAAATAGATGGGGAAACAGTGGAAACAGTATCAGACTTTATTTTTTGGAGGGCTCCAGAATCACTGCAGATGGTGATTGCAGCCATGCAATTAAAAGACGCTTACTCCTTGGAAGGAAAGTTATGACCACCCTAGATAGCATATTCAAAAGCAGAGACATTTATTACTTTGCCAACAAAGGTCCGTGTAGTCAAGGCTATGGTTTTTCCTGTGGTCATGTATGGATATGAGATTTGGACTGTGAAGAACGCTGAGCACCAAAGAATTGATGCTTTTGAACTGTGGTGTTGGAGAAGACTCTTGAGCGTCCCTTGAACAGCAAGGAGATCCAACCAGTCCATCCTAAAGGAGATCCATCCTGGGTGTTCATTGGAAGGACTGATGCTGAAGCTGAAACTCCAATACTTTGGCCACCTGATGAGAAGAATTAACTCATTGCAAAAGACCCTGATGCTGGGAGGGTTTGGGGGCAAGAGGAGTAGGGGACTATAGAGAATGAGATGGCTGGATGACATCACCGACTTGATGGACATGGGTTTCAGTGAACTCTTGGAGTTGGTGATTGACAGGGAAGCCTGGGGTGCTGGGATTCATATGGTTGCAAAGAGTTGGACACGACTGAGTGACCGAACTGAACTGAACTGAAATATGAGAATGCACCTGTCTTTTATGTCTTATTTTCATTTCTTTTATATATATATGCACTCATCATGTGTCATTAACTATACTATGCAAATGCAAAAAGATCTGAAGGTAGAACCAGACAATAACATAATAAGAGTGCCATGCCATGCCTTGCTAAGGCTTTCTCTACATCTATTGAGATAATCATATGGTTTTTATCTTTCAATTTGTTAGTGTGGTGTATCACATTGATTGCTTTGCAAGTATTAAAGAATCCTTGCATCCCTGGGATAAAGCTCACTTGGTCATAGTGTATGATCTTTTTTATATGGTGTTTCATCCTGTTTGCTAGAATTTTGTTTAGGATTTTTGCATCTAAGTTCATCAATGATATTGGCCTTTAGTTTTCCTTTTCTGTGGCATCTTTATTTGGTTTTGGTATTAGGGTGATGGTGGCCTTATAGAATGAATTAGGGAGTTTGCTTCCTCTGCAATTATCTGAAAGAGTTTGAGTAGGATAGGTGTTGCTGCTGCTGCTGCTAAGTCGCGTCAGTCATGTCCAACTTTGTGTTTCCCCATAGATGGCAGCCCACCAGGCTCCCCCATCCCTGGGATTCTCCAGGCAAGACCACTGGAGTGGGTTGCCATTTCCTTCTCCAGTGCATGAAAGTGAAAAGTGAAAGTGAAATCGCTCAGCCGTGCCTGACTCTTTGTGACCCCATGGACTGCAGCCCACCAGGCTCCTCCGCCCATGGGATTTTCCAGGCAAGAGTACTGGAGTGGGGTGCCATTGCCTTCTCCGGATAGATGTTAGCTCTTCACTAAATCTTTGGTAGGGTTCATCTGTGAAGGCATCTGGTCCTGGACTTTTGCTTGTTGGAAGATTTTTTATTACAGTTTACATTTCCGTGGTTTTGATGAGTCTGTTAAGATTTTCTATTTCTTCCTGGTTCAGTTTTGGAAGCTCTTCTAAGAATTCGTCCATTTCTTCCAAGTTGTCCATTTTATTGGCATATAGTTGCTGAAAAATATATTTTAGAAAATTTTTCTTCTAGTTCTGTGAAAAATGCCATTGGTAATTTATAAGGATTCCATTGAATCTGGAGATTTATTTGGGCAATATTTAATATGTATATTATTAATTCTACCAATCCAAGCACATGGTATATCTCTCCATCGGTTGGTGTCATCTTTGATTTCTTTCATCTGTAGCTTACAGTTTTCTGCATACAGGTCTTTTGTCTCCTTAGGTAGATTGATGCCTAGGTGTTTTATACTTTTTGTTGAAATGCTGACTGTGATTGATTCTTTAATTTCTCTTTTTGACTTTTAATTGTTAGTGTGTAGGAATGCAAGGAATTTCTGTGTTTTTTGTATCTTGAAACTTTACTATATTCATTGATTAGATCTAGTAGCTTTATGTTGGCATCTTTAGGATGTTCTATATATAATATCATACAATCTGCAAGCAGTGACAGTTTACTTCTTTTCCTATTAGAATATTTTTATTTTAATTTCTTATCTGATTTTTGTGGCTAGGACCTCCAAAATCATATTAAATAATGATGGTGAATGTGGGCACCCTTGTCTTGCTAATGATATTAGAGGAAATGTTTTTAATTTTACACCATTGAGGATAATATTTACTGTGGGTTTGTCATCTGTGACCTTTATTATGCTGAAGTGTGTTCCTTCTAGGTGTCCTTTCTGGAGAGTTTTTATCATAAATCATTGTTGGATCTTATCAAAAACTTTCTCTGCATCTATTGACATGATAATATGTTTTTTATCTTTCAATTTGTTATTATGGTGTATCCCATCCCATTGATGCATGTATGCATGTGTGTGTGTGTATATATATATATATATATATATATATATATATATATATATAAAATTTATCTATTTATTATTGAACAATAAATGCTTTACAGAATTTTGCTATTTTCTGTCAAACCTCAACATGAATCAGCCATAGGTATACATATATCCCCTCCGTTTTGAACCTCTTTCCCATCTCCCTCCCTATCCAACCACTCCAGTTTGATACAGAGCCCATGTTTGAGTTTCCTGAGCCATACAGCAAATTCCTGTTGACTATCTATTTTATGTATGACAATATAAGGTTTCATGTTACTCTTTCCATACATCTCACCCTCTCCTTCCCTCTGTCCATGTACATAAGTCTATTCTCTATGTCTGTTTCTCAATTGCTGCCCTGTAAATAAATTTTTCAGTACCAATATTTTTAGATTCCATATATATGCATTAGAATACAGTGTTTATCTTTCTCTTTCTGACTCACTTTACTCTGTATAATAGGTCCTAGGTTCATCCACCACATTAGAACTGACTCAAAAGTGTTCCTTTTCATGGCTGAGTAATATTCCATTGTGTATATGTACCACAAGTTCTTTATCCATTCATCTGTCAGTGGGCATCTAGGTTGCTTCCATGTACTAGCTATTTTAAATAGTGCTGCAGTGAACAATGGGATACATGTGTCTCTTTCAATTTTGGTTTCCTCAGGGTGTATGCCTAGGAGTGGGATTGCTGGGTCATATGGTGGTTTTATTCCTAGTTTTTTAAGGACTCTCCAAACCATTTTTCATAGTGGCTGTATCAATTTACATTCCCACTAACAGTGAAAGAGGGCTCCTTTTCTCCATAACCTCTCCAGCATTTATTGTTTCTAGACTTTTTGATGAGGGCCATTCTGATTTGCATTACTCTAATAATGAATGGTGTTGAACATCTTTTCATGTGTTTCTATGCCATCTACATGTCTTCTTTAGAGAAATGTCTGCTTAGGTCTATTTTCCACTGTTTGATTGGATTATTTGTTTTTCTGGTATTGACATATATGAGCTGCTTGTATATTTTGGAAATAAATCCTTTGACAGTTATTTCATTTGCTATTATTTTTTCCCATTCTCAGCACTGTCTTTTCACCATGCCTATAGTTTCCTTTGCTGTGCAAAAAGTTTTAAATTTAATCAGGTCTCACTTATTTACTTTTGTTTTTATTTCCTTTACTCTAGGAGGTGGGTCCTCTTGCCTGGAAAATCCCCTGGGTGGAGGAGCCTGGTGGGCTGCCGTCTATGGGGTCGCACAGAGTCGGACACGACTGAAGTGACTTAGCAGCAGCAGCAGCAGGAAGTGGGTCATAGGGGATTTTGCTTTGATTTATGTCATCGAGTTTTCTGCCTATGTTTTCTTCTAAGAGTTTTATAGTTTCTAGTCTTACATTTAGATCTTTAATCCATTTTGAGTTTATCTTTGTGGATGGTGTTAGGAGGAATTCTAATCTCAAACTTTTGTATGTAACTGTCCAGTTTTCCCAGCACCATTTATTGAAGAGGCTGTCTTTGTCCCATTGTATATTCTTGCATCCTTTGTCAAAAATAATGTGCCAATAGGTTCATGGGTTTATCTCTGGGCTTTCTATTTTGTTCCATTGGTCTATATTTCTGTTTTTATGCCAGTACCATACTGTCTTGATGACTGTAGCTTTGTAATATAATCTGAAGACAGTAAGGTTAATTTCTCCAGCTCCATTCTTCTCTAAAGACTGCTTTGGCTAGTAGAGATCTTTTGTGTTTCCATATGAATTGTGAATTTTTTTGTTCTAGTTCTGTGACAAATGCCATTGGTAATTTGATAAGGATTGCATTAAATCTGTAGATTGCATTTGGTAGTCATTTTCACAATATTGATTCTTCCTCCCAGGAACATGGAAGATCTCTCCATCTGTTTATGTCATCTTTGATTTCTTTCATTAAGTTTCTTATTATTTTCTGTGTACAGTTCTTTTGTCTCCTTAGGTAAGTTTATTTCTAGATATTTAATTCTTTCTGTTGCAATGGTAAATGGGATTGATTCCTTAATTTCTTTTTCTGATTTTTCATTGTTAGTATTTAGAAATGCAAGTGATTTCTGTGTATTGATTTTGTATCCTGCAACTTTTCTAAAATCATTGATTAGCTCTAGTAATTTTATGATACTATCTTTAGGGTTTTCTATGTACAGTGTCATGCCATCTGCTAACTGTGGGAACTTTGCTTCTTCTTTTCTGATCTGGATACCTTTTATTTCTTTTCCTTCTCTGATTGCTGTAGCTAGGACTTCTAGAACTATGTTGAATAATAGTGGTGAAAATGGACACCCTTGTCTTATTCCTGATCTTAGGGGGAATACTTTCAGTTTTTCACCATTGAGAATACTGTTTGCTGTAGGCTTACAATATATGGGCTTTAGTATGTTGAGGCAAGTTCTTTCTATTCTCATTTTTTGAAGAGTTTTAATCATAAATGGGTGCTTCATTTTGTCAAAGCCTTTTTCTTCCTCTATTGAAATTATTATATGGTTTTTATCTTTCAATTTGTTAATATGGTGTATCACATTGATTGATTTCTATATATTGAAGAATCCTTTCATCCCTGGAATAAACCCAACTTGATCTTGGTGTATGAGCTTCTTGATGTGTTGCTGAATTCTGAATGCTAAAATTATGTTGAGGATTTTTGCATCTATGTTCATGTGTGATATTGGCTGACAGTTTTCTTATTTGTGTTGTCTTTGGTTCTGATATCAGGGTAATTGTCTGGTTCTGGTATCAGGGTAATTGTGGCCTTGTAGAATCAGTTTGGACGTTTTCCTTCCTCTGCAATTTTTTGAAAGAGTTTTAGAAGGATAGGCACTAGCTCTTCTCTAAATGTTTGATAGAATTCTCTTGTGAAGCCATCTGGTCCTCGGCCTTTATTTCTTTTGGATATTTTTTATCACAACTTCAATTTCAGTGCTCATAATTGGGTTTTTAACAATTTATGTTTCTTCCTGACTCAGTCTTGGAAGTTTGAACTTTTCTAAGAATCTATCCATTTCTTCCAGGTTATCTATTATATTGCCATATAGTTGTTCATAATATTCTCTTATAATGCTTTGCATTTCTGCATTGTCTGTTGTAACCTCTCCTTTTTCATTTCTAATTTTGTTGATTTGATTCTTCTCTATCTTTTTCTCTCGATGAGTCTGGCTAAAGGTTTGTCAATTTTATTTATCTTCTCAAAGAACCAGCTTTTTGCTTTATTAATCTTTACTATTGTTTATTTCATTTATTTTTCATTTGTTTCTGTTTGGATCTTTATGATTTCTTTTCTTCTACTAATTTTCTTTCTTGTTCTTCTTTTTCCAGTTGTTTAAGGTGTAAAGTTAGGTTGTCTATTCGATGTTTTTCTTGTTTTGTGAGGTAGGATTGTATTGCTTTTAACTTCCCTTATAGAACTGCTTTTGCTGTGTCCCATAGGTTTTGAGTTGTTGTGTTTTCATTGTCATTTGTTTCTAGATTTTTTTTTAATTTCCGTTTTGATTTCTGCCATAACCTGTTGTTTAGAAATGTGTTGTTTAGGCTCCAGTTTCATCCACCTCATTAGAACTGATTCAAATGTATTCTTTTTAATGGCTGAGTAATACTCCATTGTGTATATGTACCACAGCTTTCTTATCCATTCCTCTGCTGATGGACATCTAGGTTGCTTCCATGTCCTGGCTATTATAAACAGTGCTGCGATGAACATTGGGGTACACGTGTCTCTTTCCCTTCTGGTTTCCTCAGTGTGTATGCCCAGCAGTGGGATTGCTGGATCATAAGGCAGTTCTATTTCCAGTTTTTTTAAGGAATCTCCACACTGTTCTCCATAGAGGCTGTACTAGTTTGCATTCCCACCAACAGTGTAAGAGGGTTCCCTTTTCTCCACACCCTCTCCAGCATTTATTATTTGTAGACTTTTGGATTGCAGCCATTCTGACTGGTGTGAAATGATACCTCATAGTGGTTTTGATTTGCATTTCTCTGATAATGAGTGATGTTGAGCATCTTTTCATGTGTTTGTTAGCCATCTGTATGTCTTCTTTGGAGAAATGTCTATTTAGTTCTTTGGAGCCTATTATACAGAGTGAAGTAAGCCAGAAGGAAAAACATAAATACAGTATACTAACGCATATATATGGAATTTAGAAAGGTGGTAACAATAACCCGGTGTACGAGACAGCAAAAGAGACACTGATGTATGGAACAGTCTTATGGACTCTGTGGGAGAGGGAGAGGGTGGGAAGATTTGGGAGAATGACATTGAAACATGTAAAATATCATGTAAGAAACGAGTTGCCAGTCCAGGTTCGATACACGATACTGGATGCTTGGGGCTAGTGCACTGGGACGACCCAGAGGGATGGTATGGGGAGGGAGGAGGGAGGAGGGTTCAGGATGGGGAACACATGTATACCTGTGGCAGATTCATTTTGATATTTGGCAAAACTAATACAATTATGTAAAGTTTAAAAATGGATTAGAAAAGTTGTACTTTTCTAGGAATTTGTCCATTTCTTCCAAGTAGTCCCTTTTATTGGCATATAGTTTCTGATAGTAATCTTTTATGATCCTTTGAATTTCTGTGTTGTCTGTTGTGATTTCTCCATTTTCATTTCTAATTTTGTTGATTTGAGTCTTCTCCCTTTTTTTCTTGATGAGTCTGGCTAATGGTTTGTCAATTTTATTTATCTTCTCCAAGAACCAGCTTTTAGCTGTGTTGATTTTTGCTATGGTCTCTTTTCATTCTTTTGTATTTATTTCTGCCCTAACTTTTATGATCTCTTTCCTTCTACTAACCCTGGGGTTCTTCATTTCTTCCTTTGCTAGTTGCTTTAGGTGTAGAGTTAAATTATTTATTTGACTTTTTTTTTTAATGTGTTGTGGTAAGCCTGCATTGCTATGAACCTTCCACTTAACACTGGTTTTACAGTGTCCCATATGTTTTGAGTTGTGTTTTCCTTTTCATTCGTTCTATGCATATTTTTATTTCTTTTTTGATTTATTCTGTCATTTGTTGGTTATTCAGAAATGTGTTGTTCATCCTCCATATGTTGGAATTTTTAATAGTTTTTTTCCTGTAATTTACATCTAATCTTACTGCATTGTGGTCAGAAAAGATGCTTGAATGGTTTCAATTTCCTTTTTTTTTTTTTTTTTAATTTGCCAAGGCTACATTTATGACACAGAATGTGATCTATCCTGGAGAAGGTTCTGTGTGCACTTGAGAAAAGGTGAAATTCATTTTGAGGTGGTGAAATGTCCTATAGATATCAATTAGGTCTAAGTGATCCATTTTATCATTTAAAGTTTGCGTTTCCTTTTAAATTTTCTGTTTAGCTGATCTATCCATAGGTGTGAATGGGGTATTAAAGTCTCCCACTATTATTGTGTTACTGTTAATTTCTTTTTCATACTGTGTTAGCATTTGCCTTACATATTGTAGTGCTCCTGTGTTGGGTGCATATATAACTGTTATGTCTTTTTCTTAGATTGATCCTTTGATCATTATGTAGTGTCCTTCTTTGTCTCTTTTCACAGCCTTTATTTCAAAGTCTATTTTTCCTGATATAAGTATTGGTACTCGTGATTTCTTTTGGTCTCCATTTGTGTGGAATATCTTTTTCCAGCCCTTCACTTTCAGTCTGTGTGTGTCCCTTGTTTTGAGGTGGGTCTCTTGTAAACAACATATATAGGGGTCTTATATTTATATCCAATCAACCAGTCTTTGTCTTTTGGTTGGGCTATTCAACCCATTTGCTTTTAAGGTAACTATTGATAAGTATGATCTCATTGCCTTTTACTTTGTTGTTTTGGGTTTGAGTTTATACACCTTTTCTGTGTTTCCTTTCTAAATAAGATCCTTTAGCATTTGTTGGAGAGCTGGTTTGGTGGTGCTGAATTCTCTCAGCTTTTGCTTGTCTGTAAAGCTTTTGATTTCCCTTCATATTTGGATGAGATCCTTGCTGGGTACAGTAATCTGGGTTGTAGGTTTTTCTTTTTCATCACTTTAAGTATGTCTTGCCATTCCTTTCTGGCCTGAAGAGTTTCTATTGAAAGATCAGTTGTTATCCTTTGGGAATCCCCTTGTGTGTTATCTGTGGTTTCTTTCCCTTGCTGCTTTTAATATTTGTTCTTTGTCCTTGATCTTTGTTAACTTAATTAATATGTGTCTTAGGGTGTTTCACGTTGGGTTTATCCTGTTTGGGACTCTCTGGGTTTCTTGGACTTGGGTGGCTTTTTCCTTCCCCATTTTAGGGAAGTTTTCAACTATTATCTCCTTAAGTATTTTCTCATGGCCTTTCTTTTTGTCTTCTTCCTCTGGGGCACCTATGATTTGAATGTTGGGGTGTTTGACATTGTCCCAGAGGTCTCTGATGTTTTCCTCATTTCTTTTAATTCTTTTGTCTTTTTCCTCTCTGCTTCATTTATTTCCACCATTCTATCTTCTACCTCACTTATGCTATCTTTTGCCCCTGTAATTCTACTATTGGTTCCCTCCAGAGTGTTTTTGATCTCATTTATTGCATTGTTCATTACTGATTGACTCTTTTTTATTTCTTCTAGATCCTTGTTAAACCTTTCTTGCATCTTCTCAATCCTTGTCTCCATGCTATTTGTTTGTAACTCCATTTTGTTTTAAAGATTTTGAATCATTTTCACTATCATTATTCTGAATTCTTTTTCAGGTAGATCCCCTATCTCCTCCTCTTTTGTTTGGTTTGGTGGGCATTTATCATGTTCCTTTACCTGCTGAATATTTCTCTAACTTTTCACCTTTTTTAGATTGCTGTGTTTGGGGTGGGCTTTCTGTATTCTGGCAGTTTGTGGTTTTTCTTTATTGTGGAGATTTCTCTCTGTGGGTGGGGTTGCATGAGTGGCTTGTCTAGGTTTCCTGGTTACGGAAGCTTGTGTCAGTGTTCTCCTGAGTGAAACTGGATTTCTTCTTTCTGGAGTGCAATGAAGTGTCCAGTAGTGAGTTTTGAGATGTCCATGGGTTTGCTGTGACTTTGAGCAGCCTATATATTAAAGCTCAGGGCTATGTTCCCACATTACTGGAGATATTGCATGGTATGTCTTGCTCTGGTACTTGTTGGCTCTTGGGGGGAGCTTGGTTTCATTATAGATATAAAAGTGTTGGATGAGCTTCTATTGATTAATGTTCCCTGTAGTTAGGAGTTCTCTGATGTTCTCAGGTGTTGGATTTAAGCTTCCTGGCTCTGGTTTTCAGTCTTATTCTTACAGTAGCCTCAAGAGTTCTCCATCCATATAGCACCTATGATAAAACATCTAGGTTAATGGAGAAAGATTTTCCATAGTGAGGGACACCCTGAGAGGTTATCTGAGATACATGAAGAAGAGAAGGGGGAGGAAGATATAGAGTTGACCTGGAGGAGAAAAAGGAGAGTCAAAAGGGGGAGAGAGTAATCAAGCCAGTAATCACACTCCTAAGTAAAATTGGGTACTGAAAATTGGATTCTTAATGGTACAAAATTGATAACAAACATGAAAAAGCAAAGATTAAAAATATAGAGTAGAAGTTAGACTCTCAAAAATACAATATTAAAAAAAAATCAGAAACATTACTAAAAATATATATGAAGTTTGCTTTAAAAATAGGATTTTTTGCAAGGTAATGGTAGGTTATAGAAATGAAAATTAAATGAATAATAGAGGATCTAAAAATAAAAAAAATTGATAATAGTAAAAATATATCTAGAATTTCTCTGGAGCCATTGCAGCAGTGTGGGGTCAGTTCAGTTTCAGTTATTTCCTTGTTCCAGCCTATACTTCTCATGATCTATAGGTCCCTTCCAATGTAGTTGGTGCTAAATACAGGGTTTTAATCTGTTGTACCCATCACTTGCAAAGCAGTTCCTTTTGTGTTTTTTGTTTTGTTTTGTTTGTTGTTGTTGTTGTTTTTTAGCTTCTTCTGTTTGCAAGTCTCTTCAGTGTCTAATTTCTGCTTTTGCACAAGGGGGCGAAGGTGATCACTTATTTAGGCTCACTTGTTCAGTCATGCTGTGGGGAGGGAGGAACACTGCAAACAAATAACACTGTCTTGTGTGGGGAGTGCTCACAGTGCCTCAACCACGCTTGGTTTGCCCTCGCTCACAGCATGTGTGCTTTCCCAGTCTACACTGCTTGGGCTCCTGGTTGCTCTGCAGGGTAATTGTCTAAAGCGGGTCCTTGATTGAGTGCACTTCCCAGGTCTAAGCTACTCAGGTTCAGAGGTACTCCACAAAGGCACACACTCGGTTGGGCCTTTTTTTTGTGCCCTTCCTAGGTCCGAGCAGCTCAGGTGACCAGGTGCTTGGCGAGCGAACACTCCCCAGGTGTGGTCAGTCTTGTCGCCTCCCCTGTCTCAGCTGCTCTGTTTCCTGGGTGTGCAGCTGGAGCGCCATCTCAGGTGTGCCATGTGTCTCTTCTGGGGAGCTGATCTCTGGCTGCAACCGTCCCGGTGAATGTTAATCATCCAGGACCCCAGGAAGACTTGGTTAGCAACTGGGAGCCTGCTCGCAGTTTTATAGAAGATGCCATCTCTGAGGCAGAGATTGCCCCTTTCCAGCTCTGGCTGTCACCCGCCTGCCTCTCTGCCTCCAGCAGGGGATGCCTCTGGGGGTCTGCAGCCAGCTAGCTCTCCTCTGGTAGGCTCAGTCCTTTGTTTTGTGAGCGGGCTTGGCATTGCCTTCAGTTCAGTTCAGTCTCTCAGTTGTGTCCGACTCTTTGCGACCCCATGAATCGCAGCACGCCAGGCCTCCCTGTCAATCACCAACTCCCGGAGTTCACTCAGACTCACGTCCATCGAGTCAGTGATGCCATCCAGTCATCTCATCCTCGGTCATCCCCTTCTCCTCCTTCCCCCAATCCCTCCCAGCATCGGAGTCTTTTCCAATGAGTCAACTCTTTGCATGGCATTGTCTTAGGTTAGGGCTTTTCACGGGAAAGTTCTCTCTCTCTCTTTTTTTTTTTTCTCTCTCTGGCTCTCCCACAGTTTGGGTTGCTATCTCATGTTAACTCTCTCAGATTGCCCTCAGGGCATTCAGGTTCGGTCCTTGCCCTAAGCAATGCAGCTGGTGCCTCCCTGTTCAGCCCCCAGTTGCTGGTGGTGGCCGCGAGCGTCTGGCTACTTCTCCACTGGGAGTTGCCATTAAGCACATAGGGTTATATTTATTTATTTCTTCTCCTGGTTATGATGCCCTCTGAGATTCCAAAACTCCCCACAGACCCACCAGTGAGAGGGTTTCCTGGTGTTTGGAAACTTCTCTTTTACAACTCCCTCCCGGGATGGGTCTCCATCCCTTACTCTTTTGTCTCTCTTTTTATCTTTTATATTTTGTCCTACCTCCTTTCGAAGACAATGGGCTGCCTTTCTGGTTGCCTGGTGGCCTCTGCCAGCGTTCATAAGTTGTTTTGTGGAATTTGCTCAGCGTTCAAATGTTCTTTTGATGAATTTAGGGGGGAGAAAGTGGTCTCTCCATCCTATTCCTCCGCCATCTTAGGACCGCCCCTCACACCCTCTAGTCTTAATCTTGAACCTCACAGTATGAATTCCTTTTCCCAGGCCCTATCCACCCATCCCTGTTTATACTAGCCATATTATGCCTATCTGAATGAACTTAATCTCAAAAAAAGCACTAATGGACAGTAACACAATTTCACATGAAGTAATATTTTACCAATTATTCTTTTATTGGCTCTGTTCATTAATCATTCACTATTTCAATACTAATTATTTTACTTAGCGCAATACCTTCTAGATCCATCAATACCACAAATGGAAAGATTTATTAGTTTTTATGATGGAGTAATACTCCATTACTTATAATGTGCATGCTAAGTCATTTCAGGCATGTCCGACTTTTTGCAATTCTATGGACTATAGCCTGCCAGGCTCCTCTGTCCATGGGATTCTCCAGGCAAGAATACTGGAGTGGGTTGCCATGCCCTTCTCCAAGGGATCTTCCTGATCCAGGGGTTGAACCTGTGTCCCTTAGAGCTCCTGCATTGGCAGATGGGTTCTTTACCACTATCACCACCTGGGAAGCCCCATTATGTATATTTATGAGTTATTTATGATAGTGAATGTGTTAGTCACTTAGTTGTAACCAACACTTTGTGACACAAAGCACTTTAGTGTAGCAGGCTACTCTGTCCATGGAATTCTACAAGAAAACTGGAGTGACTTGTTGTTATTCAATCACTCAGTCTTGTCGAGGTCTTTGCAACCCCATGGACTGCAGCATGCTAGGCTTCTCTGATCTTCATGATCTCCTGGAGTTTGTTCAACTTCATGTCCATTGTGTTGAAGATGCCATCCAACCACCTCATCCTCCATTGCCTTCTTCTTCTCCTGTCCTCAATCATTCCCAATATCAGCATCTTTTCCAATGAGTCAGCTCTTTGCATCAGGTAACCAAAGTATTGGAGCTTCAGCTTCAGCATCAGTCCTTCCAATGAATATTAGGGTTGATTTCCTTTAGGATTGACTGGTTTGATCTCCTTGCAGTCATCTAAGGGACTCTCAAGGGTCTTCTCCAGCACCACAGTTCAAAAGCATTAATTCTTCTGGCCCCCAGCTTTCTTTATTATGCAACTCTCACAACCATACATAACTACTGGAAAAATCATACCTTGGGTTATACTGACCTTTGCCGACAAAATCATGTCTCTGCTTTTTAAAGTGCTGTCTAGGTTTGTGATAGCTTTTCTCCCAAGGAGCAAGTATCTTTTAATTTCATGGCTTGCTCTTTGGAAGAAAAGCTATGACCAACCTAGATCACATATTAAAAAGC
Source organism: Bos grunniens (assembly GCF_055505025.1). Classification (NCBI taxonomy): domain Eukaryota; kingdom Metazoa; phylum Chordata; class Mammalia; order Artiodactyla; family Bovidae; genus Bos; species Bos grunniens. Next base: position 70,515,883 of record NC_141194.1, read on the forward strand.
AGAGACATTACTTTGCCAACAAAGGTTCATCTAGTTAGAGCTGTGGTTTTTCCAGTAATCATGTATGGATTTGAGAGTTGGTCTATAAAGAAAGCTGAGCACAAAATAATTTATGTTTTTGAAGTGTGGTGTTGGAGAAGAGTCTTCAGCTTTCCTTGGACTGCAAGGAAATCAGACCACTCAATCCTAAAGGAAATCAGTCCTGAATATTCATTGGAAGGACTGATGCTGAAGCTGAAGCTCCAAAACTTTGGCCACCTGATGCGAAGGACTGACTCATATGAAAACACCCTGTTGTTGGGAAAGATTGAAGTCAGGAGGAGAAGGGGACGACGGAGGATGAGACGGTTGGATGGCATCACAGACTCAATGGAGAAAAGTTTGAGTAAACTCTGGGAGTTGGTGATGGACAGGGAAGTCTGGCATGCTGCAGTCCATGTGGTCACAAAGAGTCAGACATTACTGAGCAACTGAACTAAACTGAACTATAATTACTCAGCCATTACAAAAAGAATGAAATAATATGATATACAACAACATGGATGTACCTAGAGATAATCATACTAAGTAAAGTATGACAGACAGAAACAGGCAAATGTCATATGATATCACTTATGTGTGGAATCTAAATAATTATACACATGAACTTATTTACAAAACAGAAATGCACTCAGAAACAGAAAACAAACATGGCATACTAGCTTTTTAATGACCTACTGCCTTTACTATGAATTTGCCCTTAAGAGTGAGCTTTTTTTTCCTTCAAGTATTTTCTTATTTCTTCATAAGATCTTTTCTTTCTGCTTAAAGAAGACTCTAGTATTTCTTGTAAGGCTGATTTAGTGGTGATCAACTCCTTTATCTTCTGCTTGGATGGAAAAAAAAAAAATCTGTATTTGTCCTAGTGGTCTTCCCTGGTGACTCAGACAGTAAAGAATCTGCCTTCAATGAGGCAGACTCAGGTTCCACCCTTGGGTTAGGAAGAACCCCTGGAGAAGGAAATGGCAACCTACTCCAGCATTCTTCTCTGGAGAATTCCGTGGACAGAGGAGCCTCGCAGGCTACTGTCCACAGGGTTGCAAAGGGTTGGACATGACTGAGGGACTAACATTGTTAGTTAATAATTAAATAATTAATAATAATTTTTCTGCATAGAATATTCCAGGTCAAAAGTTTTTCCCCCTTCATCACTTTAACTGTATCCTGCCATTCCCTTCTAGCTTTTACAGTTTTTGCTTAAAAATCAGTTGGTAGTCTTACGGAATTTTCTTTATATGTTATTAGGTTTTCCTTCCCTTTTTGCTGCCTTTAAGATTCTCTCCTTATCTTCTACTCTTTCCATTTTAATTATGTCTCTATGTGTATCTCTTTGATTTCATCTTATTTGGAATTTTCTGTGCTTCCCAGACATGGATTTCTGTTTCCCTCTTCATACTAGGGAAGTTTTCAGGAATTATTTCCTTAAATCCATTTTATTTCTTTCTCTTTCTCCCCTTATCCTGGGACCCTTATAACATGAATGTTTGTATGCTTGATGTTCCAGAGGTACCTTCAACTCTCATCATTAAAAAAAAAAATTTTTTTTTTCTTTTTTGTTGTTCTGATTGGATGATATTCACAATTTTGTCCTTTAAATCTCTTATCCATTCTTCTGTATCATCTAGTCTACTGTTGATTTCATCTACTGTGTTTTATTTCAGTTATCGTAATTTTCATTTTTGATTGATTTTCTTATATTTTCTAAGCCTTTGTTGCAATTTTCATTGAGTTTCTTAATTCCTCTCCTGAGTTTAATGAGCATTTCTATGACTGTTTCTTTAAATGCTTTATCAGCTAATTTATTTATCTCCAATTAATTAGGATTTTTATGAGGCTTTATTTTCTTTCATTTGAATCATTTTTCTTTGCTTCCTCATTTTTTTTAACTTTTATTTTTTGTTTCTTTGTAGAAATTAGGTGAAACAGTTACCTCTGCTGGTCTTGAAGGAGTGCCCTACTGAGGGAGCATCTCCTGTGTAGACTTTTTTCATGTGGCAACTTTGGCAAGCTAGCTGGAACTGGATTAGGCAGGATTAGGGGCAGTCCCTGGTGAGTACTGCCCCAGAGGCCACCTCAGAGGGATGAATGAACTTGTATTTGACCAGGCCAGGGGCAGTTCCCAGGGAAAACTTCACTTGAGGCTGACTTGGTGAAGTGGCTGGAGTTGGATCAGCTGAAGCTAGAGTAACAGTCCCTTGGGAGTGCATATGAGGCATCCTTAGAGATAGTACTAGTGCCAGAGAGGTCCAGGCTAAAGGTAGTTCCTGAGGAGCACAGCAATGAAGGCTACCTTTGTACAGTGGCAGAGGTAGGAGGGGTTCCTGGGAAATGCTGGTGTATGCATGGACGGTGGGGAGTTCTGGGGTCCTCAAGCTGTGGTGCTCCCTAACACCTTCAATCCTGAAGAAATTGAAGACAGCTCCAGCAATTACCTGCTCATTTTGCAGAAGCTCTAGGGTTAGGAAATGAATATTATTTTTTTGTAGTGTAGGTGCCCTTTACACTGCTGTGCTTTTTTGTGTCTCAATGTGGGCAAATCCATATAGTTCCTCAGCTATATTCATTCTTACTGCATGGCACCACTGTGGGGGTGGAATTCTCATGGATAATATTTCTATATTTCTTTTCTATTTCTATGTCATCCTTCCATTTACAGTGGAAGTTCAATCAGTCTTCAGGTCTTCTTCAGAAAAAATTCCTCTATGTGTAGGTGTAGATTTGATATGTCCAATAACAGGAGGTGAGCTTAGGGTCTTACTACTATGCCATCTTGCCCTTTTTTTTCCCCTTATTTTATAGATTCATCTATTTAATGTCTTTTGATTGAGGATATTAATACATTTAAGATAATTATTATTTTATATTTTCTAATTTTATTGAAGTATAGCTGATTTTTAATACTATTCATTTCAGCTGTAAGCATAATGATTTAATACTTTTATAAATTATACTCCACTACTGGTTATAACAAGATAATGGGTATAATTCCCTGTGCTATACAGTATATCCTTGCTGCTGATCAATTTTATTTATTTTTGAATTTATTTTTAATTGGGGAAAATGCTTTAAAATACTGTGTTGATTTCTGCCATACCGCAATGAAAATTAGCCATAATTATACATATATCTCATCCCTCTTGAACCTCCCTCCCCTCCCCTCCACCCCATCCCATCCCTCTGGTCATTGCAGAGTGCCAGGCTGGGTTCACAGTATTATGTAGCAACTTCTCCGCAGCTATCCATTTACACATGGTAGTATATATATATATGTCGATGCTACTTTCTCCATTTGTCCCACTCTCTCCTTTTCCCAATTTGTCCACAAGTTCATCCTCTATATCTGAGTTTTCAATGCTTCCTTTCAAGTAGTTTCATAAATACCATTTTTAAGGATTCCATATATGCATTAATATACAATACTTATTCTTCTCTTTCTGATCCACTTCATTCTAGGTTCATCCACCTCACTGAAACTAACTCAAATTTCTTTTTCATGGGAGTGTAATATTCCATTGTATATATGACCAACAAATTCTTTACATATTAATCTTTGTTGCTTTCATGTCCTAGCTATTGTAAATAGTGCTGCTATGAACACTGGGGTCAGTTCATTCACTAAGTAATCTCTGACTCTTTGCGACACCATGGACTGTAGCCAGCCAGGCTTCCCTGTCCATCACCAACTCCCAGAGTTTACACAAACTCATGTATATTGAGTTGGTGATGTCATCTAATCATCTCATCCTCTGTCGTCCCCTTCTCCTCCTGCCTTCAATCTTTTCCAGCATCAGGATATTTTCAAATGAGTCAGCTCTTCACATAAGGTGGCCAAAGAATTGGAGTTTCAGCTTCAGCATCAGTCCTTCCAGTGAATATTCAGAACTGATTTCCATTAGGATGGACTGATTGGATCTCCTTGCAGTCCAAGGGACTTTCAAGAGTCTTCTCCAACACCACAGTTCAAAAGCATCAATTCTTCGGCGCTCAGTTTTCTTCGCAGTCCAACTCTCACATCTATACATGACTACTGGAAAAATAATAGCCTTGACTAGATGGATTTTTGTTGGCAAAGTAATGTCTCTGCATTTGAATATGCTATCTAGTTTGGTCATAACCTTTCTACCAAGGAGCAAGCATCTTTTAATTTCATGGCTGCAGTCACCATCTGCAGTGATTTTGGAATCCCACCAAAATAAAGTCTGTCACTGTTTCCATTGTTTCCCCGTATATTTACCATGAAGTGATGGGACCACATGCCGTAATCTTACTTTTCTGAATGTTGAACTTTAAACCAACTTTTTCACTTTCCTCTTTCACTTTCATCAAGAGGCTCTTTAGTTCTTCTTCACTTTCTGCCATAAGAGTGATGTCATCTGCATATCTGAGTTTATTGATATTTCTCCTGGCAATCTTGATTCCAGCTTGTCCTTCATACACAGTCCAGCATTTTTTGTGATGTACTCTGCATATAAGTTAAATCAGCAGGGTGACAACATACAGCCTTGATGTACTCCTTTTGCGATTTGGAACCTGTCTGTTGTTCCATGTCCAGTTCTAACTGTTGCTTCCTGACCTGCATACAGATTTCTCATGACGCTGGTCAGGTAGTCTGGTATTTCCATCTCTTGAAGAATTTTCCACAGTTTGTTGTGATCCACACAGTCAAAGGATATGGCATAGTCAATAAAGCAGAAGTAGATTTTTCTTTTTACTGGAACTCTCTTTTTCAATGATCCAGTTGATGTTGGCAAATTGATCTCTGGTTCCTCTGCCTTTTCTAAATCCAGCTTGCACATCTGGAAGTTCACAGTTCATGTACTGTTTGAAGCCTGGCTTGGAGAACTTTGAGCATTACTTTGCTAGTGTGTGAGATAAGTGCAGTTGTTCAGTAGTTTGAGCATTCTTTGGCGTTGCTTTTCTTTGGAATTGGAAGGAAAACTGACCTTTCCCTGTCCTATGGCCACTGTTGAATCTTCCAAATTTTGTGTGGTTTTCAATTATGATTTCTTTATGGTATATGTCCAGTAGTGGGATTATTGGGTCATATGATAGTTTTATTCCTAGGTTTTTTTTTTTTAAGTAATTGCCATACTGTTCTCTATAGTGGCTGTATCAATTTACATTCCCATCAACAGTACAAGAGGGTTCCCATTTCCCCACTTCCTCTCTAGAATTTATTGTTTGAAAAATTTTGATGATGGGCATTCTGACTGGTGTGAGATGATACCTCATTGTAGTTTTGATTTACATTTCTCTAATAATTCATGATATTGAGCATCTTTTCATGTCTTTACTGACTATATGCATTCTTTGGAGAAATGTCTGTTTATGTCTTCTGCTCTAATCAATTTTACATATAGTAGTTTGTGTCTGTTAATTCTGTACCCTTAATTTGTCCCTCCCATCTTTCTTCTCCCTTTTGATAATCAAATTTTCATTTCTATAATTGTAAATCTGTTTCTATTTTTCATATAAATTCATTTATATTTTATTTCAGATTCCACATAGAAGTGATATCACACAGTATTTGTCTTTCTCTGTCTGACTTATTTTGCTGAGCATAATATTCCCTAGATTCATACATATCACTGCAAATGGCAGTATTTCATTGTTTTTTTAATGACAGAATTATATTCCATTGTATGTATGTGTGTGTATGTATATGTTTCCACAACAAACTGTGGAAAATTCTTCAAGAGATGGAAATATATATATACACACACACACACATATATATATATATATATATATATATATAATATTTTCTTAATTCAGACATCTACTGATGACCATTTAGGTTGCTACCATGTCTTGAATATTATAAATAGTAAAGCTGTGAATGTTGGGGCACATGTATCTTTTCAGTTTAGTGTTACTTTTTTCTAGATGTATACCCAGGAGTGGAATTTCCAGTTTTATTACATTGAAAGCTACAGGTAGATTATTTTTCAATATTTATTACCTAAGGAGTGTTTGTGTAGATTTGAAAACTTCAGGAAAAGCACCTAGTTTGATTGTGAAAGTAAATGTCAGAAGGTTACAGTTTGTGCATTCCTGTGAAATTTTCCATTTATAAATGTGTGTTTTGCTAATTGTAGGATTCTTGGTTGAAAGATTCACTTTTTCTAACACTGTGTAGATGTAATCTCCCTGTCTTCTCATTTTCTAGATTCCAAATGAGAAGTAAGGTTTAAATCTTATTAACTATATCTTTCAATTAATAAATAACATGCTCTTATAAATTTCAAGATTTTATCTTTGTCTTTGAGGTTACTGAAGTATAAATGACAAAATTGCACATATTTAAGGTGGACAACTTGATGCTTTCACATGCATATACATTGTGAAATAATCATTACAATCAAGCTAATTAACATATTCTTCAAATTATATTTTTGGAGCAAAAGAATTAAGATTTATATTCTTAGCAGATTTCAAGTATTCAATACAATATCATTAAGCATAGTCACTCTGCTGTACGTAAATCTCCAGAACTTATTCATCTTGCACAACTGAAACTTTGTGATATTTGATCAATATCTTCCCATTTTCCCCCCAAGTCCCAAACTCTGGCAACCACCATTTTACTCTGTGTTTCTGAGTTCAATTATTTTAGGTTTTAGATGTAAGTGAGACTATGCAATACTTGTCTTTCTGTGCCTGGCTTACATTACTAAGCATAATAACCTCCAGGTTCATTGCTGTCATCACAAATTTGCCTTTAAGGATGAAATATATTTCCATTTTCTGTGAGTGTATGTATACATACAGTGAAAATATCATATACTGTATTTTATTTATCCATTCACTTGTTGATATAATTTAGGTGGTTTTTATATGTTGGCTATGGGGATTAATTCCACAATGAGGTGAGAGTGAAAATATCTCTTTGATATGTTGATTTCATTTCCTTCAGTTATGTGGCCAGATGTGGGATTTCTGGATCACATGGTAGTTCTACTTTAAAAATTTTGAAGAATCTCTGCACTATTTCCCACAGGGGCTTTGCCAATATACACTCCCACCAATAGTGGTCAAGTGTTTCCTTTTCTCCAAATCTGCACTATCACTTATTACCTTTTTTTTAATTTTGATGATAGCCATCTTAACAGGTATGAAGTAAAAATTAATTGTGGTTTTGATTTGCATTTCATTGATGATTAGTTATGTTGAGCACTTTTCAAATTTAGCATTTTGTATGTTTTCTTTTGAGAAATATCAAGTCCTTTTCTAATTTTTAATTATTTTTGTATTGAGTTGTATGAGTTACTTATGTATTTTAGATGCTAACCCCTTATAGATATGTGGTTTAAAAATATTATTTTCCTATTCAAATATTGCCTTTTCACTCTGTCAATCATTTCCTTTGTCCTCAGATACTTTTTAGTTTGATGCAAATGAGATAAACCATCTGCTTTGATGATGTATCCATTATAGAGTAGGGTATTGAAATCTACTATCATTATTGCATTGCTATCTATTTAGCCTATCAGATATGTCATTGTTTGCTTTATGTATTTATTTGCTTTCTTATAGGGTACATATATATATTTGTAATTGTCATGTTTTCCTTTTAAGTTGACCCTTTAATCACTGTACAATGAGTCTGTATGTCTCTCATGATGCTTTTAACTTAGTCTATGTTTGAGTTAAAATATTAATTTTATTTTTAAATTGCTTTATTTTTAATTGGAAGACAATTGGTTATAATACTGTGTTGGTTTCTACCATATATCAATATGAATCAGCCATAGGTATATATAGGTCCCCTCCCTCTTGACCTTCTTTCCCACTCCATCCCATGCCTCTAGGTTGTCACAGAGCATTGGGTTTGAGCTCTGTGCATCATAAAACAAATTCCCACTGGCTATCTATTTTACATATGGTAATGTATATGCTTCAATGCCACTCTCAATTTGCCCCTCCTTCTCCTTCCCCCACTGTGTCCACAAGTCTGTTCTCTGTGTCTTCATCTCCATTGAGGCCTTGCAAGTAAGTTCATTAGTACTATATTTCCAGGTTCTATATGTATGAATTAATATATGATATTTACTTTTCTCTTTTTTACTTCCTTTGTATAATAGGCTCTAGGTTCATCCATCTCATTAGAACTGATTCAAACACATTGTTTTTTATGGATAAGTAATATTGTATTCTATATATGTACTGATTATCTGTTGATGGGTGGAGCTGTGTTCCCTCCTTGCTATTTACCTGTGGCCAAACTATGGTGGAGGTAATGAAGATAAAGATGACCTCATCAAAAGATCCCATGCATGTACTGCTACACTCAGTGCCCCCAGTCAAGCAGCAGGCCACCACTGACCCACGCCTCCACTGGAGACTCCTGGATGCTCACAGGCAAGTCTGGGTCAGACTCTTGTGGGATCACTGCTCCTTCTCCTGGGTTCTGGTACACAAGGTTCCGTTTGTGCCCTCCAAGAGTCTATTTCCCACTTCTGTGTAAGTTCTGGCAGCTCTATGCTGGGGTTAATGGTGACCTCCTCCAAGAGGGCTTATACCATACCCAAGTCTGCTCCGTGCAGAGTCCCTGTCCCTGTGGCTGTCTACTGCTGACCTGTACCTCCACAGAAAACACTCAAACACAGTTCTGTCTCAGTCTCTGTGGGGTCCCTGGGTCCTGGTGTGCACAAGATTTGTTTGAGCCCTCTGAGCATCTCTGCCAGGAATGGAGTTTGATTCTAAATGTGACTTTGCCTCCCCTACTATCTTGCTGGGGCTTCTTCTTTGCCCTTGGATGTGGGGTATCTCCTCATGGCCTGTGCATCAAAGTGCAGCTGCTGCTCCTGACCTTAGGCATGGGGTATTTCCTCATGGCCGCTGCTCATGATCTTGGAAGTGGGATATCTCTCTCCTCTTGGTCGCTCTCTACTCCATCAGAACAAGACCCAGTTTCCCCTTCAGTCAGTCTCTCCCATCACAAAGCTTCCATTAGCCTCTTCTCCTTCTCCATCAGAGGGCAGACAGACTGAAAAACACAATCACAGAAAAGTAAACAATCTGTTCAAATGGACCACAGCCTTCTGTAACTCAATGAAACTATGAGCCATGCCATGTACTGCCACAAAAATTGACGGGTCATGGCGGAGAGTTCTTACAAAATGTGGTCCACTGGAGGAGGGAATGGCAAACAACTTCAGTATTCTTGCCTTGAGAACCCCATAAACAGTATGAAAAGGCAAAATATAGGAAACTCAAAGATGAACTCCCCAGGTCAGTAGGTGCCCAATATGCTACTGGAGATCAGTGGAGAAATAACTCCAGAAAGAATAAAGAGACAGAGCCAAAGCAAAAGCAACACTAGTTGTGGATGTGACTGATGATAGAAGCAAGGTCTGATGCTATAAAAGAGCAATATTGCATGGAAACTTGGAATGTTAGGTCCATGAATAAAGGCAAATTGGAAGTGGTCAAATGGGATATGGCAAGAGTGAACGTTGACATTTTAGGAATCAGCGAACTAAAATGGACTGGAATGGGTGAATTTAACTCAGGTGACCATTATATCTACTAGGGTGGGCAAGAATCCCTCAGAAGAAATAGAATAGCCATCATAGTCAACAAAAGAGTCAAAAATGCAGTACTTGGATGCAATCTAAAAATGACAGAATGATCTCAGTTCGTTTCCAAGGCAAACCATTCAACATCACGGTAACGAAGTCTATGCCCCAACCAGTAATGCTGAAGAAGCTGAAGCTGAACAGTTCTATGAAGACCTACAAGACCTTCTAGAACTAACATTCCCAAAAGATGTTATCTTCATTATAGACAAGTGGAATGCAAAAGTAGGAAGTCAAGAAACACTTGGAGTAACAGGCAAATTTGGCCTTGGAGTACAGAATAAATCAGGGCTAAGTCTAATAGAGTTTTGCCAAGAGAACACACAGGTTATAGAAAACACCATCTTCCAACAACTCAAGAAAGACTCTACACATGGACATCACCAGATGGTCAACACTGAAATTAGATTGATTATATTCTCTGCAGCCAAAGATGGAGAAGCTCTATACAGTCAGAAAAGACCAGGAGCTGACTGTGGCTCAGATCATGAACTCCTTATTTCCATATCCAAACTTAAATTGAAGAAGGTAGGGAAAACTACTAGACCGTTCAGTTGTGACATAAATCAAATCCCTTGTGATAATACAGTGGAAATGAAAAATACATTTAACAGACTAAATCTGATACACAGAGTGCCTGATGAACTATGGACAGAGGTTCATGACATTGTACAGGAGGCAGAGATCAAGACCATCCCCAAGAAAAAGAAATGCAAAAAATCAAAATGGTAGTCTAAGGAGGCTTTCAAATAGCTGTGAAAAGAAGAGAAGCAAAAAGCAAAGGAGAAAGGGAAAGATATACCCATTTGAATGTGGATTTCCAAAGAATAGCAAGGAGTGATAAGAAAGCCTTCTTCAGGATCAATGCAAAGAAATAGAGGAAAACAATAGAATGGGAAAGACTAGAGATCTCTTCAAGAAAATTAGAGATATCAAGGGAACCTTTCATGCAAAGATGGGCTCGATAAAGGACGGAAATGGTATGGACCTAACAGAGGCAGAAGATATTAAGAAGAGATGGTAAGAATACACAGAAGAACTGTACAAAAAAGATCTTCATGACCCAGATAATCATGATAGTGTGATCACTGACCTAGAGCCAGACATCCTGGAATGTAAAGTCAAGAGGGCCTTAGGAAGCATCACTATGAACAAAGCTAGTGGAGGTGATGGAATACCAATTGAACTATTTCAAATCCTAGAGGATGATGCTGTGAAAGTGCTGCACTGAGTATGCCAGCAAATTTGGAAAACTCATCAGTAGCCACAGGACAGGAAAAGGTCAGTTTTCATTCCAATCCCAAAGAAAGGCAATGCCAAAGAATGCTCAAAGTACCACACAATTGCACTCATCTCACATGCTAGTAAAGTAATACTCGAAATTCTCCAAGCCAAGCCTCAACAATATGTGAACTACCAGATATTCAAGCTGGCTTTAGAAAAGGCAGAGAACCAGAGATGAAATTGCCAACGTCTGCTTTATCATCAGTAAAACAACAGAGTTCCAGAAAAACATCTATTTCTGCTTTATTGCCTATGCCAAAGCCTTTGACTGTGTGAATCACAATAAACTGTGGAAAATTTTGAAAGAGATGGGAATACCAGACCACCTGACCTGCCTCATGAGAAATCTGTATATAGATCAGGAAGCAACAGTTAGAACTGGACATGGAACAACAGACTCGTGCCAAATATGAATAGGAGTATGTCAGGCTGTATATTGTCATCCTGCTTATTTAACTTATATGCAGAGTACATCATGTGAAATTCCAGGCTGGATGAAGCACAAGCTGGAATCATGATTGCCAGGAGAAATCAAATATGCAGATGACACCTCCCTTATGGCAGAAAACAAAGAACTAGAGCCTTTTGATGAAATTGACAGAAGAGAATGAAAAAGTTGGCTTAAAGCTCAACATTCAGAAAACTAAGATCATGGCATCCGGTCGCATTACTTCATGGCATGTAGATGGGGAAACAGTGGAAACAGTGGCTGACTTTATTTTCTTGGGCTCCAAAATCACTGCAGATGGTGATTGCAGCCATGAAATTAAAAGATGCTTACTCCTTGGAAGGAAAGTTATGACCAACCTAGATAGCATCTTTAAAAGCAGAGATATTACTTTGCCACCAAAGTCCATCTAGTCAAGGCTATGGTTTTTCCAGTAGTCATGCATGGATGTGAGAGTTGGACTATAAAGTAAGCTGAGTGCCAAAGAATTGATGCTTTTGAACTGTGGTTTTGGAGAAGACTCTTGAGAGTCCCTTGGACTGCAAGGAGATCCGACCAGTCCATCCTAAAGGAAATCAGTCCTGAATATTCATTGGAAGCACTCATGCTGAAGCTGAAACTCCAACACTTTGTCCACCTGATGCGAAAAGCTGACTCATTTGAAAAAAAAAAAAAAAAAAAAACCCTGATGCTGGGAAAGATTGAAGGCAGAAAGAGAAGGGGACGACAGAGGATGCGATGGTTGGATGGCATCGCCCACTCAATGGACATGAGTTTGAGTAAACAGGGGAGTTGGTGATGGACAGGGAGGCCTCGTATGCTGTGGTCCATGTGGGTCTTAAAAATGCAGACACAACTGAGTAACCACAGCTTCTTTATTCTTTCATCCTGTCTTTGGACCACTAATTTGTTTCCATGTCTTTTTCCCAACTAGGATTCTTTTTATTTCATGTTTTTATCTGGTTACCATGTCTAGATTCTCCAAAATTATGTTGCATAATAGTAGCAAGTATGGACACTCTTGTCTTGTTTCTGATTTTAGAGGAAATGCTTTTAGTTTTTCACTAAGGGAACGATGGTGCTATGGGTTTGTCTTATATGGCCTTTATTAGGTTGAGGTATGTTTTCATTGACTTTTGTTTCTACATATATTTTGATTTCCTTTTTATTTCTTCAGTTATCTGTTTGTTATTCAGAAGAATATTGTTTAACCTCCATGTATTTGTGTTTCTTATAGATTTTTTTTTTTTCTTGTAGTTGACGTCTAATCTTATAGTGTTGGGATCAGAAAAGATGCTTGAAATGTGTTCACTTTTTTTTTTTTCTTTTTAACTTGACATGTCTTGATTTGTAACCAAGATGTGATCTATCCTGGAAATGCTCCATGTGCACTTGAGAAAAAAGTGAAATCTACTGTATTTGAATGAAATGCCCTGTAGATATCAGTTATGTCCAACTGGTTCATTGTATCATTTAAAGCTTGTATTTCCTTATTAATTTTCTGTCTGGATGATCCGTCCATTGATGTGAGTGGAGTATTAAAGTCTCCCACTATTTGTGTTACTGTTGATTTTCCCCTTAATAGTTGTTACCATTTGCCTTATTTATTGGGGTGTTTCTATGTTGGGTGCATATTTATTTATAATGGTTATATCTTCATCTTGGTTTTATACATTAATCATTATGTAATGCCCTTCTTTGTCTCTAAAGTCTATTTTTTTCCAATATGAGTATTGCTACTCTTGCTATCTTTTGATTTTCATTTTCATGGAATATCTTTTTCCAGCCCCTCACTTTCAGTGTGTATATGTCCTTAGGTCTCTTGTAGACTGCATATATAGAGGTTTTGTTTTTGTATCTATTCAGCTATTCTCTGTCTTTTGGTTGGAATATTTAATCAATTTACACGTAAGGTGAATATTGATATGTATGACCCTTTTACCATTTATTGTTTTGAGTTTGTTTTTGTGGGTCTTTTATTTCTATTTTATTTTGTTTTGGCTTTTTGTCTAGCAAAGTTCTTTTAGCATTTATTGCAAAGCTAGTTTTGTGGTGCTGAATTCTCTCAATTTTTTCTCATCTGTAAATCTTTTGACTTCTCTTTTGAATCTGAGTGTGATCCTTGCTGGATAGAGTAATCTTGGTTGTAAGATTCTCCTTTTGTTGTTTTAAGTATATCTTGTCACTCCTTCTATCCTGCAGATTTTCTGTTGGAATATCAGCTGTTTATGTTATGGGGATCCCCTTGTATATTATCTGTTGCATTTTCCTTGATACTTTTAATACTAATATTTGTTCTTTGTGTTTAATTTTGTTAGCTTGATTAGTATGTGTCTTGGCATGTTTCTCCTTGGATTTATCCTGTATAGGCTTCTCTGGGCTTCCTGGACTTGGGTGGCTATTTCCCTTTCCCATCTTAGGGAAGTTTTCCACTATAATCTCCTCAAATATCTTGTCATGCCCTTCCCTTTTGTCTTCTTCTGGGATCCCTATGATTCTAGTGTTGTTATAGTTAATGTACCTGCACCTGAGGCTGCTGGAACTAATTTCCTTTCTTTTCTTTGATCTCTGATACTGTCCTCATTTATTTTTATTATTTTTTCTTTATTCTGCTCTGGTTCAGCTATTTCCATCATTCTAGCTTCCAGCTCACTTATCCGTTTTTTCTGCCTCAGTTACTCTGCTACTGGTTCCCTCTAGTGTATTTTTAATCTCAGTTATTGCATTGTTCACTGTTGATTGTTAACTCTTTACTTCTTCTAGGTCCCTATTAAAAATTTCTTGCATCTTCTCAATCCATGCCTCCGGTCTATTTATCTGTGCCCCTACTTTATTTTCAAGATTTTAGACCATCTTTATCATTACTCTGAATTCTTTTGCAGGTTTTTTTTTTTTGTCATGTGGGTTTTTACCATATTCCTTCATTTGCTGTATATTTCTCTGTCTTTTCATTTTGTTTAATTTACTTTGTTTGCAGTCTCCTTTCTGCAGGCTGGAAAGTCATATTTCCTCTTAATTGTGGGGTCTGATCCCCCATGAGTGGAGTTGGATCAGTGTCTTGTGAAGGTTTCATCATTCGTGAGATTTATGCCTGTATTTTGGTGGATGAAGCTGGATCTTGTCTCTCTGAATGGCAGTGTCATGTCCAGGAGTGTGTTTTAGGGTATGTATGGATTTGTTATGGCTTTGGACAGCCTCTCTGCTAACATGCAGGATTGTGTTCCTGTTTTTCTAAAGTCGTGGCATGGGGCATCTTCACTGGAGTTTGCTGGCCTTTGAGTGGGCTCGGTCTTAGTGTTGAGCCTTTGGGAGTGCTTTCATCGATTAAAGATACCTAGGATTAGGAGTTCTCTGGTGGTTCAAAGTCCTGGACTCAGGTTTCCCACCTCAGGCATTCAGTGCCAGCCCTTTACTGCAGCCACAAGACTTTACAAGCCACACAGCACAGAAGACAAAACCCCAAGACTGTTGGTGAAAACAACACGCAACAGCCCAGAACACCCAGAGAAACCCACACCAAAGTCATCCAATATTTCTAGGATGGTCTCTGAACCTGTCTGGGGCAGCATGAGTTCTACTTAATCTCAAATCTGTCCTTATTCCAGCTTGTACTCACTCCCAAGTTCACATTTGCTCCTAACATCCAGTCTCAGTCTAATTTGGGGTATTTAATCTTCTGCACCTGTGGCTGCTGGAACTAATTTCCTTTCTTTTCTTTTGTCACACAGCTCCTGGTGTTCCACTTTGGTTTTGGCCTGGCTCTGCTTGTATGCTGCCCTCAGGTGACTGTTCCCTGCTAAGACATAAGGGGGGAAAAACCAAGGCTTATTAAGGCTCCCTTGCTCAGTAAGGCTGAGGAGAGGGAAGGGTATGGCAGCCACAAAACCTGCACAGGTATAAAACTGTGAGATGTGGTTACAGTGTGAGACAGGTAGTATTCTCTCCAGAGGAATTGGTCTCAAGTCATGTATTCCTAGGAAGAGCCAAGCTGCTTAGGCTCCCAGCAAGGTGTGGGCAATAACCTATGCTTGCTTGCAGCTTGGTGGTAGCTTCCACCTCTGGGGTCAGGACCTCATCAGTGGTATTTTGTCTGCTGACTCAGGCACTTTCCCAAGTTTTGGCAGTGGCTGTGCCTTGTTTCCCATTCTAAGATCATTAAATGCACTCTCCTTTAATTCCACCTTCTAGGGCTCTGACCACTTTTGGAAGTGGCCAGTGGAATGCAAAGAATTAGAGTGTCCCAGCAACAATGACCTCTTGCCACTCTGGGATGCCCAGTCTTTCCTCTGGTCTCCCTCAGCTGTTGCAGTAGCCTTCTCATGGTATACTCACAGCAGCCAAACCCTGTCCTCTCCCTGGGTTCCTACACCCACATCTGAGCCTCGGCACCCTGAGCAGGAATGCAAAGATCCTGTATTGCCATTTTGTTATTTATTTATTTTGGTCTGTTTGATAGTTCTCTTGTTCCTGTCTTCTCCAGTTATATTTCTTTGCGATTTGATGACATAGTTGTACCGTGTGCTTTGATTCTCTTCTTTTTAACTTTTTTGTATCTACTGTATTTTTTGTTACTATGAATTTCCCATCAAATATTTTGGTTATAGTAGCCTGCTTTAAGAAATTAAAAGTGGCTTAGATCATATATAGAAACTCTATACTTTATTTTTCTCCACAAACTTTATGTAATTAATATTAGACTTTAGCTTTTTATACATATTATGTTTCTACTAACAAATTTCTATGATTATCCTGATTCTTACTGCTTTTGTCTGGTACTTATATTTTAATATAACTTCATGTTGTTTTTATTTGTTTGTTTGTTTACATATTTTTTTATTTCAAATAAAACTTCCTTAAGCATTTATTTGAAGGCAATCCTGTGTTTGTGTATGTGTGTTCTCATTCATGTCCAACTATTTGGGTTCCCATGGACTGTAACCCATCAGGTTCCTCTGTCCATGGGATTTCCCAGGCAAGAATACTGGAGTGGGCTGACATTTCCTTCTCCAGGGGATCTTCCCAAGTCAGGGATTGAACCTGTGTCTTTTGTGTCTCTTGCATCGGCAGACAGAATCTTTACCACTGTACCACCTGGGAAGCCCATAAGGCAAGTCTAATGGTGATAAATCCCCTTAGTTTTTTTTTTTTTTTTTTTTTTTCCCTTTCTGGAAAAGTCTTAACCTGTCTTTTATTCATGAAGTACAGTTTTGTCAGGATAAGCATTCTCTCTCTCTTTTTTTTAAATAAAAAATAAACTTTTATGGATACATTTCCTGGTTATAAAACTTGGGGGAAAAGTAGAATAAGGCAAAATACATTCTGTGTTACAAGTCAGAAGGTAAGGTATTCTTTTTGGCAGTCTTTCAGTACATCCCACTCTCTCCTGTCCTGCAATACTTTCACTCGAAATCCAAACAAGTAATTTTTCTTGTACTGTTTTCATTTTTTTCCTTTATCTTTGACTTATGATAACTGGATTATAATGTGTTTTGGGGTAGACTTCTTTGAGTTCATTCAATCTGTTTAGATATTTTTGTACTTAATTAATCAAGCTATCAATGTCTCTGCCTAGAATTGTGAAGTTCTCAGACATTGTTTTTAAATAAACTTTCAGTCCCATTGTCTTTTTCTCCTTCTTGTATCCCCTTTATGCACATAGTACTACACTCGATGATGTTGCCTAAATTTTGCATTTATTCCTCACTTTTTTTTCACTCTCTTTTTAAAAATCATTTTTGCTTCTGTGACTGGATAATTTGAAATGGCCTGTCTTCGAGTTAGCTGATTCTTATTTCTATATGATTGAGTCTGCTATTGAGACTTCTATTTTATTTTTCAGTTCAGTAACTATATCCTTCTATTTAAGAATTTTTTAATGGCTTCTATTTATTAATTATGGCTTCCTTAGTGGCTCAATTGTAAAGAATCCACCTGCCACTGCAGGGGATGCTGGTTCGATCCATAAGTCAGGAAGATCACCTGGAGGAGGAAATAGCAACCTGCTCCAGTGTACTTGCCTGGGAAACCCATGGACAGAGGAGCCTGGTGGGCTACAGTCCAGGAGATGATAAAAAATGTTGGACATGACTTAGTGATTAAACAGCAACAATTTCCTTATTAAATTTCTCATTTTGTTCATGTATTTTCTTCTTGATTTTATTTAATCTCTGTCCTGTTGTATTGGGTTGGTCAAAATGTTCTATCATTTTTTTAAGTAAAAATAAAAGACACATTTTTCATTTTCACCAAGAACTTTAATGAACAACATATTCACCATTTTCTTCCACTACTTTCTGCCACTTTTCAGGCAACTTTATAATTTCATCTTCCCTAAACTTTTTATCTTTTTGAACAAAGAACTCTTCCAGGTGCTTTTTACAGTCTTCCAGGGAATGCAGTCCTAAAGGGAATCAGTCCTGAATGTTCATCGAAAGGACTGATGTTGAAGCTGAAACTCCAGTACTTTGGCCACCTGATGTGAAGAGCTGACTCATTTGAACAGACCCTGATGCTGGAAAAAATTGAAGGCAGGAGGAGAAGGGGACAACAGAGGATAAGATGGTTGGATGTCATCACCAACTTAATGGACATGGGTTTGGGTAAACTCCTGGAGTAGGTGATGGACAGGGAGGCCTGGCATGCTGCAGTCCATGGGGTCGCAAAGAGTCAGACATGACTGAGCGACTGAACTTAACTGACTGAGGGAATGCATTTTTTTTTTTTTCATTAAGAGAATGTTGTAAAGTCCAAAATAAACGGGCATCTGAAGCTGCAATGTTTGGTGAGTATGGTGGATGAATCAGAACTTCCCAGCCAAACTGTAACCATTTTTGCCTGGTCATAGCATTAAATTGATGGAAAATTATGCATTTTATGTTAATTAATTCTGAATGCTTTTCATCAAGTGCTACTTCCAGTGTGTCTAATTGGTAGCAGCAGTGCTGCTACTGTGGCTAAGTCGCTTCAGTCGTGTCCGACTCTGTGCGACCCCATAGACGGCAGCCCACCAGGCTCCACCGTCCCTGGGATTCTCCAGGCAAGAACACTGGAGTGGTTTGCCATTTCCTTCTCCAATGCAGGAAAGTGAAAAGTGAAAGGGAAGTCGCTCAGTCGTGTCTGACTCTTCTCGATCCCATGGACTGCAGCCCACCAGGCTTCTCCGTCCATGGGATTTTCCAGGCAAGAGTGCTGGAGTGGGGTGCCATTGCCTTCTCCAAATTGGGAGCAGTACTTGCAATTAATTGGTTTTATGGAAAGAGTTCATAATAGAAGACTGTTCCAATCCCACTATATACACTTCATTCAACTTTGGCCTATGGTGTGGTTGGCAGTGGTTCATTTCACTTGTCCCACAATTTCTTCCATCCCACATTATTATACACTATCCATTTTTCATCACCCATTGCAATTTATTTTAAAAATGAAATGCTTTTGTTATGTTTAAGGAACAAATTGTATGCAGAAATGCCATCAAGAAGGTTTCTTTTTTATTTTTTTTTCCACTTAACTTATGCGGAACCCAAACATCAAAGCAATGAATATAACCAAGCTGGTGCAAATAATTTTCAACACTTGATTTGGATATTTTGAGTATGTTGGCCATCTCCTGATTGATATATAATTTATTGTTCTCAAGTAATACCTCAATTTGATCACTAACTTAAATGGTCTACCAATTGTGAAGCATTGTCCAGTGAGAAATCTCCAGTATTAAACTTTGCAAACTACTTTTGACATGTTAGTTCAGTCACAGCACCTTCTCCATAAACTGCACAAATCTTTTTTTTTTTTTCATTTCAGTTGCATTCTTTCCTTTCTTGAAACAATAAAGCATATTATGCCAAAAATGTTGCTTTTTCCTTCCATCTTCAATATTAAAATTCTACATAAAAGCTAACAAATTTGAAATGATTTTTAGTGCAAATTGACATGACAGTTGTCAAAATACTATCTAATCATATTTTGTTTTAATTTATGTATTTATTTTAATTGGAGGATACTGTTTTGACAGTTAAAGACAACCAAGTGCTACTAGAGCCATCTTACTGAATGAAACAATGAAAATTTTGGTCAACCCAATAGTTCACTGAGCTTCTTTAAGGTAGTTGTTTTTTGTTTGTTTGTTTTTATTTTTATTGGGCTCTAGAAAATGTGTTGGGAAATATCTCCCCAAGTTAGAGAGAGATGTCCATTCTAATATTCCTGGGATAGCTTTGAGAGATTTTTCTTTTTCTTGGAGCTGCTGCTGTCTCTGGCAGTAACCTCTTCAGTTCCACTACTGAGTAACTTCTCCTTGAAAGACAATTTCTTCTTTTAATTGGGGACCCTCTAGTCTCCTGACTCTTCAGAGTCACTAACTGGTTCCTCTTTGGGGAAAGATTTCTTCCCCTTGGGAAGATTCCACTGCCAGCTGTCTCTTCAAGATTACTACTAACTAGGTCCTCCTTCGAAAAAGATTTTTTTCTGCAGTTTGGAAAAGGAGGCATATGGGTCTTCCATCCTCCTGAGAATCCTTCTGGGACTTTTTCATTTTTGGGGTCTTTCACTTGTCTCCTCACACTCCTCTGGGGCACTACTGCTTTCTGAAGATGCCAGGGAAACTGAAGCCAGCCTTTTCTTTTCCGTCTTCAAGCATTTCCTCTCCTGTTTCTCTAGCTTCCTAGTAATCTTAGCTGCTGCTTCATCTGCCTGAATCATTGCCTCCTTCAAGACATGCAGATTCTTTTGTGGAATCTCTCCAGTCTCACAGAAGGACAGACACTCCTCAACATGTTCTAGAAGCTTTTCCCCAAATACACTGGTGGGTGTACATCAGAGAAGCAATCAATTCGTGAGGCAATACTGCATTTGTTTGCCAGGTATTGGGAAATGTAGGCTTTGTTCTTGGTAGCTGCTTAGTCAATGAAAGTAGAATGGAAAATGAGTTCACATTTTGGGGTGTTATCCATTGTCTTCAAGGCTCTGGAAATTTGGTCTCTTTGCTGGGCCCAGAGAATCACTCAGACACCAGCATTAGCCTTCACCAGCATTGCAGAGGTCAGTATAGGTCAGAAAGAAGGTAATTGTTTTGAATCCATTGTTAATCAGTTCATGGATCTCCATTTCTTTAAGGTCAGTTACTAGAGCTTTCTTAGTTACCTTTGATGGTATGTTTGTCTTACTCTGTATGATCTGTGTAATTTTGCTTGGATATCAATACACTGGCAGGTGCAGACAACTTTTTTCAGTCTTTAAAGACTGATTTTTACATGTAAAGGTCTGCTGGGTCCCTAAACTAACAGGACTACTTCTAGGATCGCAGTTGAGTTGAGTTGGAGCCAAGCAACAGTTGCACTGCTGAGTCCACAATTTGGTGTGTAATGGTTGGACCCGCTGCCAAGGGTATAGGTGGTGTGACTTCTGTCAGATTTCCTGGCAGATAGAACTGCCTCTCGGGCTTTGGTCTCAGATCAGATCAGATCAGTCACTCAGTCATGTCTGACTCTTTGCGAACCCTGAATCGCAGCACGCCAGGCCTCCTTGTCCATCACCAACTCCGGGAGTTCACTCAGACTCACGTCTATCGAGTCAGTGATGCCATCCAGCCATCTCATCCCCTGTCGTCCCCTTCTCCTCCTGCCCCAAATCCTTCCCAGCATCAGAATCTTTTCCAATGAGTCAACTCTTCGTATGAGGTGGCCAAAGTACTGGAGTTTCAGCTTTAGCATCATTCCTTCCAAAGAAATCCCAGGGCTGATCTCCTTCAGAATGGACTGGTTGAATCTCCTTGCAGTCCAAGGGACTCTCAAGAGTCTTCTCTACCACCACAGTTCAAAAGCATCAATTCTTCGGCGCTCAGCCTTCTTCACAGTCCAACTCTCACATCCATACATGACCACAGGAAAAACCATAGCCTTGACTAGACGGACCTTTGTTGGCAAAGTAATGTCTCTACTTTTGAATATGCTATCTAGGTTGGTCATAACTTTCCTTCCAAGGAGTAAGCGTCTTTTAATTTCATGGCTGCAGTCACCATCTGTAGTGATTTTGGAGCCCCCAAAAATAAAGTCTGACACTCTTTCCACTGTTTCCCCATCTATTTCCCATGAAGTGATGGGACCGGATGCCATGATCTTCGTTTTCTGAATGTTGAGCTTTAAGCCAACTTTTTCACTCTCCACTTTCACTTTCATCAAGAGGCTTTTTAGTTCCTCTTCACTTTCTGCCATAAGGGTGGTGTCATCTGCATATCTGAGGTTATTGATATTTCTCCCGGCAATCTTGATTCCAGCTTGTGTTTCTTCCAGTCCAGCGTTTCTCATGATGTACTCTGCATATAAGTTAAATAAACAGGGTGACAATATACAGCCTTGATGAACTCCTTTTCTTATTTGGAGCCAGTCTGTTGTTCCCTATCCACTTCTAACTGTTGCTTCCTGACCTGCATACAAATTTCTCAAGAAGCAGGTCAGGTGGTCTGGTATTCCCATCTCTTTCAGAATTTTCCACAGTTTATTGTGATCCACCCAGTCAAAAGCTTTGGCATAATCAATAAAGCAGAAATAGATGTTTTTCTGGAACTCTCTTGCTTTTTCCACGATCCAGCGGATGTTGGCAATTTGATCTTTGGTTCCTCTGCCTTTTCTAAAACCAGCTTGAACATCAGAAAGTTCACGGTTCACATATTGCTGAAGCCTGGCTTGGAGAATTTTGAGCATTACTTTACTAGCATGTGAAATGAGTGCTTTGGTCTAGTGGGGCTCTAGTCCCATAATTTGTGACAAGGCCAGTTCTGGGACTCCAGTTGGGCTTATGGGCAGCAGGTCTGTTACCATTGATGCAGACAGGTGTGGATCATGCCATGTCCTGAACAGTCTCTCGCAAGATTTTGTATATGGTGATAAATAATATGGACAACTAGAACAAAAAAAGAATTATCAGAAATGAGGGGGGAATGATATCAGCACCATGGTGGCATAAGACATCCATCCTACTTTGTTTCCCCTTATCACAACTAATTAGATACCAATACACAAACAAAAGTGCTATTATGGAGATTGTGTGATCCAGCATCATACACCAAGAGATCTGAGTAGAGTCTCATCTACCAGTGCATCTGCTAGTAAGTATGTAGATTTTAGTATGAGCTGTAGATCCAGAAGAGTCAGCAAACTTGCCCCAGTCCCTCCAAGCCATAGTCAAAGGTGACTTGAGCAGACATTCATGTTTAACAGGTAATTTGAGGAAATTGAGCCTTCCTATGGGAAGATTTCAGCATGACATTGTATCTTAAAAAAATACCAGTTTGGACATAGTGGAGGAGAAAGAGGAACTTTACTAGTACTACCCATGCTCCATGAGAACAGAGTAGAATGCTTAAGTTATTGGCATTGACCTTCTGTGGGGAAAAATAATAGCAGTTAATGAGTGTCCAGCTACCCCAGATGTGTGAGATACTGCTGGAGAAATCTGTTTGTCTCTAACTCCACCCAAAGTTCTAAGGAAGGACTGCCATGACTGAGGTTAGGTGGGATATCAGGAAAAAGGCAGATAGGATTATCAAAACGCTTTAAAGGATATAGTTTTTGCTAACTAAATTCAGAATTTCAGCAAAAAGTTTATCCACAAGCCTCTATGAGGACCTCACCGGAGGATCACACCACTGGATCTGTGGGTATTCACAATACCCCAAATAATAAATACACACTTTTCCTCACCCTACACCTGGGTCATTGTGCATGTTTCCAAGTGCTACAGAAGAGCAAGTTTGCTAAATGGAATGCTATTAGAAAAAAAAAAAAAAAACTAAAAACTAAAATCTGTGGCCAAGGGAGGAACCACAAACTTGAGTTATAGTGCCATCTTCTGGGAAGCAAAAGAGAGTTTTCCAGCAGATAGTCTGTGAGTGCTAAGAACTAGAGTAGATATAGAAGCCTAAAGAATTCTTCCACAAGTGGAAGAGCTAAAAGTAGACCAAGTGAACCCATACAAAGGGGGAGAAAATTCCAGATATAATACCACCAATAAACAAAATAATTTATCTGATGGTGGTTAGTAAAGACTTAAGGAGGTATCTGCTGCTTCAAATATAAAAGCAGCAATACAAAACTACAAGGAACATGGAAATGAAGTAAAAAATTATATCCAAAAGATAATACTTTTCTAATAACTGAGTCAAAGCATAGAATTTTGCAATCTAGGTTAAAAAAAATATCTGTTTTTAAGAAGCTCAATGAGCCACAAGAAAACTCAGAAGGTCAATTAACTAAATCATGGAAAAAATACAGGTTCAAAATGTATTTACCAAAGAGAGAAATCATTAAAAAAAACCAAGCAACTGATCTGAGTTGTATAACTCAATCAGTTAAATGAAAATGCAATAGAAAACATCTGCAATAGACTATAGCAAATGAAAGACAGAATACATAAACTGGAAGACAGGGATTTAGAAGTGACCCAAAGAAGAACAAAACTAAGAATAAATTTAAAAAAAAGAAAAAGAAAGCTTCTGTAATTTATGAGGATGCCTCAAGATAATAAATAATAGAATAATCAGGATTCCAAAAATAGAAAAGAGGAAAATAGGGACCAGAAGTGAAGTGAAGTCGCTCAGTCGTGTCCAACTCTTTGCGACCCCATGGACTGTAGCCTACCAGGTTCCACCATCCATGGGGGTTTCCAGGCAAAGATACTGGAGTGGGTTGCCATTTCCTTCTCCAAGAGATCTTCCCGACCCAGGAATTGAACCCTGGTCTCCCACATGATAGGCATCATAGGCAGACGCTTTACCATCTGAGCCACCTGGGAAGATCAGCGACCAGGGCCCAGAAAGTTTATTTAAAATAAATAAAAAAAAAAATTGCCAAACCTTCTCAAACCTAGGGAGAAATATGGACACCCGAGTTCACAAAGTGAACAGTCATCATGACATCTCAATAAAAAATTCCTTCCCCAAGACATATTTTACTGAAACTGTCATAGATAAAGAGGGAATTCTAAAAGTGGACAGAGGAAAAAGTAATTGTAGCCTATAATGGAACCCCCATTAGACAATCTGCAGATTTCTATGGAGAAAACTTACAAGCCAAGAGAATGATGTATTTAAAGTTTTGAAAGAAACAAAAAATTGTCAGACAAAAATACTGGAGATATATATCTGGCAGCTCTTCTTCAGATATGAAAGAGAAATAAACACTTTCCTAGAAAAACAAAAGCTGAGAGAGTTCATCACCACTATACCTGCCTTGCATTAAATGCTGAAATGAGTTATTCAGGACTCAAAGAAAAGATAGTTTTAGTGACATAAATGCATATAAAGCATACCTCACATGGATAAAGGTAAATGTACAGATTTTCAAAAGTTATAATACTCTAATCTGATGGTGTATTAATAACCTAACTATAAGGAATAGCATGTTAAAAAATACTATAATAGCTAAAATTTTTTAATGAATACATAATATAAAAGAGGTGAATATTGACCTTGAAAATATAAAAGGAGCAGAGTAAAAGAATCGAAATTTGTAGGCAATTGAAGTTAATTTGCTATCAGCTTGAAATGTCTTATCTATAAGATATGTCAGGTAAACCTTGTGGCAACCACAACACACATACCTAGACTGCATTCACAATGATAAAGAAAAATAAGATGGATCATACAACCACATAAAGTCACAAACTTAAAAATGTGGGCAAAAACATAGGAAAAAAATGGAAATACTAAACACGTAGAAGGCAACTAATAAGGTGACATTACATTATATATCAATAAGTACTCTAAATGTAAATGAATTGAATATTTGCCAGTGAAAGGGCACAGAGTGACTGGATGAATTTAAAACAAACAAAAAATAGGACCTAATTATATGCAGTCTACAGGAGATGCACTACCATTTTAACACACATAGACTGAATGTGAAGGAATGGAAAATTATACTCTTTGCAAATGGAAACCAAAAGACAGCCAAGGATAGCTATACTTACATCAAACAAAACAGAATCTAAACCAAAAATGGTAATAAGAGATAAAGTCACTATATTCCATAAGATATTACAAAAATCTCAAACAAACTTTTTGGCCAACCCAATATAATGATAAAGGGATCAATTCATCAAGAAGATGTAGCAATCAAAAAGACACATACGCAATGTAGGAGCACCTGTATATATTAAGCAAATACAGATCTGAAGGGAGAGGTAGACACAAGTACAATAATAGTAGGGGACTTAAATACCCTACTTTCAGCAATGGATATATCATTTAGATGGAAAATCAGTGATGAGACACTGAATCTCAAACTTACATTAGAACAAATGAACATAACAGACATTTATAGAACATTTTATTCAATAGCAATACACTACAATGCAAGGAGATCCAACCAGTCCATCCTAAAGGAGATCAGTCCCGGATGTTCATTGGTAGGACTGATGTTGAAGCTGAAACTCCAGTACTTTGGCCACCTGATACAAAGAGCTGGCTCATTTGAAAAGACCCTGATACTGGGAAAGATTGAGGGCAGGAGGAGAAGGGGATGACAGAGGATTAGATGGTTGGATGGCATCACCGACTCAATGGACATGGGTTTGGGTGGACTCCAGGAGTTGGTGATAGACAGGGAGGCTTGGCGTGCTGTGGTTCATGGGGTCGCAAAGAGTCAGACACAACTGAGTGACTGAACTGAACTGAACACTACATAGTCTTCTCAAGGGCACATTAAACATTCTCCAGGTTATATCTTATGATAGGACACAAAATACATCTTAGCAAATTGAAGAAATTGAAATCAGGCTAAGCATTTTTTTTTTCTGATTACAATGATAGGAAACAGAAATAAATAGCAAGAGTAATCTAGAAATTTTACAAGTATATGAAAAATAAACTGGAAAATAAAAACACACTACTGAACAACCAGCAGGTCAAAGAAGAAATCAAAAGAGAATTAAAAAAAAAAATTGAAACAAATAAAAATGGAAACACAATATGCCCAGACCCATCTGATACTGCAAAAGCAGTTTTGAAAAGGAAGCTTTTATTTATAAATGCTTATATTTAAAAAAGTAAAAGATATCAAATAAGCAACCTTAATTGACACCTCAAAGAATTAAAAATAGAAAAACAAACTAAACCTAAAGTTAGAACAGGAAAAGAAATAACACATATAAGAAAAGAAATAAATGGAATTGGGAACAGGAAAACAATAAAAAATATTAACAAAACTAAAAACTTCTTTTTGAGCAAAATTGAAAAAACAAACTGTCTAGACTAAGAAAAAAGAATCAAAAATAAAGCCATAAATGAAAAAGTAGAAATTACAACTAATACTACAGAAATATTTAGAATTATACACACTATTATGAACATTTATATGCTGACAAATTGGATAACTTACAAGAAATGGATAAATTCCTAGAAACATACAACCTATAAAAACTGAATCAAAAATAAAGAAAGAGAGAGAGAAAATCTGAACAGACTCATAGTGGACGCATAGATTGAATCAGTAATCAAAAACTTCCCAACCTAGAAAAACTCAGGACCAGATACCTTCACTGAATCATACAGCATATAAAAATAACCACTTCTAATTTTCTCTCTTTTTTAAATTTATTTTTTAATTTATTTACTTTAATTGGAGGCTAATTACTTTATAATATTGCAGTGGTTTTTGCCACACATTGACATGAATCAGCCATGGGTATACACTTTTCAAAGTATATTGAAACATACTTTCAACAAACAGAAGAAGAGAAGACATTTCCAAATTAATTCTATAATATCAGAAGTACCCTAATGTCAAAACCATACAAGGATAATTGGAAAAAAGTTATACCAATATCCCTGATGAATACAAATGTGAATATTCTCAATGAAATAGTCTCAAACCAAATTCAATGACATATTAAAATGATTATATGCCATGACCAAGTGAGATTTATTCCCAGGCACAAAGATATTTCAAAACATACACAAATCGATAAATATGACCTAACATTAATAGAATGAAAAATAAAAATTATAGGGTACTTTCATTAGATGCAGGGTACAATCCACGGGGTCACAAAGAGTAGGACATGACTATATGACTAATACTTTCACTTTCAGTAGATGCAGAAAAGTCATTTGACAAAATAAATCATTCTTTCATGGGACTCAAAAGCTCCCAAAAAGTAGATATAAGAGAAACATACCTAGACATAATAAAGGCCATATATGGAAAACCCAGGCTCATACATACAAACCTCGACATAATAAAGGCCATATATGGAAAACTCAGTGGTAAAGAATCTACCTGCCAACACAGGAGACGCAGGTTCAATTCCTGGATCAGGAAAATCCCCTGGAGAAGGGAATGGCTACCCCTTACAGTATTCTTGCCTGGAAAACCCCATGGAAAGAAAAGCCTGGTGGGCTACAGTAAATGGAGTTGCAAAAGAGTTAGACATGACTTAGCGACTAAACAGCAACAACAACAAGTGGAAAACTCACAGCTAACATCATATTCAATGATGAAAGCTTGAAAGCTTTTCCTTTAAGATCAGGAACAAAGACAAGGGTGCCCAATCTCACACTAAATACAGTACTGCAAGTCCTAGCTAGAACAATCAGGTAAGACTAAGAAAGAAAAAGCACCCAAATAAAAAATAAAGAAATAAAATTATCATTTGTAGATGATATGGTCTTAAATATAGAAAATCCTAAAGACTAAACCAAAAATACTGTTGTAACTAATCAGCAAAGAAAGTGTAGTTGTAAGATATAAATTCAACATACAGAAATCAGTTACATTTTTATATACTAATAATGAAACATTTGAGAAAAAATAAAACTCACCCATTAGCAATAACATCAAAAACAATAAAGTTCTTAGCAATAAATTTATCTAGGAAGTTAAAGCCTTCTGTGATGAAAAATACAATACCTTGTTGAACAAAATTGCAAAAGACAAAAATAAATGTAAGATATCACATTGTCATAAATAGGAAGAATTAATAATGGTAAAACACTCATGCTACCTAAAACCATATATAAATTCAATGAAATCCCATTGGAATTTTTCACATAAATATAAAAAAACAATTATAATATGTGTATGGAACAAAAAACTACCCTGAATATCCAAAGCAATCATGATAAAATCTGGCACATAGTAGTCCTTTAAATTGTCTTCCTGGGTGGCTCAACGGTAATGAATCTGCCTGCCAATGCAGGAGACATAGGTCCTATTTGTGATCTGGGAAGATCCCAAGGAGTAGGAATTGGTCACACATTCCAGTATTCTTGCCTGAGAAATCCAATGGACAGAGGAGTCTGGAGGATTACTTTCCATGGGGTTGTAAAGAGTTGGACACAACTGAGTGACTAAACAACAAACAATGGTAACTCTATTTTTAACGTTTTGAGGACCTTGGTCCTCTTTGGAAGAATGTCTATTCAGTTCGTCTGCCTATTTTTAAGTCAGAGTGTTTTTTTGTTGTTGTTGTTGTTATCTAGTTGTATGAGTTCTTTATATATTTTGCATATATTAACCCCTTGTTTCTGATATATGGTGTGTAAATATTTTATTCCATTATGTAGGTTGTTTTTTAAATTTTTAATGTCTTTTTTCTTGTGAAGAAGCTTTTTGTTTGATGTAGTCTCACTTTGATTTTGCCTTTCTTGCTTATGATTTTAGTGTCATATCCAAAAAAAAAAAATCATTGGCAAGACCAATATCAAGAAACTGCTTGTCCACTATTTTCTCCCAGGAGGTTTACAGTATTAGATTTTGTTTATGTCTTTAATACATTTCAAGTTAATTTTTGTTGGTAGTGTAAGACTGGGACCCATTCTCATTTTTCTGTGTGATTTTATCCAGTTTTTCCTGGCACCATTTGTGAAGAGAATATCCTTTCCCGTGGAGTGTTGTTTGCTTCCTTGGCAAATATTAGTTGACTATATATCCTTAGATTTATGTATGGGCTTTCTATACTGTTTAATTAGTCCCTAGGTCTATTTTTATGCCATGCCAGAACCTCCAGACATACAAGGTAGATTTAGAAAAAGCAGAGGAACTTGAGATAAAATTGCCAATATATGTTGGATCATAGAAAAAGCAAGGAAAAAAAAAAAAAGAACTACTTCTGTTTCATTGACTCAGGTAAAAACCTTTGACTGTATAGATTACAGCAAACTGTGGAAAATTCCTAAAGAGATGGGAATACCAGACCACCTTATCTGCCTCCTGAGAAACCTGTATGCAGGTCAAGAAGCAACAGAACTGGACACGGAACAATGAACATTCTGGAATCAAAATTGCCAGAAGAAAAATCAACAACCTCAGATATGCAAATGATACCACCCTAATGGCAGAAAGTGAAGAGGAACTAAAGAGTCTCTTGATGAAGGTGAAAAAGGAGAGTGAAGAACTTGGCTTAAAACTGAACATTCAAAAAACTAATATCGTGGCATCCAGTCCCATTCAGTCCAGTTCAGTTCAGTCCTCAGTTGTGTCCGACTCTTTGCAACTCAAGGAATTGCAACACCCAGGCCTCCCTGTCCATCACCAACACCCGGAGTTCACTCAGACTCACGTCCATCGAGTCGGTGATGCCATCCAGCCATCTCATCCTCTGTCATCCCCTTTTCCTCCTGCCCCCAATCCCTCCCAGCATCAGAGTCTTTTCCAATGAGTCAACCCTTCACATGAGGTGGCCAAAGTACTGGAGTTTCAGCTTGAGCATCATTCCTTCCAAAGAACACTGAGGAGTGATCTCCTTTAGAACAGACTGGTTGGATCTCCTTGCAGGCCAAGGGACTCTCAAGAGTCTTCAACACCACAGTTCAAAAGCATCAATTTTTCAGTGCTCAGCTTTCTTCACAGTCCAACTCTCACATCCATACATGACTACTGGGAAAACCATAGCCTTGACTAGATGGACCTTTGTTGGCAAAGTAATGTCTCTGCTTTTCAATATGCTATCTAGGTTGTGAAAGGTTGTTGTTGAATCACGAAAAGACGCCGGGATTCTTGGCCCCTGGAGGAGAAGAATTCAATCCAGGGCCAGAGACGAGGCTTGATCACTCAGAGTTTTTGTGTAATAAAGTTTTGTTAAGTATAAAGAAGATAGAGAAAACTTCTGACATAGGCATTAGAAGGGGGCAGAAAGAGTATCCCCCTGCTAGTCTTCAGCTGGATGTTATTGAGTCACTGCTGTTGCTGCTAAGTCACTTCAGTCGTGTCCAACTCTATGCGACCCCATAGATGGCAGCCCACCAGGCTCCCTCTTCCCTGGGATTCTCCAGGGAAGAACACTGGAGTGGGTTGCCATTTCCTTCTCCAGTGCATGAAAGTGAAAAATGAAGGTGAAGTCGTTCAGTCATGTCCAACCCTTAGCGATCCCTTGGACTGCAGCCTACCAGGCTCCTCTGTCCATGGGATTTTCCAGGCAAGAGTACTGGAGTGGGGTGCCATTGCCTTCTCCAGATTAGCCCTGCTGCTGCTGCTGCTGCTGCTGCTAAGTGGCTTCAGTCGTGTCCGACTCTGTGCGACCCCATAGCCAGCAGCACACCAGGCTCCCCCTTCCCTGGGATTCTCCAGGCAAGAACACTGGAGTGGGTTGCCATTTTCTTCTCCAATGTGTGAAAGTGAAAAGTGAAAGTGAAGTTGGTCAGTCGTGTCCGACTCCTAGTGACCCCATGGACTGCAGCCTACCAGGCTCCTCTGTCCATGGGATTTACCAGGCAAGAGTACTGGAGTGGGGTGCCATTGCCTTCTCCAGATTAGCCCTGCTGCTGCTGCTGCTGCTGCTGCTGCTAAGTGGCTTCAGTCGTGTCCGACTCTGTGCAACCCCATAGCCAGCAGCACACCAGGCTCCCCCTTCCCTGGGATTCTCCAGGCAAGAACACTGGAGTGGGTTGCCATTTCCTTCTCCAATGTATGGAAGTGAAAAATGAACGTGAAGTCGGTCAGTCGTGTCCGACACCTAGTGACCCCATGGACTGCAGCCTACCAGGCTCCTCTGTCCATGGGATTTACCAGGCAAAAGTACTGGAGTGTGTTGACATTGCCTTCTCCATCACTATCAGTCTGTTAATAAAAGAAAGGAATGTCTTAAAACTCAGAATGGCACCAGGCCCCTCACCCATAAGATGCATTTTGGAGTAATCTTGGCACCAAATGGTTTATCTGGGGCCAAGAGGAGGGAGGAGCATTCAGCATGGGGAACACAGGTATACCTGTGGCGGATTCATTTCGATGTTTGGCAAAACTAATACAATATTGTAAAGCTTAAAAATAAAATAAAATTAAAACAAACAAAAAAAAATGATTAACTTGAATCTTGAAGAAGGGCAGATCACCATAAAAATAGTTTCATTTACATAGATTAGGGGAACCATATCTGAGTATAACATGCTGGTTTGTCAAGTAGGTTCTGAGCCAAGAGGCAGAACTGACTTGAAGACAGAGTTTGGGGTAAATGCATAATACATTAGCATAGCTTAAGATAAGCATTTCCATAAGAGAAATGCATTGGTTATCTCTAGGAGAAGGGGCACCCCACTCCAGTACTCTTGCCTGGAAAATCCCATGGACGGAGGAGCCTGGTAGGCTGCAGTCCATGGGGTCGCTAAGAGTTGGGCACGACTGAGCGACTTCACTTTCACTTTTCACTGTCATGCATTGGAGAAGGAAATGGCAACCCACTCCAGTGTTCTTGCCTGGAGAATCCCAGGGACAGGGGACCCTAGTGGGCTGCCGTCTATGGGGTCGCACAGAGTTGGACGTGAATGAAGCGACTTAGCAGCAGCAGCAGGTTTGGGAACAGTTAATTTCAGATGAAACCAGCTGTCATTATGGCAACACAGTATTTTAAGAGAAACCTCCTTTTAAATTTGTATAGAGAAGGAAAAAATATCGCTAGTTTGTTTCCTCCTGCTGCTTAAGAGAGATAAAAATGTCTGACACTTGCAGGCTATTTCCTCCATTTGGAGACCCCTGGTCTTCCTGCCTGTTACCCTCTCAGTTAGTCATAACTTCCCTTCCAAGGAGTAAGCGTCTTTTAATTTCATGGCTGCAATCACAATCTGCAGTGATTTTGGAGCCCAAAAAAATAAAGTCTGACACTGTTTCTACTGTTTCCCCATCTATTTCCCATGAAGTGATGGGAACAGATGCCATGATCTTAGTTTTATGAATGTTGAGTTTTAAGCCAACTTTTTCACTCTCCTCTTTCACTTTCATCAAGAGGCTTTTGAGTTCCTCTTCACTTTCTGCCATAAGGGTGGTGTCATCTGCATATCTGAGGTTATTGATATTTCTCCCAGCAATCTTGATTCCAGCTTGTGCTTCTTCCAGCCCAGCGTTTCTCATGGCAAATAAATGGGGGAAGAAAGGAAGCAGTGATAGATTTTATTTTCTTGGGCTCCAAAATCACTGTGGATGGTGGCTGCAGCCACAGAATTAAAAGATACTTGCTCCTTGGAAGAAAAACTATGCAAACCTAGACAGCATATGAAAAAGCAGAGACATTACTTTGTGAACAAAGGTCTGTATATTCAAAGCTATTTTTTTTTTCAGTAGTCATGTATGGATGTGACAGTTGGACAATAAAGAAGGCCTAGCATGGAATAATTGATGCTTTTGAATTGTAGTGCTGAAGAAGTCTCTTGAGAGCCTCTTGTACAGCAAGGAGATCAAACCAGTCAATTCCAAAGAAAATCAACCATGAATACTCATCAGAAGGACTGATACTGAAGCTGAAGCTCTAATACTTTTGCCATTTGATGCAAAGGGCAAACTCATTGGAAAAGACCCTGATGCATGGAAAGATTGAGGCCAAGACTTGTGCTTCATGTTCTGGCAGCGCCCTGTGGCCTGTGCTTTTCTGGGAGGTTCTAGTCAGTCTTCTCAGCCCTTCCCATCCCAGGAGGCTGCTTCTATTTCCCTGGGTGGCTGGCAGCACAGTGGAATCAGGCAGGGAGCCTGAGGCCCATTACTCAGAAACAAGTGATTGGTGGTGCTTCTACTCACCCCCGAGCCCTGCTTCTCTCCTGTGCTCTTTATCCAGCATTCCTCTGGCCCACCCTCCTGCTGCCACCAGACTTCCACTGGCCTCATGTGTTGCACCAGCTTTTTTAGATGTCTTCTTGCCTAAGAGCTGCCTCAGAACTTAGCTTTATGTATTGGCTCTATATCTAATTAAGAACACAGACTTTGGAATTAGGCATATCTGTTTTCCAGTTAGAGACACATCACTACCTATCTATCTCCTGCTAGGAGCTGCCACAAGCCCCAGCAAGAGCTGCAGCATAATCCAGCAATTCCACTATTGAGTATATATCCAAAGGGAGCAAAATTGGAAACCGGAGAGATATATTCAATTTCATATTTACTGAAGCATTATTCACAATAGCCAGGATATAGAAACAACCTAAGTGTCTCTGAAAGAAAGGATCAGGAAGATGCAATAAAGGAGATATATATATATATATATATATATATATATATATATATATAGCTATACAATTGAATATTATTCACCAATGATCTAGAAAGAAATACTTCCATTTGCAACAACTTGGCCATATAAAGGGAGTATGACAAGAGAGATACAGACAGAGAAAGACAAATACTGTATGATATTAATTACATTTGAGATAAAAACAGAATGCAGTGGGGAATTGGGGAGATGTAGCTAGTAGATAGATAAGTCCTGGAGCTAGTAGGCAAATAAATCCTAGAAATACAATGCAGAGCATAGTGATTATACTTAATGTATGAAAAAGTTCAAATTTGCAAAGAGACAAGTTCTTAATTTTTCTCACCACAAATCAGAATGATTATGTGAAATGATAAAGGTGTTAGCTAGCTAATGCTAAGATGGTAATCATGTTGCCATATATAAATGCAACAAATCAACACACTGTAAATCTTAAACTTATACAATGTCATATGTCAATTATAACTCAAAAAAGAAAAACATCAGAAATAATAAAAATAAAGAAGGGATTACAATTTTTACCAGAACAATCAAGGAAGACCTAACTTGAAAAATAGACTTAATGGAGATGAAGTAATAATTTATGTAGGCATCTTGGGAAATACTCATCTAAGCAGAAAATACAACCAGTGCAAAGGACTTGAGGTGGGAGCAGACCTAATAAGCTCAAGGAAGGATAAGAAGGTCATTGGGGGTACAAGAATAACAGATGAGAGGAAAATTAATAGGAGATGAATTCAGACTGGTGCAGTGAAGATGACATGGTAGTACATTCACAATGTAGAACCATGCGGGCTATTATAAAGATTTAGCCTTTTACTTTTGGTGAACTGGAGGATGATTGAACAGTTTTGAACAATAAAATAATATTGCATGTTTGCTCACTCACATTCGACTCTTTGTGACCCCATGGATTGTAGCCCACCTGGCTTCTCTGTTCATGGGTATTCTCCAGGCAAGAATACTGGAGTGGGTTACCATGCCCTCCTCCAGGGGATCTTCATCAAACCTGCATCTCATGTCTCCTGCATTGGCAGGCAGATTCTTTACCATTACCACTGCCTGGGAAACCCAAAGTAATATTCCTTTTATTTTGCTGATGATTGTGGAAGAGACTTCAGATGTGCAATGACATAGGTAAGGAAAACAACTAACAGGCTGCTACAATGATTCACTTAGGAAGCCGTTTTTCTCTATCCTTGCTATTCTTTGGAATGCTGCATTCAGATGGATATATCTTTCCTTTTCTCCTTTGCCTCTCACTTCTCTTCTTTTCTCAGCTATTTGTAAGGCCTCCTCAGACAACCATTTTGCCTTTTTGCATTTCTTTTTCTTGGGTATAGTTTTCATCATCGCCTCCTGTACAATGTTACCAGCCTCCATCCATAGTTTTTCAAGCACTCTATCATATCTAATTCCTTGAATCTATTTTTCACTTCCACTGTATGATAGAAAGGGATTTGATTTAGGTCATTGCTTGAATGATCTAGTGGTTTTCCTTTCTTTTTTCAATTTAGGTCTTAATTTTGCAATAAGGAGTTCATGATCTGAGCCACAGTCAGTTCCTGGTCTTGTTTTTGGTGACTGTATAGAAATTCTGCATCTGCAGCTTCAAATATAAACAATCAGATTTCATTATTGACCATCTGGTGATATCCATACATAGTGTCATTTTGTGTTGTTGGAAGAGGGTGTTTGCTATGATCAGTGTGTTCTCTTGGGCAAATTCTGTTAGCCTTTGCCCTGCTTAATTTTGTGCTCCAAGGCCAAACTCTCC
The DNA here is from genome assembly GCF_055505025.1 of Bos grunniens. Classification (NCBI taxonomy): domain Eukaryota; kingdom Metazoa; phylum Chordata; class Mammalia; order Artiodactyla; family Bovidae; genus Bos; species Bos grunniens. The sequence goes on from NC_141194.1 coordinate 70,551,473, forward strand.
TATTACTCCAAATATCTCTTGAGTTCCTACTTTTGCATTCCAGTCCCCTATGATCAAAAGGACATCTTATATGGTGTTAGTTCTAGAACATCTTGTAGGTCTTCACAGAACCATTCAGCTTCAGCTTCTTTGGCCTTAGTGGTGGGGCATAGACTTGAATTACTGTGATATTAAATTGTTTTCCTTGGAAATGAACAGAGATCAGTCTGTCATCTTTGAGATTGCACCGAAGTACTGCATTTCAGACTCTTTTGTTGACTATGAGGGCTACTCCATTTCTTCTAAGGGTAGATACTTCTAAGTAGTAGATACAATGGATCTGAATTAAATTCTCGCATTCCAGTCCATTTTAGTTCACTGATTCCTAAAATGTCAATGTTCACTCTTACCATCTCCTGTTTGACCACTTTCAATTTATCTTGATCCATGGACCTAACATTCCAGGCTCCTATGCAGTATTGTTCTTCACAACATTGGACCTTACTTCCAACATCAGTCACATCCACAACTGGGTGCGGTTTATGCTTTGGCTCAGCCTCTTTATTCTTTATGGAACTATTGGTTGACACTTTTCCAGTAGCATATTGGTCACCTACTAACCTGGGGAGTTCATCATTCAATGTCATATCATTTTGCCTTTTCATACTGTCCATGGGGCTTACAAGGCAAGAATGCTTAAGTGATTTGCCATTACCTTCTCCAGGGGAACACATTGGGTCAAAACTCTCCACCATGACCCATCAATCTTAGGTATCCCTACATGACATGGCTCATAGTTTCACTGGCAAGGCTTTGATTAATTTAACAAAGCTGTGATCCAACTGCTCAGTTTTGTTATTTTTCTGTAATCGTGGTTTCTATTCTGTCTTCCCGGACAGCAGCGCATCGGCCGTGACGGACCATGCAGAAGTGTGGCTGAAAGGAGCAACCCCATATCCGAGGTCAGGGGCGGAGGCCGGGAGGAGCTACCCCGCGCTTGAGGCCAGGGGCAGCAGCCGAGACTGCCAGGCTGCGATGGTGCAGGAGCAGCTGAGAAGAGCTACCCCACACCCGAGGCCAAGGGCAATGGCCAAGAGGAGCAACCCCATGTTCAAGGAGCGGTGGCTGCACGGACGCAGGAGGGCTGAGAGAAGTTAAGCCACGTTCAAGGTCTGGAGGAGCAGCAGGAGGAGATACCCCTCATCCAATGTAAGGAGCAGTGGCTGTGCTTTGCTGGAGCAGCTGTGAAGAGATACCCCACGCCCAAGGTAAGAGAAACCAAAGTAAGATGGTAGGTGTCGCGAGAGGGCATCAGAGGGCAGACACACTGAAACCATAATCACAGAAAACTAGTCAATCTAATCACACCAGCCACAGCCATGACTAACTCAATGAAACTAAGCCATGCCGTGTAGGGCCAGCCAAGACAGGCAGGTCATGGTGGAGACGTCTGACAGAATATGGTCCACTGGAGAAGGGAATGGCACACCACTTCAGTATTCTTGCCTTGAGAACCCCATGAACAGTATGAAAAGGCAAAATGATAGGATACTGAAAGAGGAACTCCCCAGGTCAGGAGGTGCCCAATATACTACTGGAGATCAGTGGAGAAATAACTCCAGAAAGAATGAAGGGATGGAGACAAAGCAAAAACAATACCCAGTTGTGGATGTGACTGGTGATAGAAGCAAGGTCTGGTGCTGTAGCAATATTGTACAGGAACTTGGAATGTCAGGTCCATGAATCAAGGCAAATTGGAAGTGGTCAAACAGGAAATGGCAAGAGTGAACGTTGACATTCTAGGAATCAGCAAACTAAAATGGACTGGAATGGGTGAATTTAACTCAGATGACTATTATATCTACTACTGCAGGCAGGAATCCCTTAGAAGAAATGGAGTAGCCATCATGGTCAACAAAAGAGTCCAAAATGAAGTTCAGTTCAGTTCAGTCGCTCAGTCGGGTCTGACTCTTTGTGACTCCATGAATTGCAGCATGCCAGGCTTCCCTGTCCATCCCCAACTCATGAAGTTCACTCAAACTCACATCCATCGAGTCAGTGATGCCATCCAACCATCTCATCCCTTGTCGTCCCCTTCTCCTCCTGCCCCCAATTGCTCCCAGCATCAGAGTTTTTTCCAATGGGGCAACTCTTCGCATGAGGTGGCCAAAGTACTGGAGTTTCAGCTTTAGCATCATTCCTTCCAAAGAACACGCAGGACTGATTTCCTTTAGAATGAACTTATTGGAGGGGAGGAGCCAAGATGGCGGCAGAGGAGTAGGATGGGGAGAACACTTTCTCCCCCACAAATTCATCAAAAGAGCATTTAAACATCGAGTAAATTCCACAAAACAACTTCTGAATGCCAGCAGAGGACATCAGGCACCCAGAAAAGCAACCCAACTCTTCGAAAGGAGGCAGGAAAAAATATAAAAGACAAAAAAAGAGACAAAAGAGGGAGGGATGGAGTTCCATCCTGGGAAGGGAGTCTTAAAAAGAGAGAAGTTTCCAAACACCAGGAAACCTTCTCACTGCCGAATCTGTACCGAGCTTTGGAAGCACAGAGGGCAACTTAACAGGGAGAAAAAATAAACAATTAAAACTCGCAGAGTGCGAGCCCTATGGTATCTCCCCCAGCGGAGGAGCAGTGCAGACGCCTGCACACGCCATTGGCAAGCGGGGGCTGGGCAGGGAGGTGTGGCGCAGGCTGCATCACTTAGAGTAAGAATCTGGCCTGAATACCCTGAGTGCTATCTGAGCGAAATAATTTGGGCTAGCAAACCAGACTGTGGGATATCTACCACGTGAAAAGCCAGCCCTAACTTAAGACACTGCCAGGCCCGTGCATGGAACAAAGGACTGAACAGAGATAGCCGGCTGCAGACCTTCCCCCTCCGGTGATAGGTAGCCAGAGCTGGAAGGGGGCAATCGCAGCCCCAGAGAGACATTATCTATAAAACTGTAAGCAGGCTTCTTTGCTAACCAAAACTTCTTGGGGGTCTGGATGGTCAACATCTGCCTGAGAAGGTGTGCCAGTTTTACACCCAGATAACCGAGTGGCAGGGAGGCGATAAGTCGCAGCATTGGCGCTCACCAAACACCTCATCACCTGAGCTGCTCGGACCTGGGAAGAGCACAAAACGCAGGCTCAACTGAGTCTGCGCCTCTGAGGACTACCCGAGTGTCTGAACCTGAGCGGCTTAGACCTGGGAGGTACATGCAGCCCAGGGCTGGCCTCAGATTGTTCCTGGCGGAACAACCTAGAGCCCGAGCAGTGTGGGCAGGGAGACTATACGTGCCGTGAGTGGGGGCAGATCCAGTGTGGCTGAGGCACTGCGAGCACACGCCAGTGTTATTTGTTTGCAGCATCCCTCCCTCCCTCCCCACAGCACGACTGAACAAGTGAGCCTAAAAAAAAAAAAAAAAAAGTGTCCTCCACCGTCCCCTTTGTGTCAGGGCAGAAACCAGACACTGAAGAGACCAGCAAACAGAAGAAGTTATAACAGAGGGAAACGCCTTGGAGATTAAAACCCTGTGGTTACTATGGACTACATAAGAAGGGGCCTATAGATCTTGAGAAATATAAGTCGGACCAAGGAACTAGCCAAAAATGAACTGAACCCACAATACTCACAACAAAACCAGAGAAAGTCCTAGATGTATTTTTACTATTTTTACGATCATTCTTTCTTTTTTTTAAAATTATTTTTTAATTTTAAGTCCTCTATTGTTTCTTTAATTTTCACTTTTATAACCTATTACTTTGCAAAAAAAAAAGACCCTATTTTTTTCTTCTTCAGCAAACTTCATATATATATATATATATATTATAATTTTTTGACCTTGTTTTTTTTTTCCTCTTCTTTTCTTTAACATTGTATTTTGAAATTCTAAACTCTACTCTAGATTTTTAATTTTAGCTTTTTGGTATATGTTACCAATTTTGTACCTAGAGTTTTTTTTTATAATTTTTGTGACTTTTTTTTTCTCTGTTTCTTTCTCTTCTTCTTCTTTTATATAACATTGTACATCTGAACCAAACTCTACTCTACACCCCAAACTCAGCAATTTAAACAAGATGAAGAGACAGAGGAATACTCAGCAGATAAAGGAACAGGATAAATGCCCACCAAACCAAAAAAAAGAGGAAGAGATAGGGAATCTACCTGATAAAGAATTCCAAATAATGATAGTGAAATTGATCCAAAATCTTGAAATTAAAATGGAATCACAGATAAATAGCCTGGAGACAAGGATTGAGAAGATACAACAAAGGTTTAACAAGGAGCTAAAAGAAATAAAAAAGAGTCAATATATAATGAATAATGCAATAAATGAAATTAAAAACACTCTGGAGGCAACAAATAGTAGAATAACAGAGGCAGAAGATAGGATTAGTGAATTAGAAGATAGAATGGTAGAAATAAATGAATCAGAGAGAATAAAAGAAAAACGAATTAAAAGAAAAGAGGACAACCTCAGAGACCTCCAGGACAATATTAAACGCTACAACATTCGAATCATAGGTGTTCCAGAAGAAGAAGACAAAAAGAAAGACCATGAGAAAATACTTGAGGAGATAATAGTTGAAAACTTCCCTAAAATGGGGAAGGAAATAATCACCCAAGTCCAAGAAACCCAGAGAGTCCCAAACAGGATAAACCCAAGGCGAAGCACCCCAAGACACATATTAATCAAACTAACAAAGATCAAACACAAAGAACAAATATCAAAAGCAGCAAGGGAAAAACAACAAATAACACACAAGGGAATTCCCATAAGGATAACAGCTGATCTTTCAATAGAAACTCTTCAGGCCAGGAGGGAATGGCAAGACATACTTAAAATGATGAAAGAAAATAACCTACAGCCCAGATTATTGTACCCAGCAAGGATCTCATTCAAGTATGAAGGAGAAATCAAAAGCTTTTCAGACAAGCAAAAGCTGAGAGAATTCTGCACCACCAAACCAGCTCTCCAACAAATACTAAAGGATATTCTCTAGACAGGAAACACAAAAACGGTGTATAAATTTGAACCCAAAACAATAAAGTAAATGGCAATGGGATCATACTTATCAGTAATTACCTTAAACGTAAATGGGTTGAATGCCCCAACCAAAAGACAAATACTGGCGGAATGGATACAAAAACAAGACCCCTACATATGTTGTCTACAAGAGACCCACCTCAAAGCAGGGGACACATACAGACTGAAAGTGAAGGGCTGGAAAAAGATTGTCCATGCAAATAGGGATCAAAAGAAAGCAGGAGTAGCAATACTCATATCAGATAAAATAGACTTTAAAACAAAGGCTGTGAAAAGAGACAAAGAAGGACACTACATAATGATCAAAGGATCAATCCAAGAAGAAGATATAACAATTATAAATATATATGCACCCAACACGGGAGCACCGCAGTACGTAAGACAAATGCTAACAAGTATGAAAGGAGACATTAACAATAACACAATAATAGTGGGAGACTTTAATACCCCACTCACACCTATGGATAGATCAACTAAACAGAAAATTAACAAGGAAACACAAACTTTAAACGATACAATAGACCAGTTAGACCTAATTGATATCTAAAGGACATTTCATCCCCAAACAATGAATTTCACCCTTTTCTCAAGCACACATGGAACCTTCTCCAGGATAGATCACATCCTGGGCCATAAAGCTAGCCTTGGTAAATTCAAAAAAATAGAAATCACTCCAAGCATCTTTTCTGACCACAATGCAGTAAGATTAGATCTCAACTACAGGAGAAAAAGTATTAAAAATTCCAACATATGGAGGCTGAACAACACGCTGCTGAACAACCAACAAATAACAGAAGAAATCAAGAAAGAAATCAAAATTTGCATAGAAACGAATGAAAATGAAAACAAAACAACGCAAAACCTGTGGGACATGGTAAAAGCAGTCTTAAGGGGAAAGTTCATAGCAATACAGGCACACCTCAAGAAACAAGAAAAAAGTCAAATAAATAACCTAACTCTACACCTAAAGCAACTAGAAAAGGAAGAAATGAAGAACCCCAGGGTTAGTAGAAGGAAAGAAATCTTAAAAATTAGAGCAGAAATAAATGCAAAAGAAACAAAAGAGACCATAGCAAAAATCAACAAAACCAAAAGCTGGTTCTTTGAAAGGATAAATAAAATTGACAAACCATTAGCCAGACTCATCAAGAAACAAAGGGAGAAAAATCAAATCAATAAAATTAGAAACGAAAATGGAGAGATCACAACAGACAACACAGAAATACAAAGGATCATAAGAGACTACTATCAACAATTATATGCCAGTAAAATGGACAATGTGGAAGAAATGGACAAATTCTTAGAAAAGTACAACTTTCCAAAACTGGACCAGGAAGAAATAGAAAATCTTAACGGACCCATCACAAGCACGGAAATTGAAACTGTAATCAAAAATCTTCCAGCAAACAAAAGCCCAGGTCCAGACGGCTTCACAGCTGAATTCGACCAAAAATTTAGAGAAGAGCTAACACCTATCCTGCTCAAACTGTTCCAGAAAATTGCAGAGGAAGGTAAACTTCCAAACTCATTCTATGAGGCCACCATCACCCTAATACCAAAACCTGACAAATATGCCACAAAAAAAAGAAAACTACAGGCCAATATCACTGACGAACATAGATGCAAAAATCCTTAACAAAATTCTAGCAATCAGAATCCAACAACACATTAAAAAGATAATACACCATGACCAAGTGGGCTTTATCCCAGGGATGCAAGGATTCTTCAATATCTGCAAATCAATCAATGTTATACACCACACTGACAAATTGAAAAATAAAAACCATATGATTATCTCAATAGATGCACAGAAAGCCTTTGACAAAATTCAACATCCATTTATGATAAAAACTCTCCAGAAAGCAGGAATAGAAGGAACATACCTCAACATAATAAAAGCTATATATGACAAACCCACAGCAAACATCATCCTCAATGGTAAAAAATTGAAAGCATTTCCTCTAAAGTCAGGAACAAGACAAGGGTGCCCACTTTCACCATTACTATTCAACATAGTTTTGGAAGTTTTGGCCACAGCAATCAGAGCAGAAAATGAAATAAAAGGAATCCAAATTGGAAAAGAAGAAGTAAAACTCTCACTGTTTGCAGATGACATGATCCTCTACATAGAAAACCCCAAAGACTCCACTAGAAAATTACTAGAACTAATCAATGACTATAGCAAAGTTGCAGGATATAAAATCAACACACAGAAATCCCTTGCATTCCTATACACTAATAATGAGAAAACAGAAAGAGAAATTAAGGAAACAATTCCATTCACCATTGCAACGGAAAGAATAAAATACTTAGGAATATATGTACCTAAAGAAACTAAAGACCTATATATAGAAAACTATAAAACACTGGTGAAAGAAATCAAAGAGGACACTAATAGATGGAGAATTATACCATGTTCATGGATTGGAAGAATCAATATAGTGAAAATGAGTATACTACCCAAAGCAATTTATAGATTCAATGCAATCCCTATCAAGCTAACAACGGTATTCTTCCCAGAGCTAGAACAAATAATTTCACAATTTGTATGGAAATACAAAAAACCTCGAATAGCCAAAGCGATCTTAAGAAAGAAGAATGGAACTGGAGGAATCAACCTACCTGACTTCAGGCTCTACTACAAAGCCACAGTTATCAAGACAATATGGTACTGGCACAAAGACAGAAATATAGATCAATGGAACAAAATAGAAAGCCCAGAGATAAATCCACGCACATATGGACACCTTATCTTTGACAAAGGAGGCAAGAATATACAATGGATTAAAGACAATCTCTTTAACCAGTGGTGCTGGGAAATCTGGTCAACCACTTGTAAAAGAATGAAACTAGAACAGTTTCTAACACCATATACAAAAATAAACTCAAAATGGATTAAAGATCTCAACATAAGACCAGAAACTATAAAACTCCTAGAGGAGAACATAGGCAAAACACTCTCTGACATACATCACAGCAGGATCCTCTATGACCCACCTCCCAGAATATTAGAAATAAAAGCAAAAATAAACAAATGGGACCTAATTAAACTTAAAAGCTTCTGCACATCAAAGGAAACTATTAGCAAGGTGAAAAGACAGCCTTCAGAATGGGAGAAAATAATAGCAAATGAAGCAACCGACAAACAACTAATCTCAAAAATATACAAGCAACTCCTACAGCTCAGCTCCAGAAAAATAAATGGCCCAATCAAAAAATGGGCCAAAGATCTAAATAGACATTTCTCCAAAGAAGACATACAGATGGCTAACAAACATATGAAAAGATGCTCAACATCACTCATTATCAGAGAAATGCAAATCAAAACCACTATGAGGTACCATTTCACACCAGTCAGAATGGCTGCGATTCAAAAGTCTACAAATAATAAATGCTGGAGAGGGTGTGGAGAAAAGGGAACCCTCTTACACTGTTGGTGGGAATGCAAACTAGTACAGCCTCTATGGAGAACAGTGTGGAGATTCCTTAAAAAACTGGAAATAGAACTGCCTTATGATTCAGCAATCCCACTGCTGGGCATACACCCTGAGGAAACCAGAAGGGAAAGAGACACGTGTACCCCAATGTTCATCGCAGCACTGTTTATAATAGCCATGACATGGAAGCAACCTAGATGTCCATCAGCAGATGAATGGATAAGAAAGCTGTGGTGCATATACACAATGGAGTATTACTCAGCCATTAAAAAGAATACATTTGAATCAGTTCTAATGAGGTGGATGAAACTGGAGCCTATTATACAGAGTGAAGTAAGCCAGAAGGAAAAACACCAATACAGTATACTAACGCATATATATGGAATTTAGAAAGATGGTAACGATAACCCTGTATACGAGACAGCAAAAGAGACACTGATGTATAGAACAGTCTTATGGACTCTGTGGGAGAGGGAGAGGGTGGGAAGATTTGGGAGAATGGCATTGAAACATGTAAAATATCATGTATGAAACGAGATGCCAGTCCAGGTTCAATGCACGATACTGGATGCTTGGGGCTGGTGCACTGGGACGACCCAGAGGGATGGTATGGGGAGGGAGGAGGGAGGAGGGTTCAGGATGGGGAACACATGTATACCTGTGGTGGATTCATTTTGATATTTGGCAAAACTAATACAATTATGTAAAGTTTAAAAATAAAATAAAATTAATTAAAATAAATAAATAAATAAAATCCTGAAAGATGATTCTGTGAAAGTGCTGCACTCAATATGCCAGCAAATTTGGACAACTCAGCAGTCACCCCACGATTGGAAGAAGCCAGTTTTCCTTCCAATCTCAAAGAAAGGCAATGCCAAAGAATGCTCAAAGTACCACACAATTGCAGTCATCTCCCACACTAGTAAAAAATGCTCAAAATCCTCAAAGTCAGGCTTCAGCAATACATGAACAGTTGGCTTAAAGCTCAACATTCAGAATACTAAGATCATGGCATCTGGTCCCATCACTTCATGGGAAGTAAAAGGGGAAACAGTGGAAACAGTGTCAGACTTTATTTTGGGGGGCTCCAAAATCACTGCAGATGATGATTGCAGCCATGAAATTAAAAGACACTTACTCCTTGTAAGGAAAGTTATGACCAACATAGATAGCATATTCAAAAGCAGAGACATTAATTTGGCAACAAAGGTTTATTTAGTCAAGGCTATGGTTTTTCCAGTGGTCCTGTATGGATGTGAGAGTTGGACTGTGAAGAAAGCTGAGTGCTGAAGAATTGATGCTTTTGAACTGTGGTGTTGGAGAAGACTTTTGAGAGTCCCTTGGACTGCAAAGAGATCCAGCCAGTCCATTCTGAAGGAGATCATTCCTGGGTGTTCTTTCAAAGGAATGATGCTGAAGCTGAAACTCCAGTACTTTGGCCACCTCATGTGAAGAGTTGACTCGTTGGAAAAGACTCTGATCCTGGGAGGGATTGGGGGCAGGAGGAAACGGGGACAACAGAGGATGAGATGGCTGGATGGCATCACCGACTCGATGAACATGAGTTTGAGTGAACTCCAGGAGTTGGGGATGGACAGGGAGGCCTGGTGTGCTGCAATTCATTGGGTTGCAAAGAGTCAGACATGACTGAATTGAACTGACTGATTCTGTCTGTCCACTGAAGGATAAGGGTAAGAGGCTTGTGGAAGCTTCCTGATGGGAGGGACTGGATGTCGGGGTATCTGAGTCTTGTTCTAATGGGCACGGCCATGCTCAGTTCAGTTCAGTCTCTTGGTAATATCCGATTCTTTGCAACCCCGTGGACTGCATCAGGCCAGGCTTCCCTGTCCATCACCAACTCTGGGAGCTTGCTCAAATTCGTGTCCATTGAGTCAGTGATGCCATCCAGCCATCTCATTCTCCGTCATCCCCTTCTCCCACCTTCAATATTTGCCAGCATGAGGGTCTTTTCCAATGAGTCAGTACTATGCATCAGGTGGCCAAAGTACTGAAGTTTCAGCTTCAGCATCATTCCTTCCAATTAATATTCAGGACTGATTTCTTTTAGGATTGGCTGATTTCATCCCCATGCAGTCCAAGGGACTCCCAAGAGTCTTCTCCAACACCACAATTCAAAAGCATCAATATTCGGCACTCACCTTTCTTTATAGTCTAACTCATATATCCATATATGACCACGAGAAAAAATAGCTTTGTCTAGATGGACCTATGTTGGCAAATAATGTCTCTGCTTTTTAATATGCTATCTAGATTGGTCATAGCTTTCTTTTCAAGGAGCAAACCTTTTTTTATTTCATGGCTGCAGTCACCATCTGTAGTCATTTTGGAGCCCCCAAAAATAAAGTCTGACACTGTTTCGACTGCTATAGTTTCTCCATCTATTTGCCATGAATTGATGTGACCGGATGTCATGATCTTCGTTTTCCGAATGTTGAGCTTTAAGCCAACTTTTTCACTCTCCTCTTTCACTTTCATCAAGAGGCTCTTTAGTTCTTCTTCACTTTCTGCCATAAGGGTGGTGTCATCTGCATATCTGAGGTTATTGATATTTCTCCTGGCAATCTTGATTCCAGCTTGTGCTTCATCCAGCCCAGTGTTTCTCATTATGTACTCTGCATATAATTTAAATAAGCAGGATGACAGTATACAATCTTGAAATACTCCTTTTCCTATTTGGAACCAGTCTGTTGTTCCACGTCCAGTTCTAACTGTTGCTTCCTGACCTGCATACAGATTTCTCAGGAGGCAGGTCAGGTGGTCTGGTATTCCCATTTCTTTCAGAATTTTCCACATTTTATTGTGATCCACACAGTCAAGGGCTTTGGCACTGTCAATAAAGCAGAAATGGATGTTTTTTTTTCTGGAACTCTCTTGCTTTTTCGATGATTGAGCAGATGTTGGCAATTTGATCTCTGGTTCCTCTGCCTTTTCTAAATCCAGCTTCTGAATCTGGAAGTTCACAGTTCACATACTGCTGAAGCCTGGCATGAAGAATGTTGAGCATTATTTTCCTAGTGTGTAGATTGAGTGAAATTGTGCAGTAGTTTGAACATTTTTTGGCATTGCATTTCTTTCGGATTGGAATGAACACTGAACTTTCCAGTCCTGTAGTCACTCCTGAGTTTTCCAAATTTGCTGGCACATTGAGTGCAGCAATTTCACATCATCATCTTTTAGGATTTGAAAAAGCTCAACTGGAATTCCATCACCTCCACTAGCTTTGTTCGTAGTGATGCTTTCTAAGGCCCACTTGACTTCACATTTTAGGATGTCTGGTTCTAGGTGAGTAATCACACCATCGTGGTTATCTGGGTCATGAAGATATTTTTCGTCCAATTCTTCTGTGTATTCTTGCCACCTCTTCTTCATATCTTCTGCCTCTTTGAGATCCATACCATTTCTTTCCTTTATTTTGCCCTTCTTTGCATGGAATATTCCGTTGGTATCTCTAGTTTTCTTGAAGAGATCTCTAGTCTTTCCCATTCTGTTGTTTTTCTCTATTTCTTTGCATTGATCAGGAATGGGGGCTTTCTTATCTCTCCTTGCTATTCTTTGGAACTCTGAGCTCAAATGGATATATCTTTCCTTTTATCCTATGCCTTTAGCTTCTCTTCTTTTCCCAGATATTGGTAAGGCTTCCTTAGATACCATTTTGCCTTTTTGCATTTCTTTTTCTTGGGGATAGTCTTGATCACTGGTTCCTGTACAATGTCACAAACCTCTGTCCATAGTGCTTCAGTCACCCTTTCTATCGGGTCTCAATCCCTTGAGTCTATTTGTCACTTCCATTGTACAATCGTAAGGTATTTAATTTAGGTCATACCTGAATGGTCTACTGGTTTTCCCTACTTTCACAATTTAAGTCTGATTTTTGCAATAAGGAGTTCATGATCTGAGCCGCAGTCATCTCCCATTCTTGTTTTTGCTGACTGTATAGAGCTTTTCCATCTTTGGAAGCAAAGAATATGATCAATCTGATTTTGGCATTGACCATTTGGTGATATCCATATGTAGAATCATCTCTTGTGTTGTTGGAAGAAGGTGTTTGCTATGACCAGTGCGTTCTCTTGGCAAAACTCTTAGCTTTTGCCCTGCTTCATTTTGTACTCCAAGGCCAAATTTGACTGTTATTCCAAGTATCTCTTGAGTTCCTACTTTTGCATTCCAGTCCCCTATAATGAAAAGAACACCTTTTTTGGGTGTTAGTTTTATAAGGTCCTGTAGATCTTCAAGAACCAGTCAGTGTCAGCTTCTTCCGCATTTCTGTTGGGGCATAAACTTAGATTACTGTGATATTGAAGGATTTGCCTTGGAAATGAACAGAGACCATTCTGTAGTTTTTGATATTGCATCCAAGTACTGCATTTTGGACTTTTTTGTTGACTATGATGGCTATTTCATTTCTTCTAAGGGATTCTTCCCCACAGTTGCAGATTAAATGCTCATCTGAGTTAAATTTTCCGATTCTAGTCCGTTTTAGTTCACTGATTCCTAAAATGTCGATGTTCACTCTTGCTATCTCCTGTTTGACCACTTCCAATTTGCCTTGATTCATAGACTTAACATTTCAGATTACTATGCAATATTGTTCTTTATAGCATTGGACTTTACCTCTATCACCCATCACATCCACAGCTGGGCATTGTCTTTGCTTTGGCTCCATCTCTTCATTCTTTCTGGATTTATTTTTCCACTCTTCTCCAGTAGCATATTGGACACCTACCGGCCTGGGGAGTTCATCTTTCAATGTTGTATATTTTTACCTTTTTATATTATTCATGGAGTTCTCAAGGCAAGAATGCTAAAGTGGTTTGCCATTTCCTTTTCCAGTGGGCCGTGTTTTGTCAGAACTTTCCACCATAACCTGTCCATCTTGTGTGGCCCTACACAGCATGGCTTATAGTTTTATTGAGTTAGACAAGGCTGTGGTCCATGTGGTCTGTTTAGTTTTCTGTGATTGTGGTTTTCAGTCTTTGTGCCTTCTGAGCAATAAGGATAAGAGGCTTATGGAAGCTTTTTTATGGGAGAGACTGACTATGGGGGAAACTGGGTCTAGTTCTTATGGGCAGGGCCATGCTCAGTAAATGTTTAATCCAATTTGCTCTCGATGGGCAGGGCTGTGTTCCCTACCTGTTGCTTGACCTGAGATGGAACTATGTTTGAGTTAATGAAGATAATTGAGACCTTCTTCAAAAGGTCCTTTGCAGGCACTTCTGAACTCAGTGCCCCTGATCCTGCAGCAGGCCACCGCTGAACCATACCTTTTCTGGAGACTCTTGGACACTCACAGGCAAGTCTGGGTTAGTCTCTTGTGAGGTCACTGCTCCTTTATCCTGGTTCCTGGTGTGCACAAAGTTTTGTTTGTGCCCTGCAAGAGTCTGTTTCCCTAGTTCTGTGTAAGTTCTGGAGGCTCTATGGTGGGGTTAATGGCGACCTCCTCCAAAAGGGCTTATGCCACACCAAGGTCTGCTGCACCCATAGTCCCTGTCCCTGCGACAGGCCACTGCTGAGCTGTACCTCCACAGGACACAAACACTCAGAGTCAGGTCTGGCTCAGTCTCTGTGAGGTCTCCTGCTGTGAACAAGGTTTTCTTTGAGCCCTCTGAACATCTCTGTAGAGTATGCGGTTTGATTCTAAACGTGATTTTTTCCCTCCTACCATCTTGCTGGGGCTTCTCCTTTGCCCTTGGATGTGGGGTATCTTTTTTGGTGGGATCCAACATTCTCCAGTCAATGGTTGTTCAGTAGCAAGTTGTAATTTTTGTGTTCTCACAGGAGAAGATGAGCACAGGCCCTTCTACTCTGCCATGTTGATGCTCAGTAAATCTTTAATCCAATTTTCTGTTGATGGGTCGGGCACTGTTCCCTCCCTGTAGTTTGTCCTGAGGCAAAACTTTGGTAGGGGTAATGGTGGTAATGGCAACCTCCTTCAAAAGAACTTATTCCAGCATGCACTGTGGCTCCCAGGATTGTTGTAGTTTGTGTCTCTGACCCTGTGGCAGGCCACTGTCAACCCACATCTCAACCAGATACTCCTGTACACTCACAGGCAAGTCTGGCTCAGTCTCCTGTGGGGTCAGGGCTCCTTTTTCCTGGATCTTAGTGGACACAAGTTTTGTTTGTGCCTTCCAAGAATCTGTTTCCTGAGTCCTGTGGAAGTTCTGTAATCAAATCCCACTGACCATCAATGTCAAATTCCCTGGTGGTTCTCAGTCCCTTTGCTGGATCCCCAAGTTGAGAAATCTATCGTGGGCCCTAGAACTTTTGTGACAGTGCAAGAGATACTTTGGTATAATTGTTCTCCTGTTTGTGAGTGGTATGTTCAGTGGCTCTGTGTTAGGGTTCACACGCTGCACCTCCAAGATCTGAAGCAAACAGAGCTCCTGTTCCCACAGGAGGCCACTGCTGACTCTTGCCTCCACAGGAGACACTCAAACACTATAGAGGAAAACAATATAATGAGAAGGACTAGAGATCTCTTCAAGAAAATTAGAGATGCCAAGGGAACATTTCATGCAAAGATGGGCTCAATAAAGGACAGAAACTATATGAAACTAATAGAAGCAGAGGGTATTAAGAAGAGATGGCAAGAGTACACAGAGTAACTATACAAAAAAAGATCTCTTACCCAGATAACCATGATGGTGTGATCACTCACCTAGAGCCAGGCATCCTGGAGTGCAAAGTCAAATGGGCCTTAGGAAGCATCACTATGAATAAAGCTACTCGAGGTGATGGAATTCCAGTTGATCTATTTCAAATCCTAAAAGATGATGCTGTTAGAGTGCTTCATTCAATATGTCAGCAATTTTGGAAAACCCAGCAGTGGCCACAAGAATGGAAAAGGTCAGTTTTCATTCCAATCCCAAAGAAAGGCAATGCCAAAGAATGCTCAAACTACTACACAATTTGACTGACCTCACACCCCAGCAAAATAATGATAAAAATTCTCCAAGCTAGTCTTGAACAGTACATGAGCTGAGAGCTTTCAGATATTCAAGCTGGATTTACGAAAGGCAGAGTAACCAAAGATCAAATTCCCAACATCTGTTGTTTTATAGGAAAAGCAAGAGAATTCCAGAAAAACATCTTCTGATTCATTGACTATGTAGACCACAACAAACTGTGGATAATTCTTTAGATTGGAATACCAGACCACCTTACCTGCCTCCTGAGAAATCTGTATGCAAGTCAAGAATCAACAGTTAGAACTGGACATGGAACAATGGGCTGGTTCCAAACTGAGAAAGGAATACGTCAAGGCTGTATATTGTCACCTTGCTTATTTAACTTATTTGCAGAGTACGTCATGAAAAATGCCAAACTGGATGAAGCACATGTTGTAATCAAGATTTCAGGGAGAAATATCAATAACCTCAGATATGCAGATGACACCATCTTTATGGGGGAAAGCAAAGAGGAACTAAAGATGCTCTTAATTAAAATGAAAGAGGAGAGTGAAAAAGCTGGCTTAAAACTTAACATTCAAAAAACTAAGATCATGGCATCCAGTCCCACCACTTCATGGCAAATAGATGCAGAAACAATGGAAATAGAGACAGACTTTATTTTCTTGGGCTCCAAAATCACTGCAAATGGTGACTACAACCATGAAATTAAAAGATGATTGCTCCTTGGGAAAAAAAGCTGTAACAAACCTAGACAGCATATCAAAAAACGAAGATCATGGCATCTGCTCTCATCACTTCATGGCAAATACATGGGGAAACAGTGGAAACAGTGACAGACTTAATTTTCTTGGGCTCCAAAATCACTGCAGATAGTGAGTGTATCCATGAAATTAAAAGATGCTTGCTCCTTGGAAGAAAGGCTATGACAAACCTAGACAGCATATTAAAATCAAAGATATTATTTTTCTGACAAAGGTCCATCTAGTCAAAGCTCTGTTTTTTCTAGCAGTCATGTATGGATGCGAGATTAGCTCTGTAAAGAAAGCTGAGTGCCAAAAAATTGGTGCCTTTGAACTGTGGTGTTGGAGAAAACTCTTGAGGGTCCCTTGGACTGCAAGGGGATCAAACCAGTCAACCCTAAAGGAAATCAGTCCTGAATATTTATTGGAAGGAATGATGCTTGCCACCTAGTGGGAAGAACTGAGTCATTGGAAAAGATTCCAATGCTGGGAAAGATTGAAGGCAGAAGGAGAAGGGGATGACAGAGGTTGAGATTGTTGGATGGCATCACTGACACAATGGGCTTGAGTTTGAGTGAACTCCAGGAGTTGGAGATGGACATGGGGTTGCAAAGAGTCAGACACGACTGAGCAACAGAACTGACTGAACTACAATAATTCAAGTGAGAGATGATAGTGACATGAACAAAGAGATAGTGAGAAGTGGTGAGACTAAATATATTTTGAAGATAAACTAATGTGGGACATAAGTATAAGTGAGGAATCATGGATGAATGTAAGGTTTGAGGTATGAACAAAAGATTGCATAGCAATTTAGGGGGCAAGGGAGAATGTCAG
This sequence comes from Bos grunniens, assembly GCF_055505025.1. Lineage (NCBI taxonomy): Eukaryota > Metazoa > Chordata > Mammalia > Artiodactyla > Bovidae > Bos > Bos grunniens. The sequence goes on from NC_141194.1 coordinate 70,568,447, forward strand.
ATGTTTATTCTTAGATGTATTAAGCTTGAGTGGAGTATTAGACATTCATTCATATTCATATATATATGTAATTTGTGAAAAGTTTTTGGCTGAATATATAATTTTTTAGTAATCAGCATAGATATAATATTTAAAATAATGAGACAACATGAGATCACCAAATAAAGGGAGTACAGAAACAGAAGAAATGGTAACTAAGAACTGAGCCCTAGCTCACTCCTTGTAAATGTTGCAAGGATAGTAAGTGATGCATCTCTAATTGGAAAACAGATATGTCTAATCCCAGTGTTTGTGTTCTTAGTAGTGAGATATAGTGCCGCTACACAAAGTTAAGTTCTATGACACAGGTAATGATCAAGCCTGGCACATATATAGTAAAAGAAGTGATATAACATTGTTTTCCTAAAACACTATTGTCATTTATATATTTGATCAAAAAAAAAACTTATATAAATAGTTTCAGGAAAAAAAGAAACATGCAATGAATAGAGTAGTCCTGAGAAGCAAGTTAATAACACATTTTTATATAAATAACTCAATAAAGTTTTTCGGGAACATTCTTTTGTCCTATCATGTTTGTTTTTTCCCCATGATCTTTCCATCATTTCTGATCCTACACTTCCTTTGTAGAAACTGAAAAACCTCTTAAAATAATACTGAAAACAATTTTAAGTAAGCTCAGAATGATAGCTGAAACCAACTTGTTATCTCATCCTGCTGAGGTTTGGTGGCACAGTAAGTACTAAATTATATATAGTCACACTCAATGGCAATTGAATTAGGAAATTATCTCTATTACATTAAAATTGTGATATAATACAAAACAGGCATTTAAGAGCATGAGGAAAATATTAGAATAATTCTGAATTAATAATTCTGAATTCTGAATTAAAATTCAGAATTGAGGTAATTTCTATAGTGTCTATTAAAACATGTCAGCAATTGAACAATTAAAAATAGTTGGAAAATGTAAATGTTAACATGACTTTTATAGATAAAACTGAGGTTCAGAAAAAGTTAATAACTTTCTAGCAAAGTCACAGCTGAGATTTGACTTCAGCTTGATTAACTTCAATACTTTTGCTATCAAATAATATACTCCCCAATGTTATGGTGAAAACATTTGTATTGTTCTACCCCTAGTGGCTCATACAGTAATGAATCTGCCTGAAATTCAGGGGACATGGGTATGATCCCTGTGTCAGGAAGATCCCCTGGAGAAGGGGATGGCTAACCCCCCCCCCCAAGTATTAATGCCTTGAGAATCCCATGGACAGAGGAGCCTGGCGGGTTATAGTCCATGGAGTCATAGAGAGTAAGACACAACTGAGTGACTAACACTTACTTAACACTGTATGAAATACAGTCCAAGAATTCTTATGTTCAACTGACTAATAGAGACTTGAAAAAAAAAATGGCTTATTTAAATTTGAGATTTATTTTTCTCTTATTTGAATGTGTGACTATAGCCAGTCCAAAGCTGATATGACAGCTTTGACTCATGCAGTCTTTAAGGACTCAGGGTCTTTTTATCCTAATCCTTCACTGTGTATGGTCTCTATCATCAAGCCGTTATATCTGCCTTCAAGTCAGCAAGAAGGATGAAGTGACACAGCAGAAAAGGGTAAAGACTGTGGGTGTGTCAGCTTCCTTTCAAGGAAAGAAAATTACATAAATTTTGAGTTGCCACAGACAAGAAAATGTATTAATATATAACTGTTTTATACTAAAATCATACTATCCTTTTGCATTATACTATGTTATTGACTTGCTTAGACTATTCAAAATCCTGTATAAATCTCATTCTGTCCATGACAAAGGCTTCTAACTCCCATAACTCCACTGCCTGAAGCATGGAATAGTCAAACAAGGTGAATACTCTAATACTATAGTTTTTGTCCCAGTCTACTCAAGTTCTTTCATAGACTTCCTGGCTCAGGTAGCGCAAATCTGAGAGAAAAGTAAATGTTTGTTGAGCAATAAGTGCTCAAAATGGATCATTAATTGAGTGAATATTAAATATTTTGACCATGTGTTAAGCTTCAGGAGAGGCTGCACCTTCCTAAAATCAAGGCACAGAATGGCTCAACCTATTTTTCCCATTAGTTTTTTTTTTTTTTAATAGGTCAAATCACAGAAGAAATTGGGATACTTAAGGCAGTACTGTGGTTTTAAAACCATTCAAAATATAGTTATACAAAATCTTATACATTTTTCTTACCATGTTTTATACTGCCATTTTTTTATACTACTAAGAGCAACTTTCTGAATTCAACCAAAAGTGTGACTGTAGACAGATTTGCTCTAGGTGTTCTGCATCTTGGCAGAAGCAGAATCCGAGTACAGGCCAAATGTGTAGTGAGTAAAACAACTCGGTATGAGATTTTATACATAGATAAGAAGACATTTTTCTGAGTGGACATTCAGATCAGTAATGAGTCCTCAAAAGAGCAGGTGCCAAATAGAAAGACGAACAGAAATCATAAGTCTGTGGACTGAAAGTGAATTGGGAATGAGATATGGTGGTAATGTTAACTACAAAGGACGAGAGCCCAATTCTTGTGAATTCTGTTTAATGGCTTATTTGATGACTCCATGGCTTTTATTGGGCCCGTTGCTTTCACCATAGGGCATGGAAACCAGAAAGCAGATATATGCAAGATGATGTCAAGATGCAGGAACAATCAGATTAGACTAGGATAATAGAAATTCATGCAATATCCAGGGTATTTTTCACTTTGACTTTATAGTCACTAGTTCCAGTTATCCACTTGACATCAGGTATGCTAATTAATTGGTGGAATATATATGGATTGTGATAAATATAGCAGAAAATAAATCCACCCCATATTAAAAAATATAACATTTACCCATCCTTGAAATGCTGTTTTTTGTCTTAAAATATATGTTCATGCATTAATACACGTTAATGTATTTGTCTTTATCTTCTTAAATTACTTAGCTCTGTATATAGGCTCTAGTCTTATCCACCTCATTAGAACTGACTCAAATGCATCCCTTTTTATAGCTGGGTAATATCTCATGTGGATATGTACCACAACTGCTTTTTATATTCATCTTTCAATTGACATCTAGGTTGCTTCCATGTCCTGTTGTTGCTCAGTCTCTCAGTCGTGTCTGACTCTTTGTGACTCCATGGACTGCAGCACGCCAGGCTTCCCTGTCCTTCTTCCGGTGATTGCTCAAACTCATATCCATCGAGTCAGTGATGCCTTCCAACCATCTCATCCTCTGTTATCCCCTTATCCTCCTGCTTTCAATATTTCCCAGCATCAGGGTCTTTTCCAATTAGTCAGTTCTTTCCATCAGGTGGCAGGGATATTGGAGCTTCAGCTTTAGCATCACTCATTCCAATGAATATTCAGGGTTGATTTCATTTAGGATTGACTGGTTTGATATCCTTGTAGTCCAAGGGACTCTCAAGAGTCTTCTCCAACATCAAAGTTCAAAACCATCAATTCTTCAGTGCTCAGCCTTTTTTATAGTCCAAACCTCACATCCATACATGGCCACTGGAAAAACCATAGCTTTGACTATTCAGACATTTGTTGGCAAAGTGATGTCTCTGCCTTTTAATACATTGTCTAGGTTTGTCATAGCATTTCTTCCAAGGAGTAAGTGTCTTAATTGCATGCCTAAAGTCACCATCTGCAGTGATTTTGGAGCCCAAGTCCTAACTATTGTTAATAGTGCTGCAATGAACATTGGGGTACATGTGTCCTTTTCAATTATGGTATATGTCCAGTAGTGGGATTGCTAGGTCATATGATGGTTTTATTCCAAGTTTTTTAAAAAGAATCTCCATACTGTCATCTATAATGGCTATATCAGTTTGCATTTCAACTAACAGTGTAAGAGGGTTCCGTTTTTCTAGCATTTATCGTTTGTTGACTTTTTAATGATGGTCATTCTGACCAGTGTGAAATGATATCTCATTGTAGTTTTGATTTGCATTTCTCCAATAATGTGTGATATTGAGCATTTTTTCATGTGTTTATTAACTATCTACATGTCTTCTTTGAGGAAATGTCTATTTAGGTTTTCTGCCCATTTTTTGATTGGGTTGTTTGTTTTTCTGGTATTGAGCTGCGTGAGCTGCTTGTATATTTTGGAGATTATTTGTCTGTTGTTTCATTTGCTATTATTTTCTCTCATTCTGAATGTTGTCTTTTCACCTTTCTTACAGTCTCATTCATTGTGCAAATCTTTTATGTTTAATTAGGTCCTATTTTTTATTTCCATTACTCTATGAGGTAGGTCACGTCTAGAAAGATAGTATTGATTATTCTACATTCAGGACAGCAAAGGAGGCACAGGCATAAAGAACAGTCTTTTGGACACAGTGGAGGAAGGAGAGGGTGGGATGACTTGAGAAAATATCATTGGAATATACACAGTATCATATGTAAAACAGATAGCCAGTTGGAGTTTGCTGTATGGCACAAAGAACCCAAAACTAGTGCTCCGTGACAGCCTAGAGGGGTGGGAGGGAGAGGAAGGCGGCAGGGTGACAAGAAAAAGGGAACACATGTGTACTTATGGCCAATTCATATTGATGTATGGCAAAAAAAAAAAAAATCCCAATATTGTAAAGTAATCCTACAATTAAAGATAAAATATAAATAAAAATTTTAAAATATGTATTTTTATGAGAGGAAAAACCACCAGTTCTTAACTGGAAGACAGAAAAAGAGTTGCTAAGACTGATATGGATTGAATTAGTTTGAGACTGATAGGTCTCTGGGAGAAAGATACTGTGAAAGAAACATGCAGAGGTTATAGAATGGAAAACAGAAATGCCAAAGATAAACTTTAATTTCTTTACAATTTTGATGGCTAATCCTAGGTTCACTCTATAATCAAAAGAGTTGCTTTGAAGCCAATGCCAGAAAATAAGGTTATTTTTTTTTCAGCATGTGGACACAGCTCTCTAAAAGAAAGAATGTCACCTTTAATTTTTTATACAAATTCCATACAGTTTCTGCTTTTTATTTCAATGAAAGACATATTTTTTTTTTTTACTACATGCAGAGCATAAACTACCTAAACTTTGAATTTGTCTATATAGTACAAAGTAAGTTAAATATTTGTACTATAAGTTATAGTACAAATTATAGAGATCCCCCAATAAATGAAGCCAGCAAATCTATATAATTTAGATAAATCACATAAAAAGATTATTTAGTTCAACTAAGATAACTGTAAAATTGCTCAATATCCACTGCATTAGGCATGGTGTTGATTCATCCTAACCTGTCATATCTAATTTGCTATGGTGATTTCAACAGACAGTAAAATCTTCAATTGATGCTCTGAAACTAATTATGGAAAATGCTAAAGTTATGTCAACACAGTATCTATATATCCAGGTTAAGAAGGAAAAATTTATTCCACTGTTTTTTGTGTGTGTGCGTGGTATATTAGACATTTGGAAATTGGTTTTTATTTGGGTTTTCCCTACTTGTGCTTAAAAATGTATGCTTTTCTAATGGAAGAAACAACATTTGTGCGCAACAGAAAAATCTCTGGACTCAAAGCAAAGAGATACATCTTTTATCCCAGCCCTGATAGTAATAAATTGAATGACTTTTGATAAACTCCTTAACTTCTTTTAGTCTCCATTTCTTTTGTTCTACCTGCCTATTTACCTCATTAAGGATATTGTGGTTATCAAAATTGACTCTAAGTTAAAAATCACTTATAAAAGTTTATTTTTTTAAATTTTTTTAAAATTTATTTATTTTAATTAGAGGCTAATTACTTTACAATATTGTATTGATTTTGCCATACAACATGAATCTGCCATGGGTGTACAGGTGTTCCCAATCCTGAACCGCCCCCCCCATCTCCCTCTCCATACCATCCCTCTAGGTCATCCCAGTGCACTAGCTCCAAGCTTCCTGTATCCTGCATTGAACCTGGACTGGCGATTTGTTTCTTATATGATATTATACATGTTTCAATGCCATTCTCCCAAATCACCCCACCCTCTCCCTCTCCCACAGAGTCCAAAAGACTGTTTTATACATCTGTGTCTCTTTTGCTGTCTTGCATACAGGGTTATTGTTACCATCTTTCTAAATTCCATATATACGCATTAGTATACTGTATTGGTGCTTTTCTTTCTGGCTTACTTCACTCTATATAATCGGCTCCAGTTTCATCCACCTCATTAGAACTGATTCAAATGTATTCTTTTTAATGGCTGAGTAATACTCCATTGTCTATATGTACCACAGCTTTCTTATCCATTCGTCTGCTGATGGACATCTAGGTTGCTTCCATGTCCTGGCTATTATAAACAGTGCTGCAATAAACATCGGGGTACATGTGTCTCTTTCCCTTCTGGTTTCCTCAGTGTGTATGCCCAGCAGTGGGATTGCTGGGTCGTATGGCAGTTCTATTTCCAGTTTTCTAAGGAATCTCCACACTGTTCTCCATAGTGGTTGTACTAGTTTGCATTCCCACCAACAGTGTAAGAGGGTTCCCTTTTCTCCACATCCTTTCCAGCATTTATTGCTTGTAGACTTTTGCATCACAGCTATTCTGACTGGCGTGAAATGGTACCTCATTGTGGTTTTGATTTGCAACTCTCACTGTTTGCAGATGACATGATCCTCTACATAGAAAACCCTAAAGACTCCACCAGAAAATTACTAGAACTAATCAATGGATACAGTAAATTTGCAGGATATAAAATAAACACACAGAAATCCCTTGCATTCCTATACACTAACAATGAAAAAACAGAAAAAGAAGTTAAGGAAACAATTCCATTCACCATTGAAACGAAAAGAATAAAATACTTAGGAATATATCTACCTAAAGAAACTAAAGACCTACATATAGAAAACTATAAAACACTGGTAAAAGAAACCAAAGAGGACACTAACAGATGGAGAAATATACCATGTTCATGGATTGGAAGAATCAATATAGTGAAAATGAGTATACTACCCAAAGCAATCTATAGATTCAATGCAAGCCCTATCAAGGTACCCACAGTATTTTTAACAGAGCTGCTGCTGCTCCTGCTAAGTCACTTCCGTTGTGTCCCACTCTGTGCGACCCCATAGACTGCAGCCCACCAGGCTCCCCCGCCCCTGGGATTCTCCAGGCAAGAACACTGGAGTGGGTTGCCATTTCCTTCTCCAATGCATGAAAGTGAAAAGTGAAAGTGAAGTTGCTCAGTCGTGTCCGAGTCTTTGCAACCCCATGGACTGCAGCCTACCAGGCTCCTCCATCCATGGGATTTTCTAGGCAAAAGTACTGGAGTAGGGTGCCATTAGAACAAATAATTTCACAATTTGTATGGAAATACAAAAAGCCTCAAATAGCCAAAGCAATTTTAAGAAAGAAGAATGGAACTGGAGGAATCAACCTGCCTGACTTCAGGCTCTACTACAAAGCCACAGTCATCAAGACAGTATGGTACTGGCACAAAGACAGAAATATAGATCAATGGAACAAAATAGAAAGCCAGAGATAAACCCAAGTACCTATGGATACCTTATCTTTGACAAAGGAGGCAAGAATATACAGTGGAGAGAAGACAATCTCTTTAATAAGTGGTGCTGGGAAAACTGGTCAACCACTTGTAAAAGAATGAAACTAGAACACTTTCTAACACCATACACAAAAATAAACTCAAAATGGATTAAAAATCTAAGTGTAAGACCAGAAACTATAAAACTCCTAGAGGAGAACATAGACAAAGCACTCTCCGACATAAATCACAGCAGGATCCTCTACGACCCACCTCCAAGAATATTGGAAATAAAAGCAAAAATTAACAAATGGGATGTAATTAAAATTAAAAGCTTCTGCACAACAAAAGAAACTATAATCAAGGTGAAAAGACAGCCTTCAGAATGGGAGAAAATAATAGCAAATGAAGCAACTGACAAACAACTAATCTCAAAAATATACAAGCAACCCCTGCAGCTCAATTCCAGAAAAATAAATGACCCAATCAAAAAATGGGCCAAAGAACTAAATAGACATTTCTCCAAAGAAGACATACAGATGGCTATAAAAGTTTAAATTAAGGTTTAAATCTAAGGGATTCTCATACTTATGTTTAGAACCATAATAATGCAGGCTACTATATGAGAAAAGTGAACAGGTAATTACACTAAGTTGCATGTTCTGAATAGGCTAACATAAACTGTAAAAATAGATTTTATCACTAAAGCTATTCCAGCTGTGCTTCAATTTTCGTGTTTCATATGATATTTCAAATTTCTGCTGCAAAGTTTTACTACATCAATCTTACCATTTCTGTTATTACAGTTTAATAGCAATTTAGTAACAAGAAATCTGTCAATTGCAGATTGGTGAATTCTATCCATTCATATTAATGGCAAATAAACCACAAGTAATTAAGCTATTTCAGTCACTATGATAACCATGTAGATGACTAATTCCTAAAGCACAGCTTAAATAATATCACTTCTCTGCTCAAATTCCTTTAATAATACTTGGTGATTAAAAGATAATGTTCAAACACCCTAGGATGGAACTCAAGTCCCAAAGTATCTTTCCAATGTAATTTCTTTCTTGCCCTTCCTCGCATAGATTCCTCATTCATGTTCCAACTAGATCATATTGCTTCCACTTCTACAGAGCCTTTACTACTTTTGCTTTTATAACTTTGTTCATATTGGTCTCTCTAAATGGAATATTCATTTTCCCTAGCTTTGCCTCTCAGTCTTAGAAATCTTTCAAACTTCTTCTCAAATGCCAGCTCTTCCATGATTTCTTCTGTGATCCCATCTAAATCTATATTTTCTGGACTCAAACAATATTTTGTGCTTATGTTTTAGCACTTTCTTCATATCTTCACACTTCTTTGTATTTCAGATTTTTTAAAATAGAAATCTAATCTCTCTAGACACCCAATTCGGAGAAGGCAATGGCACCCCACTCCAGTACTCTTGCCTGGAAAATCCCATGGATGCAGGAGCCTGGTAGGCTGCAGTCCATGGGGTCGCTGAGGGTCGGACACGACTGAGCGACTTTACTTTCACTTTTCACTTTCATGCATTGGAGAAGGAAATGGCAACCCACTCCAGTGTTCTTGCCTGGAGAATCTCAGGAACCGGGGAACCTGGTGGGCTGCCGTCTTTGGAGTCCAACAGAGTCGGACACGACTGAAGTGACTTAGCAGCAGCAGCAGACAACCAATTTCTTCAGGAATGTGATTCCCTCTATTTCATTGTGTTATATACTACAACTAGATGACATGTAACTGTTGTCTTATGTCAACATATAACAGGTGCTTGCTGTGCGGTGCTTAATCGTGTCTAACTCTTTGCGAACCTAAAGACTGTAGCCCACCAGGCTCCTCTGTCCATGGGGATTCTCCAGGCAAGAATACTGGAGTGTGTTTCCATGCTTTCCTCCAGGGGATCTTCCCAATCCATGGATCAAACCCAGGTCCCAGGCATTGCTCGTAGATTCTTTACCATCTGAGTCATCAGGGAAACCCAAGAATACTGGAGTGGGTAGCCTATCCCAACTCAGGGATGGAACTGGGGTCTCCTGCATTGCAGGCAGATTCTTTATCAGCTGAACTACCAGGGAAGAGCATAATAGGTCCTTACTAAGGATTTATTGTTTGTCAAAATAATATCTAAACAATAAACTGAAAAATAACCAATCTAGGAATTTGGTAGACTAGTCACAAAAGAAAGCATTGAGTTCCATATAGTAATAAATATGGAGTAAGTTAGCCTTAATATTGTCATTAAGACTACAGCAAAAAGAAATTAGTTGACTGAAAACATTTCAAGATTTGTAAATATTTTTAACATAATGAAAACATTATACAAATTAATCATCATAGTCATAGTCTTTTGTGGGTGCTCCTTTCAACCATAAAATACATTAAGACTTACTATGATTGAAGATGAAAGAATAAATTTTCCAGGATGACAATTATATGAAATATTTTGGAAAGGTACATGATGCACAAATGTATGAATAATTTATTTAACATAGTGGTTAAGTGAAACAGGCTTATTTTGTATCCTGATGATTTACCAGCTATTTACCCTTGCACAAGTTCAGTAGCTTCTAAATTTTAGTTTCCTCCCTTATAGAATGAGGAGACTAGTAGTAAGTAACTCACCTAAAAATGTGATAAATTTTTTCTACCAGGACAAAATTGAAAACATTTTTCAGAATTCAGTAATTAGATTACGTACAATTCTGTGCCTGTGCACTCAAAATAGCTATATAAAGTGAATACTTGGGGGAATGCCTGCATTTTTACAAGTAATGTTCAATGTCAAGGTTTTAATATACCAAGGGCTAATTAGTTTGTATTATTTTGTATACCATATAGTCTTATTCTCTCAACTTTCCATTTTTTATATAGTATGGATAATGTTTTCTTTTTAATGTCTAAGGTAATATGATAAATAAGAAAACATTCAAAATAATTTTATTTACGTTGTTTATTGATTATTTCAATTTTCCCTCTCATGCAAAAAATACTATAGGAAGTACCTGAGAATGTTGTTCCTTATGTATATTACAAAAAATATATTTGAAAAATCTGTGTAACTGAGGATTTTATGCTTTAACTTAGGCTTGACATTGTAAAAGTTCGACTGTTCTGAGAGTCTAAATTTTGTCACCTATAAGTAAAAATTATGATTATAACTGGTCAGTGTGGAATTTTAAACATGGACTCTATATCAACTACTTTTGAGGATTTGAAATCTGAGTAATAGAAATGATATAGCAAAGGTGTGGCTCCACTGCAAACCAGGAAGAAGCATTATTAAAATTACCACCACCTACTGCTTCACCTAGTAATAGAAAGCCATAGAATTTGTAGGTCTTTCACATTAAGCTTTTAATAATTTGTTTAATTTCATCATTGCCCCCTCAAAAAAAGGAATCTCATCTTATACAGTCAATTGTTTAATTATAGTGTCACAAACCATATGAATCTCATTTGAAACTCTTCTGAATTATAGATATCCATGAGCAATTGATAAAAGCCAATTTATTTCGTGGTAGGGAATGGAAATCTTCTCTCAAGTCCAAAGAGATCACCCTATAGACTATATTATGTACTAAACTCAGGGGAAATTACTTCATCACAACTTGATCCAGATAACAGTAATGAATATTGTGATGTAGCCAATGTTCAACTATGTTGACTTTACAGTACTGGAGTTAATCCATCTGTATTACAGCTCAGTGAAATCATTTCTGGGATGTAGCCATTTTGAGACTGACTTCATCTTTGCAGGCACAGATGCTGAACCACATAATCCTGAGAATTAATGATGCTCAGTTCAGTTCAGTTGCTCAGTCGTGTCCAACTCTCTGCAACCACATGGACTGCAGTATGTCAGGCTTCCCTGTCCATCACCAACTCCCAGAGCTCACTCAAACTCATGTCCATTGAGGGCGGTGTTCAAGTCGAAGTTGGCACAAAATCAAAGCAGAACACCAGGGATTGTGTGACCAAAGAAAAGGAAGGGAGTTAGCTCCTGCAACCACAGGTGCAGTGGATTAAATCCCCACAATTAGCCTGGAGATTGGGGGCAATTGTAGACTTGGGAAGCAAGAACAAGATGTAGTAAGGCCAGATCTGAGTAGGAGCTGACCCCACATTGCCCACTGGAGGCCCAGAGACCTTTCCAGAAATAATGGAATCGTTTTTAGTAGGCTGATTGACTGGAGCACATTTACAGTGAGGACAACTAATGTCACGGGATAATATTTTTCCTACTCTGTGTGTGTGTGTGTGTGTATACATATACATGATAGCATATTGAAAAGCAGAGACATTACTTTGCCAACAAAGGTCCATCTAGTCAAGGCTATGGTTTTTCCAGTGGTCATGTATGGATATGAGAGTTGGACTGTAAAGAAAGCTGAGTGCCAAAGAACTGATGCTTTTGAACTGTAGTGTTGGAGAAGACTCTTAAGAGTCCCTTGGACTGCAAGGAGATCCACCCAGTCCATTCTAAAGGAGATCAGCCCTGAGTGGTCTTTAGAAGGAATGATGCTAAAGCTGAAACTCCAGTACTTTGGTCACCTCATGCAAAGAGTTGATTCATTGGAAAATACTCTGATGCTGGGAGGGATTGGGGGCAGGAGGAAGAGGGGACGACAGAGGATGAGATGGCTGGATGGCATCACCGACTCGATGGCCATGAGTCTGAGTGAACTCCGGGAGTTGGTGATGGACAGGGAGGCCTGGCGTGCTGCAATTCATGAGGTCCAAAGAGTTGGACACTACTGAGCGACTGAACTGAACTGAACTGATATCTATATCTATATATATATTGGAGAAGGCAATGGCACCCCACTCCAGTACTCTTGCCTGGAAAATCCCATGGACAGAGGAGCCTGGTGGGCTGCAGTCCATGGGGTCGCTAAGAGTCAGGCACGACTGAGGGACTTCACTTTCACTTTTCACTTTCATGCATTGGAGAAGGAAATGGCAACCCACTCCAGTGTTCTTGCCTGGAGAATCCCAGGGGCAGGGGAGCCTGGTGGGCTGCAGTCTAGGGGGTTGCACAGAGTCGGACACGACTGAAACGACTTAGCAGCAATATATATATATATATATATATATATATATACATATATATATATATATACTTTTTTCTTTTCCATTTTATTCAATTGTTTATTTTAATAATACTTTACTTTTTGTGCTTTACTTTTTCCTTTTTTAATATTTTAATTTTAAATAAATTAATTTTATTTTCTTACCATTTCTACTACACCTTTTCATTATACTGCATTTTTCCATGTTTTTGGTTTTGTATTTTTGCTACTGTAGCTTTAACATGTGTTTATTGTTTTGATTGCTCTCATGTTTTGGATCCTCTCTTTATTTACTTATTTTTTTTGTGTGTGAGTGTGAGTTTGTGAGTTTATTTGTGTGTTCCTGTCTGATGAAGCTTGCTTTTACTATTTTTTTTTTTTGGGGGGGGGAGGTTGCCTGTCTGTTCTCTTTTGTTTGTAGGTTGGTTTGATTTTTTGCCCTATTTCTTTCTTTCTTTCTTTTTCCCTTCTGTGCTGTGTGGCTTGCAGAGTCCTGATGCTCCAGCAAGGGTTCAGGCTTGACATTCTGAGGTGGGAGACCTGAGTCCAGAGTGTTGGGCAACCAAAAAACTCTGGACCCAAGCAGTACTAAACAGAGAGAGCTCTCCCAAAGGCCTGTATCTCAACAGTAAGACCTGGTCCCACCCAAAGGCCAGCAAGCTCCAGCACCAGATGTCCCATGCTTAACGACTAGCAAAACCAGGAACACAACAGTACCCATTAGCAGAAAGACTGCACAAAATGATGCCAAGCTCACAGGCACCCCATAACACACTGGACACAACATTGCCTTTTACAGAGACAAGATCAAGATACACCCACCAGAACAGAGGAACCAGTCTCTCTCAACCTGGAACCTTCACAAGGTCCTAGTCCAACCCCACATATGGGGAAGACTCCACAAGTAAGAGGAATTATAATCTTGAAACTGGAAATTGACCCCAAACAGAGTAAAATATACAAAATGAAAAGACAGGAAAGCAAGCAACAGATGAAGGAGCATGATAAAAACCCACCAGACCAAACAAATGAAGAGGAAATAGGCAGTTGACCTGAAAAATAATTCAGAGTAATGAAAGTAAAGATGATCCAAAACCTCAAAATTATATGGAGGCACAGAAAAATATAATGGAGGCATGGATCAAGAAGATACAAGAAACATTTAACAAGGACCTCAAAGAAATAAAGAACAATAAAAATGAATACTTTAATAATTGAATAAAAAGACACTACAGGGAACCAACAGCAGAATAACTGGGGAAAAAGAATGGATAAGTAAGCCAGAAGATAGAATGGTGGAAATAACTGAAGCAGAGCAGAACAGAGAAAAAAGAATGAGAAGAAATGAGGACTATTTCAGAGACCTCCAGGATAACATTAAGTGCACCAACATTCGAATTATAGGGGTCCCAGAAGAAAGAGAAAGGTTATGAGAAAATATTTGAGAAGATTATAGTTGAAAACTTCTATAGCATGGGAAAAGAAATAGCAGCTAAGGTCCAGGAAGCCCAGATAGTCCATATAGGACAAACTCAAAGTGAAAGGTGGTAAGATACATATTAATTAATCAAACTAATAAAAATTAAACAAAAAAAAGAAAAAGATATTAAAAGCTACAAGCAACATACAAGGAATCTTCATAAGTTTAACAGCTGATCTTTCAGCGGCAGAAACTCCACAAGCCAGAGGCAGCGGCAGGATATATTTAAAATTATGAAAAGAAAACACCTACAACCAAGATTGCTCTATCCAACAAGGATAAGTTTCAGATTTGACAGAGAAATCAAAACCTTTAGAGATAAGCAAAAGTTATGAAAATTCACCACCACCAAATCAGCTTTCAGAGAAGGCAATGGCAACCCACTCCAGTACTCTTGCCTGGCAAATCCCATGGACGGAGGAGCCTGGTGGGCTGCAGTCCATGGGGTCGCTAGGAGTTGGACACGACTGAGCGACTTCATTTTTACTTTTCACTTTCATGCATTGGAGAAGGCAATGGCAACCGACTCCAGTATTTTTGCCTGAAGAATCCCAGGGATGGGGCTGCTGTCTCTGGGGTTGCACAGAGTCGACTTAGCAGCAGTAGCAAACCAGCTTTACAACAAATGATAAAGGAACTTCTCTAGACCGGAAATGTAAGGAGGGAGGGGGGAAACTCTTGGGAAAAAAAAAATAAGGTAAATAGTAATAGGATCATATTGTAATAGTTACCTTAAATGTAAATGGACTAAATGCTCTAAGCAAAAGACACAGACTGGCTGAATGACTAAAAACCAAGATCCCTATATATACTGTTTCAGTTCAGTTCAGTTCAGTCACTCAGTCGTGTTCGACTCTGCGACCCCATGAACTACAGTACTCCAGGCCTCCCTGTCCATCCCCAACTCCCGGAGTTCACTCAAACTCACGTCCATCGAGTCGGTGATGCCATCCAGCCATCTCATCCTCTGTCGTCCCCTCTTCCTCCTGCCCCCAATCCCTCCCAGCATCAGAGTATTTTCCGATGAGTCAACTCTTCACATGAGTAAGCCAAAGTACTGGAGTTTCAGCTTTAGCATCATTCCTTTCAAAGAACACCCAGGACTGATCTCCTTTAGAATGGACTGGTTGGATCTCCTTGCAGTCCAAGGGACTCTCAAGACTCTACTGCAACACCACAGTTCAAAAGCATCAATTCTTTGGCGCTCAGCTTTTTTTCACAGTCCAACTCTCACATCCATACATAACCATTGGAAAACCCATAGCCTTGACTAGACGGACCTTTTTTGGCAAAGTAATGTCTCTGCTTTTGAATATGCTATCTAGGTTGGTCGTAACTTTCCTTCCAAGGAGTAAGCGTCTTTTAATTTCATGGCTGCAGTCACCATCTGCAGTGATTTTGGAGCCCAAAAAAGTAAAGTCTAACACAGTTTCCACTGTTTCCGCATCTATTTCCCATGAACTGATGGGACCAGATGCCATGATCTTCATTTTCTGAATGTTGAGCTTTAAGCCAACTTTTTCACTCTCCACTTTCACTTTCATCAACAGGGCTTTTAGTTCCTCTTCACTTTCTGCCATAAGGGTGGTGTCATCTGCATATCTGAGGTTATTGATATTTCTCCTGGAAATCTTGATTCCAGCTTGTGCTTCTTCCAGCCCAGCGTTTCTCATGATGTACTCAGCATATAAGTCAAATAAGCAGGGTGACAATATACAGCCTTGACAGACTCCTTTTCCTATTTGAAACCAGTCTGTTGTTCCATGTCCAGTTCTAACTGTTGCTTCCTGACCTGCATATAGGTTTCTCAAGGGGCAGGTCAGGTGGTCTGGTATTCCCATTTCTTTCGGAATTTTCCACAGTTTATTATCATCCACACAGTCAAAGTCTTTGGCATAGTCAATAAAGCAGAAATATATATATATTTTTTGAACTCTCTTGTTTTTTTTGATGATCCAGTGATACAAGAGATTAAATTCAGATCTAGGGACACATATAGTCTCAATGAAAGGGGCTGGAAAAAAGTAGTCTATACAAATGGATATCAAACAAAGAATGAGTAGCTCTACTCACATTAGATCAAATAGACTTTAAAATGAAGACTGTTACAAGAAACAAGGAAGGACACTACATAATGATCAATGAATCAATCCAAGAAGATATAGCATTATAAATATATATGTACACAACATAGGAGTACCTCAATACACAAGGTAGATGCTAACAACTATAAAAGGAGAAATCAAAAGTAACATAATAATACTGGGGGACTTTTACAGCCAACTTATAGCAATGGAGAGATTATCTGAACAGAAAACTAATAAGGAAGCATGATCATTAAATGACACATTAGACAGCAAGACCTAATTAATATCTAGAGGATATTCCATCCAAAATTGGCAGAATACATATATTTCTCAAGAGCATATGGAACATTCTCCAGATTAGATCACATCTTGGATAACAAATCAAGCCTTGGTAAATTTAAGAAAATTGAAATTGTATCAAGCATTTTTTCTGACCACAATGCTATAAGATTAGGTATTAATCACAGGGGAAAAACTGTTAAAAAAAAAAAAAACCTTAAACACATGAAGGCTAAATAATATGCATCTAAATAGCCAAAATGACACTGAAGAAATCAAAGGGGAAGTAAAAAAAGATACCTAGAAACAAATGACAATGAAAGTATAACAACTCAATGCCTATGGGATTTATAAAAGCAGTTCTAATAAAGAAATTTATAGCAATATAAGCCTACTTCAAGAACAAGAAAAACAACTAACAAACAACCTAACCTTACACCAAAAGCAATTAGATAAAGAGGAACAAAAAACTCCAAAGTTAGAAGCAATCACAAAAATCAGAACAGGAATAAATGAAAAATATATGAAACAAACAGTAGCAAAGATAAGTAAAAGGAAAAGCTGCTTCTTTGAGAAGATAAACAAAATTGACAAGCCCTTAGTGAGATTTATCAAGAAAAAAATGGGAGAAGACTATAAAATAAGAAATGAAAAAGGAGAAGTTACAAAAGGCAACATAGAAACACAAGGATCATAAGAGACTACTATGAACAACTATATGCAATTAAAATGAACAACCTGGAAGGAATGGACAAATGTTTAGAAAAGTACAACCTTCCAAACCTGAACCAACAAGAAGTAGAAAATATGAACAGGCCAATGACAAGCACTGAAATTGAAACAATAATCAAAAATCTTCAAACGAAAGTTGAGGCTAGGTGGCTTCACAGGCAAATTGCATGAAAAGTTCAGGGAAGAGCTAACACTTATCTTTCTCAAACTGTTCCAAACATTGCAGAGGGAGGAAAACTCCCCAACTCATTCCATGAGGCCATCCTCACGCTGAAGCCACAACCAGACAAAATTGTCACAAAAAAAAAAGAAAATTACAGGCCAATATCACTGATGACTAGAGATGCAAAATCCTCAATAAAACTCTAGCAAATAGAATCCAACAACACGTTAAAATGATCATATATCAGATCAAGTGGGCTTTATTTAAGGGATGCAAAGATTCTTCAGTATACACAAATCAATCAATGTGATGCAACATACTAACCAGTTGAGAGATAAAGATTATATGATCATAACAATAAATGCAGAGAAAGCTTTCAGTAAAATTCAACAACCATTTATGATAAAAGTCTCCAGAAAATCAGCATAGAAGGAACCTACAGCAACATAATATAGGCCATATATGACAAACCCACAGCAATTATTCTCAATGGTGAACAACGGAAAGCCTTTCCTCTAAGATTGGGAACAAGACAACGGTGCACATTCTCACCACTATAATTAAATATAGTTTTGGAAGTCCTAACCACAGCAATTATGAAGTGAAAGAAATGAAAGAAATCCATAATGGAAAAGAAGTAAACCTCTCACGGTTGCAGATGACATGATACTATATGTATAAAACCCTAAAAATGTGACCAAAAAACTGCTAGAACTAATCACTGAATTTAATAAATTCTCATGATATAAAATGAATACACAGAAATCCCTTTCATTGCTGTACATGAGCAATGAAAAAAGTCAGAAAGGGGAATTAAGGAATCAATCTCATTCACCATTGGAACAACAACAGCAAAATAAACTGCCTAGGAATGTGTAATAGTTGCTTAGATGTGTCCAACTCTTTGTGACCACACTGACTGTAGACCATCAGTCTCTTCTTTCCATGGATTCTCTAAGCAAGAATACTGGAGTGGGTTGCCATTTCCTTCTCCAGGAGATCTTCCCAACCCAGGAACTGAACTCAGGTTTCCTGCATTCCAGGCAGATTCTTTTCCATCTGAACTACCAGGGAATAAATCACCCTAAAGAGATAAAAGATCTGCAGGGAGAAAAACATAAGACACTGATGAAAGAAATCAGTTAAGACACAAATGGATGGAGAGATGTACTATTTTCTTGGGTTGGAAGAGTGAATATTGTAAAAATGACTATTGTACATAAAAAGACCTACATATTCAATGCAATTCTTATCAAACTACCAATGGTATTTTTCACGGAACTAGAAAAAAAACCCCACAATTTGTATGGAAACACGAAAGATCTCAAATAACCAAATCAATCTTGAGAAAGAAGAATGGAGCTTGAGGAATCAGCCTTCTTGGTTTCAGCCTTTATAACAAAGCTACAGTCATCAAGAAAGTATGGTACTGGCACACACACACACACACACACACACACACACACAAAGAAATATAAACGAATGGAACAAGGTAGAAAGCCCAGAGATAAACCCACATAGCTATGGACACTTCATCTTTGACAAAGAAGGAAAAAAATATAACATGGAAAAAAGATAGTCTATTCAATAAATGGTGCTGGAAAAACTGGACCATTACATGTAAAAGAATGAAATGAGAACATTTCACAACATCATACAAGAAATAAACTCAAAATGGATTAAGACTTAAATGTAAGATCAGAACTCATAATGCTCCTACAGGAAAACATAGGCAGTGCACTCTGACATAAATCACAACAAGATTCTCTCGACCCACTTCCTAAATTAATGTAAATAAAAATGAAAATTAAAAAGAAATTAGACCTAATTAGTCTTAAAACTTTTTGCAAAGGAAATGAAACTATAAACAAGATTGAAAGGCAGCTCTCACAATGAAAAAAATAATTGCAAGTGAGGTCACTGACAAAGGGTTAATCTACAAAATATATAAGCAGCATCTACAGCTCAATATCAGAAAAACAAATAACCCAATCAAAAAATGGGCAGAAGACCTAAACAGACATTTTTCAAAAGAAGCCATATGAAGGACCAATAAATATGAAAATGTGTCCAACATTGCTCATTATTAGAGAAATGCAAATAAAACTACAATTAGGTATCACCTCACACCAGTTAGAATGGCCATCATCAAAATATCTAAAAACAATAAATGCTAGAGAGGATGTGGAGAAAAGGGAACCGAGCCTCCTGCTCTGTTGATGGGAATATGTTAGAGGTACAATGGATTATAGTATGGAGATTCCTTACAAAACTAGGAATAAATATAACATTTGACTGAGCAATCCCACTACTAAGCATATGCCTTGAGAAAATAACAATTCTAAAAGACACACGCACCCCAATGTTCACTGTGGCACTATTTACAATAGCCAAGACATGGACGTGTTGGTTTAGCTTAGTTAAGTCACACAGTTGTGTCCAACTTTTTGCACCCACATAGACTGCAGCACACCAGGCTTCCCTGCCTATCACCAACTCCAAGAGCTTGCTCAAACTCATGTGCATCGAGTCAGTGAGGCCATCCAACCATCTCATCCTCTGTCATTTCCTTTGCCTTCTGCCTTCAATCTTTCCCAGCATCAGGATCTTTTCTAATGAGTCAGTTATTTGCATCAGGTGTCCAAAGTACTGTAGTTTCAGCTTCAGCATCAGTTTTTCCAATGAATATTCAGGACTGATTCTTTCAGGATTGACTAGTTTGATCTCCTTGTAGTCCAAGGGGCTCTCTCAAGTGTCTTTTCAACAGTATAGTTCAAAAGCATCAATTCTTGAGCAATCACCTTTCTTTATGGTCCAATTCTTATATCTACACATGGCTACAAGAAAAACCACAGATTTGGTTGTAAATATGTTTGTCAGCAAAGTAACAACTCTATGTTTAATATGCTGTCTAGATTTATCATAGCTCTTTTTCCAAGGAGCAAGCGTATTTTAATTTCATGGCTGCGGTAACCATCTGCACTGATTTTGGAGCCCAAAAAATGTTAAGTCTCTCACTGTTTCCATGTTTTCCCCATCTGTTTGCCATGAAGTGATGGGACCAGATGCTGTGATCTTTGTTTTTTGAATGTTGAGTCTTAAGCCAGCTTTTACATTCTCCTCCTTCACTTTCATCCGGAGGATCTTTCATTCCTCTTCACTTACCTGATGTTACCTGCATCCCTGATGTTATTTATATTTCTCCCAGCAATCCTGATTCTGGCCTGTGCTTCATCCGGCCTGGCATTTTGCATGAGGTACTCTGCATTTAAGTTAAATAACTAGGGTGACGATATAGTCTTGGTGTACTCCTTTTCCAATTTGGAACCAGTCCATTGTTCCATGTCTGGTTCTAGCTGTTGCTTCTTGACCAGCACACAGATTTCTCAGGAGACAAGTAAGGTGGTCTGGTTTTCCCATCTCTTTAAGAATTTTCCACAGTTTGTTGTGATCCACACAGTCAAAACATAGCCTTCCCTGGTAGCTCAGACAGTAAAGCATCTGCCTACAATGTAGGAAACCCGGGTTTGATCCCTGAGTCAGGAAGATCCCCTGGAGAAGGAAATGGCAACCCACTCCAGTATTCATGCCTGGAAAGTCCCATGGACTGAGGAGCCTGGTGGGCTACAATCCATGGGGTCACAAAGAGTCAGACACAACTGAGCGACTTCATTTCACTTCACTTCACACAGTCAAAAGCTTTAGCATAGTCAATGAAGCAGATGTTTTTCTGGAATTCTCCTGCTTTTTTTATGATCCAATGGATGTTAGCAATTTGACCTCTGGTTCATCTGCCTTTTCTAAGTTCAGCTAGAACTTCTGGAAGTTATTGTTTCATGTGCTCTTCAAGCCTAGCTTGAATTTTGAGCATTACTTACCTCTTATGTGAAAGGAGTGAAATTTTGCAGTAGCATGAACATGCTTTGGCACTGCCTTTCTTTAGGATTGGAATGAAAATTGACCTTTTCCAGTCCTGTGGCCAATGCTGAGTTTTCTAAGTTTGCTGGCATATCGAGTGCAATACAGTAACAGCATAATCTTTTAGGATTTGAAATAGCTCACCTGGAATTACATCACCTCCACTAGTTTGTTCATAGTGATGCTTCCTAAGGCCCACTTGACTTCACACTCCAGGATGTCTAGATCTAGGTGAGTGATCACACATCATCATTATTTTGGTCATTGAGTTATTATTATTATTTTTTGTATAGTTATGCCTTGTATTCCAACCACCTCTTCTTAATACCTTCTGCTTCTATTAGTTCCATACCATGTCTGTCCTTTATTGTGCCCATGTTTGCATGAAATGTTTCCTTGGCATCTCTAATTTTCTTGAAGAGATCTCCAATCCTTCCCATTCTATTGTTTTCCTCTATGCATTTGCCTTGATCACTTGAAATGTCTTTCTTCTCTCTGCTTTCTATTCTTTGGAACTCTGCATTCAGATGGATATATCTTTCCTTTTCTCCTTTGCATTTCACTTCTCTACTTTCTCAGCTATTTGAAAGTTCTCCTTAGACAATCATTTTGCCTTTTTGTGTTTCTTTTTCATGGGGATGGTTTGCATTACCACCTCCTGTACAGTGTTATCAACCTCCTTCCATAGTTCTTCAGGCATTCTATCATTAAATCCCTAGAATTTCTTTGTTACCTCTTCTGTATAATTGTAAGTAATTTGAATTAGGTAATACCTGAATGGTTTAGTGGTTTTCCATACTTTCTTCAATTTAAGTCTGAATTTGTCAAGAAGGAGTTCATGAACTGAGCCACAGTCAGCTCCCAGTCTTGTTTTTGCAGACTATATAGAGCATTTCCTTCTTCAGCAGCAAAGAATATAATCATTCTGATTTTGGTTCTGACAATCTGGTGATGTCCATTTGTAGTGTTGTTTCTTGGGTTGTTGAAAGGAGGTGTTTGCGATGACCAGTGCATTCTCTTGGGAAAACTCTATTAACCTTTGTCCTGCTTCATTTTGTACTCCAAGACCAAATTTGCCTGTTAATATAGGTATCTCTTGACTTCCTACTTTTGCATTCCAATCCCCTATGATCAAAAGCATATCTTTTTTTGGTGTTAGTTTTAGAAGGTCTTGTAAGTCTTCATAGAATCGTTCAATTGCACCATCTTCAGCATTAATGGTTGAGGAACAGACTTGGATTACTGTGATATTGAATTGTGTGTCTTGGAAACAAACAGAGATCATTCTGTCCATTTTTGAGGTTGCACCCAAGTACTGCATTTCAGACCCTTTTGTTGACTATAAGGGCTACTCCATTTCTTAAAAGGGTAGATACTTCTAAGTAGTAGATATAATGGTCATCTGAATTAAAATCGCCTATTCCAGTCCATTTTAGTCCAGTTCAGTTCAGTCACTCAGTGGTGTCTGACTCTTTGCGACCCCCTGAATTGCAGCACGCCAGGCCTCCCTGTCCATCAGCAACTCCCAGAGTTCATTCAGACTCATATCCATCGAGTCAGTGATACCATTCAGCCATCTCATCCTCTGTCGTCCGCTTCTCCTCCTGCCCCCAATCCCTCCAAGCATCACAGTCTTTTCCGATGAGTCAACTCTTCACGTGAGGAGGCCAAAGTATGGGAGTTTCAGCTTTAGCATCATTCCTTCCAAAGAACACCCAAGACTGATTTCCTTCAGAATGGACTGGTTGGATCTCCGTGCAGTCCAAGGAACTCTCAAGAGTCTTCTCCAACACCACAGTTCAAAAGCATCAATTCTTTGGCGCTCAGCTTTCTTCACAGTCTAATTCTCACATCCATATATGACCAGAGGAAAACCATAGCCTTGACTACATGGACATTTGTTGGCAAAGTAATGTCTCTGTTTTTGAATATGCTATCTAGGTTGGTCATAACTTTCCTTCCAAGGAGTAAGCGTCTTTTAATTTCATGGCTGCAGTCACCATCTGTAGTGATTTTGGAGCCCAAAACATAAAGTCTAACACAGTTTCCACTGTTTCCCCATGTATTTACCATGAACTGATGGGACCAGATGCCATGGTCTTCATTTTCTGAATGTAGAGCTTTAAGCCAAGTTTTTCACTGTCCATATTCACTTTCATCAAGAGGCTTTTTAGTTCCTCTTCACTTTCTGCCATAAGCGTGGTGTCATCTGCATATCTGAGGTTATTGATATTTTTCCTGGCAATCTTGATTCCAGTTTGTGCTTCTTCCAGCCCAGCGTTTCTCATGATATACTCTGCATATAAGTTAAATAAGCAGGGTGACAATATACAGCCTTGACATACTCCTTTTCCTATTTGGAACCAGTCTGTTGCTCCATGTCCAGTTCTAACTGTTGCTTCCTGACCTGCATATAGGTTTCTCAAGAGGCAGGTCAGGTGGTCTGGTATTCCCATCTCTTTCAGAATTTTCCACAGTTTATTGTGATCCACACAGTCAAAGGCTTTGGCATAGTCAAAAAAGCAGAAATAGATGTTTTTCTGGAACTCCCTTTCTTTTTCGATGATCCAGTGAATGTTGGCAATTTTATCTCTGTTTCCTCTGCTTTTTCTAAAGCCAGCTTGAACAACTGGATGTTCACAGTTCACGTATTGCTGAAGCCTGGCTTGGATAATTTTGAGTATTATTTTACTAGTGTGTGAGATGAGTGCAACTGTGCAGTAGTTTGAGCATTCTTTGGCATTGCCTTTCTTTGGGATCAGAATGAAAACTGACCTTTTCCAGTCCTGTGACCACTGCTGAGTTTTCCAAATTTGCTGGCATATTGCATGCAGCACTTTCACAGCATCATCTTTCAGGATTTGGAATAGCTCAACTGGAATTCCATCACCTCCTCTAGCTTTGTTCGTTGTGATGCTTTCTAAGGCCCACTTGACTTCACATTCCAGAACGTCTGGCTTTAGGTGAGTGATCACACCATCATGATTATCTTGGTCTTGAAGATCTTTTTTGTACAGTTCTTCTGTGTATTCTTGCAACCAGGAGAAAACTCTATACATGGACATCACCAGATGGTCAACACTGAAATCAGATTGATTATATTCTTTGCAGCCAAAGATGGAGAAGCTCTATACCGTCAACAAAAACAAGACCAGGAGCTGACTGTGGCTCAGATCATGAACTCCTTATTGCCAAATTCAGACTTAAATTTAAGAAAGTAGGGAAAACCACTAGACCATTCAGGTATGACCTAAATCAATTCCCTTATGATTATACAGTGGAAGTGAGAAATAGATTTAAGGGCCTAGATCTGATAAATAGAGTGCCTGATGAACTATGGAATGAGGTTCGTGACATTGTACAGGAAACAGGGATCAAGACCATCCCCATGCAAAAGAAATGCAAAAAAGCAAAATGGCTGTCTGAGGAGGCCTTACAAATAGCTGCGAAAAGAAAAGAAGCAAAAAAGCAAAGGAGAAAAGGAAAGATATAAGCATCTGAATGCAGAGTTCCAAAGAATAGCAAGAAGAGATAAGAAAGCCTTCCTCAGCAATCAGTTCAAAGAAATAGAAGAAAACAACAGAATGGGTAAGACTAGAGATCTCTTCGAGAAAATTAGGGATACCAAGCGAACATTTCATTGTAGTCCACTGATTCCCAAAATGTCAGTGTTCACTCTTGCCATCATATGTTAGACCACTTGCAATTTACCTTGATTCTTGGACTTAATATTCCAGGTTCCTATGCAATATTGTTCTTTACAATATCAAACTTTACTTCCATGACTAGTCACATCCACAACTGGGCATCATTTTTGCTTTGTCTCTGTCTCTTCATTCTTTCTGGAGCTATTTCTCCACTCTTCTCCAGTAGCATATTTGGCACCTACTGGCTTGGGGCGTCCATCTTTCAGTGTCATATCTTTTTGTCTTTTCATACTGTCATGGGGTTCTCAAGCCAAGAATACTGGAGTGGTTTGTCATTCCCTTCTACAGTGGTGCACATTTTGTCAGACTCTCCACCCTGACCTGTTCATCTTAGGTGGCCCTACATGGCATAGTTCATAGTTCATAGTTTCATGTATTTAGAAAAGCCTGTGATCCCAGTGATCAATTTGGTTAGTTTTCTGTAATTGTGGTTTTCAATCTGTCTGCCTTCGGATGTATAAGGATAAGAGGCTTGTGGAAGCTTCCTGATGGGAATGACTGTCTATGGAGGAATCTGGATCTTGGTCTGATGGGTGGGGCCATGCTCAGTAAATCCTTAATCCAATTTTCTGTTGATAGGTGGGGCTGTGTTCCCTTCATGTTTGGTTTGTTTCTCTTCCTAGGTTCCTGTCTCATAAAGATTTGGAGCAATGGACTAAAGGGTGTAGAGTAAGAGAGAACTTACTGCTCAATTCAGCTCAAGCAGACAGATCTTTTATTAGACAGACACTCCCAAGACATGGGAAAAATCTAACCCTAAAGAAGTCCTCCTTATCCTTCTTCTTGATCCTTCTTGGCTTCCCCCTTTCATACTTCCATTCTCCTCCTTTTGGTTATGGTGTGAGGAAAGTAAGGTTTGTACCTATCACCCATCAATGAAAGGGAATGCAAATGGGAATATGCTCAAGGCCGATTGACATTTGTGAGTATATAACAGCAAGCTGTGTTGTTTATGTGTTTCTGTAACTTAGTCTGCTATAATTAGATGTAGAATATTCATTAGCCCTTCTTAGGAGAAGAGGATGACAGAGGATGAGATGGTTGAATGCCATCACCAACTCAATGGACATGAGTATGAGTAAAGTCCGGGATTTGCTGATGGACAGGGAGGCCTGGTGTGCTGAAGTCCATGGGATCGCAAAGAGTCAGACCCGACTGAGTGACTGAACTGCAATGAAATGAGTCTCCGAACTGCCTAAAATTACTTGGAGAAAGCTCTGCAGTTACCTTGTACTGACTATGTGCCTAGGGCACATATGCAGGAATTGAAAAGTCTCTGTGGTTATTCTGTAGCATATCTTTGAGTTCTCCTGGGTGTGTCTGGAATGGAGTTTAGAGGTCAGCTTGCATCCTTTTCATCCAGGCCACCCCTCATTGCTCATGCCTAACTTCCTAACCTAACATTCCCTCCTCAAGTGAATGGACCCAAATTCATTGGGGAAATGGGTGTCATTCATTATGGCTACTTTCTGCTGAGTTGAGATGACAAGGAACCTTGGGTGTCCATCACTTGCTAGCTGTCAACAAGGGGGATTGGTAAGTGCTACTGATGTCTATCTAAGAGGGAGCTGTATGAGGAAGTCATCAGAGTGGTCAGGGGTTGGTATCAATATTGTATTGGAACTTGAGCCTATATCTTGTTGGCCTGAGAAGAAATGAACCAAAAGAGTAAGCTGAGGAAAGAGGGAGAGAACAGAATTATAGGCCAGAACCACCATAGGAGTGTGTCATTGATTGACAGAAACCAGAATGCTACTGTGGTAACCTTGTCCAGGATTTAATTAGTTTTGAATAAGTTTTTGGTGATCAGCCCTGATCTGTTGATATAAGTCAGCTTATTAAGAATTGAATGAGGACATAGTCAGCAACTAGTCTTATTGCACGTGTTTGTGATATCTGTGATGGCTGGACTTAAGAGGTGTATATGAGTAACTCAAACCAATGAGCCACAGGAGCTACAGGAACCACATTGTGATGTCCTAAGTATGGTCTTATGGAAACTGGTAACAGACATGAAGAAGATATCCCTGACTAACACAAACCAAGAGAGACAGCAATGTAGCTGAGGCTGAATGCAAGGACTATTCCAAGAAAGCTTATCCCCAGCAGCTTAACTTTTTGAATGTTCATCAGAATGACACTTACCTGTAGTCCTGAATAGATATTGGAGGTCTCTCAGAGGCTTGAAAGTGCATTGAGTGTCTTCCCCAGTTTCCTTCTCTCATTGGACTCAAGATTAATGAATCCAGGAGTCATGACCTGGTACACTGACTGCTGTCTGGGTGGGAAGTATTAAGGGATAGAGGCCCTTCCATGTGGCCTTTGGTGACCCATCTTTCCAAACCTTATTTAGGATTTGAGTTCCTAGGGCCCATAATGGCAGTCCCTCAGAATCCTTTGCATCTGGGTTGGCACCCCACAAGTGCATTTCTTGTTGGAATTGCCCAATGGCCACAGTGTAAGATCAAAGGGTTTGAGTCTCTGGGTTTAGAAAGAGGTCATTAACATAAACAAAAGGTCCCCATATAACACCTCATAAGGGTTAAAATCAACCTGTTCTTTTGGAGCAGTGTGAGTGCAGAGGAGGGCTATTGGTAAAGCTTCATTCCATCTGGGGGAAGTCTCCTAGATTATCTTTTTTATTGCTGGTTTTAAGAATTGGTTGGCTCTTTCTACTATTCCTGAAGACTGAGGTCTCCAGGCACAATGGAAGTAATAGATAACACCCAATGCTTAGTAACCCCTTAGGTGACTCTAGAAGCAAATGATATCCCATTGTCACTTTGTAGTGACCTGTGCAGGCCAAATCTTGGAATAATTTCATGGAGTAACTTTCTCACCACCTTCTCAGCCTTTTCTGTCCAGGTGGAAAAGACTTCAATCCAATCAGTGAAGGTATCTATCATGACCAATAAGTACTTATATCCTTGAGAAGCATCTGGATAAAGTATATCTGCCAGTCTTCCCCTTGCTAAGTCCCTCGCTGCTGGATGGGCTGGACCAGTTGAGGTTTTTGAGCTTCTTTGGGATTGTTTAATTAGCAAGTAGGACAGGAGGAGCCTGCCAGAGTCCAGCTCCAGCAGCCAGGGATTCAATCTGAAGGGAATGTTGGTGTCGGCGAGTGACAACGCAGCCTCTCAATTTTCTTGGACTGCGCATTTATTTCATGTTTAAGATTTTCTTTTATATTTTTACAAAAGCATTAGGTCAGAGGTTTGACATTTTCAGTTCCGCCTCACCCAGATTTATTATCTCCATAAATCACTGTTGCCCTTCAAACAGAGTTCTTGCTTCAGTGATTCTCTCGAAATCAGCTTTACCATCTATTATCTACTTCCTCTTATGTGTCTTATAGTTAACTTGTGATTACACTGTAACTCATGTTATATTCTTCAATTTATTTATTATCTTTCTAAATCCTATTTTCCCCTAACATCCTGAACTCACTCTCTCTTAAAAAAGGCTTCTAGCTATTAGTATCTCTAAAATTCCTAACCTCTATAAGCTATAGTAAAATATGCTAATATTACAACGTTCCTTAAATCTTTAACTTCTAACTATTTTAATTATTTCTAAGCCCTAAATTCAGTAAACTCCTTTGCCATAAACATTTTCCTCACAAATAGGCTTCAGATAGCAATCCCTCCCATGGCCTCAAGCTGCGGCCTATGTGCTCATCCTGGAATACTCTTTTGTAAAAGTCCTTGAACAAATGTCAATGATTAACTTTATGAATTATTCTCTGAGCACAGCTGCAGAAGGCTTTGTGCCTTCTCATGCTCCTCTCAAGAACAATAAGCACCTTAATATTCCTTTTCTGTCAACTCAGCTGAGGAGAGGAAAAAACAAGTCAGAATCACAAGGCATAACTCCTTCATCCCAGGTCCGTGCCTGCAGGACAAAGAGAGGGGGTTGGGGCCGTGCCTCCATTTTGTCACTAATGCCTAACGCAGCTCCCAACAGAAGCCCACTTGCCTTATGGTCATTAGGAAGCTTATTCCTCTCTAGGATCTTTTGAGTAATCTCTGGAGGTCTTATTCCCCTAAATGAGTGGTGGCATGCAAGGAATTTACCAATTTCCATTGGAGGTTCCTGGGCAAAAATAAGAGTCCCTTCTTTTGGAACTACCCAATACTATCTTGTTGAGAGCTCTCATTCTTCACTTTAAGGGTCTAGTCTTCAGTATATAAAGGAGTTTCTAGCAAGGTAACTTGTGGAACTAGGGTGGCAACCCCTATTAAAGTCACTGTTTTGTAATGCTGCTTTCTTAGCTGCCTGATTGGCAGCCTGGTTCCCTCATGCCACCTTTGTACTTTCTTTTTGATCCCCCTTGCAATGGGAAACTGAAACTCCAGTGGCCAGATTAACTGCTTCCAGGAGGCTAAAGATTTAGTCACCATATTTGATTGGGGACACTCAGGCAGTCAGGTGGGCCCTCTCTTTCCAAATGGCAGTGTGTGTGTGTATCAACAGAAAAGCATACTTGAAGTCAGTGTAAATAACCACTCTTCTTCTTTTTCCCAGGTCTAAAACTTGGGTCAGAGCTATGAGCTCAGCCAATTGGGCAAAGGTCTGCCTAGTCAAAGCTATGGTTTTTCCAGTGATCATGTATGGATGAGAGAGTTGGACTATAGAGAAAGCTGAGCACCAAAGTACTTATGATTTTGAACTGTGGTGTTGGAGAAGACTCTTGAGAGTCCCTTGGACTACAAGGAGATCAAACCAGTAAGCCCTAAAGGAAATTGGTCCTGAATATTCATTGGAAAAACTGATGCTGAAGCTGAAACTCCAATACTTTGCTCACCTGATGAGAAGAATTGACTCACTGGAAAAGACCCTGATGCTGGGAAAGATTGAAGGCAGGAGAAGGGGATGTCAGAGGATGAGATGGTTGGATGGCATCACTGACTCGATGGATGTGCGTTTAAGCAAGCTTTGGGAGTTGGTGATGGACAGGAAAGCCTGGTGTGCTGAAGTCTGTGGGGTTGCAGAGTTGGATATGACTGAGTGACTGAACTGAACTGAATTGGGCTGAAATTCCTGGTGGTAAAGTTTTAGCCTCTGTGGTCTCAAAATTGAAGGCTACTACATATCCTTCTTTCCTTTTTCCATCTGAGACAGAGCTGCTCCTGTCAGTGTACCAATTTTCCTCAGGATTGATCAGGGGATCCTCTGAAAATCAATCTTGAGGCTTTGTCCAAAGATTTACAGTTTCTAGACAGGAGTGGAAGTGAAGAGAACTATCAGGGGTCAGCAGGAGGGTAGCTGGGTTAAGAACCTCCCAAGGAGATATAGTCAGTCCCAGATTTTCCATCAGCACTACTTGATATCTGAGGATCCTTGATCAGATATCCATAAATGGCCTCTCCCATTCAGAAGTTTTTCACTTGGTGGATGGTAAAAATAGTTGGCTTGCCTCCAAGAGAGAGTTTTAAGGCACCTTCTATCAGGATTGTAATGGATTCAAGGTTTTGAAAGCAGGGAGGCCAACCTTGGGCCATTGGGTCGAGCTGCTTGGATGAGTAAGCCACTGGCTGAGGTTCAGGTCCCAACATTTGAGTTAATATTCCCAAGGTTATCCCTTCCTTCTCATGGACATATGGATGGGATGTTTTCTCTAAGTTTGGCAACCTCAAACCAGGTGCTTGGATTAAGGCCTGTTTTAGTGTAACCTGCTGCCTCATCTGTGGAGTAGATTAGTAGGTCATCTAAATACTGAAATATTTCCCATTGAGTCTCAGGTTCATATCTAAGAGATCCTGGATAAGGGACTGTCCAAAAACGTGGGCACTATCCCTAAATCCCTGAGGCAAAACTGTCCAGATCATTTGTTGGTGTTTTTCTCCTGGAGCCTTCCATTTGAAAGCAAAAAGGTTTTTGGATTCCTCAGCCAGTGGTATGCAAAAGAATACATCCTTAATTTCCAGGACAGTAACCATTCTGCATTGGACAGGATTTCTCCCAAGATTACATAAGAGTTGTGAACTGTGGGATACAGGGAACTACATTTACAATATGGACATCTTGAACAGTTTGCCAGGTCGATACTTCTTTAAAAAAAATTACTTATTTTAATTGGAGGCTAAATAGAGTATTGTGGTAATTTTTTTGCTACACATTGACATGAATCATCCACGGGTGTACATGTGTTCCCCCACCCAGAATCCTTCTTCCACGTCCCTTTCTGCCTGATCCCTCTGTGTTGTCCCAGACAACAGGTTTTGAGTGCCCTGCTTCATGCATCAAAATTGGACTGTTCATCACATTTATATATGGTAATATACGTTTTTCAAAGCTATTCTCTCAAATCATTCCACCCTCACCTTCTCCCACATAGTCCAAAATTCTGTTCTTTACAGCTGTGTCTCTTTGACTGTCCTCCATATTGGGTCATTGTTACTGTCTTTCTAAATTCCATATATATATATATATATATATATATATATATATATATATATTAATATACTCTACTGATATTTCTCTTTCTGACTTACTTCAGTCTGGATAATAGGCTTCAGGTTCATCCATCTCATTAGAGCTGACTTAAATGAGTTCTTTTTTTATCAGATCAGATCAGTTCAGTTGCTCAGTCATGTCCGACTCTTTGCGACCCCATGAATTGCAGCACGCCAGGCCTCCCTGTCCATCACCAACTCCCAGAGTTCACCCAGACTCACGTCCATCGAGTCAGTGATGCTATCCAGCCATCTCATCCTCTGTCGTCCCCTTCTCCTCTTGCCACCAATCCCTCCCAGCATCAGAGTCTTTTCCAATGAGTCAATTCTTTGCATGAGGTGGCCAAAGTACTGGAGTTTCAGCTTTAGCATCATTCCTTCCAAAGAAATCCCAGGGCTGATCTCCTTCAGAATGGACTGGTTGGATCTCCTTGCAGTCCAAGGGACTCTGGAATTTAGAAAGATGGTAACAATAACTCTGTATACGAGACAGCAAAAGAGACACTGATGTATAGAACAGTCTTATGGCCTCTGTGGGAGAGGGAGAGGGTGGGAAGATTTGGGAGAATGGCATTGAAACATGTAAAATACCATGTAGGAAACGAGTTGCCAGTCCAGGTTCGATGCACGATGCTGGATGCTTGGGGCTGGTGCACTGGACGGCCCAGAGGGTTGGTATGGGGAGGGAGGAGGGAGGAGGGTTTGGGATGGGGAACACATGTATACCTGTGGCGGATTCATTTTGATATTTGGCAAAACTAATACAATTATGTAAAGATTAAAAATAAAATAAAATTAGAAAAAAAAAAAAAAAAGAGTCTTCTCCAACACCACAGTTCAAAAGCATCAATTCTTCAGTGCTCAGCCTTCTTCACAGTTCAACTCTTACATCCATACATGACCACAGGAAAAACCATAGCCTTGACTAGACAGACCTTTGTTGGCAAAGTAATGTCTCTGCTTTTGAATATGCTATCTAGGTTGGTCATAACTTTCCTTCCAAGGAGTAAGCGTCTTTTAATTTCATGGCTGCAGTCACCATCTGTAGTGATTTTGGAGCCCAGAAAAATAAAGTCTGACACTGTTTCCACTGTTTCCCCATCTATTTCCCATGAAGTGATGGGACCAGATGCCATGATCTTCCTTTTCTGAATGTTGAGCTTTAAGCCAACTTTTTCACTCTCCTCTTTCACTTTCATCAAGAGGCTTTTTAGTCCCTCTTCACTTTCTGCCTAAGGGTGGTGTCATCTGCATATCTGAGTTATTGATATTTCTCCCAGTAATCTTGATTCCAGTTTATGTTTCTTCCAGTCCAGCGTTTCTCATGATGTACTCTGCATATAAATTAAATAAACAGGGTGACAATATACAGCCTTAACGAACTCCTTTTCCTATCCATTGTATATATGTACCACAACTTCCTTATCCATTCATCTGCTGATGGACATCAAGGTTGTTTCCATGTCCTAGCTATTGTAAATAGTGTTGCAATGAACATTGGGGTACATGTGTCTCTTTCAATTCTGGTTTCCTCAGTGTGTATGGCCAGCAATGGAATTGCTGGATCATATGGCAGTTCTATTTCCAGTTTTTTAAGGAATCTCCATACTGTTCTCCACAGGGGCTGTACTACTTTGCATTTACACCAACAGTGTAAGAGAGTTGCCTTTTTCCACACTCTCCAGCATTCATTGTTTGTAGACTTTTTGATGGCAGCCATTCTGACAGGTGTGAGATGGTACCTTATTGTGGCTTTGATTTGCATTTCTCTGATAATGAATGATGGTGAGCATCTTTTCATGTGTTTGTTAGCCATGTATGTCTTCTTTGGTGAAATGTCTGTTTAGTTCTTTGTCCGATTTTTTAATTGGGTCGTTTATTTTTCAGTACTGAGCTCCATGAGCTGCTTGTATGTTTTCGAGATGAATTGTCAGTTTTTTATTTTGCTATTATTTTCTCCCATTCTGAAGGCCGTCTTTTCACTTTGCTTATAGTTTCCTTCATTGTGCAAAAGCTTTTAAGTTTAATTAGGTCCCATTTTTAAAAAATGTTTTTATTTCCATTATTCTGGGAGGTGAGTAATAGAGGATCTTGCTGTGGTTTATGTCAGAGAGTGTTCTGCCTATGTTTTCCTCTAAAAGGTTTATAGTTTCTCCTCTTATATTTAGATCTTTAATCCGTTTTGAGTTTTTTTTTTTTTTTTTTGTATTGTGTTAGAAAGAGTTCGAGTTTCATTGTTTTATGGGTGATTGACCAGTTTTTCCAGCACCAATTGTTAAAGAGACTGTCTTTTCTCTATTTTCATACTTTTACTTCCTTTATCAAAGATAAAGTGTACATAGGTACATGGATTTATCTTTGGGCTTTCTATTTTGTTCCATTGATCTATATTTCTGTATTTGTGACAGTACTACACTATCTTAATGGCTTTAGCTTTGTAGTACAGTCAAAGTCAGGAAGGTTGATTCCTCTAGAACTTTGCTTCTTTCTCAAAATTGCTTTGGCTCTTCGAGTTTTTTTTTTGTGTTTCCATACAGATTGTGAAATTATTTGTTCTAGTTCTGTGAAAAATACTGTTGGTAGCTTGCTAGGGATTGGATTGAATCTATAGATTGCTTTGGGTAGTATACTCACTTTCACTATATTGATTCTTCCAATGCAAGAACATGGTATATTTCTCCATCTATGTGTGTCATCTTTGATTTCTCATCAGTGTTTTATAACTTTCTATATATTGGTCTTTTTTTTCTTAGGTAAATTTATTCCTAAGTATTTTATTCTTCTCATTGCAATGGTGAGTAGGATTGTTTCCTTAATTTCTCTTTCTGTTCTCTTATTGTTATTGTATAGGAATACAAGGGAAAGTTTATTATATTCATTGATTAGCCCTAGTAATTTTCTACTGGTGTCATTAGGGTTTTCTAAATAGAGGATCATGTGGTCTGCAAACAGTGAGAGTTTTGAGATTTCTTTTCCAATATGGATTATTTTTTTTTTTTATTTTTTCCTCTTATTGCTGTGACTAGGACTTCCAAATCTATGTTGAATAGTAGTGGTGAGAGTGGGGACACTAGTCTTGTTCCTAATTTTAGAGTAAATGCTTTCATTTTTTTTTTTTTTCCATTTAGTATAACATTTGCGGTGGGTTTATCACATATGGCTTTTATTATGCTGAGGTATATTCTTTATATGCCTGCATTCTGGAAAGTTTTGATCATAAATGGGTGTTGAATTTTGTCAAAGGCTTTCTCTGCATCTATTAAAATAATCATATTGCTTTTTAAAATACTTATTTATTTTTAAAATTTTATTTTATTTTTTAACTTTACAATATTGTATTGGTTTTGCCATATATTAAAATGAATCCACCACAGGTATACATGTGTTCCCCATCCTGAACCCTCCTCCCTCCTCCCTCCCCATACCATCCCTCTGGGTTGTCCCAGTGCACCAGCCCCAAGCATCCAGTATCGTGCATCGAACCTGGACTGGCGACTTGTTTCATATATGATATTCTACGTATTTCAATGCCATTCTCCCAAATCATCCCACCCTCACCCTCTTCCACAGAGTCCAAAAGACTGTTCTATACATCAGTGTCTCTTTTGCTGTCTCGCATACAGGGTTATTGTTACCATCTTTCTAAATTCCAGATGTATGCGTTAGTATACTGTATTGGTGTTTTTCTTTCTGGCTCTACGAATATTGAAGAATCCTTGCATCCCTGGGATAAAGTCCACTTGGTCAGGATGTAAGTTCTTTTTAATATGTTGTTGAATTCTGTTTGTTAGAATTTTGTTGAGGATTATTGCATCAGTGATATTGGCCTGAAGTTTTCTTTCTTTTGCAGCAACTTTGTCTTGTTTTGATATTATGGTGGTAGTGGCTTCAAATAATGAGTTTGGGAGCTTACCTTCCTCTGCAATTTTTGGGAAGAGTTTGCATAGGATAGGTGTCAGCTCATCTCTAAATTTTTGATAAAATTCACCTGTGAAACCCTCTGATCCTGGGCTTTTCCTTGTTTGAAGATTTTTGAATACAGTTTTGATTTCTGTTCTTGTGATGGGTCTGTTAAGATTTTCTATTTCTTCCTGGTTCAGTTTTTGAAGGTTATAGATTCCTAATAATTTGTCCATTTCTTCCAAATTGTCCATTTTGGGACATGTAATTGCTCATAGTAGTCTCCTATGATCTTTTTAATTTCTTTGCTGTTTGTTGTGATGTCTGCATTTTCATTTCTAATTTTATTGATTTGTGTTTTCTCCTTTTTTTCCTTGATGACTCTGGCTAATGGCTTTTCTATGTTACTTATTTTCTCAAAGAACCAGCTTGTAGTTGTGTTGATGTTTGCTATAGTCCCCTTCATTCCTTTTTCATTTATGGCTGCTCTAATTTTTATGATGTCTTTCCTTCTACTAACTTTGGGGTTCTTCATTTCTTCTTTTTTGAGTTGCTTTAGCTATAAAGTTAGGTTGTCTATTTTATGTTTCTCTTGTTTCTTGAGGTAAGCTTGTATTGCTATGAACTTCCCTTTTAGCACTGTTTTTATTGAATTCTGTAGGTTTTACATTGTTGTGTATTTATTTTCATTTGTTTCTATACATATTTTGATTTCTTTTTTTATTTCATCCATGATCTGTTGGCTATTCATAATAGTGTTTAACCTCCATATGTTTGTACTGTTAATACTTCTTTGCTATGTTTGACATTTAATCATAGCACATTGTGATGAGAAAAGATGCTTGAAATAATTTCAGGTTTTTAAAAATTTGCTAAGACTAGATTCATGGCCCAGGATGTGATCTATCCTGGAGAATGTTCTGTGTGCACTTGAAGAAAAGGTGAAATCCATTGTTTGGGGGATGGAATGCCCTATAGATATCAATTAGTACTACAATTGTATCATTTAGAGCTTGTGTTTCCTTGTTAATTTTCTGTTTGTTTTATCTATCCATATATATGAATGGGGTATTAAAATCCCCTACTATTATTGTGTTACTGTTAAGTTCTCCTTTCATACTTATTAGCATTTGCCTTACATACTGAGGTGACACTAAGTTGGGTGCACATATATTTATAGTTGTTATATCTTCTTCCTGGATTGATAGTTTGATCATTATGTAGTCTCCTCCTTTGTCTCATCATTGTCTTTATGTCAAAGTCTTTTTTAAATTTTATATGAATATTGCTAGTCCTGCTTTCTTTTGGTCTCTATTTGCATGAAATATCTTTTTCCAGCCCTTCACTTTCAGTCCATATGTGTCCCTAGGTTTGAGGTGCATTTGCTCTAGACAGCATATGTAAGGATCTTTGTATCCATTTGGCCAGTCCTTGTCTTTTGGTTGAAGCATTTAAGCTATTTACATTTAAGGTAATTATTAATAAGTATGATCCCATTACCATTTACTTTGTAGTTGTAGGTTCATTTTTATAAACCTTTTCTGTTTCCTGTATAGAGAAGATCCTTTTAGCACTTGTTGAAAACTTGGTTTGGAGATGCTGAATTCTCTCAGCTTTTGCTTCTCTGTATAGCTTTAGATTTCTCCTTCATATCTGAATGAGATCCTTGCTGGGTAGAGTAATCTTGGTTGTAGGCTTTTCTCTTTCATCACTTTAAGTATGTCCTGCCATTCTCTTCTGGCTTGAAGATTTTTCTATTGAAAGATCAGCTATTATCCTTATGTTTCCCCTTGAGTGTTATTTTTTGCTTTTAGTAATTGTTTTTTGTGTTTGATTTTTGTTAGTTTGATTAATATGTGTTTTGCCTTGTGTTTATCCTGTTTAGGACTCTCTGGGTTTCTTGGACTTGGGTGGCTACTTCCTTCCCCATTTTAGGGAATTTTATGACTATTATCTCATCAAGTATTCACTCATGTCCTTTCATTTTATCTTCTTCTGGAACACCTATGAATTGAATGTTAGGGTGTTTAACATTTTCCCACAGGTCTTTGAGGCATTTTCTTCATTGAGAAAATGTCTCATTCCTCAATGAGACATTGTCCTCATTTCTTTTAACTATTATTATTTTTTCTTTTTTTTCCTCTATGCTACATTTATTTCCACTATGCTATCTTCCACCTCACTTACCCTCCATTCTACTGTTGGTTCCTTTCACGGTTCTTTTCATCTAAGTTATGACATTGTTCATTATTGATTGACTCTTTATTTCTTCTAAGTCCTTTTTAAATTTTTCTTGCATCTTCTCAATCCTTGTCTCTAGTCTATTTATCTGTAACTCCATTTGGTTTTCAAGGTTTTAGATAATCTTTACTATCACTATTCTGAATGATTTTTCAGGTTCACTCCCTATCTCCTCCTCTTTGGTTTGGTGGGTTTTTATCATGTTCCTTTACCAGCTGAATATTTCTCTGCCTTTTCATTTTGTTTAGATTGCTGTATTTGGGGTGCACTTTCTGCGGGCTGGAAGCTTATGGTTCCTCTTAATTGTGCAGTGTGATCCCTGTGGGCGGGATTGGACTATTGGCTTGTCAAGTTTTCCTGGTTGGGGGGCTTGAGTCTGTGCTCTCCTGGGTGGAGCTGGATCTCTACTCTCTGAAGTGCAATGAAGTGTCCTGTAGGGAGTTTTGGAGTGTCCATGGGTTTGGCATGGCTTTTGTCAGCCTGTCTTTTAATGTTCAGTGTTGCATCCCTGCTTTGCTGGAGAATTAGCACTGTGTATCTTGCACTGGAATAAGGTAAGAGAAACCCAAGTAAGACGGTAGATGTTGCAAGAGGGCATCAGAGGGCAGACACACTGAAACCATAATCACAGAAAACTAGTCAATCTAATCACACTAGGACCACAGCCTTGTCTAACTCAGTGAAACTAAGCCATGCCCGTGGGGCTACCCAAGATGGGTGAGTCATGGTGGAGAGGTCTGACAGAATGTGGTCCACTGGAGAAGGGAATGGCAAACCACTTCAGTATTCTTGCCTTGAGAACCCCATAAACAGTATGAAAAGGCAAACTGATAGGATACTGAAAGAGGTCAGTAGGTTCCCAATATGCTACTGGAGATCAGTGGGAAAATAACTCCAGAAAGAATGAAAGGATGGAGCCAAAGTAAAAACAATACCCAGTTGTGGATGTGGCTGGTAATAGAAACAAGGTCTGATTCTGTAAAGAGTAATATTGCATAGGAACCTGGAATATCAGGTCCATGAATCAAGGCAAATTGGAAGTGGTCAAACAAGAGATGACAAGAGTGAATGTTGACATTCTAGTAATCAGTGAACTCAAATGGACTGGAATGCGTGAATTTAACTCGAATGACCATTATATCTACTACTGCATGCAGGAATCCATTAGAAGAAATAGGGTAGCCATCATGGTCAACAAAAGAGTCTGAAATGCAGTACTTGGATGCAATCTGAAAAACAACACAATGATCTCTGTTCATTTCCAAGGCCAACCATTCAATATTATAGTAATCCAAGTCTATGCCCAACCAGTAATGCTGAAGAAGCTGAAGTTGAATGGTTTTATGAAGACCTACAAGATCTTTTAGAACTAACACCCAAAAAAAGATGTCTTTTTCATTTTAGGGGACTGAAATGCAAAAGTAGGAAGTCAAGAAAAGGCTGGAGTAACAGGCAAAATTGGCCTTGAAATATGGAATGAAGCAGGGCAAAGGCTAATAGAATTTGGCCAAGAAAATGCACTGGTCATAGCAAAAAACCTCTTCCAACAACACAAGAGAAGACTCTACACATGGACATCACCAGATGGTCAACACCGAAATCAGATTGATTATATTCTTTGCAGCCAAAGATGGAGAAGCTCTATACAGTCAACAAAAACAAGACCAGGATCTGACTGTAGCTCAGATCATGAACTCCTTATGGCCAAATTCAGACTTAAATTGAAGACAGGAGGAAAAACCACTAGACCATTCAGGTATGACCTGAATGAACTCCCTTATGATTATACAGTGGAAGTGAGAAATAGATTTAAGGGACTAGATCTGATAGACTGCCTGATGAACTATGGACGGAGGTTCGTGACATTGTACAGGAGACAGGGACCAAGATCATTCCCAAGAAAAAGAAGGGCAAAAAAGCAAAATGGCTGTCTGGGGAGGCCTTACAAATAGCTGTGAAAAGAAGAGAAGTGAAAAGTAAAGGAGAAAAGGAAAGATATAAGCATCTGAATGCAGAGTTCCAAAGAATAGCAAGAACAGATAAGAAAGCCTTCCTCAGCGATCAATGCAAAGAAATAGAGGAAAACAACAGAATGGGAAAGACTAGAGATCTCTTCAAGAAAATTAGAGATACCAAGGGAACATTTCATGCAAAGATGGGCTCGATAAAGGACAGAAATGGTATGGACCTAACAGAAGCAGAAGAAATTAAGAAGAGGTGGCAAGAATACACAGAAGAACTGTACAAAAAAGATTTTCACGACCCAGATAATCACAATGGTGTGATCACTCACCTAGAGCCAGACATCCTGGAATGTGAAATCAAGTCGGCCTTAGAAATCATCACTACGAACAAAGCTAGTGGAGGTGATAGAATTCCAGTTGAGCTATTTCAAATCCTGAAAGATGATGCTGTGAAAGTGCTGCATTCAATATGCCAGCAAATTTGGAAAACTCAGCAGTGGCCACAGGACTGGAAAAGGTCAGTTTTCATTCCAATCCCAAAGAAAGGCAATGCCAAAGAATGCTCAAAGTACCACACAATCGCACTCATTTCACACACTAGTAAAGTAATGCTCAAAATTCTCCAATCCAGGCTTCAGCAATACATGAACTGTGAACTTCCACATGTCCAAGCTGCTTTTAGAAAAGTCAGAGGAACCAGAGATCAAATTGCCAACTTCCGCTGGATCATGGAAAAAGCAAGAGAGTTCAAGAAAAAACATCTATTTCTGCTTTATTGACTATGCCAAAGCATTTGACTGTGTGGATCACAATAAACTGGAAAATTCTGAAAGAGATGGGAATACCAGACCACCTGACCTGCCTCTTGAGAAACCCATATGCAGGTCATGGAGCAACTGTTAGAACTGGACATGGAACAACAGACTGGTTCCAAATAGGAAAAGGAGTACATCACAGCTGTATATTGTCACCCTGATTATTTAACTTATATGCAGAGTACATCCTGAGAAATGCTGGACTGGAAGAATCACAAGCTGGAATCAAGATTGCCAGGAGAAATATCAATAACCTCAGATATGCAGATGACACCACCCTTATGGCAGAATGTTAAGAAGAACTAAAAAGCCTCTTGATGACTGTGAAAGTGGACAGTGAAAAAGTTGGCTTAAAGCTCAACATTCAGAAAATGAAAATCATGGCATCCAGTCCCATTACTTCATTGGAAATAGATGGGGAAAGAGTGGAAACAGTGTCAGACTTTATTTTGGGGGGCTCCAAAATCACTGCAGATGGTGACTGCAGCCATGAAATTAAAATGCACTTACTCCTTGGAAGGAAAGTTATGACCAACCTAGACAGCATATTGAAAAGCAGAGACATTACTTTGCCAACAAAGGTCCGTCCAGTCAAGGCTATGGTTTTTCCTGTAGTCATGTATGGATGTGAGATTTGGACTTGTGAAGAAAGCTGCGTGACGAAGAATTGATGCTTTTGAACTGTGGTGTTGGAGAAGACTCTTGAGAGTCCCTTGGACTGCCAGGCGATCTAACCAGTCCATTCTGTAGGAGATCAGCCCTGGGATTTCTTTGGAAGGAATTATGCGAGATCTGAAAGTCCAGTATTTTGGCCACCTCATTCAAAGTGTTGACTCATTGGAAAAGACTGTGATGCTGCTAGGGATTTGAGGCAGGAGGAGAAGGGGACGACAGAGGATGAGATGGCTGGATGGCATCACTGACTCGATGGACGTGAGTCTGAGTGAACTCCGGAAGTTGATGATGGACAGGGAGGCCTGGCGTGCTCCAATTTATGGGGTCGCAAAGAGTAGGACATGACTGAGCAACTGAACTGAACTGAACTAAGGAGGAGTTTGGTTTCAGTGTAGGTAAGGAGACTTTTGGGTTGGCTCTTGTCTATTAAAGTTCCTTGGATTCAAGGGTTCTCTGATATTCTATGGTTTTGGAGTTAAACTTCCTGCCTCTGGCTTTCAGTCCTTCACAGACAGTAGCTTCAAGTCTTTTCCGTCATAAAGCACAGAAGATAAAACCCCTAGCTTAATGGTGAAATAATTTTCCACAGCCCTGTGCACCAAGAGAGATTCACAATTATGTAGAGGAGAGAAGAGGGAGGAAGGAGATAGAGGTGACATGAAGGAGAAAAGGGAGAGTCAAAGGGGAAGAGAGCAATCAAGCCAGTAACCAAGTCCCTGAGTGAAAATAAGTACTGAAGGTTAGATTCTGAAAGGTACAAAATTGATAACAAATATCAAAAAGCAAACATTAAAAACCTAGAAAATTGGTTATACTTTGAAAAATAAAATCTAAAAAATACATAACAAAGCCAATAACAAAAATTAAATATATATATATATATATATATATATATATATAATTTATTTTAAAAAATAGGTTTTTTTGGAAAGGTAATAGTAGGCTATAAAAATGAAAGTGAAAAGGGTAATAAATTGCTAAATTAAATATATATTTAATATCACTATTTTAAAAATAGTGGTAATAGTAAAATTATATCTAGGACTTTCTCTGAAGCAGTTGTGGGCAGTGTGAGTTCAGTTCAGGGCCAGATAGTCCCTTTTCCCGGCTTGTACTTGTTCTCAAGGTTTATAGGTGTCACTCAAATGCACAGTCTCACTATTAATTTCAGGGTTTTAATCTGCAATTAAAACTTCCAGATCGGTTCCCCCTTCTTTGTTTATCCTGGCTGTCTTTGTCTGCAATTCTCTTCAGTGTCTAAATTCCCCCCAGACACAAGGGGGTGAAGGTGGTCACTTATTTAGTCTCACCTGTTCATTGTGTCGTGGGGATGGGTGGATGCTGCAAACAAATACCACTGTCATGTGTGGAGATTGCTCACAGTGAATTGATCACACTGGGTTTTCCACAGCCCAAAGTGGCATACACTTCCCTGGTCCACACTGTCCAGGGTCCAGGGTGCTCTGCAAGGGCCCTGTCCCAAGTGGCCCTGCGTTTCATGCACTTACCAGGTGTAAGCCACTCAGGTTCTCAGGTATTCCACAGGGGCACAGACCCATATGGGCTGTGCGTTTTGTGCTTTTCCCAGGTCCATGCAGCCCAGGTGACTGGGTGCTTGGCAAGCACATAGTCCCAGATGGTCAGTGTGTCTTATTCACCTCCCCAGTCCTGGACACTCAGTTTCCCGGGTGCTCTGTGAATGCACTGTCCCAGGTGTGTCGTGTGTCTCCTCTGGGGAGATGATCTCAGTCTATGACACTTCTGGCAGATGTCAACCATCCAGGATCCAAAAAAGATATGGTTAGCAACTGGGAACTTGCTCACAGTTTGGTGGAAGATGCCATCTCTGGTGCCAAGATTGCAGCAGCCCCTTGCCTTCCAGCTCTGTCTGTCGCATGCCTGCCTCTCTGCCTCTGGGGATGGAGGGCCCTGTATGGCAACTGGCTTGTGCTCCTTTGGTATTTGCTCAATCCTTTGTTCTGTGAGTGTGCCAGGGGTCACTGTGCAGTATTCCAGCCTTTGGTGAGAAAGGTCTTTTTTTGTCTCACTGGTGATTCCAAGGTTTGAGTTGTTATCTTACATTAGTTCCCTCAGATTGTCCTCAGGGCTTTCAGGCATGGTCCTTACTCTAAGGACTGATCATGCAGTTCACACACCCTGAAGAGCCCCTACTCACTGGTGGTGGATGTGAGCATCTGTGACATTTCTCCATCTCCCCTTGTAGTTGACATTAGGCACATTGTGTGTGTGTGTGTGTGTGTGTGTGTGTGTGTGTGTGTGTGTTTTCCTCCCGGTTATGTTGCCCTCTGAGATTCCAAAACTCCCCGCAGACATGCCTGTGAGAGGGTTTCCTACCATAAAGAAATTTCTCCTCCTTCATGACTCCCTACCCAGGATGTATCTTCATCCCTAAATCTTTTGTCTCATTTTTTGTCTTTTATATTTTGTCCTACCTCCTTTTGAAAAGATTGGGCTGCCTCTCTGGGTGCTTGGTGTCTTTCACCAGCATTCAGAAGTTGTTTTGTGGAAGTTGCTCAATATTCAAATGATCTTTTGATTAATTTGAGGATGAGAAAGTGGTCTCCCCATCCTATCCCTGCACCATCTTGGGACCACCTCTTCATCCTTCTTCTTTACAGAAAATACTGGAGTTTTAGATGGTGAATTGGTGGGGAGCAATAGACCACAAGCAAGGGACTTGTAACAAAAATAAGACCAGGAGCTGACTGTGGCTCAGATCATGAACTCCTTCTTGAAAAATTCAGACTTAATTTGAAGAATTAAGGGAAAAACACTAGACCACTCAGGTATGAACTAAATCAAATCCCTTACAATTATACAGTGGAAGTGACAAATAGATTCAAGGGATTAGATTTGATAGACAGAAAGCCTGAGGAAATGTGGAAGGAAGTTAATAACATTGTACAGGAGGCAGTGACAAAAACTTCCACGAGAAAAGGAAATACAAAAAGGCAAAATGATTGTCTGAGGAGGCCTTACAAATAGCTGAGAAGAGAAGAAGCAAAAGGGAAAGGAGAGAAGCAAAGATATATCCACCTGAATGGATAATTCCAAAAAACAGCAAGTAGAGATGAAAAAGCCTTCTTAAATGAAAGAGAAATAGAGGAAAACAAAAGAATGGGAAAAACTAGAGATCTCTTCAAGAAAATTAGAGATGCCGAAGAAACATTTCATGCAAACATGGGCACAATAAAGGACAGAAATGGTATGGACCTAATAGAAGCAGAATATATTAAGAAGAGGTGGCAAAAATACACAGAAGGACTATTTAAAAAGACCTCAATGACCCAGATA
This sequence comes from Bos grunniens, assembly GCF_055505025.1. NCBI lineage: Eukaryota > Metazoa > Chordata > Mammalia > Artiodactyla > Bovidae > Bos > Bos grunniens. The sequence goes on from NC_141194.1 coordinate 70,612,778, forward strand.
ACCACAACTGTGTGATCACTCACCTAGACCCAGACGTCCTGGAGTGTGAAGTCAAGTAGCTTTAGGGAGCATCACTATGAAAAAAGCTAGTGGAGATGACGCAATTCCAGTTGAGCTATTGCAAATCCTAAAAGATGATGCTATTAGAGTGTTGCACTCCAGTTTTTTAAGGAATCTCCACACTGTTCTCCACAGTGGCTGTACTAGTTTGCATTCCCACCAACAGTGTAAGAGGGTTCCCTTTTCTCTACACCCTCTCCAGCATTTATTACTTGTAGACTTTTGGATTGCAGCCATTCTGACTGGTGTGAAATGGTACCTCATAGTGGTTTTGATTTGCATTTCTCTGATAATGAGTGATGTTGAGCATCTTTTCATGTGTTTGTTAGCCATCTGTATGTCTTCTTTGGAGAAATGTCTATTTAGATCTTTGGCCCAGCCACTATGGAGAACAGTGTGGAGATTCCTTAAAAAACTGGAAATAGAACTGTCTTATGATCCAGCAATCCCACTGCTGGGCATACACACTGAGGAAACCAGAAGGGAAAGAGACACGTGTACCCCAATGTTCATCGCAGCACTGTTTATAATAGCCAGGACATGGAAGCAACCTAGATGTCCATCAGCAGATGAATGGATAAGAAAGCTGTGGTACATATACACAATGGAGTATTACTCAGCCATTAAAAAGAATACATTTGAATCAGTTCTAATGAGGTGGATGAAACTGGAGCCTATTATACAGAGTGAAGTAAGCCAGAAGGAAAAACATAAATACAGTATACTAACGCATATATATGGAATTTAGAAAGATGGTAACGATAACCCTGTATACGAGACAGCAAAAGAGACACTGATGTATAGAACAGTCTTATGGACTCTGTGGGAGAGGGAGAGGGTGGGAAGATTTGGGAGAATGGCATTGAAACATGTGAAATGTCATGTATGAAACGAGATGCCAGTCCAGTTTCAATGCACGATGCTGGATGCTTGGGGCTGGTGCACTGGGACGGCCCAGGGGGATGGTATGGGGAGGGGGGAGGGAGGAGGGTTCAGGATGGGGAGCACGTGTATACCTGAAATTAAAAAAAAAAATTAAAAAATTAAAAAAATTAAATAAAAAAATGGAACCACCAAAAAAAAAAAAAAAACAGAGTGTTGCACTCAATATGCTGACAAATTTGGAAAACTCAGCAGAGGACACAGGACTGGAAAAGATCAGTTTTCATTTCAATCCCAAGGAAAGGCAATACCAAAGAATGTTCAAACTACCACACAATTTTACTCATCTTACATGTGAGCAAACTAATGCTCAAAATTCTCCAAGATAGGCTTCAACAGTATGTGAACCAAGAACTTCCAGATGTTGAAGTTAGATTTACAAAAGGCAGGGGCACCAGAGATCAAATTGCCAACTTCCATTAGATCATAGAAAAAGCAAAGTAATTCCAGAAAAACATCTACTTCTGGTTCATTGACTACACTAAAGCCTTTGACTGTGTGGATCACAACAAACTATGGAAAGTTCTTCAAGAGATGGGAATACCAGACCACCTTATCTGCCTCCTGATAAACCTTTATCCAGGTCAAGAATCAACAGTTAGAACCGGATGTGGAACAATGGACTGGTTCCAAATTGGGAAATGGCTATGTCAATTCTGTATATTTTCACCTTGATTATTTAACTTATATTCAGGGTACATCATGTGACATGCTGGACTGAATATAGCATAAGCTGGTGTCAAGTTTGCAGGGAGAAATATCAACAACGTCAGGTATGAATATTAAAAAGCAGAAACATTACTTTTCTCTCAAAGACCATATAGTCAAACCTATGTTTTTTCCACTAGTGATTTATAGATATAAGAGTTGGACCATAAGAAAGCTGAGCACTGAAGAATTGATGCTTTTGAACTGTGGTTTTGGAGAAGCATCTTGAGAGTCTTTTGGACTACAAGGATATCAAACCAGTCAATCCTAAGGGAAATAAGTCTTGAATAATCATTGGAAGGACTGATGCTAAAGCTGAAACTTCAATACTTTGGCTTCCTGATGTGAAGAACTGACTCATTGGAAAAGACCCTGATGCTGGGAAAGATTGGAGGCAGGAGGAGAAAAGGATGACAGAGGATATCGTTGGATGGCATCACTGACTCAATGGACATGAGTTGGAGCAAGCTGCAGGAGTTGGTGATGGACAGGGAAGTCAGGAGTGCTGCAGTCCATGGTGTCAGAAAGAGTTGGACATAACTGAGTGACTGAACCGAAGTGAACTGCAAGAACTTGTTTAAGAGGCTTCAGTCCTTCCCAAGCTTCTTTTTTGAGTGAGTGTCGATTCCAATTTGGAAAATGAATTGAGTCTCAGAGGACAATGACAACTGGTTTAGCTTGGTGTGCTTATCCAGGAGTCCCCTCGTCCCCCAGCTGGGTGTAAACTTTGTCTTCCCATAGTTTTTGGTCTCTTACTCTTGGAGAGGCCACAATGGGTTCCTCAGTGGCAACTATGATCTGTAGAGGTCTTGGGGCTGAAAAGCTTCCCACTATAAGGATGGTTCCCATGTTAGTAAGTATATCTCTTTCCAATAGGCCAGTAGGGCACTCAGGAACAACCAGGAACTGATGTGAAAATATCTTTCCATCCAAGCAGCAAAGAAGTGCTTGGGTGAATCTTTTTGTATCTGCTTTCCCTATAACACCTTAAAGTACAAGTTCAGGTACAAGTTGGTACAACTTCAGGGGGAGAAGGCTCCAGAGTAAGATGTCAGGACAGAGTAATTGGCCCCATTGTCAACGAAGAGATTATCAGACCTACCTGCCACATTCAGTTGCACCCTCAGCTCCAGCGCCATGATTGTTATCTGTAATGGGGGGCTGGCTGAAGCAGGCTGCATCAGTACTGTTTAACCATTGAGGGGGAAGGAAAACTTGAGGCTCTCAAGTCCTGAGGGCAGAGTGCTGTCCAATGTCCCAACTGATGGCATTTGTAGAAAACTGCTTGAGGAGGGTGGCCATGATTTGGACACTCTTTAGCCTGATGTCCCTCCTGTTTACAAATCCAGCATTTATATTATGCCTTGTCCTTTAAGAACTTGGGGTTTTCCATAGGGCATCTGTGGAGGGTGGCCAGGATCTGAGCATACCTAATTTCTTACCTTCTTTCCCTTCCCTGGGATTTGACTTCCCTCGTCTGTTCTCTGTTTTAGAAGATATTGATGGCTGTATGCACCATCTGATCTAAAGAGGCAGCAGGGTCCTACTACTGTATCTGTTGTAACTTTACCTTGATGTCTGATGTACATTGGGACAGGAATTTGTTCTTTAAAATCACCTGCCTCTCATAAGAGTCTAAGTCTAGATTGGAAACCTTTTGGAGTGCCTTCTTTTCCCCTTCCCAGGAAGGCAATGATGTTCTCATTGTGTTCCTGAGTAACTGCTGAGTAACCCAGACATAGATAATTACATTTTGTTGGGCTGCTTTTAGTCCTGTCTTTACACAGTTTAGAAAAATTGTCTCTTTCCCAAATATGCTCAGGGTCATAGTTGCAGCTGTGATCTGAGGAAGGGACTGAGTTTTCCCCCACCAGATATTAATCACTTGATATGTGAAGCTCCATAGCATACATTTGGGCTTCTTTTAAGACCCTAATGTACTCAGGGTCATATAAGATTTGATTAAATATGACCATCATGTCTTTCCACGTCATGTCAAAAGCCAAAGTAAGGTGTTGGAACATATATGTATATTTGCCTGGATCCTCTGTATAGCTTCCCAGGCCTTGTTTGATCTGTCTTACTTCTAGGAGGGAGAAGGGCTTATGGACCTGGGTTGGTCCAAATTATACCCCAGTTTCAACCAAGAGACATATTCTGGCTGGCTTTTGTGCAAAACCTTACTTGGTTATCTGGATCTAACACCATTGGCCTAGTAGGCTCATTTTTAGGGTATACATTAATCCCATATTTAAGGCATATTCCCTTCATGTCCCTTATTTGGACAAAAGTTGGACATAGGGGACCTCTGATCATTTCCCCTGCTTTTTGAAGAACAGTTCTAGCTGTAGGATGGTAGTGTAATTTACACTCCCATTCTTGGACTGATGTTCCCCATCCAGCAGAGGGTATTGTGGTCATGTGGTATTACAAAAGAATCACAAGCTCTTCTTCCCCTTAGAATCTGAGAGTTCAACAGCTCCCAGTTGTTAAGGATGCATCTCAAGGGTGTAGTGGATTTGTTATTTCCCATCTGTGAAATAACAGTGATGACAGGAAAAAGAGAAAAAAATTAGTAGACCTTTTTCTATTCTCACAAGTGAGCTTCTCTAGAGAGAGTATTTTTGACATTTATCCTTCCCAGCACTGCAGCATCCTGAGAGTTGAATGCCCCGGGTCAGGATGTGGATCCTCAAGCAGGTTAAAGCAGGTCAACGTCCTGAGGACCAGATGCCTGGGGAGGTCAAAGCACCTGAGAACCAGAACCTGAGCAGGTTCAGGATTTGAACCTCTGGAGAACCAGACCCAAAACAGGTAAAGCTCCCAAGATCCCCAGCTACTGATGGATCCCCAAGCAGGCTGAAGCAGGTCGACCTCCCAAGAACCAGATATTGAGCAGGCCTAGCTCCCAGGACCCCCAGCTACTTGACTGGAGTTGGGCATTCATAGATCTCCAGTGGCTAGTTCTGGGTGGGATTTTTTTCCCTAAGTAGGGGTGTCAGATGGGGTCTGAAAGGAAGAAGTCATCAAGGTTGTTGGTAGTTCAGTTCGGTTCAGTTCAGTCACTCAGTCGTGTCTGACTCTTTGTGACCCCATGAATCACAGCACGCCAGGCCTCCCTGTTCATCACCAATTCCCGGAGTTCACTCAAACTCATGTCCATTGAGTTGGTGATGCCATCCAGTCATTTCGTCCTCTGTTGTCCCCTTCTCCTCCTGCCCCCAATCCCTCCCAGCATCAGGGTCTTTTCCAATGAGTCAACACTTCGCATGAGGTGGCCAAAGTATTGGAGTTTCAGCTTTAGCATCAGTCCTTCCAATGAACACCTAGGACTGATCTCCCTTAGGATGGACTGGTTGGTTCTCCTTCCAGTCCAAGGGACTCTTAAGAGTCTTTTCCAACACCACAGTTCAAAAGCATCAATTCTTCGGTGCTCAGCTTTCTTCACAAGTCCAAATCTCACATCCATACATGACCACTGGAAAAATCATAGCCTTGACTAGACGGACCTTTGTTGGCAAAGTAATGTCTCTTGTTTTCAATATGCTATCTAAGTTGGTCATAACTTTCCTTCCAAGGAGTAAGCGTCTTTTAATTTCATGGCTGCAGTCACCATCTGTAGTGATTTTAGAGCCCCCCAAAATAAAGTCTGACACTGTTTCCACTGTTTCCCCATCTATTTCCCATGAAGTGATGGGACCAGATGCCATGATCTTCCTTTTCTGAATGTTGAGCTTTAAGCCAACTTTTTCACTCTCCTCTTTCACTTTCATCTAGAGGCTTTTTAGTTCCTCTTCACTTTCTGCCTAAGGGTGGTGTCATCTGCATATCTGAGGTTATTGATATTTCTCCCGGCAACCTTGATTCCAGCTTGTGCTTCTTCCAGCCCAGCATTTCTCATGTTGTACTCTGTATATAAGATGAATAAGCAGGGTGACCCACCCTAAATGGGAATATAAAGAAATTAAAGCCTCTGCCTTTAGACTGAGAACCTGACGAAACAATCATCAGTTTCCCCAGTCACCCGTAGTAACGGTAAAAGTGTCCTGATGGTGTACTGGGTGGAGCCTCACCAAAACTGAGACTGAAGACTCCAGAGATAGAACTGTATTAGTTAAACTCACAAGAAGCTTAAGCTGGACAAGCCAATTTCTTTAGAACCATCAGAGATCTCATCGTTTTCCAGCTTGAATTTAAAATAGCATCTTTTTTTTTTTTCCTTTACTTAGGGAAACTGCAGATGAATCAGGCAGTTCCAGAGAAATCAGGCAGAATAGTTACACTGCAAAGACAAAGAAAATGCAGGCCCTGAATCTCTAGAGGGATTGTGGACTATCTATAAATTTCCCTCTAGAGAGTCAGCTGCAACACTGTGGGCCCAGACAGAGCTTGTGAAAGGAGCACACCTTCCAGAAACAGGAAGCTGATGACCTACCCAATACTTTGCAGAGAGTAACATCAAGGAGTTGAAAAGTCTATGTGGTTATTTTGTAGCATATCTGTGAGCTCTCCTGGGTGTGTCTGGGATGGAATTTAGAGATCAGCTTTAACCCCTTTCAGCCAGCTCACCCCCTGGCTCATGCCTAAATTCTTACCTAAAAGAAGCAACCTAGATGTACATTGACAGATAAACAGATAAAGAAGTTGTGGTGCATTTATAGAATAGAATATTACTCAACCATAAAAAAGAATTAATTTGAGTTAGGGGTAGTGAGGTGAATGAAACTTGAGTTTCTTTTACAGAGTGAAGAAAGTCACAAAGAGAAAAAGAATGCTGTATATTAACTCATATATCTGGAATCACGTCAGAAACTAGAAAAATGGTACTGATGAACCTGGCAGAGAAAAGACTTGTGGACACAACACGGGAAGGTGAAGTTGGGACTAATTGAGAAAGTAATATTGACATATATACAATTACCGTGTGTAAAATAGATAGTGGAAAGTTGTTAAATAACACAGGGAGCCCTTCTGGGCACTCTGTGATGAACAAGAGGGTGGGGATCACAGGAAAGGAGGCAGTCTCATGAGGGAATGGATATATACATACATATATATATATATATATATATATATATATATATATACACACACACACACAAAAACACACACAGAGACAGATAATATATATAATATATTAATATATATAATTATGACTGATTCCACTGTTGTATGGCAAAAAAAAAAAGATGAACTTGTAATTTTCCATCAAGCAAAATTTGCAGCACATTTTATCATTTTTTTAAATCAATCACAAATAAACAATCTAACCCTACACCCAAAGGAAATAGAAAAGAAAAAGAATAAACTAAACCAAAAGTTAGCAGAAGTAAAGAAATCATAAGTATCAGAGTAAAAATATGGAAAGATAAGCAAAAATTAGTGAAAATGAAAGCTTTTTCCTTGCAAAGATAAAATTAATAACCTTTAGCTATATTCATTAAGAAAAGAGAGAACTCAAATCAATGAAATCAGAAACTAATCTATGTAGCTGAATAATATTATAGTGGAAACCTTTCAGATAAGATCAGATCAGATCAGTCGTTCAGTCATGTCAGACTCTTTGTGACCCCGTGAATCACAGAAAGCCAGGCCTCCCTGTCCATCACCAACTCCCAGAGTTCACTCAGACTCATGTCCATCGAGTCAGTGATGCCATCCAGCCATCTCATCCTCTGTCGCCCCCTTCTCCTCTTGGCCACAATCCTTCCCAGCATCAGAGTCTTTTCCAATGAGGCAACTCTTTGCATGAGGTGGCCAAAGTACTGGAGTTTCAGCTTTAGCATCATTCCTTCCAAAGAAATCCCAGGGCTGATCTCCTTCAGAATGGACTGGTTGGATCTCCTTGCAGTCCAAGGGACTCTCAAGAGTCCTCTCCAACACCACAGTTCAAAAGCATCAATTCTTTGGTTCTCAGCTTTCTTCACAGTCCAACTCTCACATCCATACATGACCACAGGAAAAACCATAGCCTTGACTGGATGGACCTTTGTTGGCAAAGTAATGTCTCTACTTTTGAATATGCTATCTAGGTTGGTCATAACTTTCCTTCCAAGGAGTAAGCGTCTTTTAATTTCATGCAGTCACCATCTGCAGTGATTTTGGAGCCCAGAAAAATAAAGTCTGACACTGTTTCCACTGTTTCCTCATCTATTTCCCATGAAGTGATGGGACCGGATGCCATGACCTTCGTTTTCTGAATGTTGAGCTTTAAGCCAACTTTTTCACTCCTCTCTTTCAATTTCATCAAGAGGCTTTTGAATTCCTCTTCACTTTCTGCCATAAGGGTGGTGTCATCTGCATATCTGAGGTGACTGATATTTCTCCTGGCAATCTTGATTCCAGCTTGTGTTTCTTCCAGTCCAGCATTTCTCATGATGTACTCTGCATATAAGTTAAATAAACAGGGTGACAGTATACAGCCTTGACATACTCATTTTCCTATTTGGAACCAGTCTGTTGCTCCATGTCCAGTTCTAACTGTTGCTTCCTGACTGGCATACAAATTTCTCAAGAGGCAGATCAGTCAGTCTGGTATTCCCATCTCTTGAAGAATTTTCAACAGTGTATTGTGATCCACACAGTCAAAGGCTTTGGCATAGTCAATAAAGCACAAATAGATGTTTTTCTGGAACTCTCTTGCTTTTTCCATGATCCAGCGGATGTTGGCTATTTGATCTCTGGTTCCTCTGCCTTTTCTAAAACCGGCTTGAACATCAGGAAGTTCAAAGTTCACATATTGCTGAAGCCTATCTTGGAGAAATTTGAGCATTATTTTACTAGAGTGTGAGATGAGTGCAATTGTGCAGTAGTTTGAGCATTCCTTGTCATTGCCTTTCTTTGGGATTGGAATGAAAACTGGCCTTTTCCAGTCCTGTGGCCATTGCTGAGTTTTCCAAATTTGCTGGCATATTGAGTGCAGCACTTTCACAGCATCATCTTTCAGGATTTGAAATAGCTCAACTGGAATTCCATCACCTCCACTAACTTTGTTCGTAGTGATGCTTTCTAAGGCCCACTTGACTTCACATTCCAGGATGTCTGGCTCTAGGTCAGTGATCACACCATCGTGCTTATCTGGATCGTGAAGATCTTTTTTTTTTTTTTTTTTTAATTTTATTTTATTTTTAAACTTTACAATATTGTATTAGTTTTGCCAAATATCGAAATGAATCCGCCACAGGTATACCCGCGTTCCCCATCCTAAACCCTCCTCCCTCCTCCCTCCCCTACCCTCCCTCTGGGTCGTCCCAGTGCACCAGCCCCAAGCATCCAGTACCATGCATCGAACCTGGACTGGCGACTCGTTTCATACTTTTTTGTACAGTTCTTCTGTGTATTATTGCCATCTCTTCTTAATATCTTCTGCTTCTGTTAGGTCCATACCATTTCTGTCCTTTATCAAGTGCATCTCTGCATGAAATGTTCCTTTAGTGTCTCTGATTTTCTTGAAGAGATCTCTAGTCCTTCCCATTCTGTTGTTTTCCTCTATTTCTTTGCATTGATCGCTGAAGAAGGCTTTCTTATCTCTTCTTGCTATTCTTTGGAACTCTGCATTCAGATGCTTATATCTTTCCTTTTCTCCTTTGCTTTTTACTTCTCTTTTTTCACAGCTATTTGTAAGGCCTCCCCAGACAGCCATTTTGCTTTTTTGCATTTCTTTTCCATATGGATGGTCTTGATCTCTGTCTCTTGTACAATGTCACAAACCTCATTCCACAGTTCATCAGGCACTCTGTCTATCAGATCTAGTCCCTTAAATCTATTTCTCACTTCCACTGTATAATCATAAGGGATTTGATTTAGGTCATACCTGAATGGTCTAGTGATTTTCCCTACTTTCTTCAATTTAAGCGTGAATTTGGCAATAAGAAGTTCATAGTCTGAGCCACAGTCAGCTTCTGGTCTTGTTTTTGCTGACTGTATAGAGCTTCTCCATCTTTGGCTGCAAAGAATATAATCAATCTGATTTCAGTGTTGACCATCTGGTGATGTCCATGTATAGTCTTCTCTTGTGTTGTTGGAAGAGGGTGTTTGTTATGACCAGTGCATTTTCTTGGCAAAACTATTATTCTTTGCCCTGCTTCATTCTGTATTCCAAGGCCAAATTTGCCTGTTACTCCAGCTGTTTCTTGACTTCCTACTTTTGCATTCCAGTCCCCTGTAATGAAAAAGACATCTCTTTTGGGTGTTAGTTCTAAAAGGTCTTCTAGGTCTTCATAGAACCATTCAACTTCAGCTTCTTCAGCATTACTGGTTGGGGCATAGACTTGGATTACTGTGATATTGAATAGTTTGCCTTGGAAACAAACAGAGATTATTCTGTCATTTTTGAGATTGCATCCAAGTACTGCGTTTTGGACTCTTTAATTGACCATGATGGCCACTCCATTTCTTCTGAGGGATTCCTGCCCGCAGTAGTAGGTATAATGGTCATCTGAGTTAAATTCACCCATTCCAGTCCATTTCAGTTTGCTGATTCTTAGAATGTCGACATTCACTCTTGCCATCTCTTGTTTGACCACTTCCAATTTGCCTTGATTCATGGACCTGACATTAACCATTTGTGATTGGAACAAGGTACAAAATTAGTTTCTGAGGTGTTAGTAATTTTCTATGTATTTTCTAAGTGTTCATTTTTAAATTTATTGAGCTGTATACTTACAATCTGTGAAATTTTTATTGAATCATAATATACATACCACATTCCAGAAGAACATTTAATAAAATAGAATCAACTCTAGAAGACAAAAATTTGCAGCAAACGGATTTGGAGGTTGTTATAATTGCCCAGGTAAGAGATAATGGTGCATAGATAAGAGTGACGAAAAGTAGGCATGAGTAGGTAGATGATACTTGACACAGAGCGAGAGAGAGAGAGAGATGGAGCAATAGAGAGATAGATAGATCTTAAAATAATAGTGCTGATCTAAATCACAAGAAGACATATTTATGCCATAGGCTACTAGCTTAGCTTCTATATGGTTACAAAACTGAATATAATCAAAGATTGGATCAACTTGCTGCCATTCTACCAACCACTGAACAAAAAATATACTTCCATCAGGTGAGTTAAATGCAGCAACACAACTAAATTAACCCACATTCATTTCCTACTTTGTTTTTAAATATTACTTCCCAGAAAGAGTCATCATCCCAGAAAAAAGATTTCATGCTGATGACCCTGGGATGTGTATCTATTGCCTCTTTACAGTCATCGGACCAGATGGTTATTTCCTACTTTTAAGCATTTGGAGTTGTTTATGAATCTGAATAAACTTTTCATGAGTGTAAGAAAGAATGATGAATTAAACTGACTTCAGCTTAAATCATTGCATATTTTTATTTCTTGAAATTAAAAAAAATAACAAATGTATCTATTAAACTATGTTTCTTTTCTAATATAGTCTTATAAAAGGCTTTTGGAAACCAGGATGACACTGGAGATAATTTTTCTGTACTATTTATTCTTTCTCTTTTAGCCACCTTGCATGCACCAGCTGCCCAGAAAATCGAGTGGAAGTACAGGTTGGCAGCTGCCAAGACGATATGATGCACTGAGAAGTCACACCTGTCCACAGCCTCCTAGGTAACATTCAGGAACTTAAGCTTGGCTCGGAGGTGGCTCAAGCAGCACAGCAGGCTCAGTGTTTGTGTAGTGTCTGAGAAGGGCAGCATGGCCAGGGGTGCTGGCCACACCATGGTGCCTTGGTTGGGGGTGTTGTGTCGCTGCACATGCTGCTAGGGCCAGCAGGAGAGACTTGTATTAAAAATCATTCTTGACAATTAAAGTTATTTTTCATAACTAAAACACTTGAAGGCAAAAGCAGGCAATTTCTTATTTTTATTTTCCTGATTTCCACTGTAAAAAAATGCTGATGGAAATTCATACCTATGTGTGGCATTTAAAATAAATTAATTGATATTAGTAAGTTAACTAAAACTACATACAGTTTTTATAACTTTAAAATTAAAACAAAAAATTAAATTAAATTAAAACTGTAAAATAATATCCAGTATTGAGAGAGTTACATTTAGGCAGGTTGGTAGAGAGTCCAGGGACCCTGAGAATGAGGAGGCAGAAAACATTTTTCCCGTTCTTTATACGTTATTTTGCCTTAGTCATGTAGGCCTCGTAAGCAATATCTCTTGCTCAAGAACATACTTTTTTTTAAGTTTAAGGTATATGTTGTTGGAGAAGGCCTGGGTAAAACTTCCACAGCCTTGTGTTCTGGGCTAACCCATTCTTTCTGACTAATCTTGTGCTGATGTCACCCCAGGATGTATGTTACTGGAAAGGGTTTGGACAAAATGCTCACAGCCTTGAGGCATTCCTTGTATCTGGGGAAACAGTGGAAACAGTGTCAGATTTTATTTTTCTGGGCTCCAAAATCACTACAGATGGTGACTGCAGCCATGAAATTAAAAGACGCTTACTCCTTGGAAGGAAAGTTATGACCAACCTAGATAGCATATTTAAAAGCAGAGACATTACTTTGCCAACAAAAGTTCGTCTAGTCAAGGCTATGGTTTTTCCTGTGGTCACGTATGGATGTGAGAGTTGGACTGTGAAGAAGGCTGAGCACTGAAGAATTGATTCTTTTGAACTGTGGTGTTGGAGAAGACTCTTGAGAGTCCCTTGGACTGCAAGGAGATCCAACCAGTCCATTCTGAAGGAGATTAGCCCTGGGATTTCTTTGGAAGGAATGATGCTAAAGCTGAAAGTCCAGTACTTTGGCCACCTCATGCGAAGAACTGACTCATTGGAAAAGACTCTGATGCTGGGAGGGATTGGTGGCAAGAGGAGAAGGGGGCGACAGAGGATGAGATGGCTGGATGGCATCACTGACTCGATGGACCTGAGTCTGAGTGAACTCCGGGAGTTGGTGATGGATAGAGAGGCCTGGCGTGCTGCTATTCATGGGGTCGCAAAGAGTCAGACACGACTGAGCGACTGATCTGATCTGATCTGAGCAGCTAGCAGAAAAGTATATAAGGCTTTGTTCAATCTAGTGATGTGGGTACTTTCTACCCTCTTCTGATGTCTATGTCAAAAGCTTTTTCTATCGCTTTCACTTTAATAAAATCTACACAAAACTCTGAGTGACTGAGACTGTCTTTGTCCCTGGAGTTAAATCTTCTCCTTCAGAGACCATGAATCTGGTGACACCATTCACTGTCTACTGTAAACTATCAGTATGTCTAAGGGATGCTTTCAAAAGTACAGATATACTCAGTTTTAAAGAAGAAGCTCATGAGGTGTTCACTCAGATATGGAGAATATATAGTTTTTACAGTGTTGACATAACCCCTTAAATAATCATTTTTGAAAGATGTCAGTTCGTGTATCTGTTTAAAGCTTTTTATTTTGGCAGTTTTCATAATATATGAAAAATTATAACAATTTTTCTTAATTTTTGAAAGCTATTTTTTAAATTTTATTTTATTTTTAAACTTTACAATATTGTATTAGTTTTGCCAAATATTGAAATGAATCCACCACAGGTATACCTGTGTTCCCCATCCTGAACCCTCCTCCCTCCCAATACCCTCACTCTGGGTCGTCCCAGTGCACCAGCCCCAAGCCTCCAGTGTCGTGCATCGAACCTGGACTGGCATCTTGTTTCATACATGATATTATACAAGTTACAATGCCATTCTCCCAAATATCCCCACCCTCTCCCTCTCCCACAGAGTCCATAAGACTGATCTATACATCAGTGTCTCTTTTGCTGTCTCGTACACAGGGTTATTGTTACCATCTTCCTAAATTCCATATATATGCGTTAGTATACTGTATTGGTGTTTTTCTTTCTGGCTTACTTCACTCTGTGTAATAGATTCCAGTTTCATCCATCTCATTAGAACTGATTCAAATGTATTCTTTTTAATGGCTGAGTAATACTCCATTGTGTATATGTACCACAGCTTTCTTATCCATTCATCTGCTGATGGGCATCTAGGTTGCTTCCATGTCCTGGCTATTATAAACAGTGCTGCAATGAACATTGGGGTGCACGTGTCTCTTTCCCTTCTAATCAGAGTTATTTTAAAAGTATTTTTCAAGAACTAGATGAAAATATTCTTCAAAAATATGTCATTGGAAGCAACTTAAATGTTCATTAAGGAAGGAATGGAAAAAGAAACTGTGGTGTTTATATATATTGACATAGTACTTAGCCATAATAAAGAATGAAATCATGCCATCAACAGCAACATAGCTGGATCTAGAGGTTGTCATACTAAGTGAAGTAAGTCAGACAGAAAAAGACAAATATCACATGATATTGCTTATGTGTAGAATGTAAAAAAAAAAAAAATCTGATACAATAAACCTATTTACAGAACAAAAGAGTCACAAATGTAGGAGGAAAATACCTATGATGGCCAAGAGGTAAATGGAGGGACAGACAAACTGGGAGATTGGGATTGACATATACATGCTACTATATATAAAATAGATAACTAATAAGAACCTACTGTATAGCACAAGGAACTCTACCCAATACTCTACAATGACCTGTAAGGGATGGTAACGATAATCCTGTATGCGAAACAGCAAAAGAGACACAGATGTATAGAACAGTCTTCTGGACTCTGTGGGAGAGGGCGAGGATAGGATGATTTGGGAGAATGACATTGAAACATGTATAATATCATATAGGATGCTCGGGGCTGGTGCACTGGGATGACCCAGAGGGATGGTATGGGGAAGGAGGTGGGAGGTGATGGGGAAAATGTGTACACCTGTGGAGGATTCATGTTGATGAATGGCAAAACCAATACAATATTGTAAAGTAATTAGCCTCCAATTAAAATTAATAAATTTATATTAAAAATAAAAATGGTGGATCACTGATACCTGATTCACTTAGTTGTACAGCAGAAACTAACACACACTGTAAATCAAGTACACTCCAACAAAATTTGTTTAAAAATACATCTTATTGTTCTTTACTCCTTTCTCCTTGTTTAGTCCTTTTCAGTCTTCATTTTCCCTCCCCTACATTTTTATGAACATAAGTAATGAAAATGAGTATTGTAGCAAAGGGCAACAAAACAGGTAATCTCAGCATACAGTAATGATATCCAATATAGTAGATGTGTAAATGAGAATAATTTGTATGTATTAGAGAGGTTTATTTGCCCTCTATCCTATGAATGAAAAAGAAATGTACAGGTTTTTAGAATTTGTCTACTTTATGTTATTTTCCAGCTTCTGTCATACTTTGCATCTTCTTTTACCACCAGGACAGCAAGGAGATCCAATCAGTCCATCCTAAAGGCAATCAGTTCTGAATATTCATTGGAAGGACTGGTGCTGAAGCTGAAACTCCAATACTTTGGCCACCTTATGTGAAGAACTGATTCATTGGAAAAGACCCTGATCCTGGGAATTATTGTAGGCAGGAGGAGAAGGAAATAGTTGGATGGCATTACCAACTCAATGGACATGACTTTGAGTAAGCTCCGGGAGTTGGTGATGGACAAGGAAGCCTGGCATGCTGCAGTCTATGGGGTCGCAAAGAGTCAGAGATGACTGAGTGACTGCACTGAACCTTCAGAACAATGAAAGTAGTAGAAAACAGGGGCAACCCCATTTTATAGAAATAGAGAAGCAAAATGGGAAAGAAGGTCTTGCTAACCCTGCAACATGAAAAGCAAAAAGTTTGCCAGATGAAAAATCCCCAAATGACACAAACCGTATACCTTTAATATTCTTAGTTTTTAAGAAAGCTGTTTATTACAATAGTACCCTGAGATTTTTGAGAGAAATATGAAAAAAAGCATTGCAGTCAATGAGAAAGAAAATAACCAAAAGGATTTATAATTTTTATTTAAGTTAATCTCATGAAACCTATCTGTTTTGGCCTCTTAAATCGTGTATTGTCTTTTGTGTTTGAAAAATGATTCGAACTACATCCAGAGTCTCTGAATTTGGACCACTGTTCCTGGAAATGCCTAAGTTATGCCTTTGTTTTTCTTCTTGCCTCCATTTCTGATCAGAAACCATTAATATCTACAGAGAGCAATGATTTCTATTTGAGTGTTGCTTGAAGCAACTACAGTCTTCCACTCCAGCTGTTCTCTTCATGAAAAATGTTACATAACCTATCCACAGAAATGAGGTAATGATCAAAAAAAAAAAAAAGGCAAAAGGCTTTGGAAACTTTAAGATTATTGCCAGTCTGTACCATGATTATACCATTAATAATCTTTATGCTTATTTTCTGTTCTGCTTCACTTTGGCCCAATTTCGCTTTAATAATTAGAACACTGTTGCTCACTGCAGTCCTAGTGAGTTATTTGAAATTTGGGGAACTATTAAAGGTCCACAAAAGCTGCATGTATCCTTTTCAAATCATCTGATGCATTGTGCCCATATCAGTATATCTTTATTCAAAATAACTCAAAATATTTCAAATTCAACATCTTCTTCCAACTCCCACTATCACAGACCTTGTCTAGGATCACATACTGCCTATCTCACTACCTTCTTCTCTCCAACCCATTCTATATTAACACAATAATAGTGGTAGACTTTAACATCTCACTCACATCAATAGACAGATCATCCAGACAGAATATTAATAAGGATACTTAAGCTTTAAATGATATATTGGACCAGGTGGATGTAAAAAAATATCTATAGGACACTGTTTTTGTAGGCAAAAACAGTAGATTTCACTTTTACTCAAGTTCACATGGAACATTCTCCAGAATTGATCATATCTTCAATCACAAATCAAGCCATTGTAAATTTAGCAAACATGGACACAATAAAGGACAGAATGCCAAGGACCTAACAGAAGTAGAAGATTAAATAGAGGTGGCAAAAAAAAAATGTAGACAAACTGTACAAAAAAGTACCTAATGATCCAGATAATCAAGATAGTGTAGTCACTCACCCAGAACCAGACATCCTGGACTATGAAGTCAAGTGGACCTTAGGAAGTGTTACTATGAACTAATTTAGTGGAGGTGACAGAATTCCAGCTGAGCTGTTGAAAACCTTGACAGATGATGCTGTTAAAGTGCAGCACTCAATATGCCAGCAAATTTGGAAATATCAGCAATGGCCACAGGACAGGAAAATATTAGTTTTCAAATATTAGTTTCAAAGGATGTTCAAATTACTGTAAATTTGCACTCATTTCACATGCTAGCAAGATGATGCTCAAAATCCTTAAACTTCAGCAGTATGTGAACTGAGAACTTCTAGATGCAAAAGTTGGATTTAGAAAAGGCAAAGGAACCAGAGACCAAATTGCCAACATCCACTATATCATAGAAAAAGCAAGGGAATTAAAAAAAAAAAAAAGCATCCACATCTGCTTCATTGACTATGCTAAAGCTTTGACTGTGTGGATCACAACAAAATATAGGAAATTCTTAAAGAGATAGGAATACCAGACAACCTTACCTGTATCCTGAGGGATCTGTATGCAAGACAAGAAGAAAAAGAACTGGACATGAAACAATGGATTGGTTCAAAATTGGGAATGGAGTACATCAAGAATGTATACTGTCAATCTGCTTATGTAACTTATATGCAGCACACATCATGTGAAATTTTGGGCTAGGTGAATCACAAGCTGGAATCAAGAGTGCCTGGAGAAATATCAATAACTTCAGACATGCAGACAACACAACTTTAATGGCAGAAAGCAAAGAGGAACTAAAGAGCCTTTGATGAAGTTGAAAGAGGACAGTGAAAAATCTGGCTTAAAATTCAAATTTAAAAAATGAAGACCATGGCACCCAGTTCCATCACCTCATGGCAAATAGATGGGGAAAAAGTGGAAACAGTGAGAGACTTCATTTTCTTGGGCTCCAAAATTCTTTGGATGATGACTGCAGCCATGAAATTAAAAGACACTTGCTCCTTGGAAGGAAAACTATTACAAACCTGCTAAGTAACTTCAGTCGTGTCTGACTCTGTGCGACCCCATATACGGCAGCCCACCAGGCTCCCCTGTCCCTGGGATTCTCCAGGCAAGAACACTGGAGTGGGTTGCCATTTCCTTCTCCAATGCATGAAAGTGAAAATTGAAAGTGAAGTTGCTCAGTCGTGTCTGACCCTCAGCGATCCCATGGACTGCAGCCCTCCAGGCTCCTCCATCCATGGGATTTTCCAGGCAAAAGTACTGGAGTGGAGTGCCATTGCCTTCTCCGATTACAAACCTAGACAGTGTATTAAAAAACAGAGATATCACTTTGTCAACATAGGTCCGTATAGTTAAAGCTATGGTTTTCTTAGTAGTCATGTACAGATGTGAGAGTTGGATCATATATATGGAATTTAGAAAGATGGTAACAATAGCCCTGTGTACGAGACAGCAAAAGAGACACTGATGTATAGATCAGTCTTATGGACTTTGTGGGAGAGGGAGAGGGTGGGGAGATTTGGGAGAATAGCATTGAAACATTTATAATATCATGTATGAAACGAGTCACCAGTCCAGGTTCGATGCATGATACTGGATGCTTGGGGCTGGTGCACTGCGACGACCCAGAGGGAGGGTATGGGGAGGGAGGTGGGAGGAGGGTTCAGGATGGGGAACACAGGTATACCTGTGGTGGATTCATTTCAATATTTGGCAAAACTAATACAATATTGTAAAGTTTAAAAATAAAATAAAATTAAAAAAAATTAAAAAAAAAAAAAGAAGAAGGCTGGGCACTGAAGAATTGATGCTTTTGAACTGTGGTGCTGGTGAAGACTCTTGAGAGTCCCTTGGACTGTAAGGAGATCAAACCAGTCAATTCTAAAGGAAATCAACCTTGAATATTCATTGGAAGGACTAATGATAAAGCTTAAGCTCCAATACCTTGGCCATCTGATGTGAAGGGCCAACTCATTGGAAAAGACCCTGCTTCTGGGAAACATTGAGGGCAAGAGGAGAAGGGAGCAACAGAGGATGAGATGATTGGATGGCATCACTGTCTCCATGGACATGATGATCTTGGGCAAACTTGAGGAAATAGTGAATGACAGGGAGGCCTGACATGCTGCAAGTCATGGGGTCACAAAGAGTCAGACATGACTTCATGACTGAACAACAAATTTAAGAAAATTGAAATTGTATCAAGTATTTTTCTAATCATAATGCTATAAGATTAGATAATAACTACAGGGAAAAATTGTAAAAATCACAGACACATGGATGTTAAACAATATACTTCTGAATAACCAAGAGGTTACTGAAGAAATCAAAAATAAAATAAAAAGTACCTAGAAACAAATGACAATGAAAACATGGCAACTTAAAACCTATGGTATTAAAAGTAGTGGTAAGAAGGACTATAATAATACAAGTCTACCTCAAGAAGCATGAAAAGTTTGAAATAAACAACCTAACCTTACACCTCGGAGAAGGCAATGGCACTCCACTCCAGTACTCTTGCCTGGAAGATCCCATGAATGGAGGGGCCTGGTGGGCTGCAGTCCATGGGGCCGCTGGGAGTCAGACACGACTGAGCCACTTCACTTTATTTTTTACTTTCACGCATTGGAGAAGGAAATGGCAACCCACTCCAGTGTTCTTGCCTGGAGAATCCCAGGGACGGGGGAGCCTGGTGGGCTGCCGTCTATGGGGTCACACAGAGTTGGACACGACTGAAGTGACTTAGCAACAGCAGCAGTAGTAGCAGCAACCTTACACCTAAAGCAACTAGAAAAATAAGAATAAAAAACCCCTGATAATTAGTAAAATGCAAAAAAAAAATTGTAAAGTACAGAGGATAAATAAATGAAATAGAAATGAAGGAGACAATAGAAAATTTCAATAAAAGGTAGTTCTTGAGATGATAAAAAATGGCAAACCACTAGCCAGAATCATCAAGAAACAAAGGAGAATACTCAAACCAATAATATCTGCAATGAAAAATGAGACATTACAACAGAAAATACAGAAATGCAAAGAATCATAACAGATAAATATGAGAAACTATATATCAATAAAATGGACAAGCTGGAAGAATTGGGCAAATTCTTATAAAAGTATAACCTTCGAAGACTGAACTAGGAAGAAATAGAAAATATAAATAAACCAATCACAAACGTATTCAAAACTGTAATAAAAAGTCTTCCAACAAACAAAAGCCCAGGGCTAGAAGGCTTCATGGGAAAATTCTAACAAACATTTATAGAGCTAACACATATCCTGCTCAAACTCTTCCAAAAAATTGCAGAGAAAGGAAAACTCCCAATCTCATTTTATGAGACCACCATCGTCCTAATATCAAAACAAGACAAAAGTACCACCAAAAAATAAAATTACAGACCAATATCACTGATGAACATGCATGGAAAAATCCTTAAAAAAATTCTAGCAAACAGAATCCAACAACGCATTGAAAGGATCATGCACCATGATCAAGTGGAATTTATCCCAGGGATGCTTTAGTTTAAAAATGACTGTGCTCATCCGCTAGTCCTTTCTGACTATTTGTGGCCCAATGGATTGTAGCCTGCAAGGATCCTCTGTCCATGGAATTTTCCAGGCAAGAATACTGAAGCTAGTTACCATTTCTTACTCCAGGAGATTTTCTCTACCTAATGATCTAACACATGTCTCTTGTGTCTCCTGCATTGGCAGGTAGATTCTTTACCACCAGCACCTCCTAATCTCATTCTTCAGAGCAGCACTTTATCCTTTCCTCAATCCACTGTATCTAATGTAGGTCTCCAAACCATTCATTTAGTATTAACTTCCATATTTCATCCTCTTTATTTTCCACTATTTAAATTATTATGATGTGTATTTATGATATTATATATATATATATATATATATATATATATATATATATTGCTTTTCTCCAGCACTAGATATTAAATTCCATCAAGACAGAGATGTATCAGCCTTGGTCACTGTTGTGTATAGCACTGTTTCTGGCACATGGTTATCAATATTTGTTTTATAAAATAACAAACTTACTTTCAGACCACAATTATGAGTTAAACTTCAATAATTGAATTGTCACAATGATAAACCCTACATGTCCATTCTACTAGAAGCTGAAATTTTTGATGTACTGAGTTTTAAATTTTTAAACTTATTATTATGAAACCAGGAGATCAAACCAGTAAATCCTAAAGGAAACCAACCGTTACTATTCACTGGAAGCACTGACGCTGATACTCAAGCTCCAATACTTTGTTCACTTGATGCGAAGAGCCAACTCATTGGAAAAGACCCTGATGCTGGGAAAGACCGAAGGAAGAAGGAGAAGGGGATGATAGAGGATAAAATGGTTGGAAGGCATCACTGACTCAATAGATATGAGTTTGAATGGACTCTGGGAGATGGTGAAAGGCAGGGAAGCATGGTGTGCTTCAGTCCATGGAGTTGTGAATGTTGGACGTGACTGAGTGACTGAACAACAATTATGAACATTTGAAACATACAGAAACCTTGAAAATGAACAGACATCAATGTAAGGCTACACAGATCATGAAGAACCAGGAAAACATGACATCATCAAAGAAAGCTAATAAAGCTATAGGAAATGATGCATTGAAATGGAAATCTATGTAGTGTCTAAGAAAGTATTCAAAATAATTATTGCAAAGAAATCAGAGAGATATAAGAAAACACAGAGAGATATCTCAACAATATCAGGAAAACCACACCTGGACAAAATAATTATGACAAAGAGATGAAAAATTATTTTGAAAGGACATGCACAGACTGAAAGTGAGGGATGAAAAAGATGTTTTGTGCAAAAGAAAACTGGGGTAGCTATAATTATGCCAGAAAAAAATTTTAAAACTTCAATATCATGAAGCCATATATGGCAAGCCCACATCTAACATCATGTCAACAATGAAAAATTGAAAGCTTTTCTTGTACATACAAGATCATGATGCCTACTAGTACTACTTTTATCAACTCAGTTTTGAAAGTCCTATCAGCAGAAATAAGGCAAAAGAAAAAAAGTAATAAAAGGCATACAGATTGGAAAGAAAGAAGAAAATATGTCACTATTCAAAATGACATTATTTCCAGAAAACCATAGAGAAGCCATTATAAACTCTTAGAATTAATAAATTATGTAGTTGCAGAATATAAAATAAATATACAAAAATATATTGTGTTTCTATATATTGATAACAAACTATCAGCAAAAGAAATTAAAAAAAAAAACCATCCCATTTACAACTACATCTAAAATAATAAAACCTAGGAATAAATGTAAGTGAATTATGTGCACACTGAGAACTATAAGATATTAATGAATGAAACTGAAGGAGTCTTAAATAATTTAAAAGATATTCTGTGTGTATGGATTCGAATAATTAATATTGTTAAATTACCTATATTATACAAAGCAATCTGTAGATTCAAAACAAACCCTATCAAAATCCTATCACTCCCATTTTTAACAGGAATATAAAAAACAATCTTAAAATTTGTATGACACCACAAAAGACCCTAAATATCCAGGGCAATGTTGAGAGAGAAGAACAAAGCTGGATGTAACACACTTCCTGACTTTAAGCTAGTTCCCAAAGCTATAATAATTAAAGCAGTATGATGTTAATATTTAAAAACACATAGAAAAACTGAAAAGAATATAGAACCCCAAAACAAACCTATGCATATATGGCTAATAAATTGTGACTAGGACCCGAGAATAAATGCTGGGGAAAGGACAAACTTGTCAATAAATATTTATGGGAAATCTGAAAAGGCACATGAAAAAGGATGGAATGACTACTATTTATACCATACATAGAAATTAAGTCAAAGTAAATCAAAAACTTGAGAGTAAGACCTGAAACCATAAAACTCCTGGAATAAAACTTAGGTGGTAAACTTTTTGACATAGATCTGGCAATTATTTATTTAGATATGATAGCAAGGACAAAGAAAACAAATGTAAAAACAAACAAGCAGGGCTACATTAAAACTTTTTTTTTCCACAATAGAGAAAATCCTCAACAAAATGAAAGGCATCTACTAAATGAGAAAAAGATATGTTTAAATCATATATCTGGTAGGGGGGCAATAATAAAAATATATAAAGTTATCATACAGCTCAACAGCAAAAAATTCAGTTAAAATGGGAAGAATATCTAGAAAGACATATTTCAAAGAAGACATATAAATGACCCACAGATGTATGAAAAGATGCTTATATCACTAATCATCAGGGAAATCAAAATCAAAATCACAATGAAATATCACTTCACACTTGCTACAATGGCTACTATTAAAAAGTCAAAAGACAGTAAGTATTGGCTAAGATGTGAATAGATGGAAATCCCTGAGCAACGCTGAGGAGAATGTGGAACACACACTGTGGAAAATAGCACAAAGGTCCCTCAAAAAATAAAAATAAAACTACCATGTAATCTAGCAATTGCACTTCCAGATATTTATCCAAATTTTTTTAAAATACTAATTCAAAGAGATATATATGCATTCTTATGTTCACTGTAGCATTATTCACAATAGTCCATTGGTGTATGTATGTATGTATATACATATATATGTATATATGTGTGTATACCGATTTTATTGCATGTTTACATATATTTACACACATATATGTATGTATGTATTTCAGACTTTCAAAAGAATAAAATCTCCAGTTATATGTCATGGAGATACAATCTATAGCATGTTGAATATAGTTAATAACACTGTAGTGCATAACATTATAGTGTAGTTGCTTAGAAAGTTTCCCCATCTATTTCCCATGAAATGATAAAACCAGAAGCCATGATCTTCGTTTTCTGAATGTTCAGCTTTAAGCCAAATTTTTCACTCTCCTCTTTCACTTTCATCAAGAGGTTTTTTAGTTCCCCTTCACTTTCTGCCATAAGGGTGGTGTCATCTGCATATCTGAGGTTATTGGTGTTTCTCCTGGCAATCTTGATTCCAGCTTGTGCTTCTTCCAGCCCAGTGTTTCTCATGATGTACTCTGCATTTAAGTTGAATAAGCAGGGTGACAATATACAGCCTTGACGTACTCCTTTCCTATTTGGAACCAGTCTGTTGCTCCATGTCCAGTTCTAACTATTCCTTCCTGACCTATGGGAAAGACTAGAGATCTCTTCAAGAAAATTAGAGATGCCAAGGGAACATTTCATGCAAAGATGGACTCGATAAAGGACAGAAATGGTATGGACCAAACAAAAGCAGAAGAGGTGGCAAGAATACACAGAAGAACTGTACAAAAAAAGATTTTCATGACCCAGATAATTATGATGGTGTGATCACTCACCTAGAGCCAGACATCCTGGAATGTGAAGTCAAGTTGGCCTTAGAAAGCATCACTACGAACAAAGCTAGTGGAGGTGATGGAATTCCAGTGGAGCTATTTCAATTCCTGAAAGATGATGCTGTGAAAGTGCTACAATCAATATGCCAGCAGATTTGGAAAACTCAGCAGTGCCCACAGGACTGGAAAAGGTCAGTTTTCATTCCAACCCCAAAGAAAGGCAATGTCAAAGACTGCTCAAACTGCCACACAATTGCATTCATCTCACATGCTAGTAAAGTAATGCTCAAAATCCTCCAAGCCAGGCTTCAGCAATATGTGAACGGTGAACTTCCAGATGTTCAAGCTGGTTTTAGAAAAGGCAGAGGAACCAGAGATCAAATTGCCAACATCCGCTGGATCATGGGAAAAGCAAGAGAGTTCCAGAAAAAAAATCTATTTCTGCTTTATTAACTATGCCAAAGCCTTTGTGTATCACAATAAACTGTGGAAAATTCTGAAAGAGATGGGAATACCAGACCACCTGACCTGCCTCTTGAGAAACACAACATGATCGTAATCAAATAACAAAAGAAGAGAGAGAGAGAGAGAAAGAAAAAAAAAAAGATAAGAAAGATCTACAAAAACAAACCTAAAACAGTTAACAAAATTGCAATAAGAGCATACATGTCAATAATAACTTTAAACATAAATAGATTAAATGCTCTAATCAAAACACAAAGAATGCCTGAATGGATAGAGAAAGAAGATCAACATGTGTGCTGCATATAAAAGCCTAACTTCAAATCTGGATACCCACACAGACTGAAATTGAGGGGATGGGAAAAGTTATTCCATGCAAATAGAAATTGAAAGAAGGCCAAAGTAGCAACATTTATATGAGAAAAAAAATAGACTTTAAAATAAAGATTGTTACAAGAGACAAAGTGAAATTGAAAGTCACTCAGTTGTTTCCAACTCTTTGTGACTCCATGGACTACACAGTCCATGGAATTCTCCAGTCCAGAATACTGGAGTGGATAGCCTTTCCCTTCTCTGGGGATCTTCCCAACCTAGGGATTGAACCCAGGTCTCCCACATAGCAGGAGGATTCTTTACCAGATGAGCCACAAGGAAAGTCCTATAACAGACAAAGGAAGTCACAAAATGATGACCAAAAGCATCAACCCAGGAAAAAGATGTAAGAATTGAAAACATATACACACCAAAGAGGACCACCCAAATATATAAGGAATATTAATGAACATAGGAATAGAAATCAACAGTAATATTATAGCATCATAATAGTAGAGGACTTTAACACTCCATTTATATCAATGGACAGAAATTTGAGAGAAAATCAGTAAGAAAACTCTGACCTTAAATGAGACAGTATGTGAGATGAACTTAATTGATATATGTGGAACATCCCATATGAAAGCAGGAGAATATGCATTTTTCTCAAGTACATATGTATGATTCTCCTGGATAGATCACTTCAGTTTAGTTCAGTTGCTCAGTAGTGTACAACTCTTTGTGATCCCATGGAATGCAACACGCCAAGCTTCCCTGTCTATCACTAAAGCTTGGAGCTTGCTCAAACTCATGTCCATCGAGTCAGTGATGCCGTCCAACTATCTCATCCTTTCTCATCCTCTTCTCCTCTTGCCTTCTATCTTTACCATCATCAAGGTCTTTTCCAAGGAGGCAGTTCTTCACATCAGGTGGCCAAAGTACTGGAGCATCAGCTTCAGCATAAGTTCTTCCAATGTATATTCAGGACAGATTTCCTTTCAGATTGACTGGTTTGTTCTCCTTGCACTCCAAGGGACTCTCAAGAGTCTTCTCTAACACCACAGTTCAAAAGCATAAATTCTTCAGCTCTCAGCACATGCCAAGCTACAAACAAATACTTTGATAAATTTTTAAGAATTTAAATCATATCAAGGGGTTGGCTTCAAAATGACAGAGGAATGGGATGGGGAGACCATGTTCTCCCCCACAAATGTATCAAAACTCATCTGCATGTGGAAAAATTCCCACAGAGTATCTTCTGAATGCTTGCAGAGGACCCCTGATGTCCAGAAAGGAAAACCAATCTCCTCAGAATGGGGTAGGGCAAAAGATAAAGACAAATAAGGAGACAGAGGATTTTTGAACAGAGACCCCTGTCCCAGGGAGGGAGTCGTGAAAGAGGAGAAGTTACTACACAATAGGAAACCCATCACAGGCAGGGTCAGGTAGGATTTTTGGATCCTCAGAGGGAAGCACAATGAGGAGAATGGAGAAAATTCACCACAGAGATCACGTGAAATGGAAATTTTCAGCCGAGAAACAGCTCAAATGCTTGTGTCTGCCCACAGCAAACAGGGGCTGGGTGCAGAGGCTTGGGCTTCAGGGGTCACTCTTCAAGAAGAAAACTAAGGCTAACTGCCATGAAGATACTCTGAGGGGGCTAATGTGACACAACAGAGGAACAACAACAACAACAAGACTGGGACCACCAGAGTGAAAAGAGCATTCCCACACAAGGCTCTAATGCCACACTCTAACTCCAAAAGTGCCTGTAGAAACAAGGACCAGGCCCTACTGAATACTGAAGTAGGGGTGAGCAATCTGCAGTGTATGGTCTCAGAGACAGAAGAGCAGGGATGTGATTGCCAAAGGTGGAAGTCAAGGGGTGACACACTCATGGTCCCAGAGAGCACAACTACCACCAACCTCTGAGTGTCTGTGAATATCACAACCCACATATTCCTGGGCTCCTCAGTGGCTTGGTTCTGCCAAAGGTGTCACACCCTGGCTCCAATTCCTCTAGGGAAGTACATGATCTGCCTTAGGCTGTGGAGAACCCCTGTGTGACTCAGCCACAGTGAGCACTACCCACACACACTTGTGGCATTTGCAGTATCCCTCCTTCCCTATAGCACAACTAAGCAAGTGAGTCCAAATAAGTGACCACTTTTGCCTCCACATGCCAGGGCAGAGATCAGACACTGGAGAGAGACAAGCAGAGGTGGGACCAAAACCAAAGCAAAAGCATGAGGAAAGTTAAGAAGGGTGAAGATCCAGCAGTTTATATTCTCACAACTAATCTGAAACTGTGTAGTTTAGTGGCAAGAATAGACCTTAAGAGCAAGTACAAGGGGGAGCTTCCTTCTTGTAACCAAGTACAAGGGGGCCTTCCCTTGTATTTCAGTCAGTACGGAATCTGCCTGCAATGCAGGAGACCTGGGTTCTATCCTTGGGTCAGGAAGATCCCCTGGAGAAGGAAATAGCAACCCACTCCAGTATTCTTGCCTGGAGAATAAGAGGAGCCTTGCAAGTTACAGTCCATGAGGTCACAAGAGTCAGACATGACATAATGACTAAATCACCACCACCACAAGGGAGAGAAAGGGAAGACCTCAGTATGAACTGATTCCACACTGCCCTCAACATGTCCAGAGATCTTCCTAGTTATATTGGAAGATTTTTTGTTTGGCAAATTGACTGGAGCAGGAAAACGGAGGAATCACTCTTGGACATCCCTCTAACTACCACTCTATATATACCTCCTGCTCTATGTTTTCCTATTTTTTTCTTATATTGTTCAAATATGGTTGTTTATTACTCTTTTAATTTTAATTTTTATAATAAATTTTTACCTTTAAAAAAGACAAATCATTTTAAAATAAATTTCATATTTTTAAATTTTTGTGTCTGATTATTGTTTTTTATTTCATATTTAAAGTCTTTTTTTCTATATTTATAGTTTTTGTTTTTTGATCTTTTATTTTTAATTTTGTAGTTTTGGGACTCTAAATTTTAGTACCCATTTTCACTTAGGGGTTTGATTATTGACTTGACTGCTATCTTCTTGTTTGACTTTTCCTTTCCTCCTTCTCATCTCCTTTCTCCATATTCTGCTTTCTATATAAGATTGTGAATCTGTTTTGGTGTTCTGCTCTTTAGAGAGCTGTTTTATCATTAATCTAGGGATTTTTTCTTCTGTGCTATGCAGCTTCATAAGTTTTGATACTACATAAGAGGTTGGTCCTGAACTCCCAAAGCAATAGACTCAAGTACAGGACTTTGGATCATCAGAGAACTCCTGATTTCATGGAACATTAATAGATGAGAGCCTGCCAAAGGCCTCCATCTCAACACTGAAAATGAACTCCACCCAAAAACAGCAAGTGCCAATGCAAGACATATCATGCCAATACTTCAGCAAAACAGGAACAGAACCCTGAACATTACCAGACAAGATGCCCAAAGCCATATTAAACCCAAAGACACCCAAAAACATATTAATGGACATGGCACAGGCCTCGAGGGAGAGTAAATCCAGTTCCATTCACCAGAACACAGGCACGAGTCCCCCAGTCAAGAAACCTTTAAAAAGCACTGGTCCAACTTCACCCATTGGGCACAGAATTCACAATTAAGAGGGACTACCACGTTCTAACCTGCAGAAGGGAGACCCCAAACACAGTAAATTGAACAAAATGAGACAGAAATATGCAGTAGATGATGGAACATGATAAAAATCCACAAGACAAAACAAACAAGGAGGAAATAGGTAGTCTACCTGAAATAAAATTGAGAGTAATGATAGTAAAGATGATCCAAAATCTCGAAAACAAAACAGAGGCATCGATAAACAGACTGGAAGCATGGATTGAGAAGATGAAAGAAATGTTTAACAAGAAGATAGAAGAATTAACGAATAAACAATCAACAATGAACACTGCAATAATTGAAATTAAAAATACACTGAAGGGAACCAACAGTAGAGTTAGTGAGGCAGAAGAACATATAAGTGAGCTGGGTGATAGAAATAACTGAAGCAGAGTGGAATTAAGATAAAAGAATAAAAAGAGATGAAGATGGTCTCAGAGACCTCTGGAACAATAATAAGTAACCCCAACATTAAAATCATAAGCATCCCAGAAAAATAAGATCAAAAGAAAGTACATGAGAAAATATGTGAGGAGAGTATCATTGAAAACTTCCCTAAAATGGGGAAGGAAACAGCCACCCAAGTCCAGGAAGCCCAGAGCGTCCCATACAGAATAAACCCAAGGATAAACATGCTAAGACACATATTAATCAAAGTAACAAAAATTAAACACAAAGAACAAATATTAAAAGCAGCAATTAAAAAAAAAAAAAAAACAACAAATAACACACAAGGGGATCCCCATAAGGCTAACCACTGATCTTTCAACAGAAATCCTGATGGGGAAAAGGAAGAAGCGAGCTGTATTTAAAGTGATGAAAGGAAAATCTTAGAACCAAGATTACTCTGTCCAGCAAGGATGTAATTCAGATTCTAAGGAGAAATCTAAAGCTTTACAGACAAGCAAAATTTAACAGAGTTCAACACTACCAAATCCGCACGTCTCATCAACAAATGCCTAAGGAATCTCTCGAGACAGGAAACACAAAAAGAAAAAGCTATATAAAAACAAATCCCAACAATAAAGTAAATTGTAGCAGGATCATATTTATCAATAATTACCATAGATACAAATGGGCTAAATGCTCCAAGGAAAGACACAGACTGGTCAAATGGATATCCCCTATGTAGGCTGTCTATAAGAGACCCACCTTAGACCTAAGGATGCATACAGACTGAACATGAAGGGTTGGAAAAAGATATTCCATGCAAATGGAATCAAAGGATGTGGGTTAGCAATACTCACATCCGATAAAATAAACTTTAAAATAAAGGTAGTCACAAGAGACAAGAAAGGACACTACATAATGATCAAGGGATCAATCCAAAAAGAAGGTATAGCAATTATAAATGTTTATGAACCTCAATACATAAGACAAATCCTAACAACTGTTAAAGGAGAAATTGGCAGAAACTCAGTAATAGTAGGGAACTTTAATAACTCACTCACACCAATGGACAGATCATCCAGACAGAAAACTAATAGGGAAACACGAGATTTAAATCTTACATTGGACCAGTGGGAATTAATTGGTATCTACAGGGCATTTCATCCCTCCAAAAAATAGATTTAACATTTTCTCAAGTGCATATGGAACACTCTCCAAGACAGATTATATCTTGGGCCATAAATTAGGCTTTTGTTATTTTTTTAATTGATATAATTTCATGCATTTTTTTCTGACCACAATGCTATAAGATTAGATGTCAACTGAAAGGGGAAAAAACTATAAAAAAACACAAACACATGGGGGATAAGCAGTACAGTTCTAAATAAATAACAGATCACTGAAGAAACCAAAAAAGAAATCAAACTATGACTAGGAAACAAATGACAATGAAAACACGACATAAAAAAACCTATGAGACACAGTAAAAGCAGTGCTAAGAAGGAAGTTTATAGTAACACAATAAAGACATCAAATAAAGAGAAAGACAAGAAACAAGAGAGACATCAAATAAAGAATCTAACGTTACACCTAAAGCAACTAGAAAAATAACAAAATCCCCCAAAATTAGCAGAATGAAAGCAATCATAAAGATCAGAAGAGAAATAAATGAAAAAGAAATGGAGACAATACCAAAGATAAATGAAACTAAAAGCTGATTCCTTGAAAAGAAAAAAGTGATAAATTGTTAGCTAGAGTCATCAAGAAACAAAGGGAAAATATTAAAATCAATAAAATTTGAAATAAAAAAAAAAGCAACACTAAATCAAATGATCATAAGAGACTACTATGAGCAAATATATGCCAATAAAATGGACACCCTGGAAGAAATGGACAATTTCTAAGAAAAGTATAGCCTTCAAAAACTGAACCAGGAAGATACAGAAAATATGAAGAGACCAATCACAACACAGACATCAAAACTTTAATAAAAACTCTTCTGTCTAACAAAAACCCAGGGCCGTTTGGCTTCACAGTTGAACTTTATCAAAAGTTTAGAGAAGAGCTAACACCTATCATGTTCAAACTCTTCCAGAAAATTTCAGAGGAAATAAAACTCCCAAACGTGTTCTACAAGGCTACCATCACCTTAATATCAAAACCAGACAAAGATGCCACAGAAATAGAAAATTATAGGCCAATAACGTTGATGAACATAGATGCAAAAATCCTCAACAAAATTCTGGCAAACAGAATCCAGCAACATATTAAAAAAGATCATATATCATGATCAATTGGGTTTTATCTCAGGGATGTAAGGATTCTTCAAATTATGCAAATCAATAAATGTGATATGCCATAATAACAAACTGAATGATAAAAAGCATATAATCATCTTAATAGATGCAGAGCAAGCTTTTGACAAAGTTCAACATCAATTTATTATTATTTTTTTAAAAATCTCTTTAGAAAATCAGCATAGAAGGAAAATACCTCAACATAGTAAAGTCCATATACAAAAAACGTAGCAAATATTATCCTCAATGGTGAAAGCCTGAAAGCATTTCTTTTAAAATCAGGAACAATATAATGGTGCTTACTCTCACCACTATTATTCACCATAGTTTTGGAAGTCCCAGCCACAGCAATCAGAGAAGAAAAAGAAATAAAAATAATCCAGATTGGAAAAGAAGAAGTAAAATTCTCAGTCTTTGCGGGTGATATGATTCTTTACATAGAAAATCTTAAAGATGCCACCAGAAAATTGCTAGGGCTAATCAACGGATACAGTAAAGTCATAGGATACAAAATTAATACACAGGAATCACTTTCACTTCTATACACTAACATTGAATAATCAGAAAGAGAAATTAAGGAAACAATCCCATTCACTATTGCAACTAAAACAATAAAAGACTTAGTGATACATTTACTGAAATAGACAAAAGACCTGTATGGAGAAAACTATAAGACACTCATGAAAGAAATTAAAGATGACACAAACAGATGGAGAGATATACTTTGGATTGGAAAAATCAAAATTGTGAAAATGACTATTATACCCAAAGCAGTCTACATATTCACTGCAATCCCTATCAAACTACTGATGATATTTTTCACAGAGCTAGAACAAATGATTATAATTTTTGTATGGAAACACAAAAGACCTCAAGTAGTCAAAGCAATCTTCAGAAGGAAGAATGGAGCTGGAGGAATCAACCTTACAGACTTTAGCATATACTACAAAGCTACAGTCATCAAGACAGTTTGGTACTTATACAAAAACTGAAATATACTTCAGTGAAGCAAAATAGAAAATTTGGAGGTAAATCCACACACCTTTTAGCATATTATCTTTGATAAAAGACACAAAAATATACAATGAAGAAAATACAGCTTCTTCAATAAATGGTGGTGAGAAAATTGGGCAGATACATATAAAAAATAATGAAATTATAGCACTTCATAACTCCATACAGAAAAATTAACTCAAAGTAGATTAAAGACCTAAATATAAGACCAGAAACTCTAAAAAACTTAGAGGAAATCATAGGCAGAACAATCGTTCACATAAATCTCAGCAAGATTGTCAATAACCCATCTCCTAGATAAATGGAAATAAAAACAAAAAAATAAAAAGTGGGATCTAATTAACCTTGAAAGTTTCTGCAAAATTGTTGGGGTCCTTTAATGGACTTGAATCTGGTGGTCCAGAGTCGATGATAAGAATATGAAAGAGAGAGAGAAAGAAATAAAGAAAGAAAGACACAGAGACCCAAGCTCTGATGGAGCGAAGGTATTTTCATAGAAGAAATGCAGGCTTATATATCTTTAGTAAGAATATTACTCAGCTATTACACAGGATGAAATTTTATCAATAGCCACAATATGGACAGACTAATACAAGGGCACTGACGCTGAAAAGAATCACTGAAGGGAGTTACTGAAAGGAATCCAGACCAGATCACATCAGATCAGTCGCTCAGTCATTTCCGACTCTTTGCAATCCCATGAATTGCAGCACGCCAGGCCTCCCTGTCCATCACCAACTCCCAGAGTTCACTCAGACTCATGTCCATCGAGTCAGTGATGCCATCCAGCCATCTCATCCTCTGTCGTCCCCTTCTCCTCCTGCCCCCAATACATTCCAGCATCAGAGTCTTTTCCAATGAGTCAACTCTTCGCATGAAGTGGCCAAAATACTGGAGTTTCAGCTTTAGCATCATTCCTTCCAAAGAAATCCCAGGGCTGATCTCCTTCAGAATGGACTGGTTGGATCTCCTTGCAGTCCAAGGGACTCTCAAGAGTCCTCTCCAACACCACAGTTCAAAAGCATCAATTCTTCGGTGCTCAGCCTTCTTCACAGTCCAACTCTCACATCCATACATGATCACTGGAAAAACCATAGCCTTGACTAGACAGACCTTTGTTGGCAAAGTAATGTCTCTGCTTTTGAATATGCTATCTAGGTTGGTCATACCTTTCCTTCCAAGGAGTAAGCGTCTTTTAATTTCATGGCTGCAGTCACCATCCGTAGTGATTTTGGAGCCCCCCAAAATAAAGTCTGACACTGTTGCCACTGTTTCCCCATCTATTTCCCATGAAGTGATGGGACCGGATGCCATAATCTTCATTTTCTGAATGTTGAGCTTTAAGCCAACTTTTTCAATCTCCTCTTTCACTTTCATCAAGAGGCTTTTGAGTTCCTCTTCACTTTCTGCCATAAGAGTGGTGTCATCTGCATATCTGAGGTTATTGATATTTCTCCTGGCAATCTTGATTCCAGCTTGTGTTTCTTCCAGTCCAGCATTTCCCATGATGTACTCTGCATATAAGTTAAATAAACAGGGTGACAGTATACAGCCTTGACGAACTCCTTTTCCTATTTGGAACCAGTCTGTTGTTCCATGTCCAGTTCTAATTGTTGCTTCCTGACCTGTATACAGATTTCTCAAGAGGCAGATCAGGTGGTCTGGTATTCTCATCTCTTTCAGAATTTTCCACAGTTTATTGTGATCCACACAGTCAAAGGCTTTGGCATAGTCAATAAAGCAGAAATAGATATAGAAACAGACAAATTTGGCCTTGGAATATGGAATGAAGTAGGGCAAAGACTAATAGAGTTTTGCCAAGAAAATGCACTGGTCATAACAAACACCCTCTTCCAACAACACAAGAGAAGACTCTATACATGGACATCACCACATGGTCAACACCGAAATCAGATTAATTATACTCTTTGCAGCCCAAGACAGAGAAGATCTATACAGTCAGCAAAAACAAGACCAGGAGCTGACTGTGGCTCAGACCATGAACTCCTTATTGCCAAATTCAGACTTAAATTCAAGAAAGTAGGGAAAACTACTAGACCATTCAGGTATGACCTAAATCAAATCCCTTATGATTATACAGTGGAAGTGAGAAATAGATTTAAGGGCCTAGATCTGATGGATAGAGTGCCTGATGAACTATGGAAAGAGGTTCGTGACATTGTACAGGAGACAGAGATCAAGACCATCCCCATGGAAAAGAAATGCAAAAAAGCAAAATGGCTGTCTGGGGAGGCCTTAAAAATAGCTGTGAAAGGAATCCAAGCAGATACCATTTTTCATGATCTCAGTCCTGGGAGCTGCATGCAGCTTTACTTGTTCTCAGAATAGGAACTGATAAGGAACAGAGAATTTATGAGAAACAGCACGTCGGAATCCCCCTGTTAAACATTCCCTGACACACAATGAAGGAAGCTATAAGCAAGGTGAAAAAAGAGCCCTCAGAATGTGATAAAATAATAGCAAATTAAACAAGTAACAAAGGATTAACCTCCAAAAAATATAAGAAGCTCATGCAACTAATACCAAAAAAAAAAAAAAAAAAACGAATCAAAAAGTGGGCAGATCTAAATAGACATTTCTCCAAAGAAGTCACAAAGATTGCTAATAAGCACATGGAAAATCCTCAGATTGCTTATTATCAGGGAAATGTAAAGCAAAATTTCAAAAATGTATCATCTCATATTGGTCAGAATAGTAACCATCAAAATGTCTACAAATATATAACAGAACACAGCATGATATTGAAAGCAATTATCCTTCAATTAAAAATAAATACATTAAAAGAGTCTACAAACAACAAATGCTGGAGATAGTGTGGAGAAAACAAAACCCTCTTGCACTATGGCTGGGAATACAGACTGACATAGCCACTATGGAGAGCATGGAGACTTTCTCAGTTCAGTTCAGTACAGTCACTCAGTAGTGTCTGACTCTTTGCAACCCCATGAATCACAGCACGCCAGGCCTCCCTGTCCATCACCAACTCCCTGAGTTCACTCAAACTCATGTCCATTGAGTTGGTGATGCCATCCAGCAATCTCATCCTCTGTCATCCCCTTCTCCTCCTGCCCCCAATCCCTCCCAGCATCAGAGTCTTTTCCAATGAGTCAACTCTTCACATGAGGTGGCCAAAGTATTGGAGTTTCAGCTTAAGCACCAGTCCTTCCAATGAACACCCAGGACTGATTTCCTCTAGGATTGACTGGTTGGATATCCTTGCAGTTCAAGGGACTCTCAAGAGTCTTCTTCAATACCACAGTTCAAAAGCATCAATTTTCTGCGGTCAGCTTTCTTCACAGTCCAACTCTCATATCCATACATGACCACTGGAAAAACCATACCCTTGTATAGATGGACCTTTGTTGGCAAAGTAATATCTCTGGTTTTCAATATGCTATCTAGGTTGGTCATAACTTTCCTTCCAAGGAGTAAGCGTCTTTTAATTTCATGGCTGGAATCACCATCTGCAGTAATTTTGGAGCCCCAAGAAATAAAGTCTGACACTGTTTCCACTGTTTCCCTATCTATCTGCCATGACTTGATGGGACCAGATGCCATGATATTAGTTTTCTGAATGTTGAGCTTTAAGCCAACTTTTTCAATCTCCTCTTTCACTTTCATCAAGAGGCTTTTTAGTTCCTCTTCACTTTCTGCCATAATGGTGGTGTCATCTGCATATCTGAGGTTATTGATATTTGTCCCGGCAATCTTGATTCCAGCTTGTGCTTCTTCCAGCCCAGCGTTTCTCATGATGTACTCTGCATATAAGTTAAATAAGCAGGGTGACAATACACAGCCTTAATGTACTCCTTTTCCTATTTGGTACCAGGCTGTTATTCCATATCCAGTTCTAACTGCAGCTTCCTGACCTGCATACAGGTTTCTCAGCAAGCAGGTCAGGTGGTCTGGTATTCTCATCTCTTTCAGAATGTTCCAGTTTATTGTGATCCACACAGTCAAAGGCTTTGGCATAGTCAAAGCATAAATAGATGTTTTTCTGGAACTCTCTTGTTTTTTCAATGATCCAGTGGATGTTAGTAATTTGATCTCTGGTTCCTCTGCCTTTTTTAAAACCAGCTTGAACATCTGGAAGTTCATGGTTCATGTTTTGTTGAAGGCTTGCTTGGAGAATTTTGAGCCTTACTTTACTAGCGTGTGAGATGAGTTCAATTGTGTGGTACTTTGAGCATTCTTTGGCATTGCCTTTCTTTGGGATTGGAATGAAAACTGATCTTTTCCAGTCCTGTGGCCACTGTTGATTTTTCAAAATTTGCTGACATACTGAGTGCAGCACTTTCAGAGCATGATCTCTTAGGATTTGAAATAGCTCAACTGGAATTCCATCACCTCCACCAGCTTTGTTCATAGTGATGCTTCCTAAGGCCCACTTGACTTCACATTCCAGGATGTCTGGCTCTAGGTCAGTGATCACACAATTATAGTTATCTGTGTCATTGAGGTCTTCTTTTGTAGTCATTCTGTGTATTCTTGCCACCTCTTAACATATTCTGCTTCTGCTAGGTCCATAGCATTCCTGTCCTTGATTGTGCCGATGTTTGCATGAAATGTTTCCTTGGTATCTCCAGTTTTCTTGAAGAGATCTCAAGTCTTTCCCATTCTATTGTTTTCCTCTATTTCTTTGCACTGACAACTGAGGAAGGCTTTCTTATCTCTTCTTGCTATTCTTTGGAACTCTGCATTCAAATGAGTATATCTTTCCTTTTTCTCTTTGCTTTTCACGTCTCTTCTTTTCACAGCTATTTGTAAGGCCTCCTTAGACAGCCATTTTGCTTTTTTGAATTTCTTTTTCTTGGGGATGGTCTTGATCCCTGTCTCCTGTACAATGTCATGAACCTCCGTCCATAGTTCATCACACACTCTGTCTATCAGATCTAAGTCCCTTAAATCTATTTCTCACTTCCACTGTATAATAGTTCGGGATTTGATTTAGGTCATACCTGAATGGCCTAGTGGTTTTCCCTACTTTTTTCTATTTAAGTCTGGATTTGGCAATAAGGAGCTCATGATCTGAGCCATAGTCAGGCCCCAGTCTTGTTTTTGTTGCCTACATAGAGCTTCTCCATCTTTGGCTGCAAATAATACAGTCAATCTGATTTTGGTGTTGGCCAGCTGGTGATTTTCATGTGTAGAGTCTGCTTTTGTGTTGTTGGAACAGGGTGTTTGCTATGACCAGTGCGTTCTTTGCCAAAACTGTGTTAGCCTTTGCCCTGCTTCATTCTGTACTCCAAGGTCAAATTTGCCCTCTATCATTTAATTGGTAAATTTGTTTTCTTCACAAAACCATTATTAATATAGTTGAATTAATATCTACTATGCTTGTAATAGTTTTCTATTCTTTGCATTTGTTTCTTTTTTCTCTCTCTATTCTTCATACTTCTCTGGTTTATATCAAGCATTTTATTATAAATCTATTTTCCCCCTCTGAGCATGTTGATTTTATTTTTTTTTATAAATATTTAGTGGTTGCCCTGAAGTCTGCAATGTACATTTCCAACTAATCTATGACAATTTTCAAATAATAGTATAAAACTGCACAGGTAGTGTAAGCTCTTTATAATACTCTACTCCCAATTCTTTCATCCAATTTTTATAACATTTCTATCATTCAGTTCACTTATCCATATGCTATAATCAGCTGAAACGTTATTATTATTATTTTGAACATTCTCTACTGGAGACATATTTTGAACATTCTCTACTGGAGAAATTAAGAATCATAAATACTTTACATTCATTACATTAATTTCCTTTCCAGTGCTCTTCCT
Organism: Bos grunniens; assembly: GCF_055505025.1. Classification (NCBI taxonomy): domain Eukaryota; kingdom Metazoa; phylum Chordata; class Mammalia; order Artiodactyla; family Bovidae; genus Bos; species Bos grunniens. The sequence goes on from NC_141194.1 coordinate 70,650,654, forward strand.
TTCCTTTTTGTATATCTGGGTTTCTGACTTATACAATGTTTTCACTTCCTGAAGACCTTCTTTCACCTTCTTTCATTTCATGCAAGGCAGCTCTGATGGTTCTAAATTACCTCAGTTTTTGTTTCTATAAAAAAAGCCTTATGTCTTTCAATTTTGAAGGATGACTTACTTGAATGTTGATTTCTAGGTTGGCCATTGTACTATTTATTTATGTCTACCATAGCAAGTTATCACAAAATTTTAAAATTTATTTTTTTTTCCTTTTTATTTTTTTAAATTTTATTTTATTTTCAAACTTTACAAATTGTACTAGTTTTGCCAAACATCAAAATAAATTTATTTATTTAAGTTGGAGGATAATTGCTTTACAATATTGTGATGGTTTTTGCCATACATGGACATAAATCAGCCACAAGTATACATGTTTATCCCCCATTCTGAACCCCCCTTCACCTCTTTCCTTCACTTCTTTGGCAACAACAACTATAGGGAATTATTTGCTGTCTTGAATCTTGAAGAAATACCAATCTGGATTTAGTGTTTTAGGATAATCTTCCTGACTCCTGTGTGTGTGTGTGTGGTGGGGGGGGGGGGGGGAGGGGTTCAGAAGGCTTTTGTTTTGAAGCTTTAAAAATAAATAAGGAGGAAGGAGTGAGATGATGTAGATGGACGTTAGCTCACCCCTTCTTACAGAAACACTAAAATCACAACTAACAACCATTGAAAAACAACTAACAACTGCTAAACAGCCATTGGAAAAAAATAAAAAGAAAAAAATGCTGGACCTATCCCCCCAAAAAGCCCCTACACCCAAACACAAAGAAGAAGCCACAATGAGATGGTAGGAGGGACAAAACTGTGATAAAATCAAATCCCATATATGCCAAGTGAATGACCCACTTGTAATTATACCACAGATGGTCTCTGACAGGAGTTAAATTTCTGAGCCCAGTGTCAGGTTCCCTGTTTTGAGGGTTTGACAATGAGAGAAGGAGACCCAAGAAAGTCTGGCTTTGAAGGCCAGCAGGTGTAACTGCAGGAATGCCACATGATTGGGAAAAACAGAAATTCCACTCGTGGAGGGCACAAACAGGGGTTATCTACACTAGGATCCTGGGGAAAATATCAATGATATCATAAGAGACTGGCCCAGATGTACCTGCTAGTGTTATACGGGTGCCACCAGAGATAGGGGATGGCTCTGGTTCACTGTGGGAACAAGGCCATTGGTGGTGGGGAGCTCTGATGAATACTCATTGGTGTGGACCCTTAGGAAGTTACCATTTTCTCACTAATGCATGGCCCAACTAAACAGCTTGTAGGCTCAAGTGATAGGACACTTCAGGTCAAAGAACCAACAGGACAGGAACACAGCCCCACCGATCAGCAGACAGGCTGCTTATAGTTTTCCTGAAAATAAAAACAACTACCTGAAAATAAACACACATCTTAAAATTGCCCTGCTCACCAGAGGGACAAAACCCAGCTTCATCCACAAGAGGGTGGGTACCAGTCCCTTCCACTAGGAAGTCTGCATAAGTCTCTTAGACAGACTTAAGTGTGCAGGCAGGAAAATGGTAGAATAAATAAAACCTTGCAGCCTATGAAATAGAAATTGTAACTTCAGAAAATTAGACAAAATGAGATTGCAGAGGAATATTACCCAGATGAAGAAACAAGATAAAACCTCAAAAGAACAGCTATGTGAAGTGAAGATAGGAAACCTACTAAAAAAAAAAGAAAAAGAACCTCAGAGTAATGATACAAAGATTATTTATGATCTTTGAAAAAGAATGGAAGCACTGATTGAGAAGATGCAAGAAATATTTAACAAAGAACTAGAAGAACTAAATGAGAAACAAAAAAAAAAAATGATACAATAATTAAAAAAAATACACTAGAGGGAATCAATAGCAGAATAACTGAGGTAGAAGAATGGATAAGTGGCATGGAAAACAAAAAGGTGAAATTCACTGCCTAAAACAGAATAGAGAAAAGGGAATGAAAAGAAATAAGGACGCTCTAAGATATCTCTGTGACAACATTAAACACACCAAAATTCACATTATCAGGGTCCCAGTAGGAGAACTGAATATACAAAAATATTTTAAGAGCTAATATCTGAAAATTTTCCTAACATGGGAAAGAAATAATCATCTAAGCCCAGGAAGCATAGACAGTCCCAGGCAGGATAAACCCAAGGAATAATATGCAAAAACACATAAAATCAAATTGACAAAAATTAATGACAAAGAAAAAATATGAAAAGAAACATAGGAAAAGCAGCAAATAACATATAAGATAACTCTCATAAGGTTAACAGCTGTATTCTCTGCAAGACAGGAGGAAGTGACACAATATATTTAAAGTAATGAAAGGAAAACAGTTAACAACTAAGAATATTTGACCCAGAAAGGCTCTTCTTCAGATTCGACAAAGGAAAAAAAAAAAAAACAACAAAGCTTTAGAGAGAAGCACAAGCTAAGACAGTTAAGCACCACTAAACCAGCTTTGCAGCAAATGCTAAACATAAAAGAAAAATCCATAACTAGAAACAAGAAAATTATGACTGGCAAAACTCATCAGTAAAAGCAAGAATATAGTAAAGATAGGAAATGATCTGCACACAAATATACCAGAATGAAAAACTGTGAGAAGAGGAGAGCACAAATGTAGGTTATTTGAAAAGCTTTTGAAATCAAAAGACCTAAAACAATCTTGTTTATATAATATATAGATTGGTATATCTAATCTTCATGATAACCACAAACTGAAAATCTACAATAGATATATACATAAAGAAAGAAAAAGAATGCAAACACATCATTAAAGTTAGTCATCAAATCAAAAGAGAAAACAAAATTGGAAGGGAAGAAAAAACACCTACAAAAATAAATGCAATACAGTAAACAAAATGACAATAAAATATACATACCAATAATTACTTTAATGTAAACAGAGGAAATGCTCAAACCAAAGATATAGACTGGATGAATGAATAAAAAGAAGACATGTATATATGCTGTCTTCAAAAGACCCACTTCAGTTGATGGGACACATACAGAATGAAAGTTAGCAAATGGAAAATGTATTCCATACAAATGGAAACCAAAAGAAAGCTGGAGAAACAGTATCCATGTCAGGCAAAGTAGACTTTAAAAATAAAGACTGTTATAAAAGACAAAGTAGGACAATGCATAATGATCAAGGAATCAATCCAAGTAGAAGATATAACAATTTAAAATACATATACACCCAACATTGGAGCACTCAAATGATAAGGCAAATATTAAAAACCATAAAAGGAGAATATGACAACAACAAAATAATACTGGGGGAACTTAACCCCCACTTTCATCATCAGGCGTGAGAGAGTCAGTTTCTAGGCAGGTTGATAAGAAGTCCAGGGGTCCCCAAGGAGAGAGGGGTCTGGAATTCTCAAAGAGGAAAGGACAAACTTTTTTTTCCTCTATATTCCTTAGGATTATATAACAATAATGTATCCTGCTGGAAGACAGTTTCTGGAAAATACCTTCTGGCTAATCCTGTTATCTTAAAATTGTAAATTATGGGAGTGGGTCTAGTAAGATCTTTACAATCTCCAGACATTCTTTTGATTTATTGTAATAACTAATTAAAAAGTATATAACTCCATTGCTAACATTAGCAAAGGGGGTACTCTTTCTGGTCCCTTCTGATGTCTATGTCAGAAGCTGTCATTATCCCTTTTATACTTTAATAAAACTTTATTACACAAAAGCTCTGAGCCATCAAGCCTCATCTCTGGCCCCAGATTGAATTATTCTCTTCCAGAGTCCAAGAATCCCAGCGTCTTTTGTGGTTCAGCAGCAATCTTTCAAGCAAATCACCCAAACCAAAAATCCATTAAGAAACACAGGCCTTAAATGACACATTAGACCAAATAGGCTTAATTGATATTTCCAGAGAATCTATCCAAAAGCTGCAGAATACACATTCTTCTCAAATATACATGTAAAATTTTCCAGGACTTATCTATGTGCTGGGCCATAAACTGAGCCTCAATAAATTTAAGAAAATTGAAATCATCTCAAGCATATTTTCTGAGCATATGCTATGAGATTATAAATCAATAATAAAAAACAGTAAAACGCACTAAAGCATGGAGGCTAAACAATATGCTTCTGAATAGCATACAGATAACTGAAGAAATCTAAAGGGAGTAAAAAATCACCTAGATAAAATTAAAATAAAAACACAAAAATCCAAAACCTATGGGACACAGCAAATGCAATTCTAAGAAGAAAGTTTATAGCAATACAAGCTTACCTTGGGAAATAAGAAAAATTTCAAATAAATAACCTAACCATAAACCTAAAGCAACTAGAAAAGATGAACAAAATTCAAAGGTTAGGAGAAGGAAAGAAATCAGAAAGATCAAAGCAGAAATAAATGAAATAGAGACAGAGTAAGCAACAGACAGATCAATGAAACAAAAAATGATTCTTTGAAAGGATAAACAAAATTTAGAAACCTTTGGCCAAACTAATCAAGGAAAAAAGGGAGAGGACTGAAATCAACAAAATAAATGAAAAAGGTGAACTTACAACAGCCGTAACATAAATGCAAAAGATCATAAGAAACTACATGGAACTATATGAAACTACAAGAAACTATATGAATATAAAGCAGACTACCTAGAAAAAAATGGACAAATCCATTGAAAATACAATTACCCAAGACTGAACCAGGAAGAAAAAAGAAAATATGATCAGACCAGTCACAAGTCCTGAAATGCAAACTGTGATTTTAAAACTCCCAATAAACAAAAGTCAAGGACCACAACTTCACAGGCAAATTATATTAAATATTTAGAGAAGATTCACCCCTATTTTTTGAAATTATTCCCACCAAAAAATTCAGAAAAAGGAACACTCCTCAAACTCATTCTATGAGGCCACCATCACCCTGATAATGAAACCAAATGCATCACATAAAAAAGAAAATTAGAAGTAAAGCATCTGCCTACAATGCGGGGAAACCCAGGTTTGATCCCTGGGTTGGGAAGATCCCCTGGAGAAAGACATGGCACCCCACTCCAGTACTCTTGCCTGGAAAATCCCATGGACTGAGGAGCCTGGTAGGCTACAGTCCATGGGGTCACAAAGAGTCAGACACGACTGAGCGACTTCACTTCACTTCACTTCAACACAGACACAAAAATCTTCAACAAAATACTAGCAACCTAAATCCAACACCACATTAAAAGAATCATATGTTATGATCAAGTGGGATTTATCCTAGGGATAGAAGGATTTTTCAATAACTTCAACTAAATCACTGTGATACACCAGATGACAAAATTAAAGAATAAACAAATATATGATCTTCTTAATATATACAGGAAAACACTTGACAAATTTCAACACCTATTTCTCTCCACAAAGTGGGCATAAAGGGAAAATATCTCAACATAATAAAGGCCATTTAAGACAAAGCTACAGCAAACATCATAACAATGGTGAAAAGCTGAAAGTATTTCCTCTAAGATCAGCACATGAAAAGAATCTCCACAATCACTATTTTTATTAAACATAGGTTTGGACATCTTAGTCATGGCAATTAGAAAAGAAAAACAATAAAATAAATCAAAATTGTAGAAAAACTAAAATTATCACTGTTTGCAGATGACAAGATTCTATATACATAGAAAGTTCTAAGGGTGCTACAAGAAAAGTACTGCAGTTCCATCAATGAATTCAGTAAAATTGCAGGATACAAAATTAATACACAGAAATCCCTTACATTCCAATACATTATCAATGAAAGATCAGAAAGAGAAATTCTTTTTTTTAATTATTTTATTATTATTATTATTTTTTTTACTTTACAATATTGTAATGGTTTTTGCCATACATCAACATGCATCCGCCACAGGTGTACACGTGTTTCCCATTCTGAACCCCCTTCCCACCTCCCTCCCCATACCATCCCTCTGGGTCATCCCAGTGCTCCAGCCCCAAGCTTTCTGTATCCTGCATCGAATCTGGACTGGTGATTTGTTTCTTATATGATATTATACATGTTTTAATGCCATTCTCCCAAATCATCCCCCCTCCCTCTCCCACAGAGTCCAAAAGACTATTCTATACACCTGTGTCTCTTTTGCTGTCTTGCATACAGGGTTGTCATTACCAACTTTCTAAATTCCATATATATGCATTAGTATACTGTATTTTCTTTCTGGCTTACTTCACTCTGTATAATAGGCTCCAGTTTCATCCACCTCATTAGAACTGATTCAAATGTATTCTTTTTAATGGCTGAGTAATACTCCATTGTGTATATGTACCACAGCTTTCTTATCCATCAAGAAACAATTCGATTTACCATTCCATCAAAAAGAATAACATACCTAGAAACAAACCTACCCAAGGACACAAAAGACCTGTACTCTGAAAACTATAAAACACAACACAGACATAAAGAAATGACATGTTCTTGGATGGAAAGAATCAATACTATTAAAATGATTATATTACTCAAAGTAATCTACAGATTCAATGCAATCCTTATCAAACTGCCATTTGCATTTTCCACAAACTAAATTTAAAAATGTTAAAATGTTTATGTATACACAAAATACTTCCAATATCCAAAACAATCTTGAGAAAGAAAAGTGGAACTGGAGAAATCAGGCTTCCTGACTTCAGACTATACTACAAACCAAAAGTCATGAAAACAGTATTTTGCTGGCAAAAAAAAAAAAAAAAACTCCAGAAATATAGGTAAATGGAATAGGATAGGAAACACAGAAATAAACCCACAAACATATGGTTAATTAATCTTTGACAAAGGAGGCAAGTCTATTCAGTGGAGAAAAAAAAAACAGTCTCTTCAATAAATGATTCTGAGAAAACAGGACAACTATATATAAAAAAATAAAATAAGAACATGATTTAACAACATACTCAAAAATAAACTATTTTTGAGACAGAACACTCTTTGACACAAATCACAGCAAGAGGCTCTTTGACTCTCATTCTTAGAATAATAGAAATAAAAACAAAAATAAGCAAATGGAGCCTAATTAAGCTTAAAGCTTTTTCACATCAAAGAAAACTATAAACAAGATGAAAATACAACTCTTGGAATGAGAGAAAGTAATTTCAAATGAAGCAACTGACAGAGAATTAATCTCCAAAACACACAAGCAATTCATGAATCTAAATATTGTAAGCAAACAACTCAATAAATACTGGGTGGAAAACTTAAATAAACACTTCACAAAAGACATACAGATGGACAAGAGGCACATGAAAAGGTGTTCATATTTGCTTATAGTCGCTCAGTTGTGTCTGACTTTTTGCAACCCCATGGACTGTAGCCCACCAGGCTCCTCTGTCCATGGATTCTTTAGGCAAAAATACTGGAGTGGGTTGCCATTTCAGAGAAATGCAAATCAAAACTACAATGATATATCACTTCATGCCAGAATGGCCATCATCCAAATGTCTATAAATAATAAATGATGGAAAGGGTGTGGAGAAAAGAAAACACTCCTCCTTGTTGATGGGAATGTAAATGTGTGCAGCCACTATGTAGATCAGTGTGGCAGTTCCTTAAGGAATTAAAAATATAGCTACCATAAGACCCATTAATCCCACTCCTAGGCAAATATCCAGAGAAGAATATGGTTCAAAAGTGTACACGCACGCCAGTGTTCATTGCAGTTGTATTTACAATACCCAATACATGGAAGCAACCTAAATGTCCACTTACAGATGAATGAGTGAAAAAGATATGATATATATATATATATATATATATATATATATATATACACACACACACACACACACATACACACACAAACACAATGGACTATTAGTCATTGAAAAAAATTGAAATAATGCCATCTGAAGCAACATGGATGGACCTGGAGACTATCATGCTAAGTGAAATAAGTCAGTCAGACAGAGAAAGATTTGAAGAATCTTAAAAAATGAAACAAATTTATTTTCAAAACTGATACAGACTCACAGGCTTAGAGAACAAATTTATTGGGAAAAGGGGATAGAATGGGAGTTTGGGATTGACATGTACACATATTTATATGTTTTTCAAATTTATTTCTTTTTAATTGAAGAAAAATCGCTTCACAATATTGTGTTGGCCTTGCCATACATCAACATAGGTCAGCCATAGGCATACATGTGTCTCTTCCCTCTTAAACTCCTTCCCACCTCCCACCCCTCCCCACCCTTATAAGTTTTTACACAGCCCTGGTTTGAGTTCCTTGAGTCATACAGTAAATTCTCATTGCTTATCTATTTTACACATGGTAGTGTATATGCTTCCATATTACTATCTCCATTCATTCCACCCTCTTCTTCCTCCACTTTGCCCTTATCCAGAACACTATTCTTTTTTTTTCCTAATTTTATTTTATTTTTAAACTTTACATAATTGTATTAGTTTTGCCAAATATCAAAATGAATCCGCCACAGGTATACATGTGTTCCCCATCTATCTTTATGTCTGTGTGTTCACTGTTGCTCTGTAAATAGTTTCATCAGTACCATCTTTCTATATTCCATATATATATGTTAATACATGCTATTTATTTTTCTCTTTCTGACTTATTTCACTCGGTATAATAGGCTGTAGGTTCATCCACCTCATTAGAACTAACTCAAATTCATTCCTTTTTATGGCAGAGTATTATTACATTGTATATATGTGCCACATTTTTTTTAATCCACTTATCTGATAAAGGACATTTGGGTTGCTTCCATTTCCTAGCTATAGTAAATAGTGCTGCTATGAACATTGAGGTGCATGTGTATATTTCAATTTTGATTTCTTCAAGGTATATGCCAAGTACTGGGATTTCTGGGTCATAGGGTAGTTCTACTCCAAGATTTTTTTTAAGAAATCTCCATACTGTCTTCCATAGTGGCTGTTTCAGTTTACATTCCTACCAAAAATGCAAGGCAATTCCCTTTTTTCGACACGCTTTCCAGCATTTTTTGTTTGTGGATTTTTTGATGATGGCCTTTCAGACTGGCATGAGGTGATATCTCATTGTAGTTTTGATTTATATTTCTCTAATAATGAACAATGTTGCACATCTTTTCATGTGTTTATTGGCCTCTTGTATGTATTCTTTGGAAAACTATTTGTTTATGTCTTTCCCCCACTTTTTGATTGGGTTGTTTGTTTCTTTGGTATTCAATTTTATGAGCTGCTTGTAGATTATGGAAATTAACCTTTTGTCAGCTTCACTTGCTATTGTTTTTTTCTCATTCTAAATATTGTCTTTATAGGCTATATACAACAGAATAGAAACAAACATTATTCTCAATGGTGAAAACCTGAAAGCATCCCCTCTAAGATCATGAATTCAGATCACAATACTATGACACTAGATATCAATTTCAGGAAAAAAATATACAAACACATGGAGATTAAACAATACATTTATAAATAAAGAGCAGGTTACCTAAGAAATCAAAAGGGAAATCACAAATTTCCTAGAAATGAATGACAATGAAAACATGACAACTCAAAACCTATGGTATGCATCAAAAGTAGTTCTAAGAGGGAAGTTTATAGAAATACAATCCTACCTCAAGAAACAAGAAAACCATGGAAAAGACTACCTAACTTTACACCTAAAACAACTGGAAAAAGGAGAACAACAATAACAACAACAAAAACTCAAAGTGAGCAGAAGATCAGAGCAGATATAAATTAAAAAGAAATGAAAGAAATAATAGTAAAGATTAATAAAAATAAAAGTTGGTTTTATGAGAAGATAAAAGAAATTGACAAAACTTTAGCCAGACTCATCAAGAAAAAAAGAATCAAATCAACAAATGAGAAATAAAGAAGGAAAGGTTACAACAGACAATGCAGAAATACAAAGTTTCATAAGAGACTATTATGAACAACTATATTTTGTTACAACCCTGCTTATTTAACTTATATTCAGAGCACATCATGAGAAACGCTAGGCTGGAAGAAGCACAAGCTGGAATCAAGATTGCCGGGAGAAATATCAATAACTTGAGACATGCAGATGACACCACCCTTATGGCAGAAAGTGAAGAGGAACTAAAAAGCCTCTTGATGAAAGTGAAAGAGGGGAGTGAAAAACTTGGCTTAAAGCTCAACTTTCAAAAAACGAAGATCATGGCATCTGGTCCCATCACTTCATGGGAAATAGATGGGGAAACAGTGGAAACAGTGTCAGACTTTATTTTTTGGGGCTCCAAAATCACTGCAGATGGTGACTGCAACCATGCAATTAAAAGGCGCTTACTCCTTGGAAGGGAAGTTATGACCAACCTAGATAGTATATTCAAAAGCAGAGACATTACTTTGCCAACAAAGGTCCGTCTAGTCAAGGCTATGGTTTTTCCAGTGGTCATGTATGGATGTGAGAGTTGGACTGTGAAGAAAGCTGAGTGTCGAAGAATTGATGCTTTTGAACTGTGGTGTTGGAGAAGACTCTTGAGAGTCCCTTCAACTGCAAGTATATCCAACCAGTCCATCCTAAAGGAGATCAGCCCTGGGTGTTCCTTGGACGGACTGATGCTGAAGCTGAAACTCCAGTACTTTGGCTACCTCATGCGAAGTGTTGACTCATTGGAAAAGACCCTGATGCTGGGAGGGATTGGGGTCAGGAGGAGAAGGGGACGACAGACGATGAGATGCCTGGATGGCATCACTGACTCAATGGACCTGGGTTTGGGTAAACTCCGGGTGTTGGTGATGGACAGGGAGGCCTGGCATGCTCCAATTCATGGGGTCACAATGATTCTGACACAACTGAGTGACTGAACTGAACTGAACTGATATACTAGTAAAATGGACAAGCTGGAAGAAATGGGCAGATTCTTAGAAAAATTCAATTTTCCAAGGCTTAACCAGGAAGAAATAGAAATTATGAACAAGCCAATTACAAGAACTAAAATAGAAATTGTGATCAAAAATCTCCCCAGAAACAAAAACACAGGGTCCAATGGCTTCACAGGTGAATTATACTAAACATTTAGGGATGAACTGATGCTTATCTTTCTAAATGATTTTCAAAAAATTGCAGAGGAAGGAACACTTCCAAACTCATTCTATGAGGCCACCATCACCCTGATACCAAAACCAGACAAAGACAACACGAAAAATAAAATTACAGGTCAATATCACTGATGAACATAGATTCAAAAGTCCTCAATAAAACTCTAGCAAACAGAAATTAACAGCACATTAAAAAGATCATACACCATGGTCAAGTTGGATTTATCTCAGGGATGCAAGGATTCTACAATGTATGCAATGCAACCAATGTGATCCACTATATTAACAAATTGAAATATAAAAACCTTATGATAATCTCAATAGATTTAGAAAAAGCACTTGACAAAATTCATCAACGATTTATGATAAAAAAAGGACTCTTCAGAAAATGGTCATAAAAAGGAATCTGCCTCAACAGAGTAAAGACCATATATGATAAACCCACAGCAAACATTTTTCCCAATGATGAAAAATTGAAAGCATTCCCTCTAAGATCAGAAACAAGAAAAGGTGCCCACTATTATTCAACATAGTTTTTAAAGTCCTTGCTACAGCAATCAGAGAAGAAAAAGAAATAAATGGAATCCAGATCATAAAAGAAGAAATAAAACTCTAATTGTTTGGAGACAACCAGATACTATATATAGAAAACCCTAAAGATATTATCAGAAAATTGCTACAGCTAATCAGTAAATTTAGCAAAGTCTCAGGACACAAAATCAACACACAGAAGCCACTTGCATTCCTAAACAATAACAATGAAAAATCAAAAAGAGAAATTAAGGGATCAATCCTATTTATCATTGTAACAAAAATAATAAGAATAAACCTACCTAAGGAGACAGAGGAGCTATATACTGAAAACTATAAGACACTGATGAAAGAAATAAAAAATGACATAAACAAATGGAGAGATATTCCATGTTTCTGGTTTGGGATAATCAATATTGTGAAAATAACTGTTACTACTAAATGCATTCTACACATTCGATGTGATCCTTACCAAATTACCAATGGGATTTTTCACAGAACTAGAACAAAAAATCCCCACAATTCATATGGAAACACAAAAGACCCTGAATATCCAAAGCAATCTTGAGAAAGAAGAATGGAGCTGGAGGAATCAACCACCCTACCTTTAGACTATACTACAGAGCTATAGTCATCAATCCAGTATGGTACTGGAACAAAAACAGAAATATAGACCAGTGGAACAAGATAGCCCAGCAATAAATCCACACACCAATGGGCACCTTATCTTTGAAAAAGGAGGCAAATGTTATACAATGGGAAAGGATAGTCTCTTCAATATGTGCTGAGGGGAAAATTGGACAGCTAAATGTTAAAGAATGAAATTAGAACACTTCCTAACACCATACAGAAAAATAAACTCAAAATGGATTAAAAACTTAAATGTAAGATCAGACACTATAAAGCTCTTAGATATAACATAAGGAGAACACTGTATGACACAAATCACAACAAGATCCTCTATGACCCACTTCCCAGAGTAATGGAAATAAAAGCAAAAATAAATAAATGGGACCTAATTAAACTTAAAAGCATCTGCACAACAAAGGAAACTATAAACAAGGTAAAAACACAGTGTTATATTTAAAATAGATAATCATCAAGGATCTAATGTATAGCACAGGAGATTCTGCCTAATATTCTGCAATAATCTAAACGGGAAAAATTATATATATATATATATATATATATATATATATATATATATATATATATACAGAAAGTAAAAAAATTAATGAAAATTGTTAACTGTAACTTTTCCCCACAAAGACAAAATTAGGCTTTTCTCATACCCCTTTATATCTCTTTTCACCCTCAGTCCTTGTGCTCTTCAATGACATGCCCTTGTGCTCCCATGACAGCACATTTAAATTTGTCCTGATTTTATTTTCTGACTATAAAATTGTGACTTGTTTTTTTCTTTAATCTGGAAAAGTTTTTAAATATCAAACTTTACTAAGCTATTTGTTCAGTGTTCTCATACCTTTAGTATAGTCTTTGGAATTTTCTATTGCTGAAGTAGTTATTTCAAAAAAAAATAAATAAATAAAGGGATTCTATATAAACCTGAGCCATTGAATGTTATGATATTTTTAGCCTTTATCATTTGAATCTCTACTACTCTGCTAAGTCACTTCAGATGTGTATGACTCTTTGCAACTTCACCACACTCCTCTGTCTATGGAATTCTCCAGGCAAGAATACTAGAGTGGGTTACCATGCCCTCCTCCAGGGGATTTCCCTGACCGAGGGATCATACCCATGTCTCTTAAGTCTCTTGTGCTGGCAGACAGATTCTTTACCACTAGTCCCACCTGGGAAGACTTATCATTTGAGTAGAAATTGAAAATTCTAATTTCAAATTATTTTTCTTTGTTGCTTAGATCAATAATTTTGACACATTCCTTTGTTCATAATGTTTTTCTCCAGACTTCTAGAATGTTTTTGTCTTCTGATATTCACTCTAATAATTCTAAGTATGCACTTTTCATTATTTATTCATGAATTTATTCATTATTATTATTTATTCATTATTATTATTTCATGTATTGGGGGGCCCTTTTCAAACGCATACCTTTCATATTCCTTCATTTCCAAATTATCTTCGTTATTTCTTCAAATATCTTCTCCCTTGAATTATTTTCCTCTCCTAGAACTCTTAATATCTACATGTTGGCACTTATATTTCCATCTCTTCCTTTGGTTGATGTATAATTTCATTCAGTAAAATGCAAAGGTAAGTGTCCAACTCAATGTGTTTTGACAAATTATATTACTTTGTAACCATAACCCAAAGTAAGATTTAAAAAAATTTGCCCCTCTAGCAAGTTCCCTTATACCCCTTTCCACTCTATTTTTCCTCCCAAATTGCAATCATTATTCTGATTTATTTTACCATAGATTAGATCATTTGTTTTTTTTTTTTTTAAAGTTCATTATAAATGGAATCCTACAGCAGATACTCTTCTATGCTAACCACGTCTTTCTGGGATCCTGGATGGTTCATATCTGCCAGGAGTGTCACAGCCTGAGACCAGCTTCCCTGAGGAGATGCATGGCCCACCTGGGACTGTGCCCTGGCAGAACACCCAGGAGCCTATGTGGCTTGGACCTGGGAAGTGCATGCAGCCTTGGACTATGTCAACCCCCATGTGGTCCATCTACTGCCAGCTTTCTCCACATATTTCAGTGGTGTTTGTTTTCAGTGTCCCTCCCTCTCCACAGCACAACTAAGCAAGCAAGCCCAGATAAGTGGCTATTTTTGCCCCCTTATTTTGGGGTGGAATTAGTCACTGAAGAGACTTAGAAGCAGGGGAGGCCAACCTAAGAAATGAAAAGACAGGAGAACCACCCCAGAAGTGGCAGGTGCAGCAAATTAAAATCCTTCAGTTAAGCTGAGACTGCATTTGAAGGGTAACTGTATAATTTGAGAACAAGTACAAACAGGAACAAGGGATTATTTGACACTGAAATGACCCAACACTGCCCACAAAAGCTCCAGAGAAATTCCTAGATACATTTTTCTAAATTATTACAATTTTTTAATTAAAAAAAATTTACTATTCTTTACTTTCTTTTAATTTTCTAATTCTATTTTCTCTCTTCTTTCTTTACTTTCTTCCCCATCCTCTTTTTCTTTTTTCCATCCTACTGTCCTAATATGGTTCTTTATGTTCGAGCTCATTTTTTTTTTTTATCATACCTTTGAGAGTTTAATTTTTATTCTAAGTTTTTAATTTTTGCTTTTTATCTTTTGTTACTAGTTTGTATCTTTAAGAATTTAAATTTTAATATCCATTTTCACTTAGGGATTTTATGGCTGGCTTGATTGCTCTCTTCCTTTTTGACTCTTCCTTTTCTCCTCCTGGTCACCTCTATCTCCTTCCTCCCTCTTATCACCTCTATATAACTCTGTGAATCTCTTTGGTTGTTCCTTGATGTGGAGAAATATTTCACCACTAACCAAAGGGTTTTGTCTTCTATGCTGTGTCAGCAGAGAACTCTTGATACTATCGTAAGAGGTCAGGACCAAATTCCAGAGACAGGAGGCTCAACTCCATAACTTTTGACCATCACAGAACTCCTGACCACAGGGAACTTTAATAGATGAGAGCCCACCCAGGCTCTGAGACTGAGACTGAGACCAGGCTCCACTCAAGACCCAGCAAACTCCAGTGCAAGGCACCCCAAACTAATCCTCAAACAAAACAGGAAGGAAACCTTGAAAATTAAAAAGACACACTTCCAAAAGCCATAGCAAATCCATAGACACACCAAAACTCACTATTGGACACTGTACTATCCTCCAGAGAGATGAGATCCAGCTCCATCCATCAGAACACAGACATAAGTTTCCCCAACCAGGAAATCTTCACAAGTCACTGGTCCAACCCCACCCACAGGGAGGAGACTCCACAATTAAGTGAAACTATGACCCTCCAGCCTGCAAAAGGAGACCCCAAACAAAGCAAAGTAAACAAAATGAAAAGGCAGAGAAATATCCATCAGATGAAGGAACATGATAAAAACCCACCAAACCAAACAAAAGAGGAGGAGATAGGGAGTCTACCAGAAAGAGAATTAAGAATAATGATAGCAAAAATGATCAAAAATCTGGAAAACAAAATGGAGATACAGATAAATAAACTAGAAACACAGATTGAGAAAAGGCAAGAAATATTTGACAAAGAGAGAGAAGAAATAAAAAAAAATATTAAATCAGTAATGAACAGTGCAATCATGGAGATTAAAACACTCTGAATGGAACCAACAGTATAGTAAATGAGGCAGAAGAAAGGATAAGTTAGTTGGAAGATAGAATGGTGGAAATAAATGAAGAAGCATGGAAAAAAGAATAAAAAGAAGTGAGACCTCTGGGACAATGTTAAGCAACCCAACATTCAAACCATAAACATCCCAGAAGAATAAGACAAAAAGAAAAGACATGAGAAAATATTTAAGAAGATAATAGTTGAAAACTTCCCTAAAGTAGGGAAGGAAATAGCCACCTAAGTCAAAGAAGTCCAGAGAGTCCCATACAGGATAAACCCAAGGAGAAACATGCAAAGACACATGTTAGTCAAACTAACAAAAATTAAACACAAAGAACAAATATTAAAAGCAGCAAAGGAAAATCAACAAATAATATACAAGGAGATCTCTCTAAGAATGACAGCTGATCTTCAGCAGAAATTCTGCATGCCAGAAGGGAATGGCAGGATTTACATAAAGTGATGAAAGGGAAAACCTACAACCAAGATTACCCAGCAAGGATCTCATTCAAAGGAGAAATAAAAAGCTCTGCAGACGAGCAAAACCTAAGAGAATTCAGCGTCACCAAATCAGCTCTTCAACAAATGTTCAATGATCTATCTAGTCAGAAAACAAAGAAAAGATTTATAAAAATTAACCTAAAATAATAAAGTAAGTGATAAGTGGATCATACTTATCAATAATTACCTTAAACACAAATGGGTTAAATGCTCCAATCAAAAGACCAAGACTGGCTGAATGGATGCAAAAACAAAACTCCTATATATGCTGTCTACAAAAGACTCACCTCAATCCTAGGGACACATACAGACTGAAAGTGAGGGATAGAAAAAAGGCATTTCATGCAGAGACCAAAATAAATTGGCAGTAGCAATACTCATATCAGATAAAATAGACTTTAAAATATAGACTGTTTTAAGAGACAAAGAAGGACACTACATGATGATCAAGGGATCAATCCAAGAAGAAGATATCACAATTATAAATATATATGCACCGAACATAGGAGCACTTCAATACATAAGGCAAATTTTAACAATTATTAAATGGGAAATTAATAGTGACACAATAATAATTGGGGGCTTTGATATCCTACTCATACCAATGGACAGATCATCCAGACAGAAAATTAACAAGGAAACACAAGCTTTACATAATACATTGGACCAGTTATGCCTAATAGATACCTGCAGGGCATTTCACCCCAAAGCAATGGATTTTGGCTTTTTTCAAGTACACATTGAACATTCTCCAGGATAGATCACATCATCATATCCTGGGCCACAAATCTAGCCTTGGTAAATTTTTTAAAAATTGAAATCACTTCAAGCATCTTTACTGATCAAAATGCTGTAAGATTAGACAGCAACCAGAGGGGAAAAACTATAAAAGCACAAACATATGGAGGCCAAAAACCACTGTTCTGAATAGCAAATGGATCACTGAAGAAATCAAAAAGAAATCAAAATACGGATAGAAACAAATGATAATTAAAACATGACAAACCACAACCTATGTGATTTGTGAAATAGTTCTAAGAGGGGAATTAATAGCAATACAAACCTACCTCAAAAAAATGAGGAACACCAAATAAACAACTTAATTTTAAACCTAAAGCAACTAGAAAAAGAACAAACAAACAAACAAAAAACCCAAAGTTAGTAGAAGGAAAGAAATCATAAAAGTCGGAGCAAAAATAAATTAAAAACAAATGAAGGAGAGTACAGCAAAGATCAACAAAACTAAAAGCTGGTTCTTTGAGAAGATGAACAAAATAGACAAACTCTTAGCCAGAATTATCAAGAAAAAAGGGAGAAGACTCAAATCAATAAAATTATAAATGAAAATGGAGAAATTACAACAGATAACATGGAAATGCAAGCAATTATAACAGAATACTACAAAAAACTATATGCCAATAACACAGACAATGTGGAAGAAATGGACAAATTCTTAGAAAAGCATAACCTTCCAAAACTGAACCAGAAAGAAATAGAAAATTTGAACAAGTCAACCACAAAGTGGGAAATTGAAACTAATAAAAAAATCTTCCAACAAGCAAAAGCCCAGGACCAGATGGCTTCAAAGGAGAATTCTACCAACAATTTACAGAAGCACTAACACCTATCCTACTCAAAGTCTTCCAGAAAATTGCAGAGGAAGTTAAACTGTCAAACTCATTCTATGAGGCCACCATCACCCTGATCCCAAAACCAGAAAATTATGCCACAATAAAAAGAAAACTACAGGTCAATATCACTGACGAACATAGATGCAAAAATCCTGAAAAAAATTCTAGCAAAGAGAATCCAACAATATATGTAAAAGATCAGACTTTATGATCAAGTGGGCTTTATTACAGTGATTCAGTGATTCTTCAATATTCACAAATCACTCAATGTGATACAGCATATTAACAAATTGAATTATAAAAATCATATGATAATTTCAATAGATGTAGAGAAAGCCTTTGACAAAATTCAACACCCATTTATTATAAAAACCCTCCAGAAAATAGGCATAAAAGGAACATACCTCAGCATAATAAAAGCCATATATGTCAAATCAACAGCAAACATAATTCTCAATGATGAAAAACTGAAATCATTTCCTTTAATATCAGAAACAAGGCAAGAGTGCCCACACTCAGCAGTACTATTTAACAGAGTTTGGAAGTCCTAGTAACAGCAAACAAAGAAGAAAAAGGAATAAAAGTAATCCATATTGGAAAAGAAGAAGTAAAACTCTCACTGCTTGCAGATGACCTGATCCTTTACATAGAAAACCCTAAAAATATCACCAAAAAATTACTGAAACAAATCAATGCATAAAGTCAAGCCACAGGATATAAAATTAATACACAGTATTCTCTTGTATTCCTATATGCTAACAATGAAAAATGAGAAAAAAAATTAAGGAAACAATTATATTTACCATTGCAACAAAAATAATGAAATAATTAGGAATAAATTTACCTAACGAAACAAAATATTTACATACACAAAATTAAAAAACACTGATGAAAGACATCAAAAATGACACAAATGGAGAAATACACCATATTCTTGGAATGGAAGAATCAATGTAGTGAAAATGAGTATGTTACCCAAAGCAATCTATAGACTCAATGCAATCCCTACCAAACTACCAATGGTATTTTTCACAGAACTACACTAAATAATTTCACAATTTGTATGGAAATACAAAAGACCCTGAATACCTAAAACAATTTTGAGAAAGAAGAATGGAACGTGAAGACTCAAACTTCCTGACTTCAGACTGTACTACAATGCTGCAGTCATGAAGACAGTATGGTACTGGCACAAAGACAAAAAGAAAGGTCAGTGGAACAAAACAGAAAGTCCAGAGATAAATCCATGCACCTAAGATATGGATACCTTATCTTTGACAAAGGAGGCACAAATATACAATTGAGCAAAAACAGTCTCCACAACAAGTGGTGCTGGGGAAACTGGTCAACTACTTGTGAAAAAAAGAAACTAGAACACTTTTTAACACCATACACAAAAATAAAATCAAAATTGATTAAAGACCTAAATGTAAGAAAAGAAACTGTAAAAAGCCTAAAGAAAAATGTAGGCAGAACCTTCTCTAATATAAATCACAGCAACATCCACTATGACCTACCTCCCAGAGTAAGGGAAATAAAAACAAAAATAAACAAATGTGACTAAATCAAACATAAAAGCTTTTGCATGATGAAAGAAACTATAAACAAGCTGAAAAGAAAATAATAGCAAATGAAAAAATGACAAAGAAGTAATCTCCAAAATATACAAGCTGCTCATGCAGCTCAATGCCATAAAAAATGAACAACCCAATTAAAAAGTGGACAAAAGACCTAAATTGACATTTCTCCAAAATAAGGCATTCAGATGGCTAATAAACTCATGAAAAGATGCTCAACATCACTCATTGTCAGAGAAATGTAAATCAAAACCACAATGATGTATCATCTCACACTGGTCAGAATGGCCATCATCAAAAAGTCTGCAAACAATAAATGCTAGAGAGGGTGTGGAGAAAAGGGAATCCTCTTACACTGTTGGTGGGAATGCAAACTAGTACAACCACTATGGAGAACAGTGTGGAGATTTCTTAAAAAAATGGGAATAGAACTGCCATATGACAAAGCAAATCCAATGCTGGGCCTATACTCCAAGGAACCCAGAATTAAATGAGACACATGTACCTCAATGTTCATTGCAGCACTATTTTCAATATCAAGGAAATGGGAGAAACCTTGATGCCCATCGGTAGATAATGGATAAAGAAGTTGGTGTACATATACATGATGGAATATTCAGTTCAGTGATTCTCTCAGTCATGTCCAAATCTTTGCAACCCTATGAACTGCAGCATGCCAGGCCTCCCTGTCCATCACCAACTCCCATAGTCTACCCAAACTCATGTTCATCGAGTCGGTGATGCCAACCACCCATCTCATCCTCTGTTGTCCCCTTCTCCTCCTACCCTCAATCTCTCCCAGCATCAGGGTCTTTTCAAATGAGTCAGCTCTTCTCATCAGGTGGCCAAAGTATTGGAGTTTCAGCGTCAACATCAGTCCTTCCAATGAACACCCAGGACTGATCTCCTTTAGAATGGACTGGTTGGATCTCCTTGCAGTCCAAGGACTCTCAAGAGTCTTCTCCAACACCACAGTTCAAAAGCATCTATTCTTCAGTGCTCAGTTTTCTTTATACTCCAACTCTCACATCCATACATGACCACTGGAAAAAACATAGCCTTGACTAGATGGACCTTTGTTAACAAAGTAATGTCTCTGCTTTTTAATATGCTGTCTAGGTTAATCATGGCTTTTCTTACAAGGAGCAAGCTTTTTTAATGTCACCATCTGCAGTGATTTTGGAGCCCAAAAATATAGTGTCTCTCACTGTTTGCATTGTTTCCCCATCTATTTGCCATGAAGTGATCGGACCAGATGCCATGATTTCATTTTTTGAATATTGAGTTTCAAGCCAACTTCTTCATTCTCCTCTTTCACTTTCACTTTTCCTCGCTTTCTGCCATAAAGGTGGTGTCATTTGTGTATCTGAGGTTATTGATATTTCTCCCGACAATCTTGATTCCAGCTTGTGCTTCATCCAGCCTGGGAGTTCACATGATGTACTCTGCATATAAGTTAAGTAAGCTAGATGACAATATACAGTCTTGATGTTATCCTTTCCTGATTTGGAACCAATCTGTTGTTCCATGTCCAGTTCTCACTGTTGCTTCTTGACCTGCATACAGATTTCCCAAGAGGCAGGTAAGGCGGTCTGCTATTCCCATCTCTTGAAGAATTTTCCACAGCTTATTTTGATTGGCACAGTCAAAAGATTTGGTGTAGTCAATAAAGCAGAATTTAAGCAAAAGAATGTATTTCAGATAAATAAGCAAAATAAAACCCAATCAGAACTATCAATGTGTTAGGTGTATATAGCCAATCTATTCAGAGTAAGGACTGTAAAGATGATCAAAGAATTTGGGAACAGAATGAATGTACAGATGAGACATTAGAAGGTTTCTTTAACAAGAAAATTAGAAAATATAAAGAAAGTCAAACAGAATTAAAGAATGCAATAACTTAAATGAAAAATACACTAGAAGAAATCAATAGTAGACTAAATGAAGTAGATTAAGAGATCAGTGAGCTGGAAAACAGAAATTACACATCACTGAAATCACTGTGACAAAACAGAAGAATCAAAAAAGAATGAAAATAAGCAAATGCTGTTTAACAGACCTCTGGGAAAATATCAAACAGGCTAACACTTGCATTATACAGGTTCCAGAAAGAGAAGAGAGAGAGAGAGAGAAGAGGCCTGAGAATATATCTGAAGAGACAATAGGTACCCTGGGGAAGGAAATATTCACCCAATTCCAGGAAGTGCAGAGTCCCATACAGGATTCATCCACAAAGGAATTAACCACAACATGCTATAATCAAAATGACATAATCAAAGATAAAGAGAGAATATTAAAATCAAGAAGGTAAAAGTTAGAAATAAAGTACTAGGGCATTCTCATAAGGCTATTAGCTTGTCTTTACGCATAGGTTGGAGAAGGAAATGGCAACCTACTTCAGTATTCTTGCCTAGAGAATCCTGTGAACAGAGGAGCCTGGTGGGCTGCTGTCCATAGGGTCGAACAGAGTCAGACACGACTGAAGCAACTTAGCATGCTTACATGCTTTGGAGAAGGAAATGGCAACCCACTCCAGTATTCTTGCCTGGAGAATCCCAGGGACAGAGGAGCCTGGTAAGTTGCTATCTGTGGGGTCGCACAGAGTCAAATATGACTGAAGTGACTTAGCAGCAGCAGCAGCAGCATGCCAGAGGGAGTGGCATGATATACTTAAGGTCATGAAAGAGGAAAATCTACAAACAAGAATACCCAGCTAAGCACTCATTCACATTTGATAGAGAAAAATGTTTACAGACAAGCAAAAGCAAAAAGAATTCAGCACCATCAAACCAACTTTATGACAAATGCTAAACAAGCTTCTCTAGAGACAAAAGAAAAGGCCACAACTAGAAACAAACAAAAAATAAATAAATAATATAAAACGGAAAAGTTCACTAATAAAGGTAAAAATACAATAAAGGTAGGTAACCATCTATTCACAACAGTTAAAAGTCAAAAGTAATGAAATATTTGTATTTACAATAAAGATTTAACAGATACACAGAATAACTAGATGTAAATTATGATACCAAAAAGCATAATCATGAAGGGAGGGGAGAACAAATGAAGTGATCTAAAATGCGCTGAAGAATTGATGCTTTTGAACTGTGGTGTTGGAGAAGACTCTTGAGAGTTCCTTGGACTGCAAGAAGATCCAACCAGTCCATCCTAAAGGAGATCAGTCCTGGGTGTTCATTGGAAGGATTGATGTTGAGGCTGAAACTCCAGTACTTTGGTCACCTGATGTGAAGAGCTGACTAATTTGAAAAGACCCTGATGCTGGGAAAGATTGAGGGCAGCAGGAGATGGGGACAACAGAGGATGAGATGGTTGGATGGCATCACCAACTCAATGGACATGGGTTTGGGTGCACTCCAAGAGTTGGTGATGGACAGGGAAGCCTGGCGTGCTGCAGTTCATGGGATTGCAAAGAGTTGGACACGACTGAGCGACTGAACTGAACTGAAAAATGTGCTTAAATTTAAGAGATCATCAACTTGAAACAAACACACCTCTATACAAAAAGCTCATGATAACTGCAAAACAAGTCTATAATACATTTGAACACATAAAAGCAAAAAGAATCCAAACACAATGCTAAATAGAGTAATCAAATCTCAAGAGAACAAAAGAAGAGAAAGGAACAATAGACTTATAAAAACAAATTAAAAAGAATCAACAAAATGGCAATAAAATCATACATATCAATAATTACCGTAAATATTAACAGATAAAATGCTACAACCAAAAGACACAGACTAGCTGAGTAGATACAGCAACAAGACCCATATATTTGCTGCTTCTGAAAGACTGACTTCAGATCTAAAGACAATACAGACTGAAGGTGAGGAGATGGAAAAATATTCCATCCAAATGAAAATCAAAAGAAAGCTGGAATAGCAATATTTAGACAAAATAGACTTTAAGACTCACAAGAGACAAAGAAAGGTATCACATAATGATCAAAGGACCAATTCAAGAAGATATAACAGTTGTAAATATATCTGCACACAGCATAGGACCAACTCAATAAATAAGGCAAATGTTAACAGACTTAAAGGAGAAATTGACCATAACAAAGTAATAGTATTTAACACCCCACTTACATCAGTGGATAGAATATTGAGAAAAAATCAATAAGGAACATGAACCTTAAATGACACATTAGACCAGATGGACTTAATTAATATTTATAGGCCATTCCATCCAAAAGCCAAAGAATGCACATTCGTTCCAAGTGCACATGGAATATTATTCAGGATTGATCCCATGCTGGGCCACAAAGCAAACCTCAGTAAATTTATGAAAACTGAAATCCTATCAAGTAACTTTTCTAACCACAACACTTTGAAGCTAGAAATCAACTATGACATTTAAAAAAATTTCAAAAACACAAACAGAAGGGGGCTAATCAATATGTTACTGAACAACCCATAGACCATCAAAAAAATAAAATAAAACAGAAATAAAAAATTATCTAGAGACAAATGAAAACAAAATCATGACGATCCAAAGCCTGTGGGACATAGCTAAAGTAGTTCTAAATGGGAAGTTTATATCAATACAAGCTTACCTCAGAAAAGAAGAAAAATCTCAAATAAACAACTTAAACTTGCATCTAAATCAAGTAGACAAAGAAGAACAAGCAAAGTCCAAAGGAAGGAAATCATAAAGATCATAGCAGAAATCAATGAAATAGAGGCTAAAAGAATAGAAAAGATCAATGAAATTAAAAGCTGCTTCTTTGAAAAGATAAATAAAATTGATAAAATTTTTTTGGCTAGAGTCATCAAGAACAAAAGGGGGAGGACTCAAATCAGCAAATTCAGAAGTGAAAAGAGAAAAGTTACAACCAACATCACAGAAATACAAAGAATCAGAAGAGACTATTACAAGCAACTGTGCACCCAGAAAATTAATAAGCTAGAATAAGTGGACAAATTCTCAGAAATGTACAGTCACCCAAGACTGAACCAGTAGAGTATCAAAAAAAAAAAAAAAAAAAACACATGTAGAAGATCTAAGCAGATATTATCCAAAGAAGACATACAGATAACCAACAGAACAAATGAAGAAATGCTCAGTATTGCTAATTATGAGAGAAATGCAGATCAAAACTTCAATGAGTTTTGACAAAACCTCATGCCAGTCAGAATGTCCATCATTTAAAAATATATATGTACAATAGGTGTGGAGAAAATGAAGCCCTGCTTCTTTGTTGAGGAGAATATAAATTGGTGCAGACACAATGTAGAAAATATGGAGGTTCTGCTTTAAAAATTTAGAGTTAACCTTATTATTCTGCAGTTCTACCCCTGAGTATGTATCCAGAGAAAATTCTAATCTAAATGTCCATCTACAGGTGAATGGATAAACATGTGGGGTGTGTGTGTTTGTGTGTATATACATACATATATATATATATGTATATACATATATATATATATACATATGTATATATAATGGACTATTAGTCAGCTATTAAAAAGAATGAATAATGCCATTTGCAGAAACATGGGTCTAAAGATTATCATATTAAGTGAAGTCAGATAAAGACAAATGTCATATGATATCACTTTTATATGGAATCTAAAATGATGACACAAATGAACTTATTTACAAAGCAGAGATAGACTCAAAGACACTGAAAACAAACTTATGGTTATGAAAGGAGACTGTGAGCAGGACAGGGGAAGAGGGAAGGGAAGTTAGGAGTTTGATATTAACATATGCACATTACTTTATATAAAATGAATAAGAAGGACCTAGTATAAAGTACAGGGAGATATACTCAGTATATGTCATAACCTATAATTGAAATTAATCTAAAAATATATATATATATGTATATGTATATACATATATATATAACTGAATATGTATATATAATACAAACTGAATCACTTTGTTGTAAACTTGAAACTAAGATAACATTGTAAATTAACTATGCCTTCATTAAAAAAAGGACTGCATTGATTGGAATCAGTATAAATAAATCAATCAATGGAACAAAATACAGTCCCTAATTAGGCCTATAAATAATCAGTTAATTGATTTTCAGCACAAGCACCAAGGTAATTCAGTCAAGAAAGAAGAGACTCTTCAGGGTGTTGGAATAACTGAATATTTTTACATAAAATATTACATCAGCTCCTACCTTATACCATAAAGAAAAGTTGATTCCAGATGAATCACCAACCTAAACATAAATCCTGAGTTTCAATATTCTAGAGATGACATATAAGTCATTTTTAAAATTAAGACAAATATAATTAGACAACTTAACAAAAGCACTAAGCATAAAGTAAAAAGTGGTAAATGGCATTTAATAAAAATTTAAAATATCTGCTCATCAAGAGATGCCATTGCCTAAATGAAAACATTAACTTATATTGGGAGACAGTTATGCAATGAACATGTCCAACAAAGGAATCTTAACCAGAATATATAAAGAACTTCTATAATTTGATGATTTTTTAAGGCAGATCAATTACAAAGATTTTAATAGACACTTCACCACTTCATCAAGGAAATATATGAATGACTAGTTAGCAAGTGAGAAAATGCTCAAAATCTACTCATCAGGAAAGAGAAAAAAAAAAAAAAAAGAATATCACTTTACACAACAGCTTGAATGACTAGAGGTAAAAAGACTGATACATGACTGATTATATATATATATATATATATATATTTGTGTGTGTGTGTGTGTGTGTGTGTATGGCTTCCCTGTGGCTCAGTGGTAAAGATTCTACTTGCCAGTGCAGGAAATCCTTGTCTTTGATTCTTAGGTCAGGAAGATCCCCTGGAGAAGGAAATGACAACCCACTCCAGTATTCTTGCCTGGGAAATCCCATGGACAAAGGAACCTGGCAGGCTACAGTCCATGGGGTCCCAAAAGAATCAGACATAGCTTAGTGACTAAAAAACTGTATATATATATTCCAGCAACTTATCATAGATAAATAAAAATAGAAGCCCACAAAAATAGTTTTATAGTAATGTTAAATGTTTTATTCACAGTACCTAAAAGCTGTAAACAACTAAGGTAAATAGATAAATTCTGATATGGCCATGAAATGGAGTACCACTCAGCAGTCAAAAAAAACAAACAAAACAAAACTATGCACTACCAACACACACAATAAGAAAAATAAGAATCTCAAAAAATATTTTTAAATAAAAATGTATTAGTTGCTCAGATGTGTCTGACTCTTTGTGACCCCATGGACTGTAATCTACCATGCTCCTCTGTTCTTGGGATTCTCTAGGCAAGAATATTGGACTGGGTTCCCTTCTCCAGGGGAATCTTCCCAACCCAGGGATTGAACCTTCATCTCCTGCATTGGCAGGCAGACTCTTTACTGTCTGATCCACCAGGGAAAAAGCCAAATACAAAAAATAGCATACTATATAAGAAGTCCTAGAGAAAGCAAAACTAGTCTATGGTGAAAAGAATGAAATGATGATTGCCTGTCAGGGTCTGGGGATTGACTGTAAAAAGCCATGGGTAAGTTAATGAGGTGATAAAATCGTTCTATACCTTAATTAGGTTGGTTATTATGAATGTATAGCTATGTTTTAAACCTCACTGAATTCTACACTTTGAAATCTGTTTTGTTTCATGTAAATTGCTTTTTAAAAGATAACAACAACAACAATAAAAGAAAAAGAAGAACTATGAGGAGTATCAGCCGGTATTTTACTTTTTAAAAATACTCATTATGATGTTTTGACCTTTCTGGCTTAGAAGAGACTACCACTCCCAGGTTGATCCAATTCTTTGAGTCAGCAAAATGCTTATCTAGAAGTTGGTTTGATATACATACTAACCAGTCCAGAGTCACACCTCCTCTATTTGGCCCACACATGCCAGGATATAATACTACTCTCCCTTGTAAAGTAATTAGCCTCCAATGAAATGAAATTAATTAATTTTAAAAAGAAAAGAAAAAGAAAGACCAATTGAAGTTACTCAAACTAGGAATCCTAACCTGTTTAGCTTTCCCTGACTTGCCTTTCCTGCAGAAAACCCAATAAAGGCAGTGGCATAAACATTCCCTTTGCTCTTGTCTTCTGTATCCTGAACACCCTGGTGTTTTTCCCATGTGGTAATGTCATGTGTTCTCTCTATATAATCTGTTAGTATAATAAATGATTTTTTCCTGGGTCCCTCCTCTGTTTTTTTCTTGTGGACTCTCATGAATGCTTATTTCATAAAACAATACAAAATTCAGCCCAACCAGATTACAAAACATAATATTAATATTGGATAATTGAACCAGTGTGATACCAAAAAAGACAACTAATCATTTGAACAAAACATGTATTCTAGATATAAGGTTATATATGGAAAAATGTGAATAAAAAGAAATTTTGTAATATTAGTTTGGGTGTAACACATGGTTTGGGGGCAACTAGTAGTGATCTGGAAAACAAAACAAAACAAAAAAAGCTATATCCCTACCTCAGACCATATGATATTACATGTTAAAAAATTTATAAAACTGTATGAAAATAATTTAAATCTTCTTTAAAAATATCCTATATAAGGTCAAGGACAAATGAGAAATTGAAAGTGCACAATTCATGTGACAGAAAAGGATACAATATTTCCAACATAAAACATTCTCATAGAAGTCAGGAAAAAAGATAAATAGCTTAATTTATGGAATTGGGGGAAAAATTGACAGATGATCTAAAAAATAAGAAATATAAATTGTCTCTTTTGCTGTCTCATATACAGGGTTGGGATGGTATGGGGAGGGAGGAGGGAGGAGGGTTCAGGATGGGGAAACACGTGTATACCTGTGGCGGATTCATGTGGATATATGGCAAAACCAATACAATATTGTAAAGTTAAAAAATAAAATAAATAAATTGTCAAAACATTAAAAGATGCTCAATCTCAAAAATAAAAAGAAAACAGCAAGCTAAAAAGTACACTGAATCCGCCACAGGTATACATGTATACCTGTGGCAGATTCATTTCGATATATGGCAAAACCAATACAATATTGTAAAGTTAAAAAATGAAATAAAATTAAAAAATAATAAAAAATAAAAATTAAAAAGTACACTGAAATACCACTTCCTTTTAGATTACAGCACTCTTTCCACTATATGGGTGAAGAACTATTACATGGAAAAAATAAAATTTAAAATGCATATGTCCTTTGACTCCACATTATCACTTCTGGAAGAAATCCTCCACAACACACACACACACACACACACACACACACACAAGCACATATCAAACAATGTATGCAAAGCTTTTGATCGCAAGATTGTAATATCCAAACTCTGAAAACAACTCAGTGGACAACTATTGTGGACTAGTGAAACTAGCCATGTTTCATTCACAGAATGAAATATAGTACAGCTGTTAATGGCTGATAAGGAATATAATTATCAATATCACAACAAAGATCTCCAGGATAAATCAAGTGTAAAAAAGGCAAACTATAGAACATTATACATAATGATATCTTTTCTGTGAAAAGGAGGAGGAAAAGAAGAACATTGAAGTTTATTTATATTTACATAAAGAAAAAATGGAAGAATATATAAATAATACCAGTAAAATATATTCTAATTTTAACAGTATATGTATATTCAGTGTTGAACTTGGAACTGCCTAAAATAGGTTAACATAATCCCTGCACAAATATGCCACACAAATTCATAAAGTCTTTCATAGTTTGAGGTAGAAAAGGAACATTCACATTCATGAAGCTAAATGTCCCCAGACTGAATTAACTAAAAGGTTACAGTGAGATGTATTATAACCAAGTTGCCACAAGTCAAGGACAAAGAGATAATTTTGAAAGCAATGAGAGAAAATCAACTCATCACATATAAGGGAACCCTCATAAGGCAATCAGTAGATCTCACAGTAGAAAATTTGAAGGCCATGAGATGATGAGACGGTGTACTCAAATTACTGAAGAAAAATACCACCAACCAAAAATATTATACTTGGCAATATTATCTGTTAAAACTGTAGGAGGATAAAAATCATTCCTAGACAAAAAAATAAAACTGACTGGATTTCAAACCACTAGACGAAATTTATGGGCTTCCCAGGTGGCATCAGTGGTAAAGAATCCACCTGCCAAGGGCAGGAGATGTAGGAGACATGGTTTTTTATTATTTTTGTTTGTTTGTTTTTACTTTACAATATTGTATTGGTTTTGCCATACATCAACATGTATCTGCCACGGGTGTACACGTGTTCCCCATCTTGAACCCCTCTCCCACCTCCCTCTCCATACCATCCCTCTGGGTCATCCCAGTGCACCAGCCCCAAGCTTCCTGTTTTGATCCCTGGATCAGGAAGATCCCTTGGAGGAGGAAATGGCTCCCCACTCAAATATTATTTCCAAGAGAATCCCATGGAGAATGGAGCCTAGCAGGCAACAGTCCATGGGTTTGCAATGAGCCAGACACAACTGAGCATCTGAGTGCACACAGACATACCTTGCAAGTAATGCTTAAGAGAGTCCCACAAATGGAAAGAAAAACATGCTAAGCAGCAACATGAAAGCATTTGAAACTGAATCTCATTGGTGAAGTTGAATGTATTAGATCAGTCGATCAGTCGTGTCTGACGCTTTGCAACCCCATGAATCGCAGCACGCCAGGCCTCCCTGTCCATCACCAACTCCCGAAGTTCACTGAGACTCACATCCATCGAGTCAGTGATGCCACCCAGCCATCTCATCCTCCGTCGTACCCTTCTCCTCCTGCCCCCAATCCCTCCCAGCATCAGAGTCTTTTCCAGTGAGTCAACTCTTTGTATGAGGTGGCCAAAGTACTGGAGTTTCAGGTTTAGCATCATTCCTTCCAAAGAAATCCCAAGGCTGATCTCCTTCAGAATGGACTGGTTGCATCTCCTTGCAGTCCAAGGGACTCTCAAGAGTCTTCTCCAACACCACAGTTCAAAAGTATCAATTCTTCGGTGTTCAGCCTTCTTCACAATCCAACTCTCACATTCATACATGACCACAGGAAAAACCATAGCCATGACTAGACGAACCTTTGTTGGCAAAGTAATGTCTCTGCTTTTGAATATACTATATAGGTTGGTCATAACTTTCCTTCCAAGGAGTAAGCGTCTTTTCATTTCATGGCTGCAGTCACCGTCTGCAGTGATTTTGGAGCCCAGAAAAATAAAGTCTGACACTATTTCCACTGTTTCCCCATTTTTTTTCTCATGAGGTGGTGGGAGCAGATGCCATGATCTTCGTTTTCTGAATTTTGAGCTTTAAGCCAACTTTTTCACTCTCCACTTTCACTTTCATCAAGAGGTTTTTGAGTTTCTCTTCACTTTCTGCCGTAAGGGTGGTGTCATCTGCATATCTGAGGTTATTGATATTTCTCCCGGCAATCTTGATTCCAGCTTGTGTTTCTTCCAGTCCAGCATTTCTCATGATGTACTCTGCATATAAGTTAAATAAACAGGGTGACAATATACAGCCTTGACGAACTCCATTTCCTATTTGGAACCAGTCTGTTGTTCCATGTCCAGTGCTAACTGTTGCTTCTTGACCTGAATACAAATTTCTCAAGAGGCAGATGAGGTAGTCTGGTATTCCCATCTCTTGAAGAATTTTCCACAGTGTATTGTGATCCACACAGTCAAAGGCTTTGGCATAGTCAATAAAGCAGACATGGATGTTTTTCTGGAACTCTCTTGCTTTTTCCATGATCCTGCGGATGTTGGCACTTTGATCTCTGGTTCCGCTGCCATTTCTAAAACCAGCTTGAACATCAGGAAGTTCACGGTTCACATATTGCTGAAGCCTGTATTGAAAAATTTTGAGCATTATTTTACTAGCTTGTGAGATGAGTGCAATTGTGCAGTAGGTTGAACATTCTTTGGCATTGCCTTTCTTTGGGATTGGAATGCAACCTGACCTTTTCCAGTCCTATGGCCACTGCTGAGTTTTCCAAATTTGCTGGCATATTGAGTGCAGCACTTTCACAGCATCATCTTTCAGGATTTGGAATAGCTCAACTGGAATTCCATCACCTCCACTAGCTTTGTTCGTAGTGATGCTTTCTAAGGCCCACTTGACTTCACATTCCAGGATATCTGGCTCTAAGTCAGTGATCACACCATTGTAATTATCTGGGTCGTGAAGATCTTTTTTGTACAATTCTTCTGTGTATTCCTGCCATCTCTTCTTAATATCTTCTGCTTCTGTTAGGTCTGTACCATTTCCGTCCTTTATTGAGCACATCTTTGCATGAAATGTTCCTTTGGTATCTCTGATTTTCTTGAAGAGATCCCTAGTCTTTCCCATTCTGTTGTTTTCCTCTTTTTCTTTGCATTGATCGCTGAAGAAGGCTTTCTTATCTCTTCTGGCTATTCTTTGGAACTCTGCATTCAGATGCTTATATCTTTCCTTTTCTCCTTTGCTTTTCAGTTCCCTTCTTTTCACAGCTATTTGTAAGGCCTCCCCAGACAGCCATTTTGCTTTTTTGCATTTCTTTTCTATGGGAATGGTCTTGATCCCTGTCTCCTGTACAATGTCACAAACCTCATTCCATACTTCATCAGGCACTCTATCTATCAGATCTAGGCTCTTAAATCTATTTCTCACTTCCACTGTATAATCATAAGGGATTTGATTTAGGTCATACCTGAATGGTCTAGGGGTTTTCCCTACTTTCTTCAATTTAAGTCTGAATTTGGCAATAAGGAGTTCATGATCTGAGCCACAGTCAACTCCTGGTCTTGTTTTTGTTTACGGTATAGAGCTTCTCCATATTTGGCTGCAAAGAGTATAATCAATCTAATTTCGGTGTTGACCGTCTGGTGATGTCCATATATCGAGCCTTCTCTTGTGTTGTTGGAAGTGGGTGTTTGTTATGACCAGTGCAAAACTCTATTAGTCTTTGCCCTGCTTCATTCCGTATTCCAAGGCCAAATTTGCCTGTTACTCCAGGTGTTTCTTGACTTCCTACTTTTGCATTCCAGTCCCCTATAATGAAAAGGACATCTTTTTTGGGTGTTAGTCTAAAAGGTCTTATAGGTCTTCATAGAACCGTTCAACTTCAGCTTCTTCAGGGTTACTGGTTGGGGCATAGACTTGGATTACTGTGATATTGAATGGTTTGCCTTGGAAACAAATAAAGATCATTCTATCATTTTTGAGATTGCATCCAAGTAGTGCATTTCAGACTCTTTTGTTGACCATGATGGCCACTCCATTTCTTCTAAGGGATTCCTGCCTGCAGTAGTAGATACAATGGTCATCTGAGTTAAAATCACCCATTCCAGTCCATTTCAGTTTGCTGATTCCTAGAATGTCGACATTCACACTTGTTTCACCACTTCCAATTTGCCTTGATTCATGGACCTGACATTCCAGGTTCCTATGCAATATTGCTCTTTACAGCATAGGACCTTGCTTCTATCACCAGTCACATCCACAGCTGGGTATTCTTTTTGCTTTGGCTCCATCCCTTCATTCTTTCTGGAATTATTTCTCCACTGATCTCCAGTAGCATACTGGGCACCTATTGACCTCGGGACTTTCTCTTTCAGTATCGTATCATTTTGCCTTTTCATACTGTTCATGGGGTTCTCAAGGCAAGAATACTGAAGTGGTTTGCCATTCCCTTCTCCAGTGGACCACATTCTATCAAATCTCTCCACCATGCCCCCCCCCATCTTGGGTTGCCCCACGGGCATGGTTTAGTTTCATTGAGTTAGACAAGGCTGTGGTCCTAGTTTGATTAGATTGACTAGTTTTCTGTGAATATGGTTTCAGTGTGTCTGCCCTCTGATGCCCTCTTGCAACACCTACCATCTTACTTGGGTTTCTCTTACCTTGTGCATGGGGAATCTCTTCACGGCTGCTCCAGCAAAGCGCAGCCATTGCTCCTTACCTTGGACGATGGGTATCTCCTCACCACCGCCCTTCCTGACCTTCAATGTGGGATAGCTCCTCTAGGCCCTCCTGCACCCGCGCAGCCAAGACATATACAAATTAAATTAAGATTGCAATTATGGTGTGCAAATTACTTTTAAACTGAATATTAAAGTAAAAAAAAATTGTTATTGGATACAAGGAAGAAAACTTTGACCATAATAATACAATGTGTCTGGGGTGGAGTAAAACTGTAGTATTTTAGTATGGCATTGAAGTTAAACTATTATCAACCTAAAATAGAATGTTACAACTATAAGATAATTTACACAATCCTTGAGATTACTCCAAAGGAGGGAAAAAAACTACAGTAGATACCAGGAAGATATAGAGAAAAGAATTAAACCCAATCACTAAATAAAATTATCAAAGAACAAAGGAAAACAGCAAAGTGGAAGAGAGGGACACAATAAGCAAAACAGAAAATAATTAACAGCGGTCCTAAAATGTTGGAGGAATAGGACAGGGAGACCACTTTCTCCCCCACAAAGTCATTTGAATATTTGTACACTGAACAAATTCCACAAAACAACTTTGGAATGCTGGCAGAGGACATCAGGCACCCAGAAAGACAGCCCATTGTCTTCAAAAGAGGTAGGACAAAATATAAAAGATAAAACGAGAGACAAAAGAGGTAGGGATGGAGATCCATCCCAGGAAGGGAGTCTTAAACAAAGAGAAGTTTCCAAACACCAGCAAACACTCTCACCGGCAGGTCTGTGGCAAGTCTCTGAATCTCAGAGGGCAACATAACCAGGAGGAAAAATAAAAATAATAGTAATAATAATTAAAACCCACAGATTACATGCCTTATGGCAACTCCCAGTGGAGAAGCAGAGCAGACTCTTGCATCCAAACTAGCAAGCGGGGACTGGACAGGGAGGCTCGGGCTGCATTGCTTAGGGTAAGGGCCGGGCCTGAATACCCTGAGGGCAATCTGAGGGAACTAACATGAGATAGCAGTCCAGACTGTGAGATAGCCAGAGAGAGAGAGGAAAACAAAAAATAAATAAATAAATAAAAAGAGAGAGAGTGAGAGAAAACTATCCCATGAAAAGCCCTAACCTAAGACACTGCCAGGCCTGCTCACAGAACAAAGGAATGAGCAGAGCTAGCCTGCTGCGGACTGGCCCATCCCCTGCTGGAGACAGGCAGGTGAGGGCAGGCAATTGTGGCCCTAGAGATATATTCTCTACCAAACTGCAAGCAGGCTTCGTTGCTAACCAAGACTTCTTGGGATTCTGGACGGTTGACACCAGACAGGAGGGGTGCAGCCAGAGACCAGGTCCAGCTCCACAGAAGAGACACACAGCACACCTGAGAAGGTGCACCCTTGTACACCCAGCAAACTGAGCCTCTGGGATGGGGGAGGCGATAAGACACACCGCCCACCTCGGGGTGAGTGCGTGCGCCAAGTACCTGGTCACCTGAGCTGCTCGAACCTGGGAAGGGCACAAAGCACAGGCCCAACCAAGTCTCCTCTTTGGGGAGTACCCGAGAACCTGAACCTGAGTGGCCTGGGAAGTGTACACAACACAGGGCCCTCCTCAGACAGTTCCCTGCAGAGCAACACAGACCCTGGGAAGGGAAGACCATGAAAGCACACAAGCCCTGAGCAGGAGCAAAACCAATGTGGCTGAAACACTGCAAGGACTCCACATATGCGCCAGTGATATTTGTTTGCAGTGTTCCTCCCTCTTGACACCACGATTGAACAAGTGAGCCTAAAAAAGAGACCACCATCATTCCCTTGTGTCAGGGTGGAAATTAGACACTGAAGAGACCAGCAAACAGAAGAAGCTAAAATAAACAGAGGGAACCACTTTGGAAGTGACAGGTGCAACAGATTAAAAACCTGTAATTAGCACTGATTACATAGGAAGGGGCCTATAGATCTTGAAAAGTATAAGCCAGATCAAGGAACTATGTGATCTGAACTGACCCTACACTGTCCACAACAGCTCCAGAGAAATTCCTAGATACATTTTTTTTATTTTAATTTTTTAAAAAATTTTAAGCCCTCTATTACTCCTTTAATTTTCATTTTTATAACCTACTATTACCTTGCAAAGATAAGACCCTATTTTTAAAGCAAACTTCATATAAATATATTTTATAGTTTTTATCATTTCAATTTGTTTTTTTAATATTGTATTTTTGATAATCTAAACTCTATTCTAGATTTTTAATCTTTGCTTTTTGGTATTTGTTATCAATTTTGTACCTTTAAGAACCCAATCTTCAGTACCCATTTTTACTTGGGAGTGAGATTACTGGCTTGATTGCTCTCTCCCCCTTTTAACCCTCCTTTTTCTCCACCAGGTGGCCTCTATCTCCTCCCTCCCCCTTCTCTTCTCCATCCAACTCTGTGAATCCCTTTGTGTGTTCCGGGCTGTGGAGAACACTTAGGGAACTGACTACTGGCTGGATCTGTCTCTCTTCTTTTGATTTCCCCTTTTCTCCTCCTGGCCACCTCTGTCTCCTTCCTCCCACTTCTCTGTGTAACTCCATGAACATCTCTGAGGGATCCAGATTGTGGAGAGCATATATGGAAGTGATTACTGGTTAGCTTGCTTTTGCCCCTTTTTGTTCTCCCTCTTCTCCTCCTGGTCACCTCTATCTCCCTCCTCCCTCTTCTTTTCTCCATGTAACTATGTGAACCTCTCTGGGTGTCCCTCACTGTTAAGAAACTTTTCATCATTAACCTAGACATTTTGTTATTGGTACTGTATAGATGGAGAAGTCTTGAGGCTACTGTAAGAATAAGACTTAAAGCCAGAGGCAGGAGGCTTAAGTCCCAAACCTGATAACATCAGAGAACTCCTGACTCCAGGGAACATTAATAGATAAGAACTCATCAAAAGCCTCCATACCTACACTGAAACCAAGCTTCACCCAAGAGAAAACAAGTTCAAGAGCAAGATATATCATGCAAATTCTCTAGCAACACAGGAACATAGCCCTGAGCTTCAATATACAGGCTGCCCAAACTCACACCAAAGACATTGACATCTCAAAAGTTACTACTGGACATTTCATTGCACTCCGGAGAGAAGAAATCCAGCTCCACCCACCAGAACACCTACACAAGCTTCCCTAACCA
This sequence comes from Bos grunniens, assembly GCF_055505025.1. NCBI lineage: Eukaryota > Metazoa > Chordata > Mammalia > Artiodactyla > Bovidae > Bos > Bos grunniens. The sequence continues at coordinate 70,687,272 of NC_141194.1, forward strand.
GTAAACCTTAACAAGCCACTGTCCAACCCCACCCACAGCGAGAAACCTCCACAATAAAGAGGAACTACAAACTTCCAGAAAACAGAAAGGACACCCCAAATACAGCAATATAAACAAGGGGAAGAGACAGAGGAATGCCCAGCAGGTAAAAGAACAGAATAAATGCTCACCAAACCAAACAAAAGAGGAAGAGATAAGGAATCTACCTGATAAAGAATTCAGAATAATGGTAGTGAAAATGATCCAAAATCTTGAAAACAAAATGGAGTTACAGATAAATAGCCTGGATATAAGGATTGAGAAGATGCAAGAAATGTTTAACAAGGACCTAGAAGAAATAAAAAAGAGTCAATCAGTAATGAACAATGCAATAAATGAGATCAAAAACACTCTGGAGGGATCCAACAGTAGAATAACGGAGGCAGAGTATAGGATAAGACAGGTAGAAGATAGAATGGCAGGAATAAATGAAGCAGAGAGGAAAAAAGAATTAAAAGAAATGAGGACAACCTCAGAGACTTCTGGGGCAATGTTAAATGCCCCAACATTCGAATCATAGTAGTCCCAGAAGAAGAAGACAAAAAGGAAGACCATGAGAAAATACTTGAGGAGATAATAGTTGAAAACTTCCCTAAAATGAGGAAGGAAATAGTCACCAAAGTCCAAGAAACCCAGAGAGTCTCAAACAGGATAAACCCAAGGTGAAACACCCCAAGACACATATTAATCAAATTAACAAAGATCAAACACAAAGAACAATAATTAAAAGCAGCAAGGAATAAAAAACAAATAACACACAAGGGGATTCCCAGAAGGATAACAGCTGATCTTTCAATAGAAACTCTTCAGGCCAGAAGGGAATGGCAGGACATACTTACAGGGATGAAAGAGAAAAACCTACAACCCAGATTACTGTACCCATCAAGGATCTCATTTAAATATGAAGGAGAAATCAAAAGCTTTACAGACAAGCAAAAGCTGAGAGAATTCAGCACTACCAAACCAGCTCTCCAACAAATGCTAAAGGACCATCTCTAGATAGGAAACACAGAAAGGTTGTATAAAATCGAACCAAGAGCCTTCAGAATGGGAGAAAATAATAGCAAATGAAGCAACCGACAAACAACTAATCTCAAAAATATACAAGCAACACCTACAGCTCAACTCCAGAAAAATAAACGACCCAATCAAAAAATGGGCCAAAGAACTAAATAGACATTTCTCCAAAGAAGACATACAGATGGCTAACAAACACATGAAAAGATGCTCAACATCACTCATTATCAGAGAAATGCAAATCAAAACCACTATGAGGTACCATTTCACACCAGTCAGAATGGCTGTGATCCAAAAGTCTACAAATAATAAATGCTGGAGAGGGTGTGGAGAAAAGGGAACCCTCTTACACTGTTGGTGGGAATGCAAACTAGTACAGCCACTATGGAGAACAGTGTGGAGATTCCTTAAAAAACTGGAAATAGAACTGCCTTATGATCCAGCAATCCCACTGCTGGGCATACACACTGAGGAAACCAGAAGGGAAAGAGACACGTGTACCCCAATGTTCATTGCAGCACTGTTTATAATAGCCAGGACATGGAAGCAACCTAGTTGTCCATCAGCAGATGAATGGATAAGAAAGCTGTGGTACATATACACAATGGAGTATTACTCAGCCATTAAAAAGAAAACATTTGAATCAGTTTTAATGAGGTGGATGAAACTGGAGCCTATTATACAGAGTGAAGTAAGCCAGAAGGAAAAACATAAATACAGTATACTAACGCATGTATATGGAATTTGGAAAGATGGTAACAATAACCCGGTGTACGAGATAGCAAAAGAGACACTGATGTATAGAACAGTCTTATGGACTCTGTGGGAGAGGGAGAGGGTGGGAAGATTTGGGAGAATGACATTGAAACATGTAAAATATCATGTAAGAAACGAGTTGCCAGTCCAGGTTCGATGCACGATACTGGATGCTTGGGACTAGTGCACTGGGATGACCCAGAGGGATGGTATGGGGAGGGAGGAGGGAGGAGGGTTTAGGATGGGGAACACATGTATACCTGTGGCGGATTCATTTTGATATTTGGCAAAACTAATACAATTATGTAAAGTTTAAAAATAAAATAAAATTAAAAAAGAAAAAAAAATCGAACCAAGAACAACAAAGTAAATGGCAACAGGATCATACTTGTCAATAATTACTTTAAATGTGAACGGGTTGAATGCCCCAACCAAAAGACAAAGATTGACTGAATGGATACAAAAACAAAACCCCTATATATACTGTCTACAAAAGATCCACCTCAAAACAAAGGACACATACAGACTGAGGGTGAAGGGCTGGAAAAAGTTATTTCACACAAGTGGAGACCAAAAGAAAGCAGGAGTAGCAATACTCATATCAGATAAAATAGACTTTGAAATAAAGGCTGTGAAAAGACACAAAGAAGGATACTACATAATGATCAAAATATCAATCCAAGAAGAAGAAATAGCAATTATAAATATATATGCACCCAACATAGGAGAACCACAATATGAAAGGCAAATGATAACAAGTATGAAAGCGGACATTAACAATAACACAATAAGAGTGGGATACTTTAATACCCCACTCACATTAATGGATAGATCAACTAAACATAAAATTAACAAGGAAACAAAAACTTTAAATTATAATATACCAGTTAGAGCTAATTGATATTTATAGGACATTTTACCACAAAACAATGAATTTCATCTTTTTCTCAAGTGCACTTAGAACCTTCTCCAGGATAGATCACATCCTTTGTGATAAATCTAGCCTTGATAAATTCAAAAATAATTGAAATCATTCCAAGCATCCTTTCTGACCACAATGCAGTAAGATTAGGTATCAATTACAGGAGAAAAATTATTAAAAATTCCAACATATGGTGGATGAAAAGTACGCTGCTCAATAACCAACAAATTACAGAAGAAATCAAAAAGGTAATCAGAATATGCATAGAAATAAATGAAAGTGAAAACACAATGCAAAACCTATCAGTTCAGTTCAGTCGCTCAGTTATGTCCGACTCCTTTCAAACCCACGAATCGCAACCTGCAAGACCTCCCTGTCCATCAACATCTCCCGGAGTTCACTCAAACTCACCTCCATCGACTTGGTGATACCATCCAGCCATCTCATCCTCTGTCATCCCCTTCTCCTCCTGCCCCCAATCCCTCCCAGCATCAGAGTCTTTTTCAATGAGTCAATTCTTCCCATGAGGTGGCCAAAGTACTGGAGTTTCAGCTTTAGCATCATTCCTTCCAAAGAACACCCAGGACTGATCTCCTTTAGAATGGACTGGTTGCATCTCCTTGCAGTCCAAGAGACTCTCAAGAGTCTTCTCCAAAACCCCAGTTCAAAAGCATCAATTTTTCAGCGCTCAGCCTTCTTCACAGCCCAACTCTCACATGCATACATGACCACTGGAAAAACCATAGTCTTGACTAGAAGGACCTTTGTTGGAAAAGTAATGTCTCTGCTTTTCAATATGCTATCTAGGTTGGTCATAACTTTCCTTTCAATGAGTAAGCGTCTTTTAATTTCATGGCTGCAATCACCATCTGCAGTGATTTTGGAGCCCAAAAAATAAAGTCTGACACTGTTTTTTCCCCATCTATTTCCCATTAAGTGATAGGACCAGATGCCATGATCTTCGTTTTCTGAAGGTTGAGCTTTTTTTTTTTTTTTTTTCCGATTCATTTATTAAAATTTTTTTTAAATTTTATTTTATTTTTAAACTTTACAGTATTGTATTAGTTTTTGCCAAATATCGAAATGAATCCGCCACAGGTATACCCGCGTTCCCCATCCTGAACCCTCCTCCCTCCTCCCTCCCCTACCCTCCTCTGGGTCGTCCCAGTGCACCAGCCCCAAGCATCCAGTACCGTGCATCGAACCTGGACTGGCGAAGGTTGAGCTTTAAGCCAACTTTTTCACTCTCCTCTTTCACTTTCATCAAGAGGTTTTTTAGTTCCTCTTCACTTTCTGCCAGAAGGGTGGTGTCATCTGCATATCTGAGGTTATTGATATTTCTCCCGGCAATCTTGATTCCAGCTTGTGCTTCTTCCAGCCCAGCGTTTCTCATGATGTACTCTGCATATAAGTTAAATAAGCAGGGTGACAATATACAGCCTTGTTGTACTCCTTTTCCTATTTGGAACTAGTCTGTTGTTCCATGTCCAGTTCTAACTGTTGCTTCCTGACCTGCATATAGGTTTCTCAAGAGACAGGTCAAGTGGTCTGGTATTCCCATCTCTTTCAGAATTTTCCACAGTGTATTGTGATCCACACAGTCAAAGGCTTTGGCATAGTCAATAAAGTAGAAATAGATGTTTTTCTGGAACTCTCTTGCTTTTTTGATGATCCAGCAAATGGCAATTTGATCTGTTTCCTCTGCCTTTTGTAAAGCCATCTTGAACATCTGGAAGTTCACAGTTCATGTATTGCTGAAGCCTGGCTTGGAGAATTTTGAGCATTACTTTACTAGCGTGTGAGATGAGGGCAATTGTGTGGTAATTTGAGCATTCTTTGGCATTTCCTTTCTTAGGGATTGGAATGCAACCTGACCTTTTCCAGTCCTGTGGCCACTGCTGAGTTTTCCAAATTTGCTGGCATATTGAGTGCAGCACTTTCACAGCATCATCTTTCAGGATTTTTAGTAGCTCCACTGGAATTCCATCAGCTCCACTAGCTTTGTTTGTAGTGATACTTTCTAAGGCCCACTTGACTTCACATTCCAGGATATCTGGCTCTAGGTGAGTGATCACACCATCGTGATTATCTGGGTCGTGAAGGTCTTTTTTGTACAGTTCTTCTGTGTATTCTTGCCACCTCTTCTTGATATCTTCTGCTTCTGTTAGGTCCATACCATTTCTGTCCTTTATCCGGCCCATCTTTGCATGAAATGTTCACTTGGTATCTCTAATTTTCTTGAAGAGATCTCTAGTCTTTCCCATTCTGTTGTTTTCCTCTGTTTCTTTGCATTGATCACCAAGGAAGGCTTTCTTATGTCTTCTTGCTATTCTTTGGAACTCTGCATTCAGATGCTTATGTTTTTCCTTCTCTCCTTTGCTTTTCACTTATTGTCTTTTCACAGCTATTTGTAAGGCCTCCCCAGACAGCCATTTTGCTTTTTTGCATATATTTTTTGTTGTTATATAATCATGCATAAAGAGCTTAATGGAAAATATATAATTGAGCAAGATTAGTTAGTTTGTTGCACAATCATCATCTCTGGGCTTAAAGAAAAAAAAATTTATTTTTTCTTTTCTCCTCCTTGAGAACTCCAGACCTCTATCTCTTCCTCAAGGGGTCCAGACCCCTTTCTCCTCCTCAGGAACTGCAGACTTCTTATCAACCTGCTTAGGAATTGACTCTCTCATGAGCAGTGCTCTTGGAAGCTCACTGAAGAGCTGGAGATTGGCAAACTGGCTCTACCACTAATATAATTTTTCTAGGCTTCTACTGCTTTATCTGGGCAATGGGGAAATGAAATTACCTACTTCATTTCTTATTGTTGCTGTTAAGATTATATAAAGCAATAACTTTTAGTAATCTTAAAAAAAATGTCAGTAATTATTTTTAGAGACTCCACTCCTGGGTGCAGTGTTAGGACAGAATTCTATTAAGATCCCCTGAACTGTGAAAAGTCAAGCCTCTGTTTTTTTCTAATCACAAGTATGGATTGTTAGGAGCAACTAGGAATTGAGGGCACCTGCTGAAGTCATGCAAAGAAGGCAATGGCACCCCACTCCAATACTCTTGCCTGGAAAATCCCATGGATGGAGGAGCCTGGTGGGCTGCAGTCCATGGGGCCGCTAAGAGTCAGACACAACTGAGTGACTTCATTTTCACTTTCACGCATTGGAGAAGGAAATGGCAACCCACTCCAGTGTTCTTGCCTGGAGAATCCCAGGGACGGAGGAATCTGGTGGGCTGCCGTCTGTGGGGACGCGCAGAGTCAGACATGACTGAAGCGGCTTAGCAGCAGCAGCAGCAGCAGCTGAAGTCATGAGGGGAAACGGCAGTTCCTTTGGAATGTCAAAATTTGTCCCCAGTTTAAGATCACTGCAGCATTTGTGCAGGCAGAGTACATCTAGAACTTCCTCTGTCCTAGGCACATTGAAGTGGGTTTCTGGCAAACACTTGTCCTCTGGCTACCTATGTGATTCTGTGGATTGTCAAGCCTGATCTTCCAGAATTTCTCTTTCCAAAGGCTAAAAGTGAAGTATCAGCTGATTAGTACTGGAGGTATAGATCAAAGCCAAGCACCATGGACTCACAGCAGAGACTGATGGGAAGGAAGAGGACTCAGGTCTCTTTAGTTGCCTGGGCGGGATTGTTGACAAGACAGCCACAAGTCTCTTCTGCTCTAGATGGCTGTGACCTGCAACTGCAGGATCTTCTCTTTACTTGTGTTCACTCAGCTCCTTCCCAACATGGACCCCCCCCCCAAAAAAAAAAAAAAAAAAAAAAAGATGACTCGTCTAGGTTCCAGTAAAGACAGTTTGCTGTGTGGGTCCTAGCCCTGATGGTGCTCACCAGTGAAGAAAACTCTATTTCACTTATAAATAATTGCCTTCCATGTTTGTTGCTGCAGAAGAAAAATAGTTACACATTTCTTTGTTTTGCTTGGGAAGTGATCAGCTTTGGTTTGGTAATTGCCTGCCTGATCAAGAGCCATTTTCTTCATAGTTAGCTAAACATCAACTGAGTGGGGTTCATTTTAAATATCACCAAAAGTGAATAGCTCCAATTAGAATAGGAAACACATTTTCCAACATGAAACCAGGACCAGAGACAGATTTGAGAATGTTTCAAAATTCCTCTTTAAGGGATGTGAAATGACCCCATTGGAAATTCTTGTTTCTGAGTTCTCTTCAAAAATGGCTGGAACCTGTTTCTTACATTGATTTTAGGGCTTAAAACTCGAAATAAAATGAACAATTAACTCATAAATGAAAAATAAAATTCTTTTCACTTTCCTTGAGAGAAAGGGGAAATATTCAACAGAAAAAAATAGTTTAGAACAATTTTCTTTAAACAATTATAACTTGCACAGGAAATCATCTAAAGCAACTGCATTTATGAGTGGTTGACTGTGAGTTGGAAACATAAGCAACTCGAGAACACACTGCACTCTCATAATTTAGTATCAGATTTTGATATATAAAGTGTAGCACTTCTTGGCCGCTGGTTTCCCAGGGAAGACCTCACTTTACCTGGCTCACTGGTTTCAATCCGGAGGCCTCTGGTTCTTCTAGTGAACCAGTGAAGTTGCTCAGTTGTGTCTGACTCTTTGCGATCCCATGGACTATAGCCTACCAGGTTCCTCCATCCATGGAATTTTCCAGGCAAGAGTACTGGAGTGGGTTGCCATTTCCTTCTGCAGGGGATCTTCCCAACTCAGAGATCGAACCCAGGTTCCCGCATTGCAGGCAGACGCTTTACCATCTGAGCTACCAGGGAAGCCCCCAGATAACACAAAAAAGACCTCACAGTAGTGTAGCCAAATGTGGGCTTCCTGGGGTTTTCCTCAGTCCTCTAAAAGTTAAGCTCTCCTGCTCCCAGCAGTGGAAAAGAATCCTGTCTAGCGTTCATTCAGTTAAACCGCACTGATTTGAAATCTGTCTTCTCAGGGAAACACTCCACTAGAGGATAAAATAAGCATTAATTTTCTAGTCCCCATAGATTCCTTGGCACTAGTAAAGCCTTCCAGCTTAGAGCATTAGCCCTTTTCAATTCTCTCTGAGCTACTCTCAAGAACTAAATCAAGTAAAAATCAAACATTTTAGTCTGCCTTAGGAAAATATACGGACCAACTCATTTGTGAGATTCCCTAGAGATTAGTGTATGTATGTATGTGTGTATATATATATATATATATATATATATATATACACACATATATATATGTATGATGCTGCTACTGCTGCTGCTTAGTCACTTCATTCCTGTGTGACTCTGTGCGACCCAACGTAGCCAGCCAGTCTCCTCTGTCTGTGGGATTCTCTAGGCATACTAGAGTAGGTTGCATGCTCTCCTCCAGGGGATCTTTCCGACCCAGGAATTCTTTACCACTGAACCACCAGGGAAGCTCCAGTGTATGATAGTGTATATATCTCCTCTTAGGAAAGCCCTGACTCTTTCCTTTGGGAAGTGCAGGGTTTGGTGATGAGGGACCACGGCCCCTGAGAGTTTCTGAGCTGTCTAAGGGACATATCATTGGCTGCCTGTGTGGGCTGCCTGTATGAAATTGCTGAGACTGAATGGGTCCATCATAGGTGGACCACCTGGAAACAGAGCATATTGCTGGACCCCACAGGCAAAGCTACTGAACTGCTGTTGATTGGGATTTGAAAAGGGTTTTCCAGCTGCTAGGGATGGGGATGGGGCGATTCAACTTGTATGGTCAGTCTACTTCTGGTTAGGAGGCATGTTCCTAAGAAGCATTTGCCTGCAGCTCAGATGCATGGAAGAAGGTGCAGGACCAGTCCAATTCAGGAAGTACCAAATGCAGTAGCTGGGGGGCCAGAACATAGGGTTCTCATTACTCTGGCTCTGAGCCACTCCCCTCTGGACTCTGGAGACAGTTGGTACTGGCATCTGTGGAGTTAATGAGCCCAGCCTTAGACTTGACTTTTAAACCAGGGTCCTGCCTGGCATCGTGATGCAGTGGCCAACCATTTCTTGCCACCCAGGTAAAAATTTCTCCCTTACTGATCACGCTGTGGGTTTTCTTTGGGGACCTTAGCTGAAAGGATTCTTCTCAGTATCTGCCTTTGCTATTAACTATCACTTGGCAAATCCATAAAGTTAAAGAAGTCCAGCTGAAGTCATAATTGTTGGTTTCATCTTCTTCAACTGGGGGCTATGTAACAGGAATCCTGAAACCTCTACTTCTCAGGAGACATGAAGTGGAATGTTAATCTTTTAAAATGAATAAAGGTTAGACTTGTCCTGTCTTTTGAGGGTATTCAGTGACACAGAAATGACCCAATAATAGTCCTTTTCCTGGGCAAGGTTGCTGTGGGAAGGCTCCTGGGGACCCACGAAACTTCATGTAGGGCAGATTTAAAGAGCAAAAGGAAGAAGCTTGCATGCCTTGCTGGAAGATGAGGATTGACCTGTGATGAGGTCAGATCTGAGAGAAGCATACTGAGTTGAGTGGTAAATGTCTAGCACTAAGAGGGGTCAAGAGGGCTTTGAGCTGTGATATTTTCTCCCCAGGCCTTTCTCCAAGGAGCTCCAAATCATTAAGCCAGAAGAATTTTTCTGAGTTCATCTTGACTTTAGTCCCTAACACTATGGAGGAGGCCTGACACCTCAAAATGTGTGGCATTGACCATCTTTAGAGGAGGGAAGAAGGAGAAGCAGGGTGTGCCAAAAGATACCTTTTTTTAACTCGTTCCTGCTTTTTCTCACCAGAGCTTTAGTTAAGACACTGCGTTGTGAAACTACACACATAAACACATGCCACATACCTGCCTTCAAGCTAAAAACATGTGACTACAGAAGGCATCTGAGTGAAAAAGATGTCAAAAAGTTGCTGTAAGGTGGTACAGTTGCTTCTGTACAGTACTCTCCTAGTAATACAGGCCTTCTTGGGTTATTGATAGGAGGAGAATATAAGGGGCAGAGACAGGGAGAGGGAAAAGAGGGCTAAACAGAAGAAGGAGAGAGAAAATTAGGAAGAGAAAAGGAGCAATAAAGGCACAAATTAATTCACAGAGACTGAGAGAGACAGAAACACACAGGGAGAAAAATTCAACTGGTACAAAAAAGAGACACAAAGAGAGGCATAAAGATACACAAGGAAACTGGGATGGTGGCAGGAGTAGAGACCCACTGAGTCTTCTATCAGATGCCTCCATGACAGCTTGATTTAGTCTGGCTTATTGTTTCAAGAGAACTTGATAAAATGCACTGAGATCTCTTTCCAACCATAATCCTCAACTCAAGCCATCTCTAGTATCTTGGGGAGCTCAAACATTCTGTGGTGGCTCCAGTTTATCAGGACATCATCTAGAGGAAAAATAAACGGTGAATCCATGTTTAAACTCACTGTCACCAAAAAAGAACATTCAAAACTGACTTTTTAATTTTTTCAATGACAAAATAAAATTATGGGGAATGGAGGGTAGAACATCTGTTTGCTTTTATTTTTTTAAGAAATCACTCAAGGAAAATACTTCATACTACTCTCTACATGTGTCCTTAAGCATTCTTACTTAAAAATTCAAATACACAAAAAAACACATACATACAAACAAATGCTTTTTGTAAAAAATTTCTTCCAGCCATAAAAGCTTATTAAATCATTGAGACATTCTAGCTAGTCCTTGGAGAAGGCAATGGCAACCCACACCAGTACTCTTGCCTGGAAAATCCCATGGACAGAGGAGCCTGGAAGGCTGCAGTCCATGGGGTCATTGAGGGTCGGACACGACTGAGTGACTTCACTTTCACTTTTCACTTTTATGAATTGGAGAAGGAAATGTCAACCCACTCCAGTGTTCTTGCCTGGAGAATCCCAGGGATGGGGGAACCTGGTGGGCTGCCATCTGTGGGGTCGCACAGAGTTGGATATGACTGAAGTGATTTAGCAGCAGCAGCAGCTAGTCCTTAGACAAGGAAAAAGAGAAGAGAATGTATGTGTGTGTCTGTGAAAATGACTGTAGTTTTAAGCTTGCCAAAATGGAAAGTAATGACTACATTTCTGTTTAAGCTAGAGTTCCCAAAAGTCATTTCCTTGTAATAAAATAAATCAGAACAGGACCATAATCTGTGAATAGAAATCAGTTGTGAAGTGATACCAAGTGATTTGGTATTTATTAAAATGCTAGCATACTAAACCTCATAATCCAATTGTTTTCCAAAGAGTTACTGGCCATTGCCTTGAAAAAGTTCAACAATCACTTTCCATGAGAAACCTGCACACACACGATTTAAACGACTCAGGATTCACCATCACAAAACACAAAAATAAATGTGTTTTACAACTTTCTATCTACTTTTTTTTTTTTTTTTTTTTGGTGCTGTCAGGTGAGTCAAGTTTTAAGCTGGAGGTACAAATTCCAAGGCTTAAGAGTGCCTTCTCTCATAGCTCAGTCAGTAAAGAATCTGCCTGCAATGCAGGAGACCTGGGTTCGATTCCTGGGTTGGGAAGATCCCCTGGAGAAGGAAACGGCAATCCATTCCTGTATTCTTGCCTGGAAAATCCCATGGACAGAGGAGCCTGGTGGGCCAGAGTCCATGGGGTCGCCAAGAGTCAGACATGACTTAGTGACTAAACCACTCACTGAGATAATTTAGTCAGTCCCCTAACTGAGCAGTGACCAGAGTGAGTTTTAGCCAGGGTGCACATCATGGTTCTGTGGACCCAGTTTATTAAAGGCTGGCATTCATTTGATAATAGACAAACCCATTGACTTTGCCTTTCCTTCACGCTCTTTCTTCCCCAGTAATTAAAACATGATGGATTTGGGTAGTCAGATCCTTGTTGTTTGCAGTACTGCCTCTTTTGTATATGTCCTTGGGTATTAAGGCCAGCACTTTTGCCCCTTGGAAATATTGATCAGGGTGTCCTAACTCTAGAAACATTTATTTCATGCAGAAGCAGTTTTTTGTCTAGTAATATTAACATAGAAACCCTGGGATGGCAGATAATTGGTGAAAGTAACATAGTTTGGCTTTAAGCATAGACAAGGTAGGTGTTTGCCTACTTTTCATGCTGATGGACTTAGGGACAATCCCTCAGCCCACTACCAAATATTTCCCATTAGTACTTCTGTAAATGTTAGATACTAATTTTTTAAATTGTCATATAGTAGAGAGTCTAAAATACTAGGAGAGACATTGCAACAAAAATGTTTGCCTTATTATTACAGAAATCTGGTACTTGAAAAACAAAAACTACCAGGCAAAGCTCCCTGATACACAAGGCAATTAATTTCCTGCTTTTTAACAATAAACTGAACCAGGGTTCAAAAACAAGAAAATGCTTATATTAGGAGACACTGCTACAAGTGATACATTGTGATTAACACTCAAAATTTAAGAAAAGAACTCTTAATTTTTCTGTTTCCAAGCTGTCTTTTAGCTATGAACATACAATGGATTATATATAATTCATTGTATGTTCATGGTGTGTATATATATATATATATATATGGTGTGTGTATATATATATATATATATATATATATATATACACACACACACCAGTTGAGCTATTCCAAATCCTGAAAGATGATGCTGTGAAAGTGCTGCACTCAGTATGCCAGCAAATTTGGAAAACTCAGCAGTGGTCACAGGACTGGAAAAGACAGTTTTCATTCCAATCCCAAAGAAAGGCAATGCCAAAGAATGCTCAAACTACCGCACAATTGCCCTCATCTCACACGCTAGTAAAGTAATTGCTCAAAATTCTCCAAGCCAGGCTTCAGCAATATGTGAACCATGAACTTCCTGATGTTCAAGCTGGTTTTAGAAAAGGCAGAGGAACAAGAGATCAAATTGCCAACATCCGCTGGATCATGGAAAAAGCAAGAGAGTTGAGAGAAACATCTATTTCTACTTTATTGACTATGCCAAAGCCTTTGACTGTGTAGATCACAATAAACTGTGGAAAATTCTGAAAGAGATCGGAATACCAGACCACCTGACCTGCCTCTTGAGAAACCTATATGCCGGTCAGAAAGCAACAGTTAGAACTGGACATGGAACAAAAGACTGGTTCCAAATAGGAAAAGGAGTCTGTCAAGGCTGTATATTGTCACCCTGTTTATTTAACTTATATGCAGAGTACATCATGAGAAACGCTGGACTGGAAGAAGCACAAGCTGGAATCAAGATTGCCGGGAGAAATATCAACAACCTCAGATATGCAGATGACACCACCCTTATGGCAAAAAGTGAAGAGGAACTAAAAAATCCTCTTGATGAAGGTGAAAGAGGAGAGTGAAAAAGTTGGCTTAAAGTTCAACATTCAGAAAATGAAGATCATGGCATCTGGTCCCGTCACTTAATGGGAAATAGATGGGGAAACAGTGGAAGCAGTGTCAGACTTTATTTTTGGGGGCTCCAAAATCACTGCAGATGGTGATTGCAGCCATGAAATTAAAAGACGCTTACTCCTTGGAAGGAAAGTTATGACCAATCTAGATAGTATATTGAAAAGCAGAGACATTACTTTGCCAACAAAGGTCTGTCAGTCAAGGCTATGGTTTTTCCAGTGGTCATGAATGGATGTGAGAGTTGGACTGTGAAGAAGGCTGAACGCTGAAGAACTGATGCTTTTGAACTGTGGTGTTGGAGAAGACTCTTGAGAGTCCCTTGGACTGCAAGGAGATCCAGCTGGTCCATTCTGAAGGAGATCAGTCCTGCTTGTTCTTTGGAAGGACTGATGCTGAAGCTGAAACTCCAGTACTTTGGCCACCTCATGTGAACAGTTGACTCATTGGAAAAGACCCTGATGCTGGGAGGCATTGGGGGCAGGAGGAGAAGTGGACGACAGAGGATGAGATGATTGGATGGCATCACCGACTCGATGGACATGAGTTTGGGTGAACTCTGAGAGTCGGTGATGGACAGGGAGGCCTAGCGTGCTGTGATTCATGGGGTCGCAAAGAGTCGGATACGACTGAGTGACTGAACTGAACTGAATGTTCAAGGATTCAGTGTGAGAATTATTTTTAATATTAATTGGACCTGCTTCCTTAATTTTCTGGAGTGAGAACACAGTTATATATTTGAGGCCTATAATTAATAAATTTTATCTACTTACCATAAGAAGAAAAACATATACTCACAATGAATTGGTAAAATATCAAAAATATCTTTTCAAGTTCAAGATAATGGAATCAGAATAGAATATGTATTCTAACAGAAGTATTTCCCATGTATTTAGAAACTGAAATGCAATATTTTTGCTTAATTCACTGGCTGAATTTATTAAAATGATTCTCAAATTAAGAAACTTTATTACTTTATAAAGACTTCTGAACTTTTGAATCTGCTTTATGATTTAAACAAAAGTTGAAGGTGCCAATATTAGTGTAAAGTGCTTCAGTTTCTAATGGCTGGGTACAAATGATTTATAACTATATAGTTAATGTAAATATTAATACATTCTTGAAATTAACCTCTATCATTTCTTTAATGTTGAAAACAGCTGTGAGTACTTACTGTGTTCCAGGCATTATGCTGAGTGGTTTGTGTATATCATTTTACTAACCCTCAGATACATACTCTTACAGAAACATACTCTATGAAGGTATTAAAAGTAAAAACTGAAATATTAGAAGAAAGAGAATAAATGTTAAAAAAAAGACTTTTGTAAAGTCTCTCAGATAGAAAGTAGCAAAGTCAGAATTTGAATCAGTTCTGTATTAATCCAAAGTCTGTCTTCCTATGTGTTCTATTGCTTGAGCCTTATTCCTTTTTGTTAATTATCATAGTCCTAGTAATTTTTGTAGAAAGTCAAATTTTCTTCCAGGTTTTTACATTCTAGGATAGTGTGTAGCATGTAATTTCCTAGTTCACAGAACCAGTGATATTGAAGAAGGAGGAAGAGGAAAGGAAGAAGAATCAGGGGGAAAATGTTGATTTTTCCAAATTTTTATCAAGATGAATGTATTTATCAGGATTCTTTTCCTTGCAAGTGATAGAAAGACAGCTGAAACTCACTTGGGCAAAGATGATTTATTTGTGTAAGCAATTTAGCTAGTTCAGACAAAGTGAAATTCAGGTACTCAAATGATGTTGTGAGGAAACTGATTCTCTGCACTTCTTGACTTTTGTAGGCAGACTTTTCCCAAGAAATGGCAACAATGACCATAAGCAAATTATTTCAGACTCACATTCTACAAGCTTGGTAATGTGCCAAAATATCTTAACCATGGGGAATGAGGATCAAGGGAGAGAAGGAAGAATAACTCTTGGAGGAAACAATCTCTATCATGAAGTCGCTTGTAGTTTTACTAGTGTGGCACTAGGTATGACCAGTCTCAAAGTATTTTATTTTATTTATACTTGCAGATGGTGACTGCAGCCATGAAATTAAAAGACGTTTACTCCTGGAAGGAAAGTTATGACCAACCTAGATAGCATATTCAAAAGCAGAGACATTACTTTGCCAACAAAGGTCCATCTAGTCAAGGCTATGGTTTTCCTGTGGTCATGTATGGATGTGAGAGTTGGACTGTGAAGAAGGCTGAATGCTGAAGAATTGATGCTTTGAACTGTGGTGTTGGAGAAGACTCTTGAGAGTCCCTTGGACTGCAAGGAGATCCAACCAGTCCATTCTGAAGGAGATCAGCCCTGGGATTTCTTTGGAAGGACTGATGCTGAAGCTGAAACTCCAGTCCTTTGGCCACCTCATGCGAAGAATTGACTCATTGGAAAAGACTCTGATGCTGGGAGGGATTGGGGGCAGGAGGAGAAGGGGATGACAGAGGATGAGATGGCTGAATGGCATCACTGACTCGATGGACGTGAGTCTCAGTGAACTTCGGGAGTTGGTGATGGACAGGGAGGCCTGGCGTGCTGCGATTCATGGGGTCGCAAAGAGTCGGACATGACTGAGCAACTGAACTGAACTGAAGGGTTTCCCAGGCAGCACTAGTGGTAAAGAACCCACCTACCAATGCAGGTAGATGTAAAGAGACATGGGTTTAATCCCTGGTTTGAGAAGATCTCCTGGAGGAGGCCATGGCAACCTGCTCCAGTATTCTAGCCTGGGGAATCCCATGGACAGCGGAAACTGGCAGGCTATACAGTCCAAAGGGTCACAAAGAGTCGGACATAACTGAGGACTTAGCACACATGCATGAACAATATAGGTATATATTTGAAAAATTTATTTCATTAAGTATGCTTCATTCCTTCTTTTATAAATTAAAAGTGGCAGTTGGAATACTTTCACATGAGTTTGACATAATCTGTTTGGTTAGTAAATACTGCAGAATATGAGATTTTTTTCCTTCAGTGAGATTTAGTTTTTTTTATGCATACTTTTTTTTTCCAAATAACCCATATTGCCTATATAGAAAAGTAGAAAGGCCATGAGTCTTTGCCCTTTTCATTTCATAAATATCCGAGAAACGTAACATTTTCAGAAACAAACTTACATCTGAACATTTATTTTAACACACATACAGTTCATCAGAAGCAATATTTTCAGGGTTGACCTTGTTTTGTGCATGTGTTAAATAACATATTTATTTGTTGTTGTTGTTTAGTTGCTCAGTTGTATTTGACTCTTCTGTGACCACATAATACCTATTTATAGTGATTAATAAAATATTAGATTTTTATTAGAGAATTAAAAACTGCTTTATCTCTCCTTAAAGCAAGTTCAGATTTCATGTTCAGTAAGAGCTTTCAAAACCGTATATACCTGAAGGCACATCTATATCCTCTGTATCTCCTTAGACTTTGAGACTATTTGATTTGTATTAAATACAAATTTAATTTTTCTTCAAGAGATAAATTCTGTATGTGTTCCTAGTTATAACAATTTTTTGGCAATTCAGTATCAACATTTTACTGTAAGGATTGTCCAATTGTCAACCAAAAAACTTTCTTTCTAATGTGGACATCTATGGGTTCCAGAGCCCCTCTCTCTCTCTCTGTCTCTGCATTTTCCATGTGGGCTGAAGAATCTCTTATAAAGGTTCATGAGTGTTTCTGGTTGAAATAAAGAGAATATTCAAAGGAGACTTTCAGCAGTGGAAAAAAGAACTTCTATCATAAATGCATGTCCCTCACGCCTCAGGTAGCTGACAGCCTAGTGCTTTGGCAGCTGAACAAATCAGAGAGCTGGTTCTGAGGCTTGCAAAAACTTTACTCTCAGGAAAAAAGTTAACATAACTTAACTACAACTTAGTTCAGTACACATGGGAGAGTTCAGCTCTCTGAAAAGCTGAAAATGTCAGGAGTTAGGATGCAGTTTGCAAGAGAGCCCAGGAATGCCTGATAAAAAGTGTATGATTAAATCCCAAGCACACAGGCAGGCCTCTCAGGTCTGCATGCATAAACACATTCCTTGGAAGTGGTAGGCAAGTTGCTTCCTGACACAAAAAAGGTGACTTTATCCATTTTTAGGAAAAGAAAATTTAGCCCAGGAGGATATTTCAGGAGACAATGGAATCAGTTACTAAGCACAACATTTTGAGGTGCCACATCATTGGAAGCACAATTCTGATTGGTGCTCTACTTGTGGCCCTGGAATTCTTAGGCTGTGTTTGTTAATTAAACCCTGTAAGAGGCTGTATATGGGAATATTGGGCACAGTAGAAGCAGGGACTGAAGGCCTAGGTTTGTTCTTCATCATTGACAGTGGTCATCTGGGAGCTTCCTGCCTGCACTCTCTTATCTCCCCACCTAGATAAGAAGGTCAGACCAGCACAGGGCCCACCTAGTTTGAGATCCAGACTGTAGAACAGACAGGCCCAGAAAGCTTGTGCTGCTCTTTGTTTCCCTAGTGTACTCACTTAAGAACAAAAACCCCTATATACTTCTCTGGATCTGGTTAAATCAGTTTCACTTTTGTTGGAAAAGTGGTCTCCCGTGGGCAATTACTTTGCGTGTCTTCAAGTTTCACAATTTAATGTAAAACAGTAAGTTTTTATACCCCTCCTCCTCATTAGACTATCCCGAATTCCTTTCCAATCAACCTCCACCCACTTTTATCCCTACACCCCCACCTCCCCCTTCCCTGTCAGACTCTGAAGTGTCACTCACGGTGTTTTTTTTTTTTTTTTTTTTTCTTTTTTTTCCTATACTTCCAACAGTTTCCAAAACAAACAGTGGAGGCTAGGAGCAGCCGACCAGCTGGGTATTCACTGAGTCGGATGCAACAGTATCTCCCAATCCGAGCGGCCTGAGCCGCCATTGGCGGCAGGTCTGCTCCCTAAAAGCGCTGTGCTTGCCAATCTCTGAGCTCTGACAAGTCACGGAATCAGGGATCTGAGGACTGATGGCCCGCACATGTCCACTGGGAGGGAGGAGACCACAAAGGGGACTAGACTCCAGAGGACTCTAACTCCAGTTTAATCTTCTTGCATCCTGTCTATTCAAAGAACATTTATATGTATATATAAAAATTATACATTTTTTCCTCCTGCATATAGATTTAGAAAAATTTTTCTGAGTTCTCAGTTTTTCTGATTTTCCCGCTTTCCCTCCTTTGCCTATCCTCGGCGCCCTCCCACCCTCTCCCTCCCTAACCCAGCTCAGGTTCAATCTTTGCAGAGTACAGTTTTCTTCAGCCTCTCCAGGGATGGCTCTGAGCTCTCGGGCGCATGCCTTCTCGGTGGAAGCCTTGGTGGGGAGACCCAGCAAAAGAAAACTACAAGACCCTAGAGAAGAGATGCAACCTGAGCTGCTTGAGAAAGAGGGTGGAGAGGAGGAGGACAGAAGGAGCAGCGCCGCTGCAGGGACGAAGAGTGAGCCGCCTGGTAAGTACCTCTACCGCAGCCCAAATCCCTGCGCCAGCTACCCTAGTTTGCTGGGTCCGAAAGTCTCAGGCGGGCCTCTCAAGGCTGCTTGAGGGCTGCTGGCCCAATCAAAGGATGTCTTAGCCCTATCAAAGGATGTCTTGGCCCAGCTGTTGGCCGCGTTCCGGGCTGCGGGGATATCTCAGCCATCTGGCTGTAGGGGGAAGTTTCAGAGCCTCCAAGTTCAGCCTATAGTATTGCGGTTCATTTGCGGTGAAGGGGAAATCCCCACAGGTTTGTGAAGTGAGTCTCTCCAACCTCCTGGAAACCCTGAGAGCCAGAGGATGGCTGTTGCTCAGAGTAAGAAGCAGGGCAAGGACCCAGATCCCCAGGTGATTCAGCATCAGGGACCAAAATTCTCCAAAAGAGATGAGAGTGGGAAAATTTGAAGAAGTGTCATGCATTTCACAGGGCACGACCTGGGTCCCCTCTTCTCCATCAAGGGGGACATAGCGGGTATTTTGAAGAACTTGGAAATTAGTCGCCAAGGTTCCCAGGAAAGAGACAAGGCTGGTCTGTTCTGAGACAGGCGTCAGTGAGAAGGGGGTGCACGGCTGCGAAGCTCTCTCAAACTCTGTGTGTCTCTATTTCCCACAGAAAAGCGAACCAAAACAGATCCTTTAGCAACTACTTTTGGCTTTAACAGCTTTGGAAGTCTGGAAGAGAAAGATATTATTCAAGTGGAACTTCAAGGATCTGAGCTGTGGAAGAGATTCCATGACATTGGGACTGAGATGATCATTACAAAGGCTGGCAGGTTTGGCTTTGCCCAAGTTGTTCAAGGGCTTCACACAGTAGGCACTTAATGTTCTTATCACATAAAATGAGCTCCTCCAGTTTTATGCTCTTGTACCCCTCTCCCCATATCCACACCCCAGAAAAGTATTAGGAACCACTGTCTCTCAGTTGACCAGAGTAGGCCTTGCCTGGCCATTGTTAGTGGCTCATCCTTTCTTTCCTGTACACCCTGTTCTAAGAATTCATTCTCTCAGCTTCTGCCTGTGAAGTAAATGATAAAAATTAAACCTGCCAAGGCAGGTGCCAGATGCCACCCCCACGTCTTAAGCTACAGTCAGGCCCTTCTGTTAAAGCCTCACAGTTATTAGTGAACAATATCCCATCAAGCAGGCTGACTAAACTGAGCCCAAGTCAATTTGAGGTTGGTCTTTCCCTCTTCCTGTGGGACAGTTTCCTCACATCACCTGGGTAATTTTTGTGTATGTGAATCTTCTTAATTTCAGTCTTCTCCAAATCTGCCTCACAGAAAGCACCACTGATGGGAGGGGAACAGCTTTTTCTCTCCTATTTTTCTTCTATGTGGTGGTGGTGGTGGGAAGTAGGGCAGACGAAAGCCTCATGGTAAGAATATTCTGCTCCACTCAGAAATCTTGAGTTTGTTCAATCAAATATATAACCAGAAATCTTTCTTCATGAACCAAATGTCATTCCTGAACCTGTCTAGAATGAGAAGAGTATTGTGAATGCCTTTGATTTTCATTTGTCCCCAACCTTGCCCCTGCTCCAAACATTTCTAATCGTGCCCAGGTCAGTCGCTGTTTTCTCTCCCACAGGCGGATGTTCCCCTCTGTTCGGGTCAAAGTGAAAGGACTGGACCCAGGGAAACAGTACTATGTGGCCATTGATGTGGTGCCAGTAGATTCCAAACGCTATAGGTAACTGGGACCAAAGGAGGGTACTACAGGCCTGGAATGGGTATTCAGATCTATGGAACCTGACAGCACTGTTTTGAAAACTCTACCATTGAAGGGGGAATTTATTCTTCTGTGGGCTTTGAGAGTTGAGTTTTCTCCCTTAGACTGGAGTTCAGGGAGTTCAGACTGAGAGAAAAGAAGACTTGTTTTTCTTTTCTCTCATTCCTGGCACACAGATTTCAACTGGGACTTCAATGTACCCCAAACCTCTCACTGACCGTCTATCCTAGCCTTGACTCCACAAACTGCAGAGGGTATGGGCTCAACAACTAGGAGGGAAGCTGTTTAAAGGAATTTGGGGAGAAATGCTGGGGCTTCTGGGGCTCTACTGGGCTCTGGACTGTGCTACTTTAGGGCTGGGTCCTTGAACAATATTCTAATTTGCCACCCAAAGCTAGTCAAGCAGTTATCTTACCTAGGTCCATGTTTTTTCTTCCTTCCTTAGCCTCTTACCTGAAGCAGAGGCCAGGTCCCAGAGAATTCAAGTAACATTTCTCTTAATGTAAGCTCTCTACTTAAAGCAGGCTAAAAGTGGCCACACTGATCTAAAGTTAAGAGGCTCTTCTTAGCTAGCAGCCCAGAAGCTGGGGTCTTTGCATGCTTTAACTCAAGGGTTTGGGGGTTGGGTGGCAGCCCCTGCCCTCACTCAGCCAAATGAGCATTCAACCGAAATGGATGTCTAGCCTTTCTAGGAAACAGCCTGCATAGCGCCCAGTGCTGGGTGTGAGAGGCAAGAATTAGGCTGGGCTGGAGAACCTGTTAGGACCGTAACCCCAAAATAGCAGAACAAGCTGCTTTTCATGCTTGAACTGGTTTGGGAATTTGGCACATAACTAAGCCATTAAGATTGGAGACAATGGACAAACAGACATAGAGAATAGACCTATGGACATGGGGGAGGGGAGGATGGAGAGGGTGAGGTGTATGGAGAGAGTAACATGGAAACTTACAATACCATATGTAAAATAGATAGCCAATGGGAATTTGCTGTATGACTCAGGGAACTCAAACAGGGGCTCTGTGACATCTAGAAGGGTGGGATAGGGAGGGTGATGGAAGGGAGGTTTGAGAGGGAGGGGACATGGGTGTACTTGTGGCTGATTCTTATTGATATATGACAGAAAAACCACAAAATTCTGTAAAGCAATTATCCTTCAATTAAAAACATTAAGTGGGAAAAAAAAGATTGGAGACAATGGGAAAATCAAGACCACAGTGGGCAGAGTTCCTTGAGGGTATTCTGATATAAAGCATTGTGGCAAAAGGGGTTTCCACAACTGCTAGTGGCAGTGGGCCACACCGATACTTTCCTCACTCCTCTGCTTCTTCCCTAACACTTGTGGGACAGGAGGATTTTTTGGGTGTCTCTGCATGGTGAAACAAGTTAGATCAATTTTTGTTGCAGTTTCTGTAAGGAGATACAAACCAGACTATGAAATCCCATGACATTATACTTGCCCTGGCACTTTGCAGCATTTTAATGACATATGCTTATATACAGTTTGTTTTCTATCCCTGGATGCTGTCTGGAAATCATGTTAAATCCAGCAGCCCAGTGGTAAAGAAACCCTCTGCAATTCAGGAGACATGGAGATGTGGGTTCCATCCCTGGGTTGGGAAGAGACCCTGAAGAAGGAAATGACAACCCACTCCAATATTCTTGCCTGGAAAATTCCACAGACAAAGAAGTTTGGTGGGCTACAGTCCATGGGATCACAAAGAGTGGTACACAGCTGAGCTACTGAACACTCCCACTCACTTTGAGATTAGCAGGCAAAACTTGACCAAGTTCTTTAGAACCAGTTCACAGCAGCCCCTACTCCTGGCTTTGGCCGGTGCCTAAAGTCACACTCCACTCATTTTCAGGTACATCTATCACAGCTCCCAGTGGATGATAGCTGGGAATACAGACCACTCATGCATCACTCCCAGGGTCTATATTCACCCAGACTCACCTTGTTCAGGAGAGACATGGATGCGCCAGATCATCAGCTTTGATCGTGTGAAACTCACTAACAATGAGATGGACGACAAAGGTCATGTAAGTGTGCACAATCCTTTGTCCCAAGGAGAAGAGGAAGATGCCAAGGCGTCAGCTGGAGGTTCACCTTGGAAAGGCCAAGAAGGTGTCCCCCAGGTGTGCTAGTTGTGGTTTTCAGGAACTGTCCAAGTTCTGGGCCAGTGACCAAAGTAGCTCTTGTGACTTTTGTTTGGCATCTGAGAATGCTGGGGGTTGGAGATGGTGAATAAGAGAAGTTTGAGGGCTGAATGTGACTTGTTTAAACCAGGATGTCTGGTTGTGAGAGTGAAAGGGAACTCTTACCTGAGCAATCTGGCACTTTAGCTTTCCTGGCAATCACTGTGGGCTCTTCCCCTGAGGTGCACCTTCTATGTTTCATGGTATGGTGGAAGTCTTCTCCACAACCCACCTGCATGGAAGGCCTTTCAGGTCACATAGACCTTGAACCTTCTTCCCAGGTGCACATCACCTCTGGCCTGCCTGACCTGACACTGTGCTAGCCACAAAAGGAAGAAGGATTCTTCTTGGTTTAGGAGGTAGGGAGGGTCAAATAGTTTCCCATCAGTTAAATAAGCCCAGGGAACTTATGGCAGGCAGTTGGATCTCAGTGACACTTGGGAACATTACATGCTCACCCACATTTGGAAGCAGGAAAAGACCTCAACTTGAAATGGAACCACTGCTTACTGGTGCCACTGTGGTGTCCATTTCCTGAAATCCCTTATACCTGAGAACCTCTGTCTAGTGCCAAATGGCACAGAAAAGTGGGGTTAGCCTAGGCTTTCTGGTTTAGCTTCACTTTTGTGTGGGAAGTTTCAGGGTGCTGATGAGAGGGGACCAGTGTAGGGGAGGGGAAGCCAATTACTAGGCAGAATTTGATTATTTCTCCTCCAGATCATTCTGCAGTCCATGCACAAGTACAAGCCCCGTGTGCACGTGATGAAGCAAGACAGCAGGGTTGACATGTCCCGGATTCAGTCTCTGCCTGCTGAAGGGGTTAAAACATTCTCCTTTAAAGAAACTGAATTCACCACGGTGACAGCTTACCAAAATCAGCAGGTAAAGCCAACTAGGTCCCAGGCAAGCAGGAATGGCTCTGGAGAAGCTTTAGGGACAGAGTGAAGTTGTACTATATGGATTCAATTTTCCACAATTAAAAAGAAATCCATTAAAAAGAATCCATAGTCTTATTGCTAGTAATCAAGGCAAGTTTGATTATGAGTTTTGTGGATCTTGTGTTAAAGAAGAGCAGGACAAAGAATGCCAGGAGAGAAAGGTGATAAACATTCCAAATTTGACTTAGCAATATGCTTAATGTTTATTTAACATGCTATATTATACTTTGGAAGGTTTTGCTGTTGTTGTAACCATTAAAAGCAACAACAACAATGGCAGTGTTTTCTACTGAGGTCACTGACTTTATCTTTCTTTTTCTTCTGAATCCTTAGATAACCAAACTGAAAATAGACAGGAATCCTTTTGCTAAAGGATTTAGAGATCCTGGAAGAAACAGGTAAGCAATATAACAGTCACACCTAATATTTATATAGCCCTTTTCACAAGTACTACAGCTAAAGAAACTGTGGCTCAGAAGCCCAGAGTCCCTGCATTTTGTAACTAGTAGGTAGTAAGAAAGAAAGCTAGATACTTTATCTCTAAAATCTTGCCTCCTCCCAACCCCCCCAACCCACTTTTAAGATATTATTTATTCTAGATTCTTGGGCTTTTATTTAGGGATAAACACTGGGGATTTTATTCACTCTTAAAAACTATAACAAAATAACTCAAAAGTGTACATAAAGTATTATTTTCAAGAATTGCATTCTCAACTTGCTAAAGGTTGTACATCTTTTTCAGGGGTGTACTGGATGGACTTTTAGAGACATATCCATGGAGGCCTTCTCTCACTTTGGATTTTAAAACTTTTAGTGCAGACACACAAAGTAAGATGTTTCATTAATTTTTATTTTTAAATGTTAATAAAATAATGACCGTCAGAAGCTCTGTACAAATACTACACAAGAATATAAGTACATGCTAGAAAATGTGTGCTTACAATCAAGTGAGTGTATATTTATCTTGATGAGGAGATAAGAAGCAAAAAGGGAGAGAAACAGGCAAGATGGAAAAGAGTGTAAACATGATAATTAATGGTGGATTTACTGACTTGTATCTTCTTGAGTTATCATTCATCCTGAGAGCTGTAGAAATCACCTGGGTCTTTCAGCAGCTCACTATCTCATATTCTTTAGAATCTGCCTGTGATACACTGAATTGAAGTGAAGTGAAGTGAAAGTTTCTCAGTCATGTCTGACTCTTTGTGACCCCATGAACTATACACTCTGTGGAATTCTCCAGGCCAAAATACTGGAGTGGGTATCCTTTACCTTCTCCAGGGGATCTTCCCAACCCAGGGATCAAACCCAAGTCTCCCGCATTGCAGGCAGATTTTTTTTAATATAAATTTATTTATTTTAGGAAGTTAATTAATTTACAATATTGTATTGGTTTTGCCATGCACCAACATGAATCCGTCACAGGTATACACGTGTTCCCCATCCCGAACCCCACTCCCTCCTCCTTCCTCCATCCCTCTGGGTCGTCCCAGGGCACCAGCCCCAAGCAACCAGTATCATGCATCGAACTCGGGCTGGTGATTTGTTTCATATGATATTATACATGTTTCAATGCCATTCTCTCAAATCATCCCACCCTCTCCCTCTCCTACAGAGTCCAAAATAGTGTTCTATACATCTGTGTCTCTTTTGCTGCCTCGCATACAGGGTTATCGTTACCATCTTTCTAAATTCCATATATATGCATTAGTATACTGTCATTGCAGGCAGGTTCTTTACCACAGCCCAAGTATATAGGAGTGGGTAGCCAATCCCTTCTCAGTGGATCTTCCTGACCCAGGAATCAAACCTGGATCTCCTGCATTGCAGGCAGATTCTTTACAAACTGAACTATTAGGAAAGCCCTGGCGTGCACTAGTGGCCTTATTTTCAAATATGTTAGATATTAAAATAAATATTTTGTATTTTATGAGATACTTTCAGTGCATGATAAAAATGACTTCCATTAAATTTCATCATTACTTGGCTTCAATTTTCCTTTCATTGTTAGTAGGAAAAATAAATGTCAAAAACAATACTAAGCTATTCCAATTTGCTTAATTGCCATAAGCACTTAAAATAGCTGCAGAGCATTTGTTGTCAGGTAGTACATCACCTGACTAAATAATAACTTGACAATGCAGGCTTTCTGGTAGAAGAATGCATACCTTCATTTACTATGATATTCAATTATAAATAGAAAAGTCTTTATTCATGAGCAATATGGAATTATTTTACCCTTTTTGTCTTTACTTCATTAAAGTTGTTTGTCTTTAAACATTAATTGAAAGTTAGTTACATTATAGTTAGGTTGAATTTTACATAAAAATATCATAACAACTAATTGAAATGTAAAGAAATCAAGTCTAATTATTTAGTGAAATATTTCACTGAATTGACTGTATTAATTTGGTTCAAGTTGCCTAGAAAAATATGAACACTTATTTGATAGTATCACTTTAATAGCATCTAGGCAGGATGATTTTAAATTATCCAAGTCAACACAAAACACATTAATTTGTAAAAAGCTAAAGATGATCATTAATAATTTAAAATATATATTTTTCTCAATTATTTAAGATGTCCAGAATGTTCTCAAATTACAAAGAAAAGGGGTACCATTTTTGTTTAAATAATATTTGGATGTTTAATTATAAAAGATATTTTCTACCCTGTTGATATAGGATTAAGCTATGTTTACATATAAAAGCGGGCTTCTGTGGTGGCTCAGCAATAAAGAGTCCCCCTGCAATGCAGGAGACATGGGTTCAATCCCTGGGTTGGGAAGATCCCCTAGAAAAGAAAATGGCAATCCATTCCAGTATTCTTGCCTGAACTATCTCATGGACAGAGGGGACTTGTGGGTTACAGTCCATTGGGTTGAAAAGAGTCAGACATGACTTAGCAACTGAACAACAAAAAGTATTTTAAAATAGTTAAGAAAAATTGCAGGCAGGTTCTTTACCAGCTGAGCTACCAGGGAAACACTAAGAAAAATAGTAGCCCCTAAAAAACTCCACAAAAACTTGATCAAGTTCAGTCAATAACCAATTTTTTAAAAAAATTAAATAATTACAAATATAAGGTGTAGAATCTAGATTTTCCTGGGCATTATATTTATCCCTGATTTTAGTAGATGCTAGGCAACCATAAAGGATCACCTAACAACATTGGTATGAACAGTTTCATTTTCATCTTGGTATTTTTAACCTGTAAAACTGTCTTTAATTCTTGATATAGTGCATCATAGACCTTTCCCCATCTGTGATTTTCACATAAGAGAAAACCTAATATATTAAATGTTCTTTTTTTTAATTTATAAGATTACTTTCATATGCAGTGATTTTTTTAAATCAACTAAAGCTTTCTATAGAATCTCAACCAACTTGTTAAATTTAATCTAGAACTTATTTTAGTAATTTTTTTTTAAGTTAAAGATAAAAACTTTTATTTGTAAGATATAATTGGTTCTGGATCATATTTAATTAGGCTTCTTTTTTTAATTCATTGAATGAATGTTGCTCAAGTACCTGGTATAGTTCTAGAGCATAAAGAATGCTCAATGTATGATACATAATAGTAATGCTAAAAGTAGTAGTGGTAGCAATAGAGATACCATATTCAACTTTGATCAGAGGAATGGTCTTTTCCAAAGGAGTCAAAATAACTGTGGCTTCCATGGTGGCTCAGTGGTAAAGAATCTGTCTGACAAGCAGGAGACATAGGTTCGTTGCCTGGATTGGGAAGATACCCTGGAGAGGGAAATGGAAAACCACGCCAGTATTCTTGCTGGGAAATCTCATGGGCAGAAGAGCCTTGAGGGCTACAGTGCATGGGTTCTCAAAAGACTTGGACATAACTTAGTGACTAAACAGCAACAGCTAAATAACTCTGAACTTGCAAAGAAAGCTAATCTAAGAATGAAGCAGGGATAGTTATGGACATGATTACTGATTCAGTAGGAACATATAGTTCATTGTTCATTGATTGACTTGTCATTCACAGGTGGAAGCAGCAGCTCATCCCCAGTGACCTCTAGTGGAGGGGCTCCTTCTCCTTTGAACTCTTTGCTTTCTCCACTTTGCTCACCTCCTACATTTCACATACCTACAAGCTCCCTTGGAATGCCCCGTCCAGAGGTGTACCTACACAGTATCAACCTGCCCCTTTGCTACAAGATTTGCCCAAATAATTTTTGGCAACAACAGCCTCTTGTCTTGTCTGCTCTTGAAAGTCTAGCAAGCAACAACAGTTCTCAGTCTTCAGCCCCACTCATGATGGAAGTTCCCATGTTATCTTCTTTGGGAGTCACCAATTCAAAAAATGGTTCATCTGGAGACTTAAATGGACAGTGTCTACAAGCACCTAAATCTTCCAATCAAATGTATGAATTACAGGTACTTGAAAATATTTTATCACCAAACCCCATTGCTCAGGAAGCAATTGCTTGCTCTTTCCATCCTTCCTATGGCTTTTATAGATACAACTTCTCCACACCACCTAGACTGGTAAATGCTGCCAACCATCTTAAAGTGAATGACAACAGTCAAGTTTCTTTCATAGAAGGCAAATACAATCACTCTCATTTGTATCCAAAAATTAGCCATTACCTTTAATGAAATAGTCATGTTCCTAAAATGATTGCAAGTAAGCATATATTTTCTTTATGTGTCACCAAAAATGGTCAAAAACTAAAGGGCTTAAAAAGCTTCATTATCAGAAGGATATTCCTTTGTTAAAGTGCTTTATGACATGCCATAAATCAGATATGAACTATAGCAATCTCTGATTGCAGTAGCCTTAAGTCTCAAAATAAGATACTCAATAAATATTGTTTGATGAGGTAAGATTACCAGTGAAAAATGACTTCAGGTAACAAAGTCCCTAATTATAGTGAAGCCTGTTTACAACAACTGCCTCTTAAATATTGGCAATGACCAAAAGAAGATAGATTTAATTCCTGTGAAAGCAGTGAAACAATTTCAACTTTACCTATGAATATTGGTATCGTTTTAATTATCTATCTCATAACTGTAGAACATTTCATTGTTAATTTGCCTTATACTTTTATACTCTGCTGTTGGGACATTAACATTCTAATACTAATATTTGCAGCCTATGGACCATTTAATCCTGAAGGAACATGAAGATTAAATCAACAACAAAATATTTTAAATAAATTTGATCTTTTATGCTCTTTTATTTTTTAGATCATTCTCAGGTGGTGTTTGTTTACTTAGTACTTTAGCAAACCTGGCATTTTATGTACAAAGTTTACAAATTTTTGTAGTCCTTCAAAAAGACTAAAAGTTATGATTTGAATTGTGAGTATATATTTGAATCCATAAATATGAAACTAGCATTACAATGGTACAATTTAATTTCACTCTTCTGCATCAATCATGGTAAACTATACAACATTAGCATAAATGAGACTTAATTTTAGTTTATGAAGTTGAAAAGTTTCCTTTCACCTGGTCCTACATTTTCTGGAGAGATTTGTTAAGTATAACCTCTATATCCTTAAGATGACTTGGATTTTAATTTTAATTTGATGCTGCTAGCTTTACAATTTATTAAGCCAAGGCCCTTCACATCACAATGGTATGACTTGAAAAACTAACTGCACTGAAAAACTGCTTTATAAAAACTTTTCCAGCACATATTAGGGAGCATAGTCAGTCACTCAGTCATGTCTGACTCTTCGTGACCCATGGACTAAAGCCCTCTGGGCTCTTCTGTCTATGGAATTTTTCAGGCAAGAATACTATTGTAGGTTGCCATTTCCTTCTCCAGGGGATCTTTCCAGCTCAGGAATCAAACCCAAGTCTCCTGTGGCTTCTGCATTGACAGGCAGATTAGTTACCACTGCGCCACTTGGGAAGTCCCATATTAGGGAAGGCATATCATTATTGGACTTTACAGGTGGCACTGTGGTAAAGAATCTGCCTTCCAATGCAGGAGATGCAAGAGATGTGAATTTGATCCTTAACTGAGGAAGATAAGCTGATGGAGCAAATGACAAACCACTCCAGTATTCTTGCCTGGAAAATTCCGTGGACAAGGATCCTGGTGAACTGCAGTCCATGGAGTTGCAAAGAATCAGACACAACAAAGCACACACACACGAGTCAACATTATTTATTTTGCTCAAAATAGTTTTTCTTCTCAAATGTACCTTATAAATATACCTTCTTATACATGCATTAAAATTATATGTCCCTTCACTTCTGGGCATAGGGATAGAACAGCACATAGTTACATTCAAACTGAGTATTCTAGTCAAGATGAAAAATTATTTATTGTCCAAGTTAATTAGGTACCTGTTATAAAAGTCTTTGAGGCAGAAAACCTGTACTACTCAAGTTTATCAAATCAAGGTTTAAAGTAGCAAGCACACTATTCCTGTCTACTATTAAACAGGAAAGCTGTAGGCTAATTTTTACTGCCAAAAGAATGATTTTTTTTTAAAGCAGAAACTCCCAAGTCAGATTATAATAAAACTTATTCTGATGACTTACATGGCAGATACTTAGCAACTAAAACCATAAAGTATTTGGCTGAAAAATCTAGAAAATTTCTGGGTTACTTTTTTAATTTTTTTATTATTTATTTATTTATTTTTTAACTTTACAATATTATATTGGTTTTGCCATACATCAACATGCATCCGCCATGGGTGTACATGTGTTCCCCATCCTGAATCCCCCTCCCACCTCCCTCCCCATACCATCCCTCTGGGTCATCCCAGTGCACCAGACCCAAGCTTCCTGTATCCTACATCGAAGGTGGACTGGTGATTCGTTTCTTATATTATATTATACATATTTTAATGCCATTCTCCCAAATCATCCCCCCCTTCCTCTCCCACAGAGCCCAAAAGACTGTTCTATACACCTGTGTCTCTTTTGCTGTCTCGCATACAGGGTTGTCATTACCATCTTTCTAAATTCCATATATATGTGTTAGTATACTGTATTGGTGTTTTTCTTTCTGGCTTACTTCACTCTGTATAATAGGCTCCAGTTTCATCCACCTCTGGTCAACCACTTGTAAAAGAATGAAACTAGAACACTTTCTAACACCATACACAAAAATAAACTCAAAATGGATTAAAGATCTAAACATAAGACCAGAAACTCTAAAACTCTTAGAGGAGAACATAGGCAAAACACTCTCTGACATACATCATAGCAGGATCCTCTATGACCCACCTCCCAGAATATTGGAAATAAAAGCAAAAATAAACAAATGGGATCTAATTAAAATTAAAAGCTTCTGCACATCAAAGGAAACTATTAGCAAGGTGAAAAGACAGCCTTCAGAATGGGAGAAAATAATATCAAATGAAGCAACTGACAAACAACTAATCTCAAAAATATACAAGCAACTCCTGCAGCTCAATTCTGGGTTACTTTTTAATGGTTATTTAAGAAAAGGCATTGATTTTGTAGCTGCTCAAGTACATATACACCATACTTTATATTTCAGATAATTTTTCTGTGTATAATCCATATACAGTTGCAAATATAAACTATATTGGGAAAGGTGGTTTATATTAAGGGGAAAACATTTAAAGGCTAGAACCCAGGCATCTATTTTAAGCTGTTTTTATATAATATTCACAAATTGTCCTTCAATACTTTTAATTGAATAAGAAACCAAGGGAAAACCTTTATAGAAAATTAGACTTGGAAGAGACCTTAAGAAGTTCAGTAAGCAGTCCTCTATTTTCTGAACAATTTTCTCATCTGTGGGAAATTGCTATCATTTCTAATTCATGTACAATTCATATTTAGTACCCTTACTATGTTATATTAAATAAATTCTTATTACCAAATAAGATGTTGCAAAACTTGAGTAACTTGGTAAGTTGAGGCTAATGGTTATGGAGTGAAAAACAGAATGCTATGAAATTATATTAATTTCAGCTGTGTCAACTGAATATTAGGTTTGCTTTTAAAACCTACAAAAATCAAAAGTCACTCAAATTAGACAAAGTATGAAGTATCAAATGAAAGTGACCAAATGATACATAATAGACTCCCAAGTCTAATAATTAAAACTGCTATTTCCATTTTGTTTGACCATATATATACATCTAGGCTTCCCTCGTGGCTCAGTGGTAAAGAATTCACCTGCAATGCAGAAACCACAGGAAATACAAGTTAGACCCCTGGGTTGGAAAGATCCCATGGAGGAGGGCATGGCAGTCAACTCCAGGATTCTTGCCTGGAGAATCCTATGGGCAGAGTAGCCTGGAGTGCTACGGTCCATAGGGTTGCAAGGAATCAGACACTACTGAAGTGACTTAGCATGCATGCATACATCTACTTCATCCCATTAAAGAAAAAGCATTTTAATTTAGTTGTCAGAAGCAGTTTAATTATGTTATCTAGATAAAAATCTGATCATATGACCCAAATAAATCTAGAGAAAATAAACTTTCATCTACTCTATAAGATTTGTACATTGAATCAGGAAATAAGTGAATGTCACTTTATCTTTGCAACTTAGCTTAGTCAAGCTAAGACCCGGTGTCAGGAAGTATTTCTATTTTGTGGAACAGTCAGTCAAATTGAAATCAAGGGCTTGAGTTCAAATTTGAGCCTCTTTGCAGAACACATGTCTAAGTGGATAAATCCTATATTCATTACATTTTAATCACCAGAGTATATTTTTAGGTAACAAACTTAGCATCAAAACTTTTTTTTCATTAAATAGAGCAAGTTTGCCCTCTGGACATTGTATTTTAAACTTTAATACATAATATTAGATTATATAATATTAGAGTTTTCAAACATTAATATCATTACTCCTATTTGCTATATTATAAACATAGTTGTATTTTCTTCAAGCTATGAATTTAGATGTTCATGATATTTCACTGCTATTAGGCAGTCTAGTAGTAGACACGACTTCTTCTTTGTGAGGTTGAAGTGAGTCTATGGCACACAAAAACTGAAAAATTAGAATCAGCAAGTGATGAATCAGTGAATCTGTCTTTGGATGATCACAGTTCTAAGTGCTGACAACTTGAAAAAGTGCCAACCAACAATGAATAAAGACAAGCATCTTTATTGGATATTATGGAAGAGTTCCCTTTCATTATCCTAATCATTTATAGTATGCACCTTAAAGAAAATCACGGTGCACATAAAGCTGATAATATGTATCTTTTAACTGTTACTGATGCAATAGTAAGCCAGAATATGATTGAAATAACTTTGTACAAATATTTAAAATATATTTTACAAAAATCTACAAACATTGTGATGACAAATCTAGATGCTTTGAAACAATAGTATTATATGTCCATGTTTACAGTAGGGTAATATACAGTTATCACTGATTTAAATCTCAGTAACAAATCTTTTCCTTATTTGAAGATGCAATTTGCTAAGTTCTAGATGTCACCCTGTAATTCATATAACCAGTGGGGTTTTAGTTTCATTTTGTTTTAGAATAATTTATACTATGTTGCTTTTTCTCCCTCCTCTTCTCAAAGAAAGGATGCTACAAGACATCTAATCATTGCATTCTTATACTATTAATGATGTATTCTTATATGGAAAGACGTATTTAAATATACTTAGAAATGTCTAATTGCATGTACTGCATTTTGTGAATTGACAGGGTGAATTGAATTGCAGTAAAAATATTTTATGGAAGTACAATGTTTTTACTCCAATTTAGAGATATGTTGCCTTTGTGCTGAAAAATCTTTATTTAGCCAAAATAACAATAGTATCCTGGCATATAGCAGCAGTTTACTAGTCAATTTCACTGGAATTTAACATGTTTATTGGAACAATTTAAAACAACCAAATGCATAGCTTAGGCATCAGTGACTGTTGCTTTGATATAGGTGCTTTAATATGCATTTAATCTTCTTAGGTTTGGTCTGCAATTAAATGATAATTTGTATTAAAATTGTGCAAATAAACATGATTTGAATGTCAACATAGAGTAAATAAATATACAGAATGCTTGAAACATATCCAGTATTAAAACTATTTACATGTGTGATGCTGCCCAACTTTTGACATGCTGTTTCAATAAAATATTGAGAGGAAAAAGACTAATGTCATTTCCTTTCAAAGTTTTGTATGTTCATGTTTACAAATTTGTACTGCAAATTAATATGTAAACATGCATTATAGTGAGCAGATGTTCAAAGAATAGTGATACGATATTTCTACTTAGTTGAAATGTACACATATATACTGGATTTATTTTTTCAAAGTACCTAAAAGAGTTATAAAATTTGAAATTAAACATAATGGAAAACCTTTAAGTTACAGTACAAGATGCATCATTAAACTCTTTTATCAAATGATAATTAATTTGTTATTGTTAAAGATGAAAGATTTATTATTTTGAATTGAAGATCACATACACACATGACAAATTATAATGTAACATTGTAGATATAAAAGTTAATTCAGAATTTTACTAGAATATGAAGGGAATAAAATCACATGTTTCTATTAGATAATATTAATGTAAAGATATTTTTGTTAAACACATAATTCAGTTTCCCATTTTTATGTTAATTTTTGGAACGTGTCGATGGTTTAGTATTTTGCCTTTATTTAATTTTGCCTAAAATTGAGCTTTCATATTTCTTTTATGACCTGAAGATCTTGTGACCTCTTATCTATTATTCTAATGTATAATCATGCTGGATTTTTGCTTTATTGAAATTTGTAAATTTTAGGAAAAACTTTTTCATAGAAGCACCAACAAATATTACCCCTTGAAAGAGGCATATTTTCTTAGTTAAGACTCCAGTTAAACTGGCAAAATTACTCACTACTGTACTTGCACAGATATTTATCTGGCATTCTTTACAGGAATTCATGTACAGGTCAAATACTTGATGTTTAAATACTATATTAATAATTCTGTTTTCAAAACTCAGATTGGATCATCATCAAACTATGATGCCAAGAAGAAAGAACTATTTAGCAAATATACCATGACTTTGCTAACTATCAACATGATTCTTTTCTGTAGTTATAACATTCATGAAGCTGGGATGGAGATAGGGTATTCCATTTCATAAAGGCTCTGCAAGCCATAGTACCACACATAAGGGATTAAGATAAACTGACGCAACATTTACTCTCAATTGTTGTTGCCAATTTCAGCAGTCCCTTGGGTGAGTTGAATTAGGGCAGTTGACATGAGCTCTTGGCTAGTTAAGATTCAGAGCTGTCTAGTGCGTGAGAGCTCTATAGCTGATAATAACAAAGATGTGAAACTTACACACACATATTATACTATATTTTACTTTAGTTGTTCACATGCATATTTCTCCTACTTGACTTAAGTGGAGGGAGGAAAGCATGCGTGTGTCCTAAGTTGCTTCTGTTATGTCTGACTTTTTGTGACCCTATGGACTATAGCCCACCAGTCTCCTCTGTCCATGGGATTCTCCAGGCATGAATACTGGAGTGGGCTGCCATGCTCTCCTCTAGGGTATCAGCTCAACCCAGGAATAGAACCTGCATCTCTTAAGTCTCCTGCATTGGCAGGTGAGTTCTTTACCACTAGTGCCACGTGGGAAGCCTGAGAAGCACCTGGGAAACCTGGGAAGCACCTAGGAAGCCTGGGAAACACTTGAGGGGAGGAATGGTACTTTTAAAATAATATTTCTAACTTTTAAAAGTTTATATGTATATCATTGCAAATTAAAAAGCACAAGAGGACTTCCATGATGGTACAGTAGATAAGAATCTGCCCACTAATTCAGGGAACACAGGTTTGATTCTGGGTCTGGGAAGATTCCACATGCCATGGAGCAACTAAACCTGATCGCTACAACTACTGCAACTACTGACTTGTGCTCTAGAGACTGTAAGCCGCAGTTAACAAAGCCCACACACCCTAGAGCCCACATGCCACAGCTACTAAGCCTTCATGTTGCAACTACTGAAGCCCATGTGCCTAGAGCCTGTGCTCTGCAACAAGAGAAACCACTGCAATGAAAAGCCTGTGCACTACAACAAAGAGTAACCCTCACTCACAACTAAAGTCCACATGCACCAACAAAGATCCAGCAAAACCAAATAAATAAAAATTAAAAATATAAAAAGCACAAGAAAATGCAAAAATTTTCATAATCGCAAGTAGTGTATAGTTTGAGTTCTAGTCATGTATGTCTACACACAACTGAGCATACAATATTTTTGTATGGCTATGGTCATACAATATTGATAATGCTTATTCATATACCATGAATATTTACCAATTAAGGGTCCAAAGCCATAAGTATTTTGATGACTAAGAATATATTAAGCCAAATTAAAATGATAAGAAACGTAATCCTGATTTACACAGGACCAATTATTTTAAAAAGACAGAAGTGGGGAAGGTCCTAAAATGGCAGATGAATAGGATGGGAAGACCACTTTCTCCCCCCACAAATTCATCAAAAGAACATTTGAACACTGAACAAATTCCACAAAACAACTTCTGAATGCTGGCAGAAGACATCAGGTACCCAGAAAGGCAGCCCATTGTCTTTGAAAGGAGGTAGGACAAAATATAAAAGATAAAAAGAGAGACAAAAGAGGTAGGGATGGAGATCCATCCCAAAAAGGGAGTCTTAAAAGAGAAGAAGTTTCCAAACACCTAGAAACACTCTCATTGGCGGGTCTGTGGGGAGTTTTGGAATCTCAGAGGACAACATAACTTGGAGGAAAAATTAAAAATAAATAAATAAACCCCACAGATTATGTGTCTAACAGCAACTCCCAGTGCTCAGATCCACCAGCAGCAAGCAGGGCTGAACAGGAAGGCTCGGGCTGCATTGCTTAGGGTAAGGACCAGGCCTGAATGCCCTGAGGACAATCTGAGGGAACTAACGTGAGATAGCCAGAGAGAGAGAGAGGAGAAAAAAAAAAAAAGAGAGAGAGAGAGAGAGAGAGACAGAGACAGAGAGAGAACTATCCCAAGAAAAGCCCTAACCTAATGCACTGCCAGGCCTGCTACAGAACAAAGGACTGAGGGAATACCAGAGGAGAGCTAGCCAGCTGCACACCAGCCCATCCTCCACCAGAGACAGGCAGGCAGGGAGCAGCCAGAGCCAGAAAGGGGAAATCTCGCTCCCCCCCCCCCCAACCCAGAGGCATCGTCTACCAAACTGTAAGCAGGCTCCGTTGCTAACCAAGACTTCTTATTCTGAACAGTTGACATCTGCTGGGAGGGTCACAGCCAGAGATCAGCTTCCCAGAAGAGACACACAGCACCTGAGAAGATGCACCTGCTGCGCACCCAGGACACTTAGGGGCTGGGACTGGGGAGTTGATAAGACTCACTCCCCACCTGGGGAGGCTGTGCTCGCCAAGCACCTGGTCGCCTGAGCTGCTTGTGAAAGGTTGTTGTTGAATCACGCGAATACACCAGGATTCTTGGCCCCCGGAGGAGAAGAATTCAATCCGGGGCCAGAGACGAGGCTTGATCGCTCAGAGCTTTTGTGTAATAAAGTTTTATTAAAGTATAAAGGAGATAGAGAAAGCTTCTGACATAGGCATCAGAAGGGGGCAGAAAGAGTACCCCCCTGCTAGTCTTCAGCTGGATGTTATAGAGTCACTAGCAGTCTGTTAATGAAAGAAAGGAATGTCTTAAAATTCAGAATGGCACCAGGCCCCTCACCCATAAGATGCATTTTGGGATAATCTTGGCACCAAATGGCTTATCCTGGGCCATAAAATGATTAACTTGAATCTTGAAGAAGGGCAGATCACCATACAAATAGTTTCATTGACATAGATTAGGGGAACAATATCTGAGTATAACTTACTGGTTTGTCAAGTAGGTTCTGGGCCAAGAGGTGGAACCGACTTGGAGACAGAGTTTGGGGTAAAGGCATAGTACATTAGCATAGCTTAAGACAAACATTTCCATAAGAAAAAGGCATTGGTTATCTCTAGGCTCAAGAATAGCTAACTTCAGGCGAAACCAGGTGTCATTATGGCAACACAGTATTTTAAGAGAAACCTCCCTTTAAATCTGTATAGTGAAGGAAAAAATATTGTTAGTTTGTTTCCTCCTGCCGCTTAAGAGAGATAAAAAATGTCTGACACTTACAGGCTATTTCCTCCATTTGGAGACCCCTAGATTTCCTATCAACCTGCCTAGGAAATGACTCTCTCACTTGGACCTGGGAAGGGCACAAAATGCAGGCCCAACCGAGTCTCTGCTTTTATGGAGTACCTGAGAACCTGAACCTGAGCAGCTTAGACTGGGGAAGTGCACTCAACCCAGGACCCACCTCAGACAGTTCCCCAGCAGAGCATCCTAGAGCCTAAGAAGTGTAGACCATGAAAGCACACATGTTGTGAGCTGGGGCAAACCCGGTGCAGCCGAGACACTTGTGAGCACTCCCCACACACGCCAGTGATATTTGTTTGCAGTGTTCCTCCCTCCCCAAAGCACGACTGAACAAGTGGTTTTAAATAAGTGACTACCTTTGCTCCTTTGTGTCACGGTAGAAATTAGACACTGAAGAGACCAGCAAACAGAATCTAAAATAAACAGAGGGAACCACTTTGGAAGTAGATGCAACAGATTAAAACCCTGTAGTTAGCACTGACTACATTGGAAGGGGCCTATAGATATTGAGAAGTATAAGCCGGATCAAGGAACTATCTGAAACTGAACTGGCCCAAAACTGTCCACAACAGCTCCAGAGAAATTCCTAGATATATTTTTACTATTATCATTTTTTAAAACTTTAAAAAAAATTAAGTCCTTTATTATTCCTTTAATTTTCATTTTTGTAACCTACTATAACCTTGCAAAAAAAAAAAAAAGAAGACTATTTTTAAACCAAACTTCATATACATATTTTATAATTTTTCTAACTTTGTTTTTTTTTAATATTTTAATTTTGAGAGTCTAACCTCTACTTTAGACTTTTAATCTTTGCTTGTTGGTATTTGTTATCAATTTTGTACCTTTAAGAATCCAATCTTCAGTACTCTTTTTACTTGAGAGTGTGATTACTGGCTTCATTGCTCTCTACCACTTTTGACCCTCCTTTTCCTCCACCAGGTTGCCTCTATCTCTTCCCTCCCCCTTCTCTTCTCTACCCAACTCTGTGAATCTCTTTGTGTGTTCCAGGCTGTGGAGAACACATAGGGAACTGATTACTGCCTAGACCCATCTCTCTCCTTTTGATTCTGCCATTTTTTGCACCTGGTCACCTCTGTCTCCATCTTCCCTCTTCTCTTCTCTGTGTAACTCTGTGAACATCTCTGATGGGTCCAGACAGTGGAGAGCACATAGAGGATTGTTTACTGGCTAGCTTGCTCTATCCCCTTTTGATTCTCCCTCTTCTCCTCCTGGTAACCTCTATCTCCCTTATCCCTCTTCTCTTCTCCATGTAATTCTGTGAACGTCTCTAGGTGTCCCTCACTGTGGATAAATTTTTCATCTTTAACCTAGATGTTTTATCAATGGTGCTATATAGATGGAAAAGTCTTGAGGCTACTGTAAGAATAAAACTGAAAACCAGAGGCAGGAGGTTTAAGTACAAAACCTGAGAACACCAGATAACTCCTGATCCAGGAAACATTAATTGATAAGAGCTCATCCAAGTTTCCATGCCTACACTGAAACCAAGCACCATCCAAGAGCCAACAATTTCCAGAGCACGACATACCACACAAAATGTCCAGCAACACAGGAACACAGCCCTGAGCTTCAATATACAGGCTGCCCAAAGTGACCCCAAACCCACAGACATCTCAAAACTCACTACTGGACACTTCATTGCACTCCAGATAGAAGAAATCCAGCTCCACACACCAGGACACTGACACAAGCTTTGCTAACTAGGAAACCTTGACAAGCCACACATTCAACCCTGTCCACAGGGAGGAAGCTCCAAAACAAAGAGGAACCACAAACTGCCAGAATAAAGAAAGGACACCCCAAACACAGCAATCTAAACAAGATGAAAAGGCAGAGAAATACTCAGCAGGTAAAGGAAAATGAAAATGCCCACCAAACCAAACAAAAGAGGAGGAGATAGGGAATCTATCTGAAAAAGAATTCAGAACAATGATTGTAAAAATATTCCTAAATTTTGAAAACAAAATAGAGTTACAGATAAACAGCCTGGAGATAAGGATTGAGAAGATGCAATAAATGTTTAACAAGGACCTAGAAGAAATAAAAAATAGTCAATATATAATGAATAATGCAATAAATGAGATCAAAAACACTCTGGAGGTAACCAAGAGTAGAATAACAGAGGCAGAAGATAAGATAAGAGAGGTAGAAGATAGAATGGTAGAAATAAATGAAGCAGAGAGGAAAAAAAGAAGAAAAAAAGAATTAAACGAAATGAGGACACCTCAGAGACTTCTGGGACAATGTTAAACGTTCCAACATTCGAATCATAGGAGTCCCAGAAGAAGAAAGCAAACAGAAAGACCATGAGAAAATACTTGAGGAGATAATAGTTGAAAACTTCCCTAAAATGGGGAAGGAAATAGTCACCCAAGTCCAAGAAACTCAGAGATTCCCAAACAGGATAAGCCCAAGGCAAAACACCCCAAGACACATATTAATCAAATTAACAAAGATCAAACACAAAGAACAAATATTAAAAGCAGCAAGGGGAAAACAACAAATAACACACAAGGGGATTCCCAGAAGGATAACAGCTGATCCTTTAATAGAAACTCTTCAGGCCAGAAGGAAATTGCAGAACATACATAAAGGGAAGAAAGAGAAAAACCTACAACTCAGATTACTGTACCCAGAAAGGATCTCATTCAGATATGAAAGAGAAATCAAAAGCTTTACAGACAAGCAAAAGCTGAGAGAATTCAGCACCACCAAACCAGCTCTCCAACAAATGCTAAAGGATCTTCTCTAGACAGGAAACACAAAAACGGTGTATAAACTTGAACCCAAAACAACAAAGTAAATGGCAACGGGATCATACTTATCAATACTTACATTAAACGTAAATGAGTTGAATGCCCCAACCAAAAGACAAAGACTGGCTGAATGGATACAAAAACCAGACCCCTATATATGCTGTCTGCAACAGACCCACCTCAAAAGAAGGGACACATACGGACTGAAAGAGAAGGGT
Organism: Bos grunniens; assembly: GCF_055505025.1. NCBI lineage: Eukaryota > Metazoa > Chordata > Mammalia > Artiodactyla > Bovidae > Bos > Bos grunniens. The sequence continues at coordinate 70,727,781 of NC_141194.1, forward strand.
TGGAAAAAGTTATTTCATACAAATGGAGACCAAAACAAAGCAGGAGTAGCAATACTCATATCAGATAAAATAGACTTTTAAATAAAGGCTGTGAAAAGAGACAAAGAAGGACACTACATAATGATCAAAAGATCAATCCAAGAAGAAGATATAACAATTATAAATATATGCACCCAACATAGGAACACTGCAATATGTAAGGCAAATGATAACAAGTATGAAAGAGGACATTAACAATAACACAATAATAGTGGGAGACTTTAATACCCCACTCACATCTATGGATAGATCAACTAAACAGAAAATCAACAAGGAAACAAAAACTTTAAATGATACAATAGACAAGTTAGACCTAATTGTTATCTATAGGACATGTCACCACAAAACAATGAATTTCACCTTTTTCTCAAGTGCACACGGAACCTTCTCCAGGATAGATCACATCCTGGGCCATAAATCTAGCCTTGGTAAATTCAAAAAAAAAAATTGAAATAATTCCAAGCATCTTTTCTGACCACAATGCAGTAAGTTTAGATGTCAATTACGGGAGAAAAACTATTAAAACTTCCAATCTATGGAGGCTGAACAACACGCTGCTGAATAACCAACAAATCACAGAAGAAATCAAAAAAGAAATCAAAATATGCATAGAAAGGAATGAAAATGAAAACACAACAAAAAAATAAAAACCTATGGGACACTGTAAAAGCAGTGCTAAGGGGAAGGTCCATAGCAATACCGGTTTATCTCAAGAAAGAAGAAAAAACTCAAATACGTAACCTAACTCTACACCTAAAGCAACTAGAAAAGGAAGAAATGAGGAACCCCTGGTTTAGTAGAAGGAAAGAAATCTTAAAAATTAGGGAAGAAATAAATGCAAAAGAAACAAAAGAGACCATAGCAAAAATCAACAAAGCTAAAAGCTGGTTCTTTCCAAAGATAAATAATATTGACAAACCATTAGTCAGACTCATCAAGAAACAAGGGAGAAAAATAAAATCAACAAAATTAGAAATAAAAATGGAGAGATCACAACAGACAACACAGAAATATAAAGGATCGTAAGAGACTACTATCAGCAACTATATGTCAATAAAATGGACAACTTAGCAGAAATGGATACATTCTTAGAAAAATATAACTTTCCAAAACTGAACCAGGAAGAAATAGAAAATCTTAACAGACCCATCACAAGCATGGAAATTGAAACTGTAATTAGAAATCTTCCAGCAACAAAAGATGGCTTCACAGCTGAATTCTATCAAGAATTTAGAGAAGAGCTAACATCTATTCTACTCAAACTCTTCCAGAAAATTGCAGAGGAAGATAAACTTCCAAACTCATTCTATGAGGCCACCATCACCCTAATACCAAAACCTGACAAAGATGCCACACAAAAAGAAAACTACAGGCCAATATCACTGATGAACATAGATGCAAAAATCCTTAACAAAATTCTAACAACCAGAATCCAACAACACATTAAAAAGATCATACATCATGAACAAGTCGGCTTTATCCCAGGGGTGCAAGGATTCTTCAATATTTTCAAATCAGTCAATGCGATACACCACATTAACAAATTGAAAGATAAAAACCATATGATTATCTCAATAGATGCAGAGAAAGACTTTGACAAAATTCAACATCCATTTATGATGAAAAAAAAAAAAACCTTCAGAAAGCTGCCACAGAGGGAACGTACCTCAACATAATAAAAAGCTATATATGACAAACCCACAGCAAACATTATCTTCAATGGTGAAAAATTGAAAGCATTTCCCCTAAAGTCAGAAACAAGACAAGGGCGCCCAAGCTCGCCACTACTATTCAATATAGTTTTGTAAGTTTTGGCCACAGAAATCAGAGCAGAAAAAGAAATAAAAGGAATCCAGATTGGAAAAGAAGTAAAAGTCTCACTGTTTGCAGATGACATGATCCTCTACAAAGAAAACCCTAAAAACACCACTAGAAAATTTTAGAGCTAAACAATGAATATAGTAAAGTTGCAGGATTTAAAATTAACCCACAGAAACCCCTTGCATTCCTATACACTAATAATGAGAAAACAGAAAGACAAATTAAAGAAACAATTCCATTCACCATTGCAATGAAAAGAATAAAATACTTAGAAATATATCTACCTAAAGAAACTAAAGACCATTATATAAAAAACTATGAAGCACTGATGAAAGAAATCAAAGAGGATACAAATAGATGGAGAAATATACCATGTTCATGGATTGGAAGAAGCAATATAGTGAAAATGAGTATACTACCCAAAGCAATCTATAGATTCAATGCAATCCCTATCAAGCTACCAATGATATTTTTCACAGAACTACAAAAAATAATTTCACAATTTGTATGGAAATACAAAAATCCTAGAATAGCCAAAGCAGTCTTGAGAAAGGAGAATGGAACTGGAGTAATCCACCTGACTGACTTCAGGCTATAACACAAAGCTACAGTCATCAAGACTGTATGGTACTGGCCCAAAGACAGAAATATCGATCAATGGAGCAAAATAGCAAGCCCAGAGATAAATACACACACCTATGGACACCTTATTTTTGACAAAGTAGGCAAAAGTATACAATGGAGAAAAGACAATCTCTTTAACAAGTGGTACTGGGAAAAGTTGTCAACCGCTTATAAAAGGATGAAACTGGAACACTTTCTTACACCATACACAAAAATAAACTGAAAATGCATTAAAGATCTAAATGTAAGACCAGAAAATATAAAAGTCCTAATGGAAAACATAGGCAAAACACTCTCCGACATAAATCACAGCAGTATCCTCTATGACCCACCTCCCAGAGTAATGGAAATAAAAGCAAAAATAAACAAAAAGGACCTAGTTAAACTTTAAAGTTTTTGCACCACGAAGGAATCTATAAGCAAGGTGAAAAGACAGCCTTCAGAATGGAAGAAAATTATAGCAAAAGAAGCAACTGACAAAGAATTAATCTCAAAAATATATAAGCAACTCCTGCAGCTCAATTCCAGAAAAATAAATGACCCAATCAAAAAATGGGCCAAAGAACTAAACAGACATTTGTCCAAAGAAGACATACAGATGGCTAACAAACACATGAAAATATGTTCAACATCACTCATTATCAGAGAAATGCAAATCAAAACCACAATGAGGTACCATTTCACGCCAATCAGAATGGCTGCTATTCAAAAGTCTACAAACAATAAATGCTGGAGAAGGTTGGAAAAAATCGGAACCCTCTTACACTGTTGGTGGGAATGCAATCTAGTACAGCCACTATGGAGAACAGTGTGGAGATTCTTTAAAAAAAAAAAAAAAAAAAAAAACTGGAAATAGAACTGCCATATGACCCAGCAATCCCACTGCTGGGCATACACACGGAGGAAACCAGAATTGAAAGAGACACCTGTACCCCAATGTTTATAATAGCCAAGACATGGAAGCAACCTAGATGTCCATCAACAGATAAATAGATAAGAAAGCTGTGGGACATATACACAATGGTATATTACTCAGCCATTAAAAAGAATACATTTGAATCAGTTCTAACGAGGTGGATGAAACTGGAGCCTATTATACAGAGTGAAGTAAGCCAGAAAGCAAAACACCAACACAGTATACTAACACATATATATGGAATTTAGAAAGATGGTAATGATAACCCTGTATGTGAGACAGCAAAGGAGACACAGATGTATAGAAAAGACTTTTGGACTCTGTGGGAGAAGGCTAGGGTGGGATGATTTGAGAGAATAGCATTGAAACATGTATATTATCATATGTGAAACAGATCACCAGTCTAGGTTTGATGCATGAGACAGGGTGCTCAGGGCTGGTGCACTCGGATGACCCAGAAGTATGGTATGGGGAGGGAGGTGGGAGGGAGGTTTAGGATGGGGAACACATGTACACCCTTGGCTGATTCATGTCAATGTATGGCAAAACCACTGCAATATTGTAAAGTAATTAGCCTCTGATTAAATAAATAAAAATTTTACAAAAAGACAGAAGTGTTATAGGCATCTGGATAAAGATGTTGGGGGAGTTACAATTTAAAGACTGCATTTCCTTAACATTAAATTAAAGTGAGATGTAGTATAATAAAGTACAATAATCATAATGATTCTAAGATAAGTCATTATCAGATTAAGACAACTAAAACATTGGTGGGAGGGTATGCTTTCATTGAATTGTATTCCATGAGGTGGACATACCACAGTTCATTTAACTATTGACCTATGGATGGATAAATTAGAAGAATTCATTTTTTGGCTATTAAAAGATTAAGCTATTATGCATTTCTCTAATAATTAGCAATGTTGAACACTTTTCTCATCTGCCTCAGCCATCTGTATGTCTTCTTTAGAATAATATCTATTTAGGTCTTCTGCCTTTTTTTTTTTTTTTGGCCTGTGTTTTCATTGAGTTGTTTATTTATATATATTTTTTATGTTGATGGGCATGATCTGTATGTAAATTTTGGAGATTAAAATCTTGTTGGTCTCCTTTTTCACAAATATATTCTTCCATTCTATGGGTTATTTTTTTGTTTTGCATTATAATTTCCTTTGCTTATGCAGAAGCTTTGGTTTTAATTAGATGTCATTTTTTAATTTTTGTTTTTATTTTCCTTACTCTAGGGGACAGATAGAAGAAATGTTGTACTTTATGTCAAAGAGTGTCCTACCAATGTTTACTTCGAGTTTTTTTTTTTAATATAAATGTATTTATTTTAATTGGAGGCTAATTACTTTTCAATATTATATTGGTTTTGCCATACATCAATATGAATCCGCCTGATGTATGGCAAAACCAATACCTCAAGAGTTTTATAGTATCCAGACTTATATTAAAGTCTTTAGTCCATTTTGATTTTTTTAATATTGAAGTATATTAGATTTACAATTCTGTGTCAGTTTGAGCTGTATAGCAAAGTGAATAATATATATATATATATATATATACACACACACACCAATTCATATATCCACTTTTTTAGATTCTTTTCCCATATAGACCATTAAATAGTATTGAGTAGAGCTCTGTTTGCTATACAGTAGGTCCTAACTAGTTATCTGTTTTATATACGGTAGTGTATATATGTCAATCACAATCTTTCAATTTATCTCTCTCTCTTCCTTACCCTGTGGTAACCATAAGTTTATTTTCCAGATCTGTAACTCTATTTGTTTTCTAGATGTTCATTTGTACTCTTTTTTCTTTTAGATGCCACATATAGGCCAAATCATATGAAATTTGTCTTTCTCTGACTTACTTCACTCAGTAGGGCAATCACTAGGTCCACCTATGTTGCTTCAAATGGAATAGTTTCATTCGTTTTTTATGACTGAGTAAAATTTTGTATGCATGTTCCACATCTTCTTTTAGCTGTTCCTCTGTTGATGAGCATTAACATTGCCTCCTTGTCCTGGCTATTGTAAACAACATTACAATGAACATTCAGGTATGTGTATCTTTTTGAATTATGGTTTCTCCAGACATATGCCCAGGAGTGGGATTGCTGGATCAAATAGTATCTCTATTTTTAGTTTTTGAAGAAATTTCCATACTGTTCTCCACAGGGGCTGTACCATTCTAAATTCCCAACCATGTAGGAGGGTTACCTTTTCTACACACCCTCCAGCATTTATTGTAGTTGTTTTTTTTTGTTTTGTTTTGTTTTTTACAATGGCCATTCTGAGTTGTGTGAGGTAGTGCCTCATTTGCTGTTTTGATTTGCATTTCTCTAATTATTAGTGATGTTGAGAATCTTTTCATGTCCTTTTTAGTCATGTGTATGTCTTGTTTAAAGAAATATCAATTTAAATATTTTGCTTATTTTTTATTTGGTTGTTTATTATTTTGATATTGAGCAGGATGAGTTTTTATATATTTTGAAGATTAATTGCTTGTTGGTTGTTTCATTTGCAAATATTTTCTCTAAGGGTTGTCTTTTCATTTTGTTTATGGTTTCCTTTGCTCTGCAAAAGCTTTTAAGTTTAGTTAGATCCCATATGTATACTTTTGTTTTATTTTCATTACTCTAGGAGGTAGGTAAAAAAAAAATCTTGTTATGATTTAGGAGAAAATGATGGTGGAGGAGTAGGTGGATGTGGAGTACATCTCTCTCCACAGATACATGAGGAATATACTTCCAGACACAGAGGATCTTGCAGAACACCAGCTGAGACCAGGCAGGAGTACCTGACAACTGGAAAAATATATATAGAATCACACAAAATTCAGTAGGATGGAGGGAGTAAGGGGAAAAAGAGGAGAGTCAGCAGTACTGCACCTGCCTTTGGTGGGTGACGGAACTGAAGCAGGCCTCTGATCCCCACATTGGAGCAGTTGTTTGGGACAGAGGAGAAACATTTGAGTCTGTGAGTGAAGAAGCTGATCTGTGATACTCTAAATGGAATAAGAATCACACAGACAATCCTTGCTGCTGCCATTCGTACCCCTGGCAGGGGTGCAAGTCTCCTGGAAAGCACACTTGCTGGGAGCTAGAGCATATGAACTGGAGAACAATCCCAGGGCAAGGTCTTGTGAGGGAAGAGATGGTGGTGGGAAATGCCTTTGGAGGAACCTGGATTAATGAAAGCAAAGTGATACTGCTAAGTCATGCATAGGGGATAGTGACATAACTGTAGCCTCTCTCTCCCCACACACCAGTACCAGCAGCTGAACAATAAAGATTCCAGAAAGGCTGGCTTTTTCAGCACCTGTTGCACAGACAATGGAGAAGGACCCCAGACAGGGTGGCCATTTAAGTGCTTGAATAGGCTGAGCAACAAAAAAGGACCAGCCAAAGAGGCCCTCTGATTGCCAGCTGCCACAATCTAGAAATACTCTGATAGGGCCATAGCTCCTGTGGCTGAGAGAGTCGGTGTCCCTGCACACTTGGTGCTACCAGGGTCCCCATGACCCAGGCAGTTGCATCACCTTCATGCTCAGTCCTCAATGGTGCAGAGCTGCCATAGGCTAGAAAAAGGCCTAAATAGCACTGTATCTCCTGCGACAATAGTTGCCAACATCCCTGGGTAGCCAGCACTTCCCGGGTCTCCAAAATCCAAACAACTACACCACCTTGACACATCCCCCACTGGGACAGAACTGCCAAAGTCTAGAAAAAACTTAAGAGCATCACATTACCTGCTGCCTTAGTGTGTGGCTCCCCTGAGTACCTGGTGCTGCCAGGGTTCCCGTGACCCAGTCAGTTACATCACCTTCACAACTGGTCCTCACTGAGTCAGACCCACATTCCTCCAGGGCAGCCCCAGGAGCAAAACCCTGTGGATGAGTCACATGCAGAGATGGAGATAAAACCACAACTGAAACCCAGAGGTGGTACAGCTAAAGAAGAGGACCCAAAACTTCCCCACAAACTGTACAAGCTGCAGATTAAATCCACATGATAAACTAGGCAGTTTCTGTGTCTGTGGAATACATAAAAGGACAATAAGACTTCCCACAAAAGAAAATGCACTAGTTCTGACAGCTGTGGACATTGGAGACAAGAACACATAAGAGTAGGATGAGATTAGCATCTGAGCTGCCCCCACAGCAAGTCCAGAGACCAGACCTGTATTGGAGAGCAACCTAGGGAGATGAAGTAGACTGTGACTCACAGCAAGGGAAACAATGCTGACAGCTGACATTCAAGAAAAACATTCATTATTCTTATATTTTGACTTGTTCTGTAGTTGTTTCTGAATTTTTTCATTTCTTTCCCTTTGTTGTTGTAGTTGTTGATTTTATTAGCACTATTAAATCTATTTAAACATTAAAGAATCTTTTTTAATCACACTTTTAATTTATTTTATATATTTCTGACTCTACACTGGCCTTTTGCAGCTCTGTGGGGGTTTTCCTTTCTTAAATTTTTTAAAATTTATTGTTATCTTTCTACACTTATCCTTTCATTTGCTTTTCCTAATGTACTTTTCCTATTGTAGTTATTGTTTAGTATATGTAAATCTTCTTTTTCTCCCTCTATTTAACTTTGCCTTTCAATTCTTTCTTTTCTTACCTTTCTTTCTTTTTCTCACCTTGTTTATTAGCTTGTTTTGTATTTGTTGCTTTATTCTCCATTGGCACCTTGCTTTGGATTTATGTTCCAGTTTGTGCTTTATTTAGTTATGTTTTTAACCAGTTGATATCATATTTGATTTCCTTTGCAGCTGTGTCAACCTGTTTTATTTTATTTTTGACTGTTTTGGTTTTGTTTATGGGTGTATATGTATGTGTGCATATTTCATTATTTTTGCTATTATTTGTCTGATTTTGTATTTGCAATTTGTCTTGGGTACATCTTTTGTTTCTTTTTTTTTTTTTTTTAACCCCATTTAACACCATAAAAAAACACCTATGGAATCTTCGGTTGCTGGTCAGGGATCAGGCCGAGCCTTTGGAGTGGTAATGTTGACTCCAAGGTCCTAGGCTGCTAGAAAATCCCTGACTCTAAGGAGTATCAATTGGTGAGAACTCCCACAAAGGCATCCACCTCTATTAAGACACAACTACTGGCAGCATCCAGTTCATGATGCCTCATCCAAATGAGATAGTCAATTCCTAGGCAGATTGATAAGAAGTCCAGGGGTCCCCAAGGAGAGAGGGGTGTGGAATTCTCAAGGAGGAAGAAAAGGCAAACTCCCCCCCTACATTCCTTAGGATTATATAACAATAATGTATCCTGCTTGAAGACAGTCTCTGGAAAAAATCTTCCAGCTAATCCTGTTATCTTAAAATGTAAATTATGGGAGTAGATCTGGTGAGGTCTTTACAACCTCCAGACTTTCTTTTGATTCATTGTAAAAACTAATTGGAGAGTGTATCTTTGATTTCTTTCATCAGTGTTTTATAGCCCAGGCAGCTGTGACCCGCACATTTAGTGTGGGCGGCTGTGACTGCAGCCGAGAGGAGTGGCCCCATGTCCGAGGTCAGGGGCAGAAGCCGGGAGGACCCCATGCCCGAAGGGAGGCGGGCAAGAGGAGTTACCCCACGTCTGAGGTCAAGGGCAGCAGCCGAGAGGAGCTACCCTGCGTCCAAGGCCAGGGGCGGCAGCCGGGAGGCACAACCCTACCTCCAAGGAGCAGTGGCTACGTGGGCACAGGAGGGCCTAGAGGAGCTATTCCACATTCAAGGTCAGAAGGGGCAGTGGTGAGGAGATACCCCTCGTCCAAGGTAAGGAGCAGTGGCTGCGCTTTGCTGGAGCAGCTGTGAAGAGATACCCCACGCCCAAGGTAAGAGAAACCCAAGTAAGACAGTAGGTGTTTCAAGTGGCATCAGAAGGCAGACACACTGAAACCATACTCACAGAAAACTAGTCAATCTAATCACACTAGGACCACAGCCTTGTCTAACTCAGTGAAACTAAGCCATGCCAGTGGGGTCACCTAAGACGGGCTGGTAATGGTGGAGAGGTCTGAAAGAATGTGGTCCACTGGAGAAAGGAATGGTAAACTACTTCAGTATTCTTGCCTTGAGAACCCAATAAACAGTATGAAAGGCAAAATGATAGGATACTGAAAGAGGAACTCTCCAGGTCAGTAGGTGCCAAATATGCTACTGGAGATCAGTGGAGAAATAACTCCAGAAAGAATGAAGGGAAGGAGCCAGAGCAAAACTATACCCAGTTGCGGATGTAACTCGTGAGAGAAGCAAAGTTTGATGCTGTAAAGAGCAATATTGCATAGGAACCTGGAATATCAGGTCCATAAATCAAGGCAAATTGGAAGTGGTCAAACAAGAGATGGCAAGAGTGAATGTCGACATTCTGGGAATCAGGGAACTAAAATGGACTGGAATGGGTAAATTTAACTCAGAAGACCATTATATCTATTACTGCAGGCATGAATCCCTCAGAAGAAATGGAGTAGCCATCATGGTCAACAAAGGAGTTCAAAATACAGTACTTGGATGCAATCTCAAAAGTGATAGAATGATCTCTGTTCGTTTCCAAGGCAAACCATTCAATATCACAGTAATCCAAGTCTATGCCCCAACCAGTAATGCTGAAGAAGCTGAAGTTGAACGGTTCTATGAAGACCTCCAAGACCTTTTAGAACTAACACCCAAAAAAGATGTCCTTTTCATTATAGGGGACTAGAATGCAAAAGTAGGAAGTCAAGAAACACCTGGAGTAACAGGCATATTTGGCCTTGGAATACGGAATGAAGCAGGGCAAAGACTAATAGAGTTTTGCCAAGAAAAGGCACTGGTTATAGCAAATACCCTCTTCCAACAACACAAGAGAAGACTCTACACACGGACATCACCAGATGGTCAACACCGAAATCAGATTGATTACATTCTTTGAAACCAAAGATGGAGAAGCTCTATACAGTCAACAAAAACAAGACCAGGAGCTGACTGTGGCTCAGATCATGAACACCTTATTGCCAAATTCAGACTTAAATTGAAGAAAGTAGGGAAAACCACTAGACCATTCAGGTATGACCTAAATGAACTCCCTTATGATTATACAGTGAAAGTGAGAAATAGATTTAAGGGCCTAGATCTGATAGATAGAGTGCCTGATGAACTATGGATTGAGGTTCATGACATTTTACATGGACAGGGATCAAGACCATCCCCATGGAAAAGAAATGCAAAAAAGCAAAATGGCTGTCTGGGGAGGCCTTACAAATAGCTGTGAAAAGAAGAGAAGTAAAAAGCAAAGGAGAAAAGGAAAGATATAAGCATCTGAATGCAGAGTTCCAAAGAATAGCAAGAAGAGATAAGAAAGACTTCCTCAGCGATCAATGCAAAGAAATAGAGGTAAACAACAGAATGGGAAAGACTAGAGATCTCTTCAAGAAAATTAGAGATACCAAGGGAACATTTCATGCAAAGATGGGCTCGATAAAGAACAGAAATGGTATGGACCTAACAGAAGCAGAAGATATCAAGAAGAGATGGCAAGAATACACAGAAGAACTGTACAAAAAAGATCTTCACGACCCAGATAATCATGATGGTGTCATCACTCACCTAGAGCCAGACATCCTGGAATGTGAAGTCAAGTGGGCCTTAGAAAGCATCACTATGAACAAAGCTAGTGGAGGTGATGGGATTCCAGTTGAGCTACTTCAAATCCTGAAAGATGATGCTGTGAAAGTGATGCACTCAATATGCCAGAAAATTTACAAAACTCAGCAGAGGCCACAGGACTGGAAAAGGTCAGTTTTCATTCCAAACCCAAAGAAAGGCAATGCCAAAGAATGTTCAAACTACTGCACAATTGCACTCATCTCACACGCTAGTAAAGTAATGCTCAAAATTCTGCAAGCCAGGCTTCAGCAGTATGTGAACCATGAACTTCCAGATGTTCAAGCTGGTTTTAGAAAAGGCAGATGAACCAGAGGCCAAATTGCTAACATCTTCTGGATCATGGAAAAAGCAAGAGAGTTCCAGAAAAACATCTGTTTCTGCTTTATTGACTATGCCAAAGCCTTTGACTGTGTGGATCACAATAAACTGTGGAAAATTCTGAAAGAGATGGGAATACCAGAACACCTGACCTGCCTCTTGAGAAATTTGTATGAAGATCACGAAGCAACAGTTAGAACTGGACATGGAACAACAGACTGGTTCCAAATAGGAAAATAAGTACGTGAAGGCTGTATATTGTCACCCTGCTTATTTAACTTATATGCAGAGTACATCATGAGAAACGCTGGGCTGAAAGAAGCACAAGCTGGAATCAAGATTGCTGGGAGAAATATCAATAACCTCAGATATGCAGATGATACCACCCTTATGGCAGAAAGTGAAGAAGAACTAAAAAGCCTCTTGATGAAGGTGAAAGCAGAGAGTGAAAAAGTTGGCTTAAAGCTCAGCATTCAGAAAACTAAGATTATTGCATCTGGTCCCATCACTTCATGGGAAATAGATGAGGAAACAGTGGAAATAGTGTCAGACTTTACTTTTTGGGCTCCAAAATCACTGCAGAATGTGACTGCAGCCATGAAATTAAAAGACGCTTACTCCTTGGAAGAAAAGTTATGACCAACCTAGATACCATATTGAAAAGCAGAGACATTACTTTGCCAACAACGGTCCATCTAATCAAGGCTATGTTTTTTCCAGTGTTCATGTATGGATGTGAGAGTTGGACTGTGAAGAAAGCTGAGCACCAAAGAATTGATGCTTTTGAACTGTTGTGTTGGTGAAGACTCTTGATTGTCTCTTGGACTGCAAGGACATCCAACCAGTCCATTCTGAAGGAGATCAGCCCTGGGATTTCTTTGGAAGGAATGATGCTAAAGCTGAAACTCCAGTACTTTGGCCACCTCATTCAAAGCGTTGACTCATTGGAACAGACTCTGATGCTGGGAGGGATTCGGGGCAGGAGGAGAAAGGGATGACAGAAGATGAGATGGCTGGATGGCATCACTGACTCGATGGACGTGAGTTTGAGTGAACTCCGGGAGTTTGTGATAGACAGGGAGGCCTGGCGTGCTGTGATTCATGGGGTCACAAACAGTCAGACACGACTGAATGACTGAACTCAACTTCACTGTAATAACTAATTAGAGAGTATATAACTCCATTGATAACACTAGCAAGGGGGTACTCTTTCTGCCCCTTTCTGATGTCTATGTCAGAAGCTTTCTCTATCCCTTTTATACTTTAATAAAACTCTATTGCACAAAGGCTCTTAGCGATCAAGCCTCGTCTCTGGCCCCGGATTGAGTTCTTCTCCAGAGGCCAAGAATCCTGGCATCTTTTCGTGGTTCAGCAAAAACCTTTCACAAACGACAAATACAATAATACTAACAAATCATCAGTAGACATGACTGCTACCTCACAGCCCTGCCCATCCGAGAGAGAAAGAAACTTATCTCCTTCCACCAGCAAGCAAGCACATATCACACCCAATATGAAGGTTACACAAACAACTGGAGCAACCATACCTACTGAGCTAAGAAACCAAAAGGAAAAAGGTATTTGACCTCAAAGCTTGAGAAAAGGAAGCCTTAAACACAATTTAAAAAAAAATGAAAAAGCAGATAAATATTGCAAAAATTAAGGAGCAACCTAGAAAAAACACAAGTCCAAATAAACAAAGAGAAAATAGGCAAACTCTCTGAAAAAGAATTCAGAGTAAAGATGATCCAAAACCTTGAAAATGCAATGGAGAAAATGCAAGAATCAATTAACACATTTAACAAACACCTATCAGAAATAAAGAATAAACAGAGACAAACAATGCAATTACTGAAATTAAAAATACTCTATAAGGAATCAATTGCAGAATATCCTAGGCAGAACGGAAAAGTGAGCTGAAAGACAGAATGGTAGAAATAACTGCTGAACAGCAGAATATAGGAAAAAGAATGAAAAGAACTGAGGATAGTCTCAGAGACCTCTGGGACAATATTGAATGCACCAACATTCATATTATAAGGGTACTTCAAGAACAATAGGAAAAAAAGAGTATGAAAAATTTTTTGAAGAGATTATAGTCAAAAATGTTCTCAAACTGGGAAAGGAAATAGTCAATTAAGTCCAAGAAGCACAGAGAGTCCAATACAGTGTAAACCCAAGGAGAAACATGACAAGAAACATACTAATCAAATTTTAAACAATTTAACACAAAGAAAGAATATTAAAAGTAGCAAGGGAAAAGCAGCAAGTAAGATACAAGGGAAATCCCATATGCTTAACAGCTGAATTTTCAGCAGAAGCTCTGAAGGCCAGAAGGGAATGGCAGGATATATTTAAAGTACTAAAAGGGAAAAATCTACAACCAAGATTACTCCACCCAGCAAGGACCCCTTTAAAACTGATGGAGAAATCAAGAGATTTACAGACAAGCAAAAATTAAATGAATTTAGTATCTCCAAACCAGTTTTACAATAAATGATAAAGGAGTTAGATAGACAGGAAACATAAAAGAAGAAAAAGTCCTATAGAAACAAATCCCAAGAAATTAAGAAAATGGCAATAGGAGCACTGTTGTTGTTTAGTCACACAGTCAAGTCCAGCTCTCTGAGACCCTATGGGCTGAATTATGTCAGGTTTCCCTTCACTACCTCCCAGAAGTTGCTCAAACTCATGTCCATTGAGTTGGTGATGCCATTCAACCATCTCATCCTCTGTCATCCCCTTCTCCTCCTGCTTTCAATCTTTCCCATCATCAGGGTCTTTTTCAACAAGTCAGCTCTTTCCATCAGAGGACCAATTGTAGGTTCAGCTTCAGTATCAATCCTTCCAGTGAATATTCAGGGTGGATTTCCTTTAGGATTGACTTGCTTGATCTTGACATAAAGGCTGTATATGGTGAACCCACAGCAAACATTTTTCTCAATGGTAAAAAATTGAAAGCATTTCCTGTAAGATCAGGAACAAGACAAGGGTGCCACTCTCACCACTATTATTCAACATAGTTTTGGAAGTCCCAGCTATGGCAATCAGAGAAGGAAAATAAATAAAAGGAATTCAGAATAGAAAAGAAGAAATAAAACACTCACTGTTTGCAAATGACATGATACTATACATAAAAAAATAAAAACCTAAAGATACTATCAGTAAATTACTAGAGCTAATCAATGAATTTAGCAAAGTTGCAGGATACAAAATCAATATAGAGAATTTACTTGCATTCCTTTGTCAGTTTTCAGTTCAGTCACCTATTGGTGTTGGAATATTTGTGAGCCCATGGAATGCAGCATGCCAGGCTTCCCTGTCTATCACCAACTCCCAGAGCTTGCTCAAACTCATATCCATAAAGTCAGTGATGCCCTCCAACCATCTCATCTTCTGTCACTCCCTTCTTCTCCTGCCTTCAGTATTTCCCAGCATCAGGGTCTTTTCCGATGAGTCAGTTCTTCTCATAAGGTGGCCAAAGTATTAGAGCTTCAGTTTCAGCATCATCCTTCCAATGAATATTTAGGACTGATTTCCTTTAGGATTGACTGGTTTCATCCCCTTGCATTCCAAGAGAATCTCCTTTATACTAACAATGAAAAATCAGAGAAATTAAGGAATCAATCACATTTACCACTGCAACAGAAAGAGTAAAATATCTAGCAATAAACATACCTAAGGAGACAGACAATCTGTATACAGAAAACTATAAGACACTGAGGAAAAAAAATCAAAGACCATATAAACTGTTGGAGAGATATACCATGTTACTGGATTGGAAGAATCAACAGTTTGAAAATGACTATACTACCAAACGCAATCTACACATTCAATATGATCCCTATCAAATTACAAATGGCATTTTTCACAGAACTAGAACAAACAATTTCACAATGCATATGGAAACACAAAAGACCACAAATAGCCAAAGCAATCTTGAGAAAGAAGAATGGTGCTGGAGGAGTCAACCTTCCTGACTTCAGACAGCATTACAAAGCTACAGTTATCAATACAGTATGGTACTGGTACAAAAACAGAAATATAGACCAATGGAACAAAATAGAAAACCCAGAAACAAGCCCACAAACCTATGGGCAAATCATCTTTGTCAAAGGAGGCAAGAATATAAAATGGGGAAAAGATAGTCTGTTCAATAAGGGGTGCTGGGAAAACTGGACAGCTACAGGTAAAAAAAATGAAATTAGAAGACTTCCTAAAAACATACACAAAGATAAAATCAAAATGGATTAAATACCTAAATGTTAGACCAGAAACTGTAAAACTCTCAGAGGAAAACGTTGGCTGAACAGAGTATGATAATTCACAGCAAGATAGTCCATGACCCACCTCCTAGAGTAATGGGATTTAAAACAAAAATAAAAAAGTGGGACCTAATTAAACTTAAACACTTTTGCATAGCAAAGGAAACTATAAACAAGGTGAAAATACAACCCTCAGAATGGAAGAAAATAATAGGAAATGAAACAACTGACAAAGGATTAATTTCCAAAATATACAAGCAGCTCATAGAAGTCAATATCAGGAAAACAAACAACCCAGTCAAAAAGTAAGATAAGAATATAAACAGACATTTCTCCAAAGAAGACATACAAATGACTAATGGACACGTGAAAAGATGTTCAGTATATCTCATTATTATAGAAATGCAAATCAAAACTACAAAGAAATATCATCACACCAGTCAAAATGGCCATCATCAAAACGTCTAGAAACAATAAATGCTGGAGAGGGTATAGAGAAAAGGGAATCCTCTTGCACTGTTGGTGGGAATGTAAATTGATACAGCCACTATGGAAGACAGTATGGAGATTCCTTAAAAAACAAGAAATAAAACCACTGAAAAACTGTATATCCAATTTCTAGCCATATACCCTGAGGAAAGCAAAACTGAAAAAGACAGATGTACTCCAATGTTCATTGAAACACTATTTACAATAGCTGGTACATGTAAGCAACCTAGATGTCCATTGATAGATGAATGGATAAGAAAGCAGTGGTACATACACATCAGATCAGATCAGATCAGTCGCTCAGTCATGTCCGACTCTTTGCGACCCCATGAATCGCAGCACGCCAGGCCTCCCTGTCCATCACCAACTCCCAGAGTTCACTCAGACTCATGTCCATCGAGTCAGTGATGCCATCCAGCCATCTCATCCTCTGTCTTCCCCTTCTCCTTCTGCCCCCAAATCCTCCCAGCATCAGAGTCTTTTCCAGTGAGTCAACGCTTTGAATGAGGTGGCCAAAGTACTGGAGTTTCAGCTTTAGCATCATTCCTTCCAAAGAAATCCCAGGGCTGATCTCCTTCAGAATGGACTGGTTGGATCTCCTTGCAGCCCAAGGGACTCTCAAGAGTCTTATCCAACACCACAGTTCAAAAGCATCAATTTTTCGGTGCTCAGCCTTCTTCACAGTCCAACTCTCACATCCATACATGACCACAGGAAAAACCACAGCTTGACTAGACGAACCTTTGTTGGTAAAGTAATGTCTCTGCTTTTGAATATTTTATCTAGGTTGGTAAGCGTCTTTTAATTTCATGGCTGCAGTCACCATCTGCAGTGATTTTGGAGCCCAGAAAAAATAAAGTCTGACACTGTTTCCACTGTTTCCCCATCTATTTCCCATGAAGTGATGGGACCAGATGCCATGATCTTCGTTTTCTGAATGTTGAGCTTTAAGCCAACTTTTTCACTCTCCTCTTTCACTTTCATCAAGAGGCTTTTTAGTTCCTCTTCACTTTCTGTCATAAGGGTTGTGTCATCTGCATATCTGAGGTTATTGATATTTCTCCCGGCAATTTTGATTCCAGCTTGTGTTTCTTCCAGTCCAGCATTTCTCATAATGTACTCTGCATATAAGTTAAATGGAATATTATTCAGCCATAAAAAAGAAAGCATTTGAGTCAGTTCTAATGAGATTGATGAACCTAGAGCCTATTATACAGAGTAAAATAAGTCAGAAAGAGAAAAGGAAATATCATATATAAATGCATATATATAGAATCTAGAAAGATGGTACTGATAAAATTATTTTCAAGGCAGCAATGGAGATACAGACATAGATTACATACTTATGAACATGGAGTGGGGGGAGGAAGGAGAGGATGGGCTGTATGGCGAGAGTAACATGAAATACCATAGATAAAATGAATAGCCAATGAGGAGGGGGAAGATATTGCTATGATTTATATCAAAGAGTCTTCTGCCTATGTCTCTATTTGTTTTATATTACATTTAGGTCTTTATTTAATTTTTACTTTATTTTTGTATACAGTATTAGGGAGTGTTCTAAATTCATTCTTTTACATGTCTCTGTCCGGTTTTACCTATCCCACTTATTAAAGAGATGTTCTTTTCTTCATTATATATTCTTGCCTTCTTTATCATAGGTTAGGCAGCCAGAGGTGCATGTGTTTATGTCTGGACTTTCTATCGTGTTCCATTTACCTAAATTTCTGTTTTTGCACAAATACCATACTATTTTTATGACTGTAGTTTTCTAGTATAATCTGAAGTCAGGGAACTTTATTCCCCTGTTCCATTCTTCTTTCTCATTATTTCTTTCACTATTTGGAATTTCTACTATTTCCATACAAATTTCAAAGCTTACTGTTCTAGTTCTATGAAAAATGCCCTTGGTAATTTGGGATTTCTTTAAGTCTGTAAATTGTTTTGGGTTGTATAGTCATTTTCTCAACATTCATTCATCCAGTCCAAGTACATGGTATATCTCTCCATCTGTTTGTCTCATCTTTTATTTCTTTCATCAGTATTCTATTTTTTCTGAGTACAGTTATTTTCCCATCTTAAGTAGGTTTATTCCTAGGTATATGATTCTTTTAAATCAATGGTAAATGGGATTGTCTCTGTAAACTCTTTTTCTGATCACTCATTGCTAGTGGATAGGAATTTAATAGATATCTGCATATTAATTTTCTATCCTGCTACTTTACCAAACTTATTGATGAACTCTAGTAGTCTTCTGGTGACATCTTCAGAATTTTTTATATATAGTATCACGTCATCTGCAAACAGTAACAATTTTACTTTTTTCTTTTCCAAATTTAATTCATTTTCTTTCTTTTTTCCCCCTCTGATTGCCATGGCTAGAACTTATAAAACTATGTTGAATGAAAGTGGCAAGAGTGGACATCTTTGTATTGTTCCTGATCTTACAGGAGATCTTTTCAGATTTTCATCATTAAGAATTATGTTCTCTGTGGGTTTGTCATATATGGCCTTTATTATGTTGAGGTGGGTTTCCTCTAAGCCCACTTATAGACTTTTTATCATAAATGTGTGTTGAATTGTGTTAAAAGTTTGTTCTTCATGTACTGACATGATCATGTGATTCATTCTTCATTTTCTTAATGTGCTGTATCACACTGACTCCCCACATCTAAGGAGCTGTGGCTGAGCGGGCACAGGATGGCCGAGAGGAGCTACTTCATGTTCAAGGTCAGGACAGGTGGTGCTGAGGAGATACCCCTCGTCCAAGGTAAGGAGCAGTGGCTGCCCTTTGCTGGAGCAGCCGTGGAGAGATACAAATAGCTGTGAAAAGAAGAGAAGCAATGAGAAAAGGAGAAAAGGAGAAATATTCTCACTTGAATGCAGAGTTCCAAAGAATAGAAAAGAGAGATAAGAAAGCCTTCCTCAGCGATTAATGCAAAGAAATAGAGGAAATCAACAGAATGGGAAAAACTAGAGATCTCTTCAAGAAAATTAGAGATAACAAGGGAACATTTCATGTAAAGATTGGCTCAGTAAAGGACAGAAATGGTATGGACCTAACAGAAGCAGAAGCTATCAAGAAGAGGTGGCAAAAATACACAGAACTGTACAAAAAAGGTCTTCACGAAAAGATAATCACAATGGTGTGATCACTCACCTAGAGCCAGACATCCTGGAATGTGAAGCCAAGTTGGCCTTAGAGAGCATCACTATGAACAAAGCTAGTGGAGGTGATGGAATTCCAGTTGAGCTATTTCAAATCCTGAAAGATGATGCTGTGAAAGTGCTGCACTCAATATGCCAGCAAATTTGGAAAACTCAGCGGAGGCCACAGGACTGGAAAAGGTGTTTTCATTCCAATCCCAAAGAAAGGCAATGCCAAAGAATGCTCAAACTACCACACAATTGCACTCATCTCACATGCTAGTGAAGTAATGCTCAAAATTCTCCTAGCTAGGCTTCAGCAATACGTGAACTGTGAACTTCTATATGTTCAAGATGGCTTTAGAAAAGGTAGAGGAACCAGAGATCAAATTGCGAACATCTGCTGGATCATCGAAAAAGCAAGACAGTTCCAGAAGAACATCTATTTCTGCTTTATTGACTATGCCAAAGTCTTTGTGTGGATCACAATAAACTGGAAAATTCTTCAAGAGATGGGAATACCAGACCACCTGACCTGTCTCCTGAGAAACCTGTATGCAGGTCAGGAAGCAACAGTTAGAACTGAACATGGAACAAAAGACTGGTTCCAAATAGGAAAAGGAGTACGTCAAGGCTGTGTATTATCACCCTGCTTATTTAACTTATATGCAGAGTACATCATGAGAAATGCTGGGCTGGAAGAAACACAAGCTGGAATCAAAATTGCCGGGAGAAATATCAATAACCTCAGATATGCAGATGACACCACCCTTATGACAGAAAGTGAAGAGGAACTAAAAAGCCTCTAGATGAAAGTGAAAGAGGAGAGTGAAAAAGTTGGCTTAAAGCTCAACATTCAGAAAACTAAGATCATGGCATCTGGTCCCATCACTTCATGGGAAATAGATGGGGAAACAGTGGAAACAGTGTCAGACTTTATTTTTTCTAGGCTTCAAAATCACTGCAGATGGTGATTGCGGCCATGAAATTAAAAGAAGCTTACTCCTTGTAAGGAAAGTTATGACCAACCTAGCTAGCATATTAAAAAGCAGAGACATTACTTTGCCAACAAAGGTTCGTCTAGTCAAGGCTATGGTTTTTCCAGTAGTCATGTATGGATGTGAGATTTGGACTGTGAAGAAAGCTGAGCACCAAAGAATTAATGCTTCGGAACTGTGGTGTTGGAGAAGACTCTTGAGAGTCCCTTGGACTGCAAGGACATCCAACCAGTCCATTCTAAAGGAGATCAGTCCTTGGTGTTCTTTGGAAGGACTGATGCTAAAGCTGAAACTCCAGTAATTTGGCCACCTCGTGCAAAGAGTTGACTCATTGGAAAAGACTCTGATGCTGGGAGGGATTGGGGGCAGGAGAAGAAGGGGACAACAGAGGGTGAGATGGCTGGATGGCATCACTGACTCAATGGATGTGAGTCTGAGTGAACTCTGGGAGCTGGTGATGGACAGGGAAGCCTGGCATGCTTTAATTCATGGGGTCGCAAAGAGTCGGACATGACTGAACGACTGAACTGAACTGATCACACTGATTGAGATTCATGTACTGAAGAATCCTTACATCCCTAGGATAAATCCTGGTTGGTCAATGTTTATGATTCTTTTAATGTGGTATTGAATTCTATTTGCTAGTGTTTTGTTGAGGACTTTTGCATTTATGTTCCTCAGTGATATTGTTCTGTAATTTTCTTTATTTGTGATTTTTGTCTGGTTTTGGTGTCAAGGTAGTGATGGCCTCATAGAATGAGTTTAAAATGTCCCTTCCTCTGCATTTTTGGTAAGATTTTTATCAGAATAGGTGTTAAGTCGTCTCTAAGTATCTGATAGAATTAGCCTGTGAAGACTTTGGCCCTAGGCTTTTGCTTGTCAGAATTTTTTTTTAATTAATTTATTTTAATTGGAGAACAATTGGGCTTCCCTGATAGCTCAGTAGGTAAAGAATCTGCCTGTAATGCAGAATACCCCAGTTTGATTCCTGAGTCAGGAAAATCTGCTGGAGAATGAATAGGCTACCCACTCCAGTATGGGCTTCCCTTGTGGCTCAGCTGGTAAAGAATCCGTCTGCAATGTGGGAGACCTGGGTTTGATCCCTGGGTTTGGAAGATCCCCTGAATAAGGGAAAGGCTAGTCCAGTATTCTGGCCTGGAGAATTCCATGGACTGTATAGTTCATGGGGTTACAAACAGTCAGACACGACTGAGTCTAACACGGACATTACTGACTAATTTAAATTTATTTATTAAACATTTGAAACTTGTGGAAAAACTCTATGATCAGTGTCATGATACCCTGGTACAGTTTGGTGGGCTTTAGCATCTAATCTAAGCACAGAAGATTATATAAAGCAAGTGCCTTCAGTTGATGTGCTCTGTAATGAATTTCACACACCTCATGATGCAGCATTTTTCCTGTCTAGGCCAATGTACACACACCATATTTCATCAAAGTATGACAAACTTAAAAAATCAAGGAAGGGAAGTAAACAGCAGCATAAAGTTCATAAGTACATCACATCATATGAAATGGTGATGGCTCCTGTTCATGAAGCAGTGGTTTCCTTACACGTTTCCAAAGTCTGGGATGACATCGGTCCTCAATTCTATGCCACATTCTGGTCATTGACAATGTATAACCTTGCATTTCCACATACCAGCTATGAACAGGAAGTCAATAAACTTAAAATCCAGATGAAAGCAATTGATAACAATCAGGAAATGCCTCCAAATAAAACTAAAAAAGAGAAGGAGTGATGTACTGCCCTTCAGGGCGAGCTTCTCGAGGAAGAAAAGAAATAGATGGAACATGTACAATGAGTTCTGCAGAGACTGACACTGGAAAAGGACAACTGGCTTCTAGCAAAATCTACCAAAAATGAGACCATCACAAAATTTCTACAGCTGTGTATATTTCCTCGATGTATTTTTTCAGCAATTGATGCTGTTTACTCATTTTGTTGAATTGGTACATCAACAGAAAACTCCAAATTTTTCCACACTTCTTTGCTATGATCGAGTTTTCTCTGATATAATTTACACAGTCGCAAGCTGTACTGAAAATGAAGCTAGTCAATATGGGAGATTCCCTTGCTGCATGTTAGAGATTGTGACCAGGTGGCACAGTGATAAAGCCACATATGAAAAGGAAAGTGGAAATTATCCGGGATTCTTTACTATACGAGCAACTGGATTTGGTGGTGGAAACAAAGCTGATCAATTAGACTATGAAAATTTTTGACATGTTGTACACAAATGGCATTACGAACTAACCAAGGCATCAGTACATTGCCTTGAAAGAGGCGACTATACTCTCATCAAAAATATCTTGATTGTGCTAACAAAAAATACTTCCTTGGTACACAAAACTTTAGAATCTGGGTCAGGCTTTGGGAAGAAGAGTGCATAAAATCTTCCAAGAAGAAAAAGAAGAGGTCAAATCTATATGCATTGGCTATGGGCTACTCTGGGCAGTTGAAAAGTAGAAAGTCATACATGATACCTGAAAATGAGTTTCATCATAAAGACCCCCTTTGAAGAATGCAGTTGCCAGTGTACAAAATGGGCCTGGTGGCAGGCCTTCTTCATCGTCGGTTGGAAGTGTAGGTCAGATGAAAGCAGTCCTGTGGACACTGATAAATCAAGGGAGAGATCTCAATGTGGTGTGAAAGCTGTTGATAAAGCTTCTAATTTCACACCAAAAGGGAATTCAAGTGATGGAAATAGTGGCTCTAACAGCAGCAAAGTTAAAGAAAATGACAAAGAAAAAGGAAAAGAGACAGAAAAAGAGAAAAAAGAAAAGACTCCAGCTACTACTCGAGGCCCGAGTACTTGGTAAAGATGGTAAAGAAAATACAAAGGAAGAATGGCCAAATAAAGATGAAAAAGCAAGAGAGACAAAGGAAAGAATATCTAAATCTGACAAAGAGAAAGAAAAATTCAAGAAGGAAGAAAAAGCTAAAGATGAGAAATTCAAGACCACTGTCCTGAATGTAGAATCAAAGTCAACTCAAGAAAAGGAAAGAGAGAAGGAGCCACCCAAAGAACGAGATATAGCAAAGGAAATGAAATCAAAGGAAAATGTTAAAGGAAGAGAAAACCCACCAGTTTCTGGGTCCTTGAAGTCACCTGTTCCCCCATCAGATATTGCAGAGCCTGAAAGGGAACAGATACGTTGCAAAATTGATACCCATTCTTCTCCATCACATTCCTCAACAGTAAAGGAGAGTTTCATCAAACTCAAGGAGTCTTCAGCAAAACTCTGCATTAATCATACTCCTCCACCAGTGTCCAAGAGTAAGGAGAGATAAATGGACAAGAAAGATTTGGACAAGTCAAGGGAAAGATCCGGAGGGTGGGGGGAAGATGAAAAGGACAGGAAAGAGTGGAAAAGGGATCACTCAAACAATGACCGAGAAGTGCCACCATACTTAACCAAGAGGCAGAAAGAAGAAAGTGAAACAATGGGGGTTTCAAAATACAAAAGTGAAAGTCTATGTGAGTCTCCTTATCCAAATTAGAAAGACAAGGAAAAAAATAAATAAATCAAAATCTCCAGGCAAAAAAAAAAAAAAAGGTGGCGACTCATTTAAATCTGAAAAGATGGATAAAAATCTCCTCTGATGGCAAAAAGGAGTCCAGGCATGATAAAGAAAAGATAGAAAAGAAAGAGAAATGGGACAGTTCCAGAGGAAAGGAAGAGAAGAAACATCATAAGTCCTCGGACAAGCACAGATAATGAAGACTTTCAATCAAGGGTATGGACAGACCCCTAAGCTGAAGGTCTCCCAGAGGAGGATGCCAAAGCTCCATGCGTCACTCTCAGAATGATATCTCCCATAATTGAGAGCTTCTAGTGCTGTCCATTTAATGGGAATCTGCTTTAAATCAGAAGATGAATACACACCACCATCCTCTTGACGAGACATTCCAAAGTCACTGGTTTTCAGAACATTATTTTCACCTCCAGGCAGTTTCTTGGAGCAAGGTCCCTGTGCATATAATTTTTACCTGAGATTTGCCATCGAGAAGCAGCATCTAATAAAAATTTCACTAATTGTTTTAGTTCATCCTTCTTTCTCAGAAAGGAGAGGAAATCATGTCCTGGAACAAGTCCCTTAATTTTGTAGATAGGCTGTATTTGTGTGCTAACTTTTATGAGTTTTACAATATTGGTATGATTATACTGCTTGAGGATTTTGGCTTCTTGTAAAATTTTTAATTTCAGTTCTGGGAAAGATCATCTTCGCATGTTCTAACAGTGATACCAATTTTATCTTTTAATGTGCCCCTAAATGTGTCATCAAAATTTCCCTAGCCCAGTAATTATGACAGCTTCACGACTGAGATGAAGAAGGCAGTGGCAACCCACTCCAGTACTCTTGCCTGGAAAATCCCATGGACGGAGGAGCCTGGTAGGCTGCAGGCCATGGGGTCGCTAAGAGTTGGACACGACTGAGCGACTTCACTTTCACTTACTTTACAATATTATGATGGCTTTTTGCCACACATTAACATGAATCATCCATGGGTAAACATGTGTCCCCCCATCCTGAACTGCCCTCCCACCTCCCTCTCCTTGTTAGATAGTTTTAATCACAGTTTCAATTTCAGTACTTGTGACTGGTTTGTTGACATTTTTTCTTTCTTTCTGGCTTAGTCTTAGAAAGTTGTTTCTAAGAAGCTGTCCATTTCTTGTAGGTTGTCAATTTTATTGGCATATAGTTACTTGCAGTGATCTCATATCCTTTGTTTTTCTGTGGTATTGGTTGTAAGTTCTTTTTCATTTCTATCAATATTTTTATTGATAGAATAAATTTCATTGATTTCATTGATCTTTGCTATTGTTTTCTTTATTTATTTCTGCTCTGATCTTTATGATTTGTTTCCTTCTACTAATTTTAGGTTCTTCTTTCTCTAGTTGCTTTAGATGCAAGATTTGTAACATTTCTTGTTTCATGAGATAAGATTATATTGCTTTAAATGCCCCTTTTAGAACAACATTTTTCTGCATCCCATAGGTTTTTGTCATCATGTTTTCATTGTTATTTGATTCTAGGTAATGTTTTTTTTTTTCTCTCTCTCTCTTTTTTTTTTAAGTTATATCTTATTTTTTTGTACAATATTGTGCAAGTATGCCACCTAGTTTGGGGTTTTGGGGAGGTGATGGCATGGGTTTGGGAGCCAGTTCCAGCAAATCCCCGTGCTAGTGTCCAGGGGGGCTGGGGCCATGACATGAGGAGAGAGGCTGCAATGGCAGGCCTGCCCTTTGCACATCACTCAGCAATGGTGCGTTGGCTCTCTGGTGGTCTGAGCTTCTTCTATGAGCATTCTTCATTTTGGAGCTCCTCATTCTTATCCTCTCTGGCCGTCTCCTCACAGTCAACATCACTCCCCTTCCTGGGTCTGCTCTCCAATCCCTGTGTTCCAGCACCTAGTCCCTGTTTGCACCAGCTTGACACCTGTGTCAGGCTGGGGCATGCAGGGCTATGGCACAGATCATCTATGCAGGTCTCACTCTATCCTGCATGCCACTGATCATTTCCTACGCTATCCTCCAGCCCCTCCAAGTTCCTTTTCTGTCCAGCTGATCCCTCACGTATTAAGGGATTTTTCCCAGACAGGAACCTCTCTTCACATTCAACCCATAGCCAGTTACACTGGTCTGGTCCGTCTTCCATTCCTTTTACTTTTCCCTCCTTTTTTCATCTCACTCAGTTATGTCGGGATGTTTCTTGCCCTTTTAGGTGTTAAAGGTCCTCTGCTAGTGTTTACCAGGTACTCTGTAAATTTGGTAAACTCAGCAGTGGCCACAGGACTGGAAAAGGTCAGTTTTCATTCCAAACCCAAAGAAAGGCAATGCCAAAGAATGCTCAAACTACCACACAGTTGCACTCATCTCACATGCTACTAAAGGAATGCTCAAAATTCTCCAAGCCAGGCTTCAGCAGTACGTGAACCATGAACTTCCTGATGTTCAAGCTGGTTTTAGAAAAGGCAGAGGAACAAGAGATCAAATTGCCAACATCTGCTGGATCATCGAAAAAGCAAGAGAGTTTCAGAAGAACATCTGTTTCTGCTTTATTGACTATGCCAAAGCCTTTGACTGTGTGGATAAAAATAAACTGTGGAAAATTCTTCAAGAGATGGGAATACCAGACCACCTGATCTGCCTCTTGAGAAACCTATATGCAGGTCAGGAAGCAACAGTTAGAACTGGACATGGAACAACAGACTGGTTCCAAATAGGAAGAGGAGTACATCAAGGCTGTGTATTGTCACCCTGCTTATTTAACTTCTATGCAGAGTACATCATGAGAAATGCTGGGCTGGAAGAAGCACAAGCTGGAATCAAGATTGCCGGGAGAAATATCAATAACCTCAGATATGCAGATGACACCACCCTTATGGCAGAAAGTGAAGAGGAACTCAAAAGCCTCTTGATGCAAGTGAAAGAGGAGAGTGAAAAAGTTGGCTTAAAGCTCAACATTCAGAAAACTAAGATCATGGCATCCGGTCCCATCACTTCATGGGAAATAGATGGGGAAACAGTGGAAACAGTGTCAGATTTTATTTTTTGGAGCTCCAAAATCACTGCAGATGGTGACTGCAGCCATGAAATTAAAAGACGCTTACTCCTTGGAAGAAAGGTTATGACCAACCTAGATAGCATATTGAAAATCAGAGATATTACTTTTTCAACAAAGGTCCGTCTAGTCAAGGCTATGGTTTTTCCAGTGGTCATGTATGGATGTGAGAGTTGGACTGTGAAGAAAGCTGAGTGCCAAAGAATTGATGCTTTTGAACTGTGGTGTTGGATAAGACTCTTGAGAGTCCCTTGAGCTGCAAGGACATCCAACCAATCCATTCTGAAGGAGATCAGCCCTGGGATTTCTTTGGAAGGAATGATGCTAAAGCTGAAGCTCCAGTACTTTGGCCACCTCATGAGAAGAGTTGACTCATTGGAGAAGACTCTGATGCTGGGAGGGTTTGGGGGTAGGAGAAGAAGGGGACAACAGAAGATGAGATGGTGGATGGCATCACTGACTCGATGGATGTGAGTCTGAGTGACCTCTGAAAGTTGGTGATGGACAGGGAAGCCTGGCATGCTGCAGTTCATGGGGTCGCAAAGAGTTGGACATGACTGAGCGACTGAACTGAACTGAACTGTAGGAACTCTTCCACTTGTAGATATATTCTTGATCTGTTTGTGAGGTGAAATGAACTCTACGTTGTCCTACTCCAACATCTTTCAAAAGCTCCATTTTTAGTTTATTTTTGTGTATGGTATTAAATAATGTTCAAATTTCATTTTTTTACATGTAGCTGTCCAGTTTTCCAAGCACCATTTTTTTAACAGTCTGTCTTTTCTCCATTTTATGTTCCTGTCTCCTCTGTCATATATTAATTATTTACAGGTGTGTGGGTTTACTTCTGGGCTTTCTATTCTTTTCCATTGATCCATATTTCTGTTTTTGAGCCATTTCCATACTAATTTGATGATTGTAGCTTTGTAATATAGTCTGAAGCCAAGGAGCTGGAATCCTCTAGCTCTGTTTTTCTTTCTCAAGGTTGTTTTGGCTATTCATGGTCTTTTGTGTCTCTCTACATATTTTAAGGTTTTTGTTTCTTTGTTTTACTTCTGTGGAAAATGCCATTGTTAATTTGATAGGGATTACATTAAAACTATAACACAATGGCCATCATTGAAAAGTCTACAAACAATACATGCTGATGAGAGTATTGAGAAATGTACCCCCTACACTGTTGATGGGAATGTTATTTGGTACAGTCACTACAGAGAATAATATGGAGATTCCTTAAGTAACTGAAAATAGAGCTACTGTATGATCCTGTAATCCCACTCTTGGGCATATATCTGGATAAAATCATGATTCAAAATGACGCATGCTCCTCAGTGTTCACTGCAGCACTGTTTACAACAATCAAGACAGCAAAGTAACCAGAATGAATGGGTAAAAGCATATAGTACATATATTCATTGGATTATCACTCAGGTTTTAAAAAGAATAAAATAATACCTTTTGTAGCAAGATGGATGGATGTAGAGATTATCCTACAAAAGTCAAGTGAGAAGAGAAAAACAAATATCATATCATATCACTTATGCATGGAATCTAAAATGATGAAACATGTGAACTTATTTACAAAACAGAAACAGACTCAGAGACCTCAAAAATAAACTGATTGTTACCAGAGAGGAACAAAGGGGAAGAAGAATAAATTGGGAATTGGGGATTAACAAATACAGATTACTATATGTAAAATAGATAACAAGAAGGACATCTTGTATAGCACAAGGAATTCTGCTTACTAGTCTGTAATAACCTGATTGGAAAAGAATTTGGAAAAGTATATATACATATTATGTATAACTGAACCATTTTGCTATACAACTGAAACTAACACAACATTGTAAATCAATTAAACCCCAATATAAAATAAAAATTAAATTAAAAAAGTGCTTACCTTGAAGAGGCATCTAACTAGAAAATGGTATCAATAAAAATATTTATGAGTAACATACATTTTTCAGTATGGGGGCACTTGATTTATTTCAGAAAAATTAAAATGTTTATATAATATGTTCAATGTATTATTAATCAAACATTAAAAATGAAATAATGCCATTGGCAGCAACATGGATGGACCTGGAGATTATCATATTAAGCCAAGTAAGTCAGAGAAAGACAAATATTACATAATATTGTTTATATGCAGAATCTAAAAAATGATACAAATAAACTTATTTACAAAATGGAAACAGACTCACAGACTTAGAGAAAGAATTTACGGTTGTCAGGTGGGAAAAGGGGAGGTTCATAAATTGGGAGTTTTGGATTGATATGTATACACTGTTATATTTAAAATAGATAATTTAAAAGGGTCTACTGTAAAGCACAGTGAACTCTACTCAGTACTGTGTAATAAATAAATGAGAAAACAGTTTGAAAAAGAATAGATATATGCGTTACAAATCAATATGTATAACTGTGTCACTTTGCTGTCCACAGGAAACTAACACAACATTGTTAATTAACTATACTCCAAAATAAAATAAAATTATGGCTATTATGATCATTTACATACAGGATTTTATGTGAAAGTCCATTTTCATTTCTCTGGGTAAATGCCCAAGTTTTCAATTGCTGGGTTTTATGGTACTGCATGTCTAGTTTTTGAGGAAACTGTTGGATTGTTTTGCAAAATGGTTGTACAATTTTACATTCCCAGAAAAATTTACTAATGATCCAGTTTATCCATTTCTTGACCAAAATTTAGTGGTGCTAATGTTTGTTGTTGTTGTTGTTTTATTGCAACAAGCTTGTAGTGGTGACTTGTGATTGTACTTTGCATTTCCCTAATCGTTAATGTTAATGAACATCTTTCACATGATAATTAGCCACTTGCTTGTCCTTTTTCATAAAATGTCTGCTGTGTCTTTTGCCAATTTTTAAATGTATTATTAATATTTCTGTTTAAACTGTCCCATTTCAACTGTCCGTTACATGTATATGTGTGTGTGTGTATATATATGTATGTTCAAAGTATATATAATTATATATATATATATATATATATATATATATATACACACACACACACACATAAGTGAGTGAAGTCACTCAATCATGTCCGACTTTGCGACCCCATGGACTGTAGCCTAACAGGCTCCTCCATCCATGGGATTTTCCAAGCAAGAGTACTAGAGTGGGTTGCCATTTCCTTCTCCAGAGGATCTTGCCAACCCAGGGATTGAACCCATGTCTCCAGCATTGTGAAAGTGAAAGAAAGTGAGGTCACTCAGTTGTGTCCGACTCTGCAGCATTTCAGGCAGATGCTTTACTGTCTGAGCCACTAGGGAAGTCCTATATATATGCATGCTGCTGCTGTTGCTGCAAAGTTGCTTCAGTCGTGTCCAATTCTGTGTGACCCCATAGACGGCAGTCCACCAGGCTCCCCTGTCCCTGGGATTCTCAAATATACATATAAATATGTATACATATGCTTGTGTGTATATTCACACACACACATATATATATATATACATATCAATTTATCAATTTTTGTCTTTTTATGGATTATGATTTTGTCATTATGAAGTCTAAGAAATGTTTGCTTAGCCCTAGACTTCAAATAATTTCTCCAGGGTTTTTTTTTTTTTTAATTTTATGATTTTATATTTTATATCTAAGTTCATGATCCACTTTGTTTTGGATTTTATGTAGAATATGAGGTTTAGGTCAAAGTTCTTTTATGTTTTTCAATATTTTTGACCTATAGGTATTCAGTTGTTTCAGCACAATTTACTGAAATTCTTTGCCCATTCATCCATTGAACAGTGATTTGATTTTGAAACAGTGTGAAAATTATTTGGGCATGTCTGTGTGGGTCTATTTCTGGATTTTCTATTCTATTTCATTGATCTGTGTTTCTAGCTCTCTATTAATAACACACTATCTTTTTTTTAAATTTTATTTTATTTTTATTTTTTTTTCCTGGAAAATATTTTATTTAATTGTATTCTAGACAGTTACAAGAAACAAAATTTTCACTCTTATATATTGTAACTTCTTTTTCAACTTAGATTAAATTGGCTAATTATACAGTAAAAGCCTATTACTATTAATAAGTGTCCATTATTTTTTTTTCTTTCTCCACATTCTTTTTTTTTTATGCCATTGTCAATTCATCTTTTTTTTTTTCTTTTTTTTAATTTCAGATACACACATGCTCCCCATCCTGAACCCTCCTCCCTCCCCCCTCCCCATACCATCCCCCTGGGCCTTCCCAGCGCACCAGCCCCAAGCATCCAGCATCGTGCACTGAACCTGGACTGGCATCTCGTTTCATACATGACATTTCATATGTTTCAATGTCATTCTTCCAAATCTTCCCACCCTCTCCCACAGAGTCCATAAGACTGTTCTATACATCAGTGTCTCTTTTGCTGTCTCGTATACAGGGTTATCATTACCATCTTTCTAAATTCCATATATATGCGTTAGTATACTGTATTTATTTTTAAACTTTACAATATTGTATTAGTTTTGCCAAATATCGAAATGAATCTGCCACAGGTATACCCACGTTCCCCATACTGAACCCTCCTCCCTCCTCCCTCCCCTACCCTCCCTCTGGGTCGTCCCAGTGCACCAGCCCCAAGCATCCAGTACCATGCATCGAACCTGGACTGGTGACTCGTTTCACTATATTGATTATGGTAGCTATATAGTAATTCATAATATCAGGTAGAATAATTCTTTCCACTTTATTCTCTTTTTTCAAAATGATTTTACCTACACTAGTGCCTTTCTACATGTCTATATAACTTTTAGAATTTGTTGACTATGTCTATGAAAACTTTGTTGAGGTTTTGTTAGAAATTGCATTAAAACCTATAGATCTGTTTGGAGAGAATAGATGTTTTAATAAATTGAGTCTTCCAATCCATAAACACATTATGCCTATTTTTTAAAATTGTTTTATCAGCATTTTGTAACTTTCAACATACATCTTGTACATGTCTTGTTATAATTTTATCTAAGTATTTCATTTTCTTTGGAGCAGTTGTAAATAGCATCATGGGTTTTTTGTTTGGGGTTTTGTATATTCATTGTTAGTACATAGAAATGTGATTGCTTTTTGTCTGTTCATACTGTATCCTGCAAACTTACTGAACTCAGTTCCATAAGTTTTGGTGTTTTTATCATTATTATTATTTTATAGATACCTTGGTATCTAGGTATTCTAGGTAGACCACCTTATCTTGTCATCTGCAATTATGGATGGCCTTATTTCTTCCTTTATGACATTTATGTCTTTTGTTTCCTTTTCTTGACTCATTACTTTGGCTAGGACTTTAAGTACTATGTTGAAAAACTAAGAATAGAACTGCCATATGATCCAGCAATTCTACTTCTGGGTGTAAATCTGAAGAAGATAAAAATATACCTACACTCCCATGTTTATTTTATCATTATTCTCAATAGCCAAGATAAGGAAACCAAGATAAGATAACCTAAGTATCTGTCAATGGATGAATGTATAAAGAATATATATATATATATATATATATATATATATATATATATGCAATAAGATATTATTTAGCCATGAGAAAGAAGGCAAATCTTGTGATTTGCAACAACACAGATGGACGTTCAGGGCATTATATGGACATTTCAGACACAGAGAGAGAGAAAGATACTGTATGATATCACTTACATGTGGACATTTCAGACACACACAGAGAGAGATACTGTATGATATCATTTACATGTGGAATAAAGAAATGCCAGACTCATCAAAGCAGTGTGTATTGCTGCTTACAAGGGGCTGGAAGTGGGAGTATTGGGGAGATGTTGGTCAAAGGATCCAAACTTACATTTAGAAGATGAATAAGTTCTGGAGAGCTAATGCATAGCATTGCGATTATAGTTTGTATTATATAATTTAAAGTTACTAAGAGACTGGATTGTAAATGTTCTTACCAGAAAAAGGAATGACAATTATATGTTGCAATGGAGGTATTAGCTAAGGCTACACTGGTAATTATATTGCAATATATAAATGCATCACATCAACATATTGTATACCTTAAACAATGTTATCAGGTCAGTCGCTCAGTCATATCCAACTCTTTGTGACCCCATGCTGCGACTGCAGCATGGCAGGCTTCCCTATCCATCACCAACTCCTGGAGTTGCTCAAACTCATGTCCATCGACTCAGTGATGCCATCCAACCATCTCATCCTCTGCTCCCTTCTACTGCCTTCAATCTATCCCAGCATCAGGGTCTTTTCCAACATCTGGGTCTTTTCCAATGAGTCAGTTCTTCTCATCAGGTGGCCAAAGTATTGGAGTTTCAGCTTCAGCATCAGTCTATCCAATGAATATTCAGGACTGATTTCCTTTAGGATAGAGTGGTTGGATCTCCTTGCAGTCCAAGGCACTCTCAAGAGTCTCCTTCAACACCACAGTTCAAAAGTATCAATTCTTCAGTGCTCATCTTTCTTTATAGTCCATCTTTCACATCCATACATGGCTAATGGAAAAACCATAGCTTGATCAGACTTTTATTTCAATTTTAAGTAAAGTGATGAGAGTGAGCATCTTTGCCTTCTTCATAATTTTAGATATTCTCACCAAAATCTATGGGCTTTTTACAGATGCTATTAAGTTGTAGAAGTTCTTCACAGTGTCTATATTTCTGAGAGTTTAAAAAAATTATAATTAAGGGTTAGGGTATTTTTCTGTGTCAGTTGATATTACCATATGATTTTCTTCTTAGCTTGTTTATAGGAAGGATTACATCAGTTGACTTTGCAATATTGAACAAGTCCTGTGTAAATGAAGTAAATCCCACATAGTCAGAGTCACAATTAATTTTACATATTGATGTGTTTGATCTACAATATTTTTTTTGCAGATTTTAAGATCTATTTCAAGAGGTATATTGGTCTATAGTTTTATTTTATTATGTTGTTTTTGGTTATAATATTAGTGTAACACTAGTCTCATAAAATGAGTTAGGAAGTATTAATTTTCTATTTTCTGGAAGAAATTGTGGAGCTATATATATTCTTTTCCAGAGATTTTTTCCCCAATAGCAGTTTTATTGAAATGTAATTGATATGTCTTAAAATTCACCATCTAAAATATATACTTCATAGGCTATTATTATATAGACAGAGTTGTGCAACCATCACCATTCTATAATTTTAGGACATTTTTGTCACCCCAAATAGAAATGCCATACCAATTACTAATTAACCCCTTTAACCTTTCTTCTCTCACTCTCACAACCCACGGCAAAAACTAATCTTTCTGTGTCTAAGGAATAGCTCATTCTGGTCATATCTATAAAAGAAAAAGTATAATACGTGGGTTTTGTCATCAGTTTCTTTCAATTAGCATAATTTTTTCTCTGTCCATTCATGTTATGTGAAGTATAGTTGATTTATAATATTTACAATATCATGTTAGTGACATATGCAAAGCAAAGTGATTCAGTTATATTTTTCAGAGTATATTCCATTACAGTTTATTATAAAATATTAAATATAATTCCCTGTGCTATACAGAAAATCCTCTTTACTTATCGATTTTATGTACAGTAGTTGATATCTGTTATACTCATAATCCTAATTTGTCCCTCATTTCCTCCTTCTCCCCTTTGGTGACAGTAAGTGTGTGTTTTGCATCTGTGTGTCTGTTTCTGTTTTGTATGTAGGTGTATTTTTTATCATTTTTTTTTTAATTCAACATGTAAGTGATATCATACAGTATTTTTCTTTCTTTGTCTGATGTACATCACTAAGCATAATTTCTAGGTCCACCAATGTAACTGACTATCTTATTCTTTTTTACAACTAACTTTCCATTATACATATATAATACACTCCTTTAAAACATATATATATATATATATATATATATATATATATATACACACACACACACACACACACATACATACAACACATTTTTAAGCTATTCTTTGGTTCTTCCCATTGTCTTGGCTCTTATAAAAATTCTAATATGAACAAATTGGGTTGCATTTTTCTTTTCAAATTAAAGTTTTCATTTTTTCCATATATATGCCCAAGAGTGGGAGTGCTGGATAATATAGTAACTTTATTTTTAAATTTCTTATGGAACCATCATATTATTCTCCATAGTGTCTGTACAAATTTACATTCACACAAATACAGCAGAAGGGTTCCTTTTTCTCCACATCCTCTTCAGCATTTATTGTTTGTAGACTTACTAATAATGGCCATTCTGACCTGTGGGAGATGATAACTTATTGCAGTTTTGATCTGAGTATCTACAGTCCATGGAATTCTCCAGACCAGAATACTGGAATAGGTAACCTTTCCCTTCTCCAGTGAATCTTCCCAACCCAGGAATCAAACTGGCATCTCCTGCATTGTAGGCAGATTATTTACCAGCTGAGCTACCAGGGAAGCCCTAATAATATAAAAGAGTATAACTACTCTTTTATATTGAGTAGTATGAGGTTTTTATATTTTAGATATTGAACCCCTGTCAGTCACACCATTGGCAAATATTTTCTCCCACTCTATAGGTTGTTTTTTTTCATTCTGTTCATGCTTTTCTTTGCTTTGCAAAAAGTTTTAAAACTTTGATTAGGAAAAATTAGCTTATGTTTACTTTTATTCATTTAGCCTTGGGTGACTGATCTAAGAAAATAATACTGTTGTAAAAGGAAGTTTTTTGCATATATTCTTTTCTAGGAGTTTTATGGTGTCCATTTTATATTTAAGTCTTTAAATCTGTATGTGTTTATTTTCATATATTATGTTCAGGAGCATTCTAATTTTATTGATTTATATGTAGCTTTCAAGATTTTCTTGAAAGAGACTGTCTTCACCACTGTATATTTCTGCCTCTTTTGTCATAGATTATTTGACCATAGGTGTGTCACTTTACTTCTGGGCTCTCTATTCTGTTCTATTGAACTATATTCCTGTTTTTGTGCAAATGGCACACTGTTTTAATTAATATATCTTTGTAGTATAGTCTTAAGTCTGTAATAGTTATTCATTTCAGTTTTATTCTTTTTCCTGAGGTTTCTTTGACAATACTGGGCTTTTGGTAGTTTCATATAAATTTTAGGATTATGTCTTCTAGTTATGTGGAAAATATCATGGATATTTTGTAAGGAATTTCAATAAATTTGTAGCTTGCTTTAAGGGACATGGCCATTTTAACAATATTAATTCTTTCAATTCAAGACCACAGGATATATTTCCATTTCTTTGAAACATCTTCAGTTTCTTTCATCAAGTTGTATAGTTTTCAGTGTATACATCTTTCATCTCCTTGATTAAGTTTATTCTTAAGTCTTTTATTGTTATGATGTGAATTTAAATGAGGTTTTTAAACTTTCTTTTTCTGATAATTCATATTCATTAAAGGAAATGAAAAAAAGATTTATGGTTACTAATCTTGTATCTCACCTGAGTGGACAATGAGACTAAGATTTCAGAGCTTTGAGGGATGAATACTAAGTTTTTCTCCTTACCAGAGCATGTGAGATCTTCTTTCCCAGACTGAGGACGGAACGTGTACCTCCTACAGTGAAAACATGAAGTCTTAACCACTGGATCACCAGTGGTAGGCACTGGAGCGGTGACTATGTGGAGCTGGAGTGGCTGTGAGGAGATAATCCACATCCAAGGACAAAGGAGAAGGCCCAGCAAGACAGTAGATGCTAGAGCAGCTGCTGCACAGTGCTGGAGCGACTTTGAGGAGATACCCCACATCCAGCAGGAGAAGCCCCAACAAGATGGTTGGGGGGGTAAAATTCAAATTTAGAGTGAAACCCCATTCCCGCCAGAGCTGCTCAGAGGGCTCAAACAAACCTTGTGTGCACCAGGACCCAGAGACTCCACAGAGACTGAGACTGAACTGTTTGAGTGTTTCCTGTGGAGATATGGTTCAGCAGTGGATTTCCACAGGGGTACGGGCTCAGGGTGCACCAGACATGGGTATGGTTGGGTACAGCATACTTGGGTATGGCATAAGCCCTCTTGGAGGAGGTAGCCATTAACCCCACCATATAGCTGCCAGAACTTACACAGGACTGGGAAGTAGACTCTTGGAGGGCACAAACAGAGCTGTGTGCACATAAGGACCCAGGAGAAAGGAGCAGTGATCCCACAAAAGACTGACCCAGACTTGCCTGGGAGTGTCCAAGAGTCTCTAGTGGAGGCATGGGTTGGTGTTGGCCTGCTTCAGTGTTGGGGGCACTGAATTTAGCAGTACATGCATGGGACCTTTTGAAGGAGTTAGCCATTGTCTTTATTTCCTGCACCATTGTTTGGTCCCAGGTAAATAACAGGGAGGGAACAAGCTCCACCCATCAACAGAAAATTGGACTAAAGATTTACTGAGGTTGTCCCCACTGATCAGAAGAAGACCCAGTTTCCCCCTCAGTCAGTCTCTCACATCATGAAGCTTCTATAAGCCTCTCCTCCTTCTACATCAGAGGGCACAAAGACGGAAAACCACAATAACAGAAAACTAACCAATCTGAGGACACGGACCACAGCCTTCTCCAACTCAGTGAAACTATGAGCCATGCCATGTAGGGCCACCCAAGATGGAAGGGTCATAGTGGAGAGTTCTGACAAAATGTGGTTCACTGGAGAAGGGAATGGCAAACCACATTAGTATTCTTGACTTGAGAACCCCATGAACAATATGAAAAGGCTAAAAGATGGTACACTGAAAGATGAACTCTCCAGATTGGTATGTGCCCAATATGCTACTGGAGATCAGTGGAATAATAACTCCAGAAAGAATAAAGAGACAAAGCCAATGCAAAAATAACACCCAGTTGTGAATGTGACTGGTGATAGAAGCAAAGTCCAATGCTGTAAAGAGCAATATTGCATAGGCACCTGGAATGTTAGGTCAATGAATCAAGGCAAATTGCAACTGGTCAAACAAGAAATGCATGAGTGAATGTTGATATCTTAAGAATCAGAGAAATAAAATGGACTTGAATGGGTGAATTTAACTCATGACCATTATATCTACTACTTTGGGCAAAAATCCCTTAGAAGAATGAAGTAGTCATCATAGTCAACATGAGTAAGAAATGCACTACTTGGATGCAAGCTGAAAAATGACAGAATGATCTCTGTTCATTTCCAAGGCAAATCATTGAATATCACAGTAATCAAAGTCTATCCTCTGACCAGTAATACTCAAGAAGCTGAAGTTGAATGGTTCTATGAAGACCTACAAGACCTTCTAGAACTAACACCCTCCAAACATGTCATTTTCGTTATAGGGGACTGGAATGCAAAAATAGGAAGTCAAGAAACACTTGGAGTAACAGGAAAATTTGGCCTTGGAGTACAGAATGAAGCAAAGCAAAGGCTAATAGAGTTTTGCTAAGAGAACACACTGCAGGGGAGGAGCTAAGATGGTGGAGGAATAGGACAGGGAGATCACTTTCTCCCCCACAAATTCATAAAAAGAACATTTAAACACCGAGTAAATTCCACAAAACAACTTCTGAATGCTGGCAGAGGACATCAGGCACCCAGAAAAGCAGTGCATTTTCTTCGAAAGGAGATAGGAAAAAATATAAAAGACAGAAAAAAAGAGACAAAAGAGGGAGGGACAGAGCTCCATCCTGGGAAGGGAGTCTTAAAAAGAGAGAAGTTTTCAAACACCAGGAAACCTTCTCACTGCCGAATCTGTGGCGAGCCTTGGAAGCACAGAGGGCAACATAACAGGGAGGAAAAATAAATAATTAAAACCTGCAGATTGCGAGCCCTACGGTAACTCCCCCAGCGGGGAAGCAGCACAGATGCCTGCACACGCCACTAGCAAGCGGGCGCTGGGCAGGGAGGCACGGCGTGGGCTGCATCGCTTAGAGTAAGGATCTGGCCTGAATACCCTGAGCCCTATCTGAGCAAAATAATTTGGGCTAGCAAACCAGACTGTGGGATATCTACCACGTGAAAAGCCAGCCCTAACCTAAGACACTGACAGGCCTGCACACGGAACAAAGGACTGAACAGAGATAGCCGTCTGCAGACCATCCCCCTCAGCTGACAGGCAGCCAGAGCCAGAAGGGGGCAATTGCAGACCCAGAGAGACATAATCTATAAAACTGTAAGCAGGCCTTTTTGCTAACTAAAACTTCTTGGAGGTCTGGACAGTCAACATCCGCCTGAGAAGGTGCGCCAGTTGTACACCTAGATAACCGAGTGGCGGGGAGGCGATAAGTCGCAGCAATCGTGCTCGCCAAACACCTCATCACCTGAGCTGCTCAGACCTGAGAAGGGCACAAAACGCAGGCCCAACCGATTCTGCAGCTCTGAGGACTACCCGAGTGCCTGAACCTGAGTGGCTTAGAGCTGGGAGGTGCATGTAGCCCAGGGCCGGCCTCGGATGGTTCCTAGCAGAGCAACCTAGAACCTGAGCAGTGTGGGCAGGGAGGGTACATGTGCCGTGAGCGGGGGCAGGCCCAGTGTGGCTGAGGCAATGCGAGCACACACCAGTGTTATTTGTTTGCAGTGACCCTCCCTCCGCACAGCTCGACTGAACAAGTGAGCCTAAAAAAAAAAAAAAAAAGTGTCCACCACCGCCCCCTTTGTGTCAGGGCGGAAATCAGACACTGAAGAGACCAGCAAACAGAAGAAGCTAAAACAGAGGGAACCGCCTTGAAAGCGACAGGTGCAATAGATTAAAACCCTGTCATTAGTACCGACTACATAGGAAGGGGCCTATAGATCTTGAGAAATGTAAGCCGGATCAAGGAACCAGCCGAAAATGAACTGACCTCACATACCCACAACAACAACAGAGAAAGTCCTAGATATATTTTTACTATTTTTATGATAATTCTTTCTTTCTTTTTTTTTTTAAATTTTTTAAAAAAATTTTAAGTCCTCAATTACTCCTTTAATTTTCATTTTTATAACTTACTATTACTTTGCAAAAAAATACCCTATTTTTTAAAAGCAAACTTCATACATATATATTTTATAATTTTTGTGACTTTTTTCCCTTCTTTTCTTTAACATTATATTTTTGAAATTCCAAACTCTACTCTAGATTTTTAATTTTTTCTTTTTGATATTTGTTATCAAATTTGTACCTATATATATATATATATATATATATATATTTATAATTTTTGTGACTTTGTTTTTTTCTCTCTCTCTTTCTTTTTCTTCTTATTTTCTTTAACATTGTATTTTTGAAATTCAGAACTATACTCTAGATTTTTAATTTTTGCTTTTTGGTATTTGTCATCAATGTTGTACCTTTAA
This sequence comes from Bos grunniens, assembly GCF_055505025.1. Lineage (NCBI taxonomy): Eukaryota > Metazoa > Chordata > Mammalia > Artiodactyla > Bovidae > Bos > Bos grunniens. The sequence goes on from NC_141194.1 coordinate 70,767,910, forward strand.
GAAACCCATCTTCAGTACCCATTTTTACTTGGGAGCAAGATTCCTGGCTTGACTGCTCTCGCCTCCTTTGGACTCTCCTTTTTCTCCACCAGGTCGCCTGTGTCTCCTCCCTAATCCTTCTCTGCTCTACTCAACTCTGTGAATTTGTGTGTTCCAGATGGTGGAGAACACTTAGGGAACTGATTACTTGCTGGATCTGTCTCTCTCCTTTTCATCCCCCCCTTTTATCCTCCTGACCACCTCTGTCTCCTTCCTCCCTCTTCTCTTCTCTGTATATCTCCGTGAACATCTCTGAGCGGTCCAGTTGTGGAGTGCACATAAGGAAGTTATTACTGGCTAGCCTACTCTCTCCTCTATTGATTCCACCTCATCTCATTCGGGTCACCTCTAACTCCCTCCTCCCTCTTCTCTTCTCCATGTAACTCTGTGAACCTCTCTGGGTGTCCCTCACTTTGGAGAAACTTTTCATCTTTAACCTAGATGTTTTATCAATGGTGCTGTATAGAAGGAGAAGTTTTGAGACTACTGTAAAAATAAGACTGAAAACAGGAAGTAGAAAGTTTAAGTCCAAATCCTGATTCCAGGGAACTCCTGACTCCAGGGAACATTAATTGACAGGAGCTCATCGAATGCCTCCATACCTACACTGAAACCAAGCACCACCCAAGGGCCAACAAGTTCCAGAGCAAGACATACCATGCAAATTCTCCAGCAACACAGGAACACAGCTCTGAGCTCCAATATACAGGCTACCCCAAGTTACTACAAAATGATAGACATGTCATAAATCATTACTGAATACTTCATTGCACTCCAGAGAGAAGAACTGCAGCTCCACCCAGCAGAACACTGACACAAGCTTCCCTAACCAAGAGATCTTGACAAGCCACCTGTACAAACCCACCCACAGCAAGGAAACTCCACAATAAAGAGACCTCCACAAACTGCCAGAATACAGAAAGGACACCACAAGCTCAGCAATATAAACAAGATGAAGAGACAGAGAAATACCCAGCAGGTAAAAGAACAGGATAAATGCCCACCAAACCAAAAAAAGAGGAAGAGATAGGGAATCTACCTGATAAAGAATTCGAAATAATGATAGTGAAAATGATCCAAAATCTTGAAATCAAAATGGAATCACATATAAATAGTCTGGAGACAAGGATTGAGAAGATGCAAGAAAGGTTTAACAAGGACCTAGAAGAAATAAAAAAGAGTCAATATATAATGAATAATGCAATATGAGATAAAAACACTCTGGAGGCAACAAATAGTAGAATAACAGAGGCAGAATATAGGATTAGTGAATTAGAAGATAGAATGGTAGAAATAAATGAATCACAGAGGAAAAAAGAAAAACTAATTAAAAGAAATGAGGACAATCTCAGGGACCTCCACGACAATATTAAACACTACAACATTCGAATCATAGGAGTCCCAGAAGAACAAGACAAAAAGAAAGAGCATGAGAAAATACTTGAGGAGATAATAGTTGAAAACTTCCTTAAAATGGGGAAGGAAATAATCACCCAAGTCAAAGAAACCCATAGAGTCCCAAACAGGATAAACCCAAGGAGAAACACCCCAAGACACATATTAATCAAATTAACAAAGATCAAACACAAATAACAAATATTACAATCAGCAAGGGAAAAACCACAAATATCACACAAGGGAATTCCCAGAAGGATAACAGCTGATCTTTCAAGAGAAACTCTTCAAGCCAGGAGGGAATGGCAAGACATACTTAAAATGATGAAAGAAAATAACCTACAGCCCAGATTACTGTACCCAGCAAGGACCTCATTCAAATATGAAGGAGAAATCAAAAGCTTTATAGAGAAGCAAAAGCTGAGAGAATTCAGCACCACCAAACCAGCTCTCCAACAAATACTAAAGGATATTCTCTAGACAGGAAACACAAAAAGGGTGTATAAACTCGAACCCAAAACAATAAAGTAAATAACAATGGGATCATACATATCAATAATTACCTTAAATGTAAATGGGTTGAATGCCCCAACCAAAAGACAAAGACTGGCTGAATGGATACAAAAACAAGATCCCTATATATGTTGTCCACAAGAGACCCACCTCAAAACAGGGGACACATACAGACTGAAAGTAAAGGGCTGGAAAAAGATTTTCCATGCAAATAGAGACAAAAAGAAAGCAGGTGTAGCAATACTCATATCAGATAAAATAGACTTTAAAACAAAGGCTGTGAAAAGAGACAAAGAAGGACACTACATAATGATCAAAGGATCAATCCAAAAAGAAGAGATAACCATTATAAATATATATGCACCCAACATAGGAGCACCACAATATGTAAGACAAATGCTAAAAAGTATGAAAGGGGAAATTAACAGTAACACAGTAATAGTGGGAGACTTTAATACCCCAGTCACATCTGTGAATAGATCAACTAAACAGAAAATTAACAAGGAAACACAAACTTTAAATGATACCATAGACCAATTAGACCTAATTGATATCTATAAGACATTTCACCCCCAAAAAATGAATTTCACCTTTTTCTCAAGCACACATGGAACCTTCTCCAGGATAGTTCACATCCTGAGCCATAAATGTAGCCTTGGTAAATTCAAAAACTTGAAATCATTTCAAGCATCTTTTCTGACCACAATGCAGTAAGATTATATCTCAATTACAGGAGAAAAACTATTAAAAATTCCAACATATGGAGGCTGAACAACACGCTGCTGAATAACCAACAAATCACAGAAGAAATCAAAAAAGAAATCAAAATGTGCATAGAAACGAATGAAAATGAAATCACAACAACCCCAAACCTGTGGGACACTGTAAAAGCAGTCCTAAAGGGAAACTTCATAGCAATACAGGCATACCACAAGAAACAAAAAAAGTCAAATAAAAAACCTAACTCTACACCTAAAGCAACTAGAAAAGGAAGAAATGAAGAACCCCAGGGTTAGTAGAAGAAAAGAAATCTTAAAAATTAGGGCAGAAATAAATGCAAAAAGAAAAAAAAAAAAAAACACAAAAGAGTCCATAGCAAAAATCATCAAAGCCAAAACCTGGTTCTTTGAAAGGATAAATAAAATTGACAGATTATTTTCCAGACTCATCAAGAAACAAAGGGAGAAAAATCAAATCAATAAAATTAGAAATGAAAATGGAGAGATCACAACAGACAACACAGAAATACAAAGGATCATAAGAGACTACCATCAGCAATTATATGCCAATAAATTGGACAATGTAGAAGAAATGGACAAATTCTTAGAAAAGTACAACTTTACAAAACTAAACCAGGAAGAAATACAAAATCTTAGCAGACCCATCACAAGCATGGAAACTGAAACTGTAATCAGAAATCTTCCAGCAAACAAAAGCCCAGGTCCAGACGGCTTCACAGCTGAATTCTACCAAAAATTGAGAGAAGAGCTAACACCTATCCTACTCAAACTCTTCCAGAAAATTGCAGAGGAAGGTAAACTTCCAAACTCATTCTATGAGGCCACCATCATCCTAATACCAAAACCTTACAAAGACACCACACAAAAAGAAAACTACAGGCCAATATCACTGATGAACATGGATGCAAAAATCCTTAACAAAATTCTAGCAATCAGAATCCAACAACACATTAAAAAGATCATACACCATGACCAAATGGGCTTTATCCCAGGGATGCAAGGATTCTTCAGTATAGGCAAATCAATCAATGTAATACACCACATTAACAAATTGAAAAATAAAAGCCATATGATTATCTCAATAGATGCAGAGAAAGCCTTTGACAAAATTCAACATCCATTTATGATAAAAAGTCTCCAGAAAGCAGGAATAGAAGGAACATACCTCAACATAACAAAAGCTATATATGACAAACCCACAACAAACATTATCCTCAATGGTGAAAAATTGAAAGCATTTCCCCTAAAGTCAGGAACAAGACAAGGGTGCCCACTTTGACCATTACTATTCAATAGTTTTGGAAGTTTTGCCAGAGCTATCAGAGCAGAAAAAGAAACAAAAGGACTCCAAATTGGAAAATAAGAAGTAAAACTCTCACTGTTTGCAGATGACATGATCCTCTACATCAGTTCAGTTCAGTTCAGTTCAGTCTCCCAGTTGTGTCCGACTCTTTGCAACTCCAGAATCTCAGCACGCCAGGCTTCCCTGTCCATCACCAACTCACGGAGTTCACTCAGACTCACGTCCATCAAGTCGGTGATACCATCCAGCCATCTCATCCTCTGTCTTCCCCTTCTCCTCCTGCCCCCAATCCCTCCCAGGATCAGAGTCTTTTCCAATGAGTCAACTCTTCGCATGAGGTGGCCAAAGTACTGGAGTTTCAGCTTCAGCATCATTCCCTCCGAAGAAATCCCAGGGCTGATCTCCTTCAGAATGGACTGGTTGGATCTCCTTGCAATCCTAGGGACTCTCATGAGTCTTCTCCAACACCACAGTTCAAAAGCATCAATTCTTCGGTGATCAGTTATCTTCACAGTCCAACTCTGACATCCATACATGACCACAGGAAAAACCATAGCCTTGACTAGAGGGACCTTTGGTGGCAACATAATGTCTCTGCTTTTGAATATGCTATCTAGGTTGTTCATAACTTTCCTTCCAAGGAATAAATACCTTTTAATTTCATGGCTGGAGACACCATCTGCAGTGATTTTGGATCCTCTACATAGAAAACCCTAAAGATTCCACCAGAAATTTACCAGAACTAATCAATGAATATAGTAAAGTTGCAGCATATAAAGTCAACACACAGAAATCCCTGGCATTCCTATACACTAATAATGAGAAAATAGAGAAATTAAGGAAACAATTCCATTCACCATTGCAACGAAAAGAATAAAATACTTAGGAATATATCTACCTAAAAAACTAAAGACCTATATATAGAAAACTATAGAACACTAGTCAAAGAAATCAAAGAGGACACTAATAGATGGAGAAATATATCATGTTCATGGATTTGAAGAATCAATATAGTGAAAATGAGTATACTACCCAAAGCAATTTATAGATTCAATGCAATCCCTATGAAGCTACCAATGGTATTCTTCACAGAGCTAGAACAAATAATCTCACAATTTGTATGGAAATACAAAAAACCTCGAATAGCCAAAGCAATCTTGAGAAAGAAGAATGGAACTGGAGGAATCAACATGTCTGATTTCAGGCTCTATTACAAAGCCAAAGTCATCAAGACAGTATGGTACTGGCACAAAGACAGAAATACAGATCAATGGAACAAAATGGAAAGCCCAGAGATAAATCCACGCACCTATGGACACCTTATCTTTGACAAAGGAGGCAAGAATACACAATGAATTAAAGACAATCTCTTTAACAAGTGGTGCTGGGACAACTGGTCAACCACTTGTAACACAATGAAACTAGAACACTTTCTAACACCATACACAAAAATAAACTCAAAATGGCTTATAGATCTAAATTTTAGACCAGAAACTATAAACCTCCTGGAGAACATAGGCAAAACACACTCCGACCTACATCACAGCAGGATCCTCCATGATCCACCACTCGGAATATTAGAAATAAAAGCAAAAATAAACAAATGGGACCTAATTAAACTTAAAAGCTTTGCACAACAAAGGAAACTCTAAGCAAGGTGAAAAGACAGCCTTCAGAATGGGAGAAAATAATAACAAATGAAGCAACGGACAAACAACTAATCTCAAAAATATACAAGCAACTCCTACAGCTCAATTCCAGAAAAATAAATGACCCAATCAAAAAATGGGCCAAAGAACTAGACATTTCTCCAAAGAAGACATACAGATCGATAACAAATACATGAAAAGATGCTCAACATCACTCATTATCAGCGAAATGCAAATCAAAACCACTATGAGGTACCATTTCATGCCAGTCAGAATGGCTGCCGTCCAAAGTCTACAAGCAATAAATGTTGGAGAGGATGTGGAGAAAAAGTAACCCTCTTACACTGTTGGTGGGAATGCAAACTAGTACAGCCACTCTGGAGAACAGTGTTGAGATTCCTTAAAAAACTGGAAATAGAACTGCCTTATGACCCAGCAATCCCACTGCTGGGCATACACACTGAGGAAACCAGAATTGAAAGAGACACGTGTACCCCAATGTTCATCACCACACTGTTTATAATAGCCAGGACATGAAAACAACCTAGATATCCATCAGCTGATGAATGGATAAGAAGGCTGTGGTACATATACACAATGGAACATTACCCAGCCATTAAAAATAATACATTTGAATCAGTTCTAATGAGGTGGATGAAACTGGAGCGTATTATACAGAGTGAAGTAAGCCAGAAAGAAAAACACCAGTATAGTATACTAACGTATATATATGGAATTTAGAAAGATGGTAACAATAACCGTCTATGCGAGACAGCAAAAGAGACACTGATGTATAGGACAGTCTTTTGGACTCTGTGGGAGAGGGAGAGGGTGGGATGATTTGGGAGAATGGCATTGAAACATGTATAATATCATATATGAAAAAGTCATCAGTCCAGGTTCAATGCACGGTACTGGATGCCTGGGGTTGGTGCACTGGAACGACCCAGAGGGATGGTATGGGAAGGGAAGAGGGGGGAGGGTTCAGGATGAAGAACACGTGTATACATGTGGCGGATTCATGTTGATATATGGCAAAACTAATACAATACTGTAAAGTTAAAAAATAAAAATAAAAAGAGAACACACTGGTGATTACAAACACCCTGTTACAGAAACACAAGAGAAGATTTTATACATAGACATCACCAAATGGTCAATACTGAAATCAGATTGAGTTTATTCTTTGCAGCCAAAGATGGAGAAGCTCTATACAGTCAGCAAAAACAAGACTAGGATCTGGCTGTGGCTCAGATCATGAGCTTCTTATTGCCAAATTCAGACTTAAATTGAAGAAAGTAGGGAAAACCACTAGACCATTCAGGTAGGACCTAAATCAAATCCCTTATGATTATACAGTGAAAGTGAATAATAGATTCAAGGGATTAGATCTGATAGAGTGCCTGAAGAACCATAGACAGAGTTTCATGACATTGTACAGGAGACAGAGAGCCAAACCATCCCAAAGAAAAAGAAATGCAAAATAAAGTGAAATGTCTGTCTGAGGAGGGATTACAAACAGCTGTGAAACGAAGGGAAGTGAGAAGCAAAGGAGAAATGGAAAGATATACCCATTTGAATGCAGAGTTCCAAAGAATAGCAAGGAGAGACAAGAAAGCTCTCCTCATTGAACAATGCAAAGAAATAGAGGAAAACAATAAAATGGGAAAAACTAGAAATTTATTCAAGGAAATAAGAGATACCGAGGGAACTTTTCATACATAGATGGGCACAATAAAGGACAGAAATGGTATGGACCTAACAGAAGCAGAAAATATAAGAAGAGTTGGCAAGAAGACATAGAAGAACTATACAAAAAAAAGATCTTCACGACCAAAATAATCACAATCTAGATCACTGACCTAGAGCCAGACATCCTGGAATGTGAAGTCAAGTGGGTTTTAGGAAGCATCACCACTAACAAAACTAGCGGAGGTGATGGAATTCCAGTTGAGCTATTTCAAATCCTAAAAGATGATGCTGTGGAAGTGCACCATTCAATATGCCAGCAAATTTGGAAAACTCAGCAGTGGCCACAGGACTTGGAAAGGTCAGTTTTCATTCCAATCCCAGAGAAAGGTAATGCCAAAGAATGCTCAAACTACCGCACAATTGCACTCATCTCACATGAACCGTGAACTTCCAGATGTTCAAGTTAGATTTTAAAAAGGCACAGTAACTAGAGGTCAAATTGCGAACATCTGTTGGATCATTGAAAAGGCAAGAGTGGTCCAGAAAAATATCTATTTCTACTTTATTGACTATGTCAAAGCCTTTGACTGTGTGGATCACAATAAACTGTGGAAAATTCTTCAAGAGATGGGAAAACCAGACCACCTGACCTGCCTCTTGAGAAACCTATATGCAGGTCAGGAAGCAACAGTAAGAACTGGACATGGAACAACAGATTGGTTCCAAATAGGGAAAGGAGTAATTCAAGGCTGTATATTGACAACCTGTTTATTTAAATTATGTGCAGAGTACATCATGAGAAATGCTGGGCTGGAAGAAGCACAAGCTGGAATCAAGATTCCTGGGGGAAATATCAATCACCTCAGATATGCAGATGACACCATCCTTATGGCAGAAAGTGAAGAAGATATAAAGAGCCTCTTGATGAAAGTGAAAAGGAGAGTTAAAAGTTGGCTTAAAACTCAACATTCAGAAAATTAAGATCATGACATCTGGTCATGTCACTTCATGGCAAATAGATGGGGAAATCAGTGGAACAGTGAGAGACTTTATTTTGGGGGCCTCCAAAGTTAGTGCAGATGGTGACTGCAGCCATGAAAGTAAAAGACCCTTGCTCCTTTGAAAAAAAGTCGTGACCATCCTAGACAGCATATTGAAAAGCAGAGACTTGACTTTGCCAACTTAAGTCTGTCTAGTGAAAACTATGGTTTTTCCAGTAGTCATGTATGGATGTGAGAGTTGGACTAAAGAAAGCTAAGCTCTTAAGAACTGATACTTTTGAACTGTGGTGTTGGAGAAGACTCTTGAGAGTCCCTTGGGCTGCAAGGAGATCCAACCAGTCCATGCTAAAGGAAACCAGTCCTGAATATTCATTGGAAGGACTGATGCTGAAGCTGAAACTGCAGTATTTTTGCCACTTGATACGAAGAACTGACTCATTTGAAAAGACCCTGATGCTAGGAAAGATTGAAGGTGGGGGCAGGGGACAACAGGGGATTAGATGGTTGGATGGCATCACCGTGTCAATTGACAAGAGTTTGAGTAAACTCCGGGAGTTGGTGATGGACAAGGAGGCCTGGCATGCTTCAGTCCAAGGGGTCGCAAAGAGTCGGACGTGACTGAGCGACTGAACTGAACTGAATCTTGAATCATGCTAATTTGCAGTTTATTTGCTCTAACAGTTTGTGTGTGTGTGTGTGTGTGTGTGTGTGTAGAGTCTTTAGGATTCTCTATATAAAGTATCATGTCGTCTGCAAATGACTTTTTTACCACATGCCTTTCAATTTCTTTTTTTAATATAATTTTATTTATTTTAATTGGAGGTTAATTACTTTACAATATTGTATTGGTTTCTCTTGTATAATTGCTGTGGCTCTGACTTCCAATGCCATGTTCAATAAGAACAGTGACAGTGAGTATGCTAGTTTTGTTTCCAAATTTACTGGAAAGGCTTTCAGCTTTTCACCATTGAGTATTATTTTGATTACAGGTTTATCATAAATGACTTTTATTATGTGGACATATATTACCTCTATATCCATTTTAATGAGACTTTTTTTTTCTTATCATGAATCGATGTTGAATTTCATCAAAAGATTTTTTCCATGTCTATTGAGATGATCATGTAGTTCTTTGATTTGTTATTGTGATGTATCATATTGGTTGATTTGCATACATTGAAATATCCTTGCTACTCTGGAACAAATCAAATTTGATCATAGTCTGTAATTCTCTTTATATATTGGAATTGTTTGCTAATATTTTGTTGAAGATATGTGCATCTATTTTCATCAAAGATATTGGCCTGTAATTTAATCTCCTTTAGTGTCCTTGGTTTTGATATCAGGATGATGATGGCTTCATAGAAAGAATTTAGGAGGGTTCTCTCCTCTTCAAATTTTGGAGTAGTTTGGGAAGGATAAGTATAATGTTTTCTTTTTATGTTTGGTAGAATTCCATAGAGAAGCCATATGATCCTAGACTTTTGTTCGCCGAGTTTTAATTTTTTAAATAACAGATTCTATTTCACTTCAGTGATCAGTGTGTTCAAATTATCCATTTCTTCTTGGTTCAGTTTTGACACACTGTATGTTTCTAGAAAATTATGCATTTCTTGTGTGGCTCATATGCTCAGTGTCCAACTCTTTGTGACACCATAGGTTGTAGTCTGCCGGGTTCCTCTGTCCATGGAATTTTCCAGGCAACAACTCTGGAGTGGATAGCCATTTCCTACTCCAGGAGATCTTGCCAACTGAGGGATTGACCTCACAACTCTTGTGTCTCCTACACTGCATGCAGATTCTTTACCACTGAGCTACCTGGGGAGGCACACTTCTTCCAAATTATCCAATTTGCTGTCATTTAACTGCTCATGGTGTTCTCTTAGAATTTCTTTTTTTATTATTATTGCTATTTTTCATTTCTTTGGTATCAGTTGAGATTTCTTCTCTTTCATTTGTTATTTTGTTTAATTGAGTTCTCTATCTTTTCTTATTCGTGAGTCTGAGGAAAGGTTTGTCAGTTTTGTCTATCTCTTCCAAATAAATAAATAAAAAAGCCCAGCTCTTGGTTTTATTGATCTTTTTACTGTTTATATTTTATATCCTCTCTGATATTTATTTTTCCTTCCTTCTGCTGACTTTAGATTTTGTTTTCTTTTTCTGATTCTTTTCGTTGGTGTGCTGTGCTTAGTCGCTCAGTTGTGTCTGACTCTTTGCAACCCCATGGACTGTAGCCTGTCAGGCTCCTCTCTCTGTGGGGATTCTCTAGGCAAGAATACTGGAGTGTACTGCCATGCCTTCCTCCAAGGGATCTTCCCAACCCAGGGATCAAACCCAAGTCGCCTTCATTACAGGCAGATTCTTTACCACCTGAGCCACCAGGGAAACCCCTTTTAGTTGATAGTTTGGGTTGTTTTTTCAAGATATATTTTTTAATTATTTTATATTATTTTTTAACTTCACAATATTGTATTGGTTTTGCCATGTATCAACATGAATCCTCCACAGGTATACACATGTTCCCCATCCTGAACCCTCCTCCCTCCTCCCTCCCCGTACCATCCCTCTGGGTCGTCCCAGTGCACCAGCCCCAAGCATCCAGCATCGTGCATCGAACCTGGACTGGCAACTCGTTTCTTATATGATATTTTACATGTTTCAATGTCATTCTCCCAAATCTTCCCACCCTCTCCCTCTCCCACAGAGTCCAAAAGACTGTCCTATACATCAGTGTCTCTTTTGCTGTCTCGCATACAGGGTTATTGTTACCATCTTTCTAAATTCCATATATATGTGTTAGTATATTGTATTGGTGTTTTTCTTTCTGGCTTACTTCACTCTGTATAATAGGCTCAAGATTTTTTCTTGTCTGTTGAAGAAGGCCTATATTGCTATGGACTTCCCTCTTAGAATTTTTGCTGAATCCCATAGATTGTATAAGGTTTCATTTTCATTTTCCTTTGTTTCAAGGTATTTTCGGATTCATTCTTTGATTTCATCATTAAACAGTTAGTTTATAATAACATGTTTTTAATTCCCATGTGTTCATTCTTTTCCTATTTTTCTTTCTGTGATCATTTCAAGTTTCACACTACTATGGTCAGAAAAAAAGTGTTTGAAATAATTTCTATCTTCTTAAATTTGTCGAGGTTTACTTTATGACCTACTGTGTGGTCTACCATAGAGAACATTCCATGCATGCTTGAAAAATACATGTATTCTTGGGTTCTTTTGGATATAATGTCCTGTGGATGTCAATTTAGTCCAACTGATATGCTGTGTCATCTAGGACTTCTGTTGCCTTATTGATTCTTCTCTCTGGATTATCTGTCCATTGATATCAATGAGGTGTTAAAGTATCCTACTCTTCTTATATCATTATCAGTTTCTCTCTTTAGGTGTTTTAGTATCTGTTTCATATACTTTGATGCTCCAATTGAAAGAGTTAATTCTTAGGTAGGTTCATAAGGAATCCAGGGCTCTTCGAGGAGGAGAAAGGGGTCTGGGACACTCGAGGAAGAAAAAGGGATCTGAGGTCCTTGAAGAGTTTCAGTTCAGTCCCTCAGTGGTGTCCAATTCTTGGTGAGCCCATGGACTGCAGCACTCTAGACTTCCCTGTCCATCACAAACTCACAGAGCCTCCTCAAACTCATGTCCATTATACCAGTGATGCCATCCAACCATCTCATCCTCTGTTGTCCACTTCTCCTTCCGCCTTGAATCTTTCCCAGCATCAGGGTTTTTTCACATGAATCAGTTCTTCACATCCGGTGGCCAAAGTATTGGAGTTTCAGCTTTAGCATCAGTCCTTCCAATGAACACCCAGGACTGGTTTCCTTTAGGATGGACTGGTTGGATCTCCTTGCAGCCCAAGGGACTCTCAAGAGTCTTCTCCAACACCACAGTTCAAAAGTATTAGTTCTCTGGTGCTCAGCTTTCTTTATAGTCCAACTCTCACATCCATACATGACTACTGGAAAAACCATAGTTTTCATTAGATGGACCTTTGTTGGTCAAGTTATGTCTCCTTTTTATATGCTGTCTATGTGGTCATAGCTTTTCTTCCAAGGAGCAAGGGTCTTTTAATTTCATGCCTGCAGTTACCATCTGCAGTGATTTTGGATCCCCCAAAAATGAAGTCTCTCATCATTTCCATTGTTTCCATATCTATTTGCCATGAAGTGATGGGACTGATGCCATAATCTTAGTTTTCTGAATGATGAATTTTAAGGCAACTTTTTCACTCCCCTCTTTCACTTCATCAAGAGACATTGTAGTTCTTCACTTTCTGCTTGAAGAGTATAAAAGGACAAACTTTTTTTTCCTGCATTCTTTCGTCTTAATCAAATTAGATGTTCTTTTCTTAAACTCTGAGTTATTATGACAATACTCTTTAAGAATAACTTTCTTTAAGCCCAGAACTAATGATTATAGAACAAAACAATGCATCTTGATCAAGGATATGTTTTTCCTTACGATCTGTGCTAATGATTATATAAAAACAATGTATCTTTCTTTGAGGACATGTTTCTCCTTCTTAATAGAAACCTTCTGGCTAATCTTGTTATCTTAAGAGGTATGTTGTGGGAGTGGGCCTAGTAAGACCTTCTATTGTTAGTAACCAACTGAAAAATTATATAAGGCCTTGATAAGACTAGCGAGTGAAGCACTCTCTGCCCCCTTCTAATGTCTGTGCCGGAAGCTTTCTCTGTCCTTTTTTCACTGTTAGAAAATTCTGCTACACAAAATCTCTGAGTGAACAAGCCTTGTCTCTGGTCCTGAAGCTAAATTCTTTTCTTCCAAGACCACAAATCTGACACAGTTCACCATGAGGTATATAAATATTGGGTGTACATATGTTAAGGAGTGCAGTAACCTCTTCTTCTATTGATCCCTTTATCATTATATAATGCTGACTTTTTGTCTTTCTTTGTGGATTTTTTAAAAGTCTATTTTGCCTGATATGAGTATTGCTATACTTGCTTTCTTGTTGTTTCCATTTGCATAAAATATTATTTCCTTCATTTTACTTTCAGTTTGTGTATTTATTTTTCCCTGAAAACAGTCTCCTGTAAGCAGCATATTGTAAGTTTTACTCTGACCTAGATCTAGCAGTAAGCTGTGTTGTTGAGTATGTGAAGCTGGGACACTCTCTTTGAGAAACAAACTGTTGCATACTCCTGCCCAGGGGCTGTCTGTCTGAGATTCAGTGCTTAACCATGGTGTGCTACTGTGGTGCACTATGCACACACACTGGCAATGTCTGCTGAGACCCCATCCATTGCCCCCTAAATGTTCTGACAATGGGCTCCACATCTATGCCTAGATCATACCCTAGGCACCCTGGTCAGTCTTTGTGGAGCTCTACTGAATCTTTGCCCAGGTCCATGCTAGGCCATGTTGTGGATTGGGAAGGGTTGCAAGGCTGCTACCACTGCCTCAAAGCACTCTCTGCTATTATTTTTAGCAAGTTATCATGTGCAAATTCCTCACAAGTAGAGACTGTGTTTCTCTAGACCTTCTATCTATCTCAAGGGATTTCCCAGCAAGCAAGGGGGCTTGTCTCCTCTGCACAGTTCCCCAGGACTGGCACGCCCAGATTGTGGCTCATTCCCCAGGGTGAGGGTCTGCCAAGATGAATCTTGCTTCTTTACAGATCTGTCCCAGGGTTTCAGATCCTGACTCAATACCTTTGTCCCATCCTCCCCAGTCACATGGAATCTTTTTGCAGCATTGGTTGTATAGGAGCTCTTCCCATTTATAGTTTTCTGGGAGAACCATTCCACATATAGTTGTATTTGTGATGGGCTTTGGAGGGGGAGATCCATATTCTCATACTCTAACATATAGTTCCCTTGCCTGAGCTATCACATCTGTTTATTCATATATCAGTAGTGAATATTTGGGTTGTTTCTGTTTTTCAGCTATTATGTATAATACTGCTATGTATATTCTATAACTTTTGTGTGAACTTAGGTTTTCAACTTTCTTGGGTATATACCTACAAGTGGGATTGCTGGGTCATGTAATAACTCTATGTTTAGCCATTTTAATGAACTGATAGATTATATTCTAAAGTGGTTATAACATTTTACATTTCCATCAGCAGTATATAGAGGTTACAGCCTCCACATTCTGGGAAACACTCGCTACTATTCAACATTTTTTTTTTTGTTATGTTGTGCTATTTAGTCACTAGTCATGTCTGACTCTTTTTTTGCTCCATGAATTGCACCATGCCTGGCTTTCCTGTCCTTCACTATCTCCCTGAGTTTGCTCAAATTCATGTCCATTGAGTAAGTGATGCTGTGTAACCATCTCATTTTTTGCCACCCCCTTTTCGTTTAGCCTCCAATCTATCCCAGGATCAGATCTTTTCCAATGAATCAGCTCTTTACATCAGGTAGCTAACATATTGGAACTTCAGCATCACTCCTTTGGTTGAATATTCAGGGTTGATGCCTTATAGGACTGACTGGTTTGATCTCCTTGCTGTCCAAAGGACTCTGAAAGGTATTCTCCAGCAGCACAATTGGAAAGCATCAATTCATTAATGGTCAGTCTTCTTTATGATCCAACTCTTATATCCATTCATGACTATTAGAAAAACCATCACCACAAAAGGTCATCACCATAATGATCTTTGTCACCAAGGTGATGCTTCTGCTTTTTAATATGCTGTCTAGGTTCACGCTAGTAAAGTAATGCTTAAAATTCTCCAAGCCAGGCTTCAGCAATACATGAACCGTGAACTTCCAGATGTTCAAGCTGGTTTTAGAAAAGGCAGAGGAACCAGAGATCAAATTGCCAACATCTGCTGGATCATCGATGAAGCAAGAGAGTTCCAGAAAAACATCTATGTCTGCTTTATTGACTATGCCAAAATCTTTGACTGTGTGGATCACAATAAACTGTGGAAAATTCTTCAAGAGATGGGAATACCAGACCACCTCACCTGCCTCTTGAGAAGCCTATATGTAGGTCAGGAAGCAACAGTTAGAACTGGACATAGAACAACAGACTGGTTCCAAATAGGAAAAGGAGAACATCAAGGCTGTATATTGTCACCCTGCTTATTTAACTTCTATGCAGAGTACATCATGAGAAACGCTGGGTAGGAAGAAGCACAAGCTGGAATCAAGATTGCCAGGAGAAATATCAATAACCTCAGATATGCAGATGATACCACCCTTATGGCAGAAAGTGAAGAGGAACTCAAAAGCCTCTTGATGCAAGTGAAAGAGGAGAGTGAAAAAGTTGGCTTAAAGCTCAACATTCAGAAAACTAAGATCATGGCATCTAGTCCCATCACTTTATGGCAAATAGATGGGGAAACAGTGGAAATAGTGGCTGCCCTTATTTGGCAGGGCGGGGGGGGGGGGTGCTCCAAAATGACTACAGATGGTGATTGTAGCCATGAAATTAAAAGACACTTACTCCTTGGAAGGAAAGTTATGAAGAACCTAGACAGCATATTAAAAAGCAGAGAGATTACTTTGTCAACAAAGGGCCATCTAGTCAAAGCTATGGTTTTTCCAGTGGTCATGTATGGATGTGAGAGTTGGACTATAAAGAAAGCTGAGCGCCAAAGAATTGATGTTTTTGAACTGTGGTGTTGGAGAAGACTCTTGAGAGTCCCTTGGACTGCAAGGAGATCCACCCAGTCCATTCTAAAGGAGATCAGTCCTGGGTGTTCTTTGGAAGAAATGATGTTAAAGCTGAAACTCCAGTACTTTGGCCACCTAATGCAAAGAGCTGACTCATTGGAAAAGATGCTGATGTTGGGAAAGATTGAGAGCAGGAGTAGAAGGGGACGATAAAGGATGAGATGGTTGGATGGCATCACCGATTTGATGAACATGGGTTTGGGTAGGCTCTGGGAGTTGGTGATGGACAGGGAAGCCTGGCATGCTGCGGTTCACGGGGTCGCAAAGAGTCGGACATGACTGAGTGCCTGAAATGAACTGAACTGAACTACATTCATCATAGCTTTCCTTCCAAGGATCAAGTGTCTTTTAATTTTGTGGCTGCTATCACCATCCCTGGTGATTTTGCACCCCAAGAAAATAACTCTGTCACTGCTTCCCCTTCTATTTGCCATGAAGTGATGGACCTGAATGCCATGATCTTAGTTTTCTGAATGTTGAGTTTCAAGTCAGGTCTTTCTCTCTCCTCTTTTACACTCATCAAGAGGCTCTTTAATTCATCATCACTTTTTGCCATTAGAGTGATATTATCTGTATATCTGAGGTTTTTGATGTTTCTCTTGGCAATCTTTATTCCAGCTTGTGATTCATCCAGCCCAGCATTTTGCAGGATGTATTCTGCATAGAATTTAAATAAGCAGAGTGACAATATACAGCATTACCTTATTATTTTCACAATTTTGAACCAGTCAGTTATTTCATTTAAGGTCTGAACTGTTGCTTTTTGATTCACATAGAGGTTTCTCAGATTTTTATTTTTTTTCTGGAATTCCCTCCTTTTCTCTATGTTGCAACAAATGTTGGCAATTTGATCTCCACTTTTTCTAAATCAAGCTTGTACATCTCTTTTGCTTATTTATGTCCTCACTGTATTTGTCCTTTATTGTGTACAACCTTACATGAAATGTTCCCTTGACATCTACAGTTTTCTTGAAGAGATCCTTGGTCTTTCCCATTCTATTGTTTTCCTCTATTTCTTTGCAGTGTTCTTTTAAGACTTCTTACCTTTCCTTGCTATTCTCTAGAACTCTGCATTCAGTTGGGTATAGCTTTTCCTTTCTCCCTTGCCTTTCACTTGTTTTTCTTCAGCTATTTGTAAAGTTTCATCAGACAACCGTGGATTCTTTTGGTATGTCATCTTTAATAATATTAAGCATGCTTTGTATGTGATGAGTTGTTTCTCTTTCTCTTTTGCTTTGCCTTTGAAAAGTCTGACTATAAAGTATACATGTGGGCACTTCATCATGATGATTGTACCTGGAATTTCCTGAGCTTCTTGGATATGTAGATTATTTTTCTAATTTGAGAAGATTTGGCAATGACTTTCTAAAATATTCTTTTTGCCCCTTTCTTTGTCTTCTTTATTTCTGAGACTTTTTTTAATGCCTATGTTGATACATTTGATAGTGCTCCATAGGCCTCTGAGGCTATTTATTTTTTTACTTTCTGTTTCTCAGGCTGTAAAATATTAATCAGGTTGCCCTCAATTTTGCTTATTCTTTCTTTTGCAAACTCATATCTCCTATTGGGCTTCTATAATAAATTACTTATTTTAGCTATTATTTTTTATAATGAATAAAATTATTTATTTATTTTTCAACTCTATAAATTCTCTTTGCTTCTTTTTTATAATTATGGTAGATGGTGTAAAGTCTTGTCTAGTAAATCCAACATGTGTGCCATCTCAGGGACAATTTCTGTCAATTGCCTTTTCATTCGTGTGTGGGTCATACTTTTTTGTTTGTTTTCAAGTGTCATATATTTTGTTGATAACTAGATATTTTAAATTATATAATGTGGTGGATCTGATTATCAGATTCCTTTCCTCTCCGCAGGGTTTGTTGTTAGTTCTATTAGTTTTTATTATTACTGCCCCTGCTTATTTCTTTAGTGACTTTTCTGTACTAATTTTGGGATTTGTTTTCTTTGTTATGTACTGCCACTGTCATTTATCCTCAGTTTAGTGGTTAATTAGTGATTGAAGATGTTTTCCTTCAGTTTTTTGAACCATTTCTTTTCCAAGACTTTGACAACGGCTTTCTGTGTGTGCTGGCACATGATTTCAATGTTCAAGCAGGCATATATCTTCATTAAACCTCACTTTTCATTTACAGAGAGAACAGAGCATCAATTTCAGCCAGATGAGAGAAGTTAGGACATTCTGAGGTCTTTCCTGGGCATGAGCACAATACTGAGCATGTGTGTGAACTTCTCTTGATAAAGTCCCAGGAATATATTGGAACTTTTCAAAGCCTTCCATATATATATATATATACATGTGTGTGTATATATGTAAATATATATAAACATATGTATACATATAAATATGTTATATATATATGGCAGACATATATATATATATGTAATTTTACCTTCATATATATATATATATATATATATATATATATATATATATATATATATTTCATCAGTGTGTTGTCAGTCCCAACTGCTATCTCAGTAATAGGTAAATATATATATATAAGTAATCGATGCTCTCTTTTTTTAAGCAAATGCTCTATGGAATCGGCTTTTCTCATAGAATGAATTCTGAGAGTAATTCCTGAGAGGACAGTAGTACACTGTTTTAGAGAGGTCCTTGATGTTTCAAAACTAATAATTATCTGTGGTTTATGCTCCTAAAGCACTCCCAACCTGTTCTGCCTTTTACAATAATCTGTTAACTGCTAATTTTCTTAGGTAACAGTAATTCAGAGGCTTTTTGTTTTAACTATTACCTCTTAGTCAGGGTGGGAGGGAGAGTTGGGGATAAATTAAAGTAAATAATACTCAAAATAGTATTGTCCTTACCAAGGTTTAACTATGTGTCTGCAATAATATTGCTCTAATTGTTGTAAGTCTTTGCTTATTTTCCAGAGTACTGAAAAGAGTTGATTTTGGAAAAACTGACTTTGGTTTTATGTAGAAGTATATTTTTGGAAGTTCTTACTCTGCCACCTCAGAAGTGCTTCTGATTGGTATCTTTTAAATTACATATTCAAAATTTCATTATAGGTACATGGTTATTCCAGCTATTTATTTCATCTTGGGTCAATTCTCATATTTTGTGTCACCTGAGGTATTAGTCAATTTATTTTAAATTGTTGACTTTATGAGCATAAAATTGCTAATAAAACTCCATTGCTATCATATTAGTGGATGTAGAATATGTACTTATATCTTCTTTTTTATTTTTAACATTGCTGATTTATGTATTATTTCTTTCTATCTTTGTTAGTCTTAGTACAATTTGTCCAATTTTTAAATTTTTTTCAAAGAACCAACTTTTGGTTTTGCTGTTTTCGCAGTTATAAAATTTTATATTTAGTAATGTTAATTCTTATGGTTATTATTCCCTTTATTTGTATGATTTGGATTTATTTTGTTATTCTTTTTCTAGTTTCTTAATGCTGGAACTTACACTATTAATTTAAGATCTTTCCTCATTTCTAATGTAAGCATTTAGTGCTATAAATTTATTTTAGAAGACTGGCTTAGTTGCATCCCACAATTTTAATATTCTGTATTTTCATTGATTTCTACATAATTTTCATTTGCTTTGAGAGTCCCTCTTTGACTCATGAATTGAACAAACATAAATATAGGCTGGTTCTAAATACATTTGTTACTTTTGTAGATGGTGTAATAAATCCACTTCTGAAAGTCATTACCAAAGGCTCCTCCACCTGAAGTCTTGGGCACTCCAGTTCAAAATAGGAAGCTGAAATATGGACCATTTAATCAAGGTAAATTGGATGTGGTCAAGCAGGAGATAGGAGATTGAACTTCAACATTTTAGAAATAAATGAACTAAAATGGATAGGAATGGGTGACTTTAATTCTGATTACCATTATATCCACTGCTGTGGGCAAGAATCCTTTAGAAGAAATGGAGTAGCCCTCACAGTCAATAAAAGGGTCTGAAATGTAGTACTTGGGAGAACCTCAAAATGACAAAATGATCTTGTTACAATTCCAAGGCAAACCATTCAGTATCACAGTAATCCAAGTCTATGTCCCAACCACTGATGCTGAAGAAGCTGAATTTGATTGGTGCAATGAAGCCTTACAACACTTTCTAAAACTAAAACTGAAAAAAAGAGGTCCTTTTCATCACACAGGATTGGAATACAAAAGTAGGAAGTCAAGAGGTACCTGAAATAACAGGCAAGTTTGGCCTTGGAGTACAAAATGAAGCAGGGCAAAGTCTAACAGACTTTCAAAAAGAGAATATGCTGTTCATAGCAGACATACTTTTCCAACAACCCAAGAGATGATTCTACACATGGGCATCACCAAATGGACAATATCAGAATCAGATTGATTATATTTGCAACTGAAGATGGAGAAGCATTATAGAGTCCTCAAAAACAAGGTCTGGAGCTAACTGTGGCTCATATCATGAGCTCCTTATTGCAAATTTCAGCCTTAAATTGAAGAAATTAGGGAAAACCAGTAGGCCTTTCAGGTATGATCTAAATCAAATCATTTATGATTATACCATGGACGTGACAAATACATTTGATAGAGTGCCTGAGGAACTATGTGTAGAGGTTCATAACACTGTACAGGAGGCAGTGACCAAAACCATCCCAAAGAAAAAGTAAAACAAGAAGGCAAATGGATTGTCTGAGGCAGTTTTACAAATATCTTGAGGAAAAAGAGATGCAAAAGGCAAGGGAGAAAAGGAAAGATATAGCCAACTGAATGGAGAGTTCCAGAGATAGCAAGGAGAGATAAGAAGCCTTTCCAAAATGGACAACCCAAAGAAATAGAGGAAGAAAACACAATGGGAAAGACCAGAGATTTCTTAAAGAAAATTGGAGATATCAAGGGAATATTTCATGCAAGGATGGTCACAATAAAGCACAAAAATAGTAAGGAACTAACAGAAGCAGAAGAGATTAAGAATAGATAACAGGAGTACACAGAAGAAGACTTTAAAAAAAATCTTAATGACCCAGATAATCACAAGGGTGTGGTCACTAACCTAGAACAAGACATCCTAGAGAGTCAAGTTAAGCATTACTATAAAAAAGCTAGTGGAAGTGATGAAATTCCAGCTGAGCCATTTAAGACCCTAAATGATGGTACTATTAAAGTGCTCCACTCAATATGCCAGCAAATTTGGTAAACTCAGCAGTGGTCATTGGACCTGAAAAAGATCAGTTTTCATTTAAATCCCAAAGAAGGGCAATGCCAAAGAATGTTTAAACAACCGTGCATATGCACTCATTTCACATGCTAGCAAGATTATGTTCAAAACCCTACATGGTAGACTTCAGCAGTACATGAACTGATAACTTTGACATGTACAACTTGGGTATCAAAGAGGCAGAGGAGTCAGGGTTCAAATTGGCAACATTTGTTGGATCATGAAGAAAGTAATGGACATCCAGAAAAATATCTATACCTGCTTCATTGACTATCCTAAAGCCTTTGACAGCAAACTGTGAAAATTCTTAAAGAAGTGGGACTACTAGTACACTCTACCTGTGTCTTGAGAAACTTGTATGCAGGTCAAGAGCAACAGGTAGAACCATACATGGAACAACAGACTGGTTCAAAATTGGGATAAGAGTAAGTTGAGGCTATATAAAGTCACCGTGCTTATTTAATTTACATGCAGTATACATCATGTGAAATGCCAGGCTGGATGAAGCACAAGCTGAAATCAAGATCACCAGGAAAAACACCAGCAAACTCAAATATGCAGATGGTATAACTCAAATGGCAGTAAGTGAAGAGGAACTAAAGAGCCTCTTGAGGAAAGTGAAAGAGGAGAGTGAAATAGCTGGCCTGAAACTCAACATGAATAAAACTTAGATTGTAACACCACTTCCAATCAATTCATGGCAAATAGAAGGAGAAAAAGTAGAAGCAGTCACAGATTTTATTTTCTTGGGCTCCAAAATCACTGCAGATGGTGACTACAGTCAGAAAAATAAGACACTTACTCTTTGGAAGGAAAGCTATAACTAGCCTTGATGGCATATTAAAAAGCAGAGACATCGACATAATGCCAAGATGGCAGTGTAGAAGGATATGCCTTCATCTCCTCCTGCAAGAGCATCAAAATCACAAAGAACTATTGAACAACCATTGACACAACAATGCTGCAGGCCACCAAGAAAAGATATCCAACATCCAAAGACAAAGAATAAGCTGCATTGAGAAAGTAGGAGGGGTGCAATCACTATAAAATCAAATCCCATACTCACTGGTGGGAGACCCACAAACTGGAGAACAATAATTCCAAAGTTTTCCCATTGTTGTCATGGTTCTGAGCCACATGTCAGGCTTCACAACCTTGGGATATAACAAAAAGAATGGGAATGCTCAGGGAATCTGACATTGAAGGCCAGCAGGATTTGATTATGGGACTTCCACAGGACTGGGGGAAACAGAGACTCCAGTCTTGGAAAGCACAAATGAAATCTGGCTTGCATCAAGACCCAAGAGCAATGACCCCATAGGAGACTAAACCACAACTACCTGCTAGTGTTGGAGGGTCTCATGTGGATGCATGGGTCAGAAGGAGCTCACCACAGGATTGGTGGCACCAGCAGCAGCAGTCCAGGAAGATCCTCCTTGGCATAAGCCCCTCTTGGAGATTGCCATTAACCCTGCCATAGAACCCATAGACCCCAGGGCTGGGTTGCCTGAGGCCAAACAACTAACAGGGAGGGAGAACTCATCAGCAGATAATTGGATTAAAGCTTTACTGAGCAGGGCCTGCCCACTAGAGAAACACCCATATTTCCCCACCTATGTTCCTCCTATCAGGAAGCTGACAGAAGCCTCTTATCCTCATCCACCAGAGGGCAGACAGAAGCAGCAAGAACTGCATCCCACAGCGGGAACAAAAACCACACTAGAGAAAGTCAATCAGTATGAAAAAACAAAGAGTTATATCCCAGGGGAAGGGACAAGATTAAACTACAGGAAAAATAAATAAATAAATGAATGAATGAAGTGGATAGAGGCAATATTCCAGAAATAGAATTCAGAATAATGATAATGAAGATGATCCAGGATCTCAGAAACAGAATGGAGAAGATGCAAGAAATGTCTACCAAAAACCTAGAAAAACTAAAGAACAAACAGAGATGAATAATACACCAGCAGGAATCAATAGCAGAATAAGTAAGGCAGAAGAACAGATAAGTAACTTGGAAGAAAGAATGATGGAAATCAGTGCCACAGAGCAGCATATAAAAAAAGTATGAAAAAAAAATGGAGACATCTTAAGAGATTGCAGGGACAACATTAAATGCAATAACATTTGCATTATAGGAGTCCCCAGAGAAGAAGAGAGAAAGGACCCAAGAAAATATTTCAAGAGATAATAACTGAAAACTTCCCTAATATGGGAAATCAAATAATCAACAAAATACAGAAAGCATAGAGAGCCCAAGGCAGGATAAACTAAGGAGGAATACACTGAGACACATAGTAATCAAACTGGAAAAAATTAAAGACACAGATAAAATATCAAAGGCAACAAGGGAAAAATGACAAATAACATACAAGGAATCTATCAGGTTATCAACTGATTTCTCAACAGAAACTATACAATCAGGGAAACGCATATTTGAAGTGATAAAAAGGGAAGAACCTACAATCAAAAATACTCTACATAGCAAGACTCTCCTTCAGATTTGATGGAGAAATGAAAAGGTTTCCCAACAAGCAAAAGTTAAGTGAACTCAGCATCACCAAACCAGCTTTAGAACAAATGCTGAAGGAACTTCTCTAGGTAGGAAACAAGAGAAGTAAAAGACCTACACAAAATAAATCTAAAACAATTAATAAACTGGTAATAGGATCATGTGCATGCATGCTGTTGCTTCAGTCACGTCTGACTCTTTGCAACCCCATGGACTGTAGCCTGTCAGGCTCCTCTGTCAGGACAAGAATGCTGGAGTGGGTTTCCATGTCCTTCTCCGGGTGATAATCAGTTCAATTGAGTTCAGTCGCTCAGTCATGTCCAACTCTTTGCAACCCCATGAATCGCAGCACTCCAGGCCTCCCTGTACCTCACCAACTCCCGGAGTTCACTCAGACTCACGTCCATTGAGTCAGTGATGCCATCCAGCCATCTCATCCTCTGTCGTCCCCTTCTCCTCCTGCCCCCAGTCTCTCGCAGCATCAGAGCCTTTTCCAATGAGTCAATTCTTAACATGAGGTGGACAAAGTACTGGAGTTTCAGCTTTAGCATCATTCCTTCCAAAGAAATCCCAGGGCTCATCTCCTTCGGAATGGACTGGTTGGATCTCCTTGCAGTGCAAGGGACTCTCAAGAGTCTTCTCCAACACCACAGTTCAAAAGCATCAATTCTTCAGCACTTAGCCTTCTTCACAGTCCAACTCTCACATCCATACATGACCACAGGAAAAACCATAGCCTTGACTAGATGGACCTTTGTTGGCAAAGTAATGTCTCTGCTTTTGAATATGCTATCTAGGTTGATCACAACTTTCCTTCCAAGGAGGAAGCGTCTTTTAATTTCATGGCTTCAGTCACCATCTGCAGTGATTTTGAAGCCCAAAACAATAAAGTCTGACACTGTTTCCACTGTTTCCCCATCTATTTGCCATGAAGTGATGGGACCGGATGCCATGATCTTCGTTTTCTGAATATTGAGCTTTAAGCCAACTTTTTCACTCTCCACTTTCACTTTCATCAAGAGGCTTTTTAGTTCCTCTTCACTTTCTGCCATAAGGGTGGTGTCATCTGCATATCTGAGGTTATACATATTGATAATTACCTTAAATGTAAGTGGATTAAATGCACAAACCAAAAGACATAGGCTGGCTGGGCAGATGAAAACATGTGCATATATGCACTTCCACTTACTGTGTCACTCTGCTTAACCCTTCAAACTGTATGCAATTATTTTATAGTGTTAGGTTAATCATGTTCTCATCATATCTTTTATTGTCTGGCTATTGATGTCAAAAACTGATTAACATATCTTACTATTGTGATTATGTAACTATTATTCACTTAATACCATTGTATCATGATTGGTCAACAGAAAAATAATAGCTTTATAAACGACTAAAACTACCATTTAATAGAAAAACCTGTAATCACTTTAAAATCTAGATGTGTATCAGAATTATTTTGGAATTTTTTGCCCAGGTATTTCTTTTTTTTTTTTCCTTCAAACCACCAGATATATTTCTAATGAGCAGTCATGTTTAAAAACAACTGGGCTATATGATGACCTTTTACTTTTATCTAGTTTTCTTCACATTTTCTATTTCATATTCAGTGCTCTGATTTCATTAGTTTATATTTTCCAATTTATCTTTCTTTTTTGAGGGAATATTCTTTCTCAAGTCTTTATCAAGAACAATAGAAAAGTTTATACACATACACACACACACATAAGGAACCATAGATCAAATTGCCAACATCCGCTGGATCATCAAAAAAAGCAAGAGTTTCAGAAGAACATCTACTTCTGCTTTATTGACTATGCCAAAATCTTTGACTGTGTGGATCACAACAAACTTATTTCTTAGAAAATTCTTAAAGAAATGGGAATACCAGAACACCTGACCTGCCTCCTGAAAAATCTGTATGCAGGTCAAGAAGCAACAGTTAGAACTGGACATGGAACAACAGACAAGTTCCAAATAGGGAAAGGAGAACGTCAAGGTTGTATATTGTCACCCTGCTTATTTAACTTATATGCAGAGTACATCATGAGAAATGCCGGGCTGGATGAAGCACAAGCTGGAATCAAGATTGTCAGGAGAAATATCAATAACCTCAGATATGAAGATGATACCACCCTTATGGCAGAAAGCAAAGACATAAAGAGCCTCTTGATGAAAGTGAAGGAGGAGAGTAAAAAGTTGGCTTAAAGCTCAACATCCAGAATACTAAGATCATGGCATCCAGTCACATCACTTCAGGACAAATAGATGGGAAAACAATGGAAACAGTGTCAGACTTTATTTTGGGGGCTCCAAAATCACTGCAGATGGTGACTGCAGCCGTGAAATTAAAAGATCCTTGCTCCTTGGAAGAAAAGCTATGACCAAATTAGACAGTGTATTAAAAAGCAGACACATTGCTTTGTCAGTGAAGGTCCGTCTAGTCAAAGCTATGATTTTTCCAGTAGTCATGTATGGATGTGAGAGTTGGACTATAAAGAAAGCTGAGAACCAAAGAATTGATGCTTTTGAACTTTGGTGTGCTGCTGGAGAGCCTCTTGAGAGTCCCTTGGACTGCAAGGAGATCCAACCAGTCCCTCCTAAAGGAAATCAGTCCTGAATATTCATTGGAAGGACTGATGCTGAAGCTGAAACTCTAATGCTTTGGCCACCTGATGGGAAGAACTGACACAATAGAAAAGACTCTGATGCTGGGAAAGTTTGAAGGTTGGAGGAGAAGGGGATGACAGAGGATGAGATGGTTAGATGGCATCACTGACTCAATGGACCTGAGTTTGCATAAGCTCTGGGAGTTGGAGATGGACAGGGAAGTCTGGCTTGCTTCAATCCATGGGGTCACAAAAAGTCAGATGCGACTGAGTGACTGAACTTAACTGAACTGAATGTACATCAAGGAAAAAGTAAATTCTCAATTAAACAATCTAAACTTACACAAAGAGCAACTAGAGAAAGAAAAATAATACAGGAAGTTAGTAGAAAGGGAAATAATTTAAAAAGTCAGGGAAGAAATAAATGAAATAGGGATAAAAAGACATCAATAAAACAAGAAACTGCTTCACTGCAAAGACAAAGCCATGATAAAACTTTAGCCAGACCCATAAAAAAGAGGACCCAAATCAATAAATTTAGAGATGAAAATGGAGAAGTTACAATGGACACCAAAGAAATTCAAATGAGCATAGGAGAATTTACAAGTAATTATATGCTAATAATTTGGGCAACCTAGAAAGATACGGCCTTCCAATACTGAAGCAGGAAGAATTAGGAAATGTGAATATACCAATCACAAGTGCTGAAAATGTGATTTTAAAACTTCCAACAATGTCCAGGACCAGATGGCTTCACAGGCAAAGTCTGTTAATCATATATAGAAAAGTTAACACCAACCCCTCTCCAACTCTTCCAAATTTGCCTAATTAGGAACACTCCCCACCTCATTCTTTGAGACCATCATCATCCTGACACCCACATCAGACAAAGATATTCCAAAAAAAAAAGAAGAAGAAATCTACAAGCCAATATCACTGATGAGCATAAACTTAAAAATCTTCAACAAAATACTAGCAAATAGAATCCAACAACACATTAAAATAATAATATACCATGACAAAGTGGAATTTATCTCAAGGAAGCAAGGATTATTCAATATGTCAATCAATGTGATACACCACATTAACAAATTGAAGAACAAAAACCATATGATCATCTCAATAGATGCAGAAAAAGCTTTTGACAGACTTCAACACTAATTTACAATAGAAAGTCTCCAGAAAATGGGCATAGCATGAACCTAACTTAATATAATAGAGGCTATATATGATAAATCAAGAGTAAATATCATTCTCAATGGTGAAAATTTGAAAGCTTTTCCTCTAAGATCAGGAACAAGATAAGGGTGTCCAATCTCACCACTTTTATTCAACATAATCTTGGAAGTTCTTGCCATGGCAATCAGAAAAGGAAAAGAGATGAAATAATCAAATTTGAAAGAGAGTAATACTGTCATTATTTTCAGATGACATGATAATATATATAGAAAGCCCTAAATGAATAAATATTATATGTGAAAAAATGAGGTTAGACTTTGTTCACAGGGTTACACAATAGAACAGGTAGAAAGAAGAACAGAACTCACAAGCCTGGAACAGCTTATTCATTTATCTGGCCAAACAACATTCCTTTTCCCACCTACTTACAATTTTCCAAGTTTACTTTCAGAGAACCCAAAAACTTTCAGGAAAAAGTCTATCAAGAATAGAAAGAAAAAACCCTAAAGAAGTTACTGGAAAACTACTAAAGCTGCTCAATTAATATGGCAAAATTACAGGATAAAAAATTAATAGACAGAAATCTCTTGCATGCCTATACAGTAACAATGAAATATCAGAAAGAGAAATGAAGGAAATAATTCAATTTACCATCACATCAAAAAGAATAAAATGCCTAGAAATAAACCTACTGAAGGAGGCAAATGATCTATACTTAGAAAGTTGTAAGATACTGATTTTTCAGAAGATGGCAGAGGAATAGGATGGGGAGACCACTTTCTCCCTCACAAAAGAACATTTGAACACTGAGTAAATTCCACAAAACAACTTCTGAATGCCAGCAGAGGTCATCAGGCACCCAGAAAAGCAGCCCATTGTCTTTGAAAGGAGGTAGGAAAAAATATAAAAGATAAAAAGAGAGACAAAAGAGGTAGGGACAGAGCTCCGTCTGGGGAAGGGAGTCTTAAAAAACAGAGAAGTTTCCAAATACCGGGAAGCACTCTCACTGCCGAGTCTGTGGCGAGCCTTGGAACCACAGAGGGCAACATAACAGGGAGGAAAAATAAATAAATAATTAAAACCCACAGATTACATGCTCAATGGTAACTCCCCCAGTGGAGAAGCAGTGCAGGTGCCTGCATCCACCACTAGCAAGTGGGACCTGGGCAGGGAGGCACGGGCTGCATTGCTTAGAGTAAGGACCGGCCTGAATGACCCGAGGGCAATCTGAGGGAGCTAACTTGGGATAGCAAGCCAGACTGTGGGATAGGTGCCAGGAGAAAAGCCCTAACCTAAGACACCATCAGGCCTGCTCACAAAACAAAGGACTGAGCAGAGCTAGCCAGCTGCAGACCGGCCCTTCCCCCCCTACCAACACCCCCGCCCCCCGCCACCTCGCAACAGGCAGGTGAAGGCAGCCAGAGCCAGAAGGGGGCAATTGCGGCCCCAGAGAAGCATCATCTACCAAACTGCAAGCAGGCTTTGTTGCTAACCAAGACTTCTTGGAATTCTGGACGGTCAACATCCGCCTGAGAAAGTGTGCCAGTTGTACACCCAGAAAACCGAGCTGCAAGGATGGGGGAGGTGATAAATCGCAGCGACCAGGCTCACCAGACACCTGGTCACCTGGGATGCTGGGACCTGGGAAACACACAAAACGCAGGTCCAACCAAGTCTGCGCCTCTGATGAGTACTCGAGTACCTGAACCTGAGCAGCTTAGACCTGTGAAGAGCATACAACCCAGGGACAGCCTCAGACAGTTCCCAGCAGAGCAAATAGAGCCTAAGCAGTGTAGACAGGGAAAGCACACACGCCATGAGCGGGGGCAAACCCAGGGTGGCCGAGACACTGCGAGCGTGAGCCAGTGTTACTCCTTTGCAGCGTCCCTCCCTCCCCAAAGCAGACTGAACAAGTGAGCCTAAAAAAGTGTCCACCACCGCCCCCTAGTGTCAGGACGGAAATTAGACACTGAAGAGACCAGCAAACAGAAGAAGCTAAACCAGAGGGAACCTCCTCGGAAGTGACAGGAACAATAGATTAAAACCTTGTAGTTAGTATGGACTACACAGGAAGGGGCCTATAGATCTTGAGAAATATAAGTCGGATCAAGGAATTATCTGAAAATGAACTGACCTCACACTGCCCACAACACCAGAGAAAGTCCTAGATATATTTTTACTATTTTTACTATCATTCTTTAATTTTTTGAAATTTTTTTCTATTTTTAAGTCCTCTATTACTCCTTTAATTTTCATTTTTATAGCCTACTACTATTTTGCAAAAAAAAAAAAAAGAGAGACCCTATTTTTTATAGCAAACTTTATATATATATATATATATATATATATATATTATAATTTTGGTGACTTTTTTTCTTTAATAGAGTATTTTTGAAAATCCAACCTCTATTCTAGATTTTTAATCTTTGCTTTGGGGTATTTGTTATCAATTTTGTACCTTTAAGAATCCAATCTTCAGTACCTATTTTTACTTGGGAGTGAGATCACTGGCTTGACTGTTCTCTCCCTCTTTGGACTCTCCTTTTTCTCCACCGGGTCGCCTCTATCTCCTTCCTCTCCCTTCTCTTCTCTACTCAACTCTGTGAATCTCTTTGTTTTCTGGACGGTGGAGAACACTTAGGAAACTGATTACTGGCTGGATCTGTCTCTCTCCTTTTGATTCCCCCCTTTATCCTCCTGGCCACCTCTATCTCCTTCCTCCCTCTTCTCTTCTCTGTGTAACTCCATGAACATCTCTAAGTGGTCCAGACTGTAGAGGGAACATAAGAAAGTGATTAGTGGCTAGCTTACTCTCTCCACTTTTGATTCCACCTCATTTCATCCTAGTCACCTCTATCACCCTCCTCCCTCTTCTCTTCTCCATGTAACTTTGTGAACCTCTCTGGGTGTCCCTCACTGTGGAGAAACTTTTCACCTTTAACCTAGATGTTTTATCAGTGGTACTGTATAGATGGAGAAGTCTTGAGGCTACTGTAAAAAACAAGACTGAAACCATAAGCACGAGGCTTAAATCCAAGTCCTGAGAACACCAGAGAACTCCTGACTCCAGGGAACATTAATCGATAGGAGCTCATCAAACGCCTCCATACTTACACTGAAACCAAGCACCACCCAAGGGCCAACAAGTTCCAAAGCAATTCAGACCATGCAAATTATCCAGCAACACAGGAACACAGCCCTGAGCTTCAATATACAGGCTGCCAAAGTCATTCAAAACCCACTAACATCTCATAACTCATTACTGTACAATTCATTGCAGTCCAGAGAAAAGAAATCCAGCTCCACCCACCAGAACACCAACACAAGCTTCCATAACCAGGAAACCTTGAGAAGCCACCTGTACAACCCCACACAGTGAGGAAACTCCACAAACTGCCAGAATACAGAAATGCTTCCCCAAATACAGCAACATAAACAAGATGAAGAGACAGAGAAATACCCATCAGGTAAAGGAACAGGATAAATGCCCACCAAACCAAACAAAAGAGGAAGAGATAGGGAATCTACCTGATAAAGAATTCTGAATAATGATAGTGACAACGATCCAAAATCTTGAAAACAAAATGGAATCACAGATAAATAGCCAGGAGACAAGGACTGAGAAGATGCAAGAAAGGTTTAACAAGGACCTAGAAGAAATAAAAAGGAGTCAATATATAATGAATAATGCAATAAATGAGATGAAAAACACTCTGGAGGGAACAAATAGTAGAATAATGGAGGCAGAAGATAGGATTAGTGAGGGAGAAGATAGAATGGTAGAAATAAATGAATCAGAGAGGAAAAAAGAAAAACGAATTAAAAGAAATGAGGACAATATCAGAGACCTCTGGGACAATGTTAAATGCCCCAACATTCGAATCATAGGAGTCCCAGAAGAAGAAAAAAAGAAAGAGCATGAGAAAATACTTGAGGAGATAATAGTTGGAAACTTCCGTAAAATGGGGGAGGAAATAATCACCCAAGTCTAAGAAACCCAGAGAGTCCAAAACAGGATAAGCCCAAGGCAAGACACCCCAAGACACATATTAATCAAATTAACAAAGATCAAACACAAAGAACAAATATTAAAAGCAGCAATGGAAAAACAACAAATAACACACAAAGGGATTCCCATAGTATAACAGCTGATCTTTCAATAGAAACTCTTCAGGCCAGGAGGGAAAGGAAGGACATACTTAAAGTGATGAAAGGAAATAATCTAGAGCCCAGATTATTGTTGGAGAAGGCAATGGCACCCCACTCCAGTATTCTTGCCTGGAAAACTGCATGGATGGAGAAACCTGGTAGGCTGCAGTCCATGGAGTCGCTAAGAGTCTGACACGACTGAGCGACTTCACTTTCACTTTTCACTTTCATGCATTGGAGAAGGAAATGGCAACCCACTCCAGTGTTCTTGCCTGGAGAATTCCAGAGATGAGGGAGCCTGATGGGCTGCTGTCTGTAGGGTCACACAGAGTCAAATATGACTGAAGTGACTTAGCAGCAGAAGCAGCAGCAGCAGATTACTGTACCCAGCAAGGATCTCATTCAAATATGAAGGAGAAATCAAAAGCTTTACAGACAAGCAAAAGCTGAGAGAATTCAGCACCACCAAGCCAGTTCTCCAACAAATGCTAAAGGATATTCTCTAGACAGGAAAGACAAAAACGGTGTATAAACTCAAATCCAAAACAATAAAGTAAAGCACAGGATCATACTTATCAATAATTACCTTAAACATAAATGAATTGAATGTCCCAACCAAAAGACAAAGACTGGCTGAATGGATATAAAAACAAGACCCCTTTATATGTTGTCTGCAAGAGACCCACCTCAAAACAAGGGACACACAGACTGAAAATGAAGGGCTGGAAAAAGGTATTCCACACAAATAGAGACCAAAAGAAAGGAGGAGTAGCAATACTCATATCAGATAAAACAGACTTTAAAACAAAGGCTGTGAAAAGAGACAAAAAAGGACACTACATAATGATTAAAGGATCAATTCAAGAAGAAGAGATAACAATTATAAATATATATACACCCAACATAGAAGCACCACAATATGTAAGACAAATGCTAACATGTCTGAAAGGGGAAATTAAGAATAACACAATAATAGTGGGAGACTTTAATACCCCACTCACACCTATGGGTAGATCAACTAAACAGAAAATTAACAAGGAAACACAAACTGGAATGGAATTGAAACATGTATAATTTCATATAAGAAATGATTCACCTGTCCAGGTTTGATGGAGAATACAGGAAGCTTGGGGCTGGTGCACTGGGATAACCCAGAGGGATGGTATGGTGAGGGAGTTGGGACTGGGGTTCAAGAGTGTGAACACGTGTACACACGTGGCAGATTCATGTTGATGTATGGCAAAACCAATACAATATTGTAAAGTAATTAGCCTCTAATTAAAATAAATAAATTTAAATTAAAAAATTAAATGATACAATAGACCACTTAGACCTAATTGGAATCCATAGGACATTTTACCTCAAAATAATGAATTTCACCTTTTTCTCAAGCGCACATGGAACTTTCTCCAGGATAGAGCATATCCTGGGCCATAAATCTAGCCTTGGTAAATTCAAAAAAAAAAAAAAAAACTGAAATCATTCCAAGCATCATTTCTGACCAGAATGCAGTAAGATTAGATCTCAATTACAGGAGAAAAACTATTAAAAATTCCGACATATGGGAGGCTGAACAAAATGTTGCTGAATAACCAACAAATCACAGAAGAAATAAAAAAGAAATTAAAATATGCGTAGTAAGGAATGAAAATGAAAATACAACAATCCAAAACCTATGGGACACTGTAGAAGCAGTGCTAAGGAGAAGGTTCATAGTAATACAGGCATATCTCAAAAAACAAGAAAAAAGTCAAGTAAATAACCTAACGCTACACCTAAAGCAACTAGAAAAGGAAGAAATGAAGAACCCCAGGGTTAGTAGAAGGAAAGAAATCTTACAAATTAGGGCAGAAAGAAATGCAAAACCAACAAAAGAGACTGTAGCAAAAATCAACAAAGCTAAAAGCTGGTTCATTGAGAGGATAAATAAAATTGGCAAAGCATTAGCCAGACTCATCAAGAAACAAAGGGAGAAAAATCAAATCAATAAAATTAGAAATGAAACTGGAGAGATCACTACAGACAACACAGAAATACAAAACATCATAAAAGACTACTATCAGCAATTATATGCCAATAAAATGGACAATGTGGAAGAAATGGACAAATTCTTAGAGAAGTACAACTTGCCAAACTGAACCAGGAAGAAATAGAAAATCTTAACAGACCCATCACAAGCACGGAAATTGAAACTATAATCAGAAATCTTCCAGCAAACAAAAGCCCAGGTCCAGACGGCTTCACAGCTGAATTCTACCAAAAATTGAGAGAAGAGCTAACACCTATCCTACTCAAACTCTTCCAGAAAATTGCAGAGGAAGGTAAACTTCCAAACTCATTCTATGAGGCCACCATCACCCTATTATCAAAACCGGACAAAGATGCCACACACAAAAAGAAAACCACAGGCCAATATCACTGATGAACATAGATGAAAAAATCCTTAACAAAATTCTAGCAATCAAAATCCAACAACACATTAAAAAGATCATACACCATGATCAAGTGGGCTTTATTCCAGGGATGCAAGGATTCTTCACTATCTGCAAATCAATCAATGTAATACACCACATTAACAAATTGAAAAATAAAAACCACATGATTATCTCAATAGATGCAGAGAAAGCCTTTGACAAAATTCAACATCCATTTATGATAAAAAAAGAAAAAAGAAAAAACTCTCCAGAAAGCAGGAGTAGAAGGAACATCCCTTAACATAATAAAAGCTGTATATGACAAACCCACAGCAAACATTATCCTCAATGGTGAAAAATTGAAAGCATTTCCCCTAAAGTCAGGAACAAGACAAGGGTGCCCTCTCACCACTACTATTCAACATAGTTTTGGCCAGAGCAATCAGAGCAGAAAAAGAAAGAAAAGGAATCCAAATTGGAAAAGAAGAAGTAAAACTCTCACTGTTTGCAGATGACATGATCAACTACATAGAAAACCTTAAAGACTGCACCAGAAAATTACTAGAGCTAATCAATGAATATAGTAAAGTGGCAGGATATAAAATCAACACACAGAAATCACTTGCATTCCTTTACACTAATAATGAGAAAACAGAAAGAGAAATTAAGGAAACAATTCCATTCCCCATGGCAATGAAAAGAATAAAATGCTTAGGAATATATCTACATAAAGAAACAAAAGACCTGTATACAGAAAACCATAAAACACTGGTGAATTAAATCAAAGAGGACCCTAATAGATGGAGAAATATACCCTGTTCATGGATTGGAAAAATCAATATAGTGAAAATGGGTATACTATCCAAAGCAATCTATAGATTCAATGCAATCCCTATCAAGCTATTTTTTCCAGTGCTAGAACAAATAATTTCACATTTTGTACAGAAATACAATAAACCTCAAATAGCCAAAGAAATCTTGAGAAAGCAGAATGGAACTGGAGGAATCAACCTGCCTGACTTCAGGCTATACTACAAAGCCACAGTTATCAAGACTGTATGGTACTGGCACAAAGACAGAAATATAGATCAATGGAACAAAATAGAAAGCCCAGAGATAAATCCCTGCACCTATGGGCATCTTATCTTTAACAAAGGAAGCAAAAATATACAATGGAGAAAATACAATCTGTTTAAGAAGTGGTGCTGGGAAAACTGGTCAACCAAATGTAAAAGAATGAAACTAGAACACTTTCTAACACCATACACAAAAATAAACTCAAAATGGATTAAAAATCTAAATGTAAGACCAGAAATTATAAAACTCCTAGAGGAGAACATAGGCAAAACTCTCTCTGACATAAATCACAGCAAGATCCTCTATGACCTACCTCCCAGAATATTGGAAATAAAAGCAAAGACAAACAAATGCAACCTAATTAAAATTAAAAGCTTCTGCACAACAAAGGAAGCTATAAGCAAGGTGAAAAGATAGGCTTCAGAACGGGAGAAAATAATAGAAAATGAAGCAACTGACAAAGAATTAATCTCATAAATATACAAGCAACTCCTGCAGCTCAATTCCAGAAAAATAAACTACCCAATCAAAAAATGGGCCAAAGAACTAAACAGACATTTCTCCAAAGAAGACATACAGATGGCTAACAAACACATGAAAAGATGCTCAACATCACTCATTATCAGAGAAATGCAAATCAAAACCACAATGAGATACCATCTCATGCCAGTCAGAATGGCTGCTATCCAAAAGTCTACAAGCAATAAATTCTTGAGGTGGTGTGGAGAAAAGGGATCCTTCTTACACTGTTGGTGGGAATGCAAACTAGGACAGCCACAATGGAGAACAGTGTGGAGATTCCTTAAAAAATTGGAAATAGAACTGCCATATGACCCAGCAATCCCACTGCTGGGCACACACACTTAGGGAACCAGAAATGAAAGAGACACGTGTACCCCAGTGTTCATCGCAGCACTGTTTATAATAGCCAGAACATGGAAGAAACCTAGATGTCCATCAGCAGATTAATGGATAAGAAAGCGGTGGTACATATACACAATGGAGTTTTACTCGTCCATTAAAAAGAATACATTTGAATCAGTTCTAATGAGGTGGATGAAACTGGAGCCTACTATACAGAGTGAACTAAGCCAGAAAGAAAAACACCAATACAGTATACTAACGCATATATATGGAATATAGAAAGATGGTAACAATAACCCTGTATGAAAGTGAAGTGAAAGTGAAACTGAAGTCGCTCAGTCGTGTCCAACTCTTTGCGACCCCATCGACTGTAGCCTACCAGGCTCCTCCCTCCATGGGATTCTCCAGGCAAGAGTAATGGAGTGGGTTGCCATTTTCCTTCTCCAGGGGATTTTCCTGACCCAGGGATCGAACCCAGGTCTCCTGCATTCCAGGGGGATTCTTTAACCTCTAAGCCACCAGGGAAACCCAACCTGTATAACCTGTATGTGAGAGAGCAAAAGAGACACAGATGTATAGAACAGTCTTTTGGACTCTCTGGGAGAGGGCGAGGGTGGGATGATTTGGGAGAGTGGCCTTGAAACATGTACAATATCATATATGTAATGAATCGCCAGTCCAGGTTTGATGCAGGATACAGGATGCTCAGGGCTGGTGCACTGGGATGACCCAGAGGGTTGGTATGGGGAGAGAGGTGGGAGGGGGTTCAGGATGGGGAACACATGTACACCCATGGTGGATTCATGTTGATGTATGGCAAAACCAATACAATATTGTACAGTAATTAGCCTCCAATTAAAATAAATAAATATATATTTTAAAAAGATATATTAAAAAATCACAAGCACTTCCTTCCTTTACATTAGTTGTTGAAGTAAATACAGTGATGAAGGGCTGAAACCATGGTGTTAAAATGAGTCAGATAAGAGAAGGCAAATGAATTGTTTTACCTGTATGTTAAAGAGATGGGTAGGGAGAGGTTATCAGGCTTAATCACCAAATGGGAACATGTTACAGTAAAGAGTTCACTTCTAGTACAATGCCATGCATTCTTGGTTGTGCCATTTTATAAAGTATGGCTTGGTCTCAAGATGATCTGGAATTGTCTTTAGTTCTTCTAGAAAAGTCTATCGCAGAGATGGTGGTTGAAGCTATAAGTACCTAGGAATATTGAAAGTGGAGAAGTGGGTCAAACTAATAACTGAAGAACAGCTGAAAACCTTTGCTTGATGTTCTAAATAAATGCTCATATTTGAATGATCATTTGAATTTCCGGAGCGAAAACTGTGCCTCAGGATACTATTTCCTTCCCCTAGCTATGCTGCTGCTGCTGCTGCTAAGTCACTTCAGTCGTGTCCGACTCTGTGCGACCCCATAGACAGCAGCCCACCAGGCTCTCCTGTCCCTGGGATTCTCCAGGCAAGAACACTGGAGTGGGTTGCCATTTCCCCTAGCTATACTTTTCTGTTAAAGCAGGGTTAAAACCACAAAACATGGTCCACTGGAGAAGGAAACAGCAAC
The DNA here is from genome assembly GCF_055505025.1 of Bos grunniens. NCBI lineage: Eukaryota > Metazoa > Chordata > Mammalia > Artiodactyla > Bovidae > Bos > Bos grunniens. The sequence continues at coordinate 70,805,491 of NC_141194.1, forward strand.
CCACTCCAGTATTTTTGCCTTGAGAATTGACAATATGAAAAGGCAAAAAGATATGACACCAGAAGATGAGCCTCCCAAGTCCATACTCCCCCAAGAATTGACAACCCTTTTGCCTTTCCTGCTTGCAGTATGGGAGACCTGGGTTTGATCCCTGGGTTGGGAAAATCCCCTGGAGAAGGGAAGGGCAACCCACTCCAGTATTCTTGCCTGGAGAATCCCATGGAGCCTGGCGGGTTACAGTCCATGGGGTCACAAAGAGTTGGACACAACTGAAGCGACTTCACTTTCTTTTTCACTTCACTATGTCCTATAATTTAAAAGAAGACTTCAGTACAACCAAGAAATTCTTACTTTATCCAACCGAATACACGTGGTTTTAACCCTGCTTTAACAGAAAAGTTACAATTTGTATGGAAACACAAAAGACCCTGAATATCCAAACCAATCTTGTGAAGGCAAAAGAGAATTGGAGGAATCAACCTTCCTGTCTTCAGACTATACTACAAAGCTACAGTAATCAAGACTGTATGGTATTGGCACAAAAAAAAGAAACATAGATCTATGAAACAGAATATAAAGCCCAGAGATGAATGCACACTCCAATGGTCACCGAATCTATGACAAAGGAGGCAAGCATATATAATGGAGAAAACAGGTTCTTCAGTTAGTTGCTGGAAAACTTGACAGCTACATGTAAAAGAATGAAATTAGAACACTCTCTAACACCATACACAAAATGAAACTTGAAATGTATTAATATCCTAAATGTAAGGTCAGACACTCTAAAACTTGTAGAAGAAAATGTAGAAGACACTTTGACCTAAATCGCAGCAAGATCTTTTTTGACTCACTTCCTAGAGTAATGAAAATAAAAACGATTTTTTTTTAAATGGGATCTACATAAACTCAGAAACCTTTGCACAACAAAGGAAACCAGAAACAAAAGAAAAAGACAACCCTCAGTATGGGAGAAAATATTTGGAAATAAACCAAATGTAAAGGAATTAATCTACAAAACATGCAAACCGGTCATGTAGCTCAACATCAAAAAAAAAAAAAAAAAAAAAATCAAACAACCCAATCAAAAAATGGGCAGAAGTTGTAAACAGACATTTCTCCAAAGAAGACATACAGATGGCCAATGGCCAACAAACATATGAAAAGATTCTCAACATTTCCAACTGTTAGAGAAATGCAAATAAAACTGCAAGAAATATGTCGTACAAGTCAGAACGGCCATCATTAAAATATCGACAAACAATAAATGCTGAAGAAAGTGAGGAGAAACAGGTAATTTCTTACATTGTTGGTGGGAATGTAAGTTGATAAGCCACTATGGAAAATAGTGTGGAAGTTTCTTAAAATCTAAAAATGCCTACCGTATGCTCCAGCAATCCAACTCCTGAGCATATATCAAGAGAAAAATTGTAATTTGAAAAGTTCTAATGAGGTGGATGAAACTCGAGCCTATTATAGTGAAGTAAGTCAGAAAGAAAAACACCAATACAGTATCAGATTAGATCAGATCAGTCGCTCAGTCGTGTCCGACTCTGCGACCCCATGAATCGCAGCACGCCAGGCCTCCCTGTCCATCACCAACTCCCGGAGTTCACTCAGACTCATGTCCATCGAGTCAGTGATGCCATCCAGCCATCTCATCCTCTGTCGTCCCCTTCTCCTCCTGCCCCTAAACCCTCCCACCATCAGAGTTTTTTCCAATGAGTTAACTCTTCGCATGAGGTGGTCAAAGTACTGGAGTTTCAGCTTTAGCATCATTCCTTCCAAAGAAATCCTGGGGCCGATCTCCTTTAGAATGGACTGGTTGGATCTCCTTGCAGTCCAAGGGACTCTCAAGAGTCTTCTCCAACACCACAGTTCAAAAGCATCAATTCTTCGGCACTCAGCCTTCTTCACAGTCCAACTCTCACATCCATACATGACCACAGGAAAAACAACAGCCTTGACTAGACGAACCTTTGTTGGCAAAGTAATGCCTCTGCTTTTGAATATGCTATCTAGGTTGGTCATAACTTTCCTTCCAAGGAGTAAGCATCTTTTAATTTCATGGCTGCAGTAACCATCTGTAGTGATTTTGGAGCCCAGAAAAATAAAGTCTGACACTGTTTCCACTGTTTCCCCATCTATTTCTCATGAAGTGGTGGGACCGGATTCCATGATCTTCGTTTTCTGAATGTTGAGCTTTAAGCCAATTTTTTCACTCTCCTCTTTCACTTTCATCAAGAGGCTTTTGAGTTCCTCTTCACTTTCTGCCATAAGGGTGGTGTCGTCTGCATATCTGAGGTTACTGATATTTCTCCCGGCAATCTTGATTCCAGCTTGTGTTTCTTCCAGCCCAGCGTTTCTCATGATGTACTCTGCATATAAGTTAAATAAGCAGGGTGACAATATACAGCCTTGACGAACTCCTTTTCCTATTTGGAACCAGTCTGTTGTTCCATGTCCAGTTCTAACTGTTGCTTCCTGACCAGCATGCAAATTTCTCAAGAGGCAGATCAGGTGGTCTGGTATTCCCATCTCTTTCAGAATTTTCCAGTTTATTGTGATCCACACAGTCAAAGGCTTTGGCATAGTCAATAAAGCAGAAATAGATGGTTTTCTGGAACTCTCTTGCTTTTTCCATGATCCAGTGGATGTTGGCAATTTGATCTCTGGTTCCTCTGCCTTTTCTAAAACCAGCTTCAACATCAGGAAGTTCATGGTTCACATATTGCTGAAGCCTGGCTTGGAGAATTTTAAGCATTACTTTACTAGTGTGTGAGATGACTGCAATTGTGCAGTAGTTTGAGAATTCTTTGGCATTGCCTTTCTTTGGGATTGGAATGAAAACTGACCTTTTCCAGTCCTGTGGCCACTGCTGAGTTTTCCAAATTTGCTGGCATATTGAGTGCAGCACTTTCACAGCATCATCTTTCAGGATTTGGAATAGCTCAACTGGAATTCCATCACCTCCACTAGCTTTGTTCGTAGTGATGCTTTCTAAGGCCCACTTGACTTCACATTCCAGGATGTCTGGCTCTAGGTTAGTGATCACACCATCGTGATTATCTGTGTTGTGAAGATCTTTTTTGTACAGTTCTTCTGTGTATTCTTGCCATCTCTTCTTAATATCTTCCACTTCTGTTAGGTCCATACCATTTTTGTCCTTTATCGAGCCCATCTTTGCATGAAATGTTCCTTTGGTATCTCTGATTTTCTTGAAGAGATTCCTAGTCTTTCCCATTCTGTTGTTTTCCTCTATTTCTTTGCATTGATTGCTGAAGAAGGCTTTCTTATCTCTTCTTGCTATTCTTTGGAACTCTGCATTCAGATGTTTATATCTTTCCTTTTCTCCTTTGCTTTTCACTTCTCTTCTTTTCACAGCTATTTGTAAGGCCTCCCCAGACAGCCATTTTCCTTTTTTGCATTTCTTTTCCATGGGGATGGTCTGGATAAAATGTCATGAAACTCAATCCAAAGTTCATCAGGCCCTCTATCTATCAGATCTAGGCCCTTAAATTTATTTCTCACTTCCACTGTATAATCATAAGGGATTTGATTTAGGTCATACCTGAATGGTCTAGTGCTTTTCCCTACTTTCTTCAATTTAAGTCTGAATTTGGCAATAAGGAGTTCATGGTCTGAGCCACAGTCAGCTCTGGTCTTGTTTTTGTTGACTATATAGAGCTTCTCCATCGTTGGCTGCAAAGAATATAATCAATCTGATTTTGGTGTTGACCATCTGGTGATGTCCATGTATAGAGTCTTCTCTTGTGTTGTTGGAAGAGGGTGTTCGTTATGACCATTGCATTTTCTTGGCAAAACTCTATTAGTTTTTGCCCTGCTTTGTTCCATATTCCAAGGACAAATTTGCCTGTTACTCCAGGTATTTCTTGACTTCCTACTTTTGCATTCCAGTCCCCTATAATGAAAAGGACATCTTTTTTGGGTGTTAGTTCTAAAAGGTCTTGTAGTTCTTCATAGAACCATTTAACTTCAGCTTCTTCAGCGTTATATAGTATTAACAGATATATCTGGAATTTAGAAAGATGGTAATGATAACCCTGTATGCGAGAGAGCAAAAGAGACACAGATGTATAGAATAGTATTTTGGACTCTGTGGAAGAGGGAGAGGGTGGGATGATTTAGGAGAATGGAATTAAAACATGTATAATATCATATAAGAAACGAATCGCCAGTCTAGGTTCAATGCAGGATACAGGATGCTTGGAGCTGGTGCACTGGGATGAACCAGAGGGATGGTACCAGGAGGGGGGTGGGAGAGGGGTTCAGGATGGGGAACACGTGTACATCTGTAGCAGATTCATGTTGATGTATGGCAAAACCAATTTAATATTTTAAAGTAATAATAATAATCATAAATAAATGATAAATGGTTAAAAAATAAATAAATAAAAGAAAAAAAAAAAAAGAAAAGATATATATACCCCAATGTTCACTGCAGCACCATTTACAGTAGCCAGGGCATGGAAGCAAGCTAAATGTCCATCAACAAAGAAATTCATAAAGAAAGGATGGTACATATATACAATGGAATATTACTCAGCTATAAAAAGGAACGAAATTGTGCCATTTGCAGAGACATGGATGGACCAAGGGACTGTCATACAGAGTGAAATAAGTCAGAATGAGAAAAATAAATATCAAATGATATCCCTTATGTTTGTAATATAGAAAGATGATACAGATGAACTTATTTGCAAAACAGAAATAGAGACACAGACACAGAGAACAGACATGGATACTGGGGATAAGAGGGGTGAAATGAGACTGACATATATACACTACTGTATATAATAGAGAACTAATGAAAACCTACTATATAGCACAGGGAACTCTATTCAGTGCTATGTGACACCTTAGTGGGAAGGAAATCCAAAAGAGAGGGGATATATGTGTACCTACAGCTGATTTACTTTGCTATACAGCAGAAACTAACAAAACATTGTAAAAGGATTATACTTCAATAAAAGTTAATTCAGAATAAAATAAAATACACAGGAAAACATTAAAATATACAGCAACTTCAAACTATAATGACCATCATAGGCTCAATGTTCTCTGAAAATTAAACAGGCAATTGATCACGTCCTATTTGGCAGCCAGTTATCAAGGACATTACTAGAAATTACTAAGAAATATAGTACTTGACTAGGTATTCAAGCATTCAAAATGAGTACAATTTTGAGAAATGGATGTGAATAGGAGAAGCATGTACAGTGTAGCTGGACTTTGATCAATTCAAGTGATGTTAACAGTTTAAGATTAAATTGAAATGAGGAATCTAAATGCAATGCCATTTAAAATAATGCATTATTATGTTTTCAAAAAATATAGTCATTTACATCAGACATTTCTATGATTTTTTTACAATAGTTCTTTTTTAAGACACATGATTTACTTTTTTTAATGTAAATTTATTTATTTTAATTGGAGTCTAATTACTTTATCATGCCACCCCAAAAGTTAAGAAAAACTTTTGTTCATGTTGCATATATAGAATTATAAATAGCTAGTAAAGCTTTCCAAATTTTAATGTACACTTCACACTGATAAATTGTGGTACACTATTCTACCATTTCTCTCTTAAAATATCAAGGTCTCATACAATGAAGAACAACAGTCAAATAGCTAATGGAAGCTATCTGCTCCACTTGTCATCCTCAGAAATTCTTCTCACCTTCCAGCTGTCAAAGCTTTTGTCTGTTGTTATAGAGATAGAGTGCTGTCTCATGCAATTGAGACACTGTTCATTTCAGTTTCCTGAGTTGTAAGACTTGGTGGCCAGAGGCCACCATTATTTCCCTATCCCATCTGTCATCCAGCAAGCAAGAGTAAGATGAGACTTGAGATACCAGACTTGTCTTTTCTTTGCTCATGGTAAATAGTCCTTATTATTTTTGGTCCTGGGCTGATCTGTTGAACTGCTGAGGTGAGGCTTCATATGATAGGGTCCCCATTCAACTTAGACCATCTAGCTTATTTGTTGACTTGGGGCAAGTACGGCTCAGGGGGTACAAAGTGTGCTCCACATGCCATTGCAGTACCTGCCAGAACTCAATGGTATTGTTTTTAATCTGTAACAAGCACATAATATATTACATAGTTGGTGTTCAATCAATCATCATTGAATATATTAGTGAATGAGAATAAAGGAAAAAACATATAGTATGATTTGCATTGAACCCAGTCTCTGATGTGAACAGAATAAGATATACAACTATTGAACTGAGCAATGTTCAGAGACTTTTGCACATAGGAATGCAACAAAAATGCATGCTTCATCTCGGTTTACAGGTTCATATCATAGGTCTTCCTTGTTCTGTATTGAACAGTACAGATTGAAACACTTAATATTACAAAAGCAACAGAGTTCTCCAACTGATGTGTTGTGGATAGGTTACAGGTGTGCTGAGCTTTGTGCTCTCTTATCCCTCAGAGTAGTTGGCCAGCATCTGAAGTGGCCAGAGTTCTATGGATGAAGTTACCAAAGTCCCAGTGCAAGTTACCCATAGTTTAGGAATCCCTTTCTGCTTATTTCAGTATACTATATAAACATTTTCAAAGTCCATGTGTGCCATGATGTGAAGTGGTTTATAAATTCCAGACACACCATAATCTTGAGTACCCCCTGTAAATATTTTAATGTATAATATTCACCCGAGACTTGTTTTGTTGCTCCCTAGCTGCTATTGAGAATTTACATATAATTTTTAAATATTTTAGGGACTTTTCCTAAAAAAATCATCTTTGCTGTTTTATCTATATTTTTGTATTTAATCAAATGTGCCACTCTGTCTTATAATCTTAGTGAATCCATGACAATTTAATAGTTAATCTCCTATTAGGAAACACTTTATCTGTCTAAAATGAAACAAGTGAAAGTGAAAGTGAAGTCACTCAGTTGTGTCCGACTCTTTGAGACCCCATGGACTGTGGCCTACCAGGCTCCTCTGTCCATGGGATTCTCCAGGGAAGAATACTGGAGTGGGTTGCTGTGGGGAGCGAGCTCCGCCCCTGGCAAAGATCATGAGGAAGGAGGCTTGGCATATGCAAAGGCAGGATCAAGCCTCAGGAGTCTTCCTGGAAATTCTTGAGCAATCTACCCCCAAAACCAGAGTCTGCCTACTTTCTGCTTTGCGCTTTCACCTACACCTCTGACTTTACAGGGGGCTGTCCCCCACTACCTCTCTCTGAAAAAAGAGTTAGCTTACAGCTCCAGTTAATAATTCCTGGGTGTGACAGTCTTTCAACCTACAAACTCCCTTGGAAGTCCTCTAGCCTGCCTGAATAGGTTTTTCCGGCCACATGTGATTGCTCAGAGCCTCCAAACTGTGAGAGGCATGAGATGTTCTAAACTGTCTAAATACAGATTATTGATTAGAAATTGTATTGGTGAAGGGATTTAAGTCTCCATATCCCTTACCTGCTGTGTCCCTGTCAGTGTATCGATTAATATAATTGGTGTAAATAGTAGCTTTAATGTTTATAACCTGGGACCCTTGAGTTAATTCTTTTTCTTGTTATAGCCCAACACACCTTTGCCCGGTAGGAATGCAACTTTATCTAATGCTTTTGGAGGGTGGCGCTTGACTTATCACCTTTAGAGAAAAATAAGTTTTCTGAAGAAAGGGTCTTAAAATGTTAACAGGCCTCCGGGCCAGAAGATGATGCAAATCACCTAAGCTTTTGCATATGATAAGTTTGCAGGAAGAAAGCCTGGCTTGCTGCATGACTCTACCCCTTCCCCCATTATCCTCTATGCATAACTTAAGGTATAAAAACTACTTTGGAAAATAAAGTGTGGGCCTTGTTCACCGAAACTTGGTCTCACCATGTCGTTCTTTCTCTTACCTTCCGGCTGAATTATTCAGCCTCTTTTCTCTACTGAATTTCCTCACTGAGCTATCCTTATTTCAGCCTCTTTTCTCCACTAAATTTCCTCACTGAGCTATCCTCATTCTATTACTCTTTATATCCTTAATTAACATTTAATTAAGCAATTGTTTCCTGATCTTCGCCTACGCCGTCCCCGCTTCGAATTCCCTGGATCCACCGGGGCTGGACCCCGGCAGGTTGCCATTTCCTTCTCCAAAAAATGGAATAAATCTGTACTAAAACAGGCCAAGGATCTGTAATTCAGTATATGCTCACCCTATTTTTTAGAGAAAAAAGCATAACCACCCAGCATATACTTCAAAGAAGAAAAAATATTTCTTTATTGTGGTGAAAATGTTTGTCTCTACATTGAAACCTGTGAGATTTGCCACCTGTGATAACCTGTTATTGATTCACTCATTTGGCAAATATTTCTTAAGCATCTTTTGTGAAATGATAAATTGAGAAGGAGAAAAAGAGAAGGGTAAGGCATGGTTCTTACTCCCAAGGAGTTCATATTCTGTTAGGAGAGGCAAGACATGAACACATTAAAAACAGTTTAAAATAATGTTACAAAAATGCAAACTATTTCCCATGGTGACATAAAATGAAATGTCAAAGGACTCATAATGATTATAGGTAATATAGGGGTTCAAAGGAGCACAAGGGTGTTATGTGACTTCCTGGAGATGATGGGAGCTAAACTGGGATTTGAAGAAAGGAGGAGGAAAATTAGTAATAACAAACACTCACATAGCAACTACTCTGTGCCAGGCAATTTTTTCAGTCATATACTGCTTAATTTAATGGCACCCCACTCCAGTACTCTTGCCTGGAAAATCCCATGGATGGAGGAGCCTGGTGGGCTGCAGTCCATGGAGTCGCTAAGAGTTGGACACGACTGAGTGACTTCACTTTCACTTTTCACTTTCATGCATTGGAGAAGGAAATGGCAACCCACTCCAGTGTTCTTGCCTGGAGAATTCCAGGGATGGGGGAGCCTGGTGGTCTGCCATCTATGGGGTCGCACAGAGTCGGACACAACTGAAGCTACTTAACAGCAGCAGCAATACAGAGTTACAGGGCTTCCCTGATGGCTCACTGGTAAGGAATCTGTGTGCAATGAAGGAGACACAGGTTTGATCCCTGGGTCAGGAAGATGCCCTGAAGAAGGAAATGGCAACCTACTCTGGTATTCTTACCTGGAGAATTCCATGGACAGAGGAGCCTGGTGGGCTATAGTCCAAAGGGTTGCAGAGTTGGACATGACTGAGCATGAGTCACCACTCAATACAAAAAGTTAAAGAACAGAGAGCTTTGATGACTTGCCTAAGGTAATACAGCTAGTCGGTGTGAGAATAAACCATGGGCATTCTATGTTTTTACCACTATACTGTATTATCTCTTGTAGATATACTAGAACTTGAAAAGTAATTGAATAAAGACACAGTAGGGGGTACTAAGATCAATTAGTAAAGAAGGGGTTGAGACTAATAAGAAAGGTGATATGTTTCTTTTGACTCTCTCCCTGCTTCTTTTGACCTTAGGGCTCTTCAACCCATCTAATTATGATTAATGCTTATGGCCCAGTATTGCCAATCCTTCACAAGAACCCAAAAGACCAAAGCTTATCAACCCTACTTGTCAGTTACTTGTTTTTACTAACTCTGTGATTTCTTAGGTTTAAAAATAAGTTGTTTAGACATGTAGTATTTGACTTTCCGTATCAGTAACTTTGGCTTTACAAATTAAATGCTTATGACTTCTAGTTCAAGATAGAGTAGAATGGCCTGGGCTCATATCCTCCTGTGAGCACCCAAATAGCTACTAGTTGTTGAACAACCATTGACAGGAGAATGCTGAAACCCACCAGAAAAAGATACCCCACATCCAAAGACAGAAGAAGCTGAGATGGTAGAAGGGGGCAATCACGATAAAATCAAATTCCATACCCACTGGGGAGGTTATCCACAAATTGGAGAACAATAATAACAAAAACGTTCTCCCACTGTTGTGAAGGTTCTGAACCCCATGTCAGGCTTCTCAGCCTGGGGATCTAACAAAAGGGACTGGGAATCCCCAGGAATCTGGCCATGAAGGCCAGTAGGATTTGATCATAGGACTTCTGCAGGACTAGGGGAAACAGAGACCCCAGTTTTGGAGGGCACAAACAAAACCTTGCATGCACCAAGACCCAGAGGATACAGAAGTGACCCCACAGAAGACTGAAGGAAAACTACTTGCTAAGTTTTCTGCAAGTAGTCTCCTGCAAAGGCGTGGCTCAGTAGAGGCTCATGACACGGATGGGGGCACTGTCAGCAGCAGTCTAGGAAGTTCCCCCTTGGTGTAAGGTCTCTTGGAGGTTGTCATTAACCCTACCACAGAGCCAATAGACCCCAGGACTGGGTAACCTCAGGCAACAAAACTAACAGGAAGGGAGCACAACCCCAACCATGAGCAGATAATTGGTTTAAAGCCTTACTGAGCAAGGGCCTGCCCATCAGAGCAAGACCCAATTTTTCCCACCACCAGTCTCTTCCATCAGGAAGCTTCCTCAAGCCTTTTAGCATCTTCCATCAGAGGACAGACAGAAGCAAAAGGAATAACCACAATTCCACAGTGGCTAAAACAAAAACCACATAATAGAAAGTTAATCAGGATGAAAAAGCTGAAAGTTATGTCCCAGAGGAAGGGACAAGATAAAACTCCAGAAAAACAACTAAATGAAGTGGAGATAGGCAACCTTCCAGAAAAATAATTCAGAATAATGATAATGAAAATGATCCAGTATCTCAGGAGAAAAAATTGGAGAAGATGCAAGAAATGTTTACCAAAGACCTAGGAGAACTAAAGAACAAACAAACAGAGATGAGTACTACACTAGAAGAAATCAATAGTGGAATAACTGAGGCAGGAGAACCAATAAATGACCTGGCAAAAAGAATGATGGAAATCACTGACACAGAACAGAAAATAGGGGGGAAAAAAGAATAAAAAAAAAAAAATTAAGACATCCTAAAAGACCTCTGGGACAACATGAAATGCACCAGCATTCACATTATAGGGGTCCCAGAAGGAGAAGAGAGCAAGAAAGGACCTGAGAAAATATTTGAAGATATAATAGACAAAAATTTCCTTAACATGGGAAAGGAAATACTCAACCAAATCCAGGAAGCATAGAGAGTCCCAGGCAGGATAAGCCCAAAGAGGAATACATTCAGACACATAGAAATCAAACTGATAAAAATTAAAGACACATTAAATGTGTAAACTATGGTGTCAGACAAATTCCTTAATTTTCATTAGGTGATTTAAGATAGGTTATTTGAGAGTCTTGCCTTTGTGATCAAGCCTTAGAGCTTTAATCTGTCTGATAATGGGGAGCAATTGGAAGTGATTGATAAGAGAATACTGAAGTAATACTGGTATTTTATCTGGCAGTCATGTGCAGGGTGAGCTGATCAGTTTCCAGAAATGAGAAACTGTACAGAGTTCATTTTTCTAGGACTTTTTTCTCCCTCCATTTAGGCAGTAAAACGGTATGATAAAAAAAATACTAAGCTAATTAATCTTTTTTTTTGTTTGTTTCTTTTTACTTTTCAGTTTACCTATCCACATGGTTTACAGACTTAACATTAAACTGAGAATATTTGCTCAACTATCTGACATATGTAGAAATCTCTTTGTTTTTGACATTTTGGAGGCTTCAATATAAGAAGAATATGTACAAAGCATGCAAGATTTCAACTTTCTTGTTTTTAAATTTTGAATTTATTTATTTTATCATTGAAGGATAATTGCTTTACAGAATTGTGTTGGTTTCTGCCCAATATCAAAATGAATCAGCCATAGGTATACATAAGTCTCCTCCCTCTTGAAACTCCCTCCCATCTACCTCTGTATCCCACCCCTCTAGATTGTCACAGAGCTCCAGTTTGAGTTCCCTGAGTCATACAACAAATTCCCACTGGTTATCTATTTTACATACAGTAATGGAAGTTTTCATGTTACTCTCTCCATGCATCTCACTCCTCCCTTCTCCCTGTGTCCATATGTCTCTTCTCTACGTCTGTGTCTCTATTGCTACCCTGCAAATAAATTCTTCAGTACCATCTTACTAGATTCCACATATATGTGTTAGTATACAATATTTATCTTTCTCTTTCTGACTTATTTCACTGTATAATAGGCTCTAGGTTCATCCATCTCATTAGAACTGACTCAGTTGTGTTCCTTTTTATGGCTGAGTAATGTTCCAGTGTAAATATGCACCACAGCTTCTTTATCCATTCATCTGTCAATGAACATCAAGGTTGCTTCCATATTCTAGCTACTTTAAATAGCACTGCAATGAACTTTGGGATACATGTGTCTTCTTCAATTTTGATTTCCTCATGGTATATGCCTAGTAGTGGGATTGCTGGGTCATATGGTCCTTTAATTCCTAGTTTGTTTAAAGGAATTTCTGTAATGTATTCCATAGTGGCTGTATCAATTTACATTCCCACCAACAGTGCAAAAGGATTCCCTTTTTTCCACACCCTCTCCAGCATTTATTCTTTGTAGACTTTTTGATGATGGCTATCTTGACTGTTGTGAGGTGATATTTCATAGTTTTGATTTGCATTTCTCTAATAATGACCAATGTTGAACATCTTTTCATGTGTTTGTTAGCCATGTATATGCCTTCTTTGGAGAATTGTCAGTTTATGTCTTTTGCCCACTTTTTGATTGTTGTTGTTGTTGTTGTTGTTTTGCTTTTCTAGTGTTGACTTGTATTAGCTCCTTGTATATTTTGGAAATTAATTATTTGTCAGTTGTTTCATTTGACCTTATTTTCTCCATTTCTGAGGGTTGTCTTTACACCTTATTTGTAGTTTCCTTTGCTGTGCAAAATTTTTGTAAGGTAAATTAGGTCCCACTTATTTATTTGTGTCTTTATTTCCATTAATCCAGGAGGTGGGTCATGGAGGGTCTTACTGTTATTTATGTCATACAATGTTCTGCCTATGTTTTCCTTTAACAGTTTTATAGTTTATGGTCTTAAATTTATGTCTTTAATCCATTTTGAGTTTATCTTTGTGTTTGTTGTTAGGAAGTGTTCTAAATTCATGTTTTACATGTTAGCAGTTCAGTTTTCCCAGCACCACTTATTGAAGAGGTGATCTTTGCCTTACTGTATATTCTTGTCTCCTTTGTCAAATATAAGGTACCCATAAGTGTGTGGGTTTATCTCTGATGTTTCTAACTTGTTCCATTGGTCTATATTTATGGTTTTGTGCCAGTACCATACTGTCTTGATGACTGTAGCTTTATAGTATAGTCTGAAGTCAGGAAGGTGTATTCCTTCCCCCATTCTTCTTTCTCAAGATTGCTTTGGCTCTTCAGGGTCTTTTGTGTTTCCTTATGAATTGTAACATTTTTTGTCAGTTCTGTGAAAAAATGCCATTTGTAATTTGATAGGGATCACATCGAATCTGTGGATTGCAAATTGGTAGTATAGTCATTTTCACAATATTTATTCTTCCAACACAGAAATATGGAATATTTCTCAAACTGTTTATGTCATCTTTGATTTCTTTCATCGGTGTCTTATAATTTTCTGCATACAGCTCTTTTTTCTCTTTAGGTAGGCTTTTTCCTAGATATTTTATTCTTTTTTGATGTATGGGATTGATTCCTTAAATTCTCTTTCTGATTTTTCATTTTTAATATACAGGAATGCAAGTGATTTCTCTATATTGAAGTGGGTCTCTGGTATACAGCAATATATGAGTCTTATTTTTGTACCTACTCAGCCAGTCTATGTCTTTTTGTTGGAGCATTTGATCCATTTACATTTAAAGTAATTATATATATATATATATATATATATATATATATATATATATATATGTTTCTATTAGCTGTTTCTCAATTGTTTGGGTTTTGTTTTTGGAGGTCTTTTTCTTCTCTTGTGTTTCCTGTTCATATAAGTCCCTTTAACATTGTTGTAAAGCTGGGTTGGTGGTACAAAATTCTCTTAAATTTTGCTTGTCTGTAAAGCTTTTGATTTCTCCATCAATTTTGAATGAGACACTTGCCACGTAGAGTAATTTTGGTTTTAGATTTTCCACTTTATGTAATTTAAATATATTCCACCATTCCCTTCCAATGGTAGAGTTTCTGCTGAAAGATCAGCTGTTAATTGGAAAGGGTTTCCCTGGTATGTTACTTGTGGCTTTTCCCTTGCTGCTTTTAATATTCTTTCTTTGTGTTTAATCTTTGTTAGTTTCATTAATATGTGTCTTGGGATGTTTCTTCTTTGGTTTATCCTGTATGGGACTCTGTGCTTCTTGGACTTAATTGACTATTTCCTTTTCTATGTTGGGAAAACTTTCGACTATAATCTCCTCAAAATGTTTCTCATACCCTTTCTTTTGCTCTTTTTCTTCTAGGACTAATGTACGTGGAATGCTGGTGAATTTAGCATAGTCCCAGTGGTCTCTGAGACTATCCTCAGTTCTTTTCATTCTTTTTACTTTATTCTGTTCTTCAGTAGCTATTACCATCATTCAATCCTTTAGCTTACATATATGTTCTTCCACTTCAGATATTTTGCTATTGATTATTATAAAGTACTTTTCTTGAAGAGATATCTAGTCTTTCCTATTCTATTGTTTTAGTCTATTTTTTGCATTGATCACTTAGGAAGGCTCTTATCTCTTCCTGCTATTCTCTGGAACTCAGCATTCAATAGGATGTATCTTTCCTTTTCTTCTTTGCCTTTTGCTTCTTTTCTTTACTCAAATATTTGTAAGGCATCCTCAGATAACCATTTTGCATTTTTGCATTTCTTTTTCTTGGGGATGGTTTTCATCACTGTCTCTTGTATAGTGTTATGAAACTCCAACCTTGGTTCTTCAGGCACTCTATCATATCTAATCCCTGGAATCTATTAGCCACTTCCAATGTATAATCATAAAGGATTTTATTCAGGTCATACCTGAATGCTCCAGTGGTTATCCCTACTTTCCTCAAGTTAAGTCTGAATTTGGCAATAAGGAGTTCATTATCTGAACCACAGTCAGCTCCTGGTCTTCTTTTTGCTGACTGTATAAAGCTTCTCCTTCTTTGGCTGCAAAGAATATAATCAATCTGATTTCAGTGTTGACCATCTGGTGATGTCCAAGTGTAGAGTTGTGTCTCATGTAGTTGGAAGAGGTTCTGTGCTATGACCAGTACATTCTCTTGACAAAACTCTGTTATCCTTTGCCCTGTTTCATTTTGTACCTCAAGGCCAAACTTGCCTGTTACTTCAGGTATCTCTTGACTTCCTACTTTTTCATTCTAGTTCCCTATGATGAAAAGGACATTTTTTTTCTTCTGTTAGTTCTAGAAGGTCTTGTAGGTTACCATAGAACCACTCAACTTCATCTTCTTTGGCATTAGTGATTGGGGCATAGACTTGGATTACTGTGATATTAAAAGGATTGCCTTGGAAATGAACAGAGAATATTCAGTCATTTTTGAGATTGGACCCAATACTGCACTTTGAAGTCTTTTGTTGACAAAGAGGGAACATTTGTTGACCAAAGGAACCTTTAATGCAAAGATGGGCACATTAAAGGATAAGAATGGTATGGAGTTAACAGAAGCACAAGATATTAAGAAGAGGTGGCAAGAATAAACAGAACTATGCAAAAAGATCTCCATGATACAGATAACCAAAATGGTGTAATCACTCACTTAGAGGGAGACATTCTGGAGTGTGAAGTCGAGTGGGCCTTGGAAAGCATCATTATGAACAAACCTAGTACAGGTGATGGAATTCCAGCTGAGCTGTCAAATCCTAAAAAGGTGATGCTTTTAAAGAGCTGCACTCAATATGTCAGCAAATTTGAAAACTCAGCAGTGGCCACAGGAGCAAAAAAGATCAGTTTTCATTCAAGTCACACAGAAGAGAAATGCCAAAGGATTTTCAAACTACTGCAAAATTGCATTCATTTCACACACTTGCAAAGCAATGCTTAAAGTTCTCCAAGCTAGGTTTCAACAGTACTTCCAGATATTCCAACTGGATATTGGAAATGGATTTTGAAAAGGATATTCAAACTGGATATTCAAACTGGATTTTGAAAAGGCAGACAGACAAGAGATCAAATTGTTAAAATGCATTGTATCATAGAAAAAGCAAGAGAATTCCAGAAAAACAACTCCTGTTTCATTGATTAGTCTAAAGTCTTTGACTGTGTGGATGAAAAGTATTTGACTGTGTGGATGACAGCAAACTTTGGAAAGTTCTTAAAGAAATGGGAATACCAGAACCCCTGACTTGCCTCCTGGAAATCTGTATGAAGGTCAAAAGCAACGGTTAGAACCAGACATGGAACAATGGACTGGTTCCAAATTAGGAAAGGAGTACCTCAAGGTTGTATATTTTCACCCTGCTTATTTAACTTATATGCAGGTTTCATCATGTGAAATGCAAGGCTGGATGAAGTACAAGCTGGAATCAAGATTGCCAGGAGAAATATCAATAACCTCAGATATGCAGATGACACCACCCTTATGACAGAAAATGAAGAGGAACTACAGAGCCCTTTGATGAAAGTGAAAAAGGATAGTGAAAAAGTTGCCATAAAATTCAGTATTCAAAAAATCAAGATCATGGCTTTAGGTCCCATCACTTCATGACAAATAGTTGGAGAAGCAATGGAAACAGTGACATAATTTATTTTCTTGGGCTCCAAAATCACTGAAGATGGTGACTGCAGCCATGAAATTTAAAGATGTTTACTCCTTGGAATAAAAGCTATGACCAATCTAGACAGCATATTATAAAGCAGAGACATTGCTTTGCCCACAAAGGTCCGTCTAGTCAAAGCTGTGATTTTTCCAATAGCCATGTGTGGATATGAGAGTTGGACTGTAAAGAAAGCTCAAGACCAAAGAACTGATGCTTTTTGAACTGTGGTTTGGATAAGACTCTTGATAGTCCTTTGGACAGCAAGGAGATCCAACTAGTCAATCCTAAAGGAAATCAACCCTGAATATTCATTGGAAGAACTGATGCTGAAGCTGAATCTTCAGCCACCGGATGTGAAGAAGTGATGCATTAGAAAAGACCTTGATGCTGGGAAATATTGAAGGCAGGAGGAGAAAGGGATGAAAGAGAATGAAATGGTTCGATGGCATCACTGACTCAATGCACATGAGTTTGAGCAAGCCTCAGGATTTGTTGATGGACAGGGAAGCCTGGCATGCTACAGTCCATGGGATCGCAAAGTGTTAGACAGGACTGAATGACTGAATTGACAAAGATTATTTTTAATTTCAGTATTTTTGTCATCTGTTTATTCTTTATTTTTTTTCTAGGTCTTTGTTACATGTTTTAATTTGTTTTTCTATTTTCTCGATTCTGTTTTCGAGAATTGGATCATATTTACTATCATTACTCTGAATTCTTTTTTAGGTTGTTTTCCTAGATCCTATTTATTTATTTGGAATTGTGTGTTTCTAGGTTGTTCCTTCATTCACGCAGTATTTCTCTGCTTTTTCATTATTTATTTTAGCTTATGTGTTTGAGGTCCCCTTTTCCCAGTCTTCAAGGTTGAATTCTTTCTCCCTTTTGGTTTCTGCCCCTGGTGGGTAAAGATTATCCAGTGGTTTGTGTAATCTTCATGTAGGATGTGACTTTATGGTGTGAACAGGAGATTTTTTTCCCCTTTGATTGGCAGGGCTAGGGTTGTAATCCTGTCTGGTGGTGATTGGGTTTGTATTTTTGTCTTGTTTGTTGTTTGGATAAGGTGTCCTGCACAGGATGCTGCTGGCAATTGTTGATGACAGGTCTTATATACAGGTGGTTGCCTTTGTGGGAGTCATCACTAATTAACACTCCTTAGGGTTAGGAGTTCTCTTGTAGTCTACTGTCTTAGAGTCTTGGAGTCCCATTCCAAAAGGCTCAGGGATTGATCTTTGGCTGGGGAACTGAGAATCCACAAGTGGTTTGTTATGGCATTAAAGAGGATTAAAACAAACACAAAACAGAAAGAAACAAAATTACAAAATCAGGCAAATAATGGAATAAACACAAATAAATATACACCTATCAACTCAGTTCAGATCAGTCACTCAGTCATGTCTGACTCTTTGTGACCCCATGGACTGCAGCATGCCAGGCCTCCCTGTCCACCACCAACTCCAGGAGTTTACTCAAACTCATGTCCACTGAGTTGGTGATGCCATCCAACCATCTCATCCTCTGTTGTCCCCTTCTACTCCTGCCCCCAATCTCTCCCAGCATCAGGGTCTTTTCAAATGAGTCAGCTCTTTGCATCAGGTGGCCAAAGTATTGGAGTTTCAGTTTCAACATCAGTCCTTCCAATGAACACTCAAGACTGATCTCCTTTAGGATGGACTGGTTTGATCTCCTTGCAGTCCAAGGGACTCTCAAGAGTCTTCTCCAACATGACAGTTCAAAAGCATCAATTCTTTGGTGCTCAGCTTTATAGTCCATCTCTTACATCCATACATGACTGCTGGAAACACAATAGCCTTGACTAGATGGACCATTGTTGGCAAAGGTTTATGTATGTGTATGTGTACACACACACACACACATATGCCCACATATTTGCTGCTGCTAAGTTGCTTCGGTCATGTCCAACTCTGTGAGACCCCATAGACAGCAGCCCACCAGGCTTCTCTGTCCACAGGATTCTCTAGTCAAGAATACTGGAGTGGGTTGCCATTTCCTTCTCACACACACACACACACACACACACACACACACCTATAAACAAAACCAAAACAGTAAAAAAAAAAAAAAAATACAATAGACTGACCCAGCAAACGAAGGAAATGAAAAATAATATCAACCAGTTAAAAACAAAACTAACTAAATCACAAACTGGAAAACAAAACTAAAGCAAGGTGCTACCTGGGGAATAAAGCAAGAAAAATAAAACAAACTAACAAACATGGTGAAAAAAATAAAGAAAAAGAAGAAAAGAATGAAATAATAGAATTACAAAGTTAAACAGAGATTGATAATGAAGATTTATGCATATATTAAATAATACCTATAATGGGAAAAGAACGGTTGGAAAAGCAAACAGAGTAATAAATACAGGAAAAAAATGTATAAATTTAAAAAGAGAGAGAGAGAGAAAAAAACAAAAAAACAGGAAAACCCCACAGAACTGCAAAAGGCCAACCTAGAGGCAGAAGTACCTAAAAGAAACAAAAAGTGTGATATTAAAAAGTTTCAAATGCTTAAATAGATTTAACAAAATCAACAACTACCACAAGAGGAGGTGGGAATGGGAAAAAAAGCAAAGGAAAAAAATCCAGAAGCAACTACAGAACAAGTCAAAATATAAGAATAAAGAGTGTTTTTATTGAGTCTCTGTTGTCAGTGTCCTTTGCCTCATTGGCAATCACAGTTCACCTCCCCTCTCTAGGATGCCCTCCAATACTGGGATAGTTTCTGGACCTGTTATGGGGGCAGCTCAGACTCTATTCTGGTTCTACTCCTGTTTGTTCTTGCCTCCAATGTCCAGAGCTATCAGAATTAGTGTGTTTTCTTTTATGGGCTCTCATTGTCCTTTTACATATTCCATAGGCACAGAGACTGCCTAGTTGATCACTTGGTTTTAATCCACAGCTTGTACAGCTGTTGGGAAGGTTTTGGGTCCTCTTCCTTAGCCTCACTCTCACTGGGTTTCAACTGTAGTTTTATCTCCATCTCTACAAGTGGGTTGTCCACAGGGGCTTGCTCCTGAGGCTGCCCTGGAGGACTTGGTTCTGCCCCAGGAAGGACCAGATGTGGAAGTAGTGAAGCAGGTTGGATCACAGGGGCCCTGGTAGCACCAGATACTCAGGGGAGCCAGCATCTAGGCCCACAGGAAACATAATATAAAAGAGATACCCTGCTTCCAAGGTAAGGAGAAGCAGCTGTTGAAGATCACTGGGAAGATCACTTGAGAAATAACTCCAGAAAGAATGAAGGGATGGAGCCAAAGCAAAAACAATACCCAGTTGTGGATGTAACTGGTGATAGGAGCAAGGTCCGATGCTGTAAAGAGCAATATTGCATAGGAACCTGGAATGTTAGGTCCATGAATCAAGGCAAATTGGAAGTGGTCAAACAAGAGATGGCAAGAGTGAACATCGACATTCTAGGAATCAGTGAACTAAAATGAACTGGAATGGGTGAATTTAACTCAGATGACCATTATATCTACTACTGTGGGCAGGAATCCTATAGAAGAAATGGAGTAGCCATCATGGTAAATAAGATAGTCCAAAATGCAGTACTTGGATGCAATCTCAAAAACGACAGAATGATCTCTGTTCGTTTCCAAGGGAAACCGTTCCATATCAGAGTAACCCCAAGTCTATGAACCAACCAGTAATGCTGAAGAAGCTGAAGCTGAATGGTTCTATGAAGACCTACAAGACCTTTTAGAACTAAAACCCAAAAAAGATGTCCTTTTCATTATAGGGGACTGGAATGCAAAAGTAGGAAGTCAAGAAACACCTGGGGTAACAGGCAAATTTGGCCTTGGAATACATAATGAGGCAGGGAAAAGGCTAATAGAGTTTTGCCCAAAAGAATGCACTGGTCATAACAAACACCCTCTTTGAACAACACAAGACTCTAAACATGGATGGACATCACGAGATGGTCAACACTGAAATCAGACTGATTATATTCTTTGCAGCCAAAGATGGAGAAACTCTATACAGTCAACAAAAACAAGAATAGGAGCTGACTGTGGCTCAGATCATGAACTCCTTATTGCCAAATTCAGACTTAAATAGAAGAAAGTAGGGACAACCACCAGACCATTCAGGCATGACCTAAATTAAATTCCTTATGATTATACAGTGGAAGTGAGAAATAGATTTAAGGGCCTAGATCTGATAGATAGAGTGCCTGATGAACTATGGAAGGAGGTTCGTGACATTGTACAGGAGAGAGGGATCAAGATCATCCCCTTGGAAAAGAAATGCAAGAAAGCAAAATGTCTGTCTGGGGGGGAACTTACAAATAGCTGTGAAAAGAAGAGAAGTGAAAAGCAAAGGAGAAAAGGAAACATATAAGCATCTGAATGCAGAGTTCCAAAGAATAGCAAGAAGAGATAAGAAAGCCTTCTTCAGTGATCAATGCAAAGAAATAGAGGAAAACAACAGAATGGGAAAGACTATAGATCTCTTCAAGAAAATTAGAGATACTAAGGGAACATTTCATGTAAAGATGGGCTTGATAAAGGAGAGAAATGGTATGGACCTAACAGAAGCAGAAGATATTAAGAGGAGGTGGCAAGAATACACAGAAGAAGTGTACAAAAAAGATCTTCAAGACCAAGATAATCACAATGGTGTGATCACACACCTAGAGCCAGACATCCTGGAATGTGAAGTCAAGTGGGCCTTAGAAAGCATCACTACGAACAAAGCTAGTGGAGGTGATGGAATTCCAGTTATTCCAAATCCTGAAAGATGATGCTGTGAAAGTGCTGCACTCAATATGTCAGCAAATTTGGAGAACTCAGCAATGGCCACAGGACTGGAAAAGGTCAATTTGCATTCCAATCCTAAAGAAAGGCAATGCCAAAGAATGCTCAAGCTACCACACAATTGCACTCATCTCACACTCTAGTAAAGTAATGCTCAAAATTCTCCAAGCCAGGCTTCAGCAGAGGAACCAGAGAGCAAATTGCCAACATCCGCTGGATCATCAAAAAAGAAAGAGAGTTCCAAAAAAACATCTTTGTCTGCTTTATTGACTATGCCAAAGCCTTTGACTGTGTGGATCACAATAAACTGTGGAACATTCTGAAAGAGATGGGAATACCAGACCTCTTGAGAAACCTATATGCAGGTCAGGAAGCAACAGTTAGAACTGGACATGGAACAATAGACTGTTTTCAAATAGGAAAAGGAGTCCATCAAGGCTGCATATTGTCATCCTGTTTATTTAACTTATATGCAGAGTACATCATGAGAAATGCTGGGCTGGAAGAAGCACAAGCTGGAATCAAGATTGCCAGGAGAAATAGCAATAACCTCAGATATGCAGATGACACCACCCTTATGGCAGAAAGTGAAGAGGAACTCAAAAGCCTCTTGATGCAAGTGAAAGAGGAGAGGGAAAAAGTTGGCTTAAAGCTCAACATTCAGAAAACTAAGATCATGGCATCTGGTCCCATCACTTCATGGGAAATAGATGTGGAAACAGTGGAAACAGTGTCAGACTTTATTTTTAAGGGCTCCAAAATCACTGCAGATGGTGACTGCGGCCATGGAATTAAAAGATGCTTACTCCTTGGAAGGAAAGTTATGACCGACCTAGATACCATATTCAAAAGCAGAGACATTACTTTGTCAAAAAGGTCCGTCTAATCAAGGCTATGGTTTTTCCATTAGTCATGTATGGATGTGAGAGTTCGACTGTGAAGAAAGCTGAGTGCCGAAGATTTGATGCTTTGGAATTGTGGTGTTTGAGAAGACTCTTGAAAGTCCCTTGGACTGCAAGGAGATCCAACCAGTCCATTCTAAAGAGCTCAGTCCTGGGTGTTCTTTGGAAGGACTGATGCTAAAGCTGAAACTCCAAAACTTTGGCCACCTCATGTGAACAGTTGACTCATTTGAAAAGGCCCTGATGCTGGGAGGCTTTGGGGGCAGGAGGAGAAGGGGACAACAGAGGATCAGATGGCTGGATGGCATCACCGACTCGATGGACGTGAGTCTGAGTGAACTCTGGGAGTTGGTGATGGATAGGGAGGTCTGGCATGCTGCAGTTCATGGGTTTGCAAAGAGTCGGACACGACTGAGCGACTAAACTGAACTGAATTAGCCTCTGGCAGCTCTGCCCCAGTGAGGATTGAGCATGAAGGTGGTCAGAATTCCTGGGTCACAGGTACCCTGGTAGCGCCAAGTGTGCAGGGACACTGACTGCCTCAGCCACAGGATCTATGGCTCTATCAGCATCTTTTTCTAGCCTCTGGCAGCTGGCAATCAGAGGGCCCATTTGGCTGGTCCTTCTCTGTTGTGCCGCCCATTCAGGCACTTAAATCGCCCCCTGGCTAGGGTCCTTCTCTGTTTCTGAGCACTTGAGTCGCTTAAATGCCCACCCTGAATGGGGTCCTTTAATGTTTCTAGGCTCTTCAGGCACTTAAAGCCCTCCCTTCCCCCTACCCCAGGCTGGGCTCCTACTCTGTTGTTTGGTGCACCAGGCACTTGAAGGGCCAGCCTCTCTATTGTTTAGCTGATGGTGCTGGTATATGGGGAGAGAGAGGCTACAGTGATGACTCAACCCCCTATGCATGACTCAGCAGTATCACCTTGCCTCCATGGTTGCCTGGCTTTCCTCCACAGGTATTTCCTACCACAATCTCCTTTCATGTTCCTTAGGGCTGTCTCCCAGCAGTCAACAGCAGCCCTTGCCCTGGGATTTCCCCACAATCCCTATGCTCCAGCTCCCAGCTGCTGTGCTTTCTAGAGGACTTCTGTCCCTCTTCAGGCTGTGGCAGGGGTTGTCTGTGTGATTCTTATTCCATTTAGACTGTCATAGATCAGTTGCTTCACTCACAGACTCAAATGTTTCTCCTCTGTCCCAAACAATTGCCCCAATGTGGGGATCGGACCCCTGCTTCAGTTTACCCACCCATCAAGGCTGACTCTCCTTCCCCCCACCCCACCCACTTCTTCCATCCTACCAAGTTTTGTATGATTCTATGTATTCTTTTCCATTGGTAAGGTACTCCTTCCTGCTCTCACCTGGTGTTCTGCAAGATCCTCTGTACCTGGAAATATATTCTTGATGTATCTGTGGAGATAGATGTACTCCACATCCACCTACTTTTATGCCATCTTGTTTTCCCTAAGTTTTCAATTATTTATTTTAGGCTATCACCAAAATTTAAAGGGAAAATTTTAGGAATTTCACAGAGAAACTTTACATTTCATTAACTCTGCATTAAAATGTTGAATTACTTCTCACTATAAACCTGCTTTTAAACTGTTCAAAATCTGCTGTATATGTTAAGAAGTTTTTGCTGCTTTTGCTTTTCATTTTTCCTTTATTTTACTTTGTAAATCCAAGAAATCCAATTCTCAAAACAATTCTATTTTTCTTTATGATGCATGCTCCAAATCTTCTTTGGTAAGGGGAAGCCCTGATTATCTACAATTTCCTCAGTCTAACCTAACAGCTGTAAACCCTTAACAGCTAATCAGTTGAATTCAGCTCACCTGTGTGAGTGATCCTTGGCAGCTCCATCTGCTTTGAGTCAAGTTTTTTTTTTATTTGTTTGTTTGTTTGTTTTTAAAGGCTTAAAGGGAAAAGAACTAATAAACTTGCAAGATTGCTTTCAGCTATTTTGAGTGTTATTCAAGGTATGAAAGGTATAAAACAATACATTTATTTTTATTGACTTACAATGTGTCAGTTTTTAGGTGTACAGCAAAATAATTAATATATATGCAAATTATTGTTCAGATTCTTTTCTAAGTTGCTACAAGATATTGAATATAGTTCCCTATGTTATTCAGTAGGATACATTTGTTTAATGCTTATTTCTAATCAACAAA
The DNA here is from genome assembly GCF_055505025.1 of Bos grunniens. Taxonomy (NCBI): domain Eukaryota; kingdom Metazoa; phylum Chordata; class Mammalia; order Artiodactyla; family Bovidae; genus Bos; species Bos grunniens. Next base: position 70,829,968 of record NC_141194.1, read on the forward strand.
TGACTAACATTATTGACAATAAATACTATTGACAACAAATGGAATTAGGGTTAGGGTTAGGGTTAGGATTAACCTATGGTGTTTGAGGCTCTGACACACATAAACATGAAAGGGAAAAGAGAAAAAGACTAAGTGGATATTGTGTATTCTGACTGTTCTGGGTGTTGCTTTCTGAAACTACATAGACAGTGTAAACTTTGAAATTGGGTCTATGAGCATATTTGCTAGACCTCTAACTTGTTTTGACTTGACGTAGTATGGCATGTTTTACTTATTATTATTATTTTTTAATCTTCTTTTTCTGGGCACCAGGGTCATGCTAAAAAAGTGTGTGTAAGTGCTATTCTTTCTCTTTTAAAAACTTAAAGTGAGGCAGTCCTGTCATATCTGATGTTTGGTCTTTGCGATGAAAGGAATAGAAGTGTGCTTGTTTCACACATTCAAAACAGAGCTAGAAGACCAGTGTTGGCATTTTCTCAATCACATTCCTGCATCTCTGGGATCTTGAATTTCCTGAATTGTATCAAACTCCAGGACAACACCAGCCCTTCTCAAAGGAACATCTGCTAGCAGTTTCCAGCTGCAAGCTTATAGTCTCAAAGACTTCTCTGGGAATATACAAGACAAGGATTTCAAACCCCAACTAATATGTTTTCAGCAACCTTACTTCTTGCAGCTCCAGTGATATTTCATTTGAAAGAACTCATGGAACTAAGTGTAACACTTCAGATTTTGCCTTTATAAGGCTATCTCATCCCCACTTTGTAGTCCAGTGGAAGATAATTCAAGTGCTTCTGAAATCTGTGTGTCCCAGCCTTTAGCTTTCACTTTTGCTCAGATAAAACTCTCTTCTTCTATTCTTATTATGAACTCCATGCTGATTATTTCCATGGACAAAAGAAAGTAAATAATTCAAATGGAAAAGAAAACAAAATAGAGCAAATAAACAACAACAAAACAGAACAAGACAAACCAATTCAAAATCTTAAGCTTTGTCAACTGGAAAATATTATTAATTAGATTAAATTGGAAATGTTTGCAAATGAATGTACCATTCTGTGAAACTACATGTTAGGACTTTTGGTAGAGAAACTATCCTTGGGCAATATGACTGACAACGGGGCCAGCAACTTCTATTTCAATTTCAAGAAGAAAAACAAAATAAAATGTCCAAGCCACTTTCACTCTTCTTGTCCAGTTGATTCCTGAAATTTTTTCCTCAGCAAAATCTGTCCCTGCAATCTTTGTAGTCATTTATATATTTGTGAACAACCCTGGAAGAGAATCAACGCATCTAGATGATCCAACAACAAAGCCTTGATATGCCCAACAAATACATTGTGGGAAAACCAACTGGATTGCATAGAAACTGCTGGCAAACTGTTTATTTTTTAAAACTGAGATAAGCATTTAAGATCTAGCCCTTAGCTAGTCAATGAATAATATAGTATCATTAACTATAATCATAATGCTATATATTAGATCTCCAGAGATTATTCATATCCAAACTGCAAGTTTGTATACTTTTATCAACATCTCCCCATTTTACCCATCCCTCAACCCCTGATAGCCACCAATCTACTCTCTGATTCTAAGAGTTTAGCTTTTTTTTGCCTTTACATAGAAATGATATTGTCTTTCTCTGTCTTTATTCACTTAGCATAATTCCCTCACGATCCATACATGGTGTTGTAAATGGCAGGACTTTTTCTTTCTCTCTCAATTGACTAGTAGGTAGGTATGTAGATAGATAGATATCACTGCTCAGTCACTAATTCCTGTCAAACTCTGTAACCCTATGGATGCATGCATGCCAGGCTTCCCTGTCCATCACCATTTCCTGGAGTTTGTTCAAACTCATGTCCATTGAGTTGGTGATGCCATCCAACCATCTCATCCTCTGTCATCTCCTTTTTCTCCTGCCTTCAATCTGGAATTCCCTTGCTTTTTATATGATCCAACAGATGTTGGCAATTTGATGTCTGGTTCCTCTACCTTTTCTAAACCCAGCTTGTACATCTGGAAATAAGTTAATATCTGAAATATATAAAGAACTAATAAAGTCAATAAAAAGAAAGCCTCAACAATCCAATTAATAATAGACATTGCCTCAAAGAAGACATATAAATGGTAAACAAGTAAATTAAAAGATATGTGATAGCATTAATCATCATGGAAATGCAAATTAAAACTACAAGGAGGTATCAGTTAATACTCGTTAGAATGACTATTGTCAAAAAGGCAAGAGATAACAAATATTGATGAGAATGTGAACAAAAGAAACTGTTGTGCACACTGGTAAGAATGTAAATTAATTGACTCAACCACTATGGAAATTTCTTTAAAAAATAACAATAGAACTACCATATGATCCACCAATCACACTTCTCTGTGTATATCCAAAGTAAATGAAAACAGGTTATCAAAAAAAAAAAAAAAACCTACATTCCCATGTTTATCACACCATTAGTCACAATAGTTAAGATATGGTAACAACTGTATCATATACACTGATTATGGTAACGAACATATCCATCAGTCAATGGACAAATGGATAAAGAGGATGCAAGACAATTCCAGAAAAAAACATCTACTTCTACTTCATTGACTACACTAAAGCCTTTGTGTGGATCACAGCAAACTGTGGAAAACTCTTAAAGCCATTGAATATCAGACCAACTTAACTGCCTCCTGAGAAACCTGATCAAGAAGCAACAGTTAGAACCAGACATGGAACAATGGACTGGTTCAAAATCGGGAAAGGAGTACGCCAAGGCTATATATATTGTCACCCTGCTTATTTAACTTGCATGCCAAGAATATAATCTGAAATTCTAGGCTGGATGAATCACAAACTGGAATCAAGATTGCCTGGAGAAATATCAACAACCTCAGTAAATGCACGTAATACCACACTAATGGAAGAAAGAGAAGAGGAACTAAAGAGTCTATTTAAGAGGTGAAGGAGGAGAGTGAAAAAGCTGGCTTAAAATTAAATATTAGAAAAAACTAAGATCGTGGCATCTGGTCCCATCACTTCATGGGAAATAGATGGGGAAAGAATGGAAACAGTGTCAGACTTTATTTTGGGGGGCTCCAAAAACACTGCAGATAGTGATTCCAGCCATGAAATTAAAAAACGCTTACTCCTTGGAATGAAAGTTATGACCAACCTAGATAGCATATTCAAAAGCAGAGATGTTACTTTGCCAACAAAGGTCCATCTAGTCAAGGCTATTTTTTTTCCAGTGGTCACGTATGGATGTGAGAGTTGGACTGTGAAGAAGGCCGAGCACCGAAGAATTGATGCTTTTGAACTGTGGTGTTGGAGAAGACTCTTGAGAGTCCCTTGCACTGCAAGAAGATCCAACCAGTCCATTCTAAAGGAGATCAGTCCTGGGTGTTCTTTGGAAGGACTGTTGCTAAAAATGAAACTCCTACTTTGGCCACCTCATGTGAACAGTTGACTCAATGGAAAAGACCCTGATGCTGGGATGGATTGGGGGCAGGAGGAGAAGGGGACGACAGAGGATGAGATGGCTGGATGGCATCACTGACTCGATGGACGTGAGTTTGAGTGAACTCTAGGAGTTGGTGATGGACAGGGAGGCCTGGCGTGCCATGATTCATGGGGTCACAAAGAGTCAGACATGACTGAGCGACTGAACTGAACTGAATTTCTGGCATATAACTCTATATTTCAAATATTGTCATTCCTTATCGTTTTACACTTTATTTATCAGTTCAGTTCAGTCGCTCAGTCATGTCCAACTCTTTGCGACCCCATGAATCATGGCACACCAGGCCTCCCTGTCCATCACCAACTCCTAGAGTTCACTCAAACTCACGTCCATCGAGTCAGTGATGCCATCCAGCCATCTCATCCTCTGTCGTCCCCTTCTCCTCCTGCCCCCAACCCCTCCCAGCATCGGGGTCTTTTCCAATGAGTCAACTCTTCGCATGAGGTGGCCAAAGTACTGGAGTTTCAGCTTTAGCATCATTCCTTCCAAAGAAATCCCAGGGCTGATCTCCTTCAGAATGGACTTTATTTATAGTACCCTTTTAATTGACAACAACCCAGTACTGACTTCATCTTATTCCATCCTCCAAGCATAGTTAAAATACAATTTGTAATTGACTTAGTAGTAATTTACAATATCATTATGACTGTGCAAGTGCTGTTCATGACTGAGCCAAAGAGCATACAATAATTATATTTCTTTTTATGTAATTTTTTGCTTTTCCCAGTGTTTAAAATGGTGTTTGTATTTACCACAATAATATTCTGGGATTGATAATTGCCCCGTTTAAAGATTTTCATTTTTTATTTTCCTTTGTATCTATTGTTACTCTTTCCTCCATCTTCCAATAGCATCTCAATACACTTTTCCACATAGTCAATAGTATCTGATTATTAATTACTGTTTTTTAAATTTTGTTTCCATTTTTGTTTTGATAATACTTGCATCTAGATACCTCCATTTTCCTGTAGTCTGGACTATTTGCTCTTCAAGCCTACTGCACAATTGTAATCCTGGCAATTTCTTTACCTTTCTCCTAATTCCCTCCATACTATATTTTCTGCTGTCTTGCTTTACTCCTCCTTTTTGCTGAAGCACATCCTGTATGATCTTCATAAGGAATTGTGCAATGATGATAAATGTTGAGCCCTTGTGCATTTGAATATACATTTATCATACTTTTGCTTAATTTAGTTTGCCTGGATATTAACTTTTAGATTGAAAAATAATTTTACCTCAGAGTTTTTAAAAAATTGCTACATATCATTATAACTTCCAATTATGCTTCTCAGAAATATGATGTTATTTTAATTCCTTTATAAGTGACATGATTATTTTTGAAACTCTTAAAAGTTTTTACAACTGTTTCTTTATCCCTGATGCTCTCAAATGACTTTCAGGTTATTCTTTATGTCATTTATCATGTTGTACACTAAGTCAGTTAAGTTATAGTTATGCTATTTATTTGTATTTAATTTTTATTTAAAATATATGCACATATAAACACATTTAATTTTATATAAATTCACAAATGTGACTTAAATCGTATTTTGCTCTGAGGGCAGAGAACCTGGATTCATATCCTATCTGCATTTTTTACCATTTATGAGACCTTGGTAAAGTCATAAAATTTCTGTTTCTCAGTTTCACCCTCTGTATAATGATGTATATTGTATTGTCAATAAGAAATGAGTTTATACATATAAAGAAATTAGTGCATGGCATGTGTGAATTATTTAATATATGACTTTAAGTGTATCTCTTATTAAAATGTATATTTTTTCTTGCCTCCTCCCACCCAATTTTTTCTCTACTTTTTCATAACTATAGTCACGACCTAGTATATATTCTCTTATTTTTCTCTATGCTCATAAAATCACATATAGACAGCAGTCATTGTATTGACATTCTGCTGGTGTTGAATTTTCTTATTTGTCCTTTAATTTCAGAATAATTTTTCCTTCTCTCTTATAAGATATTATTGTTTGATATAGAATACTTGGGTGGTAGGTTTTCTTACAATATTTTGGCTACTATAAAAATGTTGAGTCTTCTTGCTTTATATTTTCTGATTGGAAGACAGATGGATGTAAATCAATTAAATCCTGAATGTAATGACTTATTTTTCTCTGCCTAATATTGAGAGAGTCAATTCCTAGGCAGGTTGATAAGAAGTCCAGGGGTCCCCAAGGAGAGAGGGGTCTGGAATTCTCAAGGAGGAGGACAGGACAAATTTTTTTTCCTCTACATTCCTTAGGATTATATAACAATAATGTATCCTGCTTGAGGACAGTTTCTAGAAAAAAACCTCTGACTAATCCTGTTATCTTAACATGTAAATTATGGGACTGGGTCTAGTAAGGTTTTTACAACCTCCAAACATTCTTTGATTCACTGTAATAACTAATTAAAAGATGTATAACTCCAATGCTAACACTAGCAAGGGGGTCCTCTTTCTGCCCCCTTCTGATGTTTATGTCAGAAGCTTTATCTATCCCTTTTATACTTTAATAAAACTTTATTACACAAAATCTCTGAGCAATCAAGCCTCATCTCTGGCCCTGGATTGAATTCTTCTCCTCTGGAGGCCAAGAATCCCAGCATCTTTCGTGGTTCAGCAACAACCTTTCATCTTAGGGGCTTGTCTGGGATTCTTCAGGACAAGGTAAAGATGCTTGGAGCTCTAGTTCTTTGTTCTCCTAGCAAACACGTTTTCTGCTGTATTTTATTAACCCTGCAGTTTGCTTGTGTGAATGAATGGCATGCCCTGTGCAAAGCAAGTGAGGAGCCCTGCTCTGTGGCTCTGCAGTGACCTCATACAGTTTATGGCAGAAACCTGTTGGGGGATTATACCGACCTGCCAATGCCAAGAGGCACCAAATGTCTCCTTCAGGGACTGACCAGAGATGGGCAAAGCGTGTGGACCAAACTCTCCTTTCTCAGTCAAACTTTCCAGTCTCTTTGACCATTTCATAACTTCTTGGGAACTAGGCCTACTAACCTATCTGTCGGATCATAGACTTTCAAGGGACTTGTGATCTATTCTGTTACTGTGTACTGTTACTTAGGTCCCAAACTTGGACTAGTAGTCAGGAAGCACCTAGCCTCATTAGGAATTGAAAATTCAGAAGCTAGATTGAGCTCTAGCTTCAAGAGCATCTCTGAGGTTAAAGATTACTCAGATTGGAAGTACAGTGAGTTTCTTCCTTTGGTAACGCTAGCTCTTAGTAGGTCAGAGGAGGCTTTCCAGTGGCTTTTGTCCCAACTCCTTAGATATTCTTTCTGTGGGATCTGTGGGAATGAAATGGAAGGACAGGCCCTAATAACTCGAGGACAAAAACCACTTTTTCCTCACTGTCCAACCCTTCACCATCTCTTTTGCTATCGCTTATACTGGTGTGGTGACACTTGGAAGAAACATCTGTTTTATTTTCGTACCAGTCTTATTGTGGTCAGAAATATACTCACGGCTGTGCACAGGCACTTAGGCGACAAGTGTTTCCCCAAGCAGTCTTAGATTGGGAGGCATTCAAGAAGGTTACTTTGATTGCACCCCGGGTGGCATCAGAGGCAAGCAAGGTTTTAATGGTGAGGAACTGGACATCAGTCTGGGATGCCATCAGGTCTACCCCTGGTGCATCTCCACCCCATCTCAATGGGAGGAACAAGTACGGCAAGTAATGGACAGACTAAGTCCAACCAGGGAAGGAAAGTTTCAGTGTAAATTCTGTCTATACCCCCATCTATAGCAGGGAGGGATGCCTCTGGTAGAAAGATGGCACTTGTCCTTTCTTTCTTTCTTACAGATGGGAGCTAACAATTCCAGCCTCACTTCTTTGAACTGTATCCTGAAAAACTGGGATAGATTTGATCCTCAGAGCTTAAAGAAGGCACTCCTGATCTTCTTCTGTGATACTGAATGGCCACAGTATTCTTTAGAAGATGGGGAACACTGACCTGTTGAAGGATCTCATTTATTACTGTTCTACAATTAGACTGGTTCTGTAGAAAACGAAGGAAATGGTTAGAAGTAGCATACATGTTGCCCTTTTTCTCTCTGCAAGGTATGCCATATTTATGTTCTAAGGCTATATAGATTTGGGTGTGAAACCTTCAGCTCCCTCCTGTTCTCCTACTTTGCCCCCAGACCTGGGGCTCAAAACTGAGCAAACTGAAAGTCAGAGAACCACCCCCCCCCCCCCCCGCCCAAGAAGGGTTGCCTTCATCTCAGTAGAAACCCAAGCTAAGATTCAAACGGCCCAAGTAGAAGTCCAAACAACTCCTGTCTCAGTATGACTGCAGACTACTCTGGTTTCAATAGAAACTCAGACAATCGAAGTAAGAGAAGCTCAGACAGCAAAAATTAAGGGTGAAATATAGGACAAGATGGAGGACACGGAACAGAGAGATCAAGAAAAGCAGGTTTCTCCAACCTATCCCTGGGATCGTATGCGCAGAGCAGCCAGAGAGACTTAGGAACAGTCACACAAGCTGTTGCATCTTCATGAAGCACCCACAGGAGAAATAATCAGTCTATGAGACTTAACAAGCCCTTTTCTTAACAAGAGATACAAAGAATCAAGGATGATCTGAGAGATTATTTAGAGGACCCAGAAAAATATATTAGAGCTTTTAAAGTTGTTACTCTGCTTTATGACCTTACTTGAAAGGATGTGATGTATATCTTGGGACAAACACTGACTCCTGACTCAAAAACTCGAGATTTGGGAAAAGTGGTTGCTTATGGAGATGAATAGCTTGGTGATGAATCAGTAGGGAAGAGGGAGGACGAAGATAGCCACCCTACCCATTGGGAATCAGGCAGTCCTGACCATAGAACCAGACTGGGACTATAACACTGCTAAAGGAAGATGGGGTCAGAGTCATTTTGTCAGATGTATTGAAGGACTCAGGCAAGTGCTTGCTAAGACTTTAAACTATGCCAAATTGGCAAACATAGAACAGGAGGAGAAGGAAGCTCCTGTAAATTCCTAGATATACTGAGAGAAGCCCTTCACAGATGCACTGAGATTGATCCCGAAAGTGAAGAGGGGAGAGTGATCTTAAAAGATAGATTTCTCACTCAGTCAGCTCCAGATATACACCATAAGCTATTAAAACAGGTGTATGGACCAAATAAGTTTTTAGATAATCTGTTACAACTGGCTCAAACAGTCTATTGTGGTAGGGAATATGAAGAAAAGGAAGAAAGGCAGAAAAAGACAAAGGAAGAGGTGGAAGCCATTGTAATGGCTGTCAGAACCATTCTTAAACAGCCTGAAAAAAATGCCCAGAGGGAACGAGGTGAAAAGGGGTGAGTTTGCTATTACTGTGGAAAGGAGGGGCACCTCAAGCAGGATTGCCCTCAGGCATCTAAGCTGCCCCCAGCTCCATGTCCGGTCTGCAAGGGACCACACTGGAGGAGAGACTTCCCTCAGAGGTGTAGGTTTCAGGGGTTGGACTCTCAAGACAATCAGGACTGAAGGTGCCCAGGGGTCCCTACACAAGCTCCCATCCTAATTACACCTGAGGGACCCTGGGTATTAATAACTATGGGAGGCCAATTCATAGATTTCCTTTTAGACACTGGGGTGACTTTCTCTGTGCTTACTGAAGCCCCTGGCCCACATTCTTCCTGATCCGCTTCCATAGTAGGACTGTCTGGACTAGCCAAAAGGTATTATTTCAGTTGTTCTTTAAGTTGTAACTGGGACACTGATATTCTCACATGAGTTTCTGATCGTGTCAGAGTCTCCCTCACCCCTTTTAGGGAGGGATATACTGAGAAAAGTCCATGCTTCTGTTTTCATGAATATGGAGCCCTCCTTTTTTCTCCCTTTAATTGAACAAAATGTAAATCCTAGAGTGTGGGCTGATGGAAAATCTGTGGGTTGAGCACAAAATGCTATTCCTGTAGTTGTCAAGATCAAAGACCTGCACTTATTTCCACATAAGAAGCAGTATCCACTGAAACCTGAGGTTAAGGACGGGTTAAAACCCATAATTGAGAATTTAAAGGAGCAGGGGCTATTAATTCCCTGTAACAGTAGATACAACACTGGTAAATGGTAAATGGAGACTTTTAACTGCCATATATTGTACTAAAGAAGTAGCTGTTGTGCATTGTAAAGGGCACAGCAGGGATGGGAGTAAAGTAGCCGAAGGTAATCAGCTGGCTGACTGTAAAGCCAGAAAAGCTGCATTTTATGAAACCCCTTCACTGCAGACACCTTTGATCTGGACAGGTCCTGTGGAACAGGAAAAACCACAATATACTGAGGAAAGATATGAGAAAAGAGCAGCAAAGATTACTGATAAAGGATGGTTACAGTCCGTGGATGGATGATTAATAATTCCTGAAAATGCCGAATGGAAAAGTTTTCCTACAGCCTTAGAACAAACTAATTATGTAATTCAGCTCTCAGCTTTTCAACAGGCTTTAATGGAACTCCAGCAGGTGACTCCTGACCCAGCCTCTGAGTCAAGCAAGCCTCTATTTGAGCCAGGAACTGAAGTCCTGGTAAAAACATTGGGATCCGGGGGCCAATCCCTCAAACCCCTCTGGGAGGGCCCTTGCCAGGTTATTTTTTCTTCTCCCATATCTGTCAAAATGCCAGGAATTGATTCGTGTGTGCATCACACTCGAATTAAGAGGTGGCACCATGACCAGAACTAAGTGATATCATTTTATATATTTACTTTATATGCTCTGACTTTGTACTTTCCAGATGGGCCTGATAATCTATATGAGCCTAATTCTCCTGACTTCAAAAGTCCTGAGTCTGCCATTTGACCATCAAGACAATGCCTTCCTGTCCTGCACTCATGCCTATGCCACATTCCACAATCGGTTTAATTGCTGGGTCTGCAGAGCACTCCCCTCCTCATCAACTGAAGACTTCCCATGGTGTGTTTCTCCACATCAAAGAAAGGACTCTCTTCAATTCTGTGATGACATCTAACAATCCTCAGATAGACTGATGTAAATATGGACATAATGTGACTTTTAATTTCGATTTTAACTTGGTTTAATGACTATTTTGCCTTAAATCTGTAACTGTATAATGGGGTTTGTTTCTAGCCACCTGAAAGCTTTTAAGTCACAAATGGTTGTCCAAGCTCCTACGAGTGCCACAACCTCATCTAACTATTACTTACCGGGGCCCCTGGATCAGAGACCCTCAATATGAGGGTTAGGAGAATATGTTGCCTCACCAATTTAGGGACAATGCCCCTTATCAGCTCGGAAGCAGTTATGGAACAAAAATGACTCCCATTTTCCTTGAAAATATAATTCTCCTAAAAGAAAAGGGGGGGGGGATGAGAGAGTCAATTCCTAGGCAGGTTGATAAGAAGTCTGGGGGTCCCCAAGGAAAGAAGGGTCTGGAATTCTCAAGGAGGAGGAAAGGACAATTTTTTTTCCTCTACATTCCTTAGGATTATATAACAATAGTGTATCCTGCTTGAGGACAGTTTCTAGAAAAAGCCTTCTGGCTAACCCTGTTATTTTAAAATTCGAATTATGGGAGTGGGTCTAGTAAGTTCTTTACAACCTCCAGACATTCTTTTGATTCACTGTAATAACTAATTAAAAGGTATATAACTCCATTGCTAACACTAGCAAGGGGGTCCTTTTCTGCCCTCTTCTGATGTCTATGTCAGAAGCTTTCTCTATCCTTTTTATACTTTTATAAAGCTTTATTACACAAAAGCTCTCAGTGATGAAGCCTCATCTCTGGCCCCAGATTGAATTCTCCTCTGCTGCTGCTATTGCTGCTACTAAGTTGCTTCAGTAGTGTCAGCTCTGTGTGACCCCATAGATGGCAGCTTACCAGGCTCCCCTGTTCCTGGGATTCTCCAGGCAAGAACACTGGAGTGGTTTGCCATTTCCTTCATCTCTGGCCCCAGATTGAATTCTTCTCCTCTAGAGGCCAAGAATCCCAGCGTCTTTCATGGTTCAGCAACAACCTTTCAACATTTTCTATTTATATTTTTTTTTTAGTATTTTGAATTTCACTTATTTATGCAAGGTTTTCTTTTCTTGAAAAGCAGGATTATTGAGGTATATTTGATATATTTTTAAAAACTGTACACGTTTAATATATGCAACTTGATGAGTTTGGATATATGCATACACCTGTTAAACCATCTTCACAATCAATGCAATAACATATATTTATTACATTCAAAAGTTTACTTGTGTCTATTGTGTGTGTGTGTTTGTAGTGAGAATACTTAATATGAGATCAACACTCTTAATGAAATGTTATGTGCATACGCAATACTATTGACTGTATCACTAAATTATACAGCAGATCCCTAGAACAAGTTCATCTTTCAAAATTGAAGCTTAATCAGGTACCTCATGTTGCTTCCCTAGTGACTTAGATGGTAAAGAGTCTGCCTGCAATGCAAGATACTCGGGTTCAATCCCTGGGTTGGGAAGATCCCTTGGAGAAAGGAATGGCAACCCACTCCGGTATTCTTGCCTGGAGAATTTCATGGAAAGAGGAACCTGACCATCTACAGTTCATGGGTTCACAAAGAATCAGACATGACTGAGAAACACACACACACACACACACACACCTCATGTTAGTGGAGTCATGCTGTATTGATTCTTCTATGACTAACATTTCCTTTTGCATAATACCATCCAGATTCATCCATGCTATTGCAAATAGCAGAATTTCATTTTTTTGGGTTTACTAAAGTGTTATTGAACATTTTTATAGATTATACTCCATTTACAGTTATTATAAAATATCAGCTATTTTCCTTGTGCTGTACAATATTTTTTATCTTATATATTTTGTATTTAGTAGACTATGCCTCTTAATCCCTTTCACCTGTCTTGCCCATCCCCTCACTGTTCTCCCTATGGGTAACCACTAGTTTCTTCTCTGCATCTGTGAGTCTGTTTCTGTTTGTTATATTCATTTTTTTAATTCCTCATACAAGTAACAATAAATACTATTTGTCTTTCTTTCTTTGACTAATTCACTAAGCATAATACACTCCTTATCCATCCATTTTGTCACAAATGACAAAATTTCATCTGTCTTATGGCTATTAAATATTAAATCATGTGTATACACACACACACACACACACACACACACACACACCACAGCTTCTATATACATTCATCTGTTGATGGACATTTAGGTTGAATTCATCTCTTGGTTATAATGGCAAAAAGTGAAAAGGAATTAAAGAGCCTCTCAATGAAGGTAAAAGAGGAGAGCAAAAAAGCTGGCATAAAACTCAACATTCAAAAAAACTAAGATCATGGTATCCAGTTCCAACACTTCATGGCAAATAGATGGGGAAAATAAGGAAACAGTGACAGGATTTATTTTCTTGGGCTGCAAAATCACTGTGGATGGTGACTGCAGCCATGAAATTAAAAGATGTTTTCTCCTTGGAAGAAAAGCTCTGACAAGTCTGGACATTGTTTTAAAAATTAGAGATGTCACTTTGCCGACAAAGGTCCATCTTAGTCAAAGCCATGGGTTTTCCAGTAGCCATGTATGGATGTGAGAGCTGGACCATAAAGAAGCCTGAATGCCTAAAAATTGATGCCTTTTAGCTATGGTGCTAGAGAAGACTCTTGAGAGTCCCTTGGACAGCAAGAAGATAACCAGTCAATCCTAAAGAAAATTAGCACTAAGCAGTCATTGAAAGGACTAAGGCTGAAGGGGAAGCTCCAACTTTTTGGCCACCTGATGCAAAGAGCCGACTCATTAGAAAAGACTCTGAAGCTTGGAAACATTAAGGGCGGGAGGATAAGGGGATGACAGAGGATGAGATGATTAGATGGCGTCATTGACTCAATGGATATGAGTTTGAGCAAATTCCAAGAGATAGTGAAGGACAGGGAAGCCTGGCATACTGCAGTCCATTGGGGTCCCCTCCCCACCATGGGGACATGACTAAGTGACTGAACAACTAAAGATATATGTATATATGCATGTGTGCTCACTCGTGTCCAACTCTTTATGACCCTATGGACTGTAGCCCACTAGGCTCCTCTATCCATTGGATTTTCCAGGTAGGAATATTGGAGTGGGTTGCCATTTCCTCCCCCAAAGCAATTTCCCAACCCAGAGATCTAACCTATGTCTCTTGTGCTTCCTGCATTAGAAGGTGTATTTTTTATTACTTAGCCACCCAGGAAACAGTGGTATGAAGCTAAAAATCAATTGTTTTTCAGTCACTCAGTCGTGTCCAACTCTTTGCAAACCCATGGACTGCAGCATGCTAGGTTTCCCTGTTCTTCACCTTCTCCTGGAGTTTGCTGAAACTCATGTTCATTAGGTCGATGATGCCATCCATCCGTTTTATCCTGTGTCACCCCCTTCTCCTCCTGCCCTCAATTTTTCCCAGCATCAGTATCTTTTCCAATGAGTCAGCTCTTCCCTTTAGGTGGCCAAAATAATGGAGCTTCAGCTTCATCATTAGTCCTTCCAATGAATATTCAGGATTGATTTCCTTTAGGATTGACGTGTTTGATCTCCTTGCTGTTCAAAGGAATCTCAACAGTCTTCTCCAGCACAACAGTTCGAAGGCACTTTTTGTGGTTCAATTCTCACATCCATACATGACTACTGGAAAACCCATAGTTTTGATTAGAAAGACCTTTGTAGGCAAATGATGTCTCTGCTTTTCAATATGTCATCTAGGTTTGTCATAGATTTTCTTCCAAGGAGCAAGCATCTTTTCATTTCAAGGCTACAGTCGACATCCACAGTGATTTTGGAGCCCCCCCTCCCCCCCCCCCCCAAAAAAAATATCTGTCACTGGTTCCATTTTTCCCTATCTATTTGCCATGATGGAATGGGACCTGATGGCATGATCTTCATTGTTTTGAATATTGAGTTTTAAGCCAGCTTTTTCACTCTCGTCTTTCACTTTCATCAAGAGGCTCTTTAGTTCTTCTTTGCTTTCTGCCATTAGGGTGGTGTCACCTGTATATCTGAGGTTATTGATATTTCTCCGGGGAATCTTGATTCTAGCTTGTGCTTCGTGATTCTTGATTCCAGCCTAGCAGTTCATGTGATGTCCTCTGCATATAGGTTAAATAAGCAGAGTGACAATATACAGCCTTGACATACTCCTTTCATAATTTGGAACCAATTAATTGTTCCATATCCAGTTCTAACTGTTGCTTCTTGGCCTGCATACAGGTTTCTCAGGAGGCAGGTAAGGTGGTCTGATATTCCCATCTCTTTAAGAATTTTTCCCAGTTTGTGTGTTCCAGAGAGTCAAAGGCTTTAGCATAGTCAATGAAGCAGAGATATATTTTTTTCTGGAACTCCCTTGCATTTTCTATGATCTCACAGATGTTGGCAATTGGATCTCTAGTTCCTCTGTCCTTTCTAAATACACCTTTTACAATTGGAAGTTCTTGGTTCACGTACTGTTGAAGCTTAGCTTGAACAATTTTGAGCATTACCTTGCTAGCATTTGTGGTTAGAAAATATGTAATTTCTATTGTTTTAAATTTGTTGAGACCGCCCTTTATTCTGGTAATATCATGTGATCTATTATGGAGAATGTACCATGTACACTTGAAAAAAAATGTGTATTCTGACTGGTATTGGATGGAATCTCCTGTAGATATCTGTTAAGTCTAACTGGTCCAATGTGTCATTTAAGGTCATTGTTTACATATTGATGTTCAGTCTAGATGACACATCCATTAATTTAAGTGGGATATTAAAGTTCCCTACTATTAGTATATTTTTGTCAATTTCTCTTTTTATGTCTGTTAATATCTGCTTTATTTACTTAATATTTTCTTATTTTTCTATACACAAGGGTACCTCCATAGGACTATAAGAAGCTTTTTCAGTAGACTCTTTGCAGTCCGGAAGGGAGTGGCATGATTTATTCAAATTATGAAAGAAAAAAAAAAAAAAAAACTTCAACCAAGAATACTCTGTCTACCAAAGTTATTGTTAAAAAATTGATTGAAAGATAAAGAGTTTTCTAGACAAACAAAAGCTAAAGAAGTTTACCACCACTAATTGGCCTTACAAAAATGTTAAAGGGACTTCTTTAAGTTGAAAATTAAAGGTGTGACTAGTAACAAGAAAACATTTGAAAGAATATATCTCACTGAAAAAGTAAATAATATAGTAGAGGTATTGGATTAATCATACATAAAGGATATGTAAAGGATCTGGAGAAGATGGTGGAGGAATAAGATGGGGAGATCACTTTTCTTTCCACAAATACATCAAAAATAAATCTGCATGTGGAATAACTCCTGCAGAACACTTGCTGAATGCAGACAGAAAACTCCAGTTTTCCAAAAAGAGAAGTCAATCTCCTCGGAATGAGGTAGGCCAAAAGAAAAAGATAAAAAAGAGGCAAAGGATTTCAGGATGGGGGCCTGTGCCCTGGGGAGGGAGTCCTGAAGGAGGAAAAGTTTCCACATCTTGGCAATCCCTTCACAGTCAGGGATGGGGTTAGGGGAGTAGGGAGCTGCAGAACCTCAGAAGGGAACTCAGCAACAGGTGCCAGGAAGGGAAAACAAAGAGAATTCATCACAGAGATCTTTAAGGAAAAGCACTTCCCAGCCAAAAAGCGGTTTACATTGCCCACAACAGCTTGGGTGCTGAGGTTCACCCTGTGGGGGTCAGACTCCAGGGAGAGGTCAAGTGTTGGCTGCCATGAAAATACTCTGAGAGAGCTAGAACACAGCTGAGGGAATCCAGGGAAAAGCCTGGGCTTGTCATAGAGGCAAGAGATTGTTGGCACAGGTACCCTCTAATTCCTCACAGATCTCAGGAATTCCTCTAATTTCTTGCAGATCTCAGGAACCTGCCTTCATAAATGCCATAGGTGGTAGGAACAACAGCTATGAATTTCCCATAGAGAATATAGAGATGTTCAGAAAAGCTGGCAGGTGTCCATATGTGCGTGGATTTATCTCTGGGCTTTCTATTTTGTTCCATTGATCTATATTTCTGTCTTTGTGCCAGTACCATACTGTCTTGATAACTGTGGCTTTGTAGTAGAGCCTGAAGTCAGGTAGGTTGATTCCTCCAGTTCCATTTTTCTTTCTCAAGATCGCTTTGGCTATTCGAGGTTTTTTGTATTTCCATACAAATTGTGAAATTATTTGTTCTAGCTCTGTGAAGAATACTGTTGGTAGCTTGATAGGGATTGCATTGAATCTATAAATTGCTTTGGGTACTATACTCATTTTCACTATATTGATTCTTCCAATCCATGAACATGGTATATTTCTCCATCTATTAGTGTCCTCTTTGATTTCTTTCACCAGTGTTTTATAGTTTTCTATATATAGGTCTTTAGTTTCTTTAGGTAGATATATTCCTAAGTATTTTATTCTTTTCGTTGCAATGGTGAATGGAATTGTTTCCTTAATTTCTCTTTCTGTTTTCTCATTATTAGTGTATAGGAATGCAAGGGATTTCTGTGTGTTGATTTTATATCCTGCAACTTTACTATAATCATTGATTAGTTCTAGTAATTTTCTGGTGGAGTCTTTAGGGTTTTCTATGTAGAGGATCATGTCATCTGCAAATAGTGAGAGTTTTACTTCTTCTTTTCCAATTTGGATTCCTTTTATTTCTTTTTCTGCTCTGATTGCTGTGGCCAAAACTTCCAAAACTATGTTGAATAGTAATGGTGAAAGTGGGCACCCTTGTCTTGTTCCTGACTTTAGAGGAAAGGGAACCCTCTTACACTGTTGGTGGGAATGCAAACTAGTACAGCCACTATGGAGAACAGTGTGGAGATTCCTTAAAAAACTGGAAATAGAACTGCCTTATGATCCAGCAATCCCACTGCTGGGCATACACACTGAGGAAACCAGAAGGGAAAGAGACACGTGTACCCCAATGTTCATCGCAGCACTGTTTATAATAGCCAGGACATGGAAGCAACCTAGATGTCCATCAGCAGATGAATGAATAAGAAAGCTGTGGTACATATACACAATGGAGTATTACTCAGCCATTAAAAAGAATACATTTGAATCAGTTCTAATGAGGTGGATGAAACTGGAGCCTATTATACAGAGTGAAGTAAGCCAGAAGGACAAACACCAATACAGTATACTAACGCATATATATGGAATTTAGAAAGATGGTAACGATAACCCTGTATACGAGACAGCAAAAGAGACACTGATGTATAGAACAGGCTTATGGACTCTGTGGGAGAGGAAGAGGGTGGGAAGATTTGGGAGAATGGCATTGAAACATGTGAAATGTCATGTATGAAACGAGATGCCAGTCCAGTTTCAATGCAGGATGCTGGATGCTTGGGGCTGGTGCACTGGGACAACCAAGAGGGATGGTATGGGGAGGGAGGAGGGAGGAGGGTTCAGGATGGGGAACACATGTATAATTTTTTTTTTTAATTAAAATTGAACTAAAAAAAAAAAAGAAAAGAAAAGCTGGCAGGAGAGGCAGAGGTGGAACTAGATGCAACTGAAGTTTACAGTCCCAGAGTGAGGATCTCAAACTGAGTGACTACTACCAAAGCCAAGGAGAATGCCTGAGACAGTGGACAAAATACTACTGCTGTGGTTCCAGCTCTGGAAGTAGCAGCGACCACCAAGCCGTGGGCAGGCACAAGCTATAGCCCACACATTCCTGGGAGCCAAAGCAGCTAGGCTCTTTCTATGGACCCATGATCTGGGACCAATTCCTCTGGGAGATCTCATGGTCGGCCTCAGACTATAACAACATCAATCAGGTCTCTGCCACCGCAGGCATTCCCTGGTACATTCCAATTGTGGCTGCCATACCCAGTCCTCTCCCCAGCCCGACTGAGCTAGTGAGCTTTAATAAACTTCAGCCTTCATCCCCTTTTGTCTGGGCAGGGAACAGACACCCGAGGGTGGCCTACAAGCAGAGGCAGTCCCAGAACTAAAGTGGAGCACCATGGGCTGCATGACAAAACAAGAGGTAGGGAATTAGCACTTGAAGCCACAAGTTCAGCAGATTAAATCCCCACAATTAGCTCGAGAGTGTGGACTTTGGGGGTAATTGTGGACTTTGAGAGCAAGTAAAAGCTGGCTAAGGGCAGATCTGAGGCTTAGCAGACCCCATAGCGCCCTCAGCATGTCCAGACACCTTCCTAAAATTATTGGAGAACTTCATGAGCATGCAGATTGGCTGGTGCTCACTGCATGAAGAGATCAATGGAGGAGTAAGGAGGACATTCTTCTTCAGATCAGTTCAGTCTCCCAGTCGTGTCTAACTCTCTGTGACTCCAGGCCTCCCTGTCTATCACCAATTCCCGGAGTTCATGCAAACCCATGTTCATCGAGTTGGTGATGCCATCGAACCATCTCATACTCTGTTGTCCCCATCTCTTCCTGCCATCAATCTTTCCCAGCATCAGAGTCTTTTCCAATGAGTCAACTGTTCACATGAGGTGACCAAATTACTGGAGTTTCAGCTTTAGCATCATTCCTTCCAAAGAAATCCCAGGGCTGATCTCCTTCAGAATGGACTGGTTAGATCTCCTTGCAGTCCAAGGGACTCTCAAGAGTCTGCTCCAACACGACAGTCAAAAGCATTAGTTCTTCAGTGCTCAGCTTTCTTCACAGTCCAACTCTCACATGCATACATGACGACTAGAAAAAACATAGCTTTGACTACACGGACCTTTATTGGCAAAGTAATGTCTCTGCTTTTGAATATGCTATCTAGGTTGGTCATAACTTTCCTTCCAAGGAGTAAGTGTCTTTTTAATTTCATGGCTGCAGTCACCATCTGCAGTGATTTTGGAGCCCAAAAAATAAAATCTGACTCTGTTTCCACTGTTTCCCATTTGTTTGCCATGAAGTGATGGGACAAGATGCCATGATCTTAGTTTTCTGAATGTTGAACCTTAAGCCAAACTTTTCACTCTCCTCTTTTACTTTCAGGAAGAGGCTTTTTAGTTCCTCTTCACTTTCTGCCATAAGGGTGGTGTCATCTGCATATCTGAGGTTACTGATATTTCTCCCTGCAATCTTGATTCCAACTTGTGCTTCTTCCAGCACAGCATTTCTCATGATGTACTCTGCATAGAAATTAAATAAGCAGGGTGCCAATACACAGCCTTGACGTACCCCTTTTCCTATTTGGAACCAGTCTGTTGTTCCATGTCCAGTTCTAACTGTTGCTTCATGACCTGCATATAGGTTTCTCAAGAGGCAGGTCAGGTGGTCTGGTATTCCCATCTCTTTCAGTTTATTGTGGTCCACAGTCAAAGGCTTTGTCATAGTCAATAAAGAAGCAGAAATAGATGTTTTTCTGGAACTCTCTTGCTTTTTCCATGATCTAGTGGATGTTGGCAATTTGATCTCTGATTCCTCTGCCTTTTCTAAAACCAGCTTGAATATATGGAATTTCATGGTTCATGTACTGCTGAAGCCTGGCCTGGAGAATTTTGAGCATTACTTTACTAGCGTGTGAGATGAGTGCAACTGTGCAGTAGTTTGAGCATTCTTTGGCATTGCCTTTCTTTGGGATTGGAATTAAAACTGACCTTTTCCAGTCCTGTGGCCACTGCTGAGTTTTCCAATTTTGCTGGCATATTGAGTGAAGCACTTTCACAGCTTCATATTTCAGGGTTTGAAATAGCTCAACTGGAATTTCATCATCTCCACTAGCTTTGTTCATAGTGATGCTTCCTAAGGCCCACTTGGCTTCACATTCCAGGATGTCTGGCTCTAGGTGAGTGATCACACCATCGGTACAACCACTCCAATATAACTTTTTTTCTTTTATTTCTTATTTTTCATACTATTCTAATTTTTTTATTATTCCTTTAATTTTTACCTTACATTTTTCTTTTTTAAAAAATCTACACCCGTGGCAGATTCCTGTTGATGTACGGCAAAACCAATGCAATATTGTAAAGTAATTAGCCCTCAATTCAAACAAATACATTTTTAAAAATCTAATTTTTAAATAAACTTGTTTTAGTTTATGTTTTTCCTATTTTTACCATACTATTCAGTTATATTGTATTTTCTCCATATTTATGATTTTGTATTTTTGCTAATCTAGTTTTTACTGTTCTTATTTATGAGTTTATTGCCTTGATTGCTCTCCTCTTTTTTTATTCTTATTAATATGCCTTTTTCTTTCTGTAAGTTTGTGAATTGCTTTGGATGTTCTTGGTCGATGAATGTTACTTTCACTATTAATCTTGGTGTTTTGTCTTATCACCTCCCTCTTGAGTCTTTCTCCCCATTCAATTCCAACAATTATTGGATGAAATGTCCTACAGGTATCAATTAGGGCCAACTGGTCCAATGTATCATTTAAGGCTTATGTTTCTTTATTAATTTTATGTCTGGATGATACTGACTATGGGGGTACTTTGTAGGCTGTAACTAAATAAACATTAACTCTTTACTAAATAAATAGTAACTAAATAAAGTAGTTCTTTTTATGATATGCCATGGATCATACAATATTCCTCTCACTTTTTAAAACTACTTATTCTTTTTCCTCTGTGTAACTTAAAAGTATCTTCTGTCTCACATATTCTTTCATCTGTCTGTCTATTCTATTCTTGATGCTCTTTCTTGCATTTTTTTTTATTTCAATCATTGGATTCTTTAACTCAAAAATTTTACATTTTTTGTTTCTTTCTTTATTTAAATATAAATTTATTTATTGTAATTGGAAGCTAATTATTTTACAATATTGTATTGGTTTTGCAAAACATCAACATGAATCTGCCACGGGTGTACACGTGTTTCCCATCCTGAACCCCCCCTCCCACCTTCCTCCCTATACCATCCCTCTGGGTCATCCCAGTGCACCAGCCCCAAGCATCCTGTATCATGCATTGAAACTGGACTGGTGATTCGTTTCATATATGATATTACACATGTTTCAATGCCATTCTCACAAATCATCCCACCCTCACCCTCTCCCACAGAGTCCATAAGACTGTTCTATACATCTGTGTCTCTTTTGCTCTCTCACATACAGGGTTATTGTTACCGTTTTTCTAAATTCCATATATATGTGTTAGTATACTGTATTGGTGTTTTTCTTTCTGGCTTACTTCACTCTGTATAATAGGCTCAAGTTTCATCCACCTCATTAGAACTGATTCAAATGTATTCTTTTTATTGGCTGAGTAATACTCCATTGTGTGTATGTACTACAGCTTTCTTATCCATTCATCTGCTGATGGACATCTAGGTTGCTTCCATGTCCTGGCTAATATAAACAGTGCTCCAATGAACATTGAGGTACACGTGTCTCTTTCAATTCTGGTTTCCTCAGTGTGTATGACCAGCAGTGGGATTGCTAGGTCATATGGCAGTTCTATTTCCAGCTTTTAAGGAATCTCCACACTGTTCTCCATAGTGGCTGTACTAGTTTGCATTCCCATCAAAGGTATAAGAGGGATACCTTTTCTCCATGCCCTCTCCAGCATTTATTGCTTGCAGATTTTTGGATAGCAGCCACTCTGACTGGCGTGAAATGGCACCTCATTGTGGTTTTGATTTGCATTTCTCTTATAATGCGTGATGTTGAGCATCTTTTCATGTGTTTTTTAGCCATATGTATGTCTTCTTCAGAGAAACGTTTGTTTAGTTCTTTGGCCCATTTTTTGATTGGGTCATTTATTTTTCTGGAATTGAGCTGCAGGAGTTGCTTGTATATTAATGAGATTAGTTGTTTGTCAGTTGCTTTATTTTCTATTATTTTCTCCCATTCTAAAGGCTGTCCTTTCACCTTTCTTAGAGTTTCCTTTGTTGTGCAGAAGCTTTGAATTTAATTAGATTCCAATTGTTTATTTTTGCTTTTATTTCCAATATTCTGGAAGGTGGGTCATAGAGGATCTTGCTGTGATGTATGTCGAAGAGTGTTTTGCCTATGTTCTCCTCTAGAAGTTTTATAGTTTCTGGTCCTACATTTAGATCTTTAATCCATTTTGAGTTTATTTTTGTGTATGGTGTTAGAAAGTGTTCTAGTTTCATTCTTTTACAAGTGGTTCACCAGTTTTCCCAGCACCACTTGTTAAAGAGATTGTCTTTCTCCATTGTATATTCTTGCTTCCTCTGTCAAAGTTAAGGGGTCCATAGGTGTGTGGATTTATCTCTGGACTTTCTATTTTGTTCCATTGATCTACATTTCTGTCTTTATGCCAGTACCATACTTTCTGGAAGACTGTGGCTTTGTAGCAGAGCCTGAAGTCAGGCAGGTTTGTTCCTCCAGTTCCATTCTTCTTTGTCAAGATTTCTTTGGCTATTTGAGGTTTTTTGGATTTCCATACAAATTCTGAAGTTATTTGTTCTAGCTCTGTGAAAAATAACGTTGGTAGTTGATAGGGATTGCATTGAATCTCGGAAAAGGCAATGG
This sequence comes from Bos grunniens, assembly GCF_055505025.1. NCBI lineage: Eukaryota > Metazoa > Chordata > Mammalia > Artiodactyla > Bovidae > Bos > Bos grunniens. The sequence continues at coordinate 70,852,856 of NC_141194.1, forward strand.
CACCCCGCTCCAGTACTCTTGCCTGGAAAATCCCATGGGTGGAGGAGCCTGGTAGGCTTCAGTCCATGGGGTCGCAAAGAGTCGGACACGACTAAGTGACTTCCCTTTCACTTTTCACTTTCATGCATAGGAGAAGGAAATGGCAACCCGCTCCAGTGTTCTTGCCTGGAGAATCCAAGGGATGGGGGAGCCTGGTGGGCTGCCGTCTATGGGGTCACACAGAGTTGGGCACGACTGAAGTGACTTAGCAGCAGCAGCAGCATTGAATTTATAGATTGCTTTGGGTAGTATACTCACTATCACTATATTGATTCTTCTGATCCATGAACAAGATATATTTCTCCATCTATTAGTGTCCTCTTTGATTTCATTCACCAGTGTTTTATAGTTTTCTGTATACAGGTCTTTTATTTCTTTAGGTAGATACACTCCTAAATATTTTACTCTTTTCGTTACAATGGTGAATGGACTTGTTTCTTTAATTTCTCTTTCTGTTTTCTCATTATTACTGTATAGGAATGCAAGGTATTTCTGTGTGTTGATTTTATATCCTACAACTTTACTATATTCATTGATTAGCTCTAGTAATTTTCTGGTGGAATCTTTAGGGTTTTCTATGTAGAGGATCATGTCATCTACAAACAGTGAACGTTTTACTTCTTCTTTTCCAATTTGGAGTCCTTTCACTTCTTTTTCTGCTCTGATTGCTGTGGCCAAAACTTCCAAAACTATGCTGAATACTGGTGGTGAAAGTCGACACTGTTGTCTTGTTCTTGACTTTAGGGGAAATGCTTTCAATTTTTTGCCGTTGAGGATATGTTTGCTGTGGGTTTGTCATATATAGCTTTTATTATGTTGAAGTATGTTCTTTCTATTCCTGCTTTCTGGAGAGTTTTTATCATAAATGGATGTTGAATTTTGTCAAAGGTATTCTCTGCATCTATTGAGATAATCATATGGCTTTTACTTTTTTTTTAATTTTATTTTATTTTTAAACTTTACATAACTGTATTAGTTTTGCCAAATATCAAAATGAATCCACCATGTGATGTATTACATTGATTGATTTGCAGATAGTGAAGAATCCTTGCATACCTGGGATAAAGCCCACTTGATCATGGTGTATGGTCTTTTAAATGTGTTTTTGGATTCTGATTGCTAGAATTTTGTTAAGGGTTTTTGCATCTATGTTCATCAGTGATATTGGCCTGTAGTTTTCTTTTTCTGTGTGGCATCTTTGTCAGGTTTCGGTATTATAGTTATGGTGGCCTCATAGAATGAGTTTGGAATTTTACCTAGCTTTGCAATTTTCTGGAAGAGTTTGAGTAGGATAGGTGTTAGCTCTTCCCTAAGTTTTTGGTAGAATTCAGCTGTGAAGCCATCTGGACCTGGGCTTTTGTTTGCTGGAAGATTTCTGATTACAGTTTCAATTTCTGTGCTTATGTTGGGTCTGTTAAGATTTTCTATTTCTTCCTGGTTCAGTTTTGGAAAGTTGTATTTTTCTAAGAATTTGTCCATTTCTTCCAAGTTGTCCATTTTATTGGCATATAATTGCTGATAGTAGTCTCTTATGATCCTTTGAATTTCTGTGTTGTCTGTAGTGATCTCTCCATTTTCATTTCTAATTTTATTCATTTGATTTTTCTCCCTTTGTTTCTTGATGAGTCTGGCTAATGGTTTGTCAATTTTATTTATCCTCTCACAGAACCAGCTTTTGGCTTTGTTGAATTTTGGTATGGTCTCTTTTCTTTCTTTTGCATTTATTTCTGCCCTAATATTTAAGATTTCTTTCCTTCTACTAACCCTGGGTTTCTTCATTTCTTCCTTTTCTAGTTGCTTTAGGTGTGGCATTAGGTTATCTATTTGACTTTTTTCTTGTTTCTTGAGGTATACCTATGTTGCTATGAACCTTCCCCTTAGCATTGCTTTTACAGTGTCCCACAGGTTTTGGGTTGTTGTGTTTTCATCTTCATTCGTTTCTATGCATATTTTGAATTCTTTTTTATTTCTTCTGTGATTTGTTGGTTATTAAGCAGCGTGTTGTTCAGCCTCCATATGTTGCAATTTTTAATAGTTTTCCTCCTGTAATTGAGATCTAATCTTACTGCACTGTGATCAGAAAAGATGCTTGGAATGATTTCATTTTTTTCTTGAATTTACCAAGGCTAGATTTATGGCCCAGGATGTGATCTATCCTGGAGAAGGTTCCCTGTGTGCTTAAGAAAAAGGTGAAATTCATTGTTTTGGGGTGAAATGTCCTATAGATACCAATTAGGTCCAACTGGTCTATTGTATCATTTAAAGTTTGTGCTTCCTTGTTAATTTTTTGTTTAGTTGATCTATCCATATGTGTGAGTAGGGTATTAAAGTCTCCCACTATTACTGTGTTATTCTTAATTTCCCCTTTCAGACATGTTAGCATTTGTCTTACATATTGTGGTGCTTCTAAGTTGGTTGCAAATATATTTATAATTGTTATCTCTTCTTCTTGCATTGATCCTTTGATCATTATGTAGTGTCCTTCTTTGTGTCTTTTCACAGCCTGTGTTTTAAAGTCTATTTTATCTGATATGAGTATTGCTACTCCTGCTTTCTTTTGGTCTCTATTTGTATGGAATACCTTTTTCCAGACCTTCACTTTCAGTCTGTATGTGTCCCTTGTTTTGAGGTGGGTCTCTTGTAGACAACATATAATGGGGTCTTGTTTTTGTATCCATTCAGCCAGTATTTGTCTTTTGGTTGGTGCATTCAAGCCATTTACATTTAAGGTAATTATTGATAAGTATGACCCCGTTGCCACTTACTTTGTTGTTTTGGGTTCAAGTTTATACACCCTTTTTTGCTTCCTGTCTAAAGAAATCCTTTAGCATTTGTTGGAGAGCTGGTTTGGTGGTACTGAATTCTCTCAGCTTTTGCTTGTCTGTAAAGCTTTTGATTTCTCCTTCATATTTGAATGAGATCCTTGTTGGGTACAGTAATCTGGGCTGTAGCTTATTTCCTTTCATCACTTTAAGTATGTCCTGCCATTCCCTCATGGCCTGAAGAGTTTCTATTGAAAGATCAGCTGTTATCCTTATGGGAATTCCCTTGTGTGATATTTGTTGTTTTTCGGTTGCTGCTTTTAATATTTGTTCTTTGTGCTTGATCTTTGTTAATTTGATTAATTTGTGTCTTGGGGTGTTTTGCCTTGGGCTTATCCTGTTTGGGACTCTCTGGGTTTCTTGGACTTGGGTGATTATTTCCTTCCCCATTTTAGCGAAGTTTTCAACTATTATCTCCTCAAGTATTTTCTCATGGTCTTTCTTTTTGTCTTCTTCTTCTGGGACTCCTATGATTCGAATGTTGGTGTATTTAACACTGTCCTGAAGGTCTCTGAGGTTGTCCTCATTTCTTTTAATTCGTTTTTCTTTTTTCCTCTATTCATTTATTTCTACAATTCTATCTTCTACCTCACTAATCCTATATTCTGCTTCCGTTATTCTACTATTTGTTCCGTCCAGAGTGTTTTTTATCTCATTTACTGCATTATTCATTATATATTGACTCTTTTTTATTTCTTCTAGGTCCTTGTTAAACCTTTCTTACATCTTCATGTCCTTGTCTCCAGGCTATTTATCTGTGATTCCATTTTTTCCCCACGATTTTGGATCATTTTCACTATCATTATTTGGAGTTCTTTATCAGGTAGATTCCCTATCTATTCCTCTTTTGTTTTGTTTTGTGGGCATTTATCCCGTCCCTTTACCTGCTGGGTATTCCTCTGTCTGATCATCTTGTTTATATTGCTCTGTTCAGGGTGACCTTTCTGTATTCTGGTAGTTTGTGGAGTTCTCTTTATTGTGGAGTTTCCTCGCTGTGGGTGGGGTTGTACATGTGGCTTGTCAAGGTTTCCTGGTTAGGGAAGCTTGTGTCGGTGTTCTGGTGGGTGGAGCTGGGTTTCGTTTCTCTGGACTGAAATGCATTGTCCAGTAATGAATTATGAGATGTCAATGGGTTTGGAGTGACTTTGGGCAGCCTGTATATTGAAGCTCAGGACTGTGTTCCTGTGTTGCTGGAGAACTTGCCTGGTATGTCTTGCTCTGGAACTTGTTGGCCCTTGGGTGGTGCTTGGTTTCAGTGTAAGTATGGAGGTGTTTGATGAGCTCCTATCGATTAATGTTCCCTGGAGTCAGGAGTTCTCTGGTGTTCTCAGGATTTGGACTTAAGCGTCCTGCTTCTGGTTTTCAGTCTTATTTTTATGGTAGCCTCACGACTTCTCCATCTATACAGTACCATTGATAAAACATCTAGGTTAAAGATGCAAAGTTTCTCCACAGTGAGGGACACCCAGAGACTATCACAGAGTTACATGGAGAAGAGAAGAGGGAGGAGGTTATATAGGTGACCAGGATGAGATAAGGTGGAGTCAAAAGAAGAGAGAGCAAACTAGCCAGTAATCACTTCCTTATGTGCACTCCAGAGTCTGGACCAGTCAGAGATGTTCATGGAGTTACACACAGAAGAGAAGAGGGAGGAAGGAGACAGAGGTGGCCAGGAGGATAAAGAGGGGAATCAAAAGGAGAGAGATGGATCCAGCCAGTAACAAGTTCCCTAAGTGTTCTCCACCATCCGGAACACACAAAGAGATTTACAGAGCTGGGCAGAGAAGAGAAGAGGGAGGGAGGAGAGAGGCGACATGGTGGAGAAAAAGGAGAGTCCAAAGGGGGAGAAAGCAGTCAAGCCAGTAATCTCACTCCCAAGTAAAAATGGGTACTAAAGATTGGATTTTTTTTTTTTTAACTTTTATAGCACTCATCTTTAATGTTTTTTTAATTTTATTTTATTTTTAAACTTTACATAATTGTATTAGTTTTGCCAAATATCAAAATGAATCCGCCACAGGTATACATGTGTTCCCCATCCTAAACCCTCCTCCCTCCTCCCTCCCCATACCATCCCTCTGGGCCGTCCCAGTGCACTAGCCCCAAGCATCCAGTATCGTGCATCGAACCTGGACTGGCAACTCGTTTCTGACATGATATTTTACATGTTTCAATGTCATTCTCCCAAATCTTCCCACCCTCTCCCTCTCCTACAGAGTCCATAAGACTGTTCTATACATCAGTGTCTCTTTTGCTGTCTCGTACACCGGGTTATTGTTACCATCTTTCTAAATTCCATATATATGGGTTAGTATACTGTATTTATGTTTTTCCTTCTGGCTTACTTCACTCTGTATAATAGGCTCCAGTTTCATCCACCTCATTAGAACTGATTCAAATATATTCTTTTTAATGGCTGAGTAATACTCCATTGTGTATATGTACCACAGCTTTCTTATCCATTCATCTGCTGATGGACAACTAGGTTGCTTCCATGTCCTGGCTATTATAAACAGTGCTGCGATGAATATTGGGGTACACGTGTCTCTTTCCCTTCTGGTTTCCTCAGTGTGTATGCCCAGCAGTGGGATTGCTGGGTCATAAGGCAGTTCTATTTCCAGTTTTTAAAGGAATCTCCACACTGTTCTCCATAGTGGCTGTACTAGTTTGCATTCCCACCAACAGTGTAAGAGGGTTCCCTTTTCTCCACACCCTCTCCAGCATTTATTATTTGTAGACTTTTGGATCACAGCCATTCTGACTGGTGTGAAATGGTACCTCATAGTGGTTTTGATTTGCATTTCTCTGATAATGAGTGATGTTGAGCATCTTTTCATGTGTTTGTTAGCCATCTGTATGTCTTCTTTGGAGAAATGCCTATTTAGTTGTTTTGCCCATTTCTTGATTGGGTCGTTTATTTTTCTGATGTTGAGCTGTAGGAGTTGCTTGTATATTTTTGAGATGAGTTGTTTGTCAGTTGCTTCATTTGCTATTATTTTCTCCCATTCTGAAGGCTGTCTTTTCACCTTGCTAATAGTTTCCTTTGATGTGCAGAAGCTTTTAAGGTTAATTAGGTCCCATTTGTTTATTTTTGCTTTTATTTCCAATATTCTGGGAGGTGGGTCATAGAGGATCCTGCTGTGATGTATGTCAGAGAGTGTTTTGCCTATGTTCTCCACTAGGAGTTTTATAGTTTCTGGTCTTACGTTTAGATCTTTAATCCATTTTGAGTATATTTTTGTGTATGGTGTTAGAAAGTGGTCCAGTTTCATTCTTTTACAAGTGGTTGACCAGATTTCCCAGCACCACTTGTTAAAGAGATTGTCTTTAATCCATTGTGTATTCTTGCCTCCTTTGTCAAAGATAAGGTGTCCATATGTGCGTGGATTTATCTCTGGGCTTTCTATTTTATTCCATTGATCAATATTTCTGTCTTTGTGCCAGTACCATACTGTCTTGATAACTGTGGCTTTGTAGTAGAGCCTGAAGTCAGGTAGGTTGATTCCTCCAGTTCCATTCTTCTTTCTCAAGATCGCTTTGGCTATTTGAGTTTTTTTGTATTTCCATACAAATTGTGAAATTATTTGTTCTAGCTCTGTGAAGAATACTGTTGGTAGCTTGATAGGGATTGTGTTGAATCTATAAATTGCTTTGGGTAGTATACTCATTTTCACTATATTGATTCTTCCAATCCATGAACATGGTATATTTCTCCATCTATTACTGTCCTCTTTGATTTCTTTCACCAGTGTTTTATAGTTTTCTATATATAGGTCTTTAATTTCTTTAGGTAGATATATTCCTAAATATTTTATTCTTTCCGTTGCAATGGTGAATGGAATTGTTTCCTTAATTTCTCTTTCTGTTTTCTCATTATTAGTGTATAGGAATGCAAGGGATTTCTGTGTGTTGATTTTATATCCTGCAACTTTACTATAGTCATTGATTATTTCTAGTAATTTTCTGGTGGAATCTTTAGGGTTTTCTATGTAGAGGATCATGTCATCTGCAAATAGTGAGAGTTTTACTTCTTCTTTTCCAATTTGGATTCCTTTTATTTCTTTTTCTGCTCTGATTGCTGTGGCCAAAACTTCCAAAACTATGTTGAATAGTAATGGTGAAAGTGGGCACCCTTGTCTTGTTCCTGACTTTAGAGGAAATGCTTTCAATTTTTCACCATTGAGGATAATGTTTGCTGTGGGTTTGTCATATATAGCTTTTATTATGTTGAGGTATGTTCCTTCTATTCCTGCTTTCTGGAGAGTTTTTATCATAAATGGATGTTGAATTTTGTCAAAGGCTTTCTCTGCATCTATTGAGATAATCATATGGTTTCTATTTTTCAATTTGTTAATGTGGTGTATTACATTGATTGTTTTGCGGATATTGAGGAATCCTTGCATCCCTGGGATAAAGCCCACTTGATCATGGTGTATGATCTTTTTAATGTGTTGTTGGATTCTGACTGCTAGAATTTTGTTAAGGATTTTTGCATCTATGTTCATCAGTGATATTGGCCTGTAGTTTGCTTTTTTTGTGGTATCTTTGTCAGGTTTTGGTATTAGGGTTATGGTGGCCTCATAGGATGAGTTTGGAAGTTTACCTTCCTCTGCAATTTTTTGGAAGAGTTTGACCAGGACAGGTGTTAGCTCTTCTCTAAATTTTTGGTAGAATTCAGCTGTGAAGCCGTCTGGACCTGGGCTTTTGTTTGCTGGAAGATTTTTGATTACAGTTTCAATTTCTGTGCTTGTGATGGGTCTGTTAAGATTTTCTATTTGTTCCTGGTCGAGTTTTGGAAAGTTGTACTTTTCTAAGAATTTGTCCATTTCTTCCAAATTTTCCATTTTATTGGCATATAATTGCTGATAGTAGTCTCTTATGATCTTTTGTATTTCTCTATTGTCTGTTGTGATCTCTCCATTTTCGTTTCTAATTTTGTTGATTTGATTTTTCTCCCTTTGTTTCTTGATGAGTCTGGCTAATGGTTTGTCAATTTTATTTATCCTTTCAAAGAACCAGCTTTTGGTTTTGTTGATTTTTGCTATGGTGTCTTTTGTTTCTTTTGCATTTATTTCGCTCTAATTTTTAAGATTTCTTTCCTTCTACTAACCCTGGGGTTCTTCATTTCTTCCTTTTCTAGTTGCTTTAGGTGTAGGGTTAGGTTATTTATTTGACTTTTTTCTTGTTTCTTGAGGTGTGCCTGTATTGCTATGAACTTTCCCCTTAGGACTGCTTTTACCGTGTCCCACAGGTTTTGGGTTGTTGTGTTTTCATTTTCATTCGTTTCTATGCAAATTTTGATTTCTTTTTTGATTTCTTCTGTGATTTGTTGGTTATTCAGCAGCGTGTTGTTCAGCCTCCATATGTTAGAATTTTTAATAGTTTTCCTCCTGTAATTGAGATCGAATCTTACTGCATTGTGGTCAGAAAAAATGCTTGGAATGATTTCTATTTTTTTGAATTTACCAAGGCTAGCTTTATGGCCCAGGATGTGATCTATCCTGGAGAAGGTTCCATGTGCGCTTGAGAAAAAGGTGAAATTCATTGTTTTGGGATGAAATGTCCTATAGATATCAATTAGGTCTAACTGGTCTATTGTATCGTTTAAAGTTTGTGTTTCCTTGTTAATTTTCTGTTTAGGTGATCTATCCATAGGTGTGAGTGGGGTATTAAAGTCTCCCACTATTATTGTGTTATTGTTAAATTCTCCTTTCATACTTGTTAGCATTTGTCTTACGTACTGTGGTGCTCCCGTGTTGGGTGCATATATATTTATAATTGTTATATCTTCTTCTTGGATTGATCCTTTGATCATTATGTAGTGACCTTCTTTGTCTCTTTTCACAGCCTTTGTTTTAAAGTCTATTTTATCTGATATGAGTATTGCTACTCCTGCTTTCTTTTGGTCCCTATTTGCATGGAAAATCTTTTTCCAGCCCTTCACTTTCAGTCTGTATGTGTCCCCTGTTTTGAGCTGGGTCTCTTGTAGACAATATATGTAGGGGTCTTGTTTTTGTATCCATTCAGCCAGTCTTTGTCTTTTGGTTGGGGCATTCAACCCATTTACGTTTAAGGTAATTACTGATAAGTATGATCCCGTTGCCATTTACTTTATTGTTTTGGGTTCGAGTTTATACACCATTTTTGTGTTTCCTGTCTAGAGAATATCCTTTAGTATTTGTTGGAGGGCTGGTTTGGTGGTGCAGAATTCTCTCAGCTTTTGCTTGTCTGAAAGCTTTTGATTTCTCCTTCATACTTGAATGAGATCCTTGCTGGGTACAATAATCTGGGCTGTAGGTTATTTTCTTTCATCACTTTAAGTATGTCTTGCCATTCCCTCCTGGCTTGAAGAGTTTCTATGGAAAGATCAGCTGTTATCCTTATGGGAATTTCCTTGTGTGTTATTTGTTGTTTTTCCCTTGCTGCTTTTAATATTTGTTCTTTGTGTTTGATCTTTGTTAATTTGATTAATATGTGTCTTGGGGTGTTTCTCCTTGGGTTTATCCTGTTTGGCATTCTCTGGGTTTCTTGGACTTGGGTGATTATTTCCTTCCCCATTTTAGGGAAGTTTTCCACTATTATCTCCTCAAGTATTTCCTCATGGTCTTTCTTTTTGTCTTCTTCTTCTGGAACCCCTATGATTCGAATGTTGTAGCGTTTAGTATTGTCCTGGAGGTCTCTGAGATTGTCCTCATTTCTTTTAATTCGTTTTTCTTTTATCCTCTCTGATTCATTTATTTCTACGATTCTATCTTCTAATTCACTAATCCTATCTTCTGCCTCTGTTATTCTACTATTTGTTGCCTCCAGAGTGTTTTTAATTTCATTTATTGCATTATTCAATATATATTGACTCTTTTTTATTTCTTCTAGGTCATTTTTAAGCCTTTATTGCATCTTTTCAATCCTTTCTCCAGGCTATTTATCTGTGATTCCATTTTAGTTTCAAGATTTTGGATCAATTTCACTATCATTATTCGGAATTCTTTATCAGGTAGATTCCCTATCTCTTCCTCTTTTGTTTGGTTTGGTGGGCATTTATCCTGTTCCTTTATCTGCTGAGTATTCCTCTGTCTCTTCATCTTGTTTAAATTGCTGATTTTGGGGTGTCCTTTCTTTATTCTGGCAGTTTGTGGAGTTCTCTTTATTGTGGTGTTTCCTTACTGTGTGTGGGTTTGTACAGGTGGCTTGTCAAGGTTTCCTGGTTAGCGAAGCTTGTGTCGGTGTTCTGGTGGTTGGAGCTGTATTTCTTCTCTCTGGAGTGCAATGAAATATCCAGTAATGAGTTATGAAATGTCTATAGTTTTGGGGTGACTTTGGGCAGCCTGTATCTTGAAGCTCAGGGCTGTGTTCCTTTGTTGCTGGAGAATTTGCTTGGTATGTCTTGCCCTGGAACTTATTGGCCCTTGTGTGGTGCTTGGTTTCAGTGTTGGTATGGAGGCATTTGATGAGCTCCTGTCAATTAATGTTCCTTGGAGTCAGGAGTTCCCTGGAGTCAGGGTTTGGACTTAAGTCTCCTGCTTCCGGTTATCGGTCTTATTTTTACAGTAGTTTCAAAACTTCTCCTTCTATACAGCACCAATGATAAAACATCTACATTAAAGATGAAAAGTTTCTCTACTGTGAGGGTCACTCAGAGAGGTTCACAGGGTTACATGGAGAAGAGAAGAGGGAGGAGGGTGTTAGAGGTGACCCAAATGAGATGAGGTGAATCAATAGTGGAGAGAGTGGGCCAGCCAGTAGTCACTTCCTTATGTGCACTCCACAACTGGACCACTCAGAGATGTTCACGGAGTTATACAGAGAAGAGAAGAAGGAGGAAGGTGACAGAGGTGGCCAGAAGGATAAAAGGGGGGAATGAAAAGGAGGGAGACAGATCCAGCCAGTAATCAGTTCCCTAAGTGTTCTCCACCGTCTGGAACACACAGAAATTCAGAGTTGGGTAGAGTGGAGAGGGGTTAGGGAGGAGACACAGGCGATCTAGTGGAGAAAAAGGAGAGTCCAGAGGGAGAGAGAGCAGTCAAGCCAGTAATCTAGCTCCCTGTGGAAAACGGGTCCTGAAGATTGGGTTCTTAAAGGTACAAAATTGGTAACAAATACATAAAAGCAAATATTTAAAATCTAGAGTAGAGTTTGGAATTTCAAAAATACAATGTTAAAGAAAAGAAGAAGGAAAAGAAAGAGAGAAAAAACGAACAAACAAAAACAAACAAGGTCGCGAAAATTATAAAGAAAGTACAGGTACAAAATTGATAACTAATACCAAAAAGCAAAAATTAAAAATCTAGAGTAGAGTTTGGAATTTCAAAAAGACAATGTTAAAAAAAAAGAAGAAGAAAAATAAAGAGAGAAAACAAACAAACAAAAACAAACAATGTCACAAAAATTATAAAGAAAATACAGGTACAAAATTGATATCAAATACCAAAAAGCATAAATTAAAAATCTGGAGTAGAGTTTGGAATTTCAGATATACAATGTTATATAAAAGAAGAAGAGAAAGAAACAGAGAAGAAAAAAAAAAGTCACAGAAATTATATAAAAAAAAAACTATAGGTACAAAATTGATAAAATATACCAAAAAGCAAAAATTAAAAATCTAGAGTAGACTTTGGAATTTCAAAAATACAATGTTAAAGAAAAGAAGAAAAGAAGAAAAAAAAACAAGGTCAAAAAATTATAAAATATATATATATGAAGTTTGCTGAAGAAGAAAAAAATAGGGTCTTTTTTTTTTTTTTGCAAAGTAATAGGTTATAAAAGTGAAAAGTAAAGGAACAATAGAGGACTTAAAATTTTTTTAATTAAAAAAAAAGAAAGAATGATCGTAAGAATAATAAAAATATATCTAGGACTTTCTTGGTTTTGTTGCGGGTGTCATGGGTTCAGTTCATTTTTGGCTAGTTCCTTGGTCAGACTTATATTTCTCAAGATGTATAGGCCCCTTCCTATGTAGTCCGTAGTAACCACAGGGTTTTGATCTATTGCCTGTAGCTTCCAAGGCGTTTCCCTCTGTTATATCTTCTTCTGTTTGCTAGTCTCTTCAGTATCTGGTTTCCGCCCTCACACAAAGGGGACGGTGGAGGACACTTTTTTTTTTTTTTTTTTTTTTAGGCTTACTTGTTCAGTCGCGCTGTGGGGAAGGAGGGAGCGATGCTGCAACAAATAACACTGGCTTGCGCTCGCAGTGCCTCAGCCACACTGGGTCTGCCCCCGCTCACGGCGTGTGTAGCCACCCTGCCCACACTGCTCGGGCTCTAGGTTGTTCCGCCGGGAACAATCTGAGGCCGGCCCTGGGTTTCATGCACCTCCCAGGTCCAAGCCGCTCAGGTTCAGGCACTCGGGTAGTCCTCAGAGGCACAGACTCAGTTGGGCCTGCATTTTGTGCTCTTCCCAGGTCCGAGCAGCTCAGGTGATGAGGTGTTTGGCGAGCGCCAATGCTGCGACTTATCGCCTCCCCGCCACTCGGTTATCTGGGTGTAAAACCGGCGCACCTTCTCAGGCAGATGTTGACCGTCCAGACCCCCAAGAAGTTTTAGTTAGCAAAGAAACCTGCTTACAGTTTTATAGATAATGTCTCTCTGGGGCTGCGATTGCCCCCTTCTGGCTCTGGCTGCCTGTCAACGGAGGGGGAAGGTCTGCAGCCGGCTATCTCTGTTCAGTCCTTTGTTCCGTGTGCAGGCCTGGCGGTCTTAGGTTAGGGCTGGCTTTTCGTGTGGTAGATATCCCACAGTCTGGTTTGCTAGCCCAAATTATTTCGCTCAGATAGCGCTCAGGGTATTCAGGCCAGATTCTTACTCTCAGCGATGTAGCCCGCGCCATGCCTCCCTGCCCAGCCCCCACTTGCTAATGGCGTGTGCAGGCATCTGCGCTGCTTCTCTGCTCAGGGAGTTACCGTAGGGCTCGCAATCTGCGAGTTTTAATTGTTTATTTATTTTTTCTCCCTGTTATGTTGCCCTCTGTGCTTCCAAAGCTCGGCACAGATTCAGCAGTGAGAAGGTTTCCTGGTGTTTGGAAACTTCTCTCTTTTTAAGATTCCCTTCCCAGGACAGAACTCCGTCCCTCCCTCTTTTGTCTCTTTTTTGTCTTTAATATTTTTTCCTACCTCCTTTCGAAGAGTTGGGTTGCTTTTCTGGGTGCCTGATGTCCTCTGCCAGCATTCAGAAGTTGTTTTGTGGAATTTACTCGACATTTAAATGCTCTTTTGATGAATTTGTGGGGGAGAAAGTGTTCTCCCCGTCCTACTCCTCCACCATCTTGGCTCCTCCTCCTAAAGATTGGATTCTTAAGGGTACAAAATTGATAACAAATACCAGAAAGCAAAGATTAAAAATCTAGGGTAGAGTTTGGATTTTCAAAATTACAATATTAAGGAAAAGAAAGAAAAAAAAGTCGCAAAAATTATAAAATATATATACATGAAGTTTGATTTAAAAAAAAATAGGGTCTCTTTTTTTGGCAAGGTAATAGTAGGTTATAAAAATGAAAAATAAAGGAGTAATAGAGGACTTAAAAATTAAAAAAAAATAAATAATGATAGTAAAAATATATCTAGGACTTTCTCTGGTGGTGTTGTGGGCTGTGTGGGGTCAGTTCATTGTCAGATAGTTCCTTCATCTGGCTTATATTTCTCAAGAACTATAGGCCCTTTCCTATGTAGTCGGTACTAACTACAGGTTTTTAACTATTGCACCTGTCATTTCCAAGGCGATTTCCTCTGTTTTAGCTTCTTCTGTTTGCTGATCTCTTCAGTGTCTAATTTCTGCCCTGACACAAGGGGGCGGTGGTGGACACTTTTTTAGGCTCACTTGTTCAGTCATGCTGTGGGGAGGGAGGGGTGCTGCAAAAAAATAAGACTGGCGTGTGCTCACAGCGTCTTGGCCACATTGGGTTTGCCCCCTCTCACGGCATGTGTGCTTTCCCTGTCTACATTGCTTAAGCTCTATTTGTTCTGCTGGGAACTGTCTGAGGCCAGCCCTGGGTTGTGTGCACTTCCCAGGTCTAAGCCACTCAGGTTCAGGTACTCGGGTAGTCCTCAAAGGCACAGACTCTGTTGGGCCTCCGTTTTGTGCCCTTCTCAGGTCCGAGCAGCTCAGGTGATCAGGTGTTTGGCGAGTGTGGTCGCAGCGACTTATCACTTACCCCGTCCCTGCTGCTCAGTTTTCTGTGTGTACAACCAGCGCACCTTCTCAGGCAGATGTTGACTGTCCAGAATCCCAAGAAGTCTTAGCTAGCAACGAAGCTTGCTTGCAGTTTGGTAGATAATGCCTCTCTGGGGCTGCGATTTTCCCCTTCTGGCTCTGGCTGCCTGTCACTGGAGTGGGACAGTCTGCAGCCGGCTAGCTCTGCTCAGTCCTTTGTTCTGTGAGCGGGCCTGGCAGTGTCTTAGGTTAGGGCTTTTTGCGTGGTAGGTATCCCACAGTCTGGTTTGCTAGCCCAAGCTAATTCCCTCAGATTGCCCTTGGGGCATTCAGGCCCGGTTCTTACTCTAAGCAATGCAGCCCGCACCTCCCTGCCCAGCCCCGGCTTGCTAGTGGCAGATACAGACATCTGTGCTGCTTCTCCACTGGGGGAGTTACCATTGGGCACATAATCTGTGGGTTTTAATTATTTATTTTTCCTCCCAGTTATGTTGCCTTCTGTGGTTCCAAGGCTCGCCACAGACTCGGCAGTGAGAGGGTTTCCTAGTGTTTGGAAACTTCTCTTTTTTTTAAGACTCCCTTCCCTGAACGGAGCTCCATCCCTACCTCTTTTGTCTCTCTTTTTGTCTTCTATATTTTTCCCTACCTCTTTACTAAGACAATGGGCTGTTTTTCTGGGTGCCAGGTGTCTTCTGCCAGGATTCAGAAGTTGTTTTGTGGAATTTACTCAGCCTTTAAATGTTCTTTTGATGAATTTGTGGGGGAGAAAGTGGTCTCCCCGTCCTATTCCTCTGCCATCTTAAGACCGCCTCTTATGTTTGTTTCTTATTTTGATAACTTCTCTGTTAAATTTATAATTTTATTCATATAGCATTTTACTAATTTCATTGAATTTTCTGTATGTCTTTTTTTTAGCTTATTGATTTTTCTCAAAATGGCTACTTTGAATACTTTCTATTGTAAATTATAAATCCCATGTTTTGGGATTGGTTTACTAAAAATTATTGTGAACCTTTGTTTATGTCATGTTTATTTTCTCATGTTTCTTAGAGATTTGTGTTACTGTCTTTGCACTTGAAAACCCATCTGCATTTGAAAAAGCTGTCACTTCCTCTTATCTTTACTAACTATTTTCATAGGAGAAACAACTTCTCTCAGTCTAGTTATACAGCCCATGGAATTATGCAGGCCATAATACTAGAGTGGGTAGCCGTTCCTTTCTCCAGGGGATCTTCCCAACCCAGGGATCGAACCCACGTGTGCCACATTGCAGGCAGATTCTTTACCAGGTGAGCCACCAGGGAAGCCCAAGAATATAGGAGCAGGTAGCCTATCCCTTCTGCGGGAGATCTTCCTGACCCAGTAATTGAACCAGGGTCTCTTTCATAGCAGGTGGATTCTTTACCAGCTGAGCTACCAGAGAAGCCCAGAGATTCATAGGCTTCCTCAGAACTTGTATGGATACATCTACTCCACACTACTTGTTCCTTCTTGTGACAGAATTCTTCAGCTTATATAATTTCTCTCAGACTTATAACACACCAAGCCAACTTCTGAGACCATCTCTATTCCCAAATGTGGTACTACAGCTGCAGTTTATGGTTTCTACTGGTCTGTGGACCCTGGTCTGGTTTTTGTGTGTTCTCCTGAACTGTCTACTAAAACATACTCTTGCCACTACCTTCAGGAGTGTTCACAGGGGACAGTTGCAGAGTGGGTGTATAGGTGAAGCACATGGAATACTGGGTTTTCCCAAGGCCAGTTGGAGAGATCTGAGGGTTAGGCTTTCCTTGTATTTCATGGGCAGGCTTTCTGATAAATTCCACAGGGCAGTAAGAAGAGACTGCATCCTTTTAATGCTTTCTGCAATATTATCTGCTTATCTTATCTGTCCCCAGTCAGGAAGCGTCTGATTTACTGTAGAGACTGACATAGAGCATTTAGTCCTTTTGATAGTGTCCTGCCAGCAATGGAAGCCAGACACTCACTATCCTGAATTCCCTTCCTCCTGTGGGAAACATCTTAGTCTTTGAAGATTTCATATAGCCTTAACTGTGCAATTTGGTGAAGGGGCGATGCTGCATAGTTAAATTATTTAGCTTATCCACACCTTTTAGTCCAAATATGTATTTCTTGCTCTAGCTGTGGGCTGGAACTTCTCATCATGATTTTATACAAGGATCACTCATCCATGGGTGACTGCCCAAGTCAATGTTCTTCATGTGCTTCCAGAAATGGTTAAGAGGGACTGGAACAAATTCACAGTCTACTGCAAGGTCCACAATCAAATCCACCACAAAAAAAGTATTTGTCACTCATTTACAAACAAACAGCCTCAGTAGGACTTGTGAGATACAACACATGCACAAAGGGACCGAAAAAGACTCACCCACATATGTATCAGGGAATAGACAGACAGCAGTTACTGTTTGTAAATTTTTTTAAAATGATGGCCAATCTGACTGGTATGAGCTAGTAACTCATTATAGTTTTGATTTGCACTTCTCTAATAATGAGTGGGTTTCAAGAGGTGTTTCAAGAAGGCATCAGAGGGCAGACACACTGAAACCATAATCACAGAAAACGAGTCAATCTAATCACACTAGGACCATAGCCTTGTCTAACTCAATGAAACTAAGCCATGCCCGTGGGGCCACCCAAGACAGATGGGTCATGGCGGAAAGGACTGACAGAATGTGGTCCACTGGAGAAGGGAATGGCAACCCACTTCAGTATTCTTGCCTTGAGAACCCAAGGAACAGTATGAAAGGCAAAATGATAAGACACTGAAAGAGGAACTCGCCAGGTCAGTAGGTACCCAATATGCTACTGGAGATCAGTGGAGAAATAACTCCAGAAAGAATGAAGGGATGGGGCCAAAGCAAAAACAATACCCAGTTGTGGGTGTGACGGGTGATAGAAGCAAGGTCCAATGCTGTAAAGAGCTATATTTCATTGGAACCTGGAATGTTAGGTCCATGATTCAAGGCAAATTGAAGTGGTCAAAAGAGATGGCAAGAGTGAACATCGACATTCTAGGAATCAGCGAACTAAAATGGACTTGAATGGGTGATTTAACTCAGATGACCATTAAATCTACTACTGAGAGCAGGAATCCCTTAAAGGAAATTGAGTAGCCATCATGGTCAACAAAAGAGTCAGAAATGCAGTACTTGGATACAATCTCAAAAACAACAGAATGATCTCTGTTTGTTTCCAAAGCAAACCATTCAATATAACAGTAATCCAACTGTATGCCCCAACCAGTAATGCTGAAGAAGATAAAGTTGAATGGTTCTATGGAACAACAGACTGGTTCCAAATAGGAAAAGGAGTTCGTCAAGGCTGTATATTGTTACCCTGTTTATATAACTTATATGCAGAATACATCATGAGAAATGCTGGACTGGAAGAAACACAAGCTGGAATCAAGATTGCCGGGAGAAATATCAATAACCTCAGATACGCAGACGACACCACCCTTATGGCAGAAAGTGAAGAGGAACTAAAAAGCCTCTTGATGAAAGTGAAAGTGGAGAGTGAAAAAGTTGGCTTAAAGCTCAGCATTCAGAAAACGAAGATCATGGCATCCGGTCCCATCACTTCATGGGAAATAGATGGGGAAACAGTGGAAACAGTGTCAGACTTTATTTTTTGGGGCTCCAAAATCACTGCAGATGGTGACTGCAACCATGAAATTAAAAGACGCTTACTCCTTGGAAGGAAAGGTATGACCAACCTAGATAGCATATTCAAAAGCAGAGACATTACTTTGCCAATAAAAGTTCGTCTACTCAAGGCTATGGTTTTTCCTGTAGTCATGTATGGATGTGAGAGTTGGACTGTGAAGAAGGCTGAGCACGGAAAAATTGATGCTTTTGAACTGTGGTGTTGGAGAAGACTCTTGAGAGTCCCTTGGACTGCAAGAAGATCCAACCAGTCCATTCTGAAGGAGATCAGTCCTGGGATTTCTTTGGAAGGAATGATGCTAAAGCTGAAACTCCAGTACTTTGACCACCTCATGTGAAGAGTTGACTCATTGGAGAAGACTCTGATGCTGGGAGGGATTGGGGGCCGGAAGAGAAGGGGACGACAGAGGATGAGATGGCTGGATGGCATCACTGACTCGATGGACGTGAGTCTGAGTGAACTCTGTGAGTTGGTAATGGACAGGGAGGCCTGGCATGCTGCGATTCATGGGGTTGCAAAGAGTCAGACAGGACTGAGCGACTGATCTGATCTGTTCTGATGAAGACCCACAAGACCTTTTACAAATAACACCCAAAAAAGATGTCCTTTTCATTATAGGGGACTGGAATGCAAAAGTAGGAAGTCAAGAAACACCTGGAGTAATAGGCAAATTTGGCCTTGGAATATGGAATAATGCAGGGAAAAGGCTAATAAAGTTTTGCCAAGAAAATGCAATGGTCATAGCAAACACCCTCTTCCAAGAAGACAAGAGAAGGCTTTACTCATGGACATCACCAGATGGTCAACACCAAAATCAGATTGATTATATTCTTTGCAGCCAAAGATGGAGAAGCTCTATACAGTCAGCAACAACAACAAAAAGACCAGTAGCTGACTGTAGCTCAGATCATGAACCCCTTATTGCCAAACTCAGACTTAAATAGAAGAAAGTAGCGAAAACCACTAGACCATTCAGGTATGACCTAAATCAAATCCCTTATGATTATACAGTGGAAGTGAGAAATAGATTTAAGGGACTAGACCTGATATACAGAGTGCCTGATTAACTATGGATGGAGGTTCATGACATTGTACAGGAGACAGGGATCCAGACCATCCCCAAGAAAAAGAAATGTAAAAAAGCCAAATGGCTGTCTGGGGAGAACTTACAAATAGCTGTGAAAAGAATAGAAGCCAAAAGCAGAGGAGAAAAGGAAAGATATAAGCATCTGAATGCAGAAAGAATAGCAAGAAGAGATAAGAAAGCCTTCCTCAGCAATCAATGTAAAGAAATAGAGGAAAAAACAGAATGGGAAAGACTAGAGATCTCTTCAAGAAAATCAGAGATATCAAAGGAACATTTCATGCAAAGATGGGCTTGATAAAGGACAGAAATGGTATGGACCTAACAGAAGCAGAAGATACTAATAAAAGGTGGCAGGAATACACAGAAGAACTGTACAAAAACGATCTTCACAACACAGATAATCACGATGGTGTGATCACTCACCTAGAGCCAGACATCCTGGAATGTGAAGTCAAGTGGGCCTTAGAAAGCATCACCAAGAACAAAGCTAGTGGAGGTGATGGAATTCCAGTGGAGCTATTCCAAATCCTGAAAGATGATGCTGTGAAAGTGCTGCACTCAATATGCCAGCAAATTTGGAAAACTCAGCAGTGGCAACAGGACTGGAAAAGGTCAGGTTGCACTACAATCCCAAATAAAGGCAGTGCCAAAGAATGCTCAAACGACCACACAATTGCACTCATCTCACATCTCAGCTAGTAAAGTAATGCTCAAAATTCTCCAAGCCAGGCTTCAGCAGTACCTGAACTGTGAATTTCCAGATGTTCAAGCTGGTTTTAGAAAAGACAGAGGAACCAGAGATCAAATTGCCAACATCAGCTGGATCATGGAAAAAGCAAGAGAGTTCCAGAAAAACATCTATTTCTCCTTAATTGACTATGCCAAAGCCTTTGACCATGTGGATCACAATAAACTGTGGAAAATTCTGAAAGAGATGGGAATACCAGACCACGTGACCTGCCTCTTGAGAAACCTATATGCAGGTCAGGAAGCAACAGTTAGAACTGGACATGGAACAACAGACTGGTTCCAAATAGGAAAAGGAGTACGTCAAGTCTGTATATTGTCACCCTGCTCATTTAACTTCTATGCAGAGGACATCATGAGAAATGCTGGACTGGAAGAAGCACAAGCTGGAATCAGGATTGCCGGGAGAAATATCAATAACTTCAGTTATGCAGATGACACCACCCTTATGACAGAAATTGAAGAGGAACTCAAAAGCCTCTTGATGAGAGTGAAAGTGGAGAGTGAAAAAGTTGGCTTAAAGCTCAACATTCAGAAAAAGACGATCATGGCATCTGGTCCCATCACTTCATGACAAATAGATGGGGAAACAGGGGAAACAGTGTCAGACTTTATTTTTGGGGGCTCTAAAATCACTGCAGATGGTGACTGCAGCCATGAAATTAAAAGATGCTTACTCCTTGAAAGGAAATTTATGACCAACCTAGATAACATATTGAAAAGCAAAGACATTACTTTGCCAACAAAGGTCTGTCTAGTCAAGTCTATGGTTTTTCCAGTGGTCATGTATGGATGTGAGAGTTGAACTGTGAAAGAAGCTGAGTGCTGAAGAATTGATGCTTTTGACTGTGGTTTTGGAGAAGACTCTTGAGAGTCACTTGGACTGCAAGGATATCCAACCAGTCCATTGTGAAGGAGATCAGTCCTGGGATTTCTTTGGAAGGAATGATGCTAAAGCTGATACTCCAGTACTTTGGCCACCTCATGTGAAGATTTGACACATTGGAAAAAACGCTGATGCTGGGACGGATTGGAGGCAGGAGGAGAAGGGGAAGACAGAGGATGAGATGGTTGGATGGCATCACTGACTCGATGGAGATGAATTTGAGCAAGTTCTGGGAGTTGGTGATGGATAGGTAAGCCTAGCATGCTACAATCCATGGGGTTGCAAAAAGTCAGACACGACTGAGCAACTGAACTGAACTGAAGTGAATAATGAATGATGTTGGGCATGTGTTTATTGGCCATCAGTATGTCTTCTTTAGAAAAGTGTCTGTTTAGGTCTTCAGTTCAGTTCAGTTCAGTCACTCAGTCATATCTGACTCTTTGCAACCCCATGGACTGTAGCATGCCAGGCTTCCCTGTCCATCACCAACTCCCAGAACTTGCTCAAATTCATGTCCATCGAGTCAGTGATGCCATCCAACCATCTCATTCTCTGTTATCCCCTTCTCCTCCGGCCTTGAATCTTTCCCAGCATCAAGGTCTTTTCCAATGAGTCAGTTCTTTGCATAACTTGGCCAAATTATTGGAGCTTCAGCTTCAGCGTCAGTCCTTTCAGTGAATATTCAGGAATGATTTCCTTTAGGATTAATGGGATATATCTCCTTGCAGTCCAAGGGACTCTCAAGAGTCTTCTCCAGCACCACAGTTCAAAGCATCATTTCTTTGGCACTCAGCTTTCTGTATATTCCAACTCTCACATCCATACATGACTACTGGAAAAAAAAAATACCTTCTCCTGCCAATTTTTTTGATTGGGTTATTTGTTTTTCTGATAATCCTGCATGAACTACTTATATACTTTGGAGATTAATCCTTTGTCATTTGTTTGGTTTGCAATTATTCTCTCCTATTCTGAAGGTTGTCTTTCATCTTGTTTATAGTTTCCTTTGCTGTGTAACTACTTTTAAGTTTAATTAGACACCATTTGTTTATTTTATTTTTTAAAATTTTATTTTATTTTTAAACTTTACAATATTGTGTTAGTTTTGCCAAATATTGAAATGAATCTGCCACAGGTATACATGTGTTCCCCATCCTGAACCCTCCTCCCTCCTCCCTCCCCATACCATCCCTCTGGGTCGTCCCAGTGCACCAGCCCCAAGCATCCAGTATCGTGCATCGAACCTGGACTGGCGACTCGTTTCATACATGATATTATACAAGCTTCAATGCCATTCTCCCAAATCTTCCCACTCTCTCCCTCTCCCACTGAGTCCATAAGACTGTTCTGTACATCACTGACTCTTTTGCTGTCTCGTACACAGGGTTATTGTTACCATCTTTCTAAATTCCATATATATATACGTTAGTATACTGTATTGGTGTTTTTCTTTCTGGCTTACTTCACTCTGTATAATAGGTTCCAGTTTCATCCACCTCATTAGAACTGATTCAAATATATTCTTTTTAATGGCTGAGTAATACTCCATTGTGTATATGTACCACAGCTTTCTTATCCGTTCATCTGCTGATGGACATCTAGGTTGCTTCCATGTCCTGGCTATTATAAATAGTGCTGCAATGAACATTGGGATCCACGTGTCTCTTTCCCTTCTGGTTTCCTCAGTGTGTATGCCCAGCAGTGGGATTGCTGGATCATAAGGTAGTTTTATTTCCAGTTTTTTAAGGAATCTCCACACTGTTCTCCAGAGTGGCTGTACTAGTTTCCATTCCCACCAGCAGTGTAAGAGAATTCCCTTTTCTCCACACCCTCTCCAGCATTTATTGCTTGTAGACTTCTGGATTGCAGCCATTCTGACTGGTGTGAAATGGTACCTCATAGTGGTTTTGATTTGCATTTCTCTGATAATGAGTGATGTTGAGCATCTTTTCATGTGTTTGTTAGCCATCTGTATGTCTTCTTTGGAGAAATGTCTATTTAGTTGTTTGGCCCATTTTTTGATTGGGTCATTTATTTTTTATTTCTGTTACTCTAGGAGGTGGGTAAGAGAGGATCATGCTTCAATTTGCATCAAAGTGTGTTCTGTCTATGTTCTCCTCTAAGAGTTTTCTAGTTTCTTACACATGGTCTTACATTTAGCATTTAAGTCTATAATCCATGTCCTAATTTCATTCTTTTACATGTAACTCTCCAGTTTTCCCAGCACCATTTATTGAAGAGGCTATCTTTTCTACATTGCATTTTCTTGCCTCTTATGTCAAAGATAAGGTGTCCAGACAAGCATTGATTAATTTCTGGGCTTTCAGTCTGGTTCCATTGATCTGTATTTCCATTTTATGCCAGTATCATGTTGTTTTGATGACTGTAGTTTTGTAGCATAGTCTGAAGTCAGAAATGTTAAATCCTTCAGCTCCATTTTTCTGTCTTAAGGTTGCTTTGGCTAGTCAGGTTCATTTGTGTTTCCATACAAACTGTGAAATTATTTGTTCTGTGTAAAGTACTGTTGGTAATTTGCTGGGGATTGCACTGAATCTGTAGATTACTTTGGCTTGTATGGTTATTTTACAATATTGATTCTTCCAGTCCAATAACATGGTATATCGCTCTGTCAGTTTGTGTGATCTTTGATTTCTCTCATTGCCGTCTTATAGTTTTCTGCAGGCATGTCTGTTGTCTCTATGTAGGTTTCTTTCTAATTATTTTATTTTTTGTTTCTGTTGCAATGGTGGATGGGATTGCTTCCTTCCTTTTTTCCTGATATTGCATTGTTTGTGTATAGAAATGAAAGAGATTTCTCTTTATGACTTTTGTATCCTGCAACTTAATTGATTAGCTCTAGCAATTGTCCACTGTTATCTTCAGGTTTTTCTATGTATAGTATTCTGTCACCTGCAAGCAGTGAGAGATTTAATACTTTTTCCATTTCAATTCCTTTTCTTTTTCTTCTCTGATTGCTTTGGCTAAGAATTCCAAAACCATATTGAATAACAGTGGTAAGACTGGCCACACTTGCCTTGCTAATGATCTTAGAGGAAATGCCTTTCAGGTTTTCACTGTTGGGAATAATGCTCTCTGTGGCTTTGTTGTATATGGACTTTATTATATTGAGGTAGTTTCATTCTATGCTGATTTTCTGGAGTTTTTTTTTTTTTTTTAATCACAAATAAGTGTTGAGTTTTGTTGAAAGCTTTCTTTGCATCTGCTGAGATGATCATATTGTTTTCACCTTTCCATTTGTTAATATGATGTATCTCATTGTTTGATTTGCATACATTGAAGAATTCTTGCACCCTTGGGATAAACCCTACTTGATCATGGTCTATAATCCTTTTTAATGTGTTATTGGATTTTGTTTGCTAGAATTTTGTTGAGGAATTTTACATCTATGCTCATCAGTGATATTTGCATGTAATTTTTTTTTAATGTGGTGTCTTTTTTTCTTTTTATTTTATTTGGAGGCTAATTACTTTACAATATTGTAGTTGTTTTTTCCATACATTGACATGAGTCAGCACTAGATGTACGTGTGTTCCCCATCCTGAATGCCCCTCCCACCTCCCTCCCCATCCCATCCCTCAGGGTCATCCCAGTGCACGAACCCTGAGCACCCTGTCTCATTCATCAGATCTGGACTGGCGAACTGTTTCACATATGATAATATACGTGTTTCAATGCTATTCTCTCAAATCATCACACCCTTGATTTCTCCCACAGAGTCCAAAAGCCTGTCCTATACATCTGGGTCTCTTTTGCTGTCTCGCATATAGGGTCATCGTCCCATCTTTCTAAATTCCAGATATATGCATTTTTTATACTGCATTGGTGTTTTTCTTTCTGGCTTACATCACTCTGTATAATAGGCTCCAGTTTCATCCACCTCATTAGAACTGATTCAAATGTATTCTTTTTAATGGCTGAGTAATATTCCATTGTGTATATGTACCACAGCTTTCTTATGCATTCGTCTGCTAATGGACGTCTAGGTTGTTTCCATGTCCTGGCTATTTTAAACAGCACTGTAATGTACATTGGGGTACACGTGTCTCTTTCAATTTTGGTTTCCTCAGTGTATATGCCTAGCAGTGGGGGGATTGTTGGGTCATATGCCAGTTCTATTTCCAGGTTTTTTTAAAGGAATCTCCATACTGTTCTCCATAGTGGCTGTACTAGATTGCATTCCCACCAACAGTGTAAGACGATTCCCTTTTCTCCACACCCTCTCCAGCATTTATTGTTTGTAGACTGTTGGATAGCATTCATTCTGACTGGCGTGAGATGGTACCTCATTGTGGATTTGATTTTCATTTCTTTGATAATGAGTGATGTTGAGCATGTTTTCAAGTGTTTGTTAGCTATCTGTATGTCTTCTTTGGAGAAACTCTGTTTAGCTCTTTGGCCTATTTTTTGATTTGGTCATTTATTTTTCTGGAATTGAGCTGCAGGAGTTGCTTGTATATTTTTGAGAATAATTCTTTGGCTGTTGCTTCGTTTGCTATTACATTCTCCCATTCTGAAGGCTGTATTTTCACCTTGCTTATAGCTTCCTTCATTGTGTAAAAGCTTTTAAGTTTAATTAGGTCCTATTTGTTTATTTTTGCTTTCATTTCCATTACTCTGGGAGGTGGGTCATAGAGGATCCTGCTGTGATTTATGTCAGAGAGAGTTTTGCCTATGTTTTCCACTAGGAGTTTTAGCATTTCTGGTCTTACATTTATATTTCTAATTCATTTTGAGTTTATTTTTGTGTATGGTATTAGAAAATGTTCTAGTTTCATTCTTTTACAAGTGGTTGACCAATTTTCCCAGCGCCACTTGTTAAAGAGATTATCTTTTCTCCACTGTATATTCTTGCATCCTTTGTTAAAGATAAGGTGTCCCTAAGTGTGTGGATGTATCTTTGGGCTTTCTATTTTGTTCCATTGATCTATATATCTGTCTTTGTGCCAGTACCATACTGTCTTGATGACTGTGGCTTTGTAGTAGAGCCTGAAGTCAGGCAGGTTGATTCCTCCTGTTCTATTCTTTTTTCTCAAGATTGCTTTGGCTATTCAATGTATTTTGTATTTCCATACAAGTTGTGAAATTATTTGTTCTAGCTCTGTAAAAAATACCATTGGTAGCTTGATAGGAATTGAATTGAATCTATGAATTGCTTTGGGTTGTATACTCTTTTTCACTATATTGATTCTTCCAATCCGTGAACATGGTATATTTCTCCACCTATTAGTGTGCTCTTTGATTTCTTTCACCAGTGTTTTATAGTTTTCTATATATAGGTCTTTTGTTTCTTTAGGTATATTTATTCCTAAGTATTTTATTCCTTTCTTTGCATTGGTGAATTGACTTGATTCCTTAATTTCTCTTTCTGTTTTCTCATTGTTAGTGTATAGGAATGCAAGGGATTACTGTGTGTTGATTTTATATCCTGCAACTTTACTATATTCATTGATTAGCTCTAGTAATTTTCCAGTGGAGTCTTTAGGGTTTTATATGTAGAGGATCATGTCATCTGCAAATAGTGAGAGTTTTACTTATTCTTTTCCAATATGGATTCCTTCTATTTCTTTTTCTGCTATGATTGCTATGGCCAAAACTTCCAAACTATGTTGAATAGTAGTGATGAGAATGGTCACCCTTGTCTTGCTCCTAACTTTATGGGAAATGCTTTCAAGTATTCACTATTGAGGATAATGTTCGCTGTGGGTTTGTCATATATAGCTTATATTATGTTGAGGTATGTTTCTTCTACTCCTTGTTTCTGAAGGTTGTTTTTTTTTATCATAAATGTTTGTTGAATTTTGTCAAAAGCTTTCTCTGTATCTATTGTGATAATCATATGTTTTTTGTCTTTCAATTTGTTAATGTGGTGTATGATATTGATTGATTTGAGGATATTAGAAAATCCTTGCCTCCCTGGGATAAACCCCACTTGGTCATGATGTGTGATCTTTTTAATATGTTTTTGGATTCCATATGATAGGATTTTGTTAAGCATTGTTGCATCTATGTTCATCAGTGGTATTGGCCTGTAATTTTCTTTTTGTGTGTTATCTATGTCTGGTTTTGATGTTAGGGTTTTCTTGACCTCATAGAATGAATTTGGAAGTTTACTTTCCTTTGCAATTTTCTGGAAGAGTTTGAGTAGGATAGGTGTTAGCTCTTCCCTAAATTTTTGGTGAATTCGGCTGTGAAGCCATCTGGATCTGGGCTTTTGTTTGTTGGAAGATTTATGACTACAGTTTCGATTTCTGTGCTTGTGATGGGTCTGTTAAGATTTTTTATTTGTTCCATGTTCAGTTTTGGAAAGGTATACTTTTCTAAGAATTTGTCCATTTCTTCCAAGTTGTCCATTTTATTGTTATATAGTTGCTGATAGTAGTCTCATGATCCTTTGTATTTCTCTCCATTTTCACTTCTAATTTTGTTGATTTGATTCTTCTCCCTTTGTTTCTTGATGAATCTAGCTAATGGATTTTCAATTTTATATATCTTCTCAAAGAACCAGCTTTTAGGTTTTTTGACTATGGTCTTTGACTTAGGTTTCTTTACTATGGTCTCTCTCTCTCTTTTTTTTTTTTTTTTTTTTTGCATTTATTTCTAACCAGATGTTTATGATTTCTTTCCTTTTAGTAATGCTAGGGTTCTTCATTTCTTCATTTTCTAGTTGCTTTAGGTGTAGAGTTAGGTTATTTATTGGACTTCTTTCTTGTTTCTTGAGGTAAGCCTGTATTGCTATGAACATTTCCCTTAACCCTGTTTTTACAGTGTCCCATAGCTTTTGGGTTGTTGTGTTTTCATTTTCATTTGTTACTACCCATATTTTAATTTCATTTTTTATTTCTTCTGAGATTTGTTAGTTATTCAGAATCGTGTTGTTTAGCCTCCATATGTTGGAATTTTTCATAGTTTATTTTCCTGTAATTGACATCTAATCTTACTGCCTTGTGGTCAGAAAAATGCTTGGAATGATTTCAATTTTTTTGAATTTACCAAGGCTGGATTTATGGCCCAGGATGTGATCTATCCTGGAGAAGGTTCCATGTACACTTGAGAAAAAGGTGAAATTCATTGTTTTCAGGTAAAATATCCTATAGATATCAATTAGGTCTAAGTGGTCCATTTTATCATTTAAAGTTTGAATTTCTTTGCTAATGTTGTTTTGGTGATCTATCCTTAGGTGTGAGTGGGGTATTAAAGTCTTCTACTATTATTATGTTACTGTTAATTTATCCTTTCATACTTGTTAGCATTTGCCTTACATATTGTGGTGCTCCTATGTTGGGTGCATATATATTTATAATTGCTATATCTTCTTCTTGGATTGATCCTTTGATCCTTATTTAGTGTGCTTTTTTGTCTCGTTTCCCAGCCTTTATTTCAAAGTCTATTTTATCTGATATAAGTATTGCTACCCCTGTTTTCTTTTGTTTTCCATTTCTGTGAAATAACTTTTTACAGCCCTTCACTTTTAGTCTGTATGTTTCCCTTGTTTTGAGGTGGGTCTCTTGAAGACAGCATATACAGGGGTCTTGTTTTTGTATCCATTCAGCCAGTCTTTGTCTTTTGGTTGGGGCATTCAACCAATTTGCATTTCAGGTAATGATTGATAAGTATTATCCTGTTGCCATTTACTTTGTTGTTCTCGGTTTGAGTTTATACACCTTTTCTGTTTCCTGTCTAAGGAATATCCTTTAAAATTTGTTGAAATGCTGGTTTGGTGGTGTTGAATTGTCTCTGCTTTTGCTTCTCTGTAAATCATTTAATTTCTCCTTCATATTTGAATGAGATCCTTGCTGGGTATAGTAATGTGGGTTTTAGGTTTTTCTCTTCCATCACTTTCTAAGCATATCCCACCTTTCCTTTCTTGTCTGAAGAGTTTCTATTGAGATATCAGCTGGGTATCCTTATGGGAATCCCCTTGTGTGTCTTTTGTTTTTGTTTTTCCCTTGCTGCTTTTAATATGTGTTCTTTGTGTTTGATCTTTATTAATTTGATTAATATGTGTCTTGGGATGTTTCACCTTAGGTTAATTTTGTTTGGGACTCTCTGGGTTTCTTGGACTTGGGAGACTATTTCCTTCCCCATTTTAGGGAAGTTTTCAACTATTATCTCCTCAAGTATTTTCTCATGGCCTTTGTTTTTGTCTTCTTCTTCTGAGACCCCTATGATTCGAGTGTTAGAGCATTTGAAATTGTCCTAGAGGTCTCTGAGGTTTTCCTTATGTCTTTTAATTCTTCTTTTCTTTTTTCCTCTCTGCTTCATTTATTTCCACCATTCTATCTTCTACCTCACTTTTCCTATCTTCTGCCTTAATCTACTGTTAGTTCCCTCCACAGTGATTTTTATCTCGTTTACTGCAGTATACATTACTGACTGTGTCTTTTTTATTTCTTCTAGGTCCTTGTTAAACATTTCTTGCATCTTCTCAATCCTTGTCTCCAGACTATTTATCTGTAACTCCATTTGTTTTCAAGATTTTGGATCATTTTCACTATCATTGTTCTGACTTCAGCAACTTGGTTTCAGTGTAGGTATGGAGACTTTTGGATGATCTTTTACTGATTGATGTTCCTGGAGTCAGGAGTTCTCCGGTGTTCTCAGGTTTTGGACAAAAGCTTCCTGCCTATAGTTTTCAGTCTTATTCTTACAGTAGCCTCAAGAATTATCCATCCATACAGCACCAATGTTAAAACATATAGGTTAATGAGAAAATATTCTCTGCAATGAGGGACACCCAGAAAGCTTCACTGAGTTACACAGAGAAGAGAAGAGGGAGGTGGGAAACAGTGGTGAACAAGAGGACAAGAGGAGAAATCAAAAGAGGAGAGAGCCATCTAGCCATTAATCAAATCCTTATGTGCTCTCTGCAGACTAGAACACCCAGAGAGGGCCACGGAGTTCCACAGAGAAGAGAAGAGGGAGGAAGGAGATAGAGGTGACCAGGAGGAGAAAAGGGGCAGTCAATAGAAGAGAGACAGATCTAGCCAGTAATCAGTTCCCTAAGTGTTTTCCACAGCCTGGGATACCCAAAGAGATTCAGAGTTGGGTAGAGAAGAGAAGGTGGAGGGAGGAGATAGAGGTAACCTAGGAGAGATAAAGGAGAGTCAAAAGGGGGAAAGGGCAACCAAGCCACTATTCACAGTCCTAAGTAAAAATGGGTACTGAAGATTGGATTATTAAAGGTAAAAAATTGGGGGGAAAAAAAAAACCCAAAAGGCAAAGAATAAAAATCTAGACTAGACGTTAGACTTTAAAAAATACAATATTAAAAAAAAATCACAAAAAATTATTAAAAATATATATGGAGTTTGCTTTAGAAATCGGGTCTTTTTTACAAAGTAATAGTAGATTTTGAAAATAAAAATTAAAGGAATAATAGAGGACTTAAAAATTTTTTTAAAAATTATAATAGTAAAACTATAATACACCAAACAACTGTACAGAAAAGATCTTCATGACACAGATAATCACGATGGTGTGGTCACTCACCTAGAGCCAGACATCCTGGAATGTGAAGTCAAGTGGGCCTTAGGAAGCATCATTACGAGCAAAGCTAGTGGAGGTAATGAAATTCCAGTTGACCTATTTCAAATCCTGAAAGATGATTCTGTGAAAGTGCTGCACTCAATATGCCAGCAAATTTGGAAAACTCAGCAGTGGCCACAGGACTGGAAAAGGTCAGTTTTTATTGCAGCCCCACAGAAAGGGAATGCCAAAGAATGCTCAAATGCACAATCGCACTCATCTCACATGCTAGTAAAGTAATTCTTAAAATTCTCCAAGCCAGGCTTCAGCAATACATGAACTGTGAATTTACAGATGTTCAAGCTGGTTTTAGAAAAGACAGAGGAACCAGAGAGCAAATTGCCAACATCAGCTGGATCATGGAAAAAGCAAGAGAGTTCCAGAAAAACATCTATTTCTCCTTTATTGACTATACCAAAGCCTTTTGACTGTGTGGATCACAATAAACTGTGGGAAATTCTGAAAGAGATGGAAATACCAGACCATCTGACCTGCCTCTTGAGAAACCTATATGCAGGTCAGGAAGCAACAGTTAGAACTGGATGTGGAACAACAGACTGATTCCAAATAGGAAAAGGAGTCTGTCAAGGCTGTATATTGTCACCCTGCTTATTTAACTTCTATGCAGAGTACATCATGAGAAATGCTGGGCTGGAAGAAGCACAAGCTGGAATCAAGATTGCCAGGAGAAATATCAATAACCTCAGATATGCAGATGACACCACCCTTATGGCAGAAAAGTTGGCAGGAGGAGAAGGGGACAACAGAGGATGAGATGGCTGGATGGCATCACCGACTTGATGGACGTGAGTTTGAGTGATCTCCAGGAGTTGGTGATGGACAGGGATGCCTGGCGTGCTGCAACCCATGGGGTCGCAAAGAGTCAGACATGACTGAGTGACTGAACTGAACTGAACTATGGCAGAAAGTGAAGAAGAACTAAAAAGCCTCTTGATGAAAGTGAAAGAGAAGAGTGAAAAGTTTGGCTTAAGGTTCAACTTTCAGAAAACTAAGATCGTAGCATCCAGTACCATCAATTCATGAAAAATAGATGGGGAAACAGTGGTTGACTTTATTTTTCTGGGTTCCAAAATCACTGCAGATGGTGACTACAGCCATGAAATTAAAAGACGCTTACTGCTTGGAAGGAAAGTTATGGCCAACCTAGACAGCATATTAAAAAGCAGAGAGATTACTTTGTCAACAAAGGGCCATCTAGTCAAGGCTATGGTTTTTCAGTGGTCATGTATGGATGTGAGAGTTGGACAATAAGGAAAGCTGAGCACCGAAGAATTTATGCTTTTGAGCTGTGGTGTTGGAGAAGATTCTTGAGAGACACTTGGACTGCAAGGAGATCCAACCAGTCCATCATAAAGGAAATCAATCCTGGGTTTTCATTTGAAGGACTGACGTTGAAGCTGTAACTCCAATACTTGGCCACCTGATGTGAAGAGCTGACTCATTTGAAAAGACCCTGGTGCTGGGAAATATTGAGAGCAAGAAGAGAGGGGGACAACAGAGGATAAGATGGTTGGATGATATCATAGACTCACTGGACATGTGTTTGGGTGAAGTCTGGGGTTTGGTGATGGACAAGGAAGCCTGGCGTGCTGCGGTTCATGGGGTTGCACAGAGTCGGACATGACTGAGTGACTGAACTGAACTGAAAAATATATCTAGGAATTTCTCTGGAGCTCTTGTGGGCAGTGTGGAGTCAGTTCAGTTTCAGATAGCTCCTTGTTCCAGCTTATACTTCTCAAGGTCTATAGGCCCCTTCCTATGTAGTTGGTGCTAACTACAGGATTTTAATCTGTTGTACCTGTTACTTCCAAAGAGGTTCCCTCTGTTTATTTTGGCGTCTTCTTTTTGCATGTCTCATCATTTTCTAATTTCTGCCCTGACACAAGGGGGTGAAGGTGGTCACTTATTTAGGCTGACTCGTTCAGTCATGCTGTGGGGAGGGAGAAACACTGCAAACAAATATCACTGGCGTGTGTGGGGAGCGCACGTAGTGTCTCAGCCACACTGGGTTTGCCCCCACTCATGGTGTGTGTGCATTCCCAGTCTACACTTCTCAGGCTCCAGGTTGCTCTGCAGGGGAACTGTGTAAAGCACACCCTGGTTTGCACTCACTTCCCAGGTTTTAGCTGCTAAGGTTCAGGTTCTCGGGTACTCCACAAATGCACAGACTTGGTTGAGCCTGTGTTTTATGTCCTTCCCAAGTCCGAGTAGCTCAGGCTACCAGGTGCTTGCTGAGCACACTCTCCCCAGGTGTAGTGCATCTTATGGCCTCCCCAGCCCCAGCTATTCAGTTTCCTGGGTGAGCAGTGGGAGTGCCATCTCAGGTGCACTGTGTGTCTCTTCTGGGGAGCTGATCTCTGGCTGCAACCCTGCTGGTGGATGTGAACAGTCCAGGATCCCAGGAAGATTTGGTTAGCAACTGGGAGCCTGCTCACAGTTTGGTAGAGAGTGCCATCTCTGGGGCCTAGATTGCACCTTTCCAGCTCTGGCTGTTGCCCGCCTGCCTTCCTGCCTCTGGCAGGTGATGGGCTGCTTTGCTGCAGGCTAACTCCCCTCTGGTATTCACTCAGTCCTTTGTTCTGTGAGCAGGGCCAGCAGTGCTTTAGGTTAGGGCTTTTTGTGGGAAAGTTCTCTCTCTCTCTCTCTTTTTTTTTCTCTCTCTTTCTGGCTATCCCACAGTTTAGCTTGCTATCTCACATTAACTCCCTCAGAATGCCCTCAGGGCATTCAGGCCTGGTCCTTACCCTAAGAAGTGCAGCCTGTGCCTCCCTGTTCAGCCCCCGGTTGCTGGTGGTGGATACTAGTGCTAGGAGTTGCCATTAGGCATGTAATCTGTGGGTTTTATTTATTCATTTATTTATTTTTCCTCCAAGTTATGTTGCCCTCTGAGATTCCAAAGCTCCCCACAGACCCGCCAGTGAAAGGGTTTCCTGGTGTTTGGAAACTTCTCTTCTTTTACAACTCCCTCCTGGGATGGGTCTCCATCCCTAACACTTTTGTTTCTCTTTTTATCTTTTATAGTTTGTCCTACCTCATTTCGAAGACAATGGGCTGCCTTTTTGGGTGCCTGGTGCCCTCTGCCAGAATTCAGAAGTTGTTTTGTGGAATTTTCTCAGTGTTCAAATGTTCTTTCAATGAATTTGTGGGGGAGAAAGTGGTCTCCCCGTCCTATTCCTCTGCCATCTTAGGACCGCCCCCAATGTGATATATTTGTCTGGTTTTGATACCAGGGTGATGGTGGCCTTGAGAGAGTCAATTCCTAGGCACGTTGATAAGAAGTCCGGGGTCCCTATGGATGAGGAGAAAGGGGTCTGGGGCTCTTGAAGAGGAAATAAATGTCTGGAATTCTCAAGGAGGAGGAAAGGACAAAGTTTTTTTTTTTTTTTTCTACATTCCTTAGTCTTAGTAAAGATTATTTAACAACAATGTATCCTGGTGAGGACAAGTTTCTCCTTGAGAACCTTCTGATTAACCCTGTTATCTTAAAATGTATATTATGGCAGTGGGTCTAGTAAGATCTTTACAACTTTGAGACATTCTTTTGATTTATTGTAATAACCAGTTAAAAAAAGTATATCACTCCCTTGCTAAAACTAGCGAGGGGGGCACTCTCCGTCCCCCTTCTGATGTCTATGTCAGAAGCTTTCTCTGTCCCCTTTCACTTTAATAAAACTCTGGTATACAAAAGCTCTTGACCGATCAAGCCTGGTCCCTGGTTCCAAAGCTAAATCTTCTTCTTTGGAGATCACAAATCCAATATCATTCACCATAAGCTATCATCTTGGAGGCTCATCGAGGATCTTCAGCACAAGGTAAGAACACTCAGAGCTCTAGCCTCTCTGCTTTCTCAGTATACACGTTTTCTGCTTTGCTTTACTAACTCTATAGTGTGTTTGTGTGAATGAATGACATGCCATGCTCAAAGCAAGAAATGAGCCCTGCTCTCTGGTTTCATGGTGCTTTGTGATGACTGAAGGCAGTCCCAGAAAGGGGATCCTTGTCAGGGGCTTTATACCGACCTGCCAACGCTAAGAGACACCCCATATCCCTGTGAAGGGAGAGGCCAGAAATGCGCAAAGCATGTGGACTGAACTTTCTTTTCTCAGTCTCCTTTTACTGGTCTCTTTGACCATTTCATAACTGTGGGGGGAATTAGAACTACTAACCTACTCTGTTGGTTCATAGACTCCCTAGGGACTGGTGATCCATGCCATTAATGTGTACTTTTACTTAGACCCCCTGTATGGAGGCACCTAGCCTTGCTAGGAGCTGAAAGTTGCAAGAGCATGTTTGGGAGTGAAGCGGAGCTCTAGCTTCAGGAAC
This sequence comes from Bos grunniens, assembly GCF_055505025.1. Classification (NCBI taxonomy): domain Eukaryota; kingdom Metazoa; phylum Chordata; class Mammalia; order Artiodactyla; family Bovidae; genus Bos; species Bos grunniens. The sequence continues at coordinate 70,887,158 of NC_141194.1, forward strand.
GTCTCTTAAGCTAGAGGTCACTCTCTTGGCTGTCTGCCTCAAGGGCCCCCAACCTGAATGTGAATTTTTGTCATGGCTGTGCTTCTGATCTGTGTGGATACAAGCATTACTGTTGACCATTAGGTTTTTAAGGACACAGATCGGGCATTGCAGGATCTGCTCAGATTGGAAGTGTAGTGGGCTTCTTCCTTTGGTAGTGCTAGCTCTCGGCAGACCAGAGAAAGCTCTTGAATGGCTTCTGTCTCAACTCCTTAGATATTTCTTTTGTGGAAGCTGTGGACATGAACTGGAAATATTGGCCCTAGTATCTTGAGGGCAAAAATCACTTTTTGCTCACTGGCCAATCTCTTTTACTATCACATATACTGGTGTGGTGACACTCAGAAGGGACGTCTTGGTTGTTGTTTATCCCTTTATGACTCACTGCTTCTACTGTGATCAGGACTGTACTCAGGAATGTGTGTAGGCATACAGAACATGGATGCTTCCCATAGTAGTCCTAGCTTGGGAAACATTCCAGAGAGCTACTCTGCTCCACCCCGGGTGGCATCAGAGGAAAAGGGCAAATCAAAGGTCTTGGTGGTAAGGAACTGAAAATCAATCTGGGATACCATTAGGTCTACCTCTGATGCATCTCCACCCCACCTCAGTGATAGAACTGGGAGGGACAAGTAAGGCACTTGTGTCAGTAAGGGACAGACTAAGTCCAACCAGGAAAGGAAAGCTTAGGTGGAAAGTCTGTATATGCCCCCATCTAGAGCAGGGAGGGATGCCTCCTGTGGAAAGAAAACCACAGCTGTAGATGTTGCTTTTTTCCCTCTTACAGATGGGAGCTAATAGTTCCAGAACCACTCCTTTAAAATGTATTCCAAAAAAATAAAATAAAATAAAACTAGGACAAGTTTGATCCCCAAATTTTAAAAAACGGCACACATGATCTTCTTCTGTGATACTTAATGGCCACACTATCCTTTGGAAGACGAGGAACACTGGCAAGTTGAAGGGTCTCTTAATTATAATACTGTTTTACAATTATACCAATTCTGTAGAAAACAAAAAGTTATAAGTGCCATATATGTTGCTCTTTATCTCTCTGTGAGACATGCCAGACTTGTGTCTTAAGGGTGCAGATTTGGGTGTGAAACCTACAGCTGACTCCTGTCCTCTTACTTGGCCCCAGTATCCAGGGTTCTCAACTGAACAGGCTAAGAATCAGGGCACCCTTCCAGAAGAGGTTGCCTCAGTCTCAGTAGAAATTCAAGCAGTCCCAATTGTGGTCGAGACTATTTAGAGGATCCAAAAAGTACATAGAAGCCTCTACAAGACTGACTTTATGACCTGACCTTACTTGGAGATATGTAAAGTGTGTCTTGGGACAGGTGCTGCTGACTCCTGACTCGAGAGCTTGAGTTCTGGGGAAAGTTACTACTTTTGGAGATGAAAGGCTTGGATGTGAGACAAGGGGAAAGAGGGAACATGAAATACCCTCCTTCCTACTGGGAGTAAAGCAGTTTTCATAACAGAGCCACTTTGTCAGATGTATTCTTAAAGGACTCAAGCGAGTGCACACTAAGACTTTAAAATTATGCTAAGTTGGCTGACATAGAACAGGGATAAACTCCTAGTAAACTCCTAGATAGACTGGAGGCTCTCCACAAGTTTACTGTCATTGATTCGGAAAATTCAGAAGGAGAAATAATCTTCAAAGATAGATTTATCACTCAGTTGTCTCCAGCTATCTACTGTAAGCTACTAAAACAGGTGTTTGGACTGAATCAGTCTTTAGAAAAACTGTTGCAGCTGGCTCAGACAGTATATTATGATAGAGAATATGAGGAGGAAAATAAAAGGCAAAAAAGAACCAGGCAAAGACTGAAGCCCCAGCACGGCTTCAGTGATATACTCTGAAACAGCCTGAGGAAAAATGCCCAGAGGGACCCAGGTGATAAGGGATGGACTTGTTATTACTGTGGAAAGGAGGGACATCTAAGCCAACCCTGCTCCATGTCTGGTCTGTAAAGAACCATACCTGAGGAGAGACTGCCCTCCAAGACATAGGCCCAGCGGTTGGACTCTCAAGGCAATTGGGACTGAAGATGCCCAGGGGTCCCCACACAAGCTCCCATCCTAATTACACCTGAGGAACCTCAAGTATTAATAACTGTGGGGGCCAATCAGTTGATTTTATTTTGGACACTGGTGCAACTTTCTCTGTGCTCACTGAAGCCCCTGGTCTGCTTTCCTCCTGATCGACTACCTTAATGGGGCTGTCTGGATGAGCCAAATGTTATTGTTTCAGTTGTCCTTTAAGCTGCAACAAGGACTCTTGTGCTGTTTTCTCATGAGTTTCTAATTGTGCCAGAGTCTCCCTCACCCCTTTCAGGGAGGGATATACTGAGCAAGGTCCAAGCTGGGTGTGGCCTCTGTTTTCATGAATATGGAGCCTACTCTTTCTCTCCCATTAATTGAACAAAATGTAAATCCTAAAGTATGGGCTGATGGAAAAACTGTGGCTCGAGTACAAAATGCTGTTGCTGTCATTATCAAGCTCAAAGACTCCCACATAGTTCCACATCAAAAGCAGTACCCACTAAAGCCTGAGGCTAAGGGTTAAAACTCATCATTGAAAATTTAAAGGAACAGAGGCTATTAACTTCCTGTAATAGTCCATACACCACTCCTATTTTGGATATGAAAAAATAAAATGATAAATAGAGACTAGTTCAAGATTTATGAATAATAAATGAGGCTGTGGTTCCTTTTACTCATATGCCAAAAACAAATGGATTTTCTTGCTTACAGGTCTGGGTGGACACTTTTACTGGATGGATTGAGGCCTATCCCTGCTGTAATAAACAGGCTAAGGAAGTTATAAAAATTTTAATCCATGAAATTATTCCCGGATTTGTGCTGCCACAGAGCCTCCAGAGCAACAATGGCTATGCCTTTAAAGCTGCTGTAACTCAAGGGGTGTCAACAGCTCTAGAAATAGAATATCACTTCCACTGTTCCTGGAGACCCCAATCTTCAGGAAAGGTAGAAAATGCTAATGACATTATTAAGAGACATGTGCATAGAGAGAAACACAAGAAAGTTGGTTTAAAGTTATACCCATAGCTTTAATGATGTCTTGAACTGCCCCTAAAAAGAAGGGACTGTCTCTATGACAGACTGTTTTTGCACACAGATATTGTCATAGATCCTAAAGCCTTAGAATTAATTATGTGAGCTTTCAGCTTTTCAACAGACATTATGAGAACTCTGGGAGGTGAGCCCTGACCCAGCCTCCATAATCTGTCTAATTTCTGGGTCTGTGGACCAATCCTCCTCATCTACTGAAGGATTCCCATGGTGGGCTTCTCCACTTCAAGGAAAGGACTTTCTTCAACTCTATGCATACGTTCCCCAACAGCAATCATATGTGATGCCTCTTCTTGATCCAATGACATCTAGCAATCTTAAGATGGACTGATGTAACTATGCACATAATGTAACTTTTAATTCCGATTATGTTTTAACTTGGTTTAATGACTATTTTGCTGTACATAAGAAAGTGAAGGGGTCTAGATCTGGTGATTTTCTACCTGATGCTTATCAAATATGGGATGAGGCCATATAGCTAACTCCTGAAAAGGGACACCTACAATCTAACGCTCCCATATGCTGGGAACTAACAGAGCCATCCGTGGAAGTTGGCTGACAACTTAATTATAATGACTGGAAACAATTGGGACTTTTTGGCCTCAAGAAATATGCAATGTAATCATTCCTGTATTTTTCAATCCCAGTTCAGGTCATCCTTTTGCCTGGCCAGACACTGATTGGGACTGGACCCCTCAGTCATGCTGGTTTGCTCCAAACGGGACCTACTGGATATGTGGCTCTTATCTATGGGTGTGGCTTCCCCCTGGCTGTATAGGGAGATGAACCCTAGGCCTAGCTTTTACTCATGGCTTCATATTTTCAGAGTTTCCAGAGAAGCCTGCTAATCTGCCATACCTTAAAACTAATTGGGCAAAGTCTGTATTTCACTGGTATGATTATCTGGCTGCAATATTTGTTCACTCTCTGAGAACTAAAGGTGTTATGCTATGAGTTCATGCTCTAACTTTACTCAACAGGCTTAACAAGACACAGAACAAATACAAATTAGAAAGCTGGTTTTACAAAACAGATTGGCCTGAGATATTCTATTGGCTGCACAAGGAGAAACTTGTGCTATTATTCATACCCAATGATGTACATATATACCAGATATGAATATTAATGTTACTCAGTTTACTAAACACATGAACAAGATTATTCAAGCTATGGATTCTCCTGAAGCCTCAGTCACCTCACTTTGAGAAACATTAACTAGCTCCACATGGTGGAAAACTATCTTAATCATAATAATTCTAATGTTCTGTTTTTACTGTTTGATCCCTGCATCTGTAAATGTATAACTGGATCTGTTTCTAACCATCTGAAAGCTTTTAAGTTACAAATGGTTGCCCAGGCTCCTACGAGTGCCACAGCCTCCTCCAACTATTACTTGGGCCCCCTGGATCAGAGACCCTCAATATGAGGTTTAGGAGAATATGTTGTCTCAACAATTTAGAGACAATGCCCCTCAGAGCAGGAAGTAGTTATGGAATGAAAACAATGCCCCTTTCAGTTGACAACATAATTCTCCTAAAAGAAAAGGAGGGGCTGAGAGAGTCTATAGGCAGGTTCATAAGAAGTCCGGGTTCCTCAATGAGGAGGAGAAAGGAGTCTGGGGCTCTCAAGGAGGAGATAAGTGTCTGGAATTCTCAAGGAGGAGAAAAGGAAAAACTTTTTTTTTCTACATTCCTTAGTCTTAGTAAGGATTATATAACAACAATGTATCCTGCTTGAGGACAAGTTTTCTCCTTTTTGAGAACCTTCTGACTAATCCTGTTATCTTAAAATGTATATTATGGGAGTGGGTCTGGTAAGATATTTACAACCTTGGGACATTCTTTTGATTTATTGTAATAACCAGTTTCAAAAAGTATATAGCTTCCTTGCTTAGACTAGTGAGGGGGGCATTCTCTGTCCCCCTTCTGATGAAGCTTTCTCTGTCCCTTTTCACTTTAATAAAACTCTGCTACACAAAAGCTCTTGAGGGATCAAGCCTGGTCCCTGATCCTGAAGCTAAATCTTCAGAGATCATGAGTCCAACATCATTCACCATAAGCTTTCAGCCTTATTGAATTACTTGGTGTGTGTTCCTCCCTCTGCAATTGTTTATTTTGGATCAGCAGCATTTTATTACAAAATCAACAGGGAATTGTGACCTGGGTGACTCATGCTGGAGTGCACAGCTGTTCTTAGCTTATCTGAAAAGGAAGAAGAGTTCGTTAAAGTTCAAGTGTTGAGAATACACATTTGAAAGCCTAGGAATTTTTTTTAAATTTATTTATTGCAACTGGAGGCTAATTACTTTACAATATTGTAATGGTTTTGCCATACATCAACATGAATCTGCCACAGGTGTATACGTGTTCCCCATCCTGAACCCTCCTCCCACCTCCCTCCCCATACCATCCTTCTGGGTCATCCCAGTGCACCAGCCCCGAGCATCCTGTATCCTGCATCAAACCTGGACTGGCGATTCATTTCTTATATGATATTATACATGTTTCAATGACATTCTCCCAAATCATCCCACCCTCTCCCACCTCTGCAATTTTTTTAAATGAGTTTGAGCAGGATATGTGTTCAGTTCAGTTCAGTTCAGTTGCTCAGTCGTGTCTGACTCTTTGCAACCCCATGAATCGCAGCACGCCAGGCCTCCCTGTCCATCACCAACTCCCAGAGTTAACTCAGACTCACGTCCATCGAGTCAGTAATGCCATCCAGCCATTTCATCCTCTGTCGTCCCCTTCTCCTCCTGCCCACAATCCCTCCTGGCATCAGAGTCTTTTCCAATGAGTCAACTCTTCGCATGAGGTGGCCAAATTCCTGGAGTTTGAGCTTTAGCATCATTCCTTCCAAAGAAATCCCAGGGCTCATCTCCTTCACAATGGACTGGTTGGATCTCCTTGCAGTCCAAGGGGCTCTCAAGAGTCTGCTGCAACACCACAGTTCAAAAGAATCAGTTCTTCGGTGCTCAGCCTTCTTCACAGTCCAACTCTCACATCCATACATGACCACAGGAAAAACTATAGCCTTGACTAGACAGACCTTTGTTGGCAAAGTAATGTCTCTGCTTTTGAATATGCTATCTAGGTTGGTCATAACTTTCCTTCCAAGGAGTAAGCATCTTTTAATTTCATGGCTGCAGTCACCATCTGCAGTGATTTTGGAGCCCCCCAAAATAAAGTCTGACACTGTTTACTCTGTTTCCCCATCCATTTCCCATGAAGTGATGAGACCGGATGCCATGATCCTCGTTTTCTGAATGTTGAGCTTTAAGCCAACTTTTTCACTCTCCACTTTCACTTTCATCAAGAGGCTTTTGAGTTCCTCTTCACTTTCTGCCATAAGGGTGGTGTCATGTGCATATCTGAGGTTATTGATATTTCTCCTGGCAATCTTGATTCCAGCTTGTGCTTCTTCCAGCGTTTCTCATGATGTACTCTGCATATAAGTTAAATAAGCAGGGTGACAATATACAGCCTTGATGTACTCTTTTTCCTATTTGGAACCAGTCTGTTGTTCCATGTCCAGTTCTAACTGTTGCTTCCTGACCTGCATAAACTTTCTCTAAAAGTTTGACAGAATTCAGCTGTGAAGTCATCAAGTCCTGGGGTTTTGTTTGTAGGAAGATTTTTTGTTACAGTTTTCATTTCATTGCTTGTGATTTTTCTGTTCATACTTCCTATTTCTTCCTGGTTCAGTCTTGGAAGGTTACACTTTTCTAAATATTTGTTCATTTCTTCCAGGTTTTCCATTTTATTGGATATAGTTGCTCAAAGTAGTCTCTTATGATCCTTTCTATTTCTGTGTCATTTGTTCTAACTTTTCATTTTTTATTTCTAACTTTATTGACTTAAGTTTTCTCCCTTTTTCTCTTGATGACTCTGACTAATGGTTTGTCAAATATTATCTTTCAAAGAACCAGTTTTTAATTTTATTGATCTTTCCTATTGTTTCCTTCATATTTTTTCATTTATTTTGGCTCTGATCTTTATGATTTATTTCATTCTGATAACTCCAGGGTTTTATTATTTTTTTCTTCTTCTTTTTGCTTTAATTGTAAGATTACATTTTATTATTTGATGTTTTTTCTCATTTCTTGAGGTAAACTTTTATTTTTATAAATTTCCATCTTATCACCATTTTTGCTGCATGCCATAGACTTTGGCTTGCCATCTTTTCATTTTTGTTTCTTTCTAGATTTTTTTTTTATTTCCTGGTTGATTTCTTCTATGATCTCTTGATTATTTAGACGTATGCTGTTTAGCCTCTGTGTGTTTTTATATTATTTTCTGTACTTGATATCTAATCTTATAGTGTCATGGTCAGAAAAAATGCTTGATACAATTTCAGCTTCTTAAATTTACCAAGGCTTGATTTGTGACCCAAGAAGTGAGTTATCCTTGAAAATGTTCCATGTGTGCTTGAGAAAAAATGTATTCTACTGTTTGGGATTGTAATGTCCCGTAGATATCAATTAGGTTCTCCTGTTACAAGCTGTTATTTAAGATGTGTGTTTCCTTATTAATTTTATGTTTGGATGATCTGTCATTTGGTTTGAGTAAGGTGTTAAGTCCTCCACTATTATTTTGTTACTGTCATTTCCCTTTTTATACAGTTAGCATTTGCCTTATGTATTGTGTTCCCATGTTTGATGCATATATATTTATAATTGTTATATCTTCTTCTTAGATTGATATCTTCATTATTATGTACTATCTTTCCTTAAGTTTTTAATCTTAAAGTCTATTTTATCTGATATGAGTATTGCTACTCCAGCTTTCTTTTGATTTTTATTTCCATGGAATATCTTTTTCCAGCCCCTCACTTTCAGTCTTTATGTGTCCCGAGGTCTGAAGTAGGTCTCTTGTAAACAGCATGTATACAGTTCTTGTTTTTCTATCCATTCAGCCAGTCTGTGTCTTTTGGTTGGAACATTTAATTCATTTACATTTAAGGTAACTACTGTTATGCATAATCCTGTTACCATTTACTTTTTTGTTTTGGGTTTGTTTTTGTAGGTCTTTTCTTTACTTGTGTTTCCTGTCTAAGGAAGTTCCCTTACCATTGGTTTTAAAGCTGGTTTGATGGTTCTGAATTCTTCTAACTTTTGCTTATCTGTAAAGCTTTTGATTTCTCTGTTGAATCTGAATGAAATCCTTGCTGGATAGAGTAATCTTTGTTGTAGTTTTTTTCCCTTTCATCATTTTTTTTTTTTTTTTACTGTATATATATCCCACCACTCCCGTCTGGCCTGAAGAGTTTCTGCTGAAAGATCAGCTGTTAAATTCTGGGGATACCTATATATGTTATATGGTGCTTTACCCTTGCCACCTTTAATTTTTTTTTTTTTTTTTTTTGCTTAATTTTTGTTACTTTGATTAATATGTGTCTTGGGGTGTTTTCCTTTGGGTTTATCCTGTATGGGACACTTTGGGCTCCTGAGACTTGGGTGGCTATTTCCTCTCTCATGTTGGGTAAGGTTTTTGACTGTAATCTCCTCAAATATTTTCTCATACCCTAGCTTTTCTCTTCTTTTTTCTGAGACCCCCATAATTTGAATGTTGTGCTTAATGTTGTCCCAGAAGTCACTAAACCTGTCCTCATTTCTTTTCTTATTTCTTTATTCTGTTCTGCTTCAATTATTTCCACCATTGTATCTTCCAGCTCACTTATACACTCTTATTATATCCTTAGTTATTCTGCTATTGGTTTCCTGTAGTGTATTTTTTTAAAATTTCAGTTATTGTATTGTTCATTGATGATTGTCTGTTCTTTATCTCTTCTAGTTCCTTTTTAAGACTTTCTTGTCTCTTCTCAGTCTGTGCCTCTGTTCTGTTTATCTGTACTTCCACTATATTTCTGAGGTCTTGGATCATCTTTACTATCATTACTCTTGATTATTTTTCAGCTAGATTGTCTATTTCCTCTTCATTTATTTGGTCTTGTGGGGTTTTAGCATATTCCTTCACTGTGGGATGTTTCTCTGTCCCTTCATTTTAATCTACTGTGTTTTGGGTCTCCTTTCCACATGCTTCCAGATTATAGTTCCTCTTACTTGTGGAGTCTGTTCCCAGTTGGTGGGGTTGGACCAGTGTCTTATGATGGCTTCATGATTTGGGAGGCTGGCACTTGTATGATGGTGAGTGGAGCTGGATCTTGTCTCTCTGAAGGGCAGTGCCACATCTAGTCGTATGTTTTGAGGTGTCTGTGGGTCTGTTATTGCTTTGGTCAGCCTGTCTGCTGGGCTTCCCTGGTGGCTCAGCAATAAAGAATTGGCCTACAATGCAGGACACCCAGGTTCAATCCCTGGGTCAGGGCCATCCCATGACATGGCAACCCACTCCAGTATTCTTTCCTGGAGAATCCCATGGTCAGAGGAGCCTAGCAGGCCCGCAGAGTTGGACCTGACTGAAGTGACTGAACATACACACACTCACCCTGTCTGCTAATGGGTAGGATCAAGTTCCTATTTTGCTAGCTGTTTGGCATGCATAATCTGGCACTGGAGCTTGCTGGCCTTTGGGAGGAACCAGATCTTAGTTGTTGAGATGCAGACCTTTGGGAAATATTAAACCAATTAATATTCTGTGGAGTCGGGAGTTCTCTATTTTTTCAGTCTATTAAACTCGGTTCTACCACTTTAGATCTTCAGGCCCATCTCCTGGGTAATGCCCCAAGACTTCCTCTTCTTTTTATTTTATCTTCATTATTGGCCAAAATGGATTAAGATATATAATATGCCTCTAAGCTGAATTTTTTTTTTTATGAACCTGAAGTGGCTCCCCTACTATCCCTTTCCATTTTAGCCTACTGAAGCAGAAGACTCAGTGTTTAGAACAGGGCAGTACTCCTCAACATTGTTAAGGTCATAAAAAAATGAGGAAAGTATGAGAAATTGTCACAGCCAAGAGGCACCAACAGAGACATAAAGACTGAATGTAACACTGTATCCCAGCTTATCACACTCCACTGTGGGAATGTGGAGGCCTTTGTAATTCAGAAAGTCTCCTTCACAACAACAGTTATCTTTTCATTTTGTTTATTGTTTTCTTTGCTTTGTAAAAGCTTTTAAGTTTAATTAAGTCCCATTGGTTTATCATTGTGTTTATTTTCATACTCTTGGAATTTAGAAAGATGGTAACAATAACCCTGTGTACTAGACAGCAAAAGAGACACTGATGTATAGAACAGTCTTATGGACTCTGTGGGAGAGGGAGAGGGTGGGAAGATTTGGGAGAATGGCATTGAAACATGTAAAATATCATGTGTGAAACGAGATGCCAGTCCAGGTTCAATGCACGATACTGGATGCTTGGGGCTAGTGCACTGGGACGACCCAGAGGGATGGTATGGGGAGGGAGGAGGGAGGAGGGTTCAGGATGGGGAACACATGTATACCTGTGGTGGATTCATTTTGATATTTGGCAAAACTAATACAATTATGTAAAGTTTAAAAATAAAATAAAATTAAAAAATAAAAATAAAAAATAAAAGGTAAATTTAAAAAGATATTGCTATGATTTATCTATAAGGGTGTTCTGTCTATGTTTTCCACTAAGATTTTTTATAATATTTGGCCTTGTATTTGATCTTTAAACAATTTCCAATATATTTTGTGCATTTTTAAAATTTATTTTAATTGGAGGCAAATTTCTTTACAAAATTCTGGTGGTTTTTTTGTCCTACATTCACATGAATCAGCCATGGGTTTACATGTGTTCCCCATCCTGACATTGCCTCCCACCTCCCTCTCCATTCCATCCCTCAGGGTCATCCCAGTGCACCAGCCCTGAGTAACCTGTCTCATACAATGAACCTGGACTCATGATCGATTTCACATATGATAATATACATGTTTCAATGCCATTGTCTCAAATCTTCCGAACCTCGACTTCTCCCATGGAGTCCAAAAGTCTATTCTTTACATCTTTGTCTCTTTTGCTGTCTTACATCTAGGGTCATCATCACCATCTTTCTAAATTCCATATATATGCATTAATATACTATATTGGTGTTTTTCTTTCTGACTTACTTGACACAATATAATAAGCTCCAGTTTCATCCACCTCATTAAAACTGATTCAAATGCATTCTTTTTAATAGCTGAATAATATTCCATTGTATATATGTACCACAGCTTTTTATTTTTTCGTCTGTCAATGACCATCTAGGTTGCTTCCATGTTCTGGCTATTGTAAACAGTGCTGTGATGAACATTGGGGTACACGTGTCTTTTCCAATTCTGGTTTCCTGGGTGTGTATGCCCAGCAGTGGGATTGCTGGGTCATATGGCAGTTCAGTTTCCAGTTTCTTAAGGAATCTCCACACTGTTCTCCATAGTGGCTGTACTATTTTTTATTCTCAGCAACAATGTAAGAGGATTCTTTTTCTCTGAACCCTCTCCAGCATTTATTACTTGTAGACTTTTTGATAGCAGCCGTTCTGACTGGCGTGAGATGGTATCTCACTGTGGTTTTGAGTTGCATTTCTCTGATAATGAGTGATGTTGAACATCTTTTCATGTGTTTGTTAGCCATTTGTATGTCTTCTTTGGAGAAATGTCTGTTTAGTTCTTCAGCCCATTTTTTGATTGGTCGCTTATTTTTTCTGGAATTGAGCTGCAGGAGTTGCTTGTATATTTTTGAGATTAATTCTTTGTCAGTTGCTTCATATGCTATTATTTTCTCCCATTCTGAAGGTTTTCACCTTGCTTATAGTTTCCTTTGTCGTACAAGAGCTTTTAAGTTTAATTAGGTCCCATATGTTTATTTTTGCTGTTGTTTCCATTACTCTGGGAGGTGGGTCATAGAGGATCCTGCTATGATTTACATCAGAGAGTGTTTTGCCTATGTTTTCCTCTAGGAGGTTTATAGTTTCTGATCTTACATTTAGATCTTTAATCCATTTTGAGTTAATATTTGTGTATGGTGTTAAAAAGTGTTCTAGTTTCATTCTTTTACAAGTGGTTGACGAGTTTTCCCAGAACCACTTGTTAAAGAGATTGTCTTTTCTCCATTGTGTATTCTTGCCTCCTTTGTCAAAGGTAAGGTGTCCATAGGTGCACGGATTTATCTCTGGGCTTTCTGTTTTGTTCCACTGATCTATGTTTCTGTCTTTGTACCAGCACCATACTGTCTTTAGGACTGTTGCTTTGTAGTAGAACCTGAAGTCAGGCAGGTTGTTTCCTCCAGTTCCATTCTTTTATCTCAAGATTCCTTTGGCTCTTCCAGGTTTTTTGTATTTACATACAAATTGTGAAATTATTAGTTCTAATTCTCTGAAAAATACCATTGGTACCTTGATATGGATTGCAATGAATAGTATAATTGCTTTGGATAGTATACTCATTTTCACTCAATTGATTCTTCTGATCCATGAGCATGGTATATTTCTCCATCTATTTGGGTCCTCTTTGATTTCTTTCACCAGTGTTTTATAGTTTTCTATATGTAGGTCTTTTGTATCTTTAGGTACATTTATTCCTAAGTATTTTATTATTTTTGTTGCAATGGTGAATGCAATTGTTTCCTTAATTTCTCTTTCTGTTTTCTCATTGTTAGTGTATAGGAATGTAAGGGATTTCTGTGTGTTGATTTTATATCCTGCAAATTTACTATATTCATTGATTATCTCTAGTGATTTTCTGGTGGAGTCTTTAGGGTTTTCTATGTAGAGGATCGTGTCATCTGCAAACTGAGAGTTTTATTCTTTTCCAACCTGTATTACTTTTGTTTTTCTTCTCTGATTGCTGTGGCTAAAACTTCCAAAACTGTGTTGAATAGTGGTGGTGAGAGTGGGCTCCCTTGTCTTGTTCCTGACTTTAGGGGAAATGCTTTCAATTTTTCACCATTGAGGATAATGTTTGCTGTGGATTTATCATGTATGGCTTTTATTATGATGAGGTATGTTCCTTCTATGCCTGCTTTCTGAAGAGTTTTTTTTTTTTTTTATCATAAATGGATGTTGAATTTTTTCCAAAGCTTTCTCTGCATCTATTGGGAAAATGATATGGTTTTTATTTTTCCAATATGTTAATATGATGTATCATATTGATTGATTTGTGAATACTGAAGAATCTTTGCATATCTGGGATAAAGCCCACTTGGTCATGATGTATGATCTTTTTAATATGTTGTTGGATTCTGTTTGTTAGAATTTTGTTAAGGATTTTTGCATCTATGTTCATCAGTGATATTGGCCTGTAATTTTCTTTTTTGTGTGGCATCTTTGGTTTTGGTATTAGGGTGATGGTGGCCTCATAGAATGAGTTTGAAAGTTTACCTTCCTCTGCAATTTTCTGGAAGTTTGAGTAGGTTAGGTGTTAGCTTTTCTCTAAATTTTTTGTAGAATTCAGCTGTGAAGCATCTTGTCCTTGGCTTTTGTTGGAAGATTTCTGATTACAGTTTCAATTTCTGTGCTTGTGATGGTTCTGTTAAGATTTTCTATTTCTTCCTCATTCAGCTTTGCAAAGTTATATTTTTCTAAGAATTTATCCATTTCTTCCAAGTTGTCCCTTTATTGGCATATTGTTGCTGATCGTAGTCTCTTATGATCCTTTGTATTTGTGTGTTGTCTCTTGTGATGTCTCCATTTTCATTTCTAATTTTGTGATTTGATTCTTCTCCCTTTGTATCCTGATGTATCTGGCTAATGGTTTGTCTATTTTTTTTTTTTTTTTGTCTTCTAAAAAAACCAGCTTTTAACTTTGCTGATTTGGCTATGGTCTCCTTTGTTTCTTTTGCATTTATTTCTGCCCTAATTTTTATATTTCTTTCCTTCTGCTAACACTGGGGTGCTTCATTTCTTCTTTTTCTAGTTGCTTTAGATGTAGGATTAGGTTATTTATTTGATTTCTCTCCTGTTTCTTGAGTTAGGCTTGTATTGCTATGAACCTTCCCCATAGCACTGCTTTCACTGAATCCCATAGTTTTGGGGTTGTTGTTTCTTCTTTGTCATTCGTTTATATGCATATTTTAATATCTTTTTTGATTTCTTCTGATTTATTGGTTATTTAGAAGTTTTTTTTTTTTTATTTAGCCTCCATATGTTTGTATTTTTTATAGTTTTTTCCCTGTAGTTGACATCTAATCATACCGCATTTTGGTCAGAAAAGTTGCTTGGAATGATTTCAATTTCTTTGAATTTACCAAGGCTAGATTTATGGCCCAGGATGTGATCTATCCAGGAGACGGTTCCGTGGGCACTTGAGAAAAAGGTGAAATTCATTGTTTTAGGGTGAAATGTCCTATAGATATCAATTAGGTATAAGTGGTCCATTGTATCATTTAAAGTTTGTGTTTCCTTGTTAATTTCCTGTTTTGTTGATCTATCTATAGGAGTGAGTAGGGTATTAAAGTCTCCCACTATTATTTTGTTACTGTTAATTTCCCCTTTCATACTTCCTAACATTTGCCTTATATATTGTGGTGCTCCTAGTTGGGTACATATATATTTATAATTGTTACATCTTATTCTTGGATTGATCCTTTGATCATGTTGTAGTGTCCTTCTTTGTCTCTTTTCATGGCCTTTATTTAAAAGTCTGTTTTATATGATATGAGTATTGCTACTCCTGCTAACTTTTGGTCTCCATTTCTGGAAAATATATTTTTCCAGCCCTTCATTTTCAGTCTGTATGTATCCCTAGGTTTGAGGTGTGTTTTTATTCAGTTCAGTTCAGTTCAATTCAGTCGCTCAGTCATATCTGACTATTTGTGACCCCATGAACCGCAGCATGCCAGGCCTCCCTGTCCATCACCAACTCCTGGAGTCCACAAAACCCATGTCCATTGTGCTGATAATGCCATCCAACCATCTCATCCTCTGTCATCCCCTTCTCCTCCTGCCCTCAGTCTTTCCCAGTATCCAGGTCTTTTCAAATGAGTCAGCTTTCCACATCAGGCGGCCAAAGTATTGCAGTTTTAGCTTCTATACCAGTCCCTCCAATGAACACCCAGGACTGATCTCCTTTAGGATGGACTGGTTGGATCTCCTTGCAGTCCAAGGGACTCTCAAGAGTCTTCTCCAACACCATAGTTGAAAAGCATCAATTCCTCAGTGCTCAGCTTTCTTTATAGTCCAACTCTCACATCCATACATGACTACTGGAAAAACCATAGCCTTGATTAGACGGACCTTTGTTGGAAAAATAATGTCTCTATTCTCTTATAGACAGCGTATATATGGGTCTTGTTGTTTTGTTTTTTTTTTAGATTCCTTTTTTTTGTTGTTTTTTCTTTTTTTTTATTTTATTTTTAAACTTTACATAATTGTATTAGTTTTGCCAAATATCAAAATGAATCCGCCACAGGTATACATGTGTTCCCATTGCCAGTCCAGGTTCGATACTGGAGGGTTCAGGGTCTTGTTTTTGTATCCATTCAGCCAGTCTTTGTCTTTTGTTTGGGGCATTCAACCCATTTACATTTAATGAATTATTGATAAGTATGATCCTGTTGCCATTTACTTTGTTGTTTTGGGTTCAAGTTTATAAACCTTTTCTTTTTTTTCTGTCTAGAGAAGATCCATTAGCATTTGTTGAAGAGCTGGTTTGGTGGTGCTGAATTCTGTCAGCTTTTGCTTGTTGCTAAAGCTTTGGATTTCTCCTTCATATTTGAATGAGATCCTTGCTGGGTACAGTAATCTGGAGTGTAGATTTCTCTTTCATCACTTTAAGTGTGTCCTTCCATTCTTTTCTGGCCTGAAGAGTTTCTATTGAAAGGTCCACTGTTATCCTGATGGGAATCCAAGTTATTTGTTTTTCCCTTTCTGCTTTTAATATTTACTCTTTGTTTTTGATTTTCATTAAATTGATTAATATGTGTCTTGGGGTGTTTCATCTTAGGTTTGTCCTGTTTAGGACTCTCTGTGTTTCTTGGACTTGGGTGGCTATTTCCTTCCCCATTTTAGGGAAGTTTTCAACTATTAACTCCTCAAGTATTTTCTCATGGCCTTTCTTTTTGTCTTCTTCTGGGACTCCTATGATTCAATTGTTGGGGTGTTTAACATTGTCCCAGAGGTCTCTGAGGTTGTTGTTATTTCTTTTAATTCTTTTTTCCTCTCTGTTTCATTTATTTCCACCATTTTGTCTTCCACCTCACTTATCCTATCTTCTACCTCAGTTATTCTACTGTTGGTTCACTCCAGAGTGCTTTTGATCTCAGTTATTGCATTATTCATTACTGACTGACTCTTTTTTATTTCTTCTAGGTCCTTGTTAAACTTTTCTTGCATCTTCTCAATCCTTATCTCTAGACTATTTATCTGTAACTCCATTTTGTTTTCAAAATTTTGGATCATTTTTACTGTCATTATTCTGAATTCTTTTCCAGTTAGAGTCCCTATCTCCTCCTCTTTTGTTTGCTTTTTTGGGCTTTCATCATGGTCCCTCACCTGCTGAATATGTCTCTGCCTTTTCATCTTGTTTTTGTTGCTGTGTTTGAAGTGAAAGTTTGTGGTTCCTCTTTATTGTGGAGGTTTCTCCCTGTGGGTGGTGTTGGACGAATGGCTTGCCAAGATTTCCTGGTTAGGAAAGCTTGTGTCTGTGTTCTGGTGGGTAGAGCTGGATATCTTCTCTCTGGAGTGCAATGAAGTGTCCAGTAGTGACTTTTGAGATGTAAGTGTGTTTGGTGTGACTTTTGGCTCCCTGTATTTTGTGCTCAGGGTTATGTTCTTGCTTTGTTGGAGAATTAGCTAGGTATGCCTTACTCTGAAACTTGTTGGCTCTTGGGTGGAGCTTGGTTTCTATGTAGGTATGGAGGCTTTTGGAGGAGCTCTTGTCGATTAATGTTCCCTGGAGTCAGGACTTTTCTCATGTTGTCAAGTTTGGGATTTAAGCCCCTGTCTCTAGCTTTTAGTCTTATTCCTACAGTATCCTCAAGACTTCTCCATCCATACAACACTGATGATAAAACATCTACTTTAATGGTGAAAAGATTCTCCACAGTGAGGGACACCTAGAGAGGTTCACAGAGTTACATGGAGAAGAGAAGTGGGAGGAGGGAGATAGAGGTGACCAGGAGAAGAGGGGGAGTCAAAAGGGGAGAGAGGAATCTAGCCAGTAATCAATCCCCTATTGTTCTCCACAGTCTGGAACACTCAGAGAGGTTCACAGAGTTCCATAGAGAAGAGAAGAGGGAGGAAGCAGATAGCAATGACTAGGAGGAGAGGAGGGGGAGTCCAAATGAGAGAGACCAATCTAGCCTGTGATCAATTCCCTAAGTGTTCTCCACAGCCTGGAATACCCAAAGAAATTCACAGAGTTAAGTAGAGAAGAGAGGGGAGAGGGAGGAGATAGAGGTGACCTCAGGGAGAAAAAGGAATGCCAAAAGGGAAGAGAGCAGTCAAGCCAGTAATCACGCCCCTAAGCAAAAATTGGTACTGAAGATTGGATTCTTAAAGGTTCAGAATTGATAACAAATACCAAAAAGCAATGATTAAAAATCTATAGTAGAACTTAGACTTTCAAAAATACAATATTAAAAAGATAAAACAAAACCATGAAAGTTATTAAAAACTATGAAATTTGCTTTAAAGATAGGGTCTTTTTTTTTTGCAAGATAATGAAAAATAAGTAATAAAGAACTTAAATTTTAAAGAAAAATTAAAAACGGTAATAGTAAAATATATTTAGGATTTTCTCTGGAGCTGTTGAGGGCAGTGTAGGGTCATTTCAGTTTCAGATAATTCCTTATTCCAGCTTATACTTCTTCTCAAGGTCTATAGGTCCCTTCCAATGTAGCAGTGCTAACTACAGGGTTTTAATCTATTGCACCTGTCACTTCCAAAGAGGTTCCCTCTTTGTTAATTTTTGCTTCCTCTGTTTGCAAGTCTCTTCTGCATCTAACTTCTGCCTTGATACAAGGGGCTGAAGGTAGTCATTTATTTAGGCTCACTTGTTCAATTGTGCTGTGGGGAAGGAGAAACACTGCAAACCAATATTACTGGCGTGTGTGGGGAGTGCTGGCAGTATCTGGGCCACAATGGGTTTGCCCCCGCTAACGGCATGTGTTCTTTCCTGGTCTACACTGCTCAGGCTCCAGGTTGCTTTGCAGGGGAACTGTCTAAGGTGGGCCCTGGGTTGCATGTACTTCCCAGGTCTAAGCCACTCAGGTTCAGGTTCTCGGGTACTCCATAAAGGCGCAGACTCAGTTGGGCCTGCGTTTTGTGCCCTTCCCAGGTCCGAGAAGCTCGGGCAACCAGGTACTTATGAACACACTCTCCCCAGGTGGGAGGTGTGTCTTATCACCTCCCCCATCCCAGCTGCTCAGTTTCCCGGGTGCACAGCGGGAGTGCCATCTCAGGTGTGCTGTGTGTCTCCTCTGGGGTGCCGATTTCTGGCTGCAACAATCCTGGCAGAAGTCACCCGTCCAGGATCCTAGGAAGACTTGATTAGCAACTGGAAGCCTGCTCCCAGTTTGGTCGAGGATTCCATCTCTGAGGCCTAATTTGCCCCTCGCCTTCCACCTCTCGCTGTCGGCCACGTGCGGTAAATTTCTTTTAGTGGTAAATTTCTCTCTCTCCTCTTTTTTTTTTTTTTCCTCTCTCTCTGGCTATCCCACCATTTGGGTTGCTATCTCATGTTAGCTCCCTTAGATTGTCCTCAGGGCATTCAGGCCCTGTCCTTACCCTAAGCAACGCAGCCCATGCCTCCCTGTTCAGCCCCCACTGCAGTC
The DNA here is from genome assembly GCF_055505025.1 of Bos grunniens. NCBI lineage: Eukaryota > Metazoa > Chordata > Mammalia > Artiodactyla > Bovidae > Bos > Bos grunniens. Next base: position 70,905,979 of record NC_141194.1, read on the forward strand.
GCCAGCGTCTGGGTTACTCCACTGGGAATTGCAGTTAGGCACGTAATCTATGGGTTTTATTTTTTTTTTTCCAGTTATGTTGCTCTCTGAGATTCAAAACTCCCCACAGACTCACCCGTGAGAGGGTTTCCTGGTGTTTGTGAACTTCTCCTCTTTTAGGACTCCCTCCCCAGGACAGGTCTCCATCCCTAACTCTTTTGTCTCTCTGTTTATATTTTATATTTTATCCTACCTCCTTTCAAAGATAATGGGCTGCCTTTCTGGGTGCCTGTGTCCTCTGTCAGCATTCAGAAGTTGTTTTGTGGTATTTGCTCAGTGTTCAGATGATCTTTCCATAGGTGAGAAAGTGGTCTCCCCATCCTATTCCTCTGCCATGTTTGACCTTCCCCCCTGCATGGTTTTTTGATTGTTCTAATTTCATTCACTTACTTGTAGTTGTCCAGTATTCCCATAATCACTTATTGATTAGATAGTCATATCTCATTGCAGAGTCGTGCCTCCTTTGTCCTGTATAAGGTGACCATAGGTGTGTGGGCTTATCTCTGGACATTCTATCATATTCCATTGATCTATATTTCTTTTTGTGTGCCAATATCATGCTGTTTGGATGACTCAGGCTGAGATCATAGAAGCTGATTTATCCAGCTTTGATTTTTTTTTTTTCCTTTCTCAAGAGTACTTTGGCTACATGGGGTCTTTTGTCTTTCTATACAAATTGTAAAATTTGTATATCCTATTTATATATCCTAATTCAATGAAAAATGTGGCAGGTAATTTGATAGGGAACACATTGAATCTGTAGATTGCTTTAGGTAACATAGTCATTTTGAAAATATTGACCCTTCCAATCCAAGGACATGGTATATCTCTCCATATGTTTGTATTATTTTTGAATTATTTCATCAATGTCTAATAGTTTTCTAAATATAGGTCTTTTGCCACCTTATGTAGGTTTATTCTTCAGTATTTCATTCTTTAAGATATAATGGCAAGTGAGATTGTTTTGTTAATTTTTTTCTTTCTGAATTTTAATTGTTAGTTTATAGGAATGAACTGATTTATGTTCATTAATTGTGTATCCTGCAAATTTACAAAATATCTTAGTGAGCTCTAGTAGTTTTCTTGTAGCACATTTATGATTTTCCATATATAGTATCATGTCATCTGCAAATAATGACAATTTTATTTTTTTCTTTTACAATTTGGATTACTTTTAGTTCTTTTTATACTGATTGCCACAGCTAGAACTTCCAAAATTATGTTGAATAAGAGTACAAAGAGTGTACATCCTTGCCTTATTTCTGATCTTAGAAGAAATATTTTCAATTTTTCCACCTTTGAGAATGTTTGTTGTTAATTTGTCATATACAGTATTTACTATGTTGAGGTAGGTTATCTCTGTGCCCACTTTCTGGAGAGTTTTTATCTTAAATAGGTGTTAAATTTTATCAGAAGTCTTTTTTGCATCTATTGAGATGATCACATGGTTTTTATTCTCCAGTTTGTTAGTGTGGTATATCACATTAATTGATTTGTTTATATCAAAGAAATTTTATATCCCTGGAATAAATGTCATGTGAGTAAGGTTTATGATCCTTTTAGTATGCTGTTATATTTGGATTGCAGGTACATTCTTGAGGATTTTTGTATTTATGTTCCTCAGTGATATTGGCATGTGATTTTCTTTTTTTGTGATATCTTTGTCTGGTTTTGATACCAGGGTGATGGTGGCCTCATAGTTTCAAAAGGGTAGGTGTTAACTACTCTCTAAATGTTTGATAGAATTCATCTGTGAAGCCATCTGGTCCTGGTCTTTTGTTTGCTAGATCATTTTAATCACAGTTTCAATTTCATTCTTATGATTGGTATGTTTATATTTTCTTTCTTTTTGGTTCAATCTTGGAAGGTTTTACCTTTCTAAGAATTGGTCCAATTTTCCTAGGTTGTCCTTTTTATTGCCATATAGTCGCTTGTAGTAGCCTCGATTCATTGTATTTATTCGATGTATGTTGCAACTTCTTTTTCATTTCTAATTTTAGTGATTTAAGTCCTCTCCTTTCTTTCTTGATTAGACTGACTAAAAGGGTTTATCAATTTTGTCTGCATGCCCAAAGAATTGGGTTTAAATTTCATTGATATTTTTCATTATTTCCTTTGTCTCTATTTCATTTTATCTGCTTGATCTTTATGATTTCTTTTCTTCTACTACCTTTGGGTTTTATTTGTTCTTCTCTCTATAGTTGCTTTAGGTGAAAATTTAGGTTGTGTGAAGTTTTTTCTTATTCCCTGAAGTAATATTATATTGTTAAAAACTTCCCTATTTGACTTGCTGTTGTTCCTTCCCATAGGTTTTGGATCATCATGCTTACATTTTCATTTGCTCCTAGGCAGCTTTATTTTCCTTTTTGATTTCATCAGTGACTTATTGGTTGTTTAGTACGTATGGATGTGAGAGTTGGACTGCAAAGAAGGCTGAGCACTGAAGAATTGATGCTTTTGAACTGTGGTGTTGGGGCAGACTCTTGAGAGTCCCTTGGACTGCAAGGAGATCCAACCAGTCCATTCTGATGGAGATCAGCCCTGGGATTTCTTTGGAAGAAATGATGCTAAAGCTGAAACTCCAGTACTTTGGCCACCTCATGTGAAGAGTTGACTCATTGGAAAAGACTCTGATGCTGGGAGGGATTGGGGGCAGGAGGAGAAGGGGACGACAGAGGATGAGATGGCTGGATGGCATCACTGACTAGATGGACATGAGTCTGAGTGAACTCTGGGAGTTGGTGATGGACAGGGAGACCTGGTGTGCTGCAATTCATGGGGTCTCAAAGAGTTGGACACGACTGAGCGGCTGAATGGAACTGAATTGAACTGAACATAGAGTTCAGTCTCCATGTGCCTGTTATTTTAACATTTTTCTCTTATAACTGATTTCTAAGCTCACATTGTGGTGTTAGGAAAAGATGCTTGATATGAGTTTAATTTTCTTAACATTACCAAAGCTTGATTTGTTGCCCAAGGTGTGATCTGTTCTGGAAAATGTTCCACGTGAGTTTTAAAAGAAAATCTATTTTACTGCTTTTTGTTGGAACATCCTATAGATATCAGTTAAGTCTATCTGGTATAATGCATCATTTAAGGTTTTTGTTTCCTTGTTAATTTTCTGTCTGGATGATCAGTCTGTTGTTGAATGTGGGGTGTTAAAGTCCACCCATTATTATTTTGTCACTGTCATTTGTCTTAAAAATTGAGGTGCTGTTATGTTGGGTTCATATATATTTACAATTGTTGCATATTTTTCTTGGAATGATCCCTTGATCATTGTATAGTATCCTTTGTTATCTCTTGTAGCAGTATTTATTTTCAAGTCTTTTTTGTAAAATATGAGTGTTGCTATGCCAACTTTCGTAGACAAACCTAGACAGTGTGTTAAAAAGCAGAGGCATAAATTGCCAACAAAAGTCCATATAGTTAAATTTATTTTTTCCAGTAGTCGTGTATGGATGTGAGAGCTGGACCATAAAGTAAGCAGCAGGCTGAAAGATTGATGCTTTTGAAGTGTGCTGCTGGAGAAGACTCTTGAGAGTCCCTTGGACAGTAAGGAGATCAAACCAGTCAATCCTAAAGGAACTCAACACTGAATATTCATTGGAAGGACTGATGCCATTGATGAATCTCTAATACTCTGGCGACCTGATACAAAGAGCTGAGTCACTGGAAAAGACCCTGATGCTGGGAAAGATTGAAGGCAAATGGAGAAGAGGGTGGTAGAGGAAGAAATGGTTAGATAGTATCACTGACTCAGTGGATATTAATTTGAGCAAACTCTGGGAGATTGTGATGGGTGAGGAAGCCTGGTACACTTTAGTCCATGGGTTCACAAAGAGTCATTCATGACTCTGTGACTGAACAAAAACATTAGGGTCTTGTTTTTGTATCTACTCAACCAGTCTGTGTCTTTTGTTTGAAACATTTAATCCACTTACATTTAAGATGATTATTAATATTTATTTTTCTATTGCCAGTTTGTTTTACATTTGTTTTTATAGGTGTGTTTTCTCACTTGCTATTTTGTTCTTTTTTCTTGTGGTTTGATAACCATCTTGTGTCATTTTTGGCTTTCTGTTTCTTTTCTGTGTGTGTATCTATTGTTTTATTTTGGTTCACATTTCCCAATAGGATTTGATATAGCAATCTGTATATATTCAAGTTATTTTAAATTTTTGGCCCCTCAATTTGAAATGCAATTCCTTTGCTACATTTTTACTCTCTTCTTATCATGGTTGCTGGTATTAATATTGTATTTTTGTATGGGTAGTATCCTACTTTTACAGTATGTTAGCCTTTTGTAATTGCTGTTAGTTATAAAGTAGTGTCTGAATATTTGCAACATCATGGACAGTAGAACGTCAGCCTTCTCTGTTCTCCACTATCTCCCAGACTCATTTTCATGTTCATTGAATCAGTGATGCTCTCTAAACAACTCATCCTCTGCCCCCCTTCTTCTTTCGCCTTCAATCTTTCCCAGAATCAGGGTTTTTTCCAGTGAATCAGCTCTTTGAAATGGGGGGCCAAGGTATTGGAGGTTTAGCTTCACCAACAGCCCATCCAATAAATATTCAGGGTTGATTTCCTTTAGGATTGACGGGTCTGATCTTGCAGTCCAAAGAACTTTCAAGAGTTTTCTCCAGCACCACAATTTGAAAGCATCAGTTCTTCAGTGCTCAGTCTTCTTTATGGTCCAGCCCTCAAATCCATACATGACTACTGGGAAAACCATAGCTTTGACTATATGGACCTTTGTCAGCAAAGTGGTGTCTCTGCTTTTTATTATGTTGTCTATGTTTGTCATAGCTTTTCTTCCAAGGAGCGTGCCTTTTAATTTCATGGCTGCAGTTACCATCCACGGTGATTTTGGATCTCAACGAAGTGGTGGGAGGGAGGAGAAAATCTGTCATTGCTTGCACTTTTTCCCCTTCTATTTGCCCATGAAGTGATGTAACCAGATTCCATGATCTTCATCTTTTGAATGTTAAGTTTTAAGCCAGTTTTTTTTCACTCTCCTATTTTACCTTCATCAAGAATCTCTTTAGTTCCTCTTTACTTTCTGCCATTAGGATGGTGTCATTTGTATATCTGAGGTTGTTGATATTTCTGGCAATCTTGATTCCAGCTTGTGCATGATCCAGCCCAGCATTTCCTGTAATGTACTCAGTATAAGCAGGGCAACAGTAGACAGCTTTGAAGTACTCCTTTCCCAATTTGGAACCAGTCCATTGTTCTATGTCCAGTTCCAACTATTGCTTCTTGTCATGCATACAGGTTTCTCAGGAGGCAGGTAAAGTGGCATGGTATTCCCATCTTATCAAACATATTCCACAATTTGTTATGATCCACACAGTCAAAGGCTTTAGTGTAGTCAGTGAAGTAGAAGTAGAATTTTTTGCAATTCCATTGCTTTTTCTGTGATCCAGCAGATGTTGGCAATTTGATCTCATGTTCCTCTGCCTCTTCTAAGTCCAGCTTGTACATTTGGAAGTTCTCAGTTCACATACTGCTGAAGCCTAGCTTGAAGCATTTTTTTAGCATAACCTTGCTAGCATGTGAAATGAGTGCAATTGTACTGTAGTTTAAACATTTGGCATTGCCTTTCTGCAAGATTGGGAGGAGAAAAGCTGACCTTTTCCAGTACTGTGGCACTACTGAGTTTTCCAAATTTGCTGGCATATTGAGTGTAGCACTTTGATGGCATAACCTTAGGATTTTGAATAGCTCACCTGGAATTCCATGACCTCATGAGCTTTTTTCATAGAAACGCTTCTTAAGGCCCACTTAATTCACACCCCAGGTTGTCTGGCTCTAGGTGAGTGACAACGCCATCATAGTTTCTGGATCATTAAGAAATTTTTGTATAGTTCTTCTGTGTATTCTTGCCACCTCTTCTTAATCTCTTCTCCTGTTAGATCCTCACTGTTTTTGTCCTTTATTCTGCCTAACTTTGCATGAAATATTCCCTTGGTGTCTCCAATTTTCTTGAAGAGAACTCTAGTCTTTCCCATTCTATTATTTTCCTCTATTTCTTCACATTGTTCGCTTAAGGCTTTCTTATCTCTCCTTGCTATTCTCTAGAACTCTGCATTCAAGTGGGTGTATCTTTCTCTTTCTCCTTTGCCTTTCACTTTTCTTCTTTTCTCAGCTGTTTGTAAGGCCTCAGCCAACCACTTTGCCTTCTTGCATTTCCTTTTCTTAGGGGTGCTTTTGGTCACCACCTCCTGTACAATGTTATGAACCTCCATTCATAGTTCTTCAGGCACTCTGTCTACCAGATCTAGCACCTTGAATCTATTCATCACTTTCACTTTATGATCATAAGGGATTTCATTTAGGTCATACCTGAATGGCCTAGTGGTTTTCCTCGCTTTCTTCAATTTGAGCCTGAATTTTGCAATAAGGAGCTGATGATCTGAGCCACAGTCAGCTCCAGGTCTTGCTTTTGCTGACTGTATAGAGCTTCTCCATCTTTGGCTGCAAAGAATATAATCAATCTGATTTCAGTATTGACCATCTGGTGATATCTATGTGTAGAGTTGTCTTGTGTTGTTGGAAGAGGTCGTTTGCTATGACTAATGTGTTTTCTTGGCAAAACTCTGTTAGCCTTTGCCATGGTTCTTCTTCTGGGACCCCTATAATGTGAATGTTAATGCAGTTAATGTTTTCCCAGAGGTCTCTGAGAATTTCCTCATTTCTTTTCATTCTTTATTTTGTTCTGTGTCACTGATTTCCACCATTTTGTCTTTCATCTCACATCTGTTCTTCTGCCTCAGTTATTCTGTTAATGATTCCTTCTAGTGTATTTTTCATTTCTGTTATTGAATTACTCCTCTATTGTTTGTTCTTTAGCTCTTCTAAGCCTTTGTTAAACATTTCTTTTTTAATCAATTATTTTAATTGAAGAATAATTACTTTAAAATACTTTTTTTTGGATTTAATTTAATTTAATTTTTTAACTTTACAATATTGTATTGGTTTTGCCATATATAAAAATGAATCTGCCACAGGTATACATGTGTTCCCCATCCTGAACCCTCCTCCCTCCTCTCTCCCCATACCATCCCTCTGGGTCATCCCAGTAGACCAGCCCCAAGCATCCAGTATCGTGCATCGAACCTGGACTGGCGACTTGTTTCATATATGACATTATACACGTTTCAATGCCATTCTCCCAAATCATCCCACCCTCTCCCTCTCCCACAGAGTCCAAAAGACTATTCTATACATCAGTGTCTCTTTTGCTGTCTCGTATACAGGGTTATTATTACCACCTTTCTAAATTCCATATATACTTTAAAATATGGTGATTGTTTTTGCCATACATCAATAACAGGTTCCCCCCCCCCCTGTTGCCCCCATCTTGAATCCCCCTCACCTCCCTCCCCACCCTGTCCCTTTGTGTTGTCCCAGAGCACCAGCTTTGGATGCCCTGTTTCATGCATTGAACTTACATTGGTCATCTGTTTTACATATGGTAATGTACATGTTTCAATGCTATACTCTCAAATCATCCCACCCTGCTTTAAATATTTCTTGTATTTTCTGTATCTGTTCCTCTTTCACTTTCCAAGATATCAGATCTTCTTTACTATCATTACTCTGAATTCTTTTTCAGGTCGATTGGTGATCTCTTCATTTAGTTAATCATGTTGGTGTTAATCTTATTCCTGTGTCTGCAACAGATTTCTGTGTTGTCTCATTTTGTCTAACTTACTGCATTTGTGCTCTCCTGTTTGCAGGCTGAAAGATCATAGTTAATCTTGCTTTTGGTGTCTCACTCCGTGTAAGTTAGATTGGTTCAGAGACTTGTGCGATTATTTCCTAAATAGGGGGCTTGACGTGTTGTGGTGACTAAGGCCTTCCCTGGATGTTGTTCTGTGGTTGTCACTGTCCTGTCAGGGGAAAGGTCTGCTTACTAGTCTGTTGGTGTAGAGGCACACAGGGTCTTCTTCTTAGCTGTGTTTCTTATCTCTGGTGCAAAGTAGGTGGGAGTAGAGCACTCCCGTGTAAGAAGAAGCCACCAACTATTCCTTCTCTGGAGCTGTTCAGTTCTGAATCTTCTCTATTGTGTCCCCTTTCACCCACTGTGGGGGTTCACAGAATATACCATTGTTTGCAGTGCTCTTGGTCCCACATTTACTATGGATATGCCAGCAGTTCACCCTGGTGACACTCAGGCATAGTTTTCACCAGGCCAATGGAGCAGATCCACTGAGGTCAGGTCCCAGGACTGCAAGATTCATGCACCTGGACTAGCTATGGGAACTACAGAGACAGTTCAGCCTCTGGCCTGAAACAACTCCCATGTGTGCATGCCCACAGTGCCCACAGCTACTAAAGCAAGACCTGTCTCAGCTATAGGTACAATTGTTTTAATTTTTGATGCTCTGCAGGCATTGGATTTAGGAATCTGTCAGCAGATGTGTAAACCCAAGGTTTGCGCAACCACAAGGAGAGACTTCAGCTCTTCTTCCTTACTCATATAACACCTGGGGCTCAGCTGTGGCTTCAGCCCCACATCTTTGTGTATTTCTCCCACTGGAGCCTTCTTCAGAGGTTGCTAGAGCACAGGAGCTCATCAGGCAAGAGGGATTTAAGGTGAGATCAGAGCTAGTGAGCTGCCTACATGGGAAGGGTGCTGGGTTAGTGGTTGGAATGCAACCCATCAGGTGTGGGAGACAGAAGAGGTGATGGTGGGGGTATACAAGCTGGTTTCAGCTCCAGAGGGAGCCCTCCTTAAGGGATAGCACAGGAGGAGAGACGCTACAAAGGGGGCCCAGTCCTTTGCATGTCACTCAACAATGGTGCTTGGATTCTATGGCAGTCCAGGTTTCCTCCACGAGCATTCTGGGTTGTCAAGCTCCTTACTTCCATCCCTTCAGGTTGTCTGCTGATAGCCAATAGCAGTTGCCTCCCCAGATCTTCTCTCCAGACCCCAGGTTCCAGTGCTCAGTCCTTGTTCACTGGTGGACACCAGTCTCAGGCCAAGGCATGCAGGACTGTGGCATAGACCAATTAGCCTCCAAATCTCCCCTCCTGTCAAAGCTGATTTCCTCATCAATGAAGGTGCTTCCCCAGATGCAGGACCTTCTCATCATCTTCAGCTCCCTGCCAGGGGCACAGGTCCTGTCCTGCTTCCTCTCCTCTTTCTTTTCCTTTTTTCTTTCTTTCATCCTTCCCAGATATATGGGAATCTTTCTCATCCTTTTGTGGTCTCAGGTCTTCTGCTAGTGTCCAGCAGGTACTTTGTGAGAATTGCCCCGTTTGTAGATGCACTTTTGAGAATAGGTTAACTGCCTGTCTTCCTACTCTTCTGCCATGTTGAGGATCCTAGATCTAATTTTTCAGGTGTGTTTGGGTCCTATTTAGGTTATCATAACTGGAAACTAGTTGTTGGGATTCCAAAAGCTATGGTTTACATAAATTAAGCACTTTGTTATGCATGAAATAATCACTGAGTTATAAAGATTCTCTTTGTACTCTTTAGTTTTTTCATTATCTAAGTTAGCAAGACTTTTTCTTAGTGACACTTATTTCTCTCATAGTTCTTGCCCTATGTCTAATGATACAGTCTTCCATGTACTAGTGTCAGAAGAAACTTATGAAGTTATACAATTACTGAGTAAAGCCTAGAACTTAATACCTTCCTCTGATCAAATGTAATGGAGCAACAGATGATTCAGGCTCAGTTTTTTTTCTGAACTAGACTCTAGCAAAAAAGGTCCTCCTCTATTCTCATCAGGGGCTTCCCTGGTGGCTCAGAGGTTAAAGTGTCTGCCTGGAATGCGGGAGACCTGGGTTCAATCCCTGGGTCGGGAAGATCCCCTGGAGAAGGAAATGGCAACCCACTCCAGTACTCTTGCCTGGAGAATCCCATGGAGGGAGGAGCCTGGTAGGCTACAGTCCATGGGGTCGCAGAGAGTCGGACATGACTGAGCAACTTCACTTTCACTTTCTATGCTCATCATGGCCAACTAGTCTATTGAATTTTTCATTCTACTTTTGGAAGGGTATCTAATTTCCTGGAGAAGGTTATACCTTGGTTATTGAAAGCCAGGTAAGCAAGAAAGTCAAGCATTCCAGGAAGGAGAAAGGGAACAGCTTATGTAGAGATAGTGTGATGAAAGAGATCATAAGACTTTTTCAAGGCATAAGTTTTATTTAACTTTTATTGATAAGTCAGTGCAGGGGAGGAGCTAAGATGGCGGAGGAGTAGGATGAGGACAACACTTTGTCCCCCACAAATTCATCAAAAGAACATTTAAATGCCAAGTAAATTCCACAAAACAACTTCTGAATGCCGGCAGAGGACATCAGGCACCCAGAAAAGCAACCCGTCTTTGAAAGGAGATGTTTTATCAATGGTGCTGTATAGAAGGAGAAGTTTTGAAATGACTGTAAAAATAGGACCGATAACTGGAAGCAGGAGGCTTAAGTCCAAACCCTGACTTCAGGGAACTCCTGACTCCAGGGAACATTAATTGACAGGAGCTCATCAAACGCCTCCATACCTACACTGAAACCAAGCACCACACAAGGGCAACAAGCTCCAGGGCAAGACATACCAAGCAAATTCTCCAGCAACAAAGGAACACAGTCCTGAGCTCCAAGATACAGGCTGCCCAAAGTCACCCCAAAACCATAGACATCTCATAACTGATTACTGGACACTTCATTGCACTCCAGAGAGAAGAAATACAGCTCCAACCACCAGAACACCGACAAAAGCTTCCCTAACCAAGAAACCTTGACAAGCCACCTGTACAAACCCACACACAGTGAGAAAATGCCACAATAAACAGAACTCCACAAACTGCCAGAATACAGAAAGGACACCCCAAACTCAGCAATTTAAACAAGATGAAGAGACAGAGGAATACCCAGCAGATAAAGGAACAGGATAAATGCCCACCAAACCAAACAAAAGAGGAAGAGATAGGGAATCTACCTGATAAAGAATTCGAAATAATGATAGTGAAATTGATCCAAAATCTTGAAATCAAAATGGAATCACAGATAAATAGCCTGGAGACAAGGATTGAGAAGATGCAAGAAAGGTTTAACAAGGACCTAGAAGAAATAAAAAAGCATCAATATATAATGAATAATACAATAAATGAGATGAAAAACACTCTGGAGGCAACAAATAGTAGAATAACAGAGGCAGAAGATAGGATTAGTGAATTAGAAGATAGAATGGTAGAAATAAATGAAGCAGAGAGGATAAAAGAAAAACGAATTAAAAGAAATGAGGACAATCTCAGAGACCTTCAGGACAATATTAAATGCTACAACATTCGAATCATAGGAGTCCCGGAAGAAGAAGACAAAAAGAAAGACCATAAGAAAATACTTGAGGAGATAATAGTTGAAAACTTCCCTAAAATGGGGAAGGAAATAATCACTCAAGTCCAAGAAACCCAGAGAGTCCCAAACAGGATAAGCCCAAGGCGAAACACCCCAAGACACATATTAATCAAATTAACAAATGTCAAACATAAAGAACAAATATTAAAATCAGCAAGGGAAAAACAACAAATAACACACAAGGGAATTCCCATAAGGATAACAGCTGATCTTTCCATAGAAACTCTTCAAGCCAGGAGGTAATGGCAAGACATACTTAAAGTGATGAAAGAAAATAACCTACAGCCCAGATTATTGTACCCAGCAAGGATCTCATTCAAATATGAAGGAGAAATCAAAAGCTTTACAGACAAGCAAAAGCTGAGAGAATTCAGCACCACCAACAAATACTAAAGGATATTCTCTAGACAGGAAACACAAAAATGGTGTATAAATTCGAACCCAAAACAATAAAGTAAATGGCAACGGGATCATACTTATCAGTAATTACCTTAAACGTAAATGAGTTGAATGCCCCAACCAAAAGACAAAGACTGGCTGAATGGATACAAAAACAAGACCCCTACATATGCTGTCTACAAGAGACCCGCCTCAAAACAGGGGACACATACGGACTGAAAGTGAAGGGCTGGAAAAAGATTTTCTATGCAAATAGGGACCAAAAGAAAGCAGGAGTAGCAATACTCATATCAGATAAAATAGACTTTAAAACAAAGCCTGTGAAAAGAGACACAGATGGTCACTACATAATGATTAAAGGATCAATCAAAGAAGAAGATATAACAATTATAAATATATATGCACCCAACACGGGAGCACCACAATATGTAAGACAAATGCTAACAAGTATGAAAGGAGAAATTAACAATAACACAACAATAGTGGGAAACTTTAATACCCCACTCTCACCTATGGATAGATCAACTAAACAGAAAATTAACAAGGAAACACAAACTTTAAACGATACAATAGGCCAGTTAGACCTAATTGATATCTATAGGACATTTCATCCCAAAACAAAGAATTTCACCTTTTTCTCAAGCGCACATGGAACCTTCTCCAGGATAGACCACATCCTGGGCCATAAATCTAGCCTTGGTAAATTCAAAAAAATAGAAATCATTCCAAGCATTTTCTCTGACCACAATGCAGTAAGATTAGGTCTCAATTACAGGAGAAAAACTATTAAAAATTCCAACATATGGAGGCTGAACAACACGCTGCTGAATAACCAACAAATCACAGAAGAAATCAAAAAAGAAATCAAAATTTGCATAGAAACGAATGAAAATGAAAACATAACAACCCAAAACTTGTGGGACACTCTAAAAGCAGTCCTAAAGGGAATGTTCATAGCAATACAGGCATACCTCAAGAAACAAGAAAAAAAGTCAAATAAATAACCTAAATCTACACCTAAAGCAACTAGAAAAGGAAGAAATGAAGAACCCCAAGGTTAGTAGAAGGAAAGAAATCTTAAAAATTAGGGCAGAAATAAGTGCAAAAGAAACCATAGCAAAAATCAACAAAGCCAAAAGCTGGTTCTTTGAAAGGATAAATAAAATTGACAAACCTTTAGCCAGACTCATCAAGAAACAAAGGGAGAAAAATCAAATCAAAAAAATTAGAAATGAAAACGGAGAGATCACAACAGACAACACAGAAATACAAAGGATCATAAGAGACTACTATCAGCAATTATATGCCAATAAAATGGACAATGTGGAAGAAATGGACAAATTCTTAGAAAAGTACAACTTTACAAAACTGGACCAGGGAGAAATAGAAAATCTTAACAAACCCATCACAAGCACAGAAATTGAAACTGTAATCAAAAATCTTCCAGCAAACAAAAGCCCAGATCCAGACGGCCTCACAACTGAATTCTACCAAAAATTTAGAGAAGAGCTAACACCTATCCTACTCAAACTCTTCCAGAAAATTGCAGAGGAAGGTAAACTTCCAAACTCATTCTATGAGGCCACCATCACCCTAATACCAAAACCTGACAAAGATGCCACAAAAAAAGCAAACTACAGGCCAATATCACTGATGAACATAGATGAAAAAACCCTTAACAAAACTCTAGCAATCAGAATCCAACAACACATTAAAAAGATCATCAAGCATGACCAAGTGGGCTTTATCCCAGGGATGCAAGGATTCTTCAATATCCGCAAATCAATCAATGTAATACACCACATTAACAAACTGAAAAAAAAAAACCATATGATTATCTCAATAGATGCAGAGAAAGCCTTTGACAAATTCAATATCCATTTATGATAAAAACTCTCCAGAAAGCAGGAATAGAAGGAACATACCTCAACATACTAAAGAGCTGTATATGACAAACCCACAGCAAACATTATCCTCAATGGTGAAAAATTGAAAGCATTTCCTCTAAAGTCAGGAACAAGACAAGGGTGCCCACTTTCACCATTACTATTCAACATAGTTTTGGAAGTTTTGGCCACAGCAATCAGAGCAGAAAAAGAAATAAAAGGAATCCAAATTGGAAAAGAAGAAGTAAAACTCTCACTGTTTGCAGATGACATGATCCTCTACATAGAAAACCCTAAAGACGCCACCAGAAAATTACTAGAACTAATCAATGATTATAGTAATGTTGCAGGATATAAAATCAACACACAGAAATCCCTTGCATTTCTATACACTAATAATGAGAAAACAGAAAGAGAAATTAACGAAACAATTCCATTCACCATTGCAACAGAAAGAATAAAATACTTAGGAATATATCTACCTAAAGAAACTAAAAACCTATATATAGAAAACTATAAAACACTGGTGAAAGAAATCAAAGAGGACACTAATAGATGGAGAAATATACCATGTTCATGGATTGGAAGAATCAATATAGTGAAAATGAGTATACTACCCAAAGCAATTTATAGATTCAATGCAATCCCTATCAAGCTACCAATGGTATTCTTCACAGAGCTAGAACAAATAATTTCACAATTTGTATGGAAATACAAAAAACCTCGAATAGCCAAAGCGATCTTGAGAAAGAAGAATGGAACTGGAGGAACCAACCTACCTGACTTCAGGCTCTACTACAAAGCCACAGTCATCAAGACAGTATGGTACTGGCACAAAGACAGAAATATAGATCAATGGAGCAAAATAGAAAGCCCAGAGATAAATCCACGCACATATGGACACCTTATCTTTGACAAAGGAGGCAAGAATATACAATGGACTAAAGACAATCTCTTTAACAAGTGGTGCTGAGAAAACTGGTCAACCACTTGTAAAAGAATGAAACTAGAACACTTTCTAACACCATACACAAAAATAAACTCAAAATGGATTAAAGATCTCAACGTAAGACCAGAAACTATAAAACTCCTAGAGGAGAACATAGGCAAAACACTCTCTGACATAAATCACAGCAGGATCCTCTATGACCCACCTCCCAGAATATTGGAAATAAAAGCAAAAATAAACAAATGGGACCTAATTAAACTTAAAAGCTTCTGCACAACAAAGGAAACTATTAGCAAGGTGAAAAGACAGCCTTCAGAATGGGAGAAAATAATATCAAATGAAGCAACTGACAAACAACTAATCTCAAAAATATACAAGCAACTCGTACAGCTCAACTCCAGAAAAATAAACGACCCAATCAAAAAATGGGCCAAAGAACTAAATAGAGATTTCTCCAAAGAAGACATACAGATGGCTTACAAACACATGAAAAGATGCTCAACATCACTCTTTATCAGAGAAATGCAAATCAAAACCATTATGAGGTACCATTTCACGCCATTCAGAATGGCTGGGATCCATAAGTCTACAAGCAATAAATGCTGGAGAGGGTGTGGAGAAAAGGGAACCCTCTTACACTGTTGGTGGGAATGCAAACTAGTACAGCCACTATGGAGAACAGTGTGGAGATTCCTTAAAAAACTGGAAATAGAACTGCCTTATGACCCAGCAATCCCACTGCTGGGCATACACACTGAGGAAACCAGAATTGAAAGAGACACGTGTACCCCAATGTTCATCGCAGCACTGTTTATAATAGCCAGGACATGGAACCAACCTAGATGTCCATCAGCAGATGAATGAATAAGAAAGCTGTGGTACATATACACAGTGGAGTATTACTCAGCCATTAAAAAGAATACATTTGAATCAGTTCTAATGAGGTGGATGAAACTGGAGCCTATTATACAGAGTGAAGTAAGCCAGAAAGAAAAACACCAATACAGTATACTAATGCATATATATGGAATTTAGAAAGATGGTAACAATAACCCTGTGTACGAGACAGCAAAAGAGACACTGATGTATAGATCAGTCTTTTGGACTCTGTGGGGGAGGGAGAGGGTGGGATGATTTGGGAGAACAGCATTGAAACATGTATAATATCATATATGAAACAAGTCGTCAGTCCAGGTTCAATGCACGATACTGGATGCTTGGGGCTGGTGCACTGGGACGACCCAGAGGGATGGTATGGGGAGAGAGGAGGGAGAAGGGTCAGGATGGGGAACACATGTATACCTGTGGCAGATTCATTTCAATGTTTGGCAAAACCAATACAATATTGTAAAATTTAAAAATAAAATAAAATTTAAAAAATTAAAAAAATAAAAATATCTTCAGGTAGGGTCATGTCTGGAATATGAAAAAAAAAAAAAAAAAAGATAAGTCAGTGCAATAAGGATCATTACTCTTCCTTTATTAGTAGAAGTTGAGTTTCTTCAAAGCATAGATTCCACAAAAATTTAGATGCAACTTTCTTATGTTTAAAAAAGCAGTCCCTCAAATTTTGGGGGTGATCAAGATAGTAATGAAAAGAGAAGTCTCCAAACATCTAGACAACTGTCATCACTGTGATATGAATTTCCCTGTACTTTTCACAGATGTGCTGAACAGATGTTATCATCTGTCACTGTGTCCATGATATTTTTCTTTTAAAGCTTGGAAAGCAGTAGCTTAGAGAATTAAGTGTCTTAAGTAAGAGATAGGGCCATAATTGGAATCTAGGAGTTCTGACTCTGTGCCTAGGGCCTTTCCCTACCTCACAACATACTTTGTATTAGGAAAGATATTTGCTCAGGACAATAGACCTTTACACTCCTACCAAGTTAGAGTATTTTCTTTTTAATATTTGATAAGATGGAAGACATTAATATCGAACTTTATAGGTCATGTGGACTCACACTTTCCTGAACATGAAATAGAGAGACCAGAGATGGCTTTTTAACAATTATTTGATGCAGCTTGTAGAATTATTTTTAATTAAGAATATTTTGTTCAACTAATAATAAATATTTTGTAATAACTATTTTTAAAACATTTTAACGTTGTAATATTATGTTTTTCATTTTTAAAGTAATTTTATTGGATTATAGTTGATTATATTTTTTGCAGCCAAAGATGGAGAAGCTCTATATACTCAGTAAATACAAGACATGGAGCTGATTGTGGCTCAGATCATGCATGTGGGGAAAGTTGCTTCAGTCGTGTCTGACTCTTCATGACCCTATGGACAGTAGCCCGCCAGGCTTCTCTTTCTATTGGATTCTCCAGGCAAGAAGAGGAGTGGGTTGCCGTGCCCTCCTCCAGGGGATCTTCCTGACTCAGGGATCAAACACTTGTCTCTGGCATCTACCTGCATTGACAGGCGGGTTCATTATCACTAGTGCCACCTGAGAAGCCCGTGGGTCAGATTATTAGATCCTTATTGCAAATGTCAGGCTTAAATTGAAGAAAAGGAAAACCACTAGGCTATTTAGGGTTGACTTAAATAAAATCCCTTATGAATATACAGGGAAGGTGATGAATTGATTCAAGCAATTAGATCTGATAGAAAGAGCGCCTGAAGATCTATGGATGGAGGTTCAAAACACTTTACAGGTGGCAGTGACCAAAGCTATACCAAAGAAAAAGTTATGTGAGAAGGCAAAGTGATTATTTGAGGAGGCCTTACAAATAGCTGAAGGGAGTAGAGAAGTGAAATAGAAGCGAAAAAGGGAAACATATACCCAACTGAATGTAGAGTTCCAGAGATAGCAAAGAGAGATATAAAGTCCTTCTTAAATGAACAATGAAAAGAAATAGAAGAAAAATTATAATTGTAAAGACCAGAGATCTCTTCAAGAAAGTTGGTGATATCAAGGGAACATTTTGTCCAAGGATGAGCACAATAAAGGACAGAAACGCTAAGCACCTAACAGAAGCAGATGAGATTAACAGATGGTGGCAAGAATACACAGACGAACTATACAAAAGAATCTTAATGACCTGGATAAACATAATGGTGTGGTCACTTACCTAAAGCTGAACATCCTGGAATGTGAAGTCAAGTGGACCTGAGGGAGCACTAATAAGAACAAAGCTAGCGGAAGCGATGGAATTCCAGGTGAGCTATTTAAAATTCTAAAAACAATGCTGTTAAAGTCCTGCACTCAATATGTCAGCAAATTTGGAAAACTCAGCAGTGGTCACTGAATTGGAAAAGGTCAGTTTTCATTCCAGTCCCAAAGCATTAATGATTATACCAAAGAATGTTCAAACATTTCACATGCTAGCAAGGTTATGCTCAAAATCCTTCAAGCTAGGCTTCAGTAGTACGTGAGGCAAGAACTTCCAGATGTATAAGCTGTGTTTTGATGAGGGAGTGGAAAAATAGATCAAATTGACAACAGTCTTTGGATCACAAGAAAACAAGGGGATTCCAGAAAAATGTCTACTTCTGCTTCATTGACTATGCTAAAGCCTTTGACTGTGTTGAGACGACAAACTTTGGAAAACTTAATGAGATGCAGGTGCCAGAGGGCCTATTTCCTAAGAAACTTGTATGTCGGTCAAGAAGTAACAGAACTGAAGGTAGAACAAGTGACTAGTTCAAAATTGAAGAGGAGTATGACAAGGCTGTATATTGTCATTCTACTTATTTAACTTCTATGCAGAGTACATCATGAAAAATACGAGGCTGGATGCATCACAAACTGGAATTAAGATTTCTGGGAGAAATATCAACAACCTCAGATATGCAGATGATACCACTATAATTCCCGAAGTGAATAGGAACTAAAGAGTCTCTTGATGAGGGTGAAAGAGGAGAGTGAAAAATTTGGCTTAAAGCTCAACATTTAAAAAAAAAAAAAAAACCTAAGATCATGGCATCCGGGCCCATCACTTCATGGAAAATAGGAGGGGAAAAAGTGCAAGCAGTGACAGGTTTTATTTTCTTGGGACCCAAAATAAATGCAGATGATGGCTACAGTCATGAAATAAAAAGAAGCTTTTTCCTTGGAAGGAAAGCTATGACAAACCTAGACAGAACAGTAGAAAGCAGAGACACCACTTTGCCCACTAAGGTCTGTATAGTCAAAGCTGTATTTTTTCCTGTAGTCATGTATGGATGTGAGAGTTGGACCATAAAGAAGACTTAGTGTTGAAGAAATGATGCTTTCAAGTTGTAGTACTAGAGAAGACTCCTGAGAGTCCCTTGAACTACAAGAATATCCAACCAGTAAATCCTAAAGAAAATCAACCCTGAATACTCATCAGAACAACTGTTGGTAAAGCTGAAGCTCCAATACTTTGGCCACCTGGTGGGAACAGCTGACTTATTGGAAAAGACCATGGTGCTGGTAATGATTAAAGGCAAAAGGAGAAGAGGGTGGCAGAAGATGAGATGCTTGGATAGCATCACCAGCACAATAGGCATGAATCTGAGCAAACTCTGGGAAAACGTTGAGAACAGAGGAGCCTGGCATGCTACAGCCCATGAGGTCACAGCGTTGGACACTACTTAACAACTGAACAACAGCAACAACATAGCTGATTTACAATGTTATTATGCTTTCTGCTGTAAAACAAAGTGAATTAATTATACATATACATATACCCACTCTTCTTTAGATTATTTCCCCCTATACATCAATTCAGAGTATCGAGTAGAGTCCCCTGGGCTATAGAGAAGGTCTTTGTTAGTTATGAATTTCATATATACCAGTGTTATATATGTCAATCCTAATCTCCAAATTTATCCCTCTGGCCCCATCCCCCTTGGTAACCATAGGTTTTAGTTTTGTTTTGTTTTTTTCCTACAACTCTGACTCTTTTTTGAAATATTTATAGCATTTTTAAAGATTCTACAAATAAGCAATATGTAAAATTAGCTTTTCTCTGTCTCACTTCATTCAGTATGACAATCTATATCAAACCACGTTGCTGCAAATGGCATTATTTCATTATTTTTATGGCTAATACTCCACCTTATATATGTACCACATCTTTATCCATTCATTCATTGATGGACATTTAGGTTACTTCCATTTAATAGCTATTGTAAATAGTGTTACAATGAACACTGGGGTGCATATACTATTTCAAATTATGGATTCCTCTGTATATATGCCTAGGAGTTGGATTGCAGGGTCATATGGTAACACTCTTTAGCTTTTTAAAGGAAAATCCATACTCTTCTCCATAGTAGCACTATTAACTTACATTTCCACCAACAGTGTAGGACAGTTCCCTTTTCCTCAAACCCTATCCAGCATTTATTGTTTGTAAACTTTGTAGGGAGAAGACAATGGCACCCCACTCCAGTACTTTTGCCTGGAAAATCCCATGGATGGAGGGGCCTGGTAGGCTGCAGTCCATGGGGTCGCTAAGAGTCGGACACGACTGAACGACTTCACTTTTACTTTTCACTTTCATGCTTTGGAGAAGGAAATGGCAACCCACTCCAGTGTTCTTGCCTGGAGAATCCCAAGGATAGGGGAGCCTGGTGGGCTGCCGTCTATGGGGTCACACAGAGTCGGATATGACTGAAGTGACTTAGCAGCAGCAGCAGCAGCAGACTTTTTAGATTTTGATAATGACCATTCTAAATGGTGTGAGGTGATATCTCATTGTAATTTTAATTTGCATTTTTATCTTTATTAAAAATGTTGAACATCTTTTCTTGTGCCTCTTGGCCATCTGAATGTCTTCGTTGGAGAAAAGTTTACCTGTGCCTTCTGCCCAGTTTTGATAGGGTTGTTTGTTTGTTCGTTTTTTGTATTGAGCTGCATATGCTGTTTGTACATTTTGAATATTAATCTCTTGTCATTTGCTACTTTTTCAAATATTTTATCCCATTCTATGGATCACCTTTTTCTTTTAACTATAGTCTCCTTTGCTATGCAAAAGCTTTTATGTTTCATTAGGTCCCATTTGTTTAATTTTGTTTTTATTTTCATTATTCCAGTAGGTGGGTCAAAAAATATCTTGCTACAATTTATATCAGAGAGTGTGTTGTCTATGTTTTCCTCTAAGAGTTTTATAAGTATTCAGTGTTACATTTACATCTTTAATTCATTTTGAATGTATTTTTGTGCATGATGTTATGGAGTTATCTAATTCTTTACCATGTAGCTGTTCAGTTTTACCATCACCACTTACTGAAGAAACTGTCTTTTCTCTATTGTATATACTTGCCTCATTTGAAACACATTAGGTGATCATAGGTATGCTGGTTATTCTCTGGACTTTCCATTCTGTTCCATTGATCTACCTTCCTTTTTTGTGCCAGTACCCTACAGTTTTGATGACTCTAGCTTTGTAGTTTGGGTGAAGTCAGAGAGTCAGATTCCTTCAGCTCTGTTTTCCTTTCTCAAGATTGCTCCAGCTATTTGGGGTCTTTTGTTTTCCATATAAATTGTAAAAAAAAATTGGTAAAGTTCTGTGAAAAATATCCTTGATGATTTCATAAGGATTCCATTAAATCTGTAGATTCTTTCAGTAGTATAGTCATTTTCACAATACCAATTCTGATAATGCAAAAACATGGTATATCTTTTCATCTATTTGTGCCATCTTTGATTTTCTCCATCAGCATCTTATATTTTGCTATGCTTTTTCCATAGTCATGGACAAATATGAGAGTTGGACCATAAAGAAGGCTGAGTGCCAAAGAACTGATGCTTTCAAACTATGGTGCTAGAGAAGACTCTTGAGAGTTCCTTGGACAGTAAAGCAATCAAATCAGTCACTCTTAAAGGAAATCAACCCTGAATGTTCATTGGAAAGACTGATGCTGAAGCTGAGTTTCAATACATTGGTCATCTGATGTGAAGAGCTGACTCATTGGAAAAGACCCTGATATGGGGAAAGATTGAGGGCAGGAGGAGAAGGGGCTGACAGAGGATGAGATGGTTGGATGGCATCATCAACTCAATAGGCATGAGTTTGAGCAAAATCTGGGAGATAGTGGTCAGGGAAGCCTGACATGCTGCAGGGGATGGGGTCGTGAAGAGTTGGACATGACTGAGCAACTGAGAAACAACAATCTTATAGTTTTCAGAGTACAGATTTTTTTGCCTCCTTAGGTAGTTTTATGTCTAGGTATTTTATTCTTTTTTATGTGGTGGTAAATTGAATTCTTTCCCTAAGTTCCCTTTCTGATCCATTGTTTTTAGTATATAAAAATGCAAGAGATTTCTGTATATTAATTTTGTATCCTGCCACTTTACCAAATTCATTGATAAGCTCTAGTAGTTTTCTGGCAGCCTCCTTAGGATTTTGTGTGCATAGTATCACATCATTTACAAACAGTGTCAGTTTTACTTCTTTTCCAATTTAAATTCCTTCTTTATTTTTCTTCTTTGTGATGTCTAGGCTTCCAAACCTATGTTGAATGAAAGTGCAGAGTAGACATTCTTGTTCCTAATCTTGGAGGAAACACTTTCAGTTTTTCACCAGTGAGAATGATGTTGACTGTAAGTTTTTCATATGTGTCCTTCATTATGCTGAGGTATGTTCCCTTAAGGGGCTTCCCTTGTGACTCAGCTGGTAAAGAATCCACCTACAATGCAGGAGATATGGGTTTGATCCCTGGGTTGGGAAGATCTCCTGCAGAAGGGAAAGATTACCCACTGTAATATTCTGACCTGAAGAATTCCATGGACTGTAGCTCAGTTTGTAAATAATCTGCCTGCAATGCAGGAGATCTGGGTTCAATCCCTGGGATGGAAGGATCCCCTGGAGAAGGAAATGGCAGCCCACTCCAGTATTCTTGCCTGGAGAATCCCATGGACAGAGGAGCCTGGCAGGCTACAATCCATGGGGTCACAAGAATCGGACACGCCTTAGCAACTAAACCACCATATTCCTTTTATGTCCATTTTCTGGATAGTTTTTTTTTTTTTTTTTAATCATAATCATGTATTGAATTTTATCAAAAGCTTTTTCTGCATCTATTGAGATGATCATATGGTTTTTATTATTCAGTTTGTTAATGTGATGTGTCACATCGATTGATTTACATATATTAAAGTGTCCTTGCATCCCTGGGATAAATCCAGCTAATCATGTTATATGCTTTTAATATGCTGTTGGATTTTTTTTTTTTTTTTGCTAGTATTTTGTTGAGGAATTTTACTTTTATGTTCATCTGATATTGGCCTGTAATTTTTTTGTCTGTGATATGATTTTCTGCTTTTGATATCATGGTAACTGTGATCTTATACAATGAGCTTGGGAGTGTTCCTTCCTCTGCAATATTTTGCAGTCATTTGAAAAGTATAGGGGAAACTCTTCTCTAAATGTTTGATAGAATTCACCTTTGAAATCACCTGGTCTCAGACTTTTGTTTGTTTAAAGTTTTTACATCAAAATTTCATTTTAAGTACTAGTGATTGGTCTGTTCATAATTTCTATTTCTTTCTGCTTCAGTCCTAGGACTTATCTTTCTAAGAATTTGCCCATTTATTCTTGACTTTCCATTTTAATTGCATACAGTTGCTTGTAGTAGTCTCATGATCCTTTGTATTACTCTGGTGTCCATTGTAATTTCTGTTTCATTGCTAAATTTACTGATTTGAGTTTTCTCTCTTTTTTCTTGATTACTGTGGAAAAAGTTTTGTGTTTGTCTTCTCAAAGAATTATCTTTTAGTTTCATTGATCTTTGCTATTGTTTCTTCACCTCTTTTTCATTTATTTCTGCTCTGATCTTTATAATTTATCTTTCTTTTACAAACTTTGAGTTTTGTTTGTTCTTCTTTCTCTAGTTACTTTAGGTGCAATATTAAGTTGCTTGAGTTTATTTTTTTTTCTGATGTAAGATTATATTGCTATAAACTTCCCTCCTAGAACTATTTTTCTGTATCTCATAGGTTTTGGATCATTGTGTTTTCATTTTCATTTGTCTCTGGGTAATGTCTTTTTTCCTCTTTGATTTCTTTGGTTATTATTTGTTTAGTAACATGTTGTTTACCCTCCAAGTGTTTGTGTTTTTTACTTTTTTTTCTGTAATTGACTTCTAATCTCATACTGTTATGGTTGGAAAAGACACATGGTATTATTTCAGTTTTCTTACATTGATCAATGTTTATCTGTGGCCCAAGATATGATCTATCCTGGAGGTTGTTCCATGTGAATTTAAAAAGAAAGTGTCTTCTGCTGCTTTTTGGTGGAATGTCCTGTAGATATCAACTAAGTCTATCAGATCTAATGTGTCATTTAAGGCTTTTGTTTCCTTAGTAAATTTCTGTCTGGATGATCTGTCTGTTGATTAAAGTGGGGTGCTTAAGTCCCCCACTATCATTTTGTTACAGTTGATTTCTCCCCTTATAGATGTTAAACTTGCTTTGTAAATTGAGATACTCCTATGTTGGATGCATCCATATTTACTTATTGTTTTATCTTCTTCTTGGATTGATACCTCGATCAGTTTGTAGTTTCCTTGTCTCTTTTAACAGTCTTTATTGTAAATTTTATTTTGTGTCAAATAAGTAGTGTTAATCCAGCTTTATTTGTTTTTCATTTACATGGAGTATCTCTTTGCATCCCCTCACTTTCAGTCTATTTGTGTCCCTAGGTCTGAAGGGAACTTATAGACAGCATATATATAAGGTTCTTGTTTTTATATATTCACTCAGTCTCTGTCTTTTTGTTGAAACGTCTACTCCACTTACAATTAAGGTAATTATCAATAAGTATGTTCCTATTGCCATTTTCCTAATTGTTGTGGGTGTCTTTTTTTTTTTTTTCCCCCTTGCTACTTTGGTCTTTTACAGTTTGATGACAATTTTTAGTGTTGTGTTTGGGTTGTTTTTTCTTGTGTGTGTGTATCTTTTGTACTTTTGAGTTTGCTCTTCTAATGAGGTTTTGACATAGCAGTCTATATATGTATAGGCTTCTTTTAAGTTGCTAGTCTCTTTCTCACCTAGAGAAGTTCCTTTAGCATTTGGTATATTGTGGCTTGTTGGTCCTGAATTTTATTGGCTTTTGTTTGTCTGTGAACATTTTAATTTCTTCATGTAATCTTAATTGGTTTTCACGGTGGCTCAGTGGTAAATAATCTACCTGCAATGCAGGAGATACAGGATACTCAGGTTTGATCCCTGGGTAGGAAAGGTCTCCTGGAGGAGGAAGTGGCAACCCACTCCAGTATACTTGCCTGGGAAATCCCATGGACACAGTAGCCTGATGGACTACCGTCCATGGGGTCACAAAGAGTTGGACACAACTTAGTGATTAAACAACAACAATCTTAATTAGAGCCTTGTTGGGTAGATAATTATTTTTTCTTCTTCTTTTCTCTTCATTTATTTAATCTTCTGTCATTTTGGGGGTATATTTGGTACATTTCTTTCACATTTCTTTGCAAATGGTATTTTTCAATTTCTTTTTTAAAAATTTATTTATTTTAATTGGAGGATAATTACTTTACAATATTGTGATGGATTTTTCTATACATCAGTATGAATTGGCCATAGGTATACATGTGTCTCCTCCATCCTGAAACCCCATCTCTCTTCCTTCCCCACCCTATGTTTTCAGGTTGTCACAGAGCATCAGCTTTGGGTGCCTGGCTTTATACATCAAACTTGCACTGGTTATCTATTTTGCATGTAGATTATGTCTCAATGCTATTCTCTCAAATAATCCTGCCCTCTCCTTGTCCAACCAAGTCCAAAAATCTGTTCTTTATATCTGTGTCTCCTTTGCTACCCTATACATAGGATTTTTGGTACCATCTTTCTAGATTCCATATATATACATTAACATATGGCATTTGTCTTTCTCTTTCTGAATTATTTCACTCTGCATAATAGACTCTGGGGTGTTCCACCTCATTAGAACTGACTCAAATGTGTTCCTTTTTATACCTGAGTAATATTCCATTCTGTTTATGTACCACAACTTCCTTATCCATCCAGGTCTATAGACACCTAGGTTGTTTCCATGTCCTAGCTATTGTAAAGAGTGCTGCAATGAACACTGAGGTACATAATGTCTTTTTCAATTCTGGTTTCCTCAAGGTATATGCCTAGTAGTGAGATTGCTAGGTCATATGGTAGTTTTAATCCTAGTTTTTAAAGGAATCTCCATAATGTTCTCCATAGTGGTTGTATCAGTTTTCATTTCCACCATCAGTGTAAGGGGGTTCCCTTTTCTCCACACCCTCTCCAGCATTTACTGTTTGTGGACTATCTGATGATGGCCCTTCTGACCAGTGTGAGATGATACTTCATTGTGGTTTCAATTTGCATTTCTCTAATAATGAGCACTGTTTAGCATCTTTTTATGTGTTTATTAGCCATCCATATGTCTTCTTTGGAGAAATTTCTGTTTAGGTCTTCTGCTTACTTTTTGACTGGACTGTTCATGTTTCTGTTTTTGAGCTGCCTGAGCTCTTTGTATAGGTTGGAGATTAATTTTCAGTTGTTTCATTTGTATTATTTTGTGCCATTCTTAGGGCTGCCTTTTCACCTTGCTTATATTTTCTTTTGCTATGTAAAAGTTTTTAAGTTTAATTAGGTCCTTTTTTTTTTTAACTGGGAAGTGGGTCACCAAGGATCTTGCTGTGATTTATGCCAGACTGTGTTCTGCGTATATTTTCCTCTAAGAGTTTTATAGTTTCTGGTCTTATATTTTGGTCTTTAATCCATTTTCAGTTTATTTTTGTGTAAGGTGTTAGAAAGTGTTATAATTCCATTATTTTATGTGTAATTGATCAGTTTTCCCAGCACCACTTGTTGAAGAGACCATCTTTCCTCCATTGTATAAAAGATAAAGTGTCCATAGGTTCATGGATTTCTCTCTGGGCTTTCTATTTTACTCCTTTGATCTATATTTCTGCTTTTGTGCCATTACCATACTGTATTGATGACTGTAGCTTTGTCATATAGTCTGAGGTCAGGACCATTGATTCCTCCAGTTCCATTCTTCTTTCACAAGATTTCTTTGGCTATTCATGGTCTTTTGTGTTTCCATACAAATTATAAAATTATTTGTTCTAATTCTGTGAAAACTGCTGTTAGTTGTTTCAAAGGGATTACAATGAATTATAGATTGCTTTGGGTAGTATAGAAATTTTCATTATATTGAATCTTCCAACCCAAAAACGTGGTATATTTCTCCATCTATTTGTGTTATCTTTGATTTCTTTCATCAGTGCTTTATAGTTTTCAGCATATAGTTCTTTTGTCTCTATGCAAATTTATTCCTACATATTTTATTCTTTTTGTTGCAGTGGTGAATGGGATTGTTTCCTTAATGTTTCTTTCTGATTTTTCATTGTTAGTGTATAAGAATGCAGGGATTTCTGTGAATTAATTTTATATTGTGTGACTTTACTGTATTTGTTGATTAGCTCTTATAATTTTCTGGTGGCATCTTTAAGGTTTTCTGTGAAAAGAATCATGTCATCTGAAAACAGTGAGAGTTTTACTTCTTCGTTTCCAACCTCAGTTCAGTTCAGTTCAGTCGCTCAGTCGTGTCTGGCTCTTTGCGACCCCATGAATCACAGCACGCCAGGCCTCCCTGTCCATCACCAACTCCCGGAGTTTACCCAAACTCATGCCCATCGAGTCGGTGATGCCATCCAGCCATCTCATCCTCTGTCATCCCCTTCTCCTCCGGCCCCCAATCGCTCCCAGCATCAGGGTCTTGTCCAATGAGTCAATTCTTTGCATGACATGGCCAAAGTATTGGAGTTTCAGCTTTAGCATCAGTCCTTCCGATGAACACCCAGGACTGGTCTCCTTTGGATGGACTGGTTGGATCTCCTTGCAGTCCAAGGGACTCTCAAGTGTCTTCTCCAACACCACAATTCAATAGCATCGATTCTTTGGCACTCAGCTTTCTTCACAGTCCAACTCTCACAATCATACATGACCACTGGAAAAACCATAGCCTTGACTAGATGTGTTGGCAAAGTAATGTCTCTGCTTTTTAATATGTTATCTAGGTCAGTCATAACTTTCCTTCCAAGGAGCAAGCGTCTTTTAATTTCATGGCTGCAATCACCATCTGCAGTGATTCTGGAGCCCCCCAAAATAAAGTCTGACACTGTTTCCACTGTTTCCGCATCTATTTCCCATGAAGTGTTGGGATCAGATATCATGATCTTAGTTTTATGAGTGTTGAGTTTTAAGCCAACTTTTTCACTCTCCTTTTTCATTTTCATCAAGAGGCTTTTCAATTCCTCTTCACTTTCTGCTGAAATGCAGTACTTGGATGCAATCTCAAAAATGACAGAATGATCTCTCTTCATTTCCAAGGCAAACCATTCAATATCACGGTAATCCAAGCCTATGCCCCAACCAGTAATGCTGAAGAAGCTGAAGTTGAATGCTTCTATGAAGACCTACAAGACCTTTTAGAACTAACACCCCAAAATATGTCCTTTTCATTATAGGGGACTGGAATGCAAAAAATAGGAAGTCAAGAAACACCTGGAGTAACAGGCAAATTTGACCTTGAAGTATGGAATGAAGCAAGGAAAAGGCTAATAGAGTTTTGCCAAGAGAACTAGCAAACACTCTCTTCCAACAACACAAGAGAAGACTCTACACATGGACATCACCAGATGATCAACACCAAAATCAGATTGATTATATTCTTTGCAGCCAAAGATGGAGAAGCTCTATACAGTCAGCAAAAACAAGACTAGGATCTGGCTGTGGCTCAGATCATGAGCTCCTTATTGCCAAATTCAGACTTAAATTGAAGAAAGTAGGGAAAACCACTAGACCATTCATGTATGACCTAAATCAAATCCCTTATGATTATACAATGGAAGTGAGAAATAGATTTAAGGGACTAGATCTGATAGACAGAGTGCCTAATGAACTATGGACGAAGATTCATGACATTGTACAGGAAACAGGGATCAAGACTATCCCCATGGAAAAGAAATGCAAAAAGCAAAATAGCTGTCTGAGGAGTCCTTACAAATAGCTGTGAAAAGAAGAGAGGCAAAAAGCAAAGGAGAAAAGGAAAGATATAAGCATCTGAATGCAGAGTTTCCAACCTAAACTCCTTTTATTTATTTTTCTATCTGATTGCTGTGGCTAGGATGTCACAAAAGTCAGGCAAGACTTAGTAACTTAACAACAACAATCTTAATTAGAGCCTTGTTGGGTAGATAATTCTTGATTGTAGGTTTTTCCCTTCCATCATATGAAATATATTGTTACACTTCCTGCTGTCCTGCAGAGTTTCTGCTAAAAAATAAGAAGATAACCTTATAAGGATTCCCTTGTACATTATTTGTTGCTTTTCCCTTGTTGCTCTTAATATTTTCTCTTTGCCTTTAATTATCATGTATTTGATTTATGTGTGTCTCAGCATTTTCCCCCTTGGGTTCATTCTGCATGAGATGCTCTGCACTTCCTGAGCTTGAGCTTGTCCTTTCTGTTATTTGGGAAGCTTTTGTATATAATATATTCAATATCTTTCTTTTCTCCTCCTGGAGCCCCTATATTGCAAGTGTTAGTGTATTTAATGTTTTCTCAGAAGACTCTGAGAGTTTTTGTTTGTTTCTGTTTATGGCAGTGTTTTTCATACAACTTCCAGCTCACTTATTCATTATTCTGCCTCATTTATTCTGCTATTGATTCCTTCTAGCATACCTTTCATTTCAGTCATTGTATTGTTCATCTCTATCTGTTTTCTTAATCTTCTATCTCCTTGTTAAGGATTTATTTTATTTTATCAATCTTTGCTTCCATTGTTTTGAGATTTTGAATCATCCTTAGTATCATTATTTGGAATTCTTTTTTAGATAAGATTCCTTATCTCTCTTCATTTAGTTGTTCTTGTGAGTTTTTATCTTATTCCCTCATTTGCAAATATTTCTTTGTTATCTCATTTTGTCTAATTTTCTGTGTTTGTGGTCTCCTTTCCACACGTTTCAGGATCATAGTTTCTCTTGCTTCCAGTGTCTGCCCCCTGGTGGGTTAGGTTGGTTCAGGGGCTTGTGCAGGCTTGCTGTTGGAAAAAACTGATGTCTTCCCTCTGGTGGGTAGAGCTGGGTCTTGTCCCTCTGATGGGCAGCACTGTGTCAAGTCGTATGTTTTGAGGCGGCTATGAACTCAGTTTGACTATAGGCAGCCTGTCTTCTGAAGGGTAGAGGTGTATTTCTGTGGTTTTGGTTATTTGACATACGGATTTCCAGCACTGGAGCCTGCAGGTTTTTGTGTGGCGCCAAGTCTTGGTACATTCAGAAAACTAAGATCATGGCATCTAGTCCCATCACTTCATGGGAAATAGATGGGAAAACAGTGGAAACAGTGTCAGACTTTATATTTTTGGGCTCCAAAATCACTGCAGATGGTGACTGCAACCATGAAATTAAAAGACACTTGCTCCTTGGAAGGAAAGTCATGACAAACCTAGATAGCATATTGAAAAGCAGAGATATTACGTTGCCAAAAAATGTCCATCTAGTCAAGGCTATGGTTTTTCCAGTTGTCATGTATGGATGTGAGAGTTGGACTGTGAAGAAAGCTGAGTGCTGAAGAATTGATGCTTTTGAACTGTGGTGTTGGAGAAGGCTCTTGAGAGTCACTTGGACTGCAAGGAGATCCAACCAGTCCATCCTAAGGGAGATCAGTCCTGGGTGTTCATTGGAAGGACTGATGCTGAAGCTGAAACTCCAATACTTTGGCCACCCCATGTGAAAAGTTTACTCATTGGACAAGACCCTGAGTCTTGTCTGGGAGGGATCAGGGGCAGGAGAAGGGGACGACAGAGAATGAGATGGCTGGATGGCATCACTAACTCGATGGACATGAGTTTAAGTGAACTCCGGGAGTTGGTGATGGACAAGGAGGCCTAGCGTGCTGTGATTCATGGGGTCACAAAGAGTCGGACACGACTGAACGACTGAACTGAACTGAAGTCTTGTTACAACAATATGGACCTCTGAGAAAATTCACTCAGATAATTATCCCCTGGGGTTTCCACCACCAGTGTCCTTTTCCCCCAAAGAGAGCTATATTTGACCTTTGCTTCCACAGGAGATCCTTCAAGACTCCTTGGTAAGTGTAGTCCAGATTTCTATGGAGATACTTATTTGTGCTGCATTCCGGTGTACTTAAAACATTGTGTGTGCCCGTGAAGAGTGGATTCTCCATGTTCCTCAGCCATGTGGAGCTCCTGCATGCAAGCCCCCTTGCCTTCAAAGCTAAATGATGAGTTTTTTTTTTTTTTTTCTCCTGATGCCAAAAATTTTATCTTGAAGCACTATTTTTATGTGGAAACATCCCTGTGTAGCCTGTAGGTGTTTAATATTTTTGATGAAAAGGCTGTTTTTTCTGCCACTTCTTTTTTTGTGTGTGTGAATGAAGACTGTTATCCTCTTGATAGGAGGTGTGACTGATATTGTGGTGACCAGAGCCTGCACTCGGTATTAAGCAGGGCCTCCCTGATCAATGGTTTTCTTTGCTCTGTGATTGTCACTGCCCTGTTAGAAGTGGAATCTGCTCTCTAGTTGTTGGAACAGAAGTGCCCAACTGTTTTTGATCTGTGGTGCTATGTAGGTGGGACTGGAGCATTCCCACTGGGAGAGAAGCCAGAGTATCCTTTTTCTGGAGTTGTTCACCTCTGGGTATGCTCTGTTCTGTCACCTTTCACCTGTTGTGTGAGCTCTCAGATTACATTGTTATTGGTACTACCCTCAGCCCCACCTAAAACATGGGTATGCTGGCAGTTGCCCTGATATATGTCACATGTTTTTTGTTGCTGTTGTGTTTTTTTGTTTTGTTTTGTTTTTTAACCAGGCCATCAGCATAGATCCATTGGAGTCAGGTCCCAGGATTGCATGAATCATGGATCTAGACCCACTGTGGATGCTAGGGGGCAGCTTAAACTCTAGTGAGCTCAATTCCCATGGATATGTGCCCACAACATCTACAGCTACTAAAGCTAGGCCTGTCTTGTCTACAGGAGCACTTGTTGTCCATTAAAATGTTCTGTAGGCACTGAACTTACAAAGACAGTCAGTGTGTCAATTTGCAGTTTTCACATGCAGAGATGTGAAACTTGCTTAGTTGCATAGCCTCTGGGGCTCAGTTGTGCTTTCAGCCCCACTTCTGTGTGTTCTGCTCCTGATTCTGCCACAGAGCACAAGAGTTCTGTCCAGCAAGGAAGAGGTGCAGAGCCAGCAGCCTCTGGGGTTGCAGGAGCCCTGGTGGGAACAGCTATCATGGGGAAGCTGATGAATGCATGCACAGGAGACCCATCCCTTGCAGGGATGGGGTATTCAAGGGAGACAGTGGCCATGGATCTGAGAAAGCTGGCCCTGGCAGAAGCTCTTCTTAGTACCCAGGGAAGCAGGGATCAGCTCATGGAGACAGGCTGCAGTAGTGCTCCCACTCTTTGTCTGTCACTCAACAATGGATCTTCATTGTTACTGTGGTCTGGGTTTCCTCCACAAGCATTCCTCATTGGAGATTTCCCCACTCCCATCCCCTCAGGCTGTCTCATTGCAACCAACAGCAGTCTTCTCTCCATGTTTGCCCTCTAAATCCCACGTTCCAGCACCCAATCCCCATTAGCACTGACAAACACATATCTCAGGCTAGGTCACACAGGGCTGTGGCATGCACCATCTATGTATGTCTCACTCTGTCTTCTTGCTTACCACACACCAGTTGCTGCAGTCTCCTTTGACAGTCCCCAGAGTTCCCCTTCTGTCCCATCTGGTCTCCCTACTTTTGAGGGAGTTTCTCTGAATGCAGAACCATTCTTCTCCTTCAGCCCTCTCTTTTCTTTCATCTTACTCTATTATGTGGGGATTGTTCTTGTCCTTTTCGGTGTCCAGGTTCTTCTGCTAGTGCTCAGCTTGTTATCTGTGAGAGTGGTTCTATTTGTAGATATATTCTTGATGAATTTTTAGGAACAGATGATCTCCACACCCTGTTACTCCTCCACTATCTTGACTTCTCTAAAATTGCAGTGTTTTTATTTAAAAATTTCATTCTATTGTTATAGTCACATGATAAAAGACTACTTTTCCTCTAGTTTTTCACAGAAAACAGTAAATCAAAAATGGTACTTTAAAGGGAAGTTAGATCAATATAATCAGTTTTTATTATAAAGCAGATCTTGTAAATATTTCTTCTATTAATAACAGAGTATCAGTGGGTCTATCCAACCCTACCTAAAAGGGACAGGTTTTAAGTAACATTAAACTTGTTTCATGATCCCATAAAACAGTCTTTGATTTACCTTGAGACCAAATTTATTTTCAGATTGCCCGTAAAGTGTAGTCCCACTAGAAATACTACAAGGGAAAAGTATTTTCATCAGCATTACTATGGGTAAAATAATAACAAAAATTCTATCAGAACAATTTCTAGACTACCTGTCTTGAATGTTCACAGTAAAGTGAAGTTTTATCAGGAGGCCATAGTCCTAATGTACCTTTCTTAATGATTGCTTGTATTGCTGTGGAAGGTCAATACACTTTTCCACCCATTAACCAAACTGTACTACATATTGTTAATCAAACATTGACTATGCATTACTGCCTTCAGGCCACACTCTCACAATTCTTCCAGACTGTAAGGAGGACTCTTCTCTCATTCCCACTCATTCAAGCAAATTTACCTATCCTTCAAGATTTATCTCCATGTTCCCCATCATGAAGCCTTCCTTAACCAAATGCATACATACTTGGAAGTATTACCTCCTATGAATGTCTATATATTTATCATACCTATTTTATTTTTATTAAATATTTTATTTTGTCTTAAAAACATAGTATTATTTCATTGATATGTTTTATTCTTCCTTTACTACATAGTTATTTGAGCATAGGATCCTGTGTGTATCCTTCACAACACAGATTACCTCATACTGAGTTCTGTACAAATAGATTTTTGATAAATAAGTTTGTTGAATTGAGATTTAACAAAATATCTAGATGACATGGTTGCCTCCAGTATTAAACTCAGGCTCCAAAACACTCTAGATTTCGAAGATTTCTCTGTCGTTCATCAGTATTACAGGAACATGAAAGCAATATTCTATTTTGGTTATCATTGTAAAGGCATATTTATACGATAAATATGCTCTGTAGTTTAACCTTGACAACTTCTTTTTATCTCTATATGTCTACATCCAGAAAGTAAATATTTTCTTATGTCAGTCTATTTGTCTGAGTAATATTACGAGTAAACTATTAAATGACAAAACTTTTTAACATCAAATAAGTTGGGATCTGTGTATTAAGATGAAAGGAACATCAAGCTTGGAATCATGAGACATCAAAGATTCATTCTATCAATAATTATCATGTCAATTCAATAAAATTTTGAGCTGCAATTTTATTATATGTTAAAATAAACTATCTGAAGACTACTGAAATTACATCAATTCATTCAACAAATATTTACTGAGGGCTTGCTTTATGTCAGACACTATTGTAGGAAAAAGGGAAATGAACAATGAATACAAGAGAAAAAGCTCGACTCTCATAGATTTATATTCTAATTGGGAAAAAGATAATAAACTAACAAACAATAACTAATAAGATATAAGGTAGCTTATTTTATAATAAATAATAAATTTATAATAGTATTTCAGTCTATTTTCCTTATTAAATTTATTGTTACCTTATATATTATTGGTTATTTTTTGATAGCTTATTATCTTTTTCCCAGTAGAATGTAGATCCATGAGAGCAGTGATTTTTATTAGAAAGTGACCAGGGGTAAACACCAATTGAGACTGAGTGCCCAGATAAGTCCTAATTAATGGTACATTTAAACTGAGACCTGACTAAAAAGAAGAGCAAGTATTGTGAATAACTGATTGCAGAATATTTCAGATAGAAGCAAAAATGTGCAAAGAATGTTAGGTGAGAATAAGTTTGATATGCTATTAGTAAAAAGGTATGGTCATTTTGGACAGAACAGAGTTATGAAGACAGTGGCAGAAAATGAAGAAAGAGAGATAAGCCTAGTCCAGATTACTTAAGGCCATATATGCCAAAGTAATTGGTTTAAATTTTATTCTAGATATCATGGGGAGCCAATAGATGATGTTAAGCTGAGGAGTAATGAAATCTTATTTATATTTTAAAAATATTACACTGATTGTGGGAAATGAGTTAAGTCATCAACTGGCAGCAGATTGTTCTATGCAGATGCTAACTACCTATTAGTCGTTCACTTTTCACTCCCCAAACATAGAAATGTTCAATAAAATTTGCAATTTTATCAAAAAAGTTAAGACATAGATGAGCTCAAAAGTAAAGAAATGCTCAAATATCAGAACATAAATGTGAATGTCAAAACCAGAGTGCTGAATACATAATACCAGTTGATGTTTTAATAATCTAGCAAGATAAAGTCTAGGGTTTTCAAGTGGACTTGGATTTGTATAAAAAACTGGAATCATTTGTATAAATGCTGAAACACTGAAGGATTGCTAACTTCATGAAAAGCAGACCAGAAAATCCCATCCTCACATGTGAGGGAATTAGACAGTTATCATATGGTCACTATTATGAAAGGGGGAAAATAAAAGGTTTCTATAAGAAATAAAAGCTACCAAACTGTGCCGTGATTGGGTATAGGATTCATATTTAAATTACCTTTATGATTTTGGAAACTGAAGGCAAGAAACTAGTATGAAAACTGACCTAAAACCAGTGAAACCACTGGGACAATGGCAGAAGCAAACATAGCAGCATTCTGTTGGGACTCTTTAAAAATCCAGGGATTTCTGACATGCATAACAAAAAAGTAAGCACAAATAACAGGAGCTTACATTTTTAAACTAAACATGACTCTTCAGGAGAAAAATAAAGGGACCAAAATAAATAAAATCAGAATGAAAAAGAAGTTACAAACAACAGAAACATAAAGGATCATAAGAGTTTACTAAGAAAAAGTATATGCCAATTAAATGGACAACCTAGAAAAAAATGCATAAATATCTAGAAATGTCTATTTTCCCAAGATTGAATTAAAAAAAATAAACATAAAAATGAACACAGTGATTACCCATAATGAAATTGAGTCAGTAATAAAAAGAAATTCCCAACATACAAAAGTTCAAGATCAAATGGCTTCACAGCTGAATTCTACCAAACATTTTGAAAAGAATTACCACCTATGTACCAGATTATTCCAAAAAAACTGCAGAGGAAGGAATGCTTACAAAGCTGTTCTAAAAAACAAGACTATGAAAAAGAAAATAACAGATTAATACCATTGATGAGTATAAATGCAAAAATCTTCAGCAAAATATTAGCAAAATTAAATCAACAATATATTAGGAGAATCACACAACATGATCAAGCAAGATTTATCCAAAATATTGCAAGTATGGTTCAATATCCAAAAATCAGTCAATATGATACACCACATTAATAAATGAAAAATAAAAACCATACAATCATCTCAACAGATACACAAGAAACATCTAACCAAATTCAGCATGCATTTATGATAAAAAGAACTCAACAAAATGTGTATAAAGGGGACATAACTCAACATAACAAGGCCTCATATAGCAAACCTATAAGCAGCATCATACTTAGTGTGAAAAGCTGGAAGCACTTTTTTTAACATCAGGAACAAAAGGGTGGCCACTCTCACCACTTTTATTCAACATAGTCTTGGAAGTCCTAGCCACAGCAAACAGACAAGAAAAAAAAAAAAGAAAGAAAGGATTCCAAATTGGAAAAGATGAATTAAAACTGTCACTGTTTGTAGCTGGTATGATAATACATATAGGAAATCTAAAGAATTCACTAAAAATATATCAGAACTGATAAATAAATTTAGTAAACATGCAGGATGTATAAAATTGTTAATAATATACAGAAGTTTACTGCATTTCTATACACAAATTACAAACTATCAGAAAAAAATTGAGAACAATCCAGAGCTCAATTGCATGAAAATGAATAAAATACCTGGGAATAAATCTAACCAAAGATGTGAAAAACCTATATTTGGAAAATTATAAGTTGTTAATGAAATAAATTAAAAGTGAAACAGGCAAATAGAAAGATATACTGTGCTTATGAATTAGAAGTATCAATACTGTCAAAATAACCATACCACACAAAGCAATCTACATATTCAATGCAATCTGTATCCAAATACCAATGGCATTTTCACAGAACTATAACAAATGATTCTACAATTTGTATAGGGATAAAACCCACAAATACTCAAAACAATCATAACAAAGAAAAACAAAGCTGAAGGCATCACATTTCCTGGTTTCAAACTATGTTACAAAGATATATTAATAGTAACCCAAACAGTATTGTAGTGGCACAGAAAAGACAAATATTATCAATGGAACAGAATAGATCACTCAGAAATGAGCTGACACTTAAGTGGTCAAATATTCTTTGACAAAAGAGGCAAGCATATACAATGAGGAAAAGATACACTCCTCAACAAATTATGTTGGGAAAACTGGTCAGTTACATGCAAAATGATTAAATTGAACTACTTTCTCATACCATTTACAAAACATAAGCACAAGGCCTGAAAGTGTAAAACTTTTAGAAGAAAATGTAGTACACTTTTGATATTGGTCTTAGCATATTTTGGGGGGGTATATCTCCTCAGGAAAGAGAAAAAAAAAAAAAAAAGCAAAAATAAGCAAGTGGGACTACATCAAACTCAAAAGTTTTTGCATGGCAAAGGAAACTATCATCAACACAAAAAGGCAGTCTATTGAATGCAATAAGGTATTTGCAAATGATATCTCTGATAAGAGGTTAATATCCAAAATATACAAAGAACACCACTCAACATTAGGAAAACAAACAACCCTATTCAAAATGAGCAAAGAACCT
Source organism: Bos grunniens (assembly GCF_055505025.1). Lineage (NCBI taxonomy): Eukaryota > Metazoa > Chordata > Mammalia > Artiodactyla > Bovidae > Bos > Bos grunniens. The sequence continues at coordinate 70,943,492 of NC_141194.1, forward strand.
GAATAGACACTTTTTCAAGGAATACATATAGATGGCCAACAGACAAATAAAAAGATGCTCAACATCACTCATTATCAGAAAAATGCAAATCAAAACCACCATGAGATATCACTTCATACCAGTCATAATGACTGATATCAAAAACACAGCAATAAATGTTGGTGAACTTTTGTGCACTGTTATTTGGTGTAGTTGCTCTGGAAAACACTGGAATTTCCTCAAAAAATTAAAAAATAGAGCTAACATAGAACTCAGAAATTCCACTTCTAAGTTTTTATCAGACAAAAACAAAAACACTACTTCAAAAAGATATATGTAGCATTCTTCACAATATCCAAGCTATGAAGCAACCTAAGTGTCCTCGTTAGAGAAGGTACACACTGACACATATATAAGTGCACACATATATATAATATATATATATTAATATATATTATATATCTATATAAATTACACACACAATGGAGTCTTCAGTTCAGTTCGGTTTCTCAGTCGTGTCCGACTCTTTGCTACCCCATGAATCGCAAACGACAGGCATCCCTGTCCATCACCAACTCCCGGAGTTCACTCAGACTCACGTCCATCAAGTCAGTGATGCCATCCAGCCATCTCATCCTCTTTAGTCCCCTTCTCCTCCTGCCCCCAATCCCTCCCAGCATCAGTCTTTTCCAATGAGTCAACTCTTCGCATGAGGTGACCAAATTACTGGAGTTTCAGCTTTAGCATCATTCCTTCAAAAGAAATCCCAGGGCTGATCTCCATCAGAATGGACTGGTTGGATCTCCTTGCAGTCCAAGGGACAATCAAGAGTCTTCTCCAACACCACAGTTCAAAAGCATCAATTCTTCGGTGCTCAGCTTTCTTCACAGTCCAACTCTCACATCCATACATGACCACTGGAAAAGCTATAAAAAAGAATGAAATTTTACCACTTATAGGAATATGGATGGACCTAATAGCTGTTATGCCAAGTATAATAAGTTGGACAGAGGAAGAAAAATAGTATGATTTCACTTATATGTGAAATCTGAAAAATGAAACAAACATAGCAAAACTGAGACAGAGTCATAGATACAGAGAAACAAAAAAGTTCTTCTAAGAAGGAGGTGGGTGAGGGGTTGAGTGAAGTAAATGGATGAGGTTAAGAGGGATAAAGTTCAAGAAACAAAATAAATGAGTCACAGGGATTAAATGTACATTGTGGGGAATATATTCAATAATAAAATAATACATTTAATGGTGATGAAGGAGCTCAATAGATACAAATTTTCAGGTATAAGCTAAATACTAAGGATGTACTATAAAACATAATTAGTATAATTAACACTGCCATGTTATATATATGTGTATATGTATACATATATATGCATATGTTAAGATAAATTCTAACAATTATTAAATCAAGGAAAAATTATTTTCTTTTTCTTTTATTTTGTTCCTCTATAAGATGATGGAAGTTCACTAAATATATTGTGGTAATAATTTCATGATTGTTGTTGTTGTTCAGTCATTCAGTGGTATCTGACTCTTTGCGACCCTATGGACTGCAGCACGCCAGGCTTCCCTGTACTTTACTAATGCCTGGAGCTTGCTCAAACTCATGTCCATTGAGTCAGTGATGCCATCCAACCATCTCATCCTCTGTTGTCCCCTTCTGCTGCTTTCAATCTTTCTCAGCATCAGAGTGTTGGCCAAAGTATGGGAGCTTCAGCTTCAGCATCAGTACTCCCAATGAATATTCAGGATTTATTTCCTTTATGATTGACTGGTTTGATACCCTTGTTGTCTAAGGGACTCTCAGGAGTCTTCTCCAACACCACAGTTCAAAATCATCAATTCTTTGGTGCTCAGCCTTCTTTATGGTCCAACTCTCACATACATACATGACTACTGGAAAAAGCATAGCTTTGACTAGATGGATCTTTGTTGGCAAAATAATGTCTCTGGTTTTTAATACATTATCTAGGTTTGTCATAGCTTTTCTTCCAAGGAGCAAGTGTCTTTCAATTTTATGGCTGCAGTTGCCATCTGCAGTTATTTTCGAGCTCAAGAAAAAAGTCTGTCACTGTTTCCATTGTTTCACCATCTATTTGCCATGAAATGTTAGGACTGGCTGCCGTGATCTTAGCTTTTTGAATGTTGAGTTTTAAGCCAGCCTTTTCACTCTCCTCTTTCACTTTCATCAAGAGGCTCTTTAGTTCCTCTTCACTTTCTGCCATAAAAGTGGTGTCATCTGCATATCTGAGGCTATTGATATTTCTCCTGGAAATCTTCATTCCTGCCTGTGCTTCATCCAGCCCAGCATTTCTCATGATGTACTCTGCATATAAGTTAAATAAGCAGAGTGACAATATAGAGCTTTGACACACTCCATTCCCAACTTTGAACAAGTCCATCGTTCCATGTCTGCTCTTAACTGTTGCTTCTTGACCTGTATACATGTTTCTCAGGAGGCAGGTAAGGTGGTCTGGTATCCCCATCTCTGTAAGAATGTTCCACAGTTTGTTGTGATCCACATAGTCAAAGACTTTAGCATAGTCAGTGAAGCAGAAATAGAAGTTTCTCTGGAATTCTCTTGCTTTTTCTATGATTCAAAGGATGCTGGCAATTTGATCACTGGTTTCTCTGCTTTTTTGATATCTAGCTTGAACATCTGGAAGTTTTCAGTTCATGTACTATTGAAGATTAGCTTGAAGAATTTTGAGCATTACTTTGCTAGCATGTGGCAATTGTGCAGTAGTTTGAACATTCTTTGGCATTGCCTTTCTTTATGATTGAAAATAAAACTGACCTTTTCAGTCCTGCGGCCATTGCTGAGTTTTTCAATTTTGCTGGCATATTGAATGCAGCACCTTAACAGCATCATCTTTTAGGATTTAAAATATCTCAGCTGGAATTCCATCATCCCCACTAGTTTTGTTCATAGTGATACTTCCTAAGGCCCACTTGACTTTGGACTCCAGAATGTCTGGCTCTAGCTGAGTGATCACTCCATTGTGGTTATCTGCATCATTAAGATCTCTTTCATATAGTTCTTCTGTGTGCATCATTTCATGATGTATGAAGCCAAATCACTGTACACCTTAAACTTGTACAGTGCTGTGTGTCAATTCCATTTCAGAAAAATTGGAATTAAAACATCAAATAAATTTTCAGATATAAACTATCCACAAGATTACATACATACACATGTACATAGAAAAAATAAGGACAATAATTTGAAAGAATAGAATATTCTAAAAGGAATTCTAAGTAAGTATAGTTAAAATTATAATGGAATTCAAGAGGAAATGTAAGCCATAATGGAAAAGAATAATACTATGCAAATATTTGTAAAAGAAAAAAAATTAAAATGTAATAATGATAGACAACAAAATTCTGTAAAGCAATTATCTTTCAATAAAAAAAATAAATTAAAAAACATTAAATTCAATAAACATAAGTAGAAGTTTGATATAGTCAGAAAGAAAATTAGTAATTTGAAAATATGTGAAATTACAGAGTGCAACACAGAAAGTAAAAAGTGGAAAATAGGAAAGTGTTTGAGATCTGGAAAATACAATAAGCAAGTCAAATATCCATGTAGACTGAATGTGCCCCATCAAAAATTAATATATAGAAGCCCTAACTTCCATTGTGATGGCATTTGGAGGTAGGGCCTTTGGGAAGTAATTAGATTTAGATTAGATCATTGGACTTAAATTAGGACCCTCATAAAGGGATAAGTGCCCTTAGAATAAGAGGAAGAAATATTTCTCTCTCTGTCCCTTCCTCCCTCCATCCCTCCCCATGTGTATGTACTGAGAAATGCCATGTGCACACACAGTAAAAAGATAACCATCTTCAAGGTATGAAAAGGGCTCTCACTGGAACTTGACTATGCTGCCATCCTGATCAGGAGCTTTTAGCCTCAAGAAATGTTAGAAAAAGACTGTCTATTGTTTAAGTGACACAATCTATCCTGCAGCCCAAGCAGACTGATAGTATATCTAAAAGAAATTTAGAGAGAACAGAAACAATCAGAGAAAGAAGATTTTCTAAAACTAAAGAAATACCGGTGTCCTCAAATTGAATAAGGGTATTGATTACTGACTATAATAAATATAAATACATATTAAACTAGACATACTGTGGTATATCCAATATAGAACAACAATAACTAAGAAAATATTGAGAGCTTTCAAGAAACAGTTTATCTAAAAGGAACAATTAGACTGATAGTAAATTATTAACATTAATTTATTCTATCAGACAATATAATAATATTGTCAAAGCCTTAAAGGAAAACAATTACCATCTTAGAATTATATACCAGCCAGTTTATCATTCAAGAGTAATAGTTAACTAGAATTTTAGACAGAAAAAGTTTACAGAGTTTAACATTTACTGACCTTTCCTGAAAGAGATTTTGAAAGCTATACTTCATTAAGAAAGACATTGAAATTCAGAAGGAGGGAGTGGAAACAAGATCAATAAGGAACAAATAAACTAGAAATATGTGGGTAAATCTAAATAATAATGAACATTTCACAAAACTAAAATTATCATAATGACTATGGGAGGTCATAAAGTGGAATTGAAACACTAGACATGTAAAATAAAATTGAAGATGGGAGGGTGAAAAAATAATGTCAAATTTTTAAAAGGCCTTTCAGCTTTTTTTCAGGATAATATTACAGATATTAATTGATTTGTAAAAGTTTAATCACTTGAAAGATTTAAGTTCAATATATAAATTTCAAACCAGCAGAGGATAAAAAGAATGTAATAAAGAAAATAATGAATCCAATGGAAGACAGGAAAGAAAAAAAAAACAAAACAAAGAGAAAACAGAGTGAGATGGCAGAAATAAGTCAAAATATATCAGTAGTCACATTAAATATAACTAAACAAAATTTATATATAAAGAAAATACATTGTAATACACGAGAGTAGGATCACTAATGTTATTACAGATTTTATATAAAGTGAGACATATGGATTCCATGCAAGAAAAAAGAAAATGTTGAATTGCTTTGACACCATGGATGAACCTTGAGGATATTATGCTAAGTGTAATAAGACAGAGAAATACAAATACTATATGATTTCATTTATATGTGGAACCTGAAAAAATGAAACAAACAAGTAAACAAAACCAGATTCATTAATACAGGGAACAGATTGGTGGTTACCAGAAGGCAGGGGCATTGTGCATGCTAAGTCATTTCAGTCATGTCCGACTCTTTGTGACCTATGAACTGTAGCCCAACCAGGCTCCTCTGTCCATGGGATTCTCCAGGCAAGAATACTGGAGTGGGTTTCCATGCCCTTCTCCAGGGGGATCTTCCTGACCCAGGATCGAACCTGTGTCTCTTACATCTCCTGCATTGGCAGGCAGATTCTTTACCTCTAGAACCACCTGGGAAGCCCAGGGACATTGAGGGTGGGCAAAATTGGTGAAGGGGATCAAAAGGAACAAACTACCACTTATAAGATATAAATATGTCATTGAAATGTAATGTTCAGCATGGCGAGTATAGTAAATAATAGAGCATTAACTTTGTATGGTGACAGATGAAAACTAGACCTACTATGGTGATCATTTCACAATGTACATAAATGTTGAATCACTAGTTTGAACACCTAGAACTAATATAATATTGTATGTTAATTATAATTAAAAATAGGAAAGTGAAAAATTATTCACAACAGTGTTATTTAAAACAAAACTTGAAAATGAATGTTAACAAAGGAATAACTAAATAAGCTGTGATAAATCATGTAAGGGAATTCTGGTTAACACTTTAACTGAAGTTTAATAGGCAATAGGCATTAAACTGGAAATTTCGTCAAAGGGGAGATTAAAAGAAAGTTTTAGAGTGATGTTTATTATGTTACTATTCATAGGGTTCTCAAGAATAATGGAATGGTTTACCATTCCTTCCTCAAGTGGGCCATGTTTTGTCAGAACTCTCACTATGACACATCTGTCTTGGTGGCCCTACATGGCATGGCCCAGGCTTCATTGACTTATGCAAGCCCCTTAACCATGACAATGCTGTGATGCATGAAGGCGGTCCCCAGGTTGGAAGGTGTCAAATATGATACAAGAGTGGAGAAATAGCTCCAGAAGGAATGAAGTGGCTGAGCCAAAGGAGAAACGATGCTCAGTTGTGAATTTGTTTGGTGGTGAAAGTAAAGCTCAGTTCTATAAAGAACAATATTGCATAGGATCCTGGAGTGTTAGGCCCATGAATCGAGATAAATAGGACTTGATCAACCAGGAGATGGCAAGAGTGAACATAAACATCTTAAGAATCAGTAATTTAAAGTGGATGGGAATGGGTTAATTTGATTGGGTTCATCAGTACATCTACTACTGTGGACAACAATCCCTTAGAAGAAATGGAGTAGCCCTCATAGTAAAAAAAAAAAAAAAGTCTGAAATGCAGCAATTGGATGCAATCTCAAAAACAACAGAATAATCTCAGTTCATTTTCAAGGCAAACCATACAACATCACAGTAATCAAAGTCTATGCCCCAAACACTGTTGCTGAAGAACCTAAAGTTCACTGGTTCTATGAAGACCTACAACAATTTCTAGAACTAGAACCCATCCTTTTCATCACACAGAATTGGAATACAAAAGTAGGAAGTCAAGAGATACCTAGAGTAATAGTAAAGGATGACCTTGGAGTACAAAACGAAGCAGGGCAAATGCTAACAGTTTTATCAAGAGAACATTCTGGTCATAGGAAACACTGATTTCCAATAATTCAAGAGATGACTCTACACATGGACATCACAAGATGGTCAATACCAAAATCAAATTGATTATATTCTTTGCAGCTGAAGATAGAGAAGCTCTATACAGTCAGCAAAAACAAGACCTGGAAATGACCGTGGTTCAGATCATGAATTTCTTACTGCAACCTCAGGCTTAAACGAATAAAGCAGGTAAAACCACTAGGCCATTCAGGTAGGACATAAATCAAAGCACTTATGACTATACAGTGAAGGTGGCAAACAGATTCAAGGGATTAGATCTGGTAGGCAGAGTGCCTGAAGAACTATGGATAAAGGTTTATAACAATGTACAGGAGGCAGTGACCAAAACCAACCCCAAGAAAAAGAAATGCAAGGAGTCAAAGCTGTTGTATGAAGAGACTTTACAGTTAGGTGAGAAAAGAAGAGAACCAAAATACAAGAGAAAAAGGGAAAGGTACACCCAACTGAATGCAGAGTTCAAGAGAATAGAAAAGACAGATAAGGAAACTTCCTAAGTGAACAGTGCAAAGAAATAGAGGAAAACGATAGAATGGGAAAAACTAGAGATATCAAGAAAATTGGGGATATCAAGGGAAATTTTCATACAAGGATGGGCAGGATAAAGGACAGAAACAGTAGGGACCTAAAAGAAGCAGAAGAGATAAAGAGATGGCAAGAATACACAGAACTCTACAAAAAAGGTCTTAATGACCTGGATAAAAATGATGGTGTGATCACTCACCTAGAGCCAGATATCCTGGAATGTGAAGTTGAAGAGGCCTTAGGAAATATAACTATGAACAAACCTAGTGGAGGTGAGAGAATTCCAGCTGAGTGATTTAAAACCCTAAAAGATGATGCTGTTAAAGTGCTGCACTCAATATGCCAGCAAATCTGGAAAACAGCAGTGGCCATAGGACTGGAAAATGTCAGTTTTCATTCCAATCACAAAGAAGGGCAATGCCAAAGAATCTTCAAACTACTACACAACTGCACTTACTTCACATGCTAGCAAAGTTATGCTCAAAATCTTTCAAGCTAGGCTTTAGCAGTATGTGAACCCAAAATTTCCAGATATGCAAGTGAAATTTAGAAAAGGCAGCAGAACCAGAGATCCAACTGCCAACATCTGTCAGATCATAGATAAAGAAAGGTAATTCAGAAAACAAAATCTACTTCTGCTTTATTGACTATGCTAAATTCTTTGACTGTGTAGATCACAACAAATAGAAAAAATTCTTAAAGAGATGGGAGTATCATATCACCTTACCTGCCTTCTGAGAAACCTATATGCAGTTCAAGAAGCAACAGTTAGAACTGGAATGATGGAATGATTCAAAATTGGGAAAGGAGTAAATCAAGGCTGTATATTGTCACACTGCTTAATTAATTTATATGCAGAGTATATCTTGTGAAATGCCAGGCTGGTTGAATCACAAGCTGGAGTCAATATTTCCAGGAGAAATAGCAACAGTTTCAGATATGCAGATGATATCATGCTAATGGCAGGAATTGAAGAGGAACTATACAGCCTCTCGATGAGGGTGAAAGAGAAGAGTGTAAAAGATGGCTTGAAATTCAACATTAAAAAATACTATGATCATGGCATCTGGTCCTAAAACTTCATGGCAAATAGAAGTGAAAAAAGTGGAAGCAGTGAAATATATTTTATTTTCTTGGGCTCCAAATCACTACAGATGTTGGCTACAACCATGAAATAAAAAGACTATTTCTCCTTGAAAGGAAAGCTATGACAAACCTAGACAGCATATTAGAAAGTAGAGACATCATTTTGTCGACAAAGTTCTGTATAGTCAAAGCTATGATTCTCCTAGTAGTCATCTACAGATGTGAGAGTTAGACCATAAAGAAGGCTGAGCCCCAAAGAATTGATGGTTTTGAACTGTGGTGTTGAAGACTCTTAAGAGTCCCTTGGACTGCAAGGATATCAAACCAGTCAATCCTAAAGGAAATATTCAACACTGGGTATTTATTGGAATGACTGAAGCTGAAGCTCCGATATTTGGCCACTTGATTCAAAGAGCCAGCTCACTGGAAAAGATCATAATGCTGGGAAAGAATGAGGGCAATAGGACCAGAGTGTAACAGAGGATGAGTGGTTGTGTAACAATACTGACTCAATGGACTTGAATTTGAGCAAACTCCCGGAGATGGCGAAGGATAAGGAAACCTGACATACTGCAGTTCATGGGGTCATAAATAGTTGAACACAACTTGGGGACTGAACAGCAAGAAAAACAATATGTTTATGATAACAATTATTTTAAATTACCTACACATTTAATCTGAGGTGAAACCATGTAAAGTGCTCAGTATTTTGATTACTAAATATAGCAATTTTATATAATTCAATCTAATTATTATATAGCTTTATGGGTACATATATGTGTCTATGTGTTTCCCTGATGGCTCAAATGGTAAAGAATCCACCTGCAATGCAGGAGACCTGGATTCGATCCCTGGGTTGGGCAGATCCCATGGAGGAGGGCATGGTGATCCACTCCAGTACTTTTTCCTGGAGAATCCCCATGGACAAATGAGCCTGTTGGGCTACAGTCCATGGGGTCACAAAGAGTCAGACACGACTGAGCAATTAAGCACAGCACAGCACATATATGTCTATGTAAACATAGACACATGTACATGCCTGCAGTCGCAGAGTTGGACATGACTGAGAGAAGGAGCAACAACAATATGTGTCTAAATTAACAGAAAAAGCTCTGAAAAGATATATATTCAAAATGGTAGACACAGCAGGGGATGGTAGACTTACATGTAATATATTAAACTTTTGACAAGGAAAATATATTCTGTTATTTTATACTTAAGTTTTCAAATATTGCTTCATTACATCTATTGAGTGATTATTATGGGAAAATCACATTGCAGCAAAACTTTGGCTTATTTTTGCCTTGCTCTATTGTCCTCCAAACAAAGAATTTTTAAGAGTTTAAATAATGTGGCCTAATAGTTTATTCCACAGAGCATTTGGTCTGCCTTTCCAATTGTAATCACACACAAATCTTGCAGAACTGGATAGGTTTACCAATTAAATGCAATATTTTAAAATAAAATTTACTGAGTTACCATTCAAGCCCTCTTTCACAAAGTTGCAGTCATGCTCCATATTTCCTAGAAAAGTCTTACTTTAGTGGAAAAAAAACAAGTTTTCAATGGGGATTCAAGTAGAGAAAAAATCACCATCCATCCAAATAGCTGCTAGGGTGAGAAGGACGTGAACGTCAGAGTGAGCTGTCAGCAACTCGCTAGAAATTGAAGGAGCCCAACAAAAGCTTTCAAAAGACTAAGATCATGGCATTTGGTCCCATCAATTCATGACACATGGCACTTGGGGAAACAATGGAAACAGTGACAGACGTCATCTTCTTGGGCTCCAAAATCACTACAGATGGTAACTGCAGCCATGAAATTAAAAGACACTTGCTCCTTGGCCAAACTAGACAGCATATTAAAAACTGATACATTACTTTTCTGACAAAGGTCCATCTAGTTAAGGCTATGGTTTTTCCAGTAGTCACATATGGATGTGACACTTGGACCATAAAGAAACCTGAGAGCTTAAGAATGATGCTTTTGAACTGTGGTTTTGGATAAGACTCTTGAGAATCCCGTAGACTGCAAAGAGATCCAACCAGTCCATCCTAAAGGAAATCGGTCCTGAATATTAATTGGAAGGACTGATGCTGTAGCTGAAACTCCAATACTTTGGCCAACTGATGTGAAGAACCGACTCTTTTGAAAAGACCCTGATGCTGGGAAAGATTGAAGGCAGGAGGAGAAGTGGATGACAGAGGACGAGATGGTTGGATGGCATCATCAAGTCTATGGACATGAATTTGAGCAAGCTCCAGGATTTGGTGGTGGACAGGGAAGCCTGGCGTGCTACAGTCTATGGGCTCACAAAGCATTGCACAAGACTGAGCAATTGAACTGGAACTGGAACAAATGCTCCACGTATTCTGATCTCTGCTGTCAATCACCATTCACCAAAAGCTCATTCTTTTTATTAAATTGTCATCTGTGCCAAGATATAAACTTTTGGATATAATTTTTGTGGACTATAATTTATCATTGCTGTTGCTAAGTCACTTCAGTCGTGTCCAACTTTGTGCAGCCCCATAGACAGCAGCCCACCAGGCTCTCCTGTCCCTGGGATTCTCCAGGCAAGAACACTGGAGTGGGTTGCCATTTCCTTCTCCAATGCATGAAAGTGAAAAGTGAAAGTGAAGTCACTCAGTTGTGTCCTACCTTCAGCGACCCCATGGACTGCAGCCTTCCAGGCTCCTCTGTCCATGGGATTTTCCAGGCAAGAGTACTGGAGTGGGGTGCCATTGCCTTCTCCAGTAATTTATCATTAATTGGGAATAAATATAAAGCATAATTTGGAGTGGGTTTTTGCTATTCAGTCGCTAAGTTCTGTCCGATTCTTTGAGACCCCACAAACTGCAGCACACCAGGCTTCCCTGTCCATCACCATCTCCTGGAACTTGCTCAAACTCATGTCCATTAAGTTGGTGATACCATCTAACCATCTCCTCCTCTCATCCACTTCTCCTTCTGCTTTTGATCTTTTCCAGGATCTTTTTCAGTGAGTCGACTATTTACATCAGGTGGCTAAGGTATTGGAACTTCAGCTTCAGCATCAGTCCTTCCAGTGTGTATTCAGGATTACTTTCCTTTATGATTGGCTGGTTTGATCTCCTTGCTGTCTAAGGGACTCTCAAGAGTCTTCTCCAGCACCACAATTCAAAAGCATCAATTCTTCAGCACTCAGCTTTCTTTATGGTCCAACACTTACATCTGTACACGACTCCTGGAAAAACCATAGCCTTGACTAGATGGACCTTTGTCAGAAAAGTAATGTCTCTGCTTTTTAATAAGCTGCTAGCTTTGTCAGAGCTTTTCATCCAAGGAGCAAGTGTCTTTTAATTTCATGGCTGCAGTCACGGTCTGAAGTGATTTTGGAGCCCAAGAAAATAAAGCCTGTCACTGTTTACATTGTTTCCCCATCTATATGCCATGAAGTGATAAGACTGGATGCCATAATCTTAATTTTTTGAATGTTGATATTTAAGTCAGCTTTTTCACTCTCCTCTTTCAACTTCATCAAGAGACTCCTTAGTTTCTCTTTGCTTCCTGCCATAAAAGTGGTGTCATTTGCATATCTGAGTTATTCATATTTCTCCCAGCAATCTTGATTACAGCATGTGTTTCATCCAGCCTGGCATTACATGATGTAATCTGATTATAAGTTAAATAAGCAGGGTGACAATATACATCTTTGATGCACTCCTTTCCAAATTTTGAACCAGTCTGTTTCTCCATGTTCGGTTCTACCTGTTGCTTCTTTATTATTTGCATACAGGTTTTGCAGGAGGTAGGTAAGGTGGTCTGGTATGCCCATCTCTTTAAGAATTTTCCACAGTTTATTGTGATCCACAGGGGTAAAGGTTTTACCATATTTAATGAAGTGGAAGTAGGTGGTTTTCTGGAAATACCTTGCTTTTTCTATGATCCAATAGATATGGGCAATTTGATCTCTGGTTCCTCTGCCTTTTATAAATCCAGCTTGAACATCTGGAAGTTCTTGGTTCACATACTGTTAAAGCCTAGGTTGAAGGATTTTGAGCATTACCTTGCTAGCATGTGATATGAGTGCAACTGTGCAGTACTTTGAAGATTCTTTGGCATTGCCCTTCTTTGTGATTCAAATGAAAACAGACCTTTTCCATTCCTGTGGCCACTGCTGAGTTTTCCAAATTGGCTGACATACTGAGTGAAGCACTTTAACAGCATCATGTTTTAGGATTTGAAAGAGCTCACGTGGAATTCCAAAACAACCACTGGCTTTATTTGTAGTGATGCTTCCTAAGGCCTCTTTGACTTCACACTCCAGGATGTCTGGCTTTAGGTGAGTGACCACACCATCGTGGTTAGTATCAGTATCAGTTCAGTCACACAGTCATGTCTGAATCTTTGCGAACCTATGAACTGCAGCATGCCAGGCCTCCCTGTCCATCACCAACTCCCGGAGTTTACCCAAACTCATGTCCATTGAGTCGGTGATGCCATCCAACCATCTCATCCTCTGTCGTTTCCTTCTCCTCCTGCCTTCAATCTTTCCCAGCATAAGGGTCTTTTCAAATGAGTCAGCTCTTCACATCAGGTAGCCAAGGTATTGGAGGTTCAGCTTCAACATCAGTCCTTCTAATGAACCCCCAGGATTGATTTCCTTTATGATGGACTGGTTGGATCTCCTTGCAGTCCAAGGGACTCTCAAGAGTCTTCTCCAACACCACAGTTCAAAAGCATCAATTCTTCTGCACTCAGCTTTCTTTATAGTTCAAATCTCACATCCATACATGACTACTGGAAACACCATAGGCTTGACTAGATGGACTTTTGTTGACAAAGTAATGCCTCAGCTTTTTAATATGCTGTCTAGGTTGGTCATAACTTTCCTTCCAAGGAGTAAGCGTCTTTTAATGTCATGGCTGCAATCACCATCTGCAGTGATTTTGGAGCCCCAAAAAAATAAAGTCAGCCATTGTTTCCACATCTATTTGCCATGAAGTGATGGGATCAGATGCCATGATCTTAGTTTTCTGAATGTTGAGCTTTAAGCCAACATTTTCACTCTCCTCTTTCACTTTCATCAAGAGGCTCTTGATGAAGAAGAAGTTCTTCTTCACTTTCTGCCATAAGGGTGGTGTTATCTGCATATCTGAGGTTATTGATATTTCTCCCAGCAATCTTGATTCCAACTTGTGCTTCCTTCAGCCCAGCGTTTCTTATGATGTACTCTGCATATAAGCTAAATAAGCAGTTAAATAATAAGTGACAATATACAGCCTTGACGTACTCCTTTTCCTATTTGGAACCAGTCTGTTGTTCCATGTCCAGTTCTATCTGTTGTTTCCTGATCTTCATACAGGTTTCTCAAGAGGCAGGTCAGGTTGTCTTGGTTATCTGGGTCATTCAGATCTTTTTTGTATAGTTCTGGGTATTCTTGCCACCTTTTCTTTTATTAAAAAATAATTAATTTTAATTGTAGGATAATTAGTTTACACTATTTGATGTGTTTGCCATACATCAATATGAAGCAGCCACAAATGCACATTTGCCACCCATCCTTAAACCCCTCCCATATCCCTACCCACCCCATCCTTTTGGTTGTCTCAGAACACCAGCTTTGAGTACCCTGCTTCATGCATCAACTTTGCACAGGTCCTCTATTTTATATATGGTAATATACATGTTTCAATGCTATTCTCTCAAATCATCCCTCTGTGCTTTCTTGCACAGAGCCCAAGAGTCTGTTCTTTACATATGTGTCTCTCTTGCTGCCTTAAATATAGGATAATTTCTATTTCTGTTAGGTCCATACTGTTTCTTTCCTTTATTGTGCCTATCTTTGCAGGAAATGTTCTCTTTGTATCTCCTATTTTATTAAAGAGATCTCAGGTCTTACACATTTTATTATTTCCCTCTATTTGTTTGCATTGTTCACTTAGGAAGGCTTTCTTTCTCTTCGTGCTATTCCTTGGAAGTCTGCATTCAGAGGGGTATATCTTTCCTTTTCTCATTTGCCTTTCACTTCTCTTCTTTTCTCAGCTATTTGTAAGGCCTCCTCAAACATTTTGCCTTGTTATGTTTCTTTTCCTTGGGGATGATTTTGATCACTGCCTCCTGTACAATGTTATGAACATCCATTGATAGTTCTTCAGGCACTCGATCAGATCTAATCCCTTGAATCTATTTGTCACATCCACTTTATAATCATAAGGATTTTATTTAGATCGTACCTTAATGGCTTAGTGGTGTTTTGTACTTTCAATTTAAGTCTGAATTTTACAATAAGGGGTTCATGATCTGAGCCCCAGTCAGCTCCTGGTCTTGTTTTTGCTGACTTATAGAGCTTCTCCCAGAGAAGGCAATGGCATCCCACTCCAGTACTCTTGCCTGGAAAATCCATAGACAAGGAGCCTGGTAGGCTGCAGTCCATGGGGTTGCTAAGAGTCAGACACGACTGAGCGAATTCATTTTCACTTTTTACTTTCATGCATTGAAGAAGGAAATGGTAACCCACTCCAGTACTCTTGCCTGGAGAATCCCACGGATGGGGGAGCCGGGTGGGCTGCCATCTATGGGGTCACACAGAGTCGGACACGACTGAAGTGACTCAGCAGCAGCAGCAGCAGCAGAGCTTCTCCATCCTCAGCTGCAAAGAACATAATCAAACTGATTTCAGTGTTGACCATCTGGGGATGTCCATGTGTAGAGTATTCTCTTGTGTTGTTAGAAAAGCATTTCTGATATGACCAGTGTGTCCTCTTGGGAACAATTTGTTAGCTTTTTCCCTGCTTAATTTTGTACTGAAAGGCCAAACTTGCATGTTGCTCCAGGTATCTCTTGAATCCCTACTTTTGAATCTCAGTCCCCTATGCTGAAAATGTCATCTCCTTTGGGTGTTAGTTCTACAAAATCTTTTAGGTCTTCACAGAATGGTTCAAGTTCAGCTTCTTCACAATTACTGTTGAGGCGTATACTTGGATTGAATAGTTTGCCTTGGACATGAGCCAAGATAAAATTGTTGTTTTCGAGATTTCACAGAAGTACTGCATTTCCGACTATTTTGGAGTATGAGGGCGACTCCATTTCTTCTAAGGGTTACTCCATTAGAAGAAATGGAATACTAATGTTTATGTCTGCCCACAGTAGTAGATATAATGACTATCTGAATTGAATTCGCCTGTTTCAGTCCAGTTTAATTCACTGATTCCAAAAACATTGATATTCACTCTTGCCATCTCCTGTTTGACCACTTCCAGTTTATCTTGATTCACATACCTAATATTCCAGATTCCTATGCAATATTGTCCTATAGTATGGCATTCTTTGGTATGTCTGATTGTACAGCCCTGGACTTTGCTTTCACAACCAGTTCAGTTCAGTTCAGTCACACAGTCATGTCTAGATTTTGCAACCCCATGGACTATAGCATGTCAGGCTTCCCTGTCCATCACCAATGTCTGGAACTTGTTCAGACTCATGTCCATTGCGTTGGTGATGCCATCCAACCATCTCATCCTTTATTGTCCCCTTCTGCTCCTGCGTTCAATCTTATCCAGCATAAGAGTCTTTTCTACTGAGTTGACTCTTCACATTTGGTGGCCAAAGTATTGGAGCTTCAGCTTTGGCATTAGTCCTTCCAATAAATATTCAGGATGGGTTTCCTTTAGGATTGACTGGTTGGATGTCCTTGCAGTCCAAGGGACTCTAAAGAGTCTTCTCCAATACTAAAGTTCAGAAGCATCAATTCTCCAGCTCCCAGCCTTCTTTATGGTCCAGCTCTCACATCCATACATCGCTACAAGAAAAACCATAGCTTTGACTAGATGGACCTTTGTCAGCAAAGTAATGTCTCCACTTTTTAATATGCTGTCTAGGTTTGCCATAGATTTGCATCCAAGGACCAAGTGTCTTTTAATTTCATGGCTGCAGTGACCATCTGCAGTGATTTTGGTGCCCAAGGAAATAAAGTTTCTCCCTGTTTCTATTGTTTCCACATCTCTGCCATCAAGTGATGGGACTGGATGCTATGATCTAAGTTTTTTGAATGTTGGGTTTTGAGCCAGCTTTTTCATGCTCCTCTTGCACTTTCATCAGGGGGCTCTTTATCTCCTCTTCGATTTCTGACATAAGGGTTGTGTCATCTGCATATATGAGATTATTGATGTTTCTCTTGGCAAACTTGATACGAGCTTATGCTTCATCCAGCTCGGCATTTCACATGATATATCCTGCATGTAAGTTGAATAAACAGGGTGACAATATACAGCTTTGACATATTCCCTTCCCAATTTGGAACGAGTATGTTGCTACGTGTCTGCTTCTTGACCTGCATACAGATTTCTCAGGAGGCAGGTCAGGTGGTCTGGTATTCCCATCTCTTTAAGAATGTTCCACAGTTTGTTGTGATCCATACAGTCAAAGGCTTTGGCATAGTCAATAAAGCAGAAGTAGATATTTTTCTTGAATTATCTTGCCTTTTCTATGATCGAACAGATGTTGACAATTTTATCTCTGGTTCCTCTGCCTTTTCTAAACCTAGCTTGAACATCTGGAAGTTCTCAGTTCATGTAAAGTTGAAGCCTAGTATGGAGAATTTAGAACATTACTTTGGGGGCATGTGAGATGAGTGCAATTATGCAGTAGTTTGAACATTCTTTGCCATTGCCTTTCTTTAGGATTGGAGTGAAACCTGACCTCTTCCAGTCCTGTGGTTACTGTTGAGTTTTCCAAATTTGCTGGCATATTGGGTGCAGCACTTTCACAGCATCATCTTTCAGTATTTGAAATAGCTCAACTGGAATTCCATCACCTCTTCTACCTTTGTTCATAGTCATGTTTCCAAAGGTTCATTTGACTTTGGACTCCAGGATGTCTGACTCTAGGTGAGTGATCACACAATCATGGTCATCTGGGTCATTAAGATATTTTTTGTATAGTTCTTCTGTGTATTCTTGCCACCTCCTCTTAATATCTTCTGCTTCTGTTAGTTTCATCCCATTTCTGTCCTTTATTGTGCCCATCTTTGCATGAAATGTTCCCTTGGTATCTCCAATTTTATTGAAGATATTTATTGTCTTTCCTATTGTATTATTTTCATCTGTTTCTTTGCATTATTCACTTAAGTAGGCTTTCTTATCTTTCCTTGCTATTTTCTGAAACTCTGCATTCAGATGGATATATCTTTCCTTTTCTCCTTTGCTTTTTACTTCTCTCCTTTCCTCAGCTATTTATAAGGCCTCCTCAGACAACTATTTTGCCTTTTTCATTTCTTTTTCTTGGGGATGGTTTTTATCGCCGCCTCCTGTACAATGTCACAAACAATGTCTATAGTTCTTCAGGCACTCTATCAGATCTAATCCCTTGCATCTATTTGTCACTTAGACTGTATAATTATAAGGGATTTGATTTAGGACATACCTGAATGATCCAGTGGTTTTCCCTACTTTCTTCAATTTAAGTCTGAATTTTGCAATGAGGAGTTCATGCTCTGAGCCACAGTCAGCTCTCAGTCTTACTTTTTTGGCTGTATAGGGTTTCTCCATCTTCAGCTGCCAAGAATATAATCAATCTGATCTGGCATTTGGCATTGATCATCTTTTGATGTCCATTGCAGAGTCATCTCTTGTGCTGTTGGAAGACGGTGTTTCCTATGACCAGTGTGTTCTCCTGGCAAAACTCTGTTAGTCTTTGCCCTGCTTGATTTTGTACTCCAAGGCCAAACATGTCTGTTTACTCCAGGTGCCTCTTGACTTCCTACTTTTGCATTCCAGTCACCTATGATGAAATGGACATCATTTTTTGGTATTCATTGTAGAAGTTCTTGTATTTCTTCATAGAATCGTTCAATGTCAGCTTCTTTGGCATTAGTGGTTGGGGCATAGACTTGCACTACTCTGATGTGCTGGTTTTCCTTGAAAACAAACAGAGATCTTCTGTCATTTTTTTAGATTGCACACACGTACTGCATTTTGTGCTCTTTTGTTGACCGTGAGCACTGTTCCCTTTCTTCTAAGGGATTCTTGTCCACAGCAGTATATGTAATGGCCATCTGAGTTAAATTCACCCACTTCTGTCCATTTCAGTTCACTGACTCCTAAAATTTCGATATTCACCTTTGCTGTCTCCTGTTTGACCACTTCCAATTTACCTTGATTCATGGACCTAACATTCCAGGTTGCTATGCAGTATTGTTCTTTACAGCATCGAACTTTACTTCCATCATCAGTCACATCCACAACTGTGTGTTGTTTTTGCTTTGACCCCATCTCTTCATTCTTTTGAAACCATTTCTCCACTCTTCTCTAGTAGCATATTCACCACCAGACACATCCATAACTGGATATTGTTTCTACTTTGCTTTAGCCTTTTCATTCCTTCTAGAGCTATTTCTCTGCTTTTCTCCAGTAGCGTATTGGGCACTTGTTTGCCTTGGGAGTTCATCTTTCAGTGTCATATATTTTTGCCTTTTCATACTAGTCATGACATTCTCAAAGCAAGAATGCTGAAGTGGTTTCCCATTCCCTTCTCTAGTGGGACCACATTGCACAATGTTATAACCCTCCATTCATAGTTCTTCAGGCACTCTGCTTACCAGATATAATTCCTTGAATCTGTTCATCACCTCCACTATATATTGATAAATGCCTTGATTTAGATCATACCTGAATGATCCAGTGGTTTTCCCTACCTTCTTCAATTTAAGTCTGAATTTTCCAATGAGGAGTTCATGCTCTGAATCACAGTCAGTTCCAGTTTTTGTTTTTACTGACTGTATAAAGCTTCTCCATCTTCAGCTGCAAAGAATATAATCAATCTGATTTTGGCATTGACCATCTGGTTATGTCCATATATATAGTAATCTCTTGAATTATTGGAAATTGGTGTTTGCTATGACCTGCACATTCTCTTAATAAAACTGTTTTAGCCTTTGCCTTGCTTCATTTTGTACTCCAAGGCCATACTTTCCTTTTCTTTGGGGTATCTCTTGGTTTCTTTCTTTTGTATTCCAATCATATGTGATGAAAAGGACATCTTTCCTTTGGTGTTATTTCTAAAATGTGTTGTCGGTTTTCATAGAACTGGTCAACTTCAGCTTCTTTGGCATCTGTGGTTTGGGCATAGACTTGGACTAGTGTGATGTTGAACAGTTTACCTTGAAAATGAACCAAGATCATCCTGTCTTTTTTGAGGTAGTATCCAAGGACTGCATTTTGGACTTTCTGTTGACTGTGAGTGCTACTCCATTTCTTCTAAGGGATTTTTGCTCACAGTAGTAGATATAATGGTCATCTGAATTAAATTGGCCCATACCCCTTCATTTTAGTGTACTGATTCTTAAGATGTTGGTGTTCAATCTTGCCTTCTTCTGCTTGACTAGGACCAATTTACCTTGATTCATGGATCTAACCTTCCCAGTTCCTATGCAATATCGTTCTTAATACCATCAGACTTTACTTTTACCGGAGCTTCCCTGGTGGCTCAGAGATTAAAGCATCTGCCTGCAATGTGGGAGACCAGGGTTCGATTCCTGGGTCGGGAAGATTCCCCTGGAGAAGGAAATGGCAACCCACTCCAGTATTCTTGCCTGGAGAATCCCATGGATGGAGGAGCCTGGTGGGCTACAGTCCACGGGGTCACAAAGAGTTGGACATGACTGAGCAACTTCACTTTCACTTTATTTTTACCACCAGATATATCCACAACTGTGTTTCATTTCCACTTTGGCCCAGCTGCTTCATTCTTTCTGGAGCTATTATTAATTGCCCTCTGCTCTTCCCCATTAGCATATTGGACCCTTCCAACCTTGGGGACTCATCTTCCAGGGTCGTATATTTTTGCCTTTTCATACTGTTCATGGGGTTCTTGCAGCAAGTATACCAGATTGAGTTGCCATTTCCTTCTCTAGTGAACCATATTTAGTCAGAACTCTTCACTATGACCCGTCCATCTTGGGTAGCCCTGTGAGGCATAGCTCATACCTTCATTGAGTTATGGAAACCCACTAGTGATAACAAGGCTGTCATTCATGAAGGAGCAATGTGCCTAGCACTGGACATGTTCTCAATTCAACTCTCTAGCCAAATTATTTTTCTCATCCCCTTAAAATGGGTTTTGCTTTAAATCTCCAAGGTCCATGCTGTTTTCAATTTTGAAGAAAGATGAAGACTTCCTACATTCATTTTACAAAGAAACTTAATCCTTGAGATAATAGTCTAGAGGATTGGGAAATTATAGGGAATTATTCTAAATATTCCAATTGCTTCTGTATGTAGCTGTGCTCCCATAGTAAAGTATGTTTTCTTTTTTTTTTTTTCATGTGTTCCCCATCCTGAACCCTCCTCCCTCCTCCCTCCCCACACCATCCCTCTGGATCATCCCAGTGCACCAGCCCCAAGCATCCAGCATCGTGCATTGAAACTGGACTGGCATCTCGTTTCATACATGACATTTCACATGTTTCAATGCCATTCTCCCAAATCTTCCCACCCTCTCCCTCTCCAACAGAGTCCATAAGCCTGTTCTATACATCAGTGTCTCTTTTGCTGTCTCGTATACAGGGTTATCGTTACCATCTTTCTAAATTCCATATATATGCGTTAGTATACTGTATTGGTGTTTGTCCTTCTGGCTTACTTCACTCTGTATAATAGGCTCCAGTTTCATCCACCTCATTAGAACTGATTCAAATGTATTCTTTTTAATGGCTGAGTAATACTCCATTGTGTATATGTACCACAGCTTTCTTATCCATTCATCTGCTGATGGACATCTAGGTTGCTTCCATGTCCTGGCTATTATAAACAGTGCTGCGATGAACATTGGGGTACACGTGTCTCTTTCCCTTCTGGTTTCCTCAGTGTAAAGTATGTTTTCATATTACCCCTGGTAGTCTTGTCATTTTTCTTTGATCTTTATACTACAAAATTTATTTGTATAGCATTTTCTTCTTCAAAACTTTCCAAACATTTTCCAGATATAACCTCATGAATTTAGGGGGTTGTTGTCATTATATGGCTGAATGAAAAGCACAAAGAAATGTATTTGCATACAAAAGCCTACTCAAAGCAGAAATTCAATCATAGAACCTCATGACATAAAGAGATGGAAGGGATTTTAAAAATTACTTCTTCCCACAGTTTATAGAGAAGGAATTTGAGAGTTAGGGAAGGTGAGTTGTTTAACTCACAGATTAACCTCAACTCATCATGACAAAGCTGAAGCTATAACTCAGAACTTCAGACTCCTACACTAGTGCTATATCCACGACAACATGGTAAGCAAAAGTGTGTGGGAGGAAAAAAAGGGAAAAGAGAGAAATAAAGGAGTTTGTTCTGTACCATTTTAGGACACAATATCAACATGAATATTAAAGATATTCAGTCTGAAAAATGTTTCAAAACTGATATAGAAAATTCAACTCCTATGTATTTAAAGCTTGCCTCAAGAGAAAGGGAGGAAGACAATGATTTAAGCAGCTCTAAGGGCTTTCCTGGTTGCTCAGTGGTAATGAATCCACCTGCCAATGCAGGAGACATGATTTCAGTCCCTAGGTTGGGAAGATCCCCTGGAGAAGGAAATGACAACCCATTCCAGTATTCTTGCCTGGAGAATTCCGTGGACAGAGAAGTTTCGCTTGCTACATGGGGTTAGCTTTGTGTTGCAAAAGAGTCAGACATGAATTAGCAAACAAACATCAACAACAAAAAAGCTCTAGTCATCACAAAATAATCAGAAGTGATAGGTTATTTATATAAAATTGCCAAAGTTGGGTGTCACATATGGCACAGTAACATGTAACAATATTCTATAGTTCAAACCATCAATTTACACTAATTTTCACAAACACAAATAGTACCTTCTTCTGCTATTTGCAGGGAGACTACTGTAGTATTTAGAAGAACAGCTAGAATGGAGAGGATTTTGCCTTCTGACATCTTGCATGTTAGATGAGCTATAAAGAGAAAGTATAATGAATATTTGGGTTCATATACAAGGAATTATTCTTCAAGGCTAAATATTGGATAAATAAAGGGCAGTCCCTAGAGGATGTGCCTTGCAACAGAATGAAGATGTCCTACCTGTTGTATGCAATTCATAATTTACTTCTAATTGTGGTTCCCAAACTGTGCAATGAGACACTCTGTGACATCTCAGCAAACCAACAGGGATGTCATAGGTTGTTTTACATTTTTGAGGGAAACACAGCAGTCGTAAATGCACTTGAGATAAATATGTTTTCAACATTAGATTCTGTCCCATTATTTTGATTATGTAATTTCTTTGCAAAGCAACGTTTTCTGCATCTGATGCAACAAAAGTAAATACCGTTAGGGAAAGGGAGTTGATAGGGGATAACACAGGGAGTTTCTTTGTAGTGATGGAACAGTTACATATTTTGATTGTGGGATGGTCACATAAATCAATATGGAAGACAAAATTATACAGAGCTATGAATATATACACTAATGAATGCCCATAAAAACTGGTAGATTCTACTTAAAGTTTGTTGATCCCGCCAATATAAATGTTCTGCTTTTGATGTACTGTATCAAAAATATTTTATGTATTATATATATTATACAATTGCATGTATATTATACATAAGACATATATAATATGTTGTTGTTGTTCAGTCGTTCAGTCGTGTCCAACTCTTTGTGACCCCATGGACTGCGCATGCCAGGCTTCTCTGTCCTTCACCATCTCCTGGGGCTTGCTCAAACTCATGTCCATTGAGACAGTGATGCCATCCAACCATCTCATCCTCTGTTGCCCCCTTCTCTTCCTGCTCTCAATCTTTCCCAGCATCAGGGTCTTTTCCAATGAGTCAGCTCTTTGCATCAGGTGGCCAAGGTACTGGAGCTTCAGCCACAGCATCAGTCCTTCCAAAGAATATTCAGGATTGATTTCCTTTAGGATTGACTGGTTTGATCTCCTTGCCGTCCAAGGAACTCTCAAGATTCTTCTCCAACACCACAGCTCAAAAACATCAACTCTTTAGCATTCAGACTTCTTTATGGTTCAACTCTCACTTCCATACATGACTACTGGAAAAATCATAGTTTTGACTATATGGACCTTTCTTGGCAGAGTAATGTCTCTGCTTTTTAATATGCTGTCTAAGTTTGTCATAGCTTTTCTTCCAAGGTATGTATATTGTGTATATCTTACAATATATAACATGTGAAAGTGAAAGTCGCTCAGTCATGTCCAACTCTTTGTGACCCCGTGGACTATACATTCCATGGAAATCTCCAGGCCAGAATATTGCAGTGGGTAGCAGTTTCCTTCTCCAGGGGATCTTCCCAACCTAGTGATCGAACCCAGGTCTTCCACATTACAGGTGGATTCTTTACCGGCTGAGCCACAATTATATAACTTGCAAGATATTGTTATTAAGGAAAACAAAGTGAATGGCTAACAAGATCTCTTTATAATATTTTTAACACATATTTATTGAGAGATATTCTAACTGGTTACACTTCTTCCTTTTAAAGCATATCAGCAAATTCTGTGTAGTATATAAAGAATTGTGCAACCATCAACAAAATCATTTTTTTTTAAATTTCCATCACCCCTAACAGAAAGCTTCTACCCTTTAGCTGTCACCCATGAACTCTCCCACATTTCCCCACTCTAGCTAGCCACTATGTTATGTATCCATAAATTTTCCTGTTTCAGAAATTTTACATGAATGGGATAATGCAATACATTGGCTATTATTACTGGTTTCTTTCACTTAACATAGTTTTCAAAGTTCATCCATGTTGTAGAAGTACTTCATTGCTTTTATTGCTGGATATTACTTCATTGTATGGATATGCATTTGTTTCATTTATCAGTTTATGGGGTTTATATTTTTATATTTTCTCACACTTTTGTATATTAAGAATAATGCTATTATGAATATTACATCCTCTACAAGTTTTTGTGCTGGTATATTCTTTCAATTCTCTTTGGTATATACCTAAGCTAGAACTGTTGACTCATATAATACTTTGTTTAACCTATTGAAGGTTAGTCTATTTTCCAAAGTAGCTATACCATTTTATATTCTTACTAGCAGTGTATGCAGGTTTCAATCCATCTTCATTCTCTCCAACACTACTTATTATCTATTTTAAAAATTATATCTATCCTAAAATGCATGAAGTGTTTTCTCACTGCTTTCATTTGGATTTCCCTGATGACCTAAAGCTTAAGCATACTTTGTGTGCATGTTGGCCATTGGTATGCCTTTTTTGGAGATATGCTTACTCATATAATTTGTCCATAAAAAAATATTAGAGTATAGTTGATTTACAATGTTGAGTTAATTTCAGGTGTACAGCAAAGTGAATCAGATATGCATATTACTTTGTCCAGTTTTAACTGCAATGTTTCTTATTTTATTATTGACTTTCTATAGTTCTTTGTATATTCTAGACACAAGCATCTTTTCAGATATTTGATTGTACATATTTTCTCCCATTCAGTAGGTTGTCTTTTCACTTTCCTGATATCATTTGATACCGAAAATTCTCAAATTTTGGTGGCCTCATTCCTCAATTTTTTTTTCCTTTGGTTAACTCTATTTTTTTTAATTTAAATATAGACCAGGAGTAGAATTGCTGGGTCATATGGTGGTTTTATTCCACCATATGGAATAAATTTTCCATTTTAAGGAATGGAATACCCATTTTTTAAAGGAATCCCCATACCATCTTCTATAGTGGCTGTATCTATTTCCATTCCCACAAACAGTACAACAGGGTTCCCTTTTCTCCATCCTGAGGAAATATAAATTTAAAAAGACACATGTGCCCCAATGTTCATTGCAGCACTATTTACAATAGCTAGAATGTGGAAGCAACCTAAATGTCCATCAACAAATGAATGGATAAAGAAGTTCTGGTATATATACACAATGGTATATTACTCAGCAATAAAAAGGAGCACATTTGAGTCAGTTCTAATGAGGTGGATTAACCTAGACCCTATTATACAGAGTGAAGTAAATCAGAAAGAGAAAGATAAATATCATATACTATATGGGAGCGTATATGGGAGAAGGCAATGGCACCCCACTCCAGTACTCCTTCCTGGAAAATCCCATGGATGGAGGAGCCTGGAAGGCTGCAGTCCATGGGGTCACTGAGGGTCAGACATGACTGAGCGAATTCACTTTCACTTTTTACTTTCATGCATTGGAAAAGGAAATGGCAACCCACTCCAGTGTTCTTGCCTGGAGAATTCCAGGGATGGAGGAGCCTGGTGGGTTGCCGTCTATGGGGTCACACAGATTCAGACACGACTGAAGTGACTTAGCAGCAGCAGCAGCAGCAACACATATATATGGAATCTAGAAAGGTGATACTGAAGACTTTATATGCAGGGCAGCAATGAAGACATAGACATAGAAAACAGACTTATGGACACGATGAGAGGGGAGGAGAGAGTGAGATGTACGGAGAGAGTAACATGGAGACTTACATCACCATATGTAAAATAGATAGCCAATGGAAATTTGCTGTAAGTCTCAGATAATTCAAACAGGGGCTCTGTATCAACCTAGAGGGGTGGGATGGGGAGGGAGATGGGAAGGAGGGAGGGGACATACATATGCCTATGGCTGATTCATATTGAGATTTGACAGAAAACAGCAAAATTCTGTAAAGCAATTATCCTTCAATAAAAAATAAATTAATATTAAAAATTCTGTAAAGCAATTATCCTTCAATTAAAAAATTGAAATATAGTCAATTTGTAACATGCCAATGTCTGCTGAATGGCAAGGTGACTCAGTTATGCACATATATATATATATATATATATATATTCTTTTATATATTCTTTTCCATTATGTCTTATCAAAGGAAATTGGATATAGTTCCCTGTGCTATACATAAGACCTTATTTTTTATCCATTCTAAATGGAATAGTTTGAATCTACCAATTCCAAACTCCCAGTCCATCCTTCTCCCTTCCCTCTCACCCTTAGCAATCGCAAGTCTGATCTCTATGAGTCTATTTCTGCTTTGTAGATAGGTTAGTTCATGCCATATTTTATATTCCATATATAAGTGATATAACATGGCATTTTTCTTTCTCTTGCTGACTTGCTTCATTTAATATGATAATCTCTAGTTGCATCCATGTTGCTGCAAATGCTAACATTCATTCTTTTCATGGCTGAGTAGTATTCCATTGTATATATGTACCACATCTTTTTTATCCATTCATCCATCAATGGGCATTTCATTGATAATATTCTTTGGCTATTATGAATAATGTGCTGCTATGAACATAAAGGTGAATATATCTTTTTGAATTATAGTTTTTTGGATAAATGCCCAGGAGTGGAATTGCTGGATCATATGGTAACTTTATTTTTAGTTTTCCGAGGTACATCCACTCTGTTCTCCATAGTTGCTGTGCCAATTTACACTCCCACTAACAGTGGGGGAGAGTTTCCTTTTTTCCACAATCTCTCCAGCATTTGCTATTTGTAGACTTTTTAGTGATGGCCATTGTGACCGGTGTGAGGTGGTGTCTCATTGTACTTCTGATTTGCATTTCTCTAACAAATTACTGATGCTGAGCATCTTTTCATGTGCCTACTGGCTGCCTGTATATCTTCTTTGGAAAATGTCTATTAAGATCTTCTGCCCATTTTTTTGATTAGGTTAGTTGTTTTTCATTGTTCACTTGTATAATCTACTTGTATATTTTGGAGATTAAACTTTGTTTGGTAGCACTATTTGCAAATATTTTCTCCCATTCTCTGTGTTTTATTTATTTATTTATTGGTTTCCTTTGCTATGCAAAATCTTGTAAGCTTGAATTAAGTTCCAGTCGTTTATTTTTGATTTTATGTCTGTAGCCTTGGAAGACTGTGAAGTGAAAGTTGTTCAGTCATGTCTAACTCTTTAGTTATCCCATGGACTACACAGTCCATGAAGTTCTCAAGGCCATAATGCTGGAGTGGGTAGCCTTTCTCTTCTCCAGGGCATCTTCCCAACCCAGGGATTGAACCCAGATCTCCCACATTGTAGGTGGATTCTTTACTAGCTGAGCCACGAGGGAAGCCCAAGAATACTGGAGTGCGGAGCCTATCCCTTCTCCAGAAGATCTTCCTGACCCAGGAATCAAACCAGGGTCTCCTGCATTGCAGGCAGATTGTTTACCAACTGAGCTAACAGGAAAGCCCCTGGGAGACTGATAGAATGTTTTAAAAAAATCTTATAACAATTGCACTAAAAAATACCTAGGAATAAACTTGATCAAGGAAGTGAAAGACTTTTACACTGAGAACTATAAAACACTATTAAAGAAAATTAAAGAGGATTCAAAGGAATAGAAATACATTCAAATTAAAGAGGATTCAAAGGAATAGAAATACATTCCATGCTCATGCTTGGAAGAATTAATATTGTTAAAATGGCAATACTTCCCAAAGCAAGCTCTGGATTTCATGTGATTCTTATCAAATTACTCATGACATTTTTGCATAGAACTAGAACAAATTCCAACAATCTATATAGAACCATAAAAAACCAGCATTGCCAATGAAATCCTGAGAGGAAACTAGAATGAAACAGAAGATATAACTTCCTCAGACTTCAGATATCATTACAAAGCTACTTTAATCACAACAGTGTGGGATTGGTGCAAAAACAGACATATGGATCAATGGAACAGAATAGAAAGTCCACAAATAAACCCACATATCTATAGTCAATTAAACTTTGACAAAGTAGGCAAGAATTTAAAATGAGAAAAAAGTCTGTTCAGCAAGGGGCACTGGGAAGCTGGGATGCTGTTGCTGCTGCTAAGTCATTTCAGTCATGTCCAACTCTCTGCGACCCCATAGATGGCAGCCCACCAGGCTCCCCCATCCCTGGGATTCTCCAGGCAAGAACACTGGAGTGGGTTGCCATTTCCTTCTCCAATATGCATGAAAGTGAAAAGTGAAAGTGAAGTCGCTCAGTCGTGTACAACTCCTAGCGACCCCATGGACTGCAGCTGACCAGGCTCCTCCGTCCAGGGGAGGGATTTTCCAGGCAAGAGTATTGGAGTGGGGTGCCATTGTCTTCTGGGATAGCAACATGTAAATCAAAGTAGTTGGAACACACCATCATACCATACACAAAAATAAACTCTAAATGGCTTAAAGACTTAAGATAAACCATGACACCATAAAACCCATAGAAGACAGCATAGACAAAGCATTCATCAACATAAATTGTAGCAAGTTTTCTTTTTAGAGCTTTATTTTATATTTGATAATAGTTGATTAATAATATTGTATTAGTTTCAGGTGTAAAGCAAAATGATTCAGTTATACATGTACATGTACATTATTTTTCATAAAATCTCATAAAAATCATTAACAACAAACAGAAACAAACAACTCAATTAAGAAATAAGCAGATGAACCAAATAGACTTTTTCCAAAGAAGACATACAGGTGACCATCAGGGACACAAAACGATGTTCAGCACCACTAAGCATTAAGGAAATGAAAATCAAAACCATAATGAGATATCATATCACAGTTGACAGAATGGCTGTTATCAAAAAGGCAAGAAATAACAAGTGCTGGTAAGACTGTGGAGAAAAGTGAACACTCATGCACTTCTGGAGAGAATATTAACTTGTGTAGCCACTATAGAAAACAGAAGAAGAGGTTAAGGAGAGGTGGCAAGAAAGCACAGAACTCTACAAAAAAAGGTCTTAATGACCCAGATAACCGTGATGATGTGGTCACTCACCTAGAGATGAACACCTTGGAGTGTGAAGTCAAGTGGACATAGGGAGCATTACCTCAAAGCTAGTGGTAGTGATGGAATTCCATAATAATAAAAAAAATTTATTATTATTTAAATAAAAATATTTAAAATTCTAAAAGAGGATGCTGTTAGAGTGCTGCATTCAGTATGTCACCAAATTTGGAAAACTCAGCAGTTGCTGTAGGACTGGAAAAGGTCAGTTTTCATTCCAATCCAAAAGAAGGAAAATGTCAAAGAATATTCCAACTACCACACAATTGCACTTATTTTACATGCTAGCAAGGTTATGCTCAAAATCCTTCAAGCTAGGCTTCAGCAGTACCTGAACCAAGAACTTCCAGATGTATAAGCTGGGTATCTTTCTATTTTTTTTGTTTTAGTTATTTTAATTTGAGGCTAATTACAATATTGTATTGGTTTTTGCCATACACTGACATGAGTCAGCCATGGGTGTACATGTGTTCTGGATCCTGAACCCCACTGCCACCTCCCTCCCCATCCTGTCCCTCTGGGTCATCCCAGTGCACCAGCCCTGAGCAACCTGTCTCATGCATTGAACCTAGACTAGCGATCTGTTTCACATATGAAACATGTATATTAACATGTTTCAATGTTATTCTCTCAGATCATCCCACCCTCACCTTCTCCCACTGAGTCCAAAAGACTATTGTATATATCTGTGGCTCTTTTGCTGCCTCGCATATAGGGTTATAATTACTATCTTTATAAATTCCATATATATGCTTTAGTATACTCTATTGGTGTTTTTCTTTCTGACTTGCTTCACTCTGTATAAAAGGCCCCAGTGTCATCCAACTCATTAGAACTGGTTTAAATGCATTCTTTTTAATGGCTGAGTAATATTCCATTATGTATATGTACCATGGCCTTCTTATCCATTGTCTGCTGATGGACATCTAAGTTGCTTCCATGTCCTGGCTTTTATAAACAGTGCTGTGATGAGCATTGGGGTACACGTGTCTCTTTCAATTCTGGTTTCTTCAGTGTGTATGCCCAGCAGTGGGATTGTTGGGTCATGTGGCAGTTCTATTTCCATTTTTTTAAAGGAATCTCTACACTGTTCTCCAGAGTGTCTATACTAGTTTGCATTCCCACCAACAGTGTAAGAGGGTTCCCTTTTTTCCACACCCTCTCCAGCATTTATTGCTTGGAGATTTTTAGATAGCAGCCATTCTGACCAGCATGAGATGGTACATCACTGTGGTATTGATTTCCATTTCTCTGAGAATGAGTTATATTGAGCATGTTTTCATGTGTTTGTTAGCCATCTGTATGTCTTCTTTGGAGAAATGTCTGTGTAGATCTTTGTCCTATTTTTTGATTGGGTCGCTTATCTTTCTGGAATTGAGCTGCAGGAGTCTTCATTGTGCAAAAGCTTTTAAGTTTAATTAGGTCCCATTTGTTTATTTTTGCTTTTATTTCCATTACCCTGGAAGGTAGTTCGTAGAGGATCCTGCTGTGGTTAATGTCAGAGAGTGTTTTGCCTATGTCTTCCTCTAGGAGTTTTATAGTTTCTGGTCTTATGTTTAGATCTTTAATTCATTTTGAGTTTTTTTTTTTTTCCTAATGTTTTAATCCTTTAAATTTGCAATGAACTCTTCCGTGCAACTGGATAGAGGTCAGGTGCGATGGGCCCTGGTCATTCCCCAGTCATGGCTGTTACTTTTGTTTGCTTATCTTTTTTTTCATATTTTCATTGGCTTTATTTTTGTGTATGGTGTTAGAAAGTGTTCTAGTTTCATTCTTTTACAAGTGGTTGACCAGTTTCCCAGGCACTATTTCTTAAAGAGATTGTCTTTTCTCCATTGTATATTCTTGTCTGCTTTGTCAAAGTTAAGGGGTCCATAGGTGCATGGATTTATCTCTGGGCTTTCTATGTTGTTCCATTGATTGATATTTCTGTCTTTGTGCCAGTACCATACTGTCTGGATAACTGTGGCTTTGTAGTAGACCCTGAAGTCAGGCAGATTTATTCCTCCAGTTCTTTTTTTCTTTCTCAAGATTGTTTTGGCTATCTGAGGATTTTTGTATTTCCATACAAATTGTGAAATTATTTGTTCTAATTCTATGAAAAATACCATTGGTAGCTTGATACAGATTGCATTGAATCTATAGATTGTTTGGGGGAGTGTACTCATTTTGACAATATTGATTCTTCCGATCTATGAACATGGTGCATTTATCCACCTATTTGTCTCCTCTTTGATTTTTTTCATCAGTTTTTATGGTTTTCTATATGTATGTCTTTTGTTTCTTTAGGTAGATATATTCCTAAGTATTTTATTCTTTTTGTTGCAATGGTGAATGGAATTATTTCCTTAATTTCTCTTCCTGTTTTCTCATTGTTCGTGTATAGCAATGCAAGGGATTTCTGTGTGTTGATTTTATATCCTGCAACTTTACTATATTCATTCATTAGCTCTAGTAATTTTTCTGGTGGAGTCTTTAGGGTTTTGTATGTAGAGGATCATGTCATCCACAAACAGAGTTTTATTTCTTTTCCAATCTGGATTCCTTTTATTTCTTTTTCTTCTCTGACTGCTGTGGTCAAAACTTCTAAAACTATGTTGAATAGTAGTGGTGAGAGTGGGCACTCTTGTCTGGTTCCTGAATTTAGGGGAAATGCTTTCAATTTTTCACCATTGCAGGTAATGTTTCCTGTGGCTTTGTCGTATATTGCATTCATTATGTTGAGGTAGGTTCCTTCCATTCCTGCTATTTGGAAGGTTTTTATCATAAATAGATGTTGCCTTTTGTCAAAGGCTTTCTCTGCATCTATTGAGATAATCATATGTTTTTTATCATTCAATTTGTTAATGTGGTGTATTACATTGATTGATTTGTGGATATTAAAGAATCCTTGCATTCCTGAGATAAAGCCCACTTGGTCATGATATATGATCTTTTTAATATGTTGTTGGATTCCATTTGGTATTTTGTTAAAGTTTTTGCATCTATGTTCATTAGTGATATTGACCTGTAGTTTCCTTTCTTCTTCTTCTTCTTCTTCTTTTTTTTTTTTTTTTTTTTTTTTGTGGCATCTTTGCCTGGTTTTGGTATGAGGGTGATATTGGGCTCATAGAATGAGTTTGGAAGTTTATCTTCCTCTGCAGTTTTCTGGAAGAGTTTGAGTAGGATAGGTGTTAGCTCTTCTCTCAATTTTTGGTAGAATTCAGCTGTGAAGCCGTCTGGACCTGGGCTTTTGTTTGCTGGAAGATTTCTGATTAGTTTCCATTTCTGTGATTGTGATGTGTCTGTTAAGATTTTATATTTCTTCCTGGCTCAGTTTTGGAAAGTTGTACTTTTCTAGGAATTTGTCCATTTGTTCCAAGTTTTCCATTTTATTGGCATATGGTTGCTGATCATAGTCTCTTATAACCCTTTGTAAATCTGTGTTGTCTGTTGTGATTTCTCCATTTTCATTTCTAATTTTGTTGATTGGATTCTTCTCCTTTTGTTTCTTGATGAGTCTAGCTAATGATATTTCAATTTTATTTATCTTCTCAAAGAACCATCTTTTAGATTTGCTGATTTTTGCTATGATCTCTTTTGTTTATTTTTCATTTATTTCTGCCCTAATTTTTAAGTTTTCTTTCCTTCTACTAACCCTGGATTTCTTCACTTCTTCCTTTTCTAGTTACTTTAGATGTAAAGTTAGGTTATTTGACTTTTTTCTTGTTTCTTGAGGAAAAACTATATTGCTATGAACCTTCCCCTTAGCACTGCTTTTACAGTGTCCCACAGGTTTTGGGTTGTTGTGTTTTCATTTCCATTAATTTCTATGCATATTTTGATTTCTTCTGTGATGTGTTGGTTATTCAGCAGTGTGTTGTTCAGCCTCCTGTAATTTTCTCCTGTAATTGACATCTAACTTCATCTAATTACATCTAATCTTGCTGCATTGTGGTCAGAAAAGATGCTTGGAATGATTTCAATTTTTTTTTTTTAATTTACCAAGCCTAGATTAATGGCCCAGGATATAATCTATCCTGGAGAAGGTTTCATGTGCACTTGAGAAAAAGGTGAGATTCATTGTTTTGGGGTGAAATGTTCTATAGATATCAGTTTGGTCTAACTGGTCCATTGTATCACTTAAAGGTTGTGATTCCTTGCTAATTTTCTGTTTAGTTGATCTATCCATAGGTGTGAGTGGTATATTAAAGTTTCCTACTATTATTTTGTTGTTGGTAACATCCCATTTCATACTTGTTATCATTTGCCTTACATATTGTGGTTCTCCTATGCTGGGTGCATATATATTTATAATTGTTATATCTTCTTCTTGGATTGATCCTTTGATCGTATGTAGTGTCCTTCTTTGTCTCTTTTCACAGCCTTTATTTTAAAGTCTATGAGTATTGCTACTCCTGCTTTCCTTTGGTCTCTATCTGCATGAAGTAAATTTTTCCAGCTTTCCACTTTCAATCTGTATGTGTCCCTTGTTTTGATGTGGGTCTCTTGTAGACAGCATATATATGGGTCTTGTTTTTGTATCCATTCAGCCAATCTTTGTATTTTGGTTGGGGCATTCAACCCATTTACATTTAAGGTAATTATTAATAAATGTGATCCCATTGCCATTTACTTAGTTGTTTTGGATTCGAGTTTATACACCCTTTCTGTGTTTTCTGTCTAGAAAAGATCCTTTAAAATTTGTTGGAGAGCTGGTATGGTGGTGCTGAATTGTCTCTGCTTTTGCTTGTCTGTAAAGCTTTTGATTTCTCCTTCATATTTGAGTGAGATCTTTGATGGGTACAGTAATCTGGGTTGTAGGTTTTTCTCTTTCATCACTTTAAGTATGTCCTTCCATTCCTTTCTGGCCTAAAGAGTTTCTATGGAAAGATCAGCTGTTATCCGTATGGGAATCCCCTTGAATGTTGTTTGTTGTTTTTCCCTTGCTGTTTTTACTATGTATTCTTTGTGTTTGATCTTTGTTAATTTGATCAATATGTGTCTTGGGATGTTTCACCTTGGATTTATCCTGTTTTGGACTCTCTGGGTTTCTTGGACTTCGGTGATTATTTCCTTCCCCATTTTAGGGAACTTTTTAACTATTATCATCTCAGGTATTTTCTCATGGCCTTTTTGTCTTCTTCTTCTGGGACTCCTATGACTCTAATGTTGGAGCATTTAACATTGTCCTAGAAGTCCCTGAGGTCGTCCTCATTTCTTTTAAGTATTTGTTTTTTCTTTTTTCCTCTCTGCTTCATTTATTTCTACCATTCAATCTTCTACCTCAATTAGCCTATCTTCTGCTTCCGTTATTCTACTGTTGCTTCCCTCCAAGTGTTTTTTACCTCATTTATTGCATTATTCATTATTGACTGACTTTTTAAATTTATTCTAGGTCCTTGCTAAACATCTCTTACATCTTCTCAATCCTTGTCTCCAGGCTATTTATCTGTAACTCCATTTTGTTTTCAACATTTTGGATTATTTTTACTATCATTATTCTGAATTCTTTTTCAGGTAGACTCCCTGTCTCCTCTTCTTTTGTTTGGTTTGGTGGGCTTTTATCATGCTCCTTTACCTGCTGAGTATTTCTCTGTTTTTGTATCTTGTTTATATTGCTGTGTTTGGGGTGGCCTTTCTGTATACTGGCAGTTTGTGGTTCCTCTTTATTGTGGAGGTTCCTCATTGTGGGTGGGTTTGGACGAGTGTCTTTTCAAGGTTTCCTGGTTAGGCAAGCTTGCATCGGTATTTTGGTGGATGGTGCTGGATTTCTTCCCTCTGGAGTGCAATGACGTGTCCAGTAGTGAGTTTTGAGATGTCTATTGGTTTGGTGTGACTTTGGGCAGCCTGTATATTGAAGGTCAGAACTATGTTCCTGTGTTGCTGGAGAATTTGTGTAGTATGTCTTGCTCTGGAACTTGTTGTCCCTGGGGTGGTGCTTGGTTCAGTGTAGGTATGGAGGCTTTTGGATGAGCTCTTATCGATTAATGTTCCCTGGAGTCAGGAGTTCTTTGGTGTTCTCAGGTTTTGGGCCTACCTCCTGCCTCTGGTTTTCAGTCTTCTTGTTACAGTAACCTCAAGACTTCTCCATTCATACAGCACTGATGATTAAACATCTAGGTTAATGGTGAAAAGATTCTCCACAGTGAGGGACACCAAGATAGGTTCACAGAGTTACATGGAGAAGAGACGAGGGAAGAGGGAGATAGAGGTGACCAAGAGGAGAAGAGGGGTAATCAAAAGAGGTGAGAGCAATATAGCCAGTAATCAATTCCCTATGTGCTCTCCACAGTCTGGAACCCTCAATGAGGGTCATGGAGTGACGTAGAGAAGAGAAGAGGAAGGAAGGAGATAGAGGTGACCAGGAGGATAAAAGGGGGAATAAAAAGGAGAGAGACAGATCTAGGCAGTAATCAGTTCCCTAAGTGTTCTCCACAGCCCAGAACACATACAGAGATTTAGAGTTGTCTAGAGAAGAGAAGGGGCGGGAGGAGATAGAGGTGACCTTGGGGAGAAAGAGTCAAAAGGGGGAGAGAGTAATCAAGCCAGTAATCACATTCCTAATTAAAAATGGATACTGACAATTGGATTCTTAAAGGTAAAAAATTGATAACAAATATCAAAAAGCAAATATTAAAAATCTAGAGGGTAGACTCTCAAAAATACAATATTAAAAAAAAACAACAAAGCAAAATAACAAAAATTACAAAAAATACATATGAAGTTTGCTTTAAAAATAGGGTCTTTTTTTGCAAGGTAATAGTAGGCTATAAAAATGAAAATTAAAGGAGTAATAGAAGACTTAAGAATTTTAAAAAATTAAATTAAAAAAAAATGGTAATAGTTAAAATATATCTAGGAATTTCTCTGGAGCTGTGGCAGGCAGTGTGGGGTCAGTTCAGTTTCAGATAGTTCCTTGTTCCAGCTTATACATTTCAAGATCTATAGGTCCCTTCCAATGTAGTCGGTGCTAACTACAGGGTTTTAATCTGTTGTACCTGTCACTTCCAAAGCGGTTCCCTCTGTTTATTTTGATTTCTTCTTTTTGCAGGTCTCTTAAGTGTCTAATTTCCACCCTGACACAAGGGGGCGAAGGTGGTCACTTATTTATGCTCACTTGTTCAGTCGTGCTGTGGGGAGGGAGGAACACTGCAAACAAATATCACTGGTGTGCATGGGGAGTGCTTGCAGTGTCTTGGCCACACTGGGTTTTCCCCTGCTCACAGCGTGTGTGCTTTCCCAGTCTACACTGTTTAGGCTCCAGGTTGTTCTGCAGGGGAACTGTCTAAAGCGGGTCCTGGGTTGTGTGTACTTCCCAGGTTTAAGCTGATCAGGTTCAGGTTCTCAGGTACTCCCCAAAGGCTTAGACTTGGTTGGGCCAGCGTTTTGTGCCCTTCCCAGGTCCAAGCAGCTCAGGCGACCAGGTGCTTGGTGAGTGCACTCTCCCCAGGTGGGGAATGAATCTTATCACCTCCCCGTTCCCAGCCGCTCAGTTTCCTGGTTGGCAGCGTGCACTCCGTCTCAGGTGTGCTGTGTGCCTCTTCTGGGGAGCTTATCTTTGGCTGCAACCCTCCAGGTGGATGTCAACCGTCCAGCATCCCAGGAAGTCTTGGTTAGCAACTGGAAGCCTGCTCGCAGTTTGGTAGGGGATGCCATCTCTGGAGCCAAGTTTGCTCCTTTCTGACTCTGGCTACTGCGTGCCTGCCCTCCATGCTTCCAGTGGGGGATGGGCTAGTGTGCAGC
This sequence comes from Bos grunniens, assembly GCF_055505025.1. Lineage (NCBI taxonomy): Eukaryota > Metazoa > Chordata > Mammalia > Artiodactyla > Bovidae > Bos > Bos grunniens. The sequence continues at coordinate 70,980,347 of NC_141194.1, forward strand.
CAGCTAGCTCTCCTCTGGTATTCCCTCAGTCCTTTGTTCTGTGAGCAGGCCAGGCAGTACCTTAGGTTAGGGCTTTTCATGGGATAGTTCTCTCTCTCTCTCTCTCTCTCTTTTATTTTCCTCTCTCTCTCTCTGGCTATTCCACAGTTTATGTTGCTATCTCATGTTAGCTTCCTCAGATTGCCCTCAGGACATTCAGGCCCAGTCCTTACCCTAAGCAATGCAGCCCACTCCTCCCTGTTCAGCCCCTGCATGCTGGTGGCTGATGTGAGTGTTTGGGATACTTCTTTGCTGGGAGTTGCCATTAGGGATGTAATTTATGGGGTTTATTTATTTATTTATTTTTCCTCCCGCTTATGTTGCCCTCTGAGATTCCAATGTTTGGAAACTTCTCTTTAAAGACTCCCTTCCCAGGATGAGTCTCCATCCCTACCCCTTTTGTCTCTCTTTTTATCTTTTATATTTTGTCCTACCTCTTTTCAAAGACAATGGGCTGCCTTTCTGGGTGCCTAATGTCCTCTGCCAGGATTCCGAGGTTGTTTTGTGAAATTTGTTCAGCGTTCAAATGTTCTTTCAATGAATTTGTGGGGGAGGAAGTCGTCTCCCCATCCTATTTCTCTGCCATCCTAAGCTGAGTTTCAAAGAGGCAGAGGAACCAGAAATCAAAATGTCAACATCCATTGGATCATGGAGAATGTAAGGGAATTCCATAAAAATATCTACTCCTGCTTCATTGACTACCCTAAAGCCTTTGACTGTGCAGATTACAACAAACTGTGGGAAATTCTTAAAGAGATGGGAATACCAGAACACCTTAACTGTCTTCTGAGAAACTTGTATGCAGGTCAAGAAGCAATAGTTAGAACCAGACATGGAATAACTGACTGGCTCAAATTTGGGAAAGGAGTACAACAGCCTGTATACTGTCACCCTGCTTATTTAACTTCTATGCACAGTACATCAAGCGAAATACCAGGCTTGATGAATCACAAGCTGGAATCAAGATTTTTGGGAGAATTATCAACAACTTCAAACATACAGATGATGCTATTTGAATAGCAGCAAGTGAAGAAGAACTAAAGCACCTCTTGATGAAGGTGTATGAGGAAAGTAAAAAAGCTGGCTTGAAACTCAACATTAAAAAAAAAAAAAACTAAGTTTATGGCATCTGGTTCTATCACTTCATGGCAAATAGAAGGGGGGGAAAGTGGAAGCAGTGACAGATTTTCTTTTCTGGGCTCCAAAATCACTGTAGACAGTGGCTATAGCCATGAAATTAAAAGACTCTTGCTCCTTGGCATCAAAATTATAACAAACCTAGACACTATGTTTAAAAAAAAAAAAAAACATACACATCACTTTGCTGACAAAGGTCTGTATAATCAAAGCTATGGTTTACCCAGTCATCATGTACAGATGTGTGAGTTGGACCATAAAGAAGGCTGAGAACCAAAGAATTGATGTTTTTGAATTGTGGTACTGGAGAAAACTCTTAAGAGCCCCTTGGACTGCAAGGAGATCAAACCAGTTAATCCTAAAGGAAATTAACTCTGAATATTTACTGGAAGGATTGATGGTGAAGTGGATGCTCCAATACTTTGGCCACCTGATGCAAAGAACTGACTCATTGGAAAAGGCCTTGATGCTGTGAAATATTGAAGGCAAAAGGAGAAGAGAACAGCAGAAGATGAAATGGTTAGATAGCATCACCAACTCAACAGGCATGAATTTGAGCAAACTCCAGAAGATAGTTGAATACAGAGGAGTCTGTCATGCTGCAGTTTAAGGAGTTGAAAAGAGTCAGACACAATTGAGCAACTGAACAACAACAAGGTAGACAACACTATGGAGATTCCTCCAAAAATGACTAAAAATTAAACTGCTGTATGATCCAGCTATTCCACTTCTGGATATTTATCTAAAATATACAAAACACTAAATTTGAAAAGATATATGCTCCCCTATGTTCACTGTGCCCTTGCTTACAATATCCAAAATATGGAAACTACCTAAGTGCCCATGAACAGATGAATGGGTAAATAAGATATGATATGTATAAATGAACACTATTCAGCTAGAAGAAAAGGTAAAATGTTTCCATTTGTGACAACATAGATGGACCTTGAGATTTTATATTCAGTGAAAATGTCAGACAGAGAAAGACAAATATCTCCTTTTACAAAATTTAGTTTTAACATTCCTCTGCCACTGTCAAATTATTCATATTAGTTCAGTTCAGTCACTCAGTCATGTCCAACTCTTTGAGATCCCATGGGCTGCAGCACGCCAGGCCAACCTGTCCTTCACCAACTCCCGGAGTTTACTCAAGCTCATGTCCATTGAGTTGGTAATTCCATCCAACCATCTTGTCCTCTCTTGTCCCCTTCTCCTCCCACCTTCAGTCTTTCCCAGCATCAGGGCCATTTCAAATGAGTCAGTTCTTTGCATCAGATGACCAAAGTATTGGAGTTTCAGCTTCAGCATCTGTCCTGCCAATTAATATTCAGGACTGATCTCCTTTAGAATGGACTGGTTGGATCTCCTTTTCATTCAAGGGACTCTAAAGAGTCTTCTCCGACACCACAGTTCAAAAGCATCAGTTGTTTGGTGCTCAGCTTTCTTTATAGGCCAACTCTCACATCCATACATGACTACTGGAAAAACAATAGCTTTGACTAGATGGAACTTTGTTGGCAAAGTAATGTCTGCTTTTTAATATGTCTAGTTTGGTCATAACTTTTCTTCCAAGGAGCAAGTGTCCTTTAATTTCATGGCTGCAGTCACCATCTGCAGTGATTTTGGAGCCCCCCTCAAAAATAAATAAATAAAGTCTGTCACTGTTTCCACTGTTTTCCCATCTATTTGCCATGAAGTAATGGGACCAGATGCCATGATCTCAGTTTTCTGAATGTTGAGTTTGAAGCAAAATTTTTCACTCTCCTCTTTCACTTTCATCAAAAGGCTTTTTAGTTCTTCTTTGCTTTCTGTCATAAGGGTGGTGTCATCTGCATATCTGAGGTTATTTATATTTCTCCTGGCAATCTTGATTCCAGCTTGTGCTTCATCCAACCCAGCATTTCTCATGATGTATTCTGCATATAAGTTAAATAAGCAGGATGACAATATACAGCCTTGAGGTACTCCTTTCCCTATTTGGAACCAGTTTGTTGTTCCACGTCCAGTTCTGTTGCTTCCTGACCTGCATACAGGTCTCTCAAGAAGCAGTTCAGATGGTCTGGTATTCCGATCTCTTTAAAAATTTTCCAGTTTGTTGTGGTCCACACAGTCAAAGGCTTTGGCATAGTCAATAAAGCAGATATAGATGTTTTTCTGAAACTCTCCTGCTTTTTCGATGATCCAACGGATGTTGGCAATTTGATCTCTGGTTCCTCTGCCTTTTCTAAAACCAGTTTGACCATCTGGAATTTCATGGTTCTGGAATTTCATACTGTTGAAGCCTGGCTTGGAAAATTTTGAGCATTACTTTGCCAGCGTGTGAGATGAATGCAACCGTGCGGTAGTTTGAGCATTCTTTGGCATTGCCTTTCTTTGGGATTGGAATGAAAACTGACCTTTTTCCATTCATGTGGCCACTGCTGAGTTTTCCAAAGTTGCTGGCATAATGAGTGCAGCACTTTCACTGCATCATCTTTTAGGATTTGAAATAGTTCAACCGGAATTCCATCACCTCCACTACCTTTGTTTGTAGTGATGCTTTTTAAGGCTCCCTTGACTTCACATTCCAGGATGTCTGGCTCTAGGTGAGTGATCACACCATCGTGGTTATCTGGGTCATTAAGATCTTTTTTGTATAGTTCTTCTGTGTATTCTTGCCACCTCTTCTTAATATCTTCTGCTTCTGTTAGGTCCATACCATTTCTGTCCTTTATTGTGCCCATTTGTGCATGAAACGTTCCTTTGGTATGTCTTATTTTCTTGAAGATATCTCTAGTCTCTCCCATTCTGTTGTTTTCTTCTATTTCTTTGCATTGATCAGTGAGGAGGGTTTTCTTATCTTTCCTTGATATTCTTTGGAACTCTGCATTCAAATGGGTATATTTTTTTCTTTTCTCCTTTGCCTTTTGCTTCTCTTCTTTTCACAGCTCTTTATAAGGTCTCCTCAGACAACCATTTTGCTTTTTTTCATTTATTTTTCTTGGGGATGGTCTTGATCCCTGCCTATTGTACAATGTCACAAACCTCTGCCCATAGTTCTTCAGGCACTCTGTCTATCAGATCTAAGGGATTTAATTTATGTCATCCCTGAATGGTCTAGTGATTTTCCCTACTTTCTTCAATATAAGTCTGAATTTGGCAAGAGGGAGTTCATGATCTGAGCCAAAGTCAGCTCTTGGTCTTGTTTTTGCTGACTGTATAGAGCTTCTCCATCTTTGGCTGCAAAGAATATAATCAATCTGATTTCGGTGTTGACCTTCTGGTGATGTCCATGTGTAGAGTCTTCTCTTGTGTTGTTGGAAGAGGGTGTTTGCTATGAACAGTGTGTTCTCTTGGCAGAATTCTATTAGCCTTTGCCCTGCTTCATTCTGTACTCCAAGGCTAAATGTGCCTGTTACTCCAGGTATTTCTTGATTTCCTACTTTTGCATTCCAGTTCCCTATAATGAAAAGGACATCGTTTTTTGGTTGTTAGTTCAGAATGTCTTGTAGGTCTTCATAGAACTGTTCAACTCATCCAACTTCTTACCATCAAAAATAAATCCCCTTTTTAAGGGAGGGTATATATGTATACCTATGGCTGGTTCATGTTGAGGTTTGACCGCAAACAACAAAATTCTGTAAAGCTATTATCCTTCAAGTAAAAAAATAAATGATTTTTTAAAGAAAAAAGATCCCTTTTTATTAGAGGCATTCAAAGTACCTGTCTGATCTGATGTACTGATTGATGTACTGTACCCATTTCTAAGCAGTTCTGTTGAGCATTCCTAATCCAAAAGTCATTTTTTTTGTCATTTATTATGTACATTTAGTTTTTTCTCTCTCTCTCCTCTAATCCCAGGAACCTATGAATATGTTACCTTGCATGACAAATCGGACTTTTTGTTGCAGGTATGATTAAGGACATATAGTTTGAAATTATGCACTTATTGTGAATTACTTGAGTGGATAAAATCTAATTACATGTGTTCTTAACATTGGGACAACCTTCATGGGCTGGGGTCAGAAGGAAATGTAATTGAGGAATGATGATCAGAAATATGTAGTATTGCTGGCTTTGAAGGTAGGAGGAAGTGGCCCTAAGCCAAAGAATGCAGGTGGCCTCTAGAAACTAGAGATGGTAAGGAAATCGAATTTCCCCTATAGCCCACTTTAGCTTGAAACTTGAAAAGCTAAAAAAAAAAATGGTGAAAATCCCTTGCTTTAGCTTAGTGAGACCCATGTCTGACTTTTGACCTACAAAAATTTGCAATTGCAAAGACAGAATATTTGGGCAAAAATTGCTCTTAACCTCTCTTCTCATATCCATCCAGGAAAATAAATCTAATGTTTGCCTCAAGATACAATGACTACACCAAGAGGAAGTAGACTAGACTTCTATTCTCAAATAAAGAGGCAATATGGTCTTACACCTTCTCCTTTCTTTCCTTATTCATCTTTATTCCTATAACTCTCAATCCATTACTGAACCATAGCCAACATCCAACTTTGAGCGTTTTCATGCCTAATTATTCCTTTGGTGATGGTCTCCACCTAGATCTCAAAAGGTCAATTTTACTATTAATAGAATTTTCCTCTTTGTTTTGACTTCATAAATGCCCCTAATAATATATTGGGAACTTGTCCCAACTTTTCTCTTCCTCTGCTAGGATTTTCAGCTTAACAAGAAAGAAAGAGACACCCAGGCAGCAGAACAGTTATGAGGTTTTTAAAGTTACATTTCTTTGCTCCACAGGGTCAAAAGACCTGTGGGGGCACCTTTCAAACACATCTGTGCCCTCTCTCTACTAAACTCAGTTGGTGGGATTATGGAATAAGAAAATTATCTTCTTCAATATCTGCCTGGAAGACAATTCAAATTTCTTCCCTGCCAGCAGGGCTAGCTGCAAATTTAACCTTTGGAAAGAGTTCTAAACTAAGTATATCTCAGAGAGACATTTGAACTGCAAGCATAGCTTCTATCCCCTTCCCATTTCCCACTCTCTCCACTTAATCTTTCTCTTCCCTTCAAGCATCCTCTCATTATTCCTTCGTTTCCCCTTCCCTCCTTTGTTCTTCTCTCCTCTCTCCTCTTTCACTTACTTTCTTCTATCCTTTGAGTTGAAAGTCACTGGATGAAAGCTTGTAATCGCCATCTACTGATTGTAGGATGTAAGTACAGGTTGTGGCTGTGTATTCATGAATATTTGCATGTTTGACTATTGTCTGTCTCTCTGAGGTTATAGAAAGAGGCAAAGAATCTGCCTGCAGTGCATGAGATCTAGGTTAGATCCCTGAATTGGGAAGATCACCTGGAGAAGGGACTGTCAGCTCACTACAGTATTCCTGCCTGGAGAAACTCATGGATAGACCATGGGGTTGTGAAGAGTTGGACACGACTGAGTGACTAACACTTTCATTAAGGCTATAATTTTCCTGTTTGATTGCACAGTGTAAAATTATTTCTTGACAAAGGTAAACATTTATCATGTCTTACTTTTTCAGAGAATGTGTTTCTAAGAGACTTTAACATTATAATTATTAAATTATAATATACTAAGCCCCTGCAGAGAGGGACTTTACAAGTGCCTGGTCCATAGTAACAATTTTGTGGGTATTTTTTGAATGACTATTAGTTGAATTGGTCCCTTGACACAGAAACAAAGTCTGGGGTGGGGGTGTCTGTGTCAACTGGCTATTGTAGTTGCAGCCTAACTAGATCCCTTGCCTTTATTCCATTCCTCTTTAATCCATTCTACATTTGTTGATAAGTTAGTTTTCCTGAAGTTGGGCTCTCTATTCATGAAAAAAAAATTTATATGTTGACAATGACTTTCCATTTCCCACAGAATGAGATTCAAAGTCATTGGCCTGACATCTAAATCTTTCATTCTTCAAATCTGAGTTCATCCTAATTTGCTGAGTTAATTTCCTATAGTCCCCTTCACAACAACAACAACAACAAAAATGAATTAACTGTCACTTGCAGAACAGACTATGCATTTCACTGTCTCTGTACCTTCTTTTAGATTGTGATTTCCCTTTCTGCTCCACATTTCACAGGGTTTCCCAAGTGGTGCTAGTGGTAAAAAAACCTGCCCACCAATGCAGGAGCTGTAAAAGATGCCAGTTTGATCCCTGGGTCAGGAAGATCCTCCTGGAAAAAAGGAATGGCAACCCACTCTAGTATTCTTACCAGGAGAATCCCATGAACAGATAATCCTGGTGGGCTTCAGTCCATAGGTTCACAGAGAGTCAGATGCAACTTAGCATGCACATCCACATTTTGCAACATTTACCTTCTCTTCAAGTTTCCCTTATGCATAAGTGGCTATCTCTTTTAAACCTTCTTTCTTTATCAGTGGCATATATGTTGCCACAGCAGAAGTGCTCTCTTTCTTCTGAAGTCCCCAGTTACCTCACCTTATTGTTTCTAGTCACTTTTAGTTTTCTACTTTGTATTCTAATTATCTGTGTACATGTTGTATTCCCTTTACTGATTGTGAACATCACAATCAAAATAGATACTATTAATATTATTCATACTTATGGAACACTTATAGGTCAGGATTACTGAGAGGTAATATAGGACCTAATATATAGTAAAGTCCAAATAAGTGTTCAGTTCAGCTCAGTCATGTACGACTCTTTGCAACCCCATGAATCACAGCACGCCAGACCTCACTGTCCATCACCAACTCCCAGAGTTCACTCAAACTCATGTCCACTGAGTCAGTGATGACATCCAACCATCTCATACTCTGTTAACCCCTTCTCCTCCTGCCCCCAATCCCTCCCAGCATCAGAGTCTTTTCCAATGAGTCAACTCTTTGCATGAGGTGGTCAAAGTACTGGAGTTTCAGCTTTAGCATCATTCCTTCCAAAAGAACACCCAGGGCTGATCTCCTTCAGAATGGACTGGTTGGATCTCCTTGCAGTCCAAGGGACTCTCAAGAGTCTTCTCCAACACCACAGTTCAAAAGAATCAATTATCTGGTGCTTAGCTTTCTTTACAGTCCAATTCTCACATCCATACATGACCACTGGAAAAACCACAACCTTGACTAGACGGACCTTTGTTGGCAAAGTAATGTCTCTGCTTTTGAATATGCTATCTAGGTTGGTCATAACTTTCCTTCCAAGGAGTAAGCGTCTTTTAATTTCATGGCTGCAGTCACCATCCACAGTGATTTTGGAGCCCGAAAAAATAAAGTCTGACACTGTTTCCACTGTTTCCCCATCTATTTCCCATGAAGTGATGGGACCAGATGCCATGATCTTCATTTTCTGAATGTTGAGCTTTAAGCCAACTTTTTCTCTCCACTTTCACTTACATCAAGAGGCTTTTGAGTTCCTCTTCACTTTCTGCCATAAGGGTGGTGTCATCTGCATATCTGAGGTTATTGATATTTCTTCCAGCAATCTTAATTCCAGCTTGTGCTTCTACCAGCCCAGCGTTCCTCATGATGTACTCTGCATATAAGTTAAATAAGCAGGGTGACAATTTACAGCCTTGAGGTACTCCTTTTCCTATTTGGAACCAGTGTGTTGTTCCATGTCCAGTTCTAACTGTTCCTTCCTGACCTGCATATAGGTTTCTCAAGAGGCAGGTCAGGTGGTCTGGTATTCCCATCTCTTTCAAAATTTTCCACAGTTTATTGTGAGCTACACAGTCAAAGGCTTTGGCATAGTCAATAAAGCAGATATAGATGTTTTTCTGGAACTCTCTTGTTTTTTTGATGATCAAGCAGATGTTGGCAATTTGATCTCTGGTTCCTCTGCCTTTTCTAAAACCAGCTTGAACATCTGGAAGTTCACGGTTCACATATTGCTGAAGCCTGGCTTGGAGAATTTTGAGCATTACTTTACTAGCGTGTGAGATGAGTGTGCAATTGTGCAGTAGTTTGAGCATTCTTTGGCATTGCCTTTCTTTGGAATTGGAATGAAAACTGACCTTTTCCAGTCCTGTGGCCACTGCTGAGTTTTCCAAATTTGCTGGCATATTGAGTGCAGCACTTTCACAGCATCATCTTTCAGGATTGAAATAGCTCAACTGGAATTCCATCACGTCCACTAGCTTTGTTCGTAGTGATGCTTTCTAAGGCCCACTTGACTTAACATTCCAGGATGTCTGGCTCTAGGTGAGTGATCATACCATCGTGATTATCTTGGTCATGAAGATCTTTTTTGTACAGTTCTTCTGTGTATTGCCACCTCTTCTTAATATCTTCTGCAAGTGTTAGCTATCATGAATTTTATTGTTGTAGCTCATTTTTTTGGAGAAGGCAATGGCGGCCTACTCCAGTACTCTTGCCTAGAAAATCCCATGGATGGAGGGGCCTGGTGGGCTGCAGTCCATGGGGTCGCAAAGAGTCAGACACGACTGAGCGACTTCACTTTATTTTCTCACTTTTATGCATTGGAGAAAGAAATGGCAACCCACTCCAGTGTTCTTGCCTGGAGTATCCCAGGGACAGGGGAGCCTGGTGGGCTGCCGTCTATGAAGTCGCACAGAGTTGGACATGACTGAAGCGACTTAGCAGCAGCAGCAGCTCATTGTTAAAGAAAATTTCCACTGGTCTTCCAAAAATACTCACCTTCATAAGTCATAAGCAATCCAGTAGTTCCTTTCATCATCCATTTTTTTTTTTTCTTTTATGGAATTTTCTTCTTTTCAAAATCCTGACAGACAACAATCAGAGAACCACCATCTTTGTTTGTCCCCAAGATTTGCCACTTTATAGTTACATGACCTGAGGCAAGTCAATCCCCCTTTGCTTCAATTTCTTCATCTATAAAATATATTAACTTATATAATCATAATGACCCCATATAGTAGATGCCATTATTATCTTTATTTATTATTTTTTTCTGTTTTACAGATGAAAAGGTAACTATAAAGAATTAAGAACATTTGTAAATGTAGAAAAAGGAGACACTTATCTGGAAAGTATGATTTGAAGGGAGCCCTCCCATAAAATTCCTCCCCTTACTTCAGTACTACAAGGTCTTTAAAACAATTGTTAAAACTTTATTCTATGGGTTAGGCATTGCCCTCTCTAGACTTGAAAGAAAGCACCTTGGTATGAACATTGCAAGGACTAATGCTGAAGCTGAAACTCCAATACTTTGGCCACCTGATGCAAAGAACTGACTCATTTGAAAAGACCCTGATGGTGGGGAAGTTTGAAAGCGGGAGGAGAAGGGGATGACAGAGGATAAGATGGTTGTATAGCATCATGGACTCTATGGACATGAGTTTGAGTAAAGTCTGGGAGTTGGTGATGGACGGGGAAGCCTGGCATGCTGCAGTCCATGGGGTCGCAGACTCAGACATGACTGAGTGACTGAACTGAACTGAACGAACGAATTTATCACCCTCATTAATACTGATAGAATTGCTTAAAATCAGGAATCCCCAAAGTGAAAGTGAAAGTGAAGTTGCTCAGTCGTGTCTGACTCGTTGCGACCCCGTGAACTGTAGCCCACCAGGCTCCTCCGTCCATGGGATTCTCCAGGCAAGAATACTGGAGTGGGTTGCCATTTCCTTCTCCAGGGGAATCTTCCCTACCCAGGGATCGAACCCTGGTCTCCTGCATTGCAGGCAGACGCTTTAACCTCTGAGCCACCAGGGAAGAGAATTGCTTAAAATCAGGAATCCCCAAAGGTGAACCATTTTTTAGGCCAATTTTGATATAGTGTACCATAGTCAGAGAACCTGATTTAACTTGGGTTCGCCATATAACTTTGGAAACAGCAAGTGTGGGGTAACAGGCCCTAGATTCAAATCCCAGCTTTGCTACATCTTAGCTGTCTGACCTTGGGCAAATCACTGACCCTGTTTCCTTATCTGTCAAATGGGGCTTCCCAGGTGGCTCAGTGGTAAAGGATCCACCTGCAGTGCAGGAGACACAGGAGACTTGGATATGATTTCTTGGTTGGGAAGATTCCCTAGAGGAGGAAATGGCAACCACTGCAATGTTCTTGCCTAGGAAATCCCAAGGACAGAGCATCCTGGCAGGCAATAGTTATGGGACCGCAAAGAGTCAGATACGATTGAGCATGAGCAAACACATTTCTACTTTTGAAGTGAAGTGAAAGTCACTCAGTCCTGTCTGACTCTTTGTGACACCATGGGCTTTACAGTCCGTGGAATTCTCCAGGCCAAAATACTGGAGTGGGTAGCCTTTCTCTTCTCCAGGGAATATTCCCAACCCAGGGATCGAGCCCAGGCCTCCCTCATTGCAGGCAGATTATTTACCAGCTGAGCCATAAGGGAAGCCAAAGAATACTGGAGTGGGTAGCCTATCCCTTCTCCAGCGGATCTTTCTGACCCAGGAATCAAACCAGGATATCTTGCATTGCAAGTGGATTCTTTACCAACTGAGCTATCTGGGAAGCCCTCAACTTTAGAAAGTTGTAGATATTAAGTGACTTGATGCACATAAAGGCTTAGTGCAGTTCTTGGCACATGGAAAATGCTTAAATAACATTAGTTGTTTTATTCTAACTTCTGTTGGCTCCAGGGCAGGGCAAGCCCACAGCCTTGTGTCCTCTACAAAAGGAGCTTTATCATCTATTCAAGTAGGGTTAAAAATAATTATATGCATAACCCTAATATTTGGATACCTTTAAGCTTTCAATTAAGTACTTGTAAATATCTTGGGACCCTGCACAGTTGAGAGAGACAAATATATTATTATCCTCACTTTACATGTGAAGAAATTGAGGCCCTTTGAAAACGTTTAGTGACTTACTCAAGGTTACAGGTTTCCTGAGCAACAGAGAAGATGAGACTAAGATCTTTTGGTTGGTAATTCCTCATTTAATCAAATTATCTCTAAAGGACCAGGATGGAACCTCAAAGTTTAGTTCCTTTACTTGCTGGCTTTGCCTCTCATGTATGAATGCTTTTACATACTCTGTCAGTTGCCCTTCTTTTTTATTTTCTTAACAAAATCATCTCATCTTTTCCATTTCAAGGAAAACTGTGAGAGACCTAAATTCTGATAGTCACTTTCTTTTTTTTTATGTTCAATAGAGTGTACAATCACAGATCCATTTCTTGATAAGTTTCAAATCATGTGAGAGAGCATGCATACCATGTATTCACAAGTATTTCTCAGCAGTGTGGAAACAGGAAGACTACCAGGACGAAAATGGCCCATGCCTTTCAGTAAATAAAATGGAGTAGCAGAAATTGACTAAGAAATAAAGGTTTTCCTTTGTCTTGTTGGTGCTTTTCTTTTTCTCTTTCAACTGTTTTCATTCTTTCCTTTGTTCTTTTTACTCTCCAAACATCAGAGGAAGAAGAAAGTCACCCCAAATATTGATTTCCCTGACTTTTGTCATTTGAAGCACAATATTACATTCCTTAAACATTATCTAGACCTTATACAGGGTGTTCAATTGTCCCATTACTAACATCTGGGACTTGTTACATGGCTTTCCTTTTTGGCACATGAAATCGTATTGCAATTTGACACAAGTCATAGTACAATGTTTTTCTTCCTTTCTTTTTAAAAAAGTTTTTTGATAAGTAATTAACATAGGAAATAGCTAGCCAAATAGAGATAATTTTCAAATGATCAATTATCCAAAGGAAAGGGTAGAGGGGGCATAAGCTATGCTAACGTTTCTTTTCCTCACTAGTAATGCATCAATGGAATTAAAGCAAGTAGATGCTGGCCTTCACAAGTCCATACCAGATGGGTTTCATGACTGTCTGTTTACTGTGTCTCACTTTAATCTATTACTTAATATTAGTCAAATATTTGGAAGCTTCTAATAGCAGTGCTGAACAACACAGGTCTATGATTTACTGTCTGATTCTTTCAGCTCCTGTTTTTCTTTTGTTTGGCTTTCATATAGAATAGCAGAGGTCAATAACCCTAGGAGTTCTGAGTAGTCCCTCCAGCTTCATTTGTTGGTATTAGTTCATCCTTATGACTCTCTTCACAGACTTGCAAGAAATGTTCCCACTCATCAACACTGAGATGATAATTTATTTGTAGGAGCCCATTCTTCAGTTCCATTTAGGAGGTCACCTACCAAGTTTGCTGTTCATTGTCAAAGGGAATTCAGTTAATACACCATAAGTGTGACAGTCTTCAATGTTCAATATTGTTACCAGTGGTTTTGAAGCTTCTGGACCATCTAGTTTTTGGCTACCCAGGGAGATCCAAGAATAATGGAAGAACTCTTCAAGTATTTTTTTTTTTCTTTTTCTCCTTCTCTTTCTCTAAATTTCCTTTTTTACCAGCTTAATGGGAAATGGTCCAATTTATGCATCTGAGAGCCAAACATTAATATCATCAAAGGGGGAAAAATTTAATTCCCTATTAAAAGCAAAAGTAAACTCTTAAAACAATTTAATGAACACAATATTATTACTGAATTGTAAGCTAAACAGTGTGTGTCTGAGCATTGGTCAACATATTTCATGTGCCCTGTATGCTGCCAAAGAATTTCATAAATCTGTAGCTTTTCCTAATTCCCATGGTTCTCTATAAAGAACAAAGGTGGTATACATTTATAATGTGCCCAGCTGGATTTTAAATAATATTTGGAATACATTCCAAAATTAAATATTATACTCTGTCTATCCCTTTCTGAGATTCTTAATGCTTCCTTATTGGATGTTTTTCAAACAGTAGTCTGTGTGTTCTACATGAGGGTGAATATAATAACATCTTTTAAAATGAAAAAAGAAAACAAAAATTAAACAAATAAGTGGTGACTCACTGAGTTCCCTAAAGTAGACACGCCATAGTTTGACAGTTTGTGTCTGGAAACTTCTGATATCACACTTATACTAGAGAGTAGGAAGATGTATTGTGAATTGGCTTCAGGAGAAAATTGTATTTGCTTCATTGACTTAAGATTTTTAGCAAAGTCTTCGGCTGAATTAATCTGTCAACAAAATTTGAGTTTAAAAAAAAAGATAGCAGCAACATTTTACCTTGATTAGATTTTGCCTAAATTAGATTAGAATTTGTTTTCCATAGGTCACAAGTCAAAGAAATTTCTTAAGATTAGATGCCTTCATACCCATTTTTAAACAATAGAATTAGAAGCAGAAGCCATACATAGGTTTTTGTCCCAGTGCTGTCAGGTTCCAGCTGTATGGCCCCAAGGCAAGGAAACGTGAGCTGTTCCCGTAGCCAAATGCTTCAGTTGAAAAAAGAAGACAGCCTATTTTTTTTTCTTTCAGATAAAATGTATTTTTTTTATTTACTTCTTTCTATTTTTTACTGTAACATTTGAGAATAATTTGCAAAAATGATGACACTTCACACTTCACCCTAACTATTTCAGTGTGTATTTCTGAAGAATAAACAAAATATCTTATATAAAATAGTACAATTATTAAATACATGGCAAGTAACATTGACGCAATTCTAGTAACCTATGTACAGATCATATTCAAATATTGCTAATTATAGAAAAAGTTACTTTTTAAATGAACCTATTAGAAGGAAGGAATAGCATCATTAGGTCAGAGGAGGAGGTAATATTATTGTAAGGATTGTGTGAATCTGAGAAGTTTCAGTTTGTCTCAGTTTACCTTCATTTAAAATACTCTTCATAGTATATTTTGGACATCTGTTTCTCTTTCCCTTTTGCTCTCTCCTTCTTTCCATTCCCCATAAGCTAAAGTGAGATTCTGTAGCAAGGAAAGGGGAAACTGCTGGTGAAGTAAAGATATCAGATAGTCATTACTGCTGAAATCTTAATTTTATTTACTTATTTTTATTGAATTTTATTTATTTTTTTTAAAAAATTTAATTGTAGATAGAATTGAGAGGGTAACAGGCATGAAGGCAAGGGGTCTCCAAATGGAGGAAATAGGCTGCAAGTGTCAGACACTTTTTATTTCTCTTAACAGGCAGGAGGAAACTAGCGATATTTTTTTTTTCCCCTTCTTTATACAAATTTAAAAGGAGATTTCTCTTAAAATATTGTGTTGCCATAATAACACCTGGTTTCACCTGAAGTTAACTAGTCTCAAACCTTGAGTTAACCAATGCATTTTTCTTATGGAAATGTTTGTCTTAAGCTATGTTAATATACTATACATTTACCCCAGACTCTGTCTTCAAGTCAGTTCTGTCTAATGGCTCAGAACCTACTTGACAAACCATTATGTTAAACTCAGACATTGTTCCTCTAATCTATGTAAATGAAACTATTTGTATGGTAATCTGACCTTCTACAAGATTCAAACCAATAGTTTTATGGCCCGGGATCATTCATCTGGTACCAAGATTATCCAAAAATACATCTTATGGATGAGGGGTCTGGTGCCATTCTGAGATTTAAGACATTCCTTTCTTTCATTAACAAACTGCTGCTGCTGCTAAGTCGCTTCAGTCGTGTCCGGCTCTGTGCAACCCCATAGATGGCAGCCCACCAGGCTTCCCCATCCTTGGAATTCTCCAGGCAAGATAACAAACTGCTAGTGACTCTATAACATCCAGCTGAAGACTAGCAGCGGGTGTACTCTTTCTGCCCCCTTCTGATCCCTATGTCAGAAGTTTTCTCTATCTCCTTTATACTTTAATAAAACTTTATTACACAAAAGCTCTGAGCGATGAAGCCTCGTCTCTGACCCCGGATTGAATCCTTCTCCTCCGGAGGCCAAGAATCCTGGTGTCTTTTCGTGGTTCAGCAACAACCTTTCAGAATCACATATCAGCAGATTTACCATCATGTGGTTAGCCCTCTAGACTTTGAAAACTAACTTTAAAGTTAACTACATTGATATTAAGAATTCACTGAAACAGAACAATTTTAGATAATATGAAAAAAGTGAAGAATGAAGATTCCTTCTTGAATCAGCAACAAAGACTGAATGCTTCAACTCCAAAGTGCACCATTGCCTTTTAAAACACTTCCATGTTTTTATCCAATGTTTAAGGAGATGCACAAATGAAATCATGTCCTTAGGTAGGGCAGGACCCCAAACAATGCTGGCAGATGCCCCATTGTGTTTGCAGAATGCACTGATTAGTGCCAAAAGGGGCTGCCTCAGACATCCTATAAATGTAACTGACTAGAGGGGAAAATGGGTGAGAAGACTATCTACACATTAATTATGTCTCCTAAAATACCCAAAGTCTTCAAGGGTCAATAATATCTGGATTCTACCCTAAGGGCTAGGAGAAATGGAATTATGTTGATGAGCGACTACCAACCAAACACTTATTTAGGGCCTAGTCATCCTGTGAGGGTCTCAGGAAGATCTCTAGGAATACCTGTAAGCCAAAACAGAGGAATAAAATTATAGTCTGGATGCATGTGTTTTTATAGGAGTCATCATCTCTTTTACCTTCTGCAATGTAGTGGATAAACATGTGGATTGTGAACCCAAGCTGGTACAAATTCCAGCTCTACACTGCAGCTGTTTAATGTTGAGCATTTATAGTCACTGTGTCTCAGTTTTCTTGTCCACAAAATGGGAATAATAACATATTTTTATCTCATAAAGTCACTATGAAAATTAAATAGGCTATGCCCAGCAGTGGGATTGCTGGATCATAAGGCAGTTCTATTTCCAGTTTTTTAAGGAATCTCCACACTGTTCTCCATAGTGGCTGTACTAGTGGGCATACACTGCTGGGCATACACACTGAGGAAACCAGAAGGGAAAGAGACACGTGTACCCCAATGTTCATCACAGCACTGTTTATAATAGCCAGGACATGGAAGCAACCTAGATGTCCATCAGCAGATGAATGGATAAGAAAGCTGTGGTACATATACACAATGGAGTATTATTCAGCCATTAAAAAGAATACATTTGAATCAGTTCTAATGAGGTGGATGAAACTGGAGCCTATTATACAGAGTGAAGTAAGCCAGAAGGAAAAACACCAATACAGTATACTAACGCATATATATGGAATTTAGAAAGATGGTAACAATAACCCGGTGTATGAGACAGCAAAAGAGACACTGATGTATAGAACAGTCTTATGGACTCTGTGGGAGAGGGAGAGGGTGGGAAGATTTGGGAGAATGACATTGAAACACGTAAAATATCATGTAAGAAACGAGATGCCAGTCCAAGTCTGATGCACAATACTGGATGCTTGGGGCTAGTGCACTGGGACGACCCAGAGGGATGGTATGGGGAGGGAGGAGGGAGGAGGGTCTAGGATGGGGAACACATGTATAATTAAAAAAAAATCAATAAGAGAAGATATGTTTTATATTTACAGCCAAATGTAAAGTAATGACGTTAATATCTACACTTAAATTTAACTTAGGACTCCTTCGTCACCAAACCTTTGAATAAATAAGGAAAGGGACCAAGAAAATACGCAATGTAAGACTGGCCCCTGAGTGACCCCCAAAAAAAAAAAATTATGCAAAAAGCTACCCTAGTGGGAACCTTGAAAAGATTCAGGTGACTTTTGTTGCTCACACCCTCTTGCAGATTCTCAACAGAGCACTGCTCCAATTCTGCATAAATAAAATACCCCCCTAGACTTTCTTCTCATTTTGGAGGAAACATTTCATTATGAGACATTTCTACTTAATGTTTAAGTCTTCCTCTTCCCAGTGTTAGAGGCCAGAAGACAGATGAAAGAAATGTAACACATATAAATAGTAAAGGCACACTACTGTGTTCATGAATTCCCTGCAGTGAGCTGCAGAAACACAAGGGTTTGTATTCCAATGTGTGTTCGAGGCACCATGTCCTATATAACTCCTTCATAGAGGCTTACTATATACACCTGTGAATACAGGCTCTGGGAAAAGCAGAAACTTTAGCTGGTAAAAAAAAATAAATAAATAAATAAATAAAAAAGAAAATTAAATAGGCTAATATTTTTAAATGATCAGTGCTGACATTGAAAGAACTATAAAATGCTTCCTAGTTAAATAACTTTGCATTTTGTAGAAACAGATTCTTTAAAGTAAATGTTAATGTGACAGTTATCAGAAATATGATAAAAAATATATTGGAGAATGCCAAGTAAAAGCAAGAGTATGAGGCATGTAAAGAAGTTAGTAAAAGGTGGCATGTTTTGTGTGTTAGCTTATTCACCAATCAGTGATGTGGGTTTTGCCTCACTCTCAGTCTTGCCTATGCCTCAAGCTGGATGATGGCAAAAAAAAAAAAAAACACCAGGATAAAGTGATCATGAAACAAAGCTCCTGAGGAGTGACTATGATGGAAAATGAACATAAAATTCAACAGCCAAGGAGTGTCTGGAGTAGATGTTATCAGGAAGTTCAAGAGCACCAGGCAGATTAACTCATCATTTCCTACTTCTCTCCTGGAGAGCCAGACATTCTCAAATCTATTCTGTCCCTTTGCTCTAGCTCCCTTGCTACTTGAAATACCCTCCTTTTCATCCAGCTCTCATTCTGAAAGGTCCATTTTCTTCACAAATCTCTCTCAGCTTCTCAGCTTCCTCAGAGTCACAACTGCAGTGTCAGTTCAGTTTATTCACTCAGTGGTGTCCAACTCTGTGACACAATGGAATGCAGCACACCAGGCTTCCCTGTCCATCACTAATTCCCAGGGCTTGGTCAAACTCATGTCCTTTGAGTTGGTGATGCCATCCAACCATCTCATCCTCTGTCATCCCCTTCTTCTCCTGCCCTCAGTCTTTCCCAGCATCAGGGTCTTTTCCAATGAGTCATCCCTTCACATCAGGTGTCCAAAGTATTGGAGCTTCAGCATCAGTCCTCCAATGATTATTCAGGGTTGATTTCCTTTAAGATTGACTGATTTGATCTCCTTGCAGTCCAAGGGACTCTCAAGAGTCTTCTCCAGCATCAAAGTTCAAAAGCATCAATTCTTCATCACCCAGCCTTCTTTATGGTACAACTCTCACATCCACACATGACTACTGGAAAAACTACATCTTTGACTATACGGACATTTGTGGTTGTTATTCAGTCATCCAGTCATGTCTGACTCCTTGTCATCCCATGGACTGCAACATGCCAGGCCTCTCTGTTCCTTACCATCTCCCAGAGTTTGCCCATGTTCATTGCATTGGTGATGCCATCCAGCCGTCTCATCCTCTGATGCCCTCTTCTCCTTCTGCCCTCAATCTTTCCCAGTATCAGTGACTTCTCCAGTGGGTCATCTGTTCTCATCAGATGACCAAAATACTGGCGCTTCAGATTCAGCATCAGTCCTTCCAGTGAATATTCAGGGTTTGATCTCCCTTAAGGTTGACTGGTTTGATCTCCTTGCTACATAAGGGACTTTCAGCAGTCTTCTTGACCACCACAGTTCAAAGGCATAAATTTTTTGGTGTTCTGCCTCCTTTACAGTTCATCTATCACAACTGTAGATGACCACTGTGAAGACCATAGCCTTGACTATATGGACCTTTGTTGGCAAAGTAATGTCTTTGCTTTTCAAGCACACTGTCTAGGTTTGTCATCGCTTTCCTGTCAAGAAGCAATTGTCTTCTGACTTCCTGGCTGTAGTCACTATCTGCAGTGATTTTAGAGCCTAAGAAGAAGAAATCTGTCACTTCTTCCACCTTCTCCCCTTTGATTTGCCAGGCAGTAATGGGGCCTGATGCAATGATCTTAGTTTTTTGTTTTTTTTGTAATATTTAGTCTTAAGCTAGCTCTTTCACTCTCTTCTTTCACCCTCATCTTTAGTTTCTCTTTGTTTTCTGTCAGTAGAGTGGTATCCTCCACATATCTAAGGTTGTTGATGTTTCTCCTGCCTATCATAATTCCAGCTTGTAACTCATCCAGCCCAGCATTTCTCATATGTGCTCAGCATATAGGTTAAACAAGCAGGGTGACAGAAGACAGCCCTGTTGTACTCCTTTCCTAAACCAAATATCTAGGGTTCATAGGGCAGTAATTCTGATTGGCCAGATCTGGGTCATGTGACAACCCTACTTGCTACAGAGTGATGTCAGCCATACTGGACTCACACACACTGAGAGTAAGAAAGAGATGTTTCCTCAGATGAAAATTAGTATGTGTGACTATAAAAATAAGAACTGAATGATAAAAAAAAATAAAAATAATACTGACATGTAAACTACACACTCTTTTATAAATGTTGAAGGCCTCATAGCAAATATCCTTAGTCTCCTGCAATCAGTCTCATTCTACATGGCCTTCAAGTCCATATATACACTAAAAACAACATACTGCATAACTATGAAGGTAAATATCTTAAAGCATTTATCTTGGATATCAGATCACATTGAATTCCATCAGCTTCCACTTCTAGTCAAAGTACAGTAACTGGGACAAGGTTTACTCTCCTGCTTGAAAGACCCAAGAAAGATAGACAAATGATTTTAAAAATACAGCTTTTAAGATACTGTACATCAGGCAACAAAAGACAGTGAATTCTGAGATGTGAAAAAAAGTTAACAAGTTGCCCCTAGGTTATTATTTGAGAGAGTTTCCAGGCCACAGCTTCCCAGGTTGCTCAGTGGTAAAGAATCGGCCTGCCAAGCAGGAGACGTGGGTTTAATCTCTGGGTCAAGTTCTTTGGAGAAGGAACTGGCAACCCATTCTAATATTCTTGCCTGGAAAAATCCCATGGACCTAGGAGCCTGGTAGGCTACAGTCCATGGTGTTGGAAAGAGTCACACACAACTAAGCGACTAGACCACCACCACCACCAGGCTATAGAACAAAGGGAGGGAACACAGGCAAAGAAAACTCCCTGTGTTGAGGAAGTGGAGTTCAAAGTCCAGGGAGATCAAAATCAAGTGGGCTAGAGTTCACAAAACAAAGTGCCAGAGGGAAAAGATCTACAGATAAAGGACTCTGGAGAGTGGCAGAGGGTGTTTAGCAGAGTACACATCAGTGAATGAATGTAAATAAACTACTGGAGAAATAACTATCTAATAGGATTAGAAAGAAGAGTGCTCACAAAGGGCTAGAATTAGTGCCTATTACTGCCAGTGATATTAGCAAACATAATTTATAGTCAAATAAGTACTCAGAAGGCATTTGCCTCAGTGGTGACAAATAATGAGTATTGAGTCTATGCCAGATGAAACGCTGCTCTTGTCTTGCCTAACAAATTTTACAGTGAAGACCTGGAATGATACAGACTCTTTGCAAGTAACTTAATGGTAGCCTAGAGTAAGGCTCAAGAATATTTATAAGAATACAAAAATATCCAACATTCTAAAAGGTAAAATTCACATTTGATATCCAATCAAAAACTATGAGGCATGACAAAAGCAAGAAAATGCATGCCATAAATGAGAAATATTAATCAATCAAAAATGATTCAGAATTGACAAAGATACTAGAATTATCAGAAAAGGTATTAACATAGTTATTGCAACTACGTTTCATATGTTTAAAAAGTTAAGTGGAAACATGAATGATATTAAAAAAAAATAATACCCGTTAAGCTTCTAAAGATGAAAATTACAATTCTTGAGATTTAAAATTCAGTCTGTGATTAGTAGCAAATTACAAAATTACACATTTCAGAAGAAAAAGTGGATTTGAAGACATTGCAATACAAACTATTCCAAATTAAACACAAACAGAAATTAGAATTTGAAAAATTGAAAAGAATATCAGGAAGTGGAGGCAGAAAAATATTTGAATAAATAATGGCTGAAAAGTGCTTAAGTTGTTAATATCATACAAGTTTTGTTGTGAGGGGAAACAGAAAAGTTGCTATTTTCACAATGTGTGCTTTTACAAGTCAGTAAGAAAAGTGGTCATTTTGATTCAATGCAATAGTAGAAGCAAATAAAATTTTAACAATGAGCTCTCTGAAGACAAATAAAATGAAAACGTCCTGATTTGTCTTGCTATATGTGTTCCCATCATGACTAATTTCAAGCTAATTTCCTAAAAATTTAATAATAAGCTCTCATGAACCCATCCCAGCCAGCTTCAGCATACCACTGATTCCATCTTACCAAAGTATGAATATATAGTTATCTATTCCTGCCAAATGGTTGTATTTTGAAACAAACATATTTAGAACAGCTTTCTTTAAAAAAAAAATTCAAACTCTGAAAAATTATAGGGCACACATATGAACTAGGGGCTATACATGAACATGCATGAACATGCTATAACTTTGAGATGGGATTTCCAGTGACATTTCACGTTCCTTTCTTGCTTATTAAATAATTTAGTCTTTCTTTTGGCCTTAATAAATCTAAGCACCTGCTGCCCACATCAATAGAAATCTGGTAGGACATTAAAATTTCACCATAGAAATTGAGTATGCTTGCAAAAGATGAGAGGCCAGGCTTTTTGGAATGCCCGAAGTGACTATGTGTTAAATTTCTTGAAATAAAATCTAGTGTAATTGTAATCAGATCAGATCAGTCGCTCAGTCGTGTCCGACTCTTTGAGACCCCATGAATCCCAGCACGCCAGGCCTCTCTGTCCATCACCAACTCCCAGAGTTCACTCAGACTCACGTCCATCGAGTCAGTGATGCCATCCAGCCATCTCATCCTCTGTCGTCCCCTTCTCCTCCTGCCCCCAATCCCTCCCAGCATCAGAGTCTTTTCAAATGAGTCAACTCTTCGCATGAGGTGGCCAAAGTACTATAGATTTTATCAACTTCCGGGTTAGCAATTCATCTCAGCTCTTTCTAACAGACTGGAACTAATGTGTAACACTGTTAGAGGGCAAATTAAGGTTTCTCATGATGACTTTTAAAGGAAATATTCATATAGTTTTATTTTTAACTAACTCATTATTTACTTAATTTTTTTAGTGCATGTGTCAGGGAAATAGAGTGGGAATTAGATTTCTTTGGCTAAAAATTTTTAATTATAATTAAATTTAATTTTAATTGGAGGCTAATTACTTTACAAGATTGTAGTGGGTTTTGCCATACATTGACAAGAATCAGCCATGGGTGTATATGTACCACATCTTGAACACCCCTCCCACCTCTCTCCCCATCCCATCACTCAGGGTTTTCCCACTGCACTGGCTTTGAGTGCCCTGTTTCATGCATGGAACCTGGATTGGTGATCTATTTCACATATGGTAATATACATGTTTCAATACTATTCTCTCAAATCATCCCAACCTCACCTTCTCCCAGAGTTCCAAGAAGTTGTTCTTTATATCTGTGTCTCTTTTGCTGTCTCACATATAGGGTCATCATTACTATCTTTCTAAATTCCATATATATGTGTTAATATACTGTATTGGCATTTCTCTTTCTGACTTACTTCACTCTGTATGCCAATGCCAAGTCACTTCAGTCGTGTCCGACTCTGTGCGACCCCATAGACGGCAGCCCACCAGGCTCCCCTGTCCCTGGGATTCTCCAGACAAGAACACCAGAGTGGGCCGCCATTTCCTTCCCCAATGCATGAAAGTGAAAAGTGAAAGTGCAGTCGCTCAGTCATGTTCGACTCTTAGCGACCCCATGGACTGCAGCCTACCAGGCTCTTCCATCCATGGGGTTCTCCAAGCAAGAGTACTGGAGTGGGGTGCCATTGCCTTCTCCTTCACTCTGTATAATAGGCTCCAATTTCATCCACCCCATTAGAACCGATTCAAATGCATTCTTTTTAATAGCTGAGTAATATTCCATTGTGTATGTGTACTACAACTTTCTTATCCACTCATCTGCCAATAGACATTCAGGTTGCTTCCATGTCCTAGCTATTGTAAACAGTGTTGCAATGAACATTGGGGTACACGTGTCTCTATCAATTCTGGTTTCCTCAGTGTGTATGCCCAACAGTCGGATTGCTGGGTCGTATGGCAGTTCTATTTCCAGTTTTTTAAGGAAATTCCACACTGTTCTCGATACTGGTGTAGTAGTTTGCATTCCCACCAACAGTGTAAGAAGGTTCACTTTGCTCCACACCCTCTCCAGCAATTTATTGTTTGCAGACTTTTTGATAGCAGCCATTCTGACCAGGTGGTTTTGATTTGTATTTATCTGATAATGAGTGGTGTTGAGCATCTTTTCATGGTTTGTTAGCCATCTGTATGTCTTCTTTGGAGAAATATCTGTTTACTTCTTTGGCCCATTTTTTTATTGGGTCATTTATTTTTCTGGTATTGAGCTGCATGAGCCACTTGTATATTATTGTGATTACTTCTTCTTCAGTTGTTTCATTGTTATTATTTTCTCCCATTCTGAAGGCTCTCTTTTCACCTTGATTATAGTTTTCTTCATTGTGCAAAAGCTTTTAAGTTTAATTAGGTCCCATTTGTTTATTTTAACTTTTATTTCCATTACTCTGGGAGGTGGGTCATAGAGGATCCTGCTGTGATTTATGTCAGAGAGTGTTTTTGCCCATGTTTTCCTCTAGGAGTTTTATAGTTTCTGGTCTTACATTCAGATCTTTAATCCATTTTGAGTTTATTTTTGTGTATAGTTTTAGAAAGTGTTGTAGTTTCATTCTTTTATAGGTGATTGATCAGTTTTCCAAGCATGATTTGTTAAAGAGATTGTCTTTTCTCCATTGTATATTATTGCCTATTTGAATTTATCTCTGGGCTTCTATTTTGTTCCACTGATCTATATTTCTGTATTTGTGCCAGGACCATACTGTCTTGATGACTAGCTTTGCAGTATAGTCTGAAGTCAGGCAGGTTGATTCCTCCAGTTTCATTCTTCTTTCTCAAGATGCTTTGGCTATTCGAGATTTTTTGTATTTCCATACAAAATGAGAAATTATTTGTTCTGCTGCTGCTGCTAAGTCGCTTCAGTCATGTCCGACTCTGTGCGACCCCATAGACGGCAGCCCACCAGGCCCCCCCATCCCTGGGATGCTCCAGGCAAGAATACTGGAGTGGGTTGCCATTTCCTTCTCCAGTGCATGAAAGTGAAAAGTGAAAGTGAAGTTGCTGAGTCATGTCTGACTCTTTGCGACCCCATGGACTGCAGCCCACCAGGGTCCTCCGTCCATGGAATTTTCCAGGCAAGAGTACTGGAGTGGGGTGTCATTGCCTTCTACTTCTGTGAAAAATACCGTTGGCAGCTTGATAGGGATTGCATTGAATCTATAGATTGCTTTGGGTAATATATTCATTTTCACAATATTGACTCTTCCATTCCATGAACATGGTATGTTTCTCCATCTATTTCTGTCCTCTTTGATTTCTTTCATCAGTGTTTCATACTTTTCTATATATAGGTCTTTTGTTTCTTTAGGTAGATATATTCCTAAGTATTTTATTATTTTCGTTGCAATGGTGAATGGAATTATTTCCTTAATTTCTCTTTCAGTTTTCTCATTGTTAGTGTATAGGAATGCAAGGGATTTATATGTGTTAATTTTATATCCTTCAACTTTACTATATTAATTGATTAACTCTAGTAATTTTCTGGTGCTGTCTTTCGTGTTTTCTTTTTTCAGTTTTTTTTAGTTTTTCAACATTTTACATGTTCTTTGTTTAATTTTTATTTTTTAATTTAAATTTATTTATTTAAATTGGAGACTAATTGCTTTACTATATTGTATTGGCTTTGCCATACATCAACATGAATCCACCACAAGTCTATATGTGTTCCCCATCCTGAACCCCCCGTCCCACCTCCCTCACCGTACCATCCCTCTGGGTCATCCCAGTGCACCAGCCCCACGCATCCTGTATCCTGTATTGAACCTGGACTGGCAATTTATTTCTTATATGATATTATACATGTTTCAATGCCATTCTCCGAAATTACCCCACCCTCTCCCTCTCCCACAGAGTCCAAGACCAGAAACTATAAAACTCCTAGAGGAGAACATAGGCAAAACACTCTCCGACATAAATCATAGCAGGATCCTCTATGACCCCCCTCCCAGAATATTGGAAATAAAAGCAAAAATAAACAAATGGGACCTAATTAAAATTAAAAGCTTCTGCACAACAAAGGAAACTATAAGCAAGTTGAAAAGACAGCCTTCAGAATGGGAGAAAATAATAGCAAATGAAGCAACTGACAAATAACTAATCTCAAAAGTATACAAGCAACTCCTGCAGCACAATTCCAGAAACATAAACGACCCAATCAAAAAATGGGCCAAAGAACTAAACAGACATTTCTCCAAAGAAGCCATACAGATGGCTAACAAACACATGAAAAGATACTCAATATCACTCATTATCAGAGAAATGCAAATCAAAACCACAGTGAGGTACCATTTCACGCCAGTCAGAATGGCTGTGATTCAAAAATCTTTGGTGTTTTCTATGTAGAGGATCATGTCAACTGCAAACAGTGAGAGTTTTAAATATTCTTTTCCAATCTGTATTCCTCTTGTTTATTTTTCTGCTCTGATTGCTGTGGCCAAAACTATGTTGAATAGTAGTGATGAGGGTGGGCACTGTTGTCTTGTTCCTGACTTTAGGTGAAATGCTTTCAATTTTTCACCATTGAGGATAAAGTTTGCTGTGGGTTTATCATATATGTCTTTTATTATGTTGAGGTATGTTCCTTCTATGCCTGCTTTCTGGAGGATTTTTATCATAAATGGATGTTGAATATTAACAAAGGCTTTCTGTGCATCTTTTGAGATAATCATACCGTTTTCACCTTTCAATTTGTTAATATGGTGTATCATATTCATTGATTTGTGAATATTGATGAATCCTTGCATCCCAAGGATAAAGCCCACTTGGTCATGATGTATGATCTTTTTAATATGTTGTTGGATTATGTTTGCTAGAATTTGGTTGAGAATTTTTGCATCTATGTTTAACAGTGATATTGGCCTGCAGTTCAGTTTTGGAAGGTTATACTTTGCTAAGAATTTGTCCATTTCTTCCAAGTTGTCCATTTTATTGGCATATAATTGCTGATAGTAATCTCTTATGATCCTTTGTATTTCTGTGTTGTCTGTTGTGATTTCTCCATTTTCATTTCTAATTTTGTTGATTTGATTCTTCTACCTTTTTTCATTGATGAGTCTGGCTAATAGTTTGTCTTTTTTTTTTAATCTTCTCAAAGAACCAGCATTTAGCTTTGTTAATTTTTGCTATGGTCTGCTTTGTTTCTTTTGCATTTATTTCTGCCCTAATTTTTAGGATTTCTTTCCTTCTACTATCCCTAGGGGTCTTCATTTCTTTTTTTCTAGTTGCCTTAGGTGTAATGTTAGGTTATTTATTTGATTTTTTCTTGTTTCTTGAGTTAAGCCTCTATTGCTATGAACGTTCCCCTTAGCACTGCTTTTACTGAACCCCATACATTGTCATTTTCATTTTTTTCTATGCATATTTGGATTTCTTTTTTTTTATTTATTTCTTCTGTGATTTTTTTGGTTATTCAGAAGCGTGTTGTTCAGCCTCCATATGTGTGCATTTTTCATAGTTTTTTTTTTTTTCCTGTAGTTGACATCTAATCTTACTGCATTGTGATAAGAAAAGAGGCTTGAAATGATTTCAACTTTTATGAACTTACTAAGGCTACACTTATGACCCAGAATGTGGTTTATCCTGGAGCATGCTCTGTGTGCACATGAGAAAAAATTAAAATGCATTGTTTTGAGGTGAAATGTCCTACAGACAATATT
The DNA here is from genome assembly GCF_055505025.1 of Bos grunniens. Taxonomy (NCBI): domain Eukaryota; kingdom Metazoa; phylum Chordata; class Mammalia; order Artiodactyla; family Bovidae; genus Bos; species Bos grunniens. Next base: position 71,007,969 of record NC_141194.1, read on the forward strand.
AGGTCTAACAGGTCCATTGTATCATGTAAAGATTGTGTTTCCTTGCTAATTTTCTGTTTGGTTGATCTATCCATAGGTCTGAGTGGGGTATTAAAGTCTTCCACTATTATTGTGTTACTGTTAATTTCCCCTTTCATACATGCTAGCACTTGCCTTCCATATTGCAGTGCTCCTATGTTGGGTGCATATATATTTATAATTGTTATATCTTCTTCTTGGATTGATCCTTTGATCATTATGTAGTATCCTTCTTTGTCTCTTTTTATGGCCTTTATTTCAAAGTCTATTTTATCTGATATGAGTATTGCTAGTCCTGCTTTCTGTTCGTCTCCATTTGCATGAAGTAAAATTTTCCAGCTTTTCACTTTCAGTCTGTATGTGTCCCTTGTTTTGATGTGGGTCTCTGGTAGACAGCATATATAAGGGTCTTGTTTTTATGCATTCAGCCAGTCCATCTTTTGGTTGAGGCATTCAACCCATTTACATTTAAGGTAATTTTTGATAAGTATGATCCCACAGCCATTTACTTTGTTGTTTTTGGTTTGAGTTTATAAACCTTTTCTGTGTTTCCTGTCTAGAGAAGATCCTTTAGAATTTATAGAAGAGCTGGTTTGGTGGTGCTGAATTGTCTCTGCTTTTGCTTGTCTGTAAAGCTTTTGATTTCCCTTTCATATTTAAATGAGACCCTTGCTGGGCATAGTAATCTGGGTTTTAGGTTTTTCTCTTCCATCACTTTCTAAGTATGTCCCGCCATTCATTTCTTGTCTGAAGAGTTTCTATTGAGAGGTCAGCTCTTATACTTATGGGAATCCCCCTATGTGGTATTTGTTGCTTTTCCTTTGCTGCTTTTAATGTTTGCTCTTTGTGTTTCATCTCTTTATCTTGATTAGTATGTGTCTTGAGGTGTTTCAGCTTGGTTTTATCCTGTTTTGGACTCTCTAGATTTCTTAGATTTGGGTGGCTATTTCCGTCCCCATTTTAGGGAAGTTTTCAACTATTATTTCTTCACTTATTCTCTCATGCCCTTTCTTGTTGTCTTCTCCTGGGACTCCTATGATTTGAATGTTGGGGCATTTAACACTGTCCAAGAGATCTCTGAGGTTGTCCTCATTTCTTTTTTTTTTTTTCTTTTTTCCTCCCTGCTTCATTTATTTCCACCATTCTATCTTCCACCTCACTTATCCTCTCTTCTGCCTCAGTTATTCTACTGTTGGTTCCCTCCAAAGTGTTTTTGATCTCAGTTATTGCATTATTCATTATTGATTGATGCTTTTTTCCCCCTAGGTCCTTGTTAAACATTTTTTGCATCTTCTCAATGCTTGTCTCTAGTCTATTTACCTGTAACTCCATTTTGTTTTCAAGATTTTGGATCATCTTTACTCTCATTATTCTGAATTATTTTTCAGGTAGACTCCCATCTACTCCTCTTTGGTTTGGTTTGGTGGGTTTTATCATGTTCCTTTACCTGCAGAATACTTATCTCCTTTATCATTTTGTTTAGATTGCTGTTTTGGGGGTGGCCTTTCTGTAGGCCTGAAGTTTGTCATTCTTCTTTATTGTGGAGGTTGCTCCCTGTGGATGGGGTTTGACTAGTTTCTTGTCAAGGTTTCCTAGTTAGGAAAGCTTGCATCCGTGTTCTGGTGGATGGAGCTAGATATATTCTCTCTGGAGTGAAATGAAGTGTCCAGTAGTGAGTTTTGGGGTGTCTATCGGTTTGGCTTGACTTTGGGCAGGATGTATTTTAATGCTCAAATCTGTTGCTTTGTTGCTGGAGAATTAGTGTGGTATGTCCTGCTCTGGAACTTGTTGGCTCTTGGGTGGAAATTGGTTTCAATGTAGGCATGGAGGTTTTGGATGAACTCTTGTCAATTAATGTTCCCTAGTCAGGAGTTTTCTGGTGTTCTCAAGTTTTGGATTAAAGCCTCCTGCCTCTGGCTTTCAGTCTTGTTTTTTCCATAGTCTCAAGATTTCTCCATTCATACAACACAGATGATAAAACATCTAGGTTAATGGTGAATCAATTCTCCACAGTGAGGGACACCCAGAGAAGTTCACAGAGTTACATGAAGAACAGCAGAGGGAGGAGGGAGATAGAGGTGACAAGGAGGAGAAGGGGGGGGTCAAAAGGGTAGAGAGCAATCTAGCCACTAATCAATTCCCTATGTGTTCTCCACATTCTGGAACACCCAGAGAGATTCACAGAATTAAGTAGAGAAGAGAAGAGGAGGGAGGAGATAGACGTGACCTGGAGTAGGGGAAGGGAGAATTAAAAGGGGAGAGAGCAATCAAGCCAGTAATCACAACCCTAAGAGAAAACAGATTCTGAAGATTAGATTTTTAAAGGTACAAATTTGAAAACAAATACCAACAAAGGTCCGTCTAGTCAAGGCTATGGTTTTTCCAGTAGTCATGTATGGATGTGAAAGTTGGACTGTGAAGAAGGCTGAGCACGGAAGAATTGATGCTTTTGAATTGTGGTGTTGGAGAAGACTTTTGAGAGTCCCTTGGAATGCAAGGAGATCCAACGAGTCCATTCTAAAGATCAGTCCTTGGTGTTCTTTGGAAGGAATGATGCTAAAGCTGAAACTCCAGTACTTTGGCCACCTCATGCGAAGAGTTGACTCATTGGAAAAGACTCTGATGTTGGCAAAGATTGAGGGCAGGAGAAGGGGATGACAGAGGATGAGATGGCTGGATGGCATCACTGACTCAATGGACATGAGTCTGAGTGAACTCCGGGAGTTGGTAATGAACAGGGAGGCCTGGCGTGCTGCAATTCATGGGGTCACAAAGAGTCAGACTCGATTGAGTGACTGAACTGAACTGAACTGAACCAATAAACAAAGATTAAAAATCTAGAGTAAAGATTAGACTCTCAAAATTACAATAATAAAAATAAAAAACACAATCACAAAAAGTATAAAAAAATATATATGTGAAATTTGCTTTAAAAATAGGGTATTTTTTGCAATGTAATAGGTTATGAAAATGAAAATTAAAGAAGTAATAAAAAAAACTTAAAGTGTTTAAAAATTTAAAAATTATAATAGTAAAAATATATCTAGGAAATTCTCTGGAGCTGTTGTGGGCAGTGTGTGGTCAATTCAGTTTCAGGAAGTTCCTTGTTCCAGCTTATACTTCTTCTCAAGGTCTGTAGGCCCCTTCCAAAGCTCAGATCAGATAAGATCAGTCGCTCAGTCGTGTCCGACTCTTTGCAACCCCATGAATCTCAGCACGCCAGGCCGCCCTGTCCATCACCAACACCCAGAGTTCACTCAGACTCATGTCCATCGAGTCAGTGATGCCATCCAGCCATCTCATCCTCTGTCGTCCCCTTCTCCTCCTGCCCCCAATCCCTCCCAGCATCAGACTCTTTTCCAATGAGTCAACTCTTCGCATGAGGTGGCCAAAGTACTGGAGTTTCAGCTTTAGCATCATTCCCTCCAAAGAAATCCCAAGGTTTATCTCCTTCAGAATGGACTGATTGGATCTCCTTGCAGTCCAAGGGACTCGCAAGAGTCTTCTCCAACACCACAGTTCAAAAGCATCAATTCTTTGGCATTCAGCGTTCTTCACAGTCCAACTCTCACATCCATACATGACCACAGGGAAAACCATAGCCTTGACTAGATGAACCTTTGTTGGCAAAGTAATGTCTCTGCTTTTGAATATGCTATCTAGGTTGGTCATAACTTTCCTTCCAAGGAGTAAGCGTCTTTTAATTTCATGGCTGCAGTCACCATCTGTAGTGATTTTGGAGCCCAGAAAAATAAAGTCTGACACTGTTTCCTTTCTTTCCCCATCTATTTCCCATGAAGTGGTGGGACCGGATGCCATGACCTTCGTTTTCTGAATGTTGAGCTTTAAGCCAACTTTTTCACTCTCCACTTTCACTTTCATCAAGAGGCTTTTTAGTTCCTCTTCACTGTCTGCCATAAGGGTGGTGTCATCTGCATAACTGAAGTTATTGATATTTCTCCTGGCAATCTTGATTCCAGCTTGTGCTTCTTCCAGCCCAGCGTTTCTCATGATGTACTCTGCATATAAGTTAAATGAACAGGGTGACAATATACAGCCTTGAAGAACTCCTTTTCCTATTTGGAACCAGTCTGTTGTTCCATGTCCAGTTCTAACTGTTGCTTCCTGCCCTGCATACAAATTTCTCAAGAGGCAGGTCAGGTGTCTGGTATTCCCATCTCTTTCAAAATTTTCCACAGTTTATTGTGATCCACACAGTCAAAGGCTTTGGCATAGTCAGTAAAGCAGAAATAGATGCTTTTCTGGAACTCTCTTGCTTATTCTATGATCCAGCAGATGTTGGCTGCTGGTGCCAGCCGGCAAAGTCGATGAGGTCCCGAGAACGTGCACGGCGGGGCTAAGAAAGAAACTAAAGCAAGAGACTACAACAAAGATGGGGTCGAGAGGTTCAGACACGTCTCCACGAAGGGACGCAGTCTGACACCAACTTTATTCAGCATCTTATATTTATACAGAAAAGCGTGAGAAAGACAAGACAGTTGACATTTTTTCTTGGTTGGCCTGTACATCTTACAAACAGTCACAAGAAATCCTGAGAGCATGGGAATGGCTCCCTGTTATTATTTCTTACACCAGATAACATTTCTCTGTGCGTGAGAAGTTTGCACAGAACTCCAGGTGCCTGCAGTAAATAAGCGCCTAATCTCTGGGGTGGCGGGACAGAGAGCTATGTTTGCAAGCAAACCCTCAAGGACTGAGGCAGCTCCCAGAGCTGTGTCCTTCGGACAAAGGACCCCGTTCTCATGGGCAGCTCCCCGCAGTTGGCAATTTGATCTCTGGTTCCTCTGCCTTTTCTAAAACCAGCTTGAACATCTGGAAGTTCACGGTTCACATATTGCTGAAGGCTGGCTTGGAGAATTTTGAGCATTACTTTACTAGCGTGTGAGATGAGTGCAATTTTGCAGTACTTTGAGCATTCTTTGGCATTGCCTTTCTTTGGGATTGGAATGAAAACTGACCTTTTCCAGTCCTGTGGCCACTGCTGAGTTTTCCAAATTTGCTGGCATACTGAGTGCAGCACTTTCACAGCATCATCTTTCAGGATTTGGAATAGCTCAACTGGAATTCCATCACCTCCACTAGCTTTGTTCGTAGTGATGCTTTCTAAGTCCCACTTGACTTCACATTCCAGGATGTCTAGCTCTAGGTCAGTGATCACACCACTGTGATTATCTGGGTCATGAAGATGTTATTTGTACAGTTCTTCTGTGCATTCTTGCCATCTCTTCTTAATATCTTCTGCTTCTGTTAGGTCCATACCATTTCTATCCTTTATCGAGATCATCTTTGCATGAAATGTTCCTTTTGTATCTCTGATTTTCTTGAAGAGATCCCTAGTCTTTCCCATTCTGTTGTTTTCCTCTATTTCTTGGCATTGATCGCTGAAGAAGGCTTTCTTATCTCTTCTTGCTATTCTTTGGAACTCTGCATTCAGATGTTTATATCTTCACTTTTCTCCTTTGCTTTTCACTTCTCTTCTTTTCAATGCTATTTGTAAGGCCTCCCCAAACAGCCATTTTGCTTTTTTGCATTTCTTTTCCATGGGGATGGTCTTGATCCCTGTTTCCTGTACAATGTCACGAACCTCATTCCATAGTTCATCAGGCACTCTATCTATCAGATCTAGGCCCTTAAATCTATTTCTCACTTCCACTGTATAATCATAAGGGGTTTGATTTAGGTCATACCTGAATGGTCTAGTGGTTTTCCCTCCTTTCTTCAATTTAAGTCTGAATTTGGCAATAAGGAGTTTATAGTCTGAGCCACAGTCAGCTCCTGGTCTTGTTTTTGCTGACTGTATAGAGCTTCTCCATCTCTGGCTGCAAAGAATATAATCAATCTGATTTCGGTGTTGACCATCTGGTGATGTCCATGTATAGAGTCTTCTCTTGTGTTGTTGGAAGAGGGTATTTGTTATGACCAGTGCATTTTCTTGGCAAAACTCTATTAGTCTTTTCGCTGCTTCATTCTGTATTCCAAGGCCAAATTTGCCTGATACTCCAGGTGTTTCTTGACTTCCTACTTTTGCATTCCAGTCCCCTATAATGAAAAGGACATCTTTTTTGGGTCTTAGTTCTAAAAGGTCTTGCAGGTCTTCATAGAGCCATTCAACTTCAGCTTGTTCAGCGTTACTGGTTGGGGCATAGACTTGGATTACTGTGATATTAAATGGTTTGTCTTGGAAATGAACAGAGATCATGCTGTTGTTTTTGAGATTGCATCCAAGTACTGCATTTCGGACTCTTTTGTTGACCATGATAGCTACTCCATTTCTTGTGAGGGATTGCTGCCCGCAGTAGTAGATATAATGGTCATCTGAGTTAAATTCACCCATTCCAGTCCATTTCCATTTGCTGATTCCTAGAATGTCAACATTCACTCTTGCCATCTCTTGTTTGACCACTTCCAATTTGCCTTGATTCATGGACCTGACATTCCAGGTTCCTATGCAATATTGCTCTTTACAGGATCGGTCCTTCCTTCTATCACCAGTCACATCCACAGCTGGGTATTCTTTTTGCTTTGGCTCCATCCCTTCATTCTTTCTGGAGTTATTTCTCCACTGATCTCCAGTCGCATATCAGGCACCTACTGACCTGGGGAGTTTCTCTTTCAGTATCCTATCATTTTGCCTTTTCATACTGTTGATGGGGTTCTCAAGGCAAGAATACTGAAGTGATTTGCCATTCCCTTCTCCAGTGGACCACATTCTGTCAGATCTCTCCACCATGACCCACCCATCTTGGGTTGCCCCACAGGCATGGCTTACTTTCATTGAGTTAGACAAGGCTGTGGTCCTAGTTTGATTAGATTGACTAGTTTTCTGTGAGTATGGTTTCAGTGTTTTTGCCCTCTGATGTCCTCTTGCAACACCTACAGCCTTACTTGAATTTCTCTTACCTTGGGCGTGGGGTATCTCTTCATGGCTGCTCCAGCAAAGCACAGCCATTGCTCCTTACCTTGGACGAGGGGTATCTCTTCACCGCAGCCCTTCCTGACCTTCCACATGGAATAGCTCCTCTAGGCCCAAAGCTCAGTCAATGCTAACTACAGGGTTTTAATCTGTTGCATCTGTCACTTCCAGATCAGTTCCCTCTTCTTTGTTTATTTTGGCTTTTTCTGTTTGCAAGTCTCTTCAGTGTCTCATTTCTACCTGACACAAGGGGATGAAGGTGGTCACTTATTTAGGCTCACTTGTTCAGTCGTGTAGTGGGGAGGGAAGAACACTGAAAAGGAATATCACTGGTGTGTGTGAAGAGTCCTCACATGTACGGACCACACTGGGTTTGCTCCAGCTCATGACAGTGTGTGCTTTCCAGGTCTACACGTTTAGGCTCCAGGGTTCCTTGCAGGGGTACTGTCCAAAGCAGGCCCTGTGTTTCATGAACTTCCCAGGTCTAAGCTGCTCAGGTTCAGGTTCATGGGTACTCTGCAAGGGCAGAATCAGCTGGGCATGCGTTTTGTGCCCTTCCCAGTTCCGAGCAGCCAGGAGACCAGGTGCTTGGCAAGCACACTGTCCCAGGTGGGCAGTGTGTCTTAATCACCTCCCTGGTCCCGGCCACTCACTTTCCTGTGTACACTGCAAGAGCACTGTCTCAGGTGTGCTATGTGTCTCCTCTGGGGAGCTTATCTCAGACTGCGACCCTCTTGGCAGATGTCTATTGTTCAGGATCCTAGGAAGACTTGGTTAGTAACTGGGAGCCTGCTCACAGTTTGGTGGAAGTTGCCAGTTTCTGGGACTGAGATTGTACCTTGCCTTCCGGCTGTGGTTGTTGCACTCCTGCCTCTCTGCTTCTGGCTGGGAGTGGGGAGGGAGGGGCCTGTACAGAGCTAGCAGCTGGCTAGTTCTCCTTTGGTGTTTGCGCAATCCTTTGTTCTGTGAGCTGGCCAGGCTGTGCATTAAGTTAGAGAATTTTTTTATGGGAAAGTTCTCTCTCTCTCTTCTTCTTTTTTTTTTTTTTCTCTCTCTCTCTCTCTGGCTATCCCACAGTTTGGGTTGCTATCTCACATTAGCTCCCTCAGATTGTCCTCAGGGCATTCAGATCTGGTCCTTACCCTAAGCATGCAACCCGAGTCTCCCTGTCCAGTCCCGGCTTGCTAGTGGCGGACGCAATCATCTGGGCTACTTCTCTGCTGGGAGTTGCAGTTAGGCACATATTCTTTCTCTCTCCTTTTTTCACCTGGCTTTGTTGACTTTTGAGATTTCAAAATTCCCCATCGACCTGCCGGTGAGAGGGTTCCCTGCTGTTTGGAAACCTCTCCTCCTTCACGACTCCCTCCCCAGGATGGGTCTCCATCCTTAACTCTTTTGTCTCTCTTTTTGTCTTTTATATTTTGTCCTACTTCCTTTCAAAAAGAATGGGCTGCCTTTCTGGGTGCCTGATGTCCACCAGTGTTCAGAAGTTGTTTTGTGGAAGTTTCTCATCATTTAAATGATCTTTTGATGAATTTGTTGGGGAGAAAGTGGTTTCCCTGTCCTATTCCTCCTCCATCTTGGGACTGCACCCTAGATTTATTTTATTTTATTTGCTACTGTCAAATTATTCTTACACAGGTACTAGGTGCTTTCACACATACAATCTCATATATGAAGTGGGATAGTGATAATAGATAACTGTGCGACCCCAGGCACTATACCTTAAAAGTCAAGAAGATAAATTCTCATAAATGTGACTTTTAAGTAACCACACATAACCCTGCATTTTCAGCCAATTCTTCTGCCTTATCTGGCATAAGACCAGCCTTAACTTTAGGATTTGACACACCACCCTCCCTTCAAACCACCTCTAAACTTCAAACAGTGAATTTTTAAAACTATCATCTCACCTGACCAGAAACAATAACTATTATGTCTCATCTGTAAACTTCATAAGAGAGGAGAGATGGCCTGTTCTGAGTATGCAAGTTTTATATTTAGCATGTTTAGGAAATTGAGACCAGAGTGTTCTAGCTGAGTGAAGTTCCAAAGTACAGATTATATTTTTTCTTTTTTAATTTTTTAAAATATAAATTTATTTATTTTAGTTGGGGGTTAATTATTTTACAGTATTGTATTGGTTTTGCCGTACATCAACATGAATCCACCACAGGTATACACGTGTTCCCCAAATGCCAACTTCACTTCTCATACCAGCTCCTCACACTTCTCAGCATCATCTTCTGCACGGGGGATAAGTCCTTCCCCTGCCTCAAGATGGCTGCTGCTTCCACCAGAGGTGGTTTCTGGTGGTCCACAAGTGTAGCCCCGGGGTCCAGAACTGTAGCCCTAGATCTGCCATAGGGATGCATAGCCAGAAAGGCCAGCTCTTGAGAACAGGAAGGATTGTGTAAGTTTGTTTCATTTCAAGGAGAGGGCCCAGAAAAGGGAAGGAGCTCCCTAGTCATACAGGGTAGAGTCAGAACTAAAACCCAAGTCTCTTGTTACACAGAGCTGAACTTTAGTGTATTCTACCATGCTGGCTTGGGGCAGGATATAGCAACCCACTCCAGCATTCTCGACTAGAGAATCCCATAGACAGAGAAGCTTGGCAGATTACAGCCCATGGGGTTGTAAAAAGTCAGACACTACTGAAGCGACTTAGCATACACCTTCACTTCTCAGTTCAGAAGGACCCCCTAAGTTCCTGACTCACCCAGGTTGTGCTGTAAACAGTCTATAAAGGGGAATCATAGTTTATCACATTAGTTCTATGGCTTCTAAAAAGCAGCACTCCTGCTGTTTAATGGTGTGTGGCAGCTTAGCCTCCATGCTTATGGTTCAGGACATGAAGAGCAAGGCTTGAGCCCTGGAGGTGGTGGGGAAAGCAGGGAAACATTGTGGCAAAAATTCTAGGCAAAACTGTAGCAAAAAGTCTAGGAGCCAGAATCAGTATGCCTGGGATTTCCTCTTAACCCTAACACTAACTTCTGGAGAAGTCTTTTTTCCTCTCTGCCTTATATTTATATCACTTGAACAATGAAAATGTTGGACTAGTGGTTTCTAAAGGCCTTTCTAGCCCCAATATTCAATGATTTGGTGGACTCCTTTAACACCTCTGACTTTACATTAAGGAAAGTGAAAGAACTCACAATGTCTTCAAGCTACATGGTCTAGTTCAGCTCACAAAGTGCTCTCTTTAACTGCAATGTGTTTTGATCTTAGCAACAGCCTTCTGAAATAGGTAGAGTGGGTATGTTCACCCTCAGTTGACAGACGAAGAAACTGAGGCTCAGAGGCTATATAATACTTATTGACCACTTGGTTTTTGTCAGTGTGTTAAGCATGTTATATGGATCATCTCAATTAGTCCTTTCAATAACCTTTTGAAGACCTTTACAGTAGGCAATACAATTATTCACATTTTACAGATAAAGACATTGTTGTACAAAAAACGTCAATGATTTGCCCATGGTCACCTGGTAGCAAGTGCCAGTCTGATTTCTAAGACTTGCACTTAAACAATTACCACATATAGTCATTGTCTCTCTCATAAGAGCACAAATGGTGTCTTGCTTTTGAGAATAGGAGATAAGAATTAGAGAAGAAACACCAAGAAATAGAGAACAGATGGGTGGGTTATAAACCTGCATTGGGCAAGCTGACTCTTGGCAAAATTCTAAATACATCTTTTATATGTTGCCACCTGATATGTCCCTCCTCAAGAGGCTCCAACACCTATTAAGACCAATTTCCATAGGCCCTACTCTCTAAAGCTGAAGGTGGTGGTAAAATGGTTTGTACAACAGGGGTTTTCAATCCTCATTGGTTAAGTGGGATTCTTTAAACATTGCATTAAACTGGGGAAATTTAGATTCAATTTTTAAGCTTTCAAGGTGATTCTAATGTGCACTCAAGGCTCAGAACAAATGTTCAGTCTTGGGTGCACATTGAAACAATCTTGCTGTTGTTGTTCAGTTGCTGAGTACTGTTTGACTCTGCTGCATTATGGGTTGCAGCACACTAGGCTTCCCTGTATTTCACTATCTTGCAGAGTTTGCTCAAACTCATGCCCATCAAACTGGTGATGCCATTCAACCATCTCATCCTCTGATGCCCCTTTATCCTCTTACCCTCAGTCTTTCTTAGCATCAGGGTATTTTCCAATGAGTTGGCTCTTCACATCAGGTGGACAAAATTTTGGAGCTTCAGCTTCAGCATCAGTCCTCCTAATGAATATTTAAGGTTGATTTCCTTAAGGATTAACTTGTTTGATCTCCTTGGTGTCTAAGGGACTTTTCAGAGTCTTCTCCAGCAACAAAATTCAAAAACATCAATTCTTCAGTGCTCAGCCTTCTTTATGGTACAACTCTCACACCCATACATGACTAATAAAAAAACTACAGCTTTGACTGTATGGACTGTGGTCAGCAAAGTGAAGTCTCTGCTTTTTAATATACTGTCTAGCCTTACCATAGCTTTTCTTCCAAGGAACAAGCATCTTTTAATTTCATGGCTGCACCCACCTCACAGTCTGAAGTGATTTTAAAGTCCAAGAAAATAAAATAAAATCTTATTGTTTCCACTTTTTCCATGAAGATACCACTCTAAAGGCATAAAGCAAAGAGGAACTAAAGAGCCTCCTGATGAAGATTAAAGAGGAGAGCGAAAAAGCTGGCTTAAAACAAGAATCAACAAACTAAGATTATGGCATCAGGTCCCATCACTTCATGGCAAATAGATGGAGAGAAAGTGGAAACAGTAACAGATATTATTTTCTTGGGCTTCAAAATCACATCAGATGGTGAGTGCAACCATGAAAGTAAAAGATGCTTGCTCTTGTAAGAAAAGCTATGACAAAACTAGACAGGCTATTAAAAAGCAGAGACATCACTTTACCAACAAAGATCTGTTTAGTCTAAGCTATGGTTTTTCCAATAGTCATATAGGAAAGTGAGAGTTCGACTATAAAGAAAGCTGAGCATGGAAGAATGCTTTCAAACTGTGGTGCTGGAGATGACTCTGGAGGGTCGCTTGGACAGCAAGATCAAACCAGTCAACCCTAAAGGAAATCAACCCTGAATATTCACTGTAAAGACTGATGCTGAAACTGAAGCTCAAAGACTTTGGCCATCTGATGCGAAGAATCAATTCATTGGAATAGTGCCTGATGCTGGGAAAGATTGAAGGCAGGAAGAGAATAGGGCAGCAAAGGATGAGATTGTTGGTTGGCATCACCAACTCAATGCACATGAGTTTGAGCAAAATTTGGGAGAACGTAAGGACAGGGAATGTGGCATACAGCAGTCCATGGGTATGAAAAGAGTCAGACACGAATCAGCTACTGAATAACAACACATTTGCTGTGAAGTGATGGGACTGAATGCCATGATCCAAGTTTTTTGAACACTGAGTTTTAGTTCAGCTTTTTCACTCGCTTCAAGAGGGTTTTTAGTTCCTCTTCACTTTGTGCAACTAGAGTGGTACCATCTGCATATCTGAGCTTATTATTCCTCAAGACAATCTTGATTCAACCTTGTGAATCATCCAGTCCAGCATTTCACATGATATACTCTGCATAAAACTTAAATAAAGCAGGAAGACAGTATACAGCCTTGATGGAATCCTTACCCAATTTTGAACCAACTCATTGTTTCATATCCAGTTCTAATTGTTGCTTCTTGACCTGCACATGGGTTTCTCAGGAGAGAGGAAGATGGTCTGGTATTCCCATTTCTTTAAGAATTTTCCAGTTTGTTATGATCCACACAGTTAATGGCCTTAGCATAGTCAATGAAGCAGAAGTAGATGTTTTCTAGAATTCCCTAGCTTTTTCTATAATACAACAGATGTTGGAAATTTAATCTCTGGTTCCTCTGTCTCTTCTAAATCCAGCTTCTACATCTAGAAATTCTTGATTCACATACTGCTGAGGTCTAATTTGAAGGATTTTGAGCACTACCTTGCTAGCATGTGAAATGAGTGCAATTGTGCAGCAGTTTGAACATTCTTTGGCATTGCCTTTCTTTGGGATTGGGATGAAAACTGACATTTTCCAGTCCAGTGACCACTGCTGAGTTTTCCAAATTTGATGATATATTGAGTGCAACACTTTCATAGCATCATCTTTTAGTATTTGAAATAACTCAGCTGGAATTCCATCACCTCCACTAGCTTTGTTCATAGTAATGCTTCCTAAGGCCCATTTGACTTCACACTCCAGGATGTCTGGCTCTAGGTGAGTGATCACATCATAGTGGTTATCCCAGTCATTAAAACTTTTTGTAGAGTTCTTTTTTCTGTGTATTCTTGCCACCTCTTCTTAATTACTTTTGCTTCCTTTAGGTCATTACGGTTTCTGTCCTTTATTAAGCCCATCCTTGCATGAAATTTTGTCATGATATATCCAATTTTCTTGAAGAGATATCTAGTCTTTCCCATTGCATTTTTTCCTCTATATCTTTGCATTATTCACTTAAGGTTTTTGTATCTCTCCTTCCGATTCTCTGGAACACTGCATTCAGTTGCATATATCTTTCCCTTTCTCTTTTCTCTCTCACTTTTTTTCTCAGCTATTTGTAAGGCCTCCAGAGACAACTGCTTTGCTACTTGCCTTTGTTTTGTTTGTTTTTGAGATGATTTTGGTCACCACCTCCTACATTGTGTTCTGAACCTCTGTGCATAGTTCTTCAGGTACTCTGTCTGTCAGATCTAATCACTGCATCATAAGAGATTTGATTCATCTCATACCTGAATCGCCTAGAAGTTTTCCCTACTTTCTTCAATTTAAGCCTAAATTTTGCTGTAAGGAGCTCATGATCTGAGCCACAGTCATCTCTAGGTTTTGTTTTGGCTGACTTAATAGAGATTCTCCATCTTTGGCTGCACAGAATATAATCAATCTGATTTCAGTATTGACCATCTCGTGATGTCCATGTGTAGAGTCCTCTCTTGTGTTGTTGGAAAAGGGAGTTTTCTATGACCGGCATGTTCTGTTAGCAAAACTGTTAACCTTTTGTCCTGCTTAATTTTGTACTCTAAGCCCAAGTGAAAGTGAAAATCGCTCAGTTGTGTCCGACTCTTTGCAACTCCATGGACTGTACAGTCCATGGAATTCTCCAGGCTAGAATACTGGATTGGGTAGCCTTTCCCTTCTCCAGGGGATCTTCCCAACCCAGGGATCGAACCCAAGACTCCCACATTACAGGTGGATTCTTTACCAGCTGAGCCACAAGGGAAGACAAGAATGAAGGAATGGGTAGCCTATCCCTTCTCCATGGCCAAGCTTGCCTGTTACTCCAGGTATCTCTTGACTTCCTACTTTTGCATTCCAGTCCCCTACGATGAAAAGTGATTGTGAAGTTGTGACCGCATGGACTGTAGCCTACCAGGCTCCTCAGTCCATAAAATTTTCCAGGCAAGAATACTAGAGTGGGTTGCCATTTCCTTCTCCAGGGGATCATCCCTGCCCAGGGACTGAACCCGGGTCTCCCGCATTGCAGGCAGAAGCTTTACAGTCTGAGCCACCAGAGAAGCCCCCTATGATGAAAGGGACATCTTTTTTGGTGTTAGTTCTAAGAGGTCTTGTATGTCATCATAGAACCTTTTGACTTCATCTTCTTTGGCATTAGTGGTCAGGGCATAGACTTGGATTACCGTGATACTGAATGGCTTGCCTTGGAAAAGAACAAAGGTTATTCTGTTTTTTTAAAAAACAATATTAATTTTCAATTGAAAGATAATTGCTTTACAGTATTGTGTTGGTTTCTACCAAGCATCAACATGAATCGTTCATAGGTTTGCCCATGTCTGCTCCCACTTGAACATCCTTCCCACTTCCCTCCCTATCCCACCCCTCCAGGTTGTTACCAAGCCCCAGTTTGAGTTCCCTGAGCCATACAGCAAATGCCCATTGGCTATCTAATTTAGATATGGTAATGTATGTCTCCATGTTATTCTCTCCATACATCCCACCCTCTCTTTCCTGCCCATACCAGCTGTGTCCATAAGTCTGTTCTCAATGTCTGTGTCTCCATTGCTGCTCTGCAAATAAGTTCATCAGTACTATCTTTCTAGATTTCATATATATGCATTAGTATACAGTATTTGCTTCTCTCTTTCTGACTTATTTCATTCTATATAATAGGCTCTATGTTCATCCACCTCAGGACTGATTCAAATGAGTTCACTTTTATGGCTGAATAATATTCCATTGTATATATGTACCACAGTTTCTTTATCCATTCATCTGCTGCTGTACATCTAGGTTGCTTCCATGTCCTAGCTATTGTAAATAGAGTTGCAGTGAACATTGGGGTACAAGTGTCTTTTTCAATTTTGGTTTTCTCAGGGTACATGCCTAGTAGCGGGATTTCTGGGTCATATGTGGTTTCTTTCCTAGTTTTCAAAGGAATCTCCATACTGTTCTCCATAGTGTCTGTATTAGTTTACATTCCCACCGAGAGTGCAAGAGGGTTCCCATTCTGTCATTTTTGGGTTTGCACCCAAGTGCTGCATTTCAGACTCTTTTGTTGATTGTGAGGGTTACTCCAAAAGATTATTGCCCAGTAGTAGATATAATGGTCATCTGAATTAAATTCACCCAGTCCCATCCATTTTAGTTCACTGATTTCTAAAATGTCGATATTCACTCTTGCCATGTCCTACTTGACCACGTCCAGTTCGCCCTGATTCATGGACCTAATATTCCAGGTTCCTATGCAATACTGTTCTTTACAGTATTGGACTTTACTTTCATCACCAGACACATCCACAACTGAGCACTGCTTTTGCTTTGGCTCAGCCTTTTCATTCTTTCTGGAGCTATTTCTCCACTCTTCTCCAGTAGCATATTGGAACATATCAACCTGTGGTCTCACCTTCCAGTGTCATATCTTTTTGTCTTTTCATACTATTCATGGGGTTCTCAAGGCAAGAACGCTAAAATGGCTTGCCATTCCATTCTCCTGTGGACCATGTTTTCTCAGAACTCTCCACTATGACCCATCCATCTTGAGTGGCCTTGCATGGCATGGTTCATTGTTTCACTGAGTTATACAAGGCTGTCATCTATGATCCATGTTATCACTTTGGTTAGCTTTCTGTATTATGGTTTTCATTCTGGAGGCTGTAGGATTTTAGATCTTGCTTTTTCTTTCTGTACCCTGATGAGTGAGGATAAGAAGCTTGTTCAAGCTTTCTGATTGGAGGGACTGACTGTGTGGAAACCTGTATCTTGTTGGTGGGCAGTGCCATACTCATTAATCCTCAATCCAGTTGTCTGCTGATGGGTGGGTCTCTTCTCCCTTCCTATAGTTTGGCCTGAGGCAGCCCAGTCCTGGAGTCTGCAGGCTCTATGGTAGGGCTAAAGGTGACCTCCAAAAGGATTTATGGCAACACATGCCTCCCAGGACTGCTTCTGCCAGTGCCCCTGTCCCTGAGATGGGCCACTGCCATCCCATGCCTCCACAGGAGACACTCAAACACTCACAGGCAGGTCTGGCTCTGTCTCCTGAGGGGTCTCTGCTCCTTCCTCCTGGATCTTGTTGCACACAAGGTTTTGTTTGTGCCCTCCAAGAGCTTCTGTTTCCCTCAGTCCTTGGGAGTTCTGTAATCAAATCCTGCTGACCTTCAAAGTCAGATTCAGTGATTCCAAGATAGCAGAGAAGAAAGACGTGTGCTCATCTTCTTCTGCAAGAACACCAAAATCATAACTAGCTGCTGAACAATCATCAATAGGAGAATGTTGGAACACACCAAAAATGATAACCCACATTCAAGGACAAAGGAAAAGTCATGATGAGATGGTAAGAGGGGTGCAATCACATTAAAATCATATCCCATACTGCCAGGTGCATGACCTACAAACTGGAGATCAATAATACCAAAGAAGTTCTCACACAGTTGTGAAGTTTCTAGGCCCCACATCAGACTCCCCAACCTGGGGATCTGGCGAAGATACTTGGAATTCCCAGAGAATCTGACTTTGAAATCATTTAGAGCTTTTTAAAATTACCCAAGTATGCCCACTGACTTGATAATTGCTTTACAGTACATTTACCAAGCATGTCCTCTGGGCCTCAAAGTCCCCATCTGTTCCTTGAAGGGGTAAGAGGTCCAGACATTCATAGATAGCACAGTTTTCTGGGTATTCATAGGGAGGAAAGAAACCTTAGGTGAAGAAGGCTGCCAACACAGCCTCCCTTCCTGTCCAGAAAGGATAGCCTGAGGGCCATAGAAGAAATAGTGACCCTTTGTAGGGGCCTGTACTCTGGAGAGAGGCCATATGGAGAACCCTGGGTGGCTCAATGTTGCCTTCTCCAAGTGAGCTACTTTCAGTGGAAGACTCACAAGTTCTAAAGACATTCCAGGGCATTGAAACAGTGGTCCACACTGGCTCACAATTCCAGGCAGTAAGTAATGATTTCTCAATTAACAGCAAATTAATTTGCTGTTATTCTTGGAGTTGAAATGATCCAGAATCACTTCTCTTTGAATCATACACTGGGTAAAAGAAGCAGCTTATTTATAGGAGAGCCCTGCTGTATTGCCCTGGTATCTACAGCCCTCATCCTCCATGTCCTACTACTGAATTAACTGAGTAGAGACTGTTTATACAAAATATAAAAAAAACAAAACTCTGTGTTCAACCTCAAAGGCCCTTACAGCCTACCATCGTCAGAAAAGCAGTGACTCCTAGCTGGTCAGTTTCCATGGTTATCTAGCACAAATTGCTCCAGGTAAAAAAAAACAAAGTGCTGCAAAGAATAGATGATCATATCTGCATAAGGTGGGCATCAAGAGTAGTTCCACTGTTGAAACAGAGGCTAATTTAGGGAATGAGACTGGGCAAGTGGGTAACAGAGAACAAGTGCATGTGTGCTCAGTCACTCCTGATTCTCTGCGATCCCATGGACTGTAGCCTACCAGGCTCCTCAGTCCCTAGGATTCTCAAGGCAAGAATACTGGAGTGGGTTGCTGTTTCCTCCTCTAGGGGATCTTCTCCACCCAGGGATTGAACTAGCATCTTCTGTATTGGCAGACAGATTATTTTACCACTGAGCCACCTGGGAAGCCTGTAACAGAGAACCTGTTTCTAAAATGTTTATCTCCACCTAAGTAAGAGGAGGGATAGTTCAGACAGTGATATCCTTAAAAATAGATTGATTATGTCTCCCACTGAAAAATATCTTCTTTTTAGCCTTGAAATTATACCTCAAATTCAATTGGCAGTACTTGTGTTAAGCATTTCCCTCTTCCTAATCCGTAAAGAGAAGGAAATGGCAAGCCACTCAAGTGTGCTGGCTGGAAGATCGCATCGACAGAGGAACCTGGCAGGCTACAGTCCATAGGGTCACAAAGAGTCAGACATGACTGAGGCAACTTAGCAAGGTCTTAAACGGGAAAGCAGTGATTAACAGTTAAGTTTCTAATTGGAAATCAGCTATTTACAAAGTTGCTTAATTTCTCTAAAGCTCAGTTTCCTCATCTTAAGAAAGAGTAAAGAATAGTATCTCCCCCGAAGGGTTGTTATGATGATTAAAGGATAATATTATTTTTCCACTCTGTTTTTAAAATTTTAATTAATTTTTTTTCTCTGTACAAATTTGTATTTATTTTCCTTTGTTAGATAATCTTCACATTATGGTGTTAGAAATAAGTTAGCTTCATTCTTTTTTTAAAATTTTATTTTATTTTTAAACTTTACATAATTGTATTAGTTTTGCCAAATACTGTAAGGCAATCATCCTTCAATTAAAAATAAATTTAAAAAAAATTAAAAAATAAAATTTTAATTTATTTTTAATTGAAGGATGATTGCCTTACAATATTGTGCTGCTACTGCTGCTGCTGCTAAGTCGCTTCCGTCATGTCCGACTCATGTGCGACCCCGTAGAGGGCAGCCCACCAGGCTCCCCTGTCCCTGGGATTCTCCAGGCCAGAACGCTGGAGTGGGTTGCCATTTCCTTCTCCAATACATAAAAGTGAAAGTGAAGTCACTCAGTTGTGCCCGACTCTTTGCGACCCCATCAACTGTAGCCTACCAGGCTCCTCCGTCCATGGGATTTTCCAGGCAAGAGTACTGGAGTGGGTTGCCAGCTGGTTTCTGCCAAATATCAACATGAATGACCCATAAGTATACCTATGTACCATCCCTCTTGTATCTCCCTCCCACAAGAGATGACACTCTTAAGTGCTTAGTACAGTTCTTAGAACTTATAAAGTTTTTTTTTATTTGTTTGTTTGTTTGTTTGTTTTAATGGCAGCTGTTATTATTACCTAAAATCCAAAATCTCTTGAAGGATATTTCCCAAAGTCTTCATGAGTGAGTTTGGCTGATGCCTTTTTTCAGAGACAATTTAGTAGAGTGTAAACTTTGGATTCATATATGGGGTTAAATCTGGGCTCTCTAGTTCCAGCTCTGAAGCTCCTACTAAATTACTTTACCTGTCTGAACCTCAGGTCCAGCCTATTGTAAAGTGGGAATTAACATCTCATTTTATGGGACTGTTGTGAGAATTAAAAGATATGTGTGACATGCCTGGTAAACAGTATGTGCTTAAAATATTAATTCCTTCTCAGGAAAGTAATGGCCTCTGACACATGATGAGAGGAAGTGTGCTGAAAATAGGGCAATAGGTGTTAAAATGAAAGGCAGGAAACTGGAGACAAACTTATGCCTTTTGGGTCTGACCTGAGATTTTAGCACTCTACTATCAAGGTAATGAAAAAGGTTTAAGGACACAGTGACATAAAAATGTTAGTACACTCTAATAATAATTAAAAAAGATAGTTACATGATATACATGGTATATCTATATATGAGTTTAGGGATCATTGTACAGGATAGGGCATTTAAAGTGTTTCCCATTCTCATTTCATCATTCTTGTCTTAAAAGCCCCATGAACAGTATGAAAAGGCAAAAAGATATGACACTGAAAGATGAACTTCCCAGGTCGGTAGGTGCCAAATATGCTACTGGAGAAGAGTGGAGAAATAGCTCAAAAAGGACTGAAGAGGATGAGCCAAAGTGGAAACAATGACCAGTTCTGGATGTGTCTGATGGTGAAAGTAAAATCAGATGCTGTATAGGAACACAGAATGTTAGGTCCATGAATCAAGGTAAATTGGAAGTGATCAAACAGGAGATGGCAAGAATGAATATTGACATTTTAAAAATCAGCAAGCTAAAATGGACCGGAGTGGATAAATTTTATGCATATAATCATTATATCTACTACTGTGGGCAAGAATCTCTTATAAGAAATGGAGTAGAACTCATAATCAACAAAAGAATCCAAAATGCATTACTGGGGTGCAATCTCAAAAACAACAGAATGATCTCTGTTCATTTCCAAAGTAAACCATTCAATACCAAAGTAACCCAAGTCTATGCCCCAACCAATAATGCCAAAGAAGCTAAAGTTGAAAGGCTCTATGAAGACCTCTAAGACCTTCTAGAACTAACACCAAAAAAAAAAAAAAGTCCTTTTCATCATAGGGGACTGGAATGCAACAGTAGGAAATCAAGAAATACCTGGAGTAACAGGAAATGATGGCCTTGGAGTAAAAAATTAAACAGGGAAAAAGCTAAAAGTTTTGCCAAGAAAATACAATGGTCACAGCAAAAAACCTTCTTCCAACAACAAAAGACTCTACACATGGACATCACCAGATGGTTAATACCAAAATGAGATTGTTTATGTTCTTTATAGACAAATATGGAGAAGCTCTATATAGTCAGCAAAAAAAAAAAAAAAAAAAAAAGGCTGGGAACTGACTGTGGCTCAGGTCATGAACTCCTTATTGCCATATTCATATTTAATTGAAGAAAATAGGGAAAACCACTAGGCCATTCAGGTATGACCTGAATCAAATCCCTTATGATTACACAGTGGAGGTGATGAATAGATTAAAGGGATTAGATCTGATAGACTGAGGGCCTGAACAACTATGGACAGAGACTTATAACATTGTACAGGAGACAGTGATCAAAGCATCCCCAAGAAAGAGAAATGTAAAAGGCAAAATGGTTCTCTGAGGAGGCCTTACAAATAGCTGAGGAAAGAAGAGAATGAAAAGGAGGAAAGGAAAGATATATCCCTATGAATGCAGAGTTCCAAAGAACAGCAAGGAGAGATACGAAAGCCTTCTTAAGTGATCAATGTAAACAAATAGAGGACAACAATAGAATGTGAAAGACTATAGATCTCTTCAAGAAAATTAGACATATCAAGGGAACAATTCATGGAAAGATGGGCACAATAAAGGACAGAAATGGTGTGGACCTAACAGAAGCAGAAGATATTAAGAAGAGGTGACAAGAATGCACAGAAGAACTATACGAAAAAGGGTTTTAATGACCAAGATAACCACTACGGTGTGATCACTCACCTAGAGCCAAACATCCTGGAGTATGAAGACAAATGAGCCTTAGGATGTATCAATACAAACAAGGCTAGTGGAGGTGATGGAATTCCAGCTGAGCTATTTCAAATCCTAAAAGATGTAGATGTGAAAGTGCTGCACTTGATATGCCAGCAAACTTGGAAAACTCAGCGGTGACCACAGACTGGAAAAAGTCAGTTTTCATCCAAATCCCAAAGGAAGGCAATGAAAAGAATATTCAAAGTACTGCATAATTGCACTCATCTCACATGCTAGCAAAGCAATGCTCAAAGTTCTCCAAGCCAGGCCTCAACAGTGCATGAACAGAGAACTTATAGATATTCAAGCTGAATTTAGAAAAGGTAGAGAAACAGAGATCAAATTGCCAATATCTGTTCTATCATAGAAAAAGCAAGAGAATTCCAGAAATACATCTACTTCTGCTTCATTGACTATGCAAAGCCTTTAACTGTGTGGAACACAACAAACTGTCAAAAATTCTTAAAGAGATGGGAATACCAGACCACCTGACCAGCCTCCTGAGAAACCTGTATGCAAATCAAGAAGCAACAGTTAGAACCTAATATGGAAACAAGGACTGGTTTAAAATTGGGAAAGGAGTACATCAAGTACATTGTCTCCTCGCTTATTTAATTTATATGCAAAATACATAATGAGAAATGCCCACCTGGATGAAGCACAAGCTGAAATCAAGATTGCTATGAGAAGTATCAATAACGTCAGATATGCACGTGATACCACCCTTATGACAGAAAGTAAGGGGAATTAAAGAGACTCTTTTTTTTTTAATCTTATTTTATTTTTAAACTTTACATAATTGTATTAGTTTTGCCAAATATCAAAATGAATCCATCACAGGTATACATGTGCTCCCCATCCTGAAACCTCCTTCCTCCTCCCTCCTCCCTCCCCATACCATCCCTCTGGGTCGTCCCAGTGCACTAGCCCCAAGCATCCAGTATCGTGCATTGAACCTGGACTGGCATCTCGTTTCATACATGATATTTTACATGTTTCAGTGCCATTCTCCCAAATCTTCCCACCCTCTCCCTCTCCCACAGAGTCCATAAAACTGTTCCATACATCAGCGTCACTTTTGCTGTCTCATACACAGGGTTATTGTTATCATCTTTCTAAATTCCATATATATGTGTTAGTATACTGTATTGGTGTTTTTCCTTCTGGCTTACTTCACTCTGTATAATAGGCTCCAGTTTCATCCACCTCATTAGAACTGATTCAAATGTATTCTTTTTAATGGCTGAGTAATACTCCATTGTGTATATGTACCACAGCTTTCTTATCTATTCATCTGCTAAAGAGACTCTTGATGAAGGTGAAAGAGGAGAGTGAAAAAGCTGCCTTAAAATTCAACATTCAAAAAACTAAGATCATGGCATCTGGTTACATCACTTTATGGCACATAGATGGGGAAACAATGGAAACAGTGACAAATTTTATTTTCTTGGGCTCCAAAATCACTGAAGATGGCGACTGCAGCCATGAAATTAAAAGACACTTGCTCCTTGGATGAAAAAAATATGGCAAAACTAGGTAGCATATTAAAAAGAATAGACATTACTTTGCCAACAAATGTCCATATAGTCAAAGCTATGATTTTTCCAGTAGTCATTTATGGATGTGAGAGTTGGACCATAAGAAGGCTGAGCACCGAAGAGT
This sequence comes from Bos grunniens, assembly GCF_055505025.1. Classification (NCBI taxonomy): domain Eukaryota; kingdom Metazoa; phylum Chordata; class Mammalia; order Artiodactyla; family Bovidae; genus Bos; species Bos grunniens. The sequence goes on from NC_141194.1 coordinate 71,031,014, forward strand.
TGATACTTTGAACTGTGGTATTGTAGAAGACTTGTGAGTGTTCCTTGGACTGCAGATCAAGCCAGTAAACCCTAAAGGAAATCAATCCTGAATATTCAATGGAGGGACTGATGCTGAGGCTGAAGCTCCAATATTTGGCCAACTGATGTGAAGAGCCAACTCATTAGCAAAGACCCTGATGCTGGGAAATTTTGAATGCTGGTGGAAAAGGGGTGACAGAGCTTGATATGGTTGGATGACATCACCAACTCAATGGACATGATTTTGAGCAAGCTCTGGGAGATGGTGAAGGGCAGGGAAGCCTGTCATACTGCTGTCCATGGGGTGACAAAGAGACACTACTGAGCAACTGAATAACAAAATTCTCACTGTATCTTTCTCAGGACTTCCTTATCCTTTGGTGACCATTCCATTCAGCAGCATATAAAGGGCTTCTTAATTTGCATGAGAACTTTGTTTGTTAGGGTGCCTAGTGAAATGATAACTGTCTGAGTCCATCATATGTTCTCTTAAATTTGGTAGTGATGGAGGAGGATTTGTTGTTTTCTAGTCACTAAGTCATGTCCAACTCTTTGTGACCCCAAGGACTGTAGCTGGCTCCTCTGTCCATGCAATTTCCCAGGCAAGAATACTAGAGATGGTTGCTATTTCCTTTTCCAGGGGATCTTTTGACCCCATGATCAAATGGCATCTCCTGCATTAGCAGGCTAATTGTTTACCCCTGAGCCACCATGGAAGTCTAGGAGGAGGACTGGGGACATGGAAAATATAAAGAAGGTTGGTTATGGCAATAATGGATGGTGACTGAAGCAGTAGTAACACACATAGTAAGTTGATAATGGTGATCATCATTAGGGGGAGGAGAAACAAAACAGTTCTGAGGGGAACTTTAATTAGAGGCATTGATAATTCATCTTTCTTGTTAAATTGCTAGAGCTATCTTGAAGATGTTATCTATGTTATATTCAAGATAAGATGTTATCTATGTCCAGTTATCTATGAGGCCTGGTTCATGGTCATCAAAATCATGTACTGACCTCTATCTCTCTACATATTTTTAAAATAAATCCTCTTTAGCAGTCATGATCTAAGCTCATCTAGATTCTGAGAGAGTTAATTCTTAGGTAGGTTTATAAGGAGTCTGAGGTCTTTGAGGAAGAGAAATGGGTCTGGGGCCCTTGAGGAAGATAAAGGGACAACGTTTTTTTGTTTTGTTTTGTTTTGTTTTCCGACATTTCTTTGCCTTAGTTACATACCACATTTTTTTTTCTTAAACTCTGAGTTGTTATAGTAACAATCTATTTTGCTTAAGACTAAATTTTTTCAAGACCAGAACTCATGATTATACAACAAAATAAGTCATCTTGCTCAAGGGTATTTTTCCTTAAGCTCTGTACAAATTATTATATAAATACAATGTATCTTGTTTGAGAACATGTTTCTCCTTCTCAATAGGAACCTTCTGACTAATCTTGTTATTGTAAGATGTATGTTGTAGGAGTGGGTCTGATAAGACCTTTCTATTGTTAGTAACCGATTGTAAAAGCATATAAGGACTTGATAAGACTAGTGTGTGGGGCACTCTCTACCCTCTTCTGATGTCTATTTCAGAAGCTTTCTCTATCCCTTTTTCACTGTAATAAAACTTTGCCACCGGAAGCTCTGAGTGTCTGAAGTCTCATCTCTGGTCCAGAAGCTAAATTCTCTTCTTCAGAGATCACAAATCCGGCACTGTTCACCATAAGCTATCAGTTCCTTGCAAACTAAAAGACTTTAAATATTTTGGTATGAATTCCAGACCTGCCACTTACTAATTTCTTCATCCATAAAATGGAAGTGATGATTAAAACTTGTCACACAAACATTTAGTGTAGCAAATATTCAAAATATATTAATTACTATCTCATTACTTCGGATAAGAACTAAATTTGTTTTCTTATCTGTAAAATTGGATTACATTCACCTCATGAGGATGTTTAGGGGATTAAAAGAAGTAACAGTAAAATAATAATAGTTATATACCTGGAAATTAATATATATTGGTTATCATCTCCCTCCCCTCAAAAACAAAATCTCTAAATATTTTGCATCATCTAACATCTGTCTGTGCAGTATAAGTGAAGACATGTTTGACCGTTTTGCAGAGTCAGTGCTGAAAAAAATAGTTATTTGCTGTGAAATTTTCCTATTTCATTGAGTGTTGCCATTTTGAACCTTAATCTTTAACTTATCACACCACATCAGAAGAATTGTGGTGTCTCAGATATGGTTCTACTTGGAGATTTATAGCAATAGGAAGGCTTTTCCATAGGGTCCAGGCCTTCTTGGCCAGTTAAAAAGAAGCAAGATAATTTCAAGTCCTTTACAAGTGGAGTGGTGTTGCTGTCTTCACCTGAGCTAATAATGCCTCCTCTTTATGAAGCTTAAAAAGGGTGTAACACAAATGGGAATCATAAATTTGACTTTGAATTCAATTTTCTTTCTGCAGTAAATAGGCAATTCCACCTGGAGGGCCTCAAAAATGCATATTGAGCTAGTAAATCTCTATAGATTTTGGTAATTGAAATTTTTTCTTTTCTTCTCATTATCTGGAAAATTATCCTCCATTATATATTTCATTTAACCTCAGGATGGCTTAATGATTTAATCTAAAGAATTAACAAAATTCTATATAATTATTATTACTTCAAACTCAAATCCTTTTATGGAAATTAAAAAAAAAAATCACTGTGCAATATTTTCCAAAATTGTTAATCTTTTTCTCCCAATGATTTCATGTCATTTTAATAAAGTAAAAGTTAAAGATACTGTTGTTGTTGTTCAGTCCCTAAGTCATGTTGTTCAGTCTGAAATGCAGTACTTGGTTCAATCTCAAAAATGACAGAATAACCTCTGCTCGCTTCCAAGGCAAATCATTCAATATCACAGTAATTCAATCTATGCACAATCACTAATGTGGAAAAAAATGAAGTTGAATGGTTCAATAAAGACCTACAAGACCTTGTAGAACTAACACCAAAAAAGATGTCCTTTTCATCATAGGATGTTGGATTAGGAAGTCAAGAGATACCTGGAGAAACAGGTAAATTTGGCCTTGGGGTACAAAATAAAGCAGGGCAAAGGCCAACAGAGTAGGCTAACAGAGTTTTGCCAAGAGAATGCACTGGTCACAGCAAACACTCTTCCAACAACACAAGAGATGAGACTACATATGGATGTCACCAGATGTTCAATATTGAAATCAGATTGATCATATTCTTTGCAGCTGAAAATGGAGAAGCTGTATACAAGCACCAAAAAAAAAAAAAAAAAAAAACCCACTGGGAACAGACTGTGGCTCAGATCATGAACTCCTTATTGAAAAATTCATACTAAAATTGAAGAAAGTAGGGAAAACAACTAGACTATTCAGGTATGACCCAAATCAAATCCCTTATGATTATACAGTGAAAGGGACAAATAGGTTTGAGGGGTTAGATCTGATAGACTGAGGGCCTGAAGAACTATGGATGGAGGTTGGTAACATTGTATGGGAGGTGGTGACCAAAGCCATTCCCAAGAAATAGAAATGCAAAAAGGCAAAATGGTTGTCTGAGGATGCCTTACTAATAGATGAGAAAAGAAGAGAATTGAAAGGTAAAGGAGGAAAGGAAAAATATACGCATTTGAACACAGAGTTCTAGAGAATAGCAAGGAGAGATAAGAAAGCCTTCCTAAGTGATCAATGAAAAGAAACAGAGGAAAACAGTACAATAGGAAATACTAAAGATCTCTTCAAGAAATTTGAGATACTAAGGGAACATTTCATGCAAAGATGGGCACAATAAAGGACAGAAATGGTATGGACCTAACAGAAGCAGAAGATACTAAGAGGGGCTGACAAGAATACAGAGAAGAACTGTACAAAAAAAAGGTCTTAATGATCTGAATAAGCATGGTGGTGTGATCACACACCTAAAGCCAGACATCCTGGAGTGTGAACTCAAATGGGCCTTAGGAAAGATTACTATGAACAAAGCTAGTGGAACTTATGGAATTCTAGCTCAGCTATTTAAAATTCTAAAAGATGATGCTGTTAAAGAGCGGCACTCAATATGGCAGCAGATTTGGAAAACTCAGCAGTGGCCACAGGACTGGTAAAGGTCAGTTTTCATTTCAATCTCAAAGGAGGGTAATGCAAAAAGTGTTCAAATTAATGCACAATTGTGCTCATTTCAAATGCTAGCAACATAAGGCTTAAAATCCTTCAATCTACACTTCAACAGTATGCTAACCAAGAAATTCCAGATGTGCAAGCTGGTTTTAGAAAAGGCAGAGGAACCAGAGTTCAAATTGCCAATATCCATTGGATCATAGAAAAAGCAAGAAAATTCTAGAAAAATATGTACCTCTGCTTCATTGACTACCCTAAACCCCATGACTGTGTGGATCACAACTGTGGAAAATTCTTAAAGAGATTGGAATACCAGAACACCTTGCCTGCCTCCTGAGAAACATGTATGAAGCTCAAGAAGCAACATTCAGAACCTAACATAAAACAACAGACTGATTTAATCTTGGGAAAGGAGTGTTTCAAGGCTGTATATTGTCACCCAGCTTATTTAACCTGTATGCTGGGTACATTATGCAAAATGACAGGCCGGATGAAGCACAAGCTGGAATCAAGATTGCTGGGAGAAATATCAATAACATCAGATATTCAGATGAAACCATCCTAATGGCAGGAAGCAAAGAGGAACTGAAGAGCCTCTTAAAGAAAATAAAAGAGGAGAGTGAAAAAGCTGGCTTAAAATTCAACATTCAAAAGATGAAGATCATGGCATCCAGCCCCATCCTTTCATGGCAAATAAATGGTGAAAGAATGTGAACAGTGACAGATTTTACTTTCTTGTGCTCCAAAATCAGTGGGGACAATGACTGCAGTCATGAAATTAAAAGACACTACCTCCATGAAAGAAAAGCTATGACAAAACTAGACAGTGTATTAAACACAGAGACATCATTTTGCCGACAAAGGTCCATCTAAGCAAAGCTATGGTTTTTCCAGTAGTCACGTAGAAATGTGACTGCTGCTGCTGCTGCTAAGTCGCTTCAGTCGTGTCCGACTCTGTGCGACCCCATGGACTGCAGCCTACCAGGCTTCTCCGTCCATGGGATTCTCCAGGCAAGAACACTGGAGTGGGTTGCCATTTCATTCTCAATGCATGAAAGTGGAAAGTGAAAGTGAAGTCGCTCAGTCGTGTCCCACTCTTAGCGACCCCATGGACTGCAGCTTACCAGGCTCCTCCATCCACGGGATTTTCCAGGCAACAGTACTGGAGTGGGGTGCCATTGCCTTCTCCAGAAATGTGACAGTTGGACCATAAAGAATGCTGAGCACTGAAGAAATGATGCTTTCTGTGGTGCTGAAGAATACTCTTGAGAGTCCCTTAGACAGCAAGGAGTTCAAACAAGTTATCCTAAAGAAATAAGCCCTGAATATTCATTGGAAGGACTGATACTGAAGATGAAGCTCCAATTCTTTGGCCACATGATTCAAAGAGCCAACTCATTGGAAAAGACGCTGATGCTGGGATGGATTGAGGGCAGGAGGAGAAGGGGGCAACAGGGGATGAGATGGTTGGATGGCATCACTGACTCAATGGACATGCATTTGAGGAAACTCTGGGAGAAGGTGAAGGATAGGGAATCCTGGCATGCTGCATTCCATGGGGTTGCAAACAGTCAAACTAAATGACAAATCACCATCCATTATTGACAGAAGTAATAATCTCTCGATTTTGGCTCCCTACTCCCAAGGAACAATTGGCAGTGTCTGTAAGCATTTTTGGGTGTCACATCTTGGGGGGAAAGCTGATATTACTTTTGGATATACACCAAGGATGCTACTAAACTTCCTATGTGCTGTGCTGTGCTTAGTTGCTCAGTCATTTCAGTCTCTTTGAGTCCCCATGGACTGAAGCCTGTTTTGCTCCTCTGTCCATGGTGATTCTCCAGGCATGAATAATGAAGTTGGTTGCCATGCCCTCCTCCAGGGGATCTTTCCAACCCAGGGATCGAACGGGTTCTCACACATTGCAGGCAGATTCTTTAATGTCTGTGCCTTCAGGGAAACCCAAGAATACTGGAATGGGTGGCCTATCCCTTCTCCAGGATATCTTCCTGACCCAAGAATTGAATTTAGGTCTCCTGCATTGCAGCTGGATTCTTTACCAGTTGAGCTACCAGGGAAGCCTACTTAACTTCATACATATATACATACACACAACAGGATTATTGTGGATTATATATATAGTATATATATTATTATTTATATATTATTGCCATTATATACTGTATATATATATATATATATATATATTATATATATATATATATACTGTTGTGTATATGTGTATATATTGTATATTTATATACAATAGGATTATTAAGCCAAAATATCAATATTGTTAAGGTTGAGAAATCCTACTCTAATATCAAATTTAAAAAATTATCTACTGAACTCGATTTCCACTGAGAGTCAGTAAGGCTATAATATGGCAGTATTTGTTTTACAAGACCTCCCCTGGTATGTTTTCAAGCCCAATTTTATTCCACTTTTGGTGTAAATAGAAACAAATTCTTAGCTTCATATTATTCAAATAGTCTTTTTATTCATAGCTTGGTCTCTTTTAGAATACTTAAAAATCACCCTTCTTAAAACCTCCCTGTTGGTATATGGGCCATATTAGAATAGTAGCAAAGCCAAATAGTATACTACCTATTCTCCAGCCCTGTTCTCAAATATTGCAAACCTGATTTATTAACCTAGGTTTTAATTCACTAATGAGAGCTACATCAGTGAATTTAAAGAGCTGATAAACTTTAAGTTCATTCTTCGACACTAGGATAATGTTCATCAATTCTATTTTCCAGGTGTCTTCAAGAACTCTCTTTCAATCTTTTACTTTACCTTTGAAGATAAAACATAAAATTTCAGTATTGCCCAGTTGTAACCTTTACCTTTCAAAAAATATTTTTATTGTTTACTACAATGTTCTCTTGAAATAGGCAATATATGAGAGAATATTGATATAACTTCTGTATCACTGGAGAAGGGAATGGCTACCCATTTCAGTATTCTGGCCTGGAGAATTCCATGGACTGTATAGTCCATGGGGTCACAAAGAGTTGGATACAACTGAAAGACTTTCATTTACTGTATCAAAGATAATATTATGGTCAAGTCATCCCCTTCAGACATTAAGGGCCTAAAATAAGTAGCCCATTAAAAGATTGTCTAACAGCTGTACCACAAAGGGAACTTTAAAAAAATAATAACCATCTGAAATTATAAAATGTTGCCATGTTGTGAACTCCTTGGACATTTTGCACATATTGCTCCATTTGCAGGACTCAAACTGGGCTTAATACTTAATGGCCTTATCACTGTAGAATTCTTTTGGAAGGTCCTATTAAAAATTAAAGATTTGATATACACTGAACACAAACGGTATTGAGGAAATTTTTAAAATACTCCTGCCTTTCTCAATCACTTTCCTTCATTTCTTTTGTTGTTGTTTTTAATATAAATTTATTTATTTTAATTGGAGGTTAATTACTTTACAATATTGTAGTGGTTTTGCCATACATTGACATGAATCTGCCACGGGTATACATATGTTCCCCATTCTGAACCTCCCCTCCCACCTCCCTCCCCACCTTATCCCTCTGGGTCATCCCAGTGCACCAGTCCTAAGCAACCTGTCTCATTCATCAAACCTAGACTGGCGATCCATTTCACATATGATAGTATATATGTTTCAATGCCATTCTCCCAAATCATCCCACCCTCACCCTCTCCCACAGAGTCCAAAGGACTGTTCTATACATCTGTGTCTCTTTTGCTGGCTCACATATAGGGTTATCATTACCATCTTTCTAAATTCCATATATATATGTGTTAGTATACTGTATTGGTGTTTTGCTTTCTGGCTTACTTCACTCTGTATAATAGGCTCCAGTTTCATCCACCTCATTAGAACTGATTCAAATGTATTCTTTTTAATGGCTGGGTAATGTTCCATTGTGTATACGTACCACAGCTTTCTTATCTATTCATCTGCTGATGGACATTATAAACAGTGGCTATTATAAACAGTGCTGTGATGAACATTGGAGTACACGTGTCTCTTTCAATTCTGGTTTACTTGGTGTGTATGCCCAGCAGTGGGATTGCTGGGTCATATGGCAGTTTTATTTACAGTTTTTTTTAAGGAATCTCCACACTGTTCTCCATAGTGGCTGTACTAGTTAGCATTCCAACCAACAGTGTAAGAGGGTTCCCTTTTCTCCACACCCTCTCCAGGATTTATTGCTTGTAGACTTTTAGATAGCAGCCATTCTGACTGGCGTGAAATGGTACCTGATTGTGGTTTTTATTTGCATTTCCTTTCTTTCTTATCACAAACTAGCTGAATCTATCTACAGAGGTTTTTAAGAAAATGCTAGGGTGATTTGAACATATTCACATTTGTATGAGCATGACAGATCTGGATGTTCTAAAGCTCCTTGAAGCATTAAATTCTAGGATCCAAACCCTAATTGTGATGGTAAAGACAAATATTTTCATTTGTATTACATAATTGTAGGACTTATCGTATTAAATCAAGATTATCCAAAAGGTCTGAATGAATTCTTACCCAGCTTCATCTGCCATTTCTTGAAGCAGCATATCCACTTGATTCCAGAATTTTTTTTAATGAGAATTTGTATTTAAATTTTATTTGGGTTTTGAGTAGTTTTTTTGTTTGTTTGTTTGTTTGTTTTCTGATCTAGCTTTAAAAAAAGGAAAACTGGTCAACAACTTTTAAAAGAAATTTAAAAAAATTTTTCCACCATAGGGAGCTGAATTATAAAATGATTTATTTCTGAATAATGTGAAATTACATAGCCTTAAACTATGCGGTTATGTGAAAAATATTTGCAGTTATATTCATATATAATTTGAATATAATATGTATATATATTCAGAATGAACCAATTTATAAAGCTCTGTTATTACTCACTTTGCTTGTATTTAAAATGCAATACATCTAAATTATAAGTTAAGTTTAACTGTCGTTTCTGCTAGTTGATGCAAATTTGATATTAAAGATTACTCTTTTAAAAATATCTAAAGATGAATAAAATATAAATACCTAGATAGTTACAACAGTAAGGGAGATCTCAAGGAATAGAGTCCAATTAATCAAAAAAAATTTTTAACTCAGTTAAAATATTTTGAGCATACAGATGGGTATGCTAAGATATAGTTATAGCTCTACCACTATGGAGAAGGAAATGGCAACCCACTCCAGTGTTCTTGCTTGGAGAATCCCAGGGACAGGGGAGCCTGGTGGGCTGCTTGCTCTGGGGTCACACAGAGTCAGACACGACTGAAGCGACTTAGCTGCAGCTACCACTAACAAGATACATTATTTTAAGCAAATCTCTAATAAAGCCATTGGGATTTAATCTCCCTTGTCTTCCATTCATCTTCAAATTCAGAAAATAATATATCAAATATTAATGTAAATTTAGATGGCATTGTGTTTCAGTTCAGTTCAGTCGCTCAGTCGTGTCCGACTCTTTGCGACCCTGTGAATCACAGCACGCCAGGCCTCTCTGTCCATCACCAACTCCTGGAGTTCACTTAGACTCATGTCCATCGAGTCAGTGATGCCATCCAGCCATCTCATCCTCTGTCGTCCCCTTTTCCTCCTGCCCCCAGTCCCTCCCAGCATCAGAGTATTTTCCAATGAGTCAACTCTTCGCATGAGGTGGCCAAAGTACTGGAGTTTCAGCTTTAGCATCATTCCTTCCAAAGAAATCCCAGGGCTGATCTCCTTCAGAATGGATTGGTTGGATCTCCTTGCAGTCCAAGGGACTCTCAAGAGTCTGCTCCAACACCACAGTTCAAAAGTATCAATTCTTCGGCACTCAGCCTTCTTAACAGTCCAACTCTCACATCCGTACATGACCACTGGAAAAACCATGGCCTTGACTAGACCCTTTGTTGGCAAAGTAATGTCTCTGCTTTTGAATGTGCTATCTAGGTTGGTCATAACTTTCCTTCCAAGGAGTAAGTGTCTTAATTTCATGGCTGCAGTCACATTCTGCACTGATTTTGGAGCCCAAAAAAATAAAGTCTGACACTGTTTCCACTGTTTCCCCATCTATATCCCATGAAGTGATGGGACTGGATGCCATGATCTTCGTTTTCTGAATGTTGAGCTTTAAGCCAACTTTTTCAGTCTTCACTTTTACTTTCATCAAGAGGCTTTTGAGTTCCTCTTCACTTTCTGCCATAAGGGTGGTGTCATCTGCATATCTGAGGTTATTGATATTTCTCCCGGCAATCTTGATTCCAGCTTGTGTTTCTTCCAGTCCAGCGTTTCTCATGATGTACTCTGCATATAAGTTAAATAAACAGGGTGACAATATAAAGCCTTGATGCTCTCCTTTTCCTGTTTGGAACCAGTCTGTTGTTCCATGTCCAGTTTTAACTGTTGCTTCCTGACCTGCATACAGGTTTCTAAAGAAGCAGGTCAGGTGGTCTGGTACTCCCATCTGTTTCAGAATTTTCCACAGTTTATTGTGATCCACACAGTCAAAGGTTTTGGTATAGTCAATAAAGCAGAAATAGATGTTTTTCTGGAACTCTCTTCTAAAATAGCATTATTTGTATTTTTAAAATTTACTTAAATGGCATCATACTATGTATGCGTGCATGCTAAGTCACTCAGTCACATCCAACTTTTTGTGACCCCATGGATTGTAGTCCACCAGGTCCTCTGTCCATGGGATTCTCCAGGAAAGCATACTGGAGTGGGTTTCCATGCCCTCCTCTAGGGATTCTTCCTGACCCAGGTATTGAACCTGAGTCGTTTATGTCTCCTGCACTGGCAGGCAGGTTTTTTACCACTGAGCCACCTGGGAAGCCCTTATACAATGTATACTATTCTGCAACTTGCTTTTTTCATTCAACCTTATAAGATCTAGTTGTATCGAGATCTACAAATCTAGTTCATTAACTTTCACTCCTGTGAAAGTTAAAAGTTAAAACTGATACAATGAACATTTTTATTTAGAAGTATATTTGTACATCCACAAAAAAATGTTCAATACTTCTATATAAAAATGTTCATTGTACTACTGTTTATAATCAGGAGGAATTAGGGGAAAATGTCTAGAATCAAAATGAATAAAATCTAGAGCATTTCAATACTGCACTATTATACAGTAGTGAAATTTGAAGAACTAGAATCGTAGATCGCATAGTTTGCTTAAACTCCTGTCCATTGAGCTGGTGATGGCATCCAAGCATCTCATCCTCAGTGGCCCCCATCTCCTCCTGCCCTCAATCTTTCCCAGCATCAGGGTCTTTTCCAATGAGTCAGCTGCTTGCATTATGTGGCCAAAGTATTGGAGCTTCAACATCATTCCTTCCAATGAATATTTAGGGCTGATTTCCTTTAGGATTGATTTGTCTGATGTCCTTGCTGTCCAAGGGGTCCTCAAGAGTCTTCTCCAGCACTGCAGTTCAAAAGAATCAATTCTTCGGTACTCAGCTTCTTTTATGGGTCAACTCTCACATCCATACATGGAGAAACCATAGCTTTGTATAGATGGACATTTGTTGTCAAAGTGATGTCTCTGTGTTTAATATGTTGTCTAGGTTTGTCATAGCTTTTCTCCAAAGGAGCAAGCATCTTTTAATTTCATGGCTGCAGTCATTGTCCCCAGTGATTTTGGAGCCCAAGAAAACAAAACCTATCACTTTCCATTTTTTCCCCATCTATTTGCCATGAAGCGATGGTAACAGATGCCGTGATCTTGTTTTTTTTTTTTTTTTTTAATGTTGAGTTTTAAGCCAGCTTTTTCACTCTCCTCTTTCAACTTCAACAGGCTGTTTGATTTCTCTTCACTTTCTGCCATTTGGATGGTATCATCTGCATACCTAATGTTATTGATATTCTTCCTAGCCATCTTGATTTAAGTTTGTGCTTCATCCAGCCTGGCCTTTTGCATGATGGCTAAACATAGGCTTAATAAGCAGGGTGAGAATATACAGCCTTGATGCACTCCTTTCCCAAGTTTGAACCAGTCTGTTTTTTTCCATGTCCAGTTCTAACTGTTGCTTCTTGACCTGCATACAGGTTTCTCAGATATTCCAATCTCTTTAAGAATTTTCCACAGTTTGTTGTGATCCACACAGTAAAAGGCTTTAGCACAGTTAATGAAGCAGAAGTAGGTACATTTGTTGAATTTTCTAGCTTTTTCTATGATCCAGTGGATGTTGGCAATTTGATCTCTGGTTCCTCTGTCTTTGCTAAATTCAGCTTGTACATCTGGAAGTTCTCAGTTCATGTACTATTGAAGTTTAGCTTGCAGGATTTTGAGCATTACCTTGCTAGCAGATGAAATGATCACAGTTGTTCAGTGGTTTGAGCACTCTTTGTCATTTCCCATTTTTTAATTGGAATGAAAACTGACATTTTCCAATCCTGTGGCCACTGCTGAGCTTTACAAATTTGCTGGTGTATTGAGCACAACTCTGTAACAGCATCGTCTTTTAGGATTTGAAGTAGCTCAGCTAGAATCCCCTCATCTCCACTAGCTTCATTCATAGTAATGCTTCCTAAGACCCACTTGACTTCACACTCCGGGATGTTTGTCTGTAGGTGAGTGATCACGCCATCATGTGTATTCAGGTCATTAAGACATTTTTTGTACAGTTCTTCTGTGTATTCTTGCCATCTCTTCTTAATATCTTCTGCTTCTCTTGGGTCCAAACAGTTATTGTCTTCATTGTGTCGATCTTTGCATGAAATATTCCCTTGGTATCTCCAATTTTCTTGAAGAGATCTCTCCCATTCTATTGTTTTCATCTATTTCTTTGTTTTGTTCACTTACCAAGGCTTTCTTATCTCTGCTTGCTATTCTTTGGAACTCTGCATTCAGATGGGTATATCATTAAGTTTAAATTCTATTATGTGCAGATAATAATGTTCAAGGGGAGTATATAATTTTTTGTAATTATGAAGATGATTGTACAATGGAGAAAAATAAAACAGGGGTGGAAGATAAGGAGTATAGCACATGGTAAGTGTGTTACTGATATACTTCTAAGTAGCATGGTCATAAAAGACCTCACTGAGAAAATGCCATTTGAACAAAGAAATGAAGGAGATGGGGGAGTGTGAAATGAGGATGCATGCAAGGTAGAAGGAAGAGATTCAGGGAGAGGAACCTGCAAGTGTAATGTCTTTGAGGAAGAAATGTAGGCTGTATGTTTGAGAAATAAAAAGGAGACCAATATCTTAGTAGAGTGATGGACAATAACCGGAGATAAGGTCAGAGAAGACGAAAGAGAAAGATCCTAGAGGCCACTAAAGAATTTAGCTTTTATTTTGAGTGGGATCTGGAGCCATTTAAGGATTCTTAGCAGAAGAATGATTTTACCTGACTTGTTTTAATAGGACTTCTCTGATTACTACATTAAGAGTGGATTTTAGATATTACCACATTGCTTTTCCAAAGGGGATATGCCAATTTAACTTCTAATTACTCATTAGCAGGGCATGAGGATTTGGACATCTAAGCATGTTCAACAGATCCCTCTCCATTTCTGTTATAAGATTTGGTTGACTCTTTATCAAGAATGTTGTGCATATACCTGAATATCACCAGCACCTAGCACAATTCCTGAAACGGGGAACTGCTGATGATACACGAATGAATCTCAAGACTTTTCAGAGCCAAAAGACATTCAGATATCATCAAATCCAACCTTATATTCACAGCTGTAAGATACTGAGACCCAAGGTAGTGAGTATCTTATGGTCCCAAATTTAATTTTGCCAGAGTGGAGATTAGACATCCAAGTGTCCTGACTTTGAGTCAATTTTCCAGTCCCCATGTGTTTTCCTAAACTTCACCATAAAATCACCTGGAAATCACCTTACATGCCTGAATAAGAATCAGAAACTCTGGGACAGTACTTCTCAAAATCAGTGCCTAAATATCACCTGTAAACCTTATTTAAATGATTCAGATTCAATATATCTGTGGATAGTGTCTGAATGTCTGCAGTCTTAATGAGCTCCCAGATGATACAGATATTCCTGAGTTTTTCACAACACTTTAGGGAGTAAGGCTATGGAAGATGTACAAAAGTAGAAGATGTATAAAAGTAATAGCTACATTACAGACAAGCAAAAACTGAGAGAATTCAGTATCACGAAACAAGCTTTTAGCAAATGCTAAAGGATCTTCTCTAGACAGGAAAAACAGAAAGGGTGTATAAACTTGAACCCAAAACAACAAAGTAAATGGCAATGGGAATCGTGCTTATCAATAATTACCTTAAATGTAAATGGGTTGAATGCCCCAACCAAAAGACAAAGACTGGCTGAATGGATACAAAAACAAGACCCCTATATACGTTGTCTACAAGAGACCCATCTCAAAATAAGGGACACATACAGACTGAACGTGAAGAGCTGGAAAAAATATTCCATGCAAATAGAGACCAAAAAAAAGCAGGAGTAGCAATACTCATATCAGATAAAATAGACTTTAAAATAAAGGCTGTGAAAAGAGACAAATAAGGACACTACATAATGATCAAAGGATCAATCTAAGAAGAAGATATAACAATTATAAATAGATATCCACCCAACATAGGAGCAACACAATATGTAAGACAAATGATAACAAGTATGAAAGGGGACATTAACAATAACTCAATAATAGTGGGAGACTTTAATACCCCATTTGCACCTATGGATAGATCAACTAAACAGAAAATTAACAAGGAAACACAGACTTTAAATTATACAATGGACCAGTTAGACCTAACTAATATCTATGAGATATTTCACCCCAAAATGATGAATTTCACCTTTTTCTCAAGTGCACATGGAACCTTCTCCACAGTAGATCACATCCTGGGCCATAAACCTACGCTTGGTAAATTCAGAAAAATTGAAATAATTCCAAGCATCTTTTCTGACCACAATGCAGTAAGATTAGATGTCAATTATAGGAGAAAAACTATTTTAAAAATTCCAACATATGGAAGCTGAACAACACACTGCTGAATAACCAAGAAATCACAAAAAAAATTTTTTTAAAGAAATAAAAATATGCATAGAAATGAATGAAAATGAAAACGCAACAACCCAAAACAAAAGCCCAGGACCAGACGGCTTCACACCTGAACTGTACCAAAAATTTAGAGAAGAGCTAACACCTATCCTACTCAAACTCTTCCAGAAAATTGCAGAGGGAGGTAAACTTCCAAACTCATTCTATGAGGACAGCATCATCCTAATACCAAAACAAGACAAAGATGTCACACAAAAAAGAAAACTACAGGCTAATATCACTGATGAACATAGATGCAAAAATCCTTAACAAAATTCTAGCAAACAGAATTCAACAACATATTAAAAAGATCATACATTGTGACCAAGTG
The DNA here is from genome assembly GCF_055505025.1 of Bos grunniens. Lineage (NCBI taxonomy): Eukaryota > Metazoa > Chordata > Mammalia > Artiodactyla > Bovidae > Bos > Bos grunniens. The sequence goes on from NC_141194.1 coordinate 71,046,516, forward strand.
GGCTTTGTCCCAGGGATGCAAGGATTCTTCATTATCCATAAATCAATCAATGCAATACACTACATTAACAAATTGAAAGATTAAAAACCATATGATTATCTCAATAGATACAGAGAAAGCCTTTGACAAAATTCAACATCCATTTATGATAAAAAACACTCCAGAAAACAGGCATAGAAGAAACATGCTGCTGCTGCTGCTAAGTCGCTTCAGTTGTGTCCGATTCTGTGCGACCCCATAGAGGACCTCAACATAATAAAAAACATATGTGACAAACCCACAGCAGACACTATCTTCAATGGTGAAAAATTGAAAGCATTTCCCCTAAAGTCAGGAACAAGACAAGGTGCCCACTCTCACCATTACTATTCAACATAGTTTGGAAGTTTTGGCCACAGCAATCAGAGCAGAAAAAGAAATAAAAGGAATCCAGATTGGAAAAGAAGAAGTAAAACAATCACTGTTTGCAGATGACATGATGCTCTACACAGAAAACCCTAAAGACTCCACCTGAAAATTACTACAGCTAATCAGTAAATATAGTAAAGTTGAAGGATATAAAATCAACACACAGAAATCCCTTGCATTCCTACACACTAAAAATGAGAAAACAGAGAGAGAAATTAAGGAAACAATTCCATTCACCATTGCAATGAAAAGAATAAAATACTTAGGAACATATCTACCTAAAGAAACAAAATACCTATATATCAGATCAGATCAGATCAGTCGCTCAGTCGTATCCGACTCTTTGCAACCCCATGAATTGCAGCACACCAGGCCTCCCTGTCCATCACCAATTCCCAGAGTTCACTGAGACTCACGTCCATCGAGTCAGTGATGCCATCCAGCCATCTCATCCTCTGTCGTCCCCTTCTCCTCCTGCCCCCAATCCCTCCCAGCATCAGAGTTTTTTCCAATGAGTCAACTCTTCCCATGAGGTGGCCAAAGTACTGGAGTTTCAGCTTTAGCATCATTTCTTCCAAAGAAATCCCAGGGCTGATCTCCATCAGAATGGACTGGTTGGATCTCCTTGCAGTCCAAGAGACTCTCAAAGAGTCTTCTTCAACACCACAGTTCAAAAGCATCAATTCTTCGGCGCTTAGCCTTCTTCACAGTCCAACTCTCACATCCATACATGACCACAGGAAAAACCATAGCCTTGACTAGATGAACCTCTGTTGGCAAAATAATGTCTCTGCTTTTGAATATGCTATCTAGGTTGCTCATAACTTTCCTTCCAAGGAGTAAGCGTCTTTTAATTTCATGGCTGCAATCACCATCTGCAGTGATTTTGGAGCCCTCAAAAATAAAGTCTGACACTGTTTCCACTGTTTCCCCATCTATTTCCCATGAAGCGGTGGGACCGGATGCCATGATCTTCGTTTTCTGAATGTTGAGCTTTAAGCCAACTTTTTTACTCTCCACTTTCACTTTCATCAAGAGGCTTTTGAGTTCCTCTTCACTTTCTGCCATAAGGGTGGTGTCATCTGCATATCTGAGGTTATTGATATTTCTCCCGGCAATCTTGATTCCAGCTTGTGTTTCTTCCAGTCCAGCGTTTCTCATGATGTACTCTGCATATAAGTTAAATAAGCAGGGTGACAATATACAGCCTTGATGAACTCCTTTTCGTATTTGGAACCAGTCTGTTGTTCCATGTCCAGTTCTATCTGTTGCTTCATGACCTGTATACACATTTCTCAAGAGGCAGATCAAATGGTCTGGTATTCCCATCTCTTGAAGAATTTTCCACAGTTTATTGTGATCCATGCAGTTTAAAGGCTTTGGCATAGTCAATAAAGCAGAAATAGATGTTTTTCTGGAACTCTCTTGCTTATTCTATGATCCAGCAGATGTTGGCAATTTGATCTCTGGTTCCTCTGCCTTTTCTAAAACCAGCTTGAACATCTGGAAGTTCATGGTTCACATATTTGCTGAAGTCTGGCTTGGAGAATTTTGAGCATTACTTTACTAGCGTGTGAGATGAGTGCAATTGTGTGGTAGTTTGAGCATTCTTTGGCATTGCCTTTCTTTGGGATTGGAATGAAAACTGACCTTTTCCAGTCCTGTGGCCACTGCTGAGTTTTCCAAATTTGCTGGCATATTGAGTGCAGCACTTTCACAGCATCATCTTTCAGGATTTGGACTAGCTCAACTGGAATTCCATCACCTCCACTAGCTTTGTTTGTAGTCATGCCATAGAAAAGTATAAAACACTGATGAAGGAAATCAAAGAGGAGACAAATAGATATATATTTGACAAATATACCGTGTTCATGGATCGCAATAATCAATAAAGTGAAAATGAGAATACCTCCCAAAGCAATCTATAGATTTCAATGCAATCCCTATCAAGCTACCAATGGTATTTTTCACAGAACTAGAACAAATAATTTCACAATTTGTATGGAAATACAAAAATCCTCGAATAGCCAAAGCAGTCTTGAGAAAGAAGAATGGAACTGGAGGAATCAATCTGCCTGACTTCAGGGTGTACTACAAAGCTATAGTCATCAAGACAGTATGGTACTGGCACAAAGACAGAAATATCCATCAATGGAACAAAACAGAAAGCCCAGAGACAAATCCACACACCTATGGACACCTTATCTTTGACAAAGAAGGCAAGAATATACAATGGAGAAAAGACAATTTCTTTAACAAGTGGTGCTGGGAAAACTTGTCAACCACAGGTTAAAGAAATAAACTACAACACTTTCTAACACCATACACAAAAATAAACTCAAAATGGATTAAAGATCTAAATGTAGGACCAGAAACTATAAAACTTCTAGAGAAAAACATAGGAAAACACTCTCCGATGTAAATCACAGCAGGATCATCTCTGACCCACTTCCCAGAGTAATGGAAATAAAAGCAAAAATAAACAAATGGGACCTAATTAAACTTAAAAGATTTTGCACAACGAAGGAAACTATAAGCAAGGTGAAAAGACAGCCTTCAGAATGGGAGAAAATAATAGCAAACGAAGCAACTGACAAAGAATTAATCTCAAAAATATACAAGCAACTCCTGCAGCTCAAGTCCAGAAAAATAAACGACCCAGTCAAAAAATGGGCCAAAAACCCAAATAGACATTTCTCCAAAGAAAACGTACAGATGGCTAACAAACACATGAAAAGATGCTCAACGTCACTCATTATCAGAGAAATGCAAATCAAAACCACAATGAGGTACTATTTCATGCCAGTCAGAATGGCTGCTATCCAAAAGTCTACAAACAATAAATGCTGGAGAGAATGTGGAGAAAAGGGAACCCTCTTATACTGTTGGTAGGAATGCAAACTAGTACAGCCACTACGGAGAATAGTGTGATTTCTTAAAAAAATTAGAAATAGAATTTTCATATGACCCAACAATCCCACTGCTAGGCATACACATCAAGGAAACCAGAATTGAAAGAGACATGTGTACCCCAATGTTCATCACAGCACAGTTTATAATAGACAGGACATGGAAGCAACCTAGATTTCCATCAGCAGGTGAATGGATACAAAAGCCATGGTACATACACAAAATGGAATATTGCTCAGCCATTAAAAAGAATACATTTGAATCAGTTCTAATGAGGTGGATGAAACTGGAGCCTATTATACAGCGTGAAGTAAGCCAGAAAGAAAAACACCAATACAGTATACTAATGCATATACATGGAATTTAGAAAGATGGTAACAATAACCCTGTATGTGAGACAGCAAAAGAGACACAGATGTGTAGACCAGTCTTTTGAACTCTTTTGGAGAAGGCGAGGGTGGGATGATTTGGGAGAATGGCATTGAAACATGTATATTATCATATGTGAAACAGATTGCCAGTCCAGGTTTGATGCATGAGACAGGTTGCTTGGGGCTGGTGCACTGGGATGACCCAGAGGGATAGGATGGGAGGAAGGTGGGAGGGGAGTTCAGGATGGGGAAGACATGTACACCATGCCTGGTTCATGTCAATGTATGGCAAAAACACTACAGTATTGTAAAGTAATTAGTCTCCAACTAAAATAAATAAGTTAAAAAAATAGCTACATATATCCTCTCTATAAGACATACACATGAATACCTTCTTCCTTCTTAAATGTAAAACTTAAGTATAAGCCTGTTTTCTTATTAGTTACCTCTCAGTGAAAGTCATCACCTGCAGCAAATTTTGATGGATGGTTATTGAATTTTCTCTTAACCTATTTTGTAAATTACATGCTTTGCATATTATTATCTGAAATGGTGATAACACATATTTTTAATTGGATTAAACATGTGATTGGTTCTAGGATCAAAAAGAGTGATAATGAAATACATTTTGTATCTTAGTATTCAAGTTAACAAAATTTTTGTTTCTGGCTCATGTGACATCCAAATTAGTTTCAAATTTAATTTTCTCTGTAGCACATCTCTCTCTAAATTGCAGATTCAACAACATCACCTTACTTTTCTGAAAAATAATTGATATTTTAATTTATTATTTATTAATTATTTGTCTATAAATAACATACTTACAGAGTAGGCAGGAAGCAAAATTCATGCAATGAGATGAATTAACTGGGGTTAGGATAGTACCTAATACCCATTGGTCTCTGTGAGCCTCTAGTGCTCAGTAAGGACCACTGGCATCAAGGGAGAACCAAGTTCCAGACTTCCTAGACTTGTGACCTATAATAATTCTCAGAATTTCAAAATAAGATAGGAAATGTCTTCTAATATGTTCCCAGGAATCCAAAGTCAGAGCATAACTTCCTATGTGCATTTTGGGGATATAGCAAGTTTACTTCACATTCTAGAGAAGAGTTAGCTTCACAAAGCCATTGTATTTTGAAATTGGATAACATGACCCAGAGGGATGGTATGGAGAGTGAGGTGGGAGGGGGGTTCAGGATGGGAAAGACGTGTGCACCTGTGGTGGATTCATGTTGATGTATGGCAAAACTAATACATTATTGTAAAGTAGTTAGCCTCCAATTAAAGTAAATAAATTTGAAAAAAAGTTAGTCTAAGTAGAGAAAGTATTCTTACTTGTGGAGTTGTTAAGGTTGTAGTACTGCTCATAGTGTCTTCCATTTGTTGTGTTTGAACATTCAGTGCTTCAAACTGCAGTATCAAATTTATCCTCTTCAGGGCAGAAATCTGGCAAAAATTCATATGGTCATAAGGAAAAACTTACTCTGAGAAAATACTCTCAGAATATCAATTTATTTATTTATTTACTTTTACCTTTTCAAGGTTCATACTTCTCAGTTTAGCATCCATAGTCTTAAATACACCTGCCATGAACTTGGTTACCTATAGAGAGTATTTAGAAATGACTTAGAATCCTGTAATATAAACAATCTCAAAATTTTTATAGTTTCTTATTTTACTTGTAGATCATCTTACAAAATTATCTACCACTTTATTAACAGTAAAAGTGCAGTATGTATTTCTGGTCTAGGCACTGACTATCTTTTATCTTTATTCATTTCAAGACAACTAATTAGACCTTAGTTGAAAAGCCACTACAAAAATCATTTTCCTCACTAAGCATTTTGACTATATCTCTCCTTCCCATGAAGGACTTTACCAGTAAGTACCCTTGTAGCACCTTGCAACAAGGTAACTTTAGACTTCTGACAATTCTTAATATCTTCAACAACTTAAATCAAAATACTAAGGTTTACCTTGCCCATTGTTACTGCAGTTTCAACTCGAGCTGCCACATCATCAACCCTAGCACTCATTCTCAAGAACTTAATTGCTTGCTTCTTCTGACAGATTGCATTTTCGGTGTGTATTCATGCAACTTCTATATTTCCCTTCTCAATAGCCTGTTTTTAACAGAGCAAATGTAAATAGTGATGTAAAACACCAAAAAGAAATACTGGGAGTGAAAGTACAGATATTTTAGAAATGGGAAAACAATGCTCAACTAACCAATTTTTAAAAATATTTAAGAGCTTTTACAATTAGTTTTTTTAGCAAATAAAAGGAGAATTTGGGAGCCATCCAGATATGGTGGAGGAATAGAATGGGGAGACCAATTTCTCCCCAAAAAATTCATCAAAAGATAATTTGAATGTTGTGCAACTTTCACAAAAAATTTTTTGAATGCTGGCAGGGGACACCAGGTACCCAGAAAGGCATCCCAATCTCTTTGAAAGGAGGTAGGATAAAATATAAAAGATGGAAACAGAGACAAAAGATTTAGGGATGGAGACTGTCCTGGAGAGGGTGTCATGAAGGAGGAGACGTTTCCACACAGTAGGAAACCCTCTCACAGACGTGTCTGTGGGAAGCTTTGGAATCTCAGAGGGCAAAATAAATTGGAGGAAAAAAACCCTCACAGAATACATGCCAAACTGCAACTACTAGCAGATAAGTGGTACAGCAGCGAGTGAGGGCTGGGTAGGGAGGCACAGGCTGCATAGTTGGTCCTTAGGGTAAGGACTGGGCCTAAATGCCCTGAGGACAATCTGAGGGAGCTAATGTGGGATAGTAACACAAGCTGTTGGATCACTAGAGACAAAAGGCTCTAACTCCTCACAGTGACCCCTGGTGCTCTCACAGAACAAAGTATTGAACGAATACCAAAGGAGAGCAACCCAGATGCCATATACGGTCCTCCCTCTCCAGAGGCAGAGAGGGAGATGTATGACAGCCAGAGCCAGAAGGCAAGGGGCTGCTGCCATCTTGGCCCCAGATACTGCATCTTCCTCCCAACTATGAGCAGGATGCCAGTTTCTAACCACATATTCCTGGGATCCTGGATGCTTCACATCTGCCAGGAGTGTCACAGCCTGAGATCAGCTTCCCAGAGGAGACACACAGCACACCTGAGACTACCCTCTGGGCACAGCAGGGAAACCAAGTGGCTGGGACTGGGTAGGTGCATAACACACATAGTCCATCTGGGTCAGTGCACTTGCCAAATACCTGGTCACCGGAATTGCTTGGACCTGGGAAGGGCAAAAATTGAACAGTCCATTGGGGTCTGTGCCCTTGCAGAGTACCGAAGCACCTGAGCAGCTTAGACCAGGGAAGGACACAAAATGCAGGGCACTCTTGGGACAGTGCCACTGCAGAGCAACCGGAAGCCTGAGCAGTGTAGACCTGGGAAGTACACACCGCCTTGGGCTGTGTCAAAACCAGTGCGGTCCATCCACTGCAAGCACTCCTCACACATGACAGTGGTATTTGTTTGCAATGTCCCTCCTTCCCCACAGCACAACTGAACTGCTGCTGCTAAGTAGCTTCAGTCATGTCCGACTCTGTACGACCCCATAGATGGCAGCCCACCAGGTTCCCATGTCCCTGGGGTTTTTTAGGCAAGAACACTGGAGTGGGTTGCCATTTACTTCCCCAATGCATGAAAGTGAAAAGTGAAAGTGAAGTTGCTCAGTCATGCCCGACTCTTAGTGACCCATGGACTGCAGCCTTCCAGGCTCCTTCCATGGGATTTTCCAGGCAAGAGTACTGGAGTGGATTGCCATTGCTTTCTCTGCACAACTGAACAGCTGAGCCTAAATAAGTGGCCACATTCACCCCTTGTGTCAAGGCGGAAATTAGATACTGAAGAGACTTGCAAACAGAAGAAGCCAAATTAAACAAACAAGGGGGAACTGCTCTGGAAGTAACAGGTGCAACAGACTAAGACCCTGAAGTTAATGCTGAGACTGTGCATGTAAGGAGCAACTGGAGACCTTGAGAACAAGTATAAGCTGGAACAAGGGGCTATCTGACACTGAATTGACCCAACACTGTCTCAAATGCTCCACAGAATTTCCTAGATATATTTTTGTTATTATCACTTCTTAACGTTTTTAAAACATTAGTTCTTTATTATGCCTTTAACTTTCATTTTATAGCCTACTATTACCTTTCAAAAAACCCCTATTTTAAAAAACAAATTCCGCCTTACCGAGGAGGGGAGATATCTCTTTGGCCTCTGTAGGCTTAGGCCCGCTAGGGTTGTGGGTGTTGGCATTTTTCAACGCGTCTCCCATCAGTTTCCCAGGTCCTGTGCGCTGTCTTTATACTAGGGAATTAAAAAACAGTGGAATGGAAAGCAATTGTGGTCATCCCATGTTAAGCGCCTCGTCAGCAATGTATACATTCCTGCTGGGGGCCATATTCATTACTTTAAGCTCAAGTCGCATCCTACTGGTAAAATATTCAGCTAATGAAGAGAACAAATATGATTATCTTCCAACTACTGTGAATGTGTGCTCAGAACTGGTAAAGCTGGTTTTCTGTGCGCTTGTGTCATTCTGGGTTTTAAAGAAAGAAGATCATCAAAATAGAAAGTTGAGATGTGGTTCCTGGAAGGAATTCTTTAATTTCATGAAGTGGTCCATTCCTGCCTTTCTTTATTTCCTGGATAATTTGATTGTCTTCTATGTCCTTTCCTATCTTCAGCCTGCCATGGCTGTTATCTTCTCAAATTTTAGCATTATAACAACAGCTCTCCTATTCAGGATAGTACTGAAAATCTCTGTACATTAATAGGGAACCAAGAAGTTCCTAAAATTAATGTATTTGTTATTTGGAGTTTGGAGATGATAAAAAGTGACAAATTGTCTTTATTAAAGTCCTTGAGATAAGTATATTATTTAAGCTGTAACTGGCAGAGGATTTGCATCACATTTAAATAGTCTCTGCTGCAAAGAAAAGGCCAGAATGTCCTAAAGTGATACAGGATCTGGGTACTTAACTCTGGTTTAATTTGTTGTTTAATGATGGTGGTGATGATGGAAAATAAAATAACTTTTTGTTAAAAAAAAAAAAAACAAATTCCATATATATATATTTTTAATTTTTGTGATAGATTTTATTTTGTATTTTTATATTGTATTTTTAAGAGTCTAACCTCTATTCTAGGTTCTTAATCTTTGCTTCCCCATATTTTTTAATCAGTTTTGTACCTGATTGGAGTATCCATTTTCAGTATCCATTTTCACTTAGAGATTTGATTACTGGCTTGATTGCTTACTCCCCTTTTGATTCTCTCCTTTCTCCTCCAGGTCACATCTATCTCCTTCCTCCCTCTTCTCTTCTCTACATAATTCTGTGAAACTCTCTTGGTGTTATGGCCTATGGAGAGCACTTAGGGATTTGATTACTGACTTGATTGTTCCCTCCCCTTTTGATTCTAACTTTTCTCCTCCTGGTACCTCTGTCTCCCTCCTCCCTCCTCTCTTCTCTATATAACTCTATGAATCTCTGGGTGTCCCTGGTTGTGGAGAATTGTTTCACCATTAACCTATGGGTTTTATCTTCTGTGCTGTATGGTTGAGAATTCTTGAGGCTACTGTAATAGATGGACCAAAAGCCAGAGGCAGGAAACTTAACTCCACAACTTTAGAACATCAGAGAACACCTGATAGCAGGGAACATTAATAGATAAGAGCTCACCCCCAATTCTCCATACCTACACTGAAACCAAGCTTCACCCAAGAGCCAACAAATTTCAGTGTAAGACACACCATGCTTATTCTCCAGAAAAACTGGAGCACAACACTGAACATTAAAAGACAGGCTGCCCAAAGCCACGCCAAACCCATGGACACCTCAAAAGTCACTACATTGCACTCCAGAAAGAATAGATCCAGTTCTACCCACCAGAACACAGATGCAAGCTTCCCCAAACAGGAATCCTTGACAAGGCACTAGTCCAACTCCACCCACATGGAGCACACTCCACAATTAAGAGGAACCATGATCTTCCAGCCTGCATAAAGGGCACCCCAAACACAGAAACCTTAAAAAAAAAAAAAAAAACTGACAAGGCATAGAAATATTCAGCAGGTGAAGGAACATGATAAAAACCCACTAAACCAAAACAAAGAGGAAGAGATAGGGAGTCTACCTGAAAAAAAAAAAATCAGAATAATGATAGTAAAGATGATCCAAAACTTGAAAACAAAATGGAGTTACAGATATATAGACTAGAGACAAGGATTGAGAAGATGCAAGAAATGTTTAACAAGGACCTAGAATAAATGGAAACCCACTCCAGTATTTTTGCCTGGAGAGTCCCATGGACAGAGGAACCTGGTGGGATACAATCCATGGGGTCACGAAGACTCAGACACGACTGTGCGACTAACACACAGAAGAAATAAAGGAGAGTCAATCAATAATGAACAATGCAATAACTGAGATTAAAAGCACTCTGGAGGGAACCAACCATGGAACAACTCAGGCAGAAGAGAGGATAAGTGAGTTGGAAGATAGAATTGTGGAAATAAATGAAGCTGAGAGGAAAAAAGAATTAAAAGAAATGAGGACAACCTCAGAGACCTCTGGGACAATGTTAAGCACACCAACATTCAAGTGATAGGTGTCCTATAAGAAGGAGACAAAAATAAAGGGCATGAGAAAATACTTGAGGAGATAATAATCAAAAAGTCCCTAAAATGGAGAAGGAAATAGCCACCCAAGTCCAAGAAACCCAGAGAGTCCCAAATAGGATAAATGCAAGGCAAAACACTGCAAGACACATATTAATCAAAATAACAAAAATTAAACACAAAGAGCAAATATTAAAAGCTTGGGGCTGGTGCACTTGGATGACCCAGAGGGATGGTGTGGGGAGGGAGGAGGGAGGAGGGTTCAGGATGGGGAACACATGTATGCCTGTGGCGGATTCATTTTGATATTTGGCAAAACTAATATAAGTATGTAAAGTTTAAAAATAAAATAAAATTAAAAAAAAATAAATAAAAGCAGCAAGGGAAAAGCAACAAATAATAGACAAGGGGATCCCCATATGGATAACAGCTGATCTTTTAATAGAAACTCTTCAGACCAGAAGGGAATGGCAGGACATACTTAAAGTGATGAAAGAGAGAAACCTCAACAAAGATTACTCTGCTGAGCAAGTATCTCATTCAGATATGAAGGAGAAACCAAAAGCTTTACAGACAACCAAAAGCTGAGAGAATTCAGCACCACCACAACAGCTCTTCAATAAATGCTAAGGGATGTTATCTAGACAGGAAACACAGAAAAAGTTTATAAAAATAGAGCTCAAAACAACAATGTAAATGGAAATGGGAACATACTTATCAATAATTACCTTAAATATAAATGGGTTAAATGGTCCAACCAAAAGACAAAGACTGGCTGAACGGATACAAAACAAGACCCATACATGAGCTGTCTACAATAGACACACAACAAACCTAGGGCACATGCAGACTGAAAGTGAGAGGTTGGAAAACAATATTTCATGTAAATGGAGACTAGAAGAAAGCAGAGTAGCAATACTCAGATAAAACAGACTGAAATCAAATCGTGAGAAGAGACAATGAAGGACATTACATAATGATCAAAGAATCAATCCAAGAGGATGTAAAAATAATAAATATATATATGTGCCCAATATAGGCACACCTCAATATATAAGGTAAAAGCTAACAAGTATAAAAGAGGAAATTAAGCGTAACACAACAATAGTGGGGGACTTTAATACCCCACCTACACCTAAGGAATAGATTAACCAAACAGAAAATTAGCAAGGAAACACAAACTCTAAATGATACAATGGCCCAGTAAGACCTAACTAATATCTAGATGGCATTTCAACCAAAACAATGAATTTCAACTTTTTCTCATGTGCACATGGAACATTCTCCAGGATAGATCACATTCTGGGCCATAAATCTAGCAATGGTAAATTAAAAAAAAAAAATACTGAAATACTTTTAAGCATCTTTTCTGATCACAATGAAGTAAGATTAGATGTTAACTACAGGGGGGAAAAACTGTTAAAAACACAAACATACAGAAGCTAAAATACATTCTTCTGAATAACCAACAGATCATGGCAAAAATCAAAAAGTAAGTCAAAATATGCATAGAAACAACTGAAAATGAAAACATGACAATCAAAAACCTATGAAACTCAGTAAAAGCTGTGCTAAAAGGGAAGTTCATAGCAATACAAGCCTATCTCAAGAAACAAGAGAAACATCAAATAAACCTAACTTTACACCTAAAGCAACTAGAAAAAGCAGAAATGATTAACCCCATAGTTAGTAGAAGTAAATAAATTATAAATATCAGAGCAGAAATAATTGGAAAAAAATGAAGGAGAGTATAGCACATATCAACAAAACTAAAAGCTCATTGTTTGAAAAGATAAAATAGACAAAGCATTAGCCAGACTCATCAAGAAAAAAAGGGAGAATAATCAAATCAATAAAAAATTAGAAATGAAAATGGAGAAATAACAACAGACAACACAGAAATAAAAAATATCATGAGACTATTATGTGCAATTATATACCAATAAAATGGACAACTAGGAAGAAAAGGACAAATTCTTAGAAATGTATCAGTTCAGTTCAGTTCAGTCACTCAGTCGTGTCCGACACTTTGCGACCCAAAGAATCACAGCACGCCAGGCCTCCCTGTCCATCACCAAATCTCGGAGTTCAGACAAACTCACGTGCATTGAGTTGGTGATGCCATCCAACCATCTCATGCTCTGTCATCCCCTTCTCCTCCTGCCCCCAATCCCTCCCAGCATCAGAGTCTTTTCCAATGAGTCAACTCTTCATATGAGGTGGCCAAAGTACTGGAGTTTCAGCTTTAGCATCATTCCTTCCAAAGAAATCCCAGGACTGATCTCCTTTAGGATGGACTGGTTGAATCTCCTTGCAGTCCAAGGGACTCTGAAGAGTCTTCTCCAATACCACAGTTCAAAAGCATCAATTCTTTGGTGCTCAGCCCTCTTCATAGTCCAACTCTCACATCCATACATGACCACAGGAAAAACCATAGCCTTGACTAGACGGACCTTTGTTGGCGACGTAATGTCTCTGCTTTTGAATATGCTATTTAGGTTGGTCATACTTTTCTTTCAAGGAGTAAGTGTCTTTTAATTTCATGGCTGAAATCACCATCTGCAGTGATTTTGGAGTCCCCCCCCCCCCCACAAAAGTCAGCCACTGCTTCCCCATCTATTTGCCATGAAGTGATGGGACCAGAGGCCGTGATCTTAGTTTTCTGAATGTTGAGCTTTAAGCCAACTTTTTCATTCTCCTCTTTCACTTTCATCAGGAGGCTTTTTAGTTCCTCTTCACTTTCTACCATAAGGGTGGTGTCATCTGCATATCTGAGGTAATTGATATTTCTCCCAGCAATATTGATTCCAGCTTGTGTTTCTTCCAGCCCAGGATTTCTCATGATGTACTCTGCATATAAGTTAAATAAGCAGGGTGACAATATACAGCCTTGACATACTCCTTTTCCTATTTGCAAACAGCCTGTTGTGTTATAACATTCCAAAATTCAATCAGGAAGAAATAGAAAATCTTAACAGATCCATCACAAGAACAGAAATCAAAACTGTAATAAACTGCCTTCCAACAAAAGTCCAGGACCAGTTGACTTCACAGGTGAATTCTACCACAAATTTAGAGAAGAGCTAAAAACTATCCTACTCAAATTCTTTCTGAAATCTTCAGAGGAAGGTAAACTCCCAAACTCATTCTATGAGTCCACCATCAGTCAAACACCAAACACAAAGTTGCTACAAAAAAAAAAAAAAGACTACAGACCAATATCACTGGTGAACATAGATGCAAAAATCCTCAACAAAATTCTAGCAAACACAATTCAAGTACATATTAAAGGATTATTCATCTGACCAAGTGGGTTTTATCCCAGGGATGCAAGGATTCTTCCAATATTTACAAAACAGTAAATATGATATACCATATTAACAAACTGAAAGATAAAAACCATATTATTATCTCAACAGGTGAAAAGAAAGCCTTCAACAAAATTCAACACTCATTATCTTCAAAACTCTCCAGAAAGCAGGCATAGAAGGAACATAGCTCAACATAATAAAAGTCATATATGACAAACCCACAGCAAACATTATCCTCAGTGGTGAGAAATTAAAAGCATTTACTCTAAAGTCAGGAATAAGACAATGATGCCCACTCTTACCACTAATATTCAACATAGTTGTGGAAGTCCTAGCCACAGCAGAGAATAAAAAGAAATAAAAGGAATCCAGCTTAAAAAAGAAACAGTAAAACTCTCACTGTTTGCAGATGACATTATCCTCTACATAGAAAACCCCAAAGATACCACCATAAAATTACTAGAGCAAATCAATGAACATAGCAAACTTTAAAGATATCAAAATTAATGCACAGAAATCCCTTGTATTCCTATACTAACAATGAAAAACAGAAAGAGAAATTAAGGAAACAATCCCATTCATCAGTGCAACACAAAGAATACAGTAGTTAGGAATAAATTCATCTAAAGAAACAAAAGACCTATATACAGAAAACTATAAAACACTGATGAAAGAAATCAAAGATGACACAAATAGATGGAGAAATATACCATGTTTGTGGATTGGAAGGATCAACATAGTGAAAATGAGTATACAACCCAAAGCAATCTATAGATTCAACTCAATCATTATGAACTAACCAAACATATTTTTCACAGAACTAGAACAAATAATTTCACAATTCATATGGAAACATAAAAAAAACTCAAATAGACATAACAATCTTCAGAAAGAAGAATGGAACTGGACAAATCAACCTGCCTAACTTCAGACTATACTACAAATCTACAGTCATCCAGACAGCATAGTACTGGTATGAAGAGAGAAATATAGTTCAATTGAACGAATAGAAAGCCCAGAGATAAATCCATGCACCTATGGACAATTTATCTTTGACAAAGGAGGCAAGAATATACAATGGAGAAAAGACAATCTCTTTAACAAGTGGTGCTGGGAAAACTGATCAACCACCTGTAAAAGAGTGAAACTAGAACACTTTCTAACACCATACACAAAAGTAAACCCAAAATGGATTAAAGATCTAAACGTAAGACCAGAAACTATAAACCTCTTAGAGGAAAACATAGGCAGAACATTCTCTGACATAAATCACAGCAAGATCCTCTCTGACCCACCTCCCTGAGTAATGGAAATAAAAACAAAAATAAACAGATGAGGCCTAATTAAACTTAAAAGCTTTTGCACAATGAAGGAAACACTAAACAAGGTGAAAAGGCAGCCTTCAGAATGGGAGAAAATAATAGCAAATGTAACAACTGATAATGAATTAATCTACAAAATATAAAAGTAACTCATGAAGTTCAATACCAGAAAAACTAACGGCCCGATCAAAAAGTGGGCTGAAGAACTAAACAGACAGTTCCCCAAAGAAGACATACAGGTGGCTAATAAACACATGAAAAGATGCTTAACATCAGAGAAATGCAAATCAAAACCACAACGAGGTACCATCTCACAGCAGTCAGAATGGCTGCCATCAAGCTGAGTACCAAAGAAATGATGCCTTTGAACTGTGGTGTTGCAGAAGACTTATGAGAGTCCCTTGAACTGCAAGGAGATCCAACCATTCCATCCTAAAGGAAATCAGTCCTGAATATTCATTGGAAGGACTGACACTGAAGCTGAAACTCCCATATTTTGGCCACCTGATGTGAAGAAATGACTCATTTGAAAAGACCCTGATGCTGGGAAAGATTGAAGGTGGGAGGAGAAGGGGATGACAGAGGATGAGATGGTTAGATGGCATCACCGACTCAATGGACATGGTTTGAGTAAACTCCAGGCGTTGGTGATGGACAGGAAGGCCTGGCGTGCTGCAATCCATGGGGTCACAAAGAGTTGGATATGACTGAGCAACTGAACTGAACTGAAGTGAACTGAAAAAATCTACAAATAAATGCCAGAGAGGATGTGGAGAAAAGGGAATCCTCTTACACTGTTGGTGGGCATTAAAACTAGTATAGCCACTATGGAGAACTTTGTGGAGATTCCTTATAAAACTGGAAATAGAACTGCCATACAACCCATCAATCTCACTGCTGGGCATACACACTGAGGAAACCAGAATTGAAAGAGACACATGTACACCAATGTTCATTTCAGCACTGTCTACAGTAGCGAGGACACAGAAGCAACTTAGACGTCCACCGTCAGACGAATGGATCAGGAAGTTGTGGTACATATATACAATGGAATATTACTCAGCTATAGAAAATAACTCATTTAGTCATTTCTAATGAGGTGAGTGAAGTGAAGTGAAGTGAAAGTTGCTCAGTCGTGTCTGACTCTTTGTGACCCTATGGACTATACAGCCCATGGTATTCTCTAGGCCAGAATACTGGAGTGGGTAGCCTTTCCCTTCTCCAGGGGATCTTCCCAACCCAGGGATCGAACCCAGGTCTCCCGCACTGCAGGTGGATTCTTTACCAGATGAGCCACAAGGGAAGCCCAATGAGGTGAATAAAATTGGAGCCTATTATATACAGTGTAGTAAATCAGAAAGAGAAACACCAATATAGTATATTAACACATACACATGGAGTTTAGAAAAATGGTAACGACGATCCTATATCCAAGACAGCAAAAGAGGCACATATGTAAAAAAAGATTTTTGGACTATATGGGAGCAGGTGAGGTTGGGATGATTTGAGAGAATAACACTGAAACATGTATATTACCATTTGTAAAATAGATGACCAGTGCAAGTTTGATGCATGAAACAGGGCATTCAAAGCTGGTGTTCTGGGACAACCCAGAGGGATGGAGTGGGGACAGAGGTGAGAAGGGGATTCAGGATTGGGGAACATATGTGCATCCATGGCTGATTCATGTTAATATATGGCAAAAACCACCACAATATTGTAAAGTAATTAGCCTCCAATTAAAGTAAATAAATTTAAATTTTAAAAAGACTATATATATATATATACTTAATTTTGCCTAAAATAGGAGAATTTATAGTTCTTTATTTTTATTTATGATTAAAAGTTATATGCTTGTTAACATTTTAAGAAATTAGAAGATAAAGTTCAAATTTTTTAATTTTTCCAATAATCTCTCAGCCACTACCACTTATTAATATTTTAGTGTAAAGTATTCCAAGTACATAAACCTATAAATTACAAAAGTACATGCATAAGAGCATACTGTTTTCTCACCTAATTAAAAACTTTTTAAGTCAATAAGTATATGACAACATCATATTTCTAGCAGCTGTCTTATAAGGATATACCATTAACCAGGGCTTTTATTGTGTGGTAAAACTAATGATATAGTACATAAAATTATTATAGATATTACACAGACATAAGCATATTCA
Organism: Bos grunniens; assembly: GCF_055505025.1. Classification (NCBI taxonomy): domain Eukaryota; kingdom Metazoa; phylum Chordata; class Mammalia; order Artiodactyla; family Bovidae; genus Bos; species Bos grunniens. The sequence goes on from NC_141194.1 coordinate 71,063,662, forward strand.
TTTTAAGTATGTGTTTATTTAATTTTATATTGAAATGAATGTAACTAGTACAGATACATACTTCTTACTACACTGAAATAGCTATGACCAGAGGTAAAGTTAAAAATCAATTTAAAGAAAAATATTAAATATACCAGAATCAAAGGGTACATAAGTGCCTGAAATTAGAGAACATGAATCAATTAAGATCCCTGATTGATGGGTATGCAGTTTGTTTCCAGTTCTTCAATAATATAAACAGCAATGTGATCAATATATTAGTACATGCAACCTCACTTTCCAAGGTTTTTTCTAGATAACATCCATAACCACACAGTTACAATTTTTTTCCTGTGATGAGAACTTTTAAGATCTAACTCTTAAAAGTGAAAGTGAAGTTCCTCAGTCCTGTCCGACTCTTTGTGACCCCATGGACTGTAGCCTACCAGGTTCCTCCATCAGTGGGATTCTCCAGGCAAGAATACTGGAGTGGGTTGCCATTTCCTTCTCCAGGAGACCTTCCTGACCCAGGGATTGAACCCAGGTCTCCCACATTGTAGGCAGATGCTTTACTGTTTGAGCCACCAGAGCAGTGCCACTTTCAAATACACAATACAGTATTAACTATAGTCACAATTCTGTGCATTATATCCCAAGGCCTCATTTCATAACTGAAAGTTTGTTCCTTTCGGCCATCTTCCTCCATTTCACACCTCAACCCTCTTCCTCTGGCAACTACAAATCTATCTTCTTTTTCCATGATTTTTTTTTTTTTTTGAGATTTCACATAATTTAGATCGCATGTCATTTGCCTGTCTCTGTCTGATTTATTTCACCTAGAAGATGCTCAAGATCCATCCATGTTGCTGCAAATTGCAGAATGTTCTTACTTTTTATCAGTGAATAATGAAAAGGCAGTGATAGGACACTGAAAGATGAACTCCCCAGGTCGGTAGGTGCCCAATATGCTACTGGAGATCAGTGGAGAAACAATGCCAGAAAGAATGAAGGGGTGGAGACAAAGCAAAAACAACACCCAGTTGTGAATGGGACTGGTGATGGAAGCAGGGTTTGTGCTGTAAAGAGCAATATTGCATAGGAACCTGGAATGTTAGGTCCATGAATCAAGGCAAATTGGAAGTGGTCAAACAGGAGATGATAAGAGTGAACAACAACATTCTAGGAATCAGTGAACTAAGATGGACTGGAATGGGTGAATTTAACTAAAATGACCATTATATCTACTACTGTGGACAGGAATCCCTTAGAAGAAATGGAGTAGCCATCATATTCAACAAAGGAGTCTGAAATACAGTATTTGGATGCAATCTTAAAAATGACAGAATGATCTCTGTTCGTTTCCAAGGCAGACCATTCAATATTACAGTAATCCAAGTATATGCCCCAACCAGTAATGCTGAAGAAGCTGAAGCTGAACAGGTCTATGAAGACCTACAAAACCTTCTAGAACGAACACCCAAAAAACATGTCCTTTTCATTATAGGGGACTGGAATGCAAAAGTAGGAAGTCAAGAAACACCTGGAGTAACAGGCAAATTTGGCCTTGGAATATGGAATGAAGCAGGGCAAAGACTAATAGAGTTCTGCCAAAAGAACGCAGTGGTCATAGCAAACACGCTCTTCCAACAACACAAGAGAAAACTCTACACATGGACATCACCAGATGGTTGACACCAAAATCAGAATGATTATATTCTTTGGAGCCAAAGATGGAGAAGCTCTATACAGTCAACAAAAACAAGACCAGGAGCTAACTGTGGCTCAGATCATGAACTCCTTATTGCCAAATTCAGACTGAAATTGAAGAAAGTAGGAAAACCACTAGACCATTCAGGTATGACCTAAATCAAACCCCTTATGATTATACAGTGGAAGTGAGAAATAGATTTAAGGGACTAGATCTGATAAATAGAGTGCCTGATGAACTATGGATGGAGGTTTATGACATTGTACAGGAGACAGGGATCAGGACCATCCCCAAGCAAAAGAAATGCAAAAAAGCAAAATGGCTGTCTGGGGAGGCCTTACAAATAGCTGTGAAAAGAAGGGAAGTTAAAAAGCAAAGGAAAAAAGAAAAGATATACCCATTTGAATGCAGAGTTCCAAAGAATAGCAAGGAGAGATAAGAAAGCATTCCTCAGTGATCAATGCAAAGAAATAGAGGAAAACAATAGAATGGGAAAGACTAGAGACCTCTTCAAGAAAATTAGAGATACCAAGGGAACATTTCATGCAAAGATGGGTTCAATAAAGGGCAGAGATGGTAGGGACCTAACAGAAGCAGAAGACATTAAGAACAGGTGGCAAGAATACACAGAAAAACTGTACAAAAATGATTTTCATGACCCAGATAATCATGATGGTGTGATCACTCACCTAGAGCCAGACATCCTGGGATGCAAAGTCAAGTGGAAATTAGGAAACACCACTATGAACAAAGGTAGTTGAGGTGATGGAATTCCAGTTGAGCTATTTCAAATTTTAAAAGATGATGTTACGAAAGTGTTGCACTCAATATGCCAGCAAATTTGGAAAACTCAGTAGTGGTAACGGGACTGGAAAATGTTGGTTTTCATTCCAGTCCCAAAGAAAGGTAGTGACAAAGAATGTTCAAACTACCTCACAATTGCACTCATTTCACACGATAGTAAAGTAATTCTCAAAATTCTCCAAGCCAGGCTTCAACAGCACGTGAACTGTGAACTTCCAGAAGTTCAAGCTGGTTTTAGAAAAGGCAGAGGAACTGGAGATCAAATCACCAACATCCAGTGAATCATCAAAAAAGCAAGAGAGTTCCAGGAAAAAAAATAAATAAATAAAACATCTATTTCTGCTTTATTGACTATGCCAAAGGTTTTGACTCTGTGGATAACAGCAAACTGTGGAACATTCTTAAAGAGATGGGAATATCAGACCACTTGACCTGCCTCTTGAGAAACCTGTAAGCAGGTCAGGAATCAACAGTTAGAACTGTATATGGAACAACAGACTGGTTCCAAATAGGAAAAGGAGTACCTCAAGGCTGTATATTGTCACCCTGCTTATTTAACTTATATGCAGAGTACATCATGAGAAACATTGTGCTGGATGAAGCACAAGCTGGAATCAAGATTGCCAGGAGAAATATCAATAACCTCAGATATGCGGATAACACCACCCTTATGGCAGAAATCGAAGAACTAAAGAGCCTCTAGATGAAAGTGAAAGAAGAGAGTGAAAATGTTGACTTAAAGCTCAACATTCAGAAAACAAAGATCAAGACATCTGGTCCCAGCACTTCAAGGTAAATAGATCAAGAAACAGTGGAAACAGTGGCAGACTTTATTTTTTTGCACCCCAAAATCGCTGCACATGGTGACTGCAGTCATGAATTAAAAGACGCTTACTCCTAGGAAGAAATTTTATGACCAATCTAGATAGCATGTTAAAAAGCAGCGACATTATTTTGTCAACAAAAGTCAGTCTAGTCAAGGCCATGGTTTTTCCTGTAGTCACGTATGGATGTGAGAGCTGGACTATAAAGAAAGCTAAGTGGCAAAGAACTGATGCTTTTGAAGTGTGGTGTTGGAGAAGACTCTTGAGAGTCCCTTGGACTGCAAAGAGATCCAACCAGTCCATCCTAAAGGAAGTCACTCCTGAATATGTACTGGAAGGACTGATGTTGAAGCTGAAACTCCAATACTTTAGCCACCAGATGCAAAGAGCTGACTCATTGGAAAAGACCCTGATGCTGAGAAAGAATGAAGGCGGAAGGAGAAGGGGACAACAGAGGATGAGATGGTTGGATGCCATCAGCGACTCAATGGAAATCAGTTTGAGTAAATACAGGAGTTGGTGATGAACAGGGAGGCCTGGCATGCTGCAGTCCATGGGGTGGCAAAGAGTCAGGCAGAACTAAGCAATTGAACCGAACTGAATTGATAGTGCAGTTTTCATATCCATACATGACTACTGGAAAACCATAATTTAGTTTACACAGACCTTTCTTGGAATAGCATTGCTTTTTAATATGCTGTCTAGGTTTGTCCTAGTTTTTCTTCCAAGGAGCAAACGTCTTTTACTTTTATGGCTGCAGTCAACATCTGCAGTGATTTTGGAGCCCAAGAAAACAGTCTGTCATGGTTTCCATTGTTTCTCCATCTATTTGACATGAAGTGATAGGACCAGATGCCATGATCTTAGTTTTTTGAATGTTGAGTTTTAAGCCAGCTTTTTCACTCTCCTCTTTCATCTTCATCAAGAGGCTCTTTCTTTACTCTATGCTTTCTGCATTTATGGTGTAATCATCTGCATGTCTAAGGTTACTGATATTTCTCCAAGTGATCTTGATTCCAGCTTATGCTTCATCCACCCTGTTATTTGACACTATGTACTCTGCATACAAGTTAAATAAGCACCTTTGGCTGATTCTTGTTAATGTACGGCAATGCTGTTGCTGCTAAGTCACTGCAGTTGTGTCCGACTCTGTGCGACCCCGTAGACGGCACCCCACCAGGCTTCCCCGTCCCTGGGATTCTCCTGGCAAGAACACAGGAGTGGGTTGCCATTTCCTTCCCCGATGCATGAAAGTGAAAAGTGAAAGTGAAGTCGCTCAGTCGTGTCAGACTCCTAGCGACCCCATGGACTGCAGCCTATCAGGCTCCTCCATCCATGGGATTTTCCAGGCAAGAGTACCGGAGTGGGGCGCCATTGCCTTCTCTGAATGTACGGCATTAAACTACCACAATATTGTAAAGTAATTAGCCTTCAACTAAAATAAATTAATTAGTTAAAAAATAAGCAGTATGACAATATAGGGCCTTGATGTACTCCTTTCCCAATTTGGAGCCAGCCCGTTGTTCAATGTTCAATTCTAACTATTGCTTCTTGACCTGCATACAGGTTCCTAATGGGGCAGGTAAGGTAGTCTGGTATTCCTATCTCTTTAAGAATTTTCCGTACTTCGTTGTGATTCACACAGTCAAAGGCTTTATTGTATTCAGTGAAGCAATAGATGTTTTTTTTTTTTTTTTTTTTTCTGAATTTCCCTTGCTTTTTCTATGATCAAATGGATTCGGCAGTTTGATCTCTGCTTCCTCTGCCTTTTCTAAATCCAGCCTGAACATCTGGAAGTTCTAGGTTCACTTAGTGTTGAAGCCTGGCTTGGAGAATTTTGAGCATCACTTTCCTAGCATGTGAAATGAGTGCAATTGTGAAATAGTTTGAATATTTTTTGGCAGTGCCCTTCTTTGGAATTGGAATGAAAAGTGACCTTTTCCAGTTCTGTGACCACTGCTGAGTTTTCCAAATTTGCTGGCATATTGAGTGCAACTCTTTAATACCATCATACTTTAGGATTTGAAATAGCTCAGCTGGAATTCCATCACCTCCACTAGCATTGTTCGTAGTGATGATTCCTAAGATCCACTTAACTTCCCACTCCAAGATGTCTGGATTTAGGTGAGTGATCACACCATCATGGTTATCTGGGTCATTAATATCTTTTTTGTATAGTTCTTTTGTGTTTATTCTTGCCACCTCTTCAATAGCCTCTGTTTCTGTTAGGTCCATACTGTTTCTGTCCTTTATCATGCCCATCTTTGCATGGAATGTTCCCTTGGTATCTCTAATTTTCTTGAAGAGGTCTCTAGTCTTTCCCGTTCTATTGCTTTCCTCTATTTCTTTGCATTATTCACTTGGGAAGGCTTTCTTATCTTTCCTTGCTGTCCTTTGGAATTCTGCATTCAAGTGGGTATATTTTTCCTTTCTCCTTTGCCTTTAGCTTCTCTTCTTTTCTTAGCTAAAGAGCTAAGCCTTCCTCAGACAACCATTTTGCCTTTTTGCATATATTTTTCTTGGGGATGCTTTTGATCACTGCCTCCTGTCACGAACCTCCACTCATAGTTTTTCAGGCACTCTGTCTATCAGGTCTAATCTCTTGAATGTATTTGTCACTTCCACTGTATAATTGTAAGGGATTTGATTTAGGTCATATCTGAATGGTCTAGTGGTTTTTTCTACTTTCTTCAATTTAAGCCTGAATTTTGCAATAAGGAGTTCATGATATGAGCCACAATCAGCTCCAGGTCTTGTTTTTGTTGATTGTATAGAGCTTGTCCATCTTCAGCTGCAAAGAATATCATCAATCTGATTTCAGTATTGACCATCTGGTGATGTCCATGTGTAGAGTTTTCTCTTGTGTTCTGCTGCTGCTGCTGCTAAGTAGCTTCAGTCATGTCTGACTCTGTGCAACCCCAGAGACAGCAGCCCACCAGGCTCCCCCATCCCTGGGATTCTCCAGGCAAGAACACTGGAGTGGGTTGCCATTTCCTTCTCCAATGCATTAAAGTGAAAAGTGAAAGGGAAGTCGCTCAGTTGTATCCGACTCTTTGCGACCCCATGCACTGCAGCCCACCAGGCTCCTCCGTCCACGGGATTCTCCAGGCAAGAACACTGGAGTGGACTGCCATTTCTTTCTCCATCTCTTGTGTTCTACCCTTTAGTAAAAGGTAAAATATACTGTAAGAAAAAGACCCTCAATTTTAAATTTATATATATATATATATATATATATATATTTTTTTTTTTTTAAAAAAAAAAGGGTATGTTTGTGTGTGTTTGCAGTGGGTGGGGGAGTGGGGACTTCCTTAGTGGCTCAGTGGTAAAGAATCCAGCCACCAGTGCAGGGGACATGGGTACAATTCCTGGTCTAGAGACATCCCACATACCAAGGAGCAACTAAGTTTGTGAGGTGTGACTATTGAGCCTGTGCTCTAGAGCCTGAAAGGCACAGTCACTGAGAGCCTCATGGCCTAGTGCCAGTGCCACACACTAAGAGAAGTCACTGCAAAGAGAAGTCTATGCACTGCAACTAGAGAATAGACTCCACTCACTATAACTTGAGAAAAGGCTATGTATCAATGAAGATTCAGAAAAGCCAAAAATAAATAAAATTATTTTTTAATTTTTTGTTTTTTTAATTTTAATTTTATTATTATTATTATTTACTTTACAATATTGTATTGGTTTTGCCATACATCAACATGCATCCACCACGGGTGTACACATGTTCCCAATCCTGAACCCCCCTCCCACCTCTCTCCCCATACCATCCCTCTGGGTTGGGGCAGTGCACCAGCCCCAAGCTTCCTGTATCCTGCATCGAACCTGGACTGGCGATTCGTTTCTTATATGATATTATACATGTTTTAATGCCATTCTCCCAAATCACCCCACACACACACACACACACAGAATCCAAAAGACTGTTCTATATATCTGTGTCTCTTTTGCTGTCTCGCATACAGGGTTGTCATTACCATCTTTCTAAATTCCATATATATGCGTTAGTATACTGTTTTGGTGTTTTTCTTTCTGGCTTACTTCACTCTGTATAATAAAATATATAGGGTTTTTTTTTTTTTTTAGAAAAATAAACATATACTAAACAGTTTAAAGGGCTGATTTTTGGTTTGATTATATTATTATCAGAAAATAAGAATTATTTGATTATTTATCGAAGCTAAACCATAAATTTAATCTTGTTCATCTCTCAGTAACTTCAGGATTTTAACACTACATTTATAGATAATAAGAGGAATGGCTTTGTTACATTGAGTATTTTTTGCAACAACAGATGTACCTAGAATTGCTAACAAAATAAGTATATGCGAATGAAATCTTGGTAGTTTTAATGTATCATATATTTTATGTTTTTTTAATTTAAATTTATTTATTTTAATTAGAGGCTAATTACTTTACAATATTGTATTGGTTTTGCCATACATCAACATGAATCCGCCACGGGCGTACACGTGTTCCCAATCCTGAATCTCCCTCCCACTTTCCTCCCCATACCATCCCTCTGGGTCATCCCAGTGCACCAGCTCCAAGCTTCCTGTATCCTCCATCAAACCTGGACTGGCGATTCGTTTCTTATATGATATTATACATGTTTCAATGCCGTTCTCCCAAATCATCCCCCTCCCCTCTCCCACAGAGTCCAAAAGACTGTTCTATACATCTGTGTCTCTTTTGCTGTCTCGCATACAGGGTTGTCATTACCATCTTTCTAAATTCCATATATATGCATTAGTATACTGTATTGGTGTTTTTCGTTCTGTACTTTATGTTTTAAAATAATAATTATCAAATTTAGCTAGATGACTGAGAAAATTATAGCTTCCTTTAGGAATAGGGTTTTTCGGCCTAAGCACTATTGATATTTGGGGCTAGGTCATACTTTTTTGTGGGGGATGTCCCGTGTATTCCAGGAAGTTTATCAGCATTCTCTGCCTTTACCCACTAGAGAACACAAGCAATCCCCTCCCCATCCCTTGAATTGCAACAAATAAAAATGTCTTCAGACATTGTCAAATGTCACCTGAGGTGGGGGAGAGGCAAAATCAAACCCTGATGAGAATCTGAATCACTGATATACATGAAAATAAAGAAAGTAAATGAAATGAGTTTCTCATTTCTCAAATCATCTTCCAAATAGAATTGCTGTCTCTGTAGAAAAAGTCACTATAGTTAAAAGCTGGATTAAGAAGCCAAATATTTTAGATGAATCCACATAATTCATATATTCATTGCTGTTTCTAAAGAATGATTTAATTTTCCCTTAAAACTGAAATTTACTATAAACTGCAAATACTGAGGACTATTATATAATATAATATAATAATAATATAATAATATTGCTATTATTCAGTCACTAAGTCATGTCTGACTCTTTGCTACCCCATGTACTGCAGCACACCAGGCTTCCCTGTCCTTCACGATCTCCAGGAGTTTGCTCAAACTCATGTCCATTGAGTCAGTGATGCTAATCTAACCATATCATCCTCTGCTGCACTCTTCTCTTGCCCTTAATCTTTCCCAGCATCAAGGTCTTTTCCAGTGAGTTGGCTTTTGGCATTAGGTGGACAAAGTATTAGAGCTTCAGCTTCAGCATCAGTCATTCCAATGAATACTGAGAGTTTATTTCCTTTTGGATTGACTGGTGTGATCTCTAGGCAGTCCAAGGGACTCACAAGAGTCTTCTGCAACACCACAATTCAAAAGCATTATTTCTTTTCTACTCAGCCTTCTTTATGGGCCAACTCTCACATCCATACACGACTACTGGATAAGCCATAGCTTTGACTGTATGGACTTTGTGGGCAAAATGATGTCTCTGCTTTTTAATATGCTGTCTAGGTTTTGTTATAGCCTTACTTCCAAGAAGGAAGTGTATTTTAATTTTGTGGCTGCAGTTAAGAGGGTTAACAGGTAGGAAGGCCATAGGTCCCCAGGTTGCAGGAGGAAATAAACTGCAAGTGTCAGATTTTGTTGTTCCTTTTCTACACAAAATTAAAAGAGGCTTGCTTCTTTTAATTCTGTGTTGAGGAAGCCTGGTTCAGCCTGAACTTTTCTCAGACCTTGGGCTAATAAATGTGTTTTTCTTATGGACATGTTTTCTTAAGCTATGTTAATGAAACTATTTATTTGCTTTGGAATCTGCCTTTCTTCAAATTTGTTCTGCCTAAGACTAATTTTTTTTTTTTCTTTTCTCAAACCTTGGGCTGATAATCACTCAACAAACCAGTATTCATGCCAATTGTTTTATGACCGAGGCACACATCTTGTGCCATTCTATCTCAAAATTGCATATTATGGGGGAAAGGACCTGGTGAAGCTCCCTCAGCCTTGAGGTGTCTCTCGTATTTGATTAGCAGCTTGCTTGCTCCTTGGAAGAAAAGCTATGACCAACCGAGACAGCATATAAAAAAGCAGAGATATTACTTTACTGACAAAGGTCCGTCTAGTCAAAGCTATGGCTTTTCCAGTAGTCATGTATGGGTGTGAGAGTTGGACCATAAAGAAAGCTGAGCACCAAAGAATTGATGGTTTTGAACTGTGTTGTTGGAGAAGACTCTTGAGAGTCCCTTGAACTGCAAGGAGATCCAACCAGTCCATCCTAAAGGAAGTCAGTCCTGAATCTTCATTAGAAGGACTGATGCTGAAGCTGAAACTCCAATACTCTGGCCACCTGATGCAAACAGCTGACTCGTTGGAAAAGACACTGATGCTGGGAAAGATTGAAGGTGGGAGGAGAAGGGGACAATAGAAGATGAGATGGTTGGATGACATCAGCAACTCAATGGACATGAGTTTAAGCAAGCTCTGGGAGTTGGTGATGGACAGGGAAGTCTGGCATGCTGCAGTCCATGGGGTCAAAAAGAGTCAAGACACGACTAAGGGACTCAACTGAACAGACATAAAATGCCTTCCTAAAAACTAGCAAGGGGGCATTCTTTCTGTGCCCTTCTGATGTCTATGTCAGAAGCTTTCTCTCTTTTATAATTTAATAAAAGTCTCATACACAAAAAGGTCCACATGGTCAAGTCTCATCTCTGGCCCTGGATCAAAATCTTCTCCTCCAGAAGTCACGAATCCTGGCATAGCACATGGCTCACAGCTGCAACCTTTCACAGTCACATCCACAGTGATTTTGGAGTTCAGGAATATAAAATCTCACTGTTTCCACTTTTTGACCATCTATTTGCCATGAAATGATGGGACAGGATGCCACAATCATAGTTTTTTGAACGTTGAGTTTTAAGCCAGCTTTTTCACTCTCCTCTTTCACCCCCCTGAAGAGGCTCTTTAGTTTTTCTTCATATTCTGCCATTAGAGTGGTATCATCTGCATATGTGAGATTGCTGATATTTCTGCCAGTAATCTTGATTACAGCCTGTAATTCATCCAGCCCAGCATTTCACATGATGTACTCTGCATAAAGTTAAGGGTGACAATATACAGCCTTGATCTACTCCTGTCCCAATTTTAAACCAGTCAGTTGTTCCATGTAAGGTTCTAACTGTTTCTTCTTGATCCACATAGAGGTTTATTAGGAGACAGGTAAGATAGTCTGGTATTCCCATGTCTTTTAAGAATTTTCTACAGTTTGTTGTGATCCAAGAAGTCAAAAGCTTTAGTGTAGTCAATGTAGCAGAGGTAGATGTATCTCTGGAATTCCCTTGCTTTCTCTATGATTCAACACATGTTGGAAATTTGATCTCTGGTTCCTCTGACTTTTCTAAATCCAGCTCATATATCTGGAAGTTCTCAGTTCATGTACTGCTAAAGCATGGCATGAAGGGTTTTGAGCATAACCTTCTTAGTGTGTGAAATGAACACAATTGTACAGTACTCTGAACATTCTTTGGCATTACCTTTCTTTGGGATTGTAATGAAAACTGACCTTTTCCAGTCTTGTGGCCACTGCTGAATTTTCCAAATTTGCTAACATATTGAGTGCAACACTTTAACAGCATCATCTTTTAGGGTTTGAAATAGCTCAGCTAGAATTCCATCACCTCTGCTAGTTTTGCTTGCAATAATGCTTCCTAAGGCTCACTTGTTTTCACACTCCAGAATGTCTGGCTCTAGGTGAGTGACCGTACCATTGTTAGCCAGGTGATTAAGATCTTTTTTATATAGTTCTTCTCTATGTTCTTGCTACCTCTTCTTAGTCTCTTCTGTTTCTGTTAGGTTCTTATTGTTTCCATCCTTTATTGTGTCCATCCTTAAGTGTTGTTTCCACTTTGGCCCAGCCATTTCAGTCTTTTTGGAGCTATTAGTAATGGCCCTCTGCTCTTTCCCAGTAACATATTGGACACCTTCATATTGGGGGACGGGGGGAGCTCATTTCTGGTGTCATACCTTTTTGTCTTTACATATTGTTCATCAGGTTCTTGCAGCAAGAATGTTGGAGTGGTTTGCCAGTCCCTCCTCCAGTGGACGATGATTTGTCAGAACACTTCACTATGAATCACTCATGCCATGGTGCATAGCTTCACTGAGTTACACAAGCCCCTTCTGCACAACAAGGCTGTGATCCATGAAGGAGGAGGACTGACTACTGAATGCCTATTACAGCTGTCAACTAAGAAAAAAAAAATATTCACAACCTAATAGTTGAGTTATGTTTTATTTGGCATGAATTTTTAGGACTTAAAGCCTAGGGGACAGCACCTCAAGTAACCATGAGAGAACCATTCCAAGGAAGTGAGGGGGGATCCAGGATATATAGAAGTTTTACAACAAAGGGCAGGTAGTCAGAACATTAAAACATTGCTGTTAACTAAAGAAAACCAGATATCCTAAGATAAAGAATTTGGCACTTTTCTATATATTGGAAGATGCAAGAGTCTGGCTCAGTGAAATCATTTCTTTGATATGCACCTCAATTATCGGTGGCCAGTATCCCATGTTTTTACATCCTGAGTTTCCTCACAGCTCACCTTGGGAATGGATATAGCCTGATGGCTGCCAGATATTCTTTTCTTCCTGAGTTCTCTTAGGGCTTATCAGCTTACTATTGCAATGGCTATAATTGCTGATGACTGTGACATCCTTTGTTTACTGATATGGCAGGCAATATTCCATTTATGATAGCCAACTCTAATCTAATATTAATAGTTGAGATTGATCATGGTATAAAATATTAGCCAAAAAAATTAATAGGAGATCCATTACAAAAGTCCATTTAATACCATCAAGCTTTCCCTCCCTTTATCCTAAAAAGACTTGAACCACTTCCATTATAATGGAGGCCCAGACATTTATAAAAACACATTGAAATATTGAATAAACTACAACAAATTGCCTTTTAAACACAGAGCTTAGATTGCAAAAGTGAAAGGAAAATCCTCAGGAGATAAATAGAAAGAAGAAAAGTAAATATGAGTAGTAGGTAAACACTGAAGCCACTGAAGACAAAGTCCCTATGGAGCACAAACAAGATGAGATGCTGGAACTGAATTGTCTTAATAAAGCTAGAACCTGTGAAGGCTACAATATTAACATAAGGATACAGCATAAAAAAGTCTTATCAGCTGATAAAGAAAGATGAGTTGGCATGGTTAACTGTCATTATGGGCCTTGGCTCACAGCTAGAGGTGGAGCAAACTAAATAAAAAGAAAATTAGACAAAGCTGATGAGAAAATCAGCAAACTGACTATACATGTGCATAAAGATTAGAGTGGAAACAGGTTAATATCGAAGAGAAGAGAAGAAAAAAATGAAAATAGAATAAAAAGGTCTAATGTCGAAATTGTGTGTTAGTTGCTCAGTTGTGTCTGACTCTTTGCGATTCCAACAGGCTCTTCTGTCCATGGAATTCTCCAGGCAAGAATACTGGAGTGGGTTGTCATTTCCTACTCCAGGGAGTCTTCCTGACTCAGGGACTGAACCCAGGTCTCCTGCATTGCAGGCAGATTCTTTACTATCTCAGCCACCTGGGAAGAATGTCTGGAATACCACAGACATAATAAGAGAATGTGTAAAATGATATATTCAAAGAGATAATACTTGAGAGTCTGCCATAACTGATGAGAGGAAGGAAATCTTTAGATTCAAGAAGCTGCCAACTTAAAAATCCACACAACATGAGAGTTGTGAGTTAAGTTTTATTTGGGACAAAGTGAAACTATAATCCAGGAAACAGAATCTCAGTACTCCTGAGAAACTGCTCCAAAGAGGTAGGGTGAAAGGTCAGTATGTATGTCATTTTGGTAAAGGGGGAGTACAAGCAATCATGCACACATTTTTTTGCAGAAGGTTTATGCTAGTTTCATGAAGGTTACTTCTAGTCACGAGGAACAGACATCACCATGAAGGAGTTTAGTGTTTTTTTAGATAGGAGAAGATACAAGAATCAGGCTTATAAAATCATCTACTGAAGATAACTAGCCACCTGAAGACCTGTTCTGCCAGTTTTTTTCTGAGCATAGAAGGCCTCATTTCTGATCTACACCCTAAACTCCTTTCAGGGTCTATTGGAAGGGCAGCAGGTGCAGCAGTTCATGATTTAAACCTTATAGAGATAGATGGCAACTGCCAATGGCAAGTGCCAACTTGTAGTTGACAAAGCACAAACAAACAAACAAAAAACAATCTCAAGCAGGAAATATAAAATTAAACCTATACTTAGATATATCACAGTACACCTCAGAATATCAAATACTAAATATTTAAGACAGCCATAATGAAAATTCAGATTATTTATAAGAGTTAAAGATCAGACTGAGCAGAATTTCAAATGAAATGCTAATGTAACTTCCAAAGGATGTACAGTAGATTCACAATATTCATAGTAGTTATGCTTCATAAAATCACTGCGAACAGGGAATTAATGAGTACAGAAACACTGCTCCTAAGGAAAATACAGGGTTAAGTTCCTCTGAGTCTCTGGTCAAAACACTTGTCAACCTATGAATACATAACTTTGTTTTCTGTGTATTTTTCTTTTAACACACCTTACATAATATATATTGCTGAGCCATTAACATTGAATTCATGGCAAACAGCATTGTAACTCATGCATGAAAGAAGTATATCTAATCCATAAGGCACATCATAGGCCTGCAGTTTGGAACATTACACAGCACTTCAACATTACACTTGTAGATTCGTTATTGTTCAGTCACTCAGCTGTGTTTGACCCTTTGTGACCCCATGGACTGAAATACACCAGGCTCCCTTGCCCTTCACTATCTCTCTGAGTTTGCTCAAACTCATGTACATTGAGTCGGTGATGCCATCCAACCATTGCATCCTCTGTTGTCCCCACCTCCTGCCTTCAATCTTTCTAAGCATCAGGGTTTTTTCCAATGAGTCATTTCTCCCCATCAGGTGGCCAGAGTATTGGAGTTTCAGCTTCAGTATCAGTCCTTCCAATGAATATTCAGGGTTGATTTCCTTTAAGATTGACTGGTATGATTTCCTTGCTGTCCAGTAGGACTCTAAAGAGTCTTCTCCAGCATCACAGTTTGAAAGCATCAATTCTTCAGTGCTCAGCCTTCTTTAAGGTCCAACTCTCACAGCCACTCATGACTACTGGAAAAACCATAGCTTTAACTCAGTGGATCTTTGTCGACAAAGTGTTGTCTCTGCTTTTTAATAATCTGTCTAGGTTTGCCATAGTTTTTCTTCCAAGGAGCAAACATCTTTTAATTTCATGACTGCAGTTATTGTCCACAGTGACTTTGGAGCTCCCCAAAATAAAGCCTGTCACTGCTGGCATTCTTTTCCCATCTATTTTCCATGAAATGATCGGACAAGATGTTATGATCTTCCTTTTTGAATGTTGAGTTTTAAGCCAGCTTTCTCTTTCCTATTTCACTTTTATCATGAGGCTCTTTAGTTCCTCTTCATTTTCTGCCATACGGGTGGTGTCATCTGCATATCTGAGGTTATTGATATTTCTCCCTGCAATCTTGATTCCAGCTTGTGCATGATCCAACCTGGCATTTCAAATTATGTACACTGCACATAATTTAAATAATCAGGGTGACAATATACAGCCTTGACATACTCCTTTCCCAAATGTGAACCAGTCCGTTGTTCCATGTCTGGTTCTAAATGTTTCTTGACCTGCATACAGGTTTCTCAGGAGGTAGTTAAGGTGGTCTGGTATTCCCATCACTTTAAGAATATTCCACAGTTTGTTATGATCCACACAGTTAGAGGCTTTGGCATAGTCAGTGAAGTAGATTTTTAATTCCCTGGCTTTTTCTATGATCCAGCAGATTTTGGCAATTTGATCTCTGCTTCCTCTGTCTTTTCTAAATCCAGCTTGAACATCTAGAAGTCTCAGGCCATGTATTATTCAAGACTAGCTTGAAGGATTTTGAGCATTACCTTGCTAGCAGGTGAAATGAGTACAATTATGCAGTAGTTTGAACATTCTTTTTCATTGCTCTTCTTTGTGATTGGAATGAAAACTGACCTTTTCTAGTCCTGTGACCACTGCTGAGTTTTCCAAATTTGTTGGCATATTGAGGAAAGCACTTTAACAGCATCTTCTTTAGGATTTTAAATAGTTCAGCTAGAATTCCATCACCTCCACTAGCTTTGTTTGTAGTAGTGCTTCCTAAGGCCCACTTGACTTCACACTCCAGGATGTCTGGCTCTAGCTGAGTGATCACACCATGGCTGTTGTTTGGGTCATTAAGACCTTTTTCATATAGTTCTTCTGTGCATTCTTGCCTTCTCTTAACATCTTCTGTTACTGTTAGGTCCATACCATTTCTGTCCTTTGTTGTGCCCATCATTAAATGAAATGTTCCCTTGGTATCTCCAATTTTCTTCAAGAGAACTAGTATTTCCCATTCCATTGCTTTCCTGTTTCTTTGCATTGTTCACTTAAGACAGCTTCCTTATCTCTCCTTTCTATTTTTGGAACTCTGCATTCAGATGGGTATATCTTTTTTGCTTTTCTTCTTTTCTTAGTTATTTGTAAGGCATTCTCAGACTACCATTTTGCTTTTTTGCAGTTATTTTTCTTGGGGATGGTTTTGATCACTGCCTCCTGTAAATTACAAACCTCTGTCCACAGTTCTTCAGGCCCTCTATCAGAACTAATCCCTTGAATCTACTTGTCACTTTCACCATATAATCATAAGGAATTTGATTTAGGCCATATTTTAATGGCCTAGAGGTATTCCCTACTTTCTTCAATTTAAATTTGAATTTTGTAATAAGGAATTCATGATCTGAGCTACAGTCAGCACCCCGTCTTGTTTTTGCTGACTGTATAGAGCTTCCCCATCTTCAGCTGCAAAGAATATAATCAATCTGATTTCTTTATTGGAGATTAGTGAAATCACCAACAAAAAGCACAAAAAAAATGCAAAAAAATGTTGCATTTGATGAAGTGAAAATAATGTTTGTTTATATTATGAGAGCTAAAATAAGAAGGAAGAACATCACACTGTTTACCCTCAATTGTGAACATGCTCCTTTGACCATTCAAATTTTTCACTGCCAGAGCATGTCCATGAATAACATTGAAAACACAGCAAGGACTAATTTAAGGCTAAAAACAGATTTTAGTAAGTGAATTTGCAAATACATAGTCTGTGAATGCTGCTGCTGCTGCTAAGTCACTTCAGTTGTGTCCGACTCTGTGTGACCCCAGAGACGGCAGCCCACCAGGCTCCCACATCCCTGGGATTCTCCAGGCAAGAACACTGGAATGGGTTGCCATTGCCTTCTCCAATGCATGAAAGTGAAAAGTCAAAGTGAAGTCACTCAGTCATGTCCGACTCTTAGCGACCCCATGGACTGCAGCCTACCAGGCTCCTCTGTCCATGGGATTCTTCAGGCAAGAGTACTGGAGTGGGGTGCCATTGCCTTCTCCTAGTCTGTGAATAATGATGACCAAATGTACCTTGCAAGAAACAAAATTAGGTCTGACATAATGAAAGCCTTAGTGAGCACAGAGACTGGTGAACACAGGTAAATCCAGAGAAGTGCTGAGTACAAGATAATCATAAGGTCTAATTCTGGAGGTGAAAAAGGGGGAACAAGTAAAAATTAGACAATAAACATCATATAAGATAGAGGATGGGGTGACAAGTTATATGTTTAAAAATCCAAGAAAAGAGTTTCTATTTAGACATTAAATTAAGTATGCATGTAAAAATGTGAAGGGTACTACTAAGGAAATAGCATGTATCTTCTAAAATAAGAGAGGAAAAACTGGGGTAAACCACTTAATAAATCCAAAAGAAGGTAGCAAAATTGAATCATTGAGAAAACAGAATAAACAGAAATCATAAAATAAAAAGAAACATCCCCAAAATATCAGGATATATTAAAAAATAATGAAACAAATTAAAAATATGTACTTCAGACAGGATTTTAAATTGTAACAACTGGTTGGATGTTAAAAGTCAGAAAAAATTGTGAACCCATGGGCTGTAGCCTGCCAGGCTTCTCTGTCCATAAAAACTAACCTAAGGAAACAGTTGTAGCTTTATCAATCAAAGCATACTATCTAAAAGTGCACTGGGACAACCCAGAGGGATGGTATGGGGAGGGAGGAGAGAGGAGGGTTCAGGATGGGGAATACATGTATACCTGTGGTGGATTCATTTTGATATTTGGCAAAACTAATACAATTATGTAAAGTTTAAAAATTAAATAAAATTTAAAAAAAAAGAAAGAAAAAGGACCTAAAAAAAATAAATAAAAGCATTAAAAAATTTTCAACAATGTGGGTCACTATAAAATGATAGAAAGTAAACTTACGAACTGAAATAATTCTAAACTTTCATGTTCCTCTGTGCTGTACTTAGTCACACAGACCCCATGGACTGTAACCTGCCAGGCTCCTCTGTCCATGGGGATTCTCCAGGGAAGAATACTGGAGTGGGTTGCCATGCCCTCCTCTATGCGATCTTCCCAACCCAGGAATCAAACCGGGGGTCTCCTGCATTGCAGGTGATTCCTTATCAGCTGAGCTATCAGGGAAGCACTCATGTTCCTCCATATAGCCTCAAAGTGTGTTTGTATGGATATATATAAAACTGACAGAGGAAATTATTAACCTTGGTGGAATTTCATAAAATTCTCTCAATACCTGACAAAACTAAGACTAAAGAAATTACAAAAGACCTGATTAAGTATCTTAATTTAAAAATTAACATATAGACAATTATAATGAAACCTGTGCCCATTAATTTGTGAATACACACCATTTATAAGCATACAACACATGAAGCTGATCATACACTGTGACATAAAGCAGATATAACACATATCAGACAAACCTACTGCCTAACCACAGTTCAATAATGAATTACTACGAGAATTTGCTTCAGAATTTTTTTGTAAGACTCTAAAACTGTTCTAAGAGTTAAAGTTTATTAAAAATACATATATAGGCATACATATATTTGGAAAAGACTATATGTATGAATTTAAGAAACTTTTTTAAAATTTATTTTTTTTCTTTTTTTCCCTAGTTTTTTTTTTTTTTTTTACAATAGTGTATTGGTTTTCCATACATTTAAATTTTAAAAGAGTTACAATTGAAAGACAAAGAAATAAGTGGAATGTGGCTTGTGGGATGTAAAGCTAATGTCAGACTTAGAATCTTCTATACTTAAAAACTCACTTTAGAAAGGAAGGGAAGCTAAAAATTAACTCAATAAGCATTCCTCTCACAAAGTCAGCAAAAAGAGAGAATAAATCTGAAGGAGGTATAAGAAAATAATCTCAGAGGTAAAAAAAATAGAAATATAATAGAAAGGATCAAAAAGTTTAAAGTTGAGTTCTCTGTAAAGACTAATAATATACCTCTACAGAAAGTGATAAGGCATAAAAGACAAGGCATAAACAAAGTACAGAAATAAAAATAGAAAAGTAGCTGCAGATGAAGTTACTTTAAAATGATAAATTATGAACAGTATGCCAATAAATTTGAATTAGAAAAAATGGACATATTGTAGGACAATATTTCTGAAATAAACTAAAAACAGTTAAATAGTATTCTAAATTTTGATTAAATATGTTAAAACATATAAACAAATTAATTAACAACAGACACAGTACCAAATGGTTTTACTGGTACATTACTGGTACATTACATCAATCATTTGAGAAAAGAGCAATTTCCTATCTTAAACAAACTCTTCCAAAGAACAGAAAATATAAAGAACACTCCCAAACTTTTGATACCCAAAACAAAAAAAGGATACTACTATAAATGAATGGACAATTATAGACTAAACTCACTTGAAAACAGAGAGGCAAAAATACTGTACAAAAGATTATCAATGAAGCAATATTCCTCCTCATGCCCTATGGAATTTTTTCATGCACTTTTAATGAATGAACATAAGCCTGATCACTTCAGTTAATTACTCCAGTAGCTGCCAAGACTCTAAAAACATCATGGAACAATGCTTTAAAAACAGTTTTTTTCATCATTCAGAATCAAAGTGTGGGGACTGAGAAAAAAATTATTCAAGCAATGTATTAAAAGTACTTCATGATGGGTTTAGCCTAGAAATGTAAGCATAGTTTATTTTTATTTTATTTTATTTTTAAACTTTACATAATTCTTTTAGTTTTGCCAAATATCAAAATGAATCCGCCACAGGTATACATGTGTTCACCATCCTGAACCCTCCTCCCTCCTCCCTCCCCATACCATCCCTCTGGGTCATCCCAGTGCACTAGCCCCAAGCATCCAGTATCGTGCATCAAACCTGGACTGGCATCTCATTTCATACATGATATTTTACATGTTTCAATGCCATTCCCCCAAATCTTCCCACCCTCTCCCTCTCCCTCTCCCATAGAGTCCATAAGACTGTTCTATACATCAGTGTCTCTTTTGCTGTCTTGTACACAGGGTTATTGTTACCATCTTTCTAAATTCCATATATATGCGTTATTATACTGTATTGGTGTTTTTCCTTCTGGCTTACTTCACTCTGTATAACAGGCTCCAGTTTCATCCACCTCATTAGAACTGATTCATATGTTTTCTTTTTAATGGCTGAGTAATACTCCATTGTGTATATGTACCATAGCTTTCTTATCCATTCATCTGCTGATGGACATCTAGGTTGCTTCCATGTCCTGGCTATTATAAATAGTGCTGCGATGAACATTGGGGTACACGTGTCTCTTTCCCTTCTGGTTTCCTCAGTGTGTATGCCCAGCAGTGGGATAGTTTAATATTTGAAAAATGGATGTATGTATTTTAACCATATTATGAGGTTAAAGAAAAAAACACAAATGATATCCTGAACATAAAGAGAAAAAACATTAGATAAAATCCAACACTTTATGTATTCAACAAACCAACTTTCAGATGAATGGTTCATGACCTAACATCTAGTAAACTAGGATGGGAAAACAAAACATCCATGAAAACTGAGGATCAACTAACAGATTTGCATATTCACAGATATAGATAGATATATAGATATCAAATTAAGCATTGTTCTGTATTCCTAGTACACATAAGAAAAATAAAAGGTATATACATTACAATGGAAATCAACAAAGAATCATTACTTGAAAATACCTATAGTCGTTAACCCAGCAACCCCACTCAGGTATATTCCCTAGAGAAACTGTCGTGAGCTGACATAGGAAATATGTACAAGAATGACCATAGAACTATTGTTTGTAATGACAGAAAACTATGGAAACAGCCTAAATGTACATCAGTAAATAGAATGGATAAATTGTGTGATATTTCTACAATAAAAATCTATACTGAGGTGAAAGTGAAAATGACATAATGAATCAGAAGAATCATCTTTAATAAAAAAGAAAGCAACATGATACCATGCATATAAAATTGGAAAATATACAACATAAATTGTATCTTTTTTGAACTTATATTTAACTGGAGGATAATTGCTTTACAATGTTGTGTTGGTTTTTGCCATGTATCAACATGAATTAGTCATAGGTATACATATTTCCTGGAGAAGGCAATGGCACCCCACTCCAGTGTTCTTGCCTGGAGAATCCCAGGGATGGGGGAGCCTGGCGGGCTGCCATCTATGGGGTCACACAGAGTCAGACACGACTGAAGCGACTTAGCAGCAGCAGTAGCAGCATACACATTTCCTCTCCCTTTGGAATCTCTCTTCCACCTCTCACCCCATCCCATCCCTCTAGGTCATCACAAAGCACCAGGCTGAGGTCCCTGTGTTATATAACAATTTCCCATTAGCTAACAGTTTTTTTTTTTTAATTTTTATTTTTTTTTAATTTTATTTTTTAACTTTACAATATTGTATTGGTTTTGCCATATATCAACATGAATCTGCCACTTCACCCCAAAACAATGAATTTCAACTTTTTCTCCAGCTAAGTTTTACACATGATAATGTATGTGTTTCAAAGCTACTCTCAATTCGTCCTACCTTCTCCTTCCCCTGCTATGTCCACAAATCCCTCCTCTATGTCTGTGTTTTTATGCCTTCCCTGCAAATAAGTTAATCAGTAACATTTTTCTATCTTTCATATATATGCATTAACACACTATATTTTTCTCTTTCTGACTTACTTCACTCTGTATAACAGGCTCTAGGTTCATCCATCTCAGTTCACCTGACTCACATTAGCTCCTTTTTATGGCTGAGTAATATTCCCCAGCAAAGAGTTACTCATGGTTTTTCCCCACGTTCTGAGTTTTAGTGTGGAGAGCTGGGAAGAAAAACAAGACACCCAAATACTAATAATAACAAAAATAACAACAACAGTTGTCATAAAAAATTAAAGGATGAATTAACTGGTTTTAGGTAAGCACACCACACATGGTATGAAGTGATATGGGGTGGGAGGATCATTGGTTCTGATTCATCTTCACCTAGAGAAAATAAAACCTCATTTTGAAACTGTTTCACACATCCCTAATATAGTTAAAAATCTTATATACCTCAACATTTCTCCCTTCATATGTAAAGATACCGCTTTTCATCAAGAACACATAGCTTCCTTTGAAGACTGGGCAGGTGGATTTTGGCCACCAGAAGTTGGTGAGGAATTGGAGGAGATAGGGGGTCCATGTGGTGAGCACAAATCTACGGACAGAGGAGTCCTGAGTCCCAGGAGGTCTGAGGCACCGAGGTTGTGGGGTCCTGGGGTCTGACTGGAGAACAGGCTGCTGAGTATGATCAGTTTCTAGTCACTGCTAGCAGCTAAAGTGAGGGGGTCTATTGACCACATACAATGCTCAGGAAAGAAAATCCACCTCTGTGTGCCCACTCCAACTCTATGCTAGGGTGAGATGTAGCAGGAACCAGCCCAGCAATGCACCCGAGGCTGCCACTAGCAATAATCACTGTTGATTTAAAGCTTTATTTAGGCTTCATCTGTACCCTCATAGTCAATAAGGTTTTGCTACATTTTATTAGTGAGGTTGACCAATGTATCATTTGTTTGTTCTGTCCCTTCCCCCAATATTAAACTATGAAATTTGTGATTTGTTTAAACTCTGGGTGAATCATAGCTTAGTTTGCATGCCCAGGGGCTCAGGCAATTCAGAAACTAGAGACAAGGTGTTTATCTTCAAGCACCAAATCCAGATTACAGGAGGGTAAACACACACCTATTTTTCCTCTTCAGTCTCACATTACCAGTAGTAGAATTTCCTCACTCTGCAAAGGACAGGAGTGCAAGCGGGTGAGGCCTGGGCTGGGTTTGGCAGGAAAACTTGATGAGCGACAGGTATTGCTGCCTGGCTTTCTCAGAAACCCTGGCACCCACCTAGCCTCCTCTTCCCTCCCGGCTGCCCCCAGGACCCTGAGTGGGTGAAGGACCACACAACCCGTGCTGGGTTCTTCAGTCACACAAGAGAGTCTTGTCTAAGTAGAGTAGAAGAGCTGCCATCTGAGGGAGACAAGGAAAAACTGTGGGCAGACACTCAAAAGGAGACCTGGGTGGGGGTGGCTCAGATCTCCCAGGACAAATTGATGACCATCAATTTGTAGACCATCAAATTGATGACCTACAAATAATAATAATACATAAACCAAAAAGAGGATGGGATCAGATATATGACATCTATGCATGTTTTCCATCAGTTCAGTTGCCAGGGGATTCTTCTCTGTCTGGAAACTGCAACAGTAATGGCATGTCTAATGCTGAGAGAGTAGAAACATGTACGAGATTGAAGCTAGAATCTTTCCTGGTTTTGGCTTGAACCAAATTGGAAACCTTCATCAACCACATTCTGCAATACACTGAGGACCAAATTACAGATCCACCATGTAGCAAACAGAATAAAACAAACAAAAAAAAGCATATTTGAGAAATGATCATCTTTTCCACATATCCTCTGGGAATTTACATGAAATTCACATCACTTTCTTCCAGTTATTGGCCACAGGTATCCAAGGGCATTTTTTTTTCCCTCTTGTTTCCAGCTCACAGAACAAACGTTACTATCACAGATTCACAAAAGCAAGCTCACACACACCAAGATAGAAGGTAAGGTTAATTCTTAAAAGGTCCTCTCCAAATAATTTATTAAAATATATCCTTTGTTTTTCAAAAAGTCATTTTGGGAACACACAACACCCAGGACAACTCCAACGGGCTTGTAAGTAGTTAAGGCACTCGAATAGCATGTGCTGCATCTCCGCACAGTCAAGGCTGCCCTTCTCTCTCTCTCTTTCTGTCCCCCGGATCACTGAAGGACACTAAGGATACCTCAGAAAACATAGATTCAGGACACTTTGCTCTGCTGGCTTTCATCTGTGGGCTTGGGGGCAGGCCAGGCAATCATTCCAGGCACAGGAGAAAGGCACCGTATGCAGCAGCCAGGAAAGGGTAGGTGGGCCTCTGGCTGGACAGCTTTAGCACATCCTGCATAAGGGGAGCTGGGCTCTTCTGGCCAGGGTCGCCCTGACATGCCAGCTCCTCGGGGCTGCCCTGGGAGCACTCCTGCCAGCCTTGACCTGGCTAGTGATGGTGGTCCAACCCACTGCCCTCTCCTCATGGTGGCCATGCTCTCCTGGCTCTGGGTGACTGCCATGTGGTTGCTGGCAAGCAGGCCCAAGTCCGCCTCACTCTCTGACATGTGGATGATGCCACTGTGGGTAAACTCATTCTTGCTGTCCTCCCTGGCCTCCCTTTCACTGTCCTTGTTGTGGTGCTTGGTATGCCGGGCCTTCTGGTGGACCCCTGGTGGCTCACCAGGCTGTGTTTCAAGGAAAAGGTCCACTAGCAGGTCTTGGACTTGTACAGCCTCTCTTCTATGTGCAACCTCATGTGCTGCATCAGGTCCTGCAAGGAACAGAACCTCTTGCAACACATGTTGCACATCTTCTTCCTTTTGTCTGCCTTGCTGGCTGTGCTCCTGGGGGAGCCTGTCTTTGGCTTCTTGTTGTTGTCACTCTTCTCCAGGGACTTCTTCTCTGCAGCCCCCCACCCTATTCCTCCCCCCACATGGTCAGAGGGCCCCTTGACCTCCTTGTTCTGCTTATCTTCCAGGGCTTCAGGTCTGGCCTCCACCTTGGCCAGGGGCTCCAGGGTCTGGGGTTCAGCTGGCCTGGGCAGTGGCTCAGTGGTGGTCCCTTGGGCTCCCGGGAGACAGTGCTCTTGCCCCAGGCTCCTCGGGGCCCTGTGCCTTACAGAGGTGGCTGAGGGTCCCAAGGAACTTGAAGCTCTTCCCACACACGTGGTAGGCATGCTTGTGGTCCTGTGCACCTGCTCCTACCTTCTCCTTGGCCAGCTTCAAGCTCATTACCTTGTTGGCAAGGTTGAGGTCCAGACTCTTGTTGCTGACCATGCCCTCCTCAGAGCCGTCAGCATCCTTATCCCACTACTCCCCAGTGTGGCCCTCCTCTTCCTCAGCCACCACTTGCTTCATCATGCCCTGCACTGCCACTGGGGCTCCTCCAGAACCAGGATGGGGACCAGGCTGGGCTTGGCAGCTCCTGCTCCCAGGTGATGAGGTCCAGCACTTAGCTGCTAGCCAATGAGGCCTCTGTGTCCGACTGGCTGTCAGTGTGGGTTAGTATGTGCCTCTGCAGTAGCTCCCAGCATCTTAATCATCCTTTGTATATGTATGGATTGTAGAGTTTGGAAACACAGAAACTCAAGATCTTCAAAATTGAAAGAAAACTTAGAGATCACTTGCCAACTTCCCTCATTTTACAAATGTGAAAACTGAAGCTCAGAGATGGATAATCGAGTAACTGATGAATAGAAGAACAGGAGGAAGGAAGAATTCAAAGCCAGCTCAACTATTATTTCTCTCTTGCATTCTAAATTTCATAGTGACTTTGAGTTGAACTGGCATTGAATTCCTCCTTCCTCCTTGTTCAGCAGTTAATTATCCATCTCTAGGCTTCAGTTTTCACATCTGTAAAATGAAAGAATTTGACAAGTTCATCAAATGATGAACCATAAGCAATCTTTACATGCAATACTTCTTATAAGATACATCTTCTACCAGTTAGCTAGGACATAAATCATAAGACTACTTTCAGGTGGTACTGAAAAACAAAATTTGAAATATTAATAATATTGTGGTTAAAAAATGTATTTGTCAATAATAGCAAAGCCTCAGAGACTCTGATATGTAATTCTGCTTTAGCATGTAAAGTCATTCACAATGGAGAGCATTTGTAAGGTAGCTGGCAACTTTTGCCTATAACACAGTCTCAACTTTATAGGTGACTACAAAAGGAGACAATGATACCAGTCCAGTTCACAACATCCCTTTCTTTATTCTTATGTCCACAGTACCTATAATCTACTTCATTGATTCTCAACCTTTTCCAGGTTAGAGTCCCTTGCAGAAACAAATGTCAACAATAGACATTTTCCCCAGGAAAAGGCACATAGTAATATACAAAATTTTACATACAATTTCAAGCTTAGTAAGTCCATACATGGGATTAAGAATTGCTGTTTTAGCATTCATTTTCTTATGTGTCCTGGCTCAATTAAATCAAAGGTGCTTGAAATTGGGAATGGGTCCTATAAATCTCTGTACTGACATCCTAGATGCACTGCTCAGCCCACAGTAGAGACTCAATAAGTGTTAATTCTTAGCAGGTCATCTGCTCTTTTTTTTTTGCTCACTATGGGCCAAGTGCTGTGTGAGAAAATGAGGATTCAAAGAAAAAAGATAAGAACCCCATCCTCAAGGAACTCAGTCTAATGAAAGAGATAAGTAAACATATGATTATAAAGTTAAAAAAAAAGGGGGGGTTCTTAAATGGAAAGGAAACTGATGGGTAAAGGAGGAAAGAATAGGGATTTGTGGGAAATTGTGCTTTCAGACAGAGAAGGCAATGGCACCCCATTCCAGTACTCTTGCCTGGAAAATCCCATGGATGGAGAAGCCCGGTAGGCTGTGGGTCACTAAGAGTCGGACACGACCGAGTGACTTCACTTTCACTTTTCACTTGCATGCATTGGAGAAGGAAATAGCAACCCACTCCAGTATTCTTGCCTGGAGAATCGCAGGGATGGGGTCGCACAGAGTTGGACATGACTGAAGTGACTTAGCAGCAGCAGCAGCAGCAGTGCTTTCATATTTGGCTTGTTGAGATGATGGGTTAGGAGATTAGGTAGATGACCTGGAAGGCTTCCTGGAAATGAATATGTTTTAACTAAGTCCAATAACAACAACAAAAAAACAAAAAATGTCAGAACATTTTCCTAACCTCAACCTCATTGCTTAAGGGATAACACAGTAGAGTGGTAGAAACTTAGAGAAGCAAAAAAGGAAAAAAAAGAACATTGGGGTATGGAAATATCCTTCAATTCTTTCCTTGTTTCATCAAGTATTACTCTTGAAACAATGTTCATATTGCACACATATTGCTATTAACTGTATACTTGTAAAACTTCTATATGAACACATTACAAAAAATAAATCTGGCTACTCCATCAAACTATTTAAAATGACACTGGATCTAATCTAACATGATTACTTCAGTGTATTTAACTGCCTGAAGACAGAATTCACAATTACCATGCTAATTCGATAGTGGTAGCACATTTATTCTTTTTGCATACTGCAACAATGAGATTTCTGCATTTTATATAGGTGACAAATAAATGTTACTCAAGTTTCAGTTTAAGTTATTTATTTATGAAAGATAGGTCTGAGTCCATGTCATTTTCTTCTTCCTCTACTCAAAGGAAAAGGTCCATTTCTAAAAAAAAAAAAAAAAAAAATCAAGAGAACTAATCACTGCCAGATGGTATGATTCAAGTTAAACCTCTTCACTTCCTTTGATGGACTGAAGAGTTGTTAGTAGTTCATTTTTGCTAGGTACTAAACTACTGATAATAGTATCATTAATTTAAATTATAGGCAGGCATACATACTTCACAGTGAAAGAAAATTAGTAACTATCTTATTAATGGAAATCACATAGCAAAGGCTTTTAGGTAGAGCAAAAGTAACCTGTATTATTAAAGTAGAAAATAAAAGCAGTGTTAGAGCTATTACCTCAAATTCTTCCAAAAGATCTGGGGAAAGAGACAGCAATTTGTACCCTACTTCTTAATGCTTAACATGTTTCAAAACTTTACAATTTGGTGAGCCCTTACCTTTCATTTTATCTTCACAAAAGCTTTAAAAGGTTGGCAGGTCAAAATGTTTACAGAGGAGTAAACATTACATGACAAAGACTCTATGACCTGTCTCAACACATGTTTCTTAAAAGGCAGAAATGAGATTGGAAATTGACTTTCTGACTCATAGTCCAGCGCTCCTTCTTTTATGATGGTTCTTTAAAAAAAAATTATCTAACACAACTACACTTCTGTAAATTATATCCTTTAAACTGAGCCTTTCAGTTACCTACTCTGTTCATGAAATGATCTATTTCTGCATCTCCACAAAGGTTCACATTTTATTCTTGGTTTATCTTGGCCAGTTCAGCACAAAATGTTACCAATATTCTCAGTATGGTTTACATTATTTAATCCTCTCACCAAATATCTTTCTATATTTCAGATTTACAAATTAATAAAGGTAAATAGTTTTAATATGAGCTATCAAAGAATTACTCTGACCCACATTTTGTTATTTTGCAAAGTTTCATTCAATAGCAAGATGCCAAATTACTCTATTTCTGTGATAACAATTTCTGGAAGAAGAACATCCACATGGAAATTCTGTGATGGCATTTCAGTTGAGAAAAACAACCTCATCCTTCAATTCAGGGCTTCCCACAGGTTCGTTCCTAACCTCAACCTCATTGCTTCAGGGGTAACAAAGGTGGCACTGATGAATTTTCGTAGCTTTAGGAACTGTGAGTTTCCTCACGTGTTAAATCAGATTATTAAAAAGCAAGCACTCAATTTAGTTCAGAGGACTGCTATTAAGAACCGTAACTCATTACCAGTCACCTCCATCCAGAAAAAGGAAGAAGTACCACAAAAACTAAGTTCAGTTCACTCAATCATGTCTGGCTCTTTGTGACCCCATGGGCTGCAACACGCCAGGCTACACTGTCCACAAAAACTATTTGCCCTCATTATCTAATCAAAACCTATACCTCTGCCCCAAACCTCTGGCAAACTTCTGTCACCTGTTTCCACACCACCCTACTTCGATTTCTCAGGAGTGGATAAATTCACAGAAAAAAATAGGTAACAGTAGTCCTCAACAAGCAAGGGTTCACGTTCAGGAAGCTTCTCAAACCAGTCCCGCGACTCCTGACTCTAGCCAAAGCAGTCCCATTTCTCCTGATTCTAGGATGGATGAAGCTAACAGGGAAACAATAACAAACAAAACAAGCTGCCAGCGCTGTCCGAGCCCTCACACCTCCTCAACTAGACCTGTAAAGGTCTCCACTAGCCACTTTCAGGGCTCCCAGCCCTCCCCTTCCCTGCTTCCTTAAGCCATAGCAGCAGCTTTTCAAACAGGAAAGAATACTCTCTATATTCGATATGGTCCCATGACTTTCGTGGACTGCGACAGCCATTGGCAGCAGCAAGGATTTGAAGGCGCTCAGAGCGCGGTTCCAGTCCACAATTGCTACTCGCCCTGCTCCAAGGTTCGCAATTCAGCTTCCTTTTTCTGCACAGGTTGGGGGAGGAGCTGTCTGCGTCGGAGGGGCGTGGCTGGGGCAAAGTCAAAATGGCTGCCGTTCTGAGAAGCGGCAGTCACTTGGGGGCGTTAGGGGGCTCGAGGGCAAGAGGTCACGCCCCTCCCCCTCGTGTCTTTAGCGTGCCCAGCGCCTAACGGTTTTCCTCACTCGGCAGACATACTTCCTCTCGTCGTACTCCATACTCTGTTTAACCTTCTGCCACGCTTCTTTCCTCAGATTTCATACTATCCTTGACGCCTCACTTCTGTTCTCAGAGCTTAAGTCTTACGGATGAAAGAAAAAGGTATAGGAATTTTAAAGTACTTTTAAAAAATTATACTTGTATGAAATAAGGACCTGAGGGATTCGGGGCTCGTGATTTTGATTTGTTAGGTTAGACGGGGAGGACAAAAAAGTAAGCCTAGGAGTTTAAGAGATGAAGTTGCTGTGAAATATATCTTAGTAATAGATTGTATTTTATAATAAATGGTGAAAAATAGGAAAGCTACTATGAAATCTATAGTGAGCGGGAGGTTGATAGAAATACTAAATAGTGATTAGCATTTATATGTGATTTATTAATATGCCCAAAGGTAATTTACTAGACGCTAAATCTCTAGATTTATGGGAAGGATCTTTGGCTTTGGCGTCGTGTTTCAATTCAGAACTCTTAGAAATTCCAGGAAAGTGCTAATATATATTACTTTAGGGGAAAAAATAGCCATATTAATTATATTTTTAGTGGGAAATTTTATGTGTGATGTTAACGTTTTTCTTATCTTTAATATTTAACTGTGTGGGGAAAATAATCAACAAATAATTTGATAAGCCTCTTTTTATCTTAAGGATCATTTCCTACTGAACCAAAATGGTTCAAAACGATACTGTTTATTCTTTTGTGTTGATGATTATTAGGCTTCAGACTGTTAACTAATTCTAAACCCATAATGCTGGAAAAACAGTCCTTTTTGTGTATAGTTCTGAGGAAGAATAATCTGTAAAACACTCCCATAGGTGAAACTGTACAAAGATTTTTATTTATATCTCTCCACATGTATGTATTTGGGATGCAAGATTTACTTCTCTGGAGACAAAACTTGGCAGATTTAATTATTATTTTATCACTTTACTTGCTAGATAAACAATTGTATTTCACAGTTTGAGGATTTTCTTGGTGAAAAAGTAAAAAAGAATGTTTCTAAAAATTCTTCGCTATGTTTTTAATATGTACTTACACAGTTCTTTCAGTAAATCCACATGTAGACCAGAACAATGCACCAAAGCTTAAGCATTTCTAAGTTTTATGTAAAGTACTTTAGTTATGGGGCTTCCTTTGAGGCTCAGCTAGTAAAGAAACCGCCTGCAATGTGGGAGACCTGGGTTCGATCCCTGGGTTGGGATGATCCCCTGGATAAGGGAAGGGCTACCCACTCCAGTATTTTGGCTTGGAGAATTCCATGGATTGTATAGTCTGTGGAGTTGCAGAGTTGGACATGACTGAGTGACTTTCACTTTCACTTTTCTTATGTTCTTCTCAAAAAGAGCAAATCTTTTTTTAAAAAAGTATTTTAAAAGTGTTTTTGCATATTGTGGATCTTCTTAAGAGAGGGATATAAGGATAGGATCAGGTTTTTGGTAAAAATAAGATCTGACGATATTTGTCCAGTTAGTAAGTTTGTTACTGTTGTCCATCTTAAGTTAAAAAAAAAAAAAAACAGAGTTCTAAACTAATTTTGATTCCAAAAATTGCCCTTGTATTATCCTTGAATTTCTTTTTTTCTTAAAGTTAGATTTAGTATTTTTTTTTTAAATCTTAGGCACAGTAATAGAACTATAAATACATGTGTTAGTCACTCAGTCATGTCTGACTCTGTGACTCCATGAATTGTAACTTGCCAAGCTCCTTTATCCATGGGATTCTCCAGGCAAGAATACTGGAGTGTGTAGCCATTCCCTTCTTCAGGGGATCTTCCTGACCAAGTGATTGGACCCAGGTCTCCTGCATTGATGGCAGATTCTTTACCATCTGAGCCACCAGCATATTCAGTAATAACTTCTGCTGTTGAGAACAAAGAACTGAAATCTGTTAATAATATACTTGTTTTATGGCAGAGCAAATATATTACAGAGAAAAGAAATACATGAAATTTTAATTTGTTTTAAACATCGAGTACCTGTAAAATAATATTTGTAAAACATGAGCACAGAACAACAAACTCCTGTGACTGAGTATCCATTATGAGAAAAGAAAATTACCATTTCCCATAAATTCTCTTGTGTAATCCTTTCCTAATCACATTCCTTTCCTTCCCTCTTTAGAGGCAACTGTTGTCTCAACTTCATATATAGTATCCCTGTTTTTTTTTTTTTTTTAATAGTTTTACCATAGTATTTGCATTCCTAAACAGTATGTTCTTTAGTGTTATGTGTTTTTGAACTTTGTGTTGATGAAGTCATAACTACTTTTCCTTCTTCTTTGACTTGCTTTTGTAACTCATTATAATGTTCCTTATTTATTTTACTACATGTAACCATAGTTCATTCATTTTCACTGCAATAGAGTTTTCTGCTGTATAAATATATCAGGATTTATTCATGTACTGTCCTGAGGATGGTTATTTGGGTTGTTTCCAAATTAATATATTAATGTTATATTAACACATAATCCAATTAAACACTTAAGATCACTGGACTTATTGTATTCTCATAAACATGTTAGTATAAAATCTGGAAATGTTTAGTTAATCAATGTTACTGTTTTTAAAAGCTAGATGTAATCTTCAAAAATATAATTTTACACTCTAGGCACACCCTAGGCACAATTATTCATTCATTGTTCATTGTATTTAGTAATATTTCTTTTTGTTTTGGGTTATCTCAGATATTGGTTTTGTTTCTTCCACTCTACCAGATTTGGTAATACCTCCTACCCTGTCTAACCTAAATAGGCAACTGTGTTTTTCTTTTTTCATCCTTAGAACATGGCTAAAGTGATAAAGGTGATAAATATAAGGCCTCCCAAACTGTTCTTTTGGGACTTTAAATAACAAGGTTTAACTGAAACAATGTAAGTCACATATTGATAAACTCAGATATGGTAAATTTCACCTATGAAACTTAGAGAGATGTGTTCTGAGATCTTGAATTTTTACTGGAATAATTGAGATATAAAGAACCAATGTAGTCTCTTAACTCAGGAACTGTTGAATGTGTTAAGCTCTGGCATGAATAAAGCTAATATGGTAATTATAATTCCCCCAGGATATTGAGTTGTTTTCATAATTCTTCATTTTTAAGTTCTCTATTTTTCAATCCATTGTAATACAAAGAACAAGCTTTCCTTTTTAAAGTTAAAAGCATTTATCTGACAATTTCAGTTGAAATCTAAATTAATTTTTAAAATTTAATTGAGATTGTTTTGTGACAACACAACAGCATTTTAGTTGTATTTTAGCAAACAACTTAAAGATGATAAGAAAATTCAATGGTATAAAACAGTTAAACTTTCCTTGATGTAGAAAAAAAAGTATATGCCAGAAAAGATAATGATGTACTATTATATGTGAGTTAGTAGCTCAGTCGTGGAGAAGGCAATGGCACCCCACTCCAGTACTCTTGCCTGGAGAATCCCAGGGATGGGGGAGCCTGGTGGCCTGCCGTCTATGGGGTCACACAGAGTCGGACATGACTGAAGTGACTTAGCAGCAGCAGCAGCTCAGTCGTGTCTGACTCCTTGCAACCTCATTGTCTGTAGCCGGCCAGGCTCCTCTGTCCATGTGATTTGCCAGGCAAGAATACTGGAATGGGTAGTACCTCTCAAACTTCAGTGTTCTTGCTAAAAATACAGATGGTTGGGACTTGCCTCTGTAGATTCTGATAGAATAAGTTTTGAGCAGACCTCAGAAGTCTGTATTTTGCCTCTGGTGTGTAATGGAAATGAAAGTTCTAATATAGAGGAATAAAAATCTCATTATACTGCCTAAAATAACTCAATTTGGATGGAACTTTATAGTTTAAAAAGTACTGCTTGTATATCATTTTGTTTGATACTTAGTAATCTGGGAAATAGATTTAAGGGACTAGATCTGATAGAGTGCCTGATGAACTATGGACAGAGCTTCATGACACTGTACAGGAGACAGGAATCAAGACCATCCCTATGGAAAATAAATGCAAAAAAGCAGAATGGCTGTCTGGGGAGCCCTTACAAATAGCTGTGAAAAGAAGAGAAGCAAAAAGCAAAGGAGAAAAGGAAAGATATAAGCATCTGAATGCAGAGTTCCAAAGAATAGCAATGAGAGGTAAGAAAGCCTTTCTCAGCGATCAATGCAAAGAAATAGAAGACAACAATAGAATGGGAAAGCCTAGAGATCTCTTCAAGAAAATTAAAGATACCAAGGGAACATTTCATGCAAAGATGGGCTCGATAAAGGACAGAAATGGTATGGACCTAACAGAGGGAGAAGATATTAAGAAGAGGTGGCAAGAATACACAGAAGAACTGTACAAAAAAGATCTTCACGACCCAGATAATCACCATGGTGTGATCACTCACCTAGAGCCAGACATCCTGGAATGTGAAGTCAAGTGGGCCTTAGAATGCATCACTATGAACAAACCTAGTGGAGGTGATGGAATTCGAGTTGAGCTATTTCAAATCCCTAAAGATGATGCTGTGAAAGTGCTGCACTCAATTTGCCAGCAAATTTGGAAAACTCAGCAGTGGCCACAGGACTGGAAAAGGTCAGTTTTCATTCCAATCCCAAAGAAAGGCAATGCCAAAGAATGCTCAAACTACCGCACAATTGCACTCATCTCACATGCTAGTATAGTAATGCTCAAAATTCTCCAAGCCAGGCTTCAGCAGTACATGAACCGTGAACTTCCAGATGTTCAAGCTGGTTTTAGAAAAGGCAGAGGAACCAGAGATCAAATTGCCAACATCTGCTGGATCATGGAAAAAACAAGAGAGTTCCAGAAAACATCTGTTTCTGCTTTATTGACTATGCCAAAGCCTTTGACTGTGTGGATCACAATAAACTGTGGAAAACTCTTCAAGAGATGGGAATACCAGACCACCTGACCCGCCTCTTGAGAAACCTTTATGCAGGTCAGGAAGCAGC
This sequence comes from Bos grunniens, assembly GCF_055505025.1. Classification (NCBI taxonomy): domain Eukaryota; kingdom Metazoa; phylum Chordata; class Mammalia; order Artiodactyla; family Bovidae; genus Bos; species Bos grunniens. Next base: position 71,098,134 of record NC_141194.1, read on the forward strand.
AGTTAGAACTGGACATGGAACAACAGCCTGGTTCCAAGCAGCAAAAGGAGTTCGTCAAGGCTGTATATTGTCACCCTGCTTATTTAACTTATATGCAGAGTACATCATGAGAAATGCTGAACTTGAAGAAACAAGCTGGAATCAAGATTGCCGGGAGAAATATCAATAACCTCAGATATGCACATGACACCACCCTTATGGCAGAAAGTGAAGAGGAACTCAAAAGCCTCTTGATGAAAGTGAAAGAGGAGAATGAAAAAGTTGGTTTAAAGCTCAACATTCAGCAAACTAAGATCATGGCATCTGGTTCCATCAGTTCATGGGAAATAGATGGGGAAACAGTGGAAACCATGTCATACTCTATTTTTTGGGCTCCAAAATCACTGCAGGTGGTGATTGCAGCCATGAAATTAAAAGACGCTTACTCCTCGGAAGGAAATTTATGACCAACCTAGATAGCATATTGAAAAGCAGAGACATTACTTTGCCAACAAAGGTCCATCTAGTCAAGGCTATGGTTTTTCCAGTGGTCATGTATGGATGTGAGAATTGGAGTGTGAAGAAAGCTGAGTGCCAAAGAATTGATGCTTTTGAACTGTGGTGTTGGAGAAGACTCTTGAGAGTCCCTTGGACTGCAAGGAGATCCAACCAGTGCATTCTAAAGATCAGTCCTGGGTGTTCATTGAAAGGACTGGTGCTAAAGCTGTAACTCCAATACTTTGGCTACCTCATGTGAAGAGTGGACTCATTGGAAAAGACTCTGATGTTGGGAGGGATTGGGGGCAGGAGGAGAAGGGGACGATAGAGGATGAGATGGCTGGATGGCATCACCGACTCGATGGACATGAGTTTGAGTGCACTCCGGGAGTTGGTGATGGACAGGGATGCCTGGCGTGCTGCAATTCTTTGGGTCGCAAAGAGTCGGACACGACTGAGCGACTGAACTGAACTGAACTGAGTCTGAGGCAAACTGGCAGGTATTATTATCCTCTTCTTACCAATTAAAAATAAAGACAAACAATCTCAGAAAGATTATATGATTTTCCCAAGCAAGTTTTAAGCAAATGGAGGACTCTGATTCAATTCAAGATTCTGATTCCTCATTCACTACTTTCAAATGCACATAGCTGAATGGCAAGGAGGAATCATAAATAAGACCATTTCTGCTTCTTGTTTCTATAGTTCAGTTACCCATTTATCAGGTTAAAATGAAGAATTATTCCAGCTTGCACACAGTCTTTCTAATTTCTATAAGAAGAATGTTTGGTTTCCCGGAAATTGTAGTGTGGTATAAATGAGGGTCTTTCCTGTTTATAATGGAAAAATATTTTCCCTAGGCAGACAGAGAACACCTTGCTGGTTTCATTGTTCTGCTGTTTTTTGTTTGATTTTCAAAAATTTGTACAAGTGAAAGGTGAAAGAGATTAGGGCTACAGATGAGGTAAAGCTCTTTTAGCTGGGGCAAATAGAAGATTAAGTGGGATTAGAAGTTTAAAGACAGAAAGAATGGGTTTAAATGGCTGCCATAGGTGACTTAAAAATGTGTCCAATTTACACTGATAATTAGAAAGTGAGAGATGAGTAAAAGGAGACAAGATGAGAATCTGGATGCAAGGTTTAAGTGAACCAGAAAATAATGAAAAAATAGTCTTGAATAGTTAGGAAAAATACATCTACATATTTACCATTTCTATATGTGAAATTTCTAATATTTCACTATTACTTTAATAAGAAGTGATAATATTTGGTGATTAAAATATATAGTTATCCAAAAGACCATTTCTCTAGAAACTTTTACTATTACAGAGCACTCAATACTTTAAAATTTATCTTTGCCAGGAAACCTTTTTAAAACTTGAATAATCAGGTGAGTTGATTGAGTCTTAAAGGATAACATTGTGAGAAAGAACAAAGCATTTGCTACTGTTAGAGATACTTTGCACTTCAGATGATATCGAAAGAGTTTTGAGAGTTGTATGAGTCAGAAATTCTTTAATATAAGTGTAAGTGTTCATATAGAAACTTTTTAGTTTTCTTTTTTATTGAAGTTTAGGTGATAGTTTCAGAAGTACAACATAAGTGATTCAACATCTTTATATATTGTACTTCATTTAATGTTATAAAATATTGGCTATATTCCCTGTTCCATACATTACACCCTTGTAGGTTATTTTATACATAGTAGTTTTACTTCTTAATCTGCTACCCCATCCCTCTCCGCAGTGATAACCAATGCTTTGTTCTGCATATTTGTGAGACTTTTTATGTTTTGAAGATTCCATTCATTCATTGATGGACACTTAGTCTGCCTCCATATCATGACTGTTGTAAATAATGCCCTTATGAACATTGGTGTACATATGTCTTTTTTGAATTGGTGTTCCTTTTTTTCAAATATTTACTCTGGGCTGGGATAGATGGATCATATGGTAGTTCTATTTTTAGTTTTTTGTGCAGCCTTCATATTATTTTCGATAGTGGCTGTAAGCAATTTATATTCCTATCAACATTATATCAGTGGTCCCTTTTCTCTATATCCTCTTGGACATTTGTTATTTGTTGTATTTTTGATGACAGTCATTCTGACAAATGTGAGGTCATATTTCATTGTTATTTTTATTTGCAGTTCTCTGATGATTAGAGGTGTGGAATATCTTTTTTTGTGGCTATTGGACATTTATATGAGTTTTTTTAAATGTCTATTTAGGTGTTCTCTCTTTAATTTTTGATATTAAGTTGTGCTGTTTATATATTTTGGATATAAATCCTTTATTAGACATTATCATTTACAAGTATTTTCTCCCATTCAGTAAGTTGTATTTTCATTTTGTTGATGGTTTCCTTTGTTGTGTAAAAGCTTTTAAGTTTGTTTAGGTCTTATTTGTTTCTTTTTGTTTCTGTGTCCCTTGCTTTAGGAGACAGATTGCTAAGATTTTTGTCAAAGAGTGTACTGCCTGGTTTCTTCTAGGAGTTTTATGGTTTCCAGCCTTACATTTAGACTGTAAATCTATTTTGAGTTTATTTTTATATGATATGAGAAAATTTTCTAATTCTATTATTTTACATACAGTTATCTAGTTCTCCCAGCACCACTTATTCAAGAGATTGTCTTTTCTCCAGTATGTTCTCCAATATGATCTTGCCTCCTCGGTTGTTGATAATTGACTAAAATGGATGAGTTTACTTCTAGGCATTCTATTTTGTTTTATTGATCTATATGTTTGCTTTTGTGCTAGTTCCATGCTGTTTTGACTACTGTAGTTTTGTTATATAGAGTGAATGCAAGAGCATTATCCTTCTAGCTTTATTCTTTTTTTTTTCCTCAAGATTACTTTGGCAGTTCAGGTTCTTTGTGGTTCTTTATGAATTTTAGGATTACCTGTTCTAGTTCTGTGAAAAATACCATAGGTGTTTTGATAGGAATTGCTTAAATCTGTAGATTGCTTTGAGTAATATGGACATTTTATTTTATTTATTTATTTAATTTAATTTAATTTTTAAACTTTACAATATTGTATTAGTTTTGCCAAATATCGAAATGAATCCGCCACAGGTATACCTGCGTTCCCCATCCTGAACCCTCCTCCCTCCTCCCTCCTCTACCCTCCCTCTGGTCATTTTAATAATAACAATTCTTCCAATCATGAACACAGGATATCTTTCCATTTCTTTGTATCATCTTCAATTTCTTTCAGTGTTTTATAGTTTTTAGAGTGTAGGTCTCTCATCTTCTTGGTTAAGTTTATTCCTAGGTGTATATATATATATATATATATATATTTTTTTTTTTTTTTCCTAATGCAATTTTAGATGGGGTTCTTTTCTTGCTTTCTCTTTCTGATAGTTCATTATTATTGTACATAAAAGCAATGGATTTCTGTGTAAAAATCATGTATCCTGCAACTTTACTGAATGCATTTATTAGTTCTAGTATATTTTTAGAGACTTCAGTTTTTCTATGTATAATATTATGTCATTTGCAAAAAGTGACAGTTTTACTTATTTCCTTCCATTTTGGATGTCCTTTATTTATTTTTCTTTTCTGATTGCTATAACTAGGACTTCCAGTACTATGTTAAATATATATGTTGAGAGTGGACATCCTTGTCTTATTCCTGATTTTAGAGGAAAACCTAAGAAGCTCATTTTAAATAAACCTTTTCCTTATCTCTCTTATTTTAGCATGTAGGAGCTATTTGAACAAACCCTTAAAAGAAGAAAAAGCAAAAAATAAGAGACTTTTATCATAAAAACAGATGAATGCAAGGCAAAAAGCAAACAAACAAAATACCTGCTCTTTTAACAACAACAACAACTCTCCTCTACTCATGTACCCTATTTTACTGGCCACAGAACCTATACACTTAGCTCCAGATACTGCGAATTTAGTATTACTTTCCTACTACTCTTCATCCCACATCAATTTTGGAATCTCAAGTCAAAATTCTAGCAAAATCTTTCACTGGTTTTAGAACTTTCAGTCAGTTCAGTTGCTCAGTCGTCTCCAACTCTTTGTGACCCCTTGGACTGCAGCACGCCAGGTCCCCCCTGTCTATCACCAACTCCTGGAGCTTGCTCAAGCTTGTGTCCATCAAGTCGATGATGCCATCCAACCATCTCAACCTCTGTTATCCCCTTCTCCTACTACTCAGTTTTTCCCAGCATCAGGGTCTTTTCCAATGAGTCAGTTTTTCACATCAGGTGGCCGAAGTATTGGAGTTTCAGCTTCAGTATCAGTCCTTCCAATGAATATTCAAGACTGATTTCCTTTAAGATGGACTGGTTGGCTCTCCTTGCAGTCCAAGGGACTCTCAAGAATCTTCTCCAACACGGCAGTTCAAAAGCATCAATTTGTCAGCTTTCTTTATGGTTCAACTCTCACATCCATACGTGACTACTGGAAAAACCATAGCTTTGACTAGACACACCTTTGTTGGCAAAGTAATAGCTCTGCTTTTTAATATGCTGTCTAGGTTTGTCATAGCTTTTCTTCCAAAGGTCAAACATTTTTAAATTTCATGGCTACAGTCATGATCTTCAGTGATTTTGGAGCCCCCCAAAAATAAAGTCTGTCACTGTTTCCATTGTTTCCCCATCTATTTGCCATGAAGTGTTGGGACTGGATGCCATGATCTTAGTTTTTTGAACGTTGAGTTTGAATGTAAAGTTTAGAACTGTAGTGAATGGTTAAAGCTGAGTTAGCATGCTTTGTAACATCCTCTATATTTTAATACATACATTATTTGATTTTTTAATATTGTTTTCTTCAAATTCAGCTATAATTGTGGTACACATTTCTTACCTCTAAATCAAAGTTTCTCAACCAGCATTGTAGACATTTTGGGCTGCGCAGTTATTTGAATTGGGCACTGTTCTATATGTTATAGGATGTTTAGTGGTATCCTTGACCTCTGTACTCTAGATACCTGTAAATCCCCTGCAACTTGTGATAACCAAAAATATCTCCAGAGATTGCTAAATATCCTATAGAGGCTAAGATCACCTCCAGTTATAAACTACCACTGTAGCTCTAGAATTATCTAACACTACTTTTATATTAAACTGATAAACACACAACAGTAGCAACAAAAATAAGCTTACTCTTTTTCAGGAACAACCATAGTAAGATAAAAACAACAATATCTCTTAAGTTTTGAACCATTTTATTCTTAATATAATTAGTAAAATTAATGCCCAGTCAAGGATTTTTTTAAATTTTATTTTATTTTTAAACTTTACCAATTGTATTAGTTTTGCCAAATATCAAAATGAAGGATTTTTAAATTACTGCAACATTTTCACTTTGTAGGCAGTGGAAAGAGCAAGGCATTTGGAATCATTCAGAGCTAGGTTCAACTTTCTGATTCTTATACTGAATGGCTGCTCTTCTTGGACAAGTTATTTAACATCTTTACATGTCAATTTCCTCATTTGCAAAAACAGATAATAGCATTGATTTCCTAAGTTTATTGTGAGATTATCTTGAAAGTTATAAGAGTTAAAATAGAGGCACTCAGACAGTCAGACATAGTAGTTAAGTAATGTCTTCTCTAGCCGAAAAAAGATATCCCCCAAAAAAACCCCAAAGACAAAAATGAAAACAACACAAACAAAAAATACCTCAACAAAGAGGTAAATATCATCTAGAAAAGTACTTGAAACAAAAGAGAAAACTACAGTGTTGAGGTAAAAACATGTCCTTGGTACTTGGAAAAATTGGGGCATTTATGATAACCACTCCTTGAGAAAGAATTAATGTCAAAAGAGAGGCTAGAGGAGACAGTTACAAATACCAGAGGGACTTTTATAAGAATATACTGTTTAATATTCTTCTGCATAGAAAGAATGGGTAAATGTTGACTTAATCAGTTTATAAAATCAAGGAGCGTATAGATAGAGTAGGGCTTCCAAGGTGGTGCTGTGCTGTGCTTAGTCGCTCAGTTCTGTGACTCTTTGTGACCCCATGGGCTATAGCCCACCAGGCTCCTCTCCATGGGGATTCTCCAGGGTCAAGAATACTGAAGTAGGTTGCCATGCCCTCCTCCAGGGGAATCTTCTCAACCCAGGGGTTGAACTGAGGTCTTCCACATTGCAGGTGGATTCTTTACCATCTGAGCCACCAGGGAAGCCCAAGAATACTGGAATGGGTAGCCTATCTCTTCTCCAGGGAATCTTCCTAATCCAGGAATTGAACCAGAGTCTCCTGCATTGCAAGTGGATTCTTTACAAGCTGAGCTACCTGTTTGTAAAATCACAGAGTGTATAGGTAGAGTAGGGCTTCCCAGGTGGCACTAGTGGTAAAGAATCCACCTGCCAATGCAGGAGATACAAAAGATACGGGTTTTATCCCTGGGTTGGGAAGATCCCCTAGAGTAGAAAATGGCATCCTAATCCAGTATTCTTGCCTGACAAATTCCATAGACAGAGGAGCCTAGCAGACTACATTCCATGGGACTATAGACATCTGGACATGTTTGAGCACGTGCATGTGCACATACACACACACACGTAGAGTAAATGTAAATTTGCTTCTAGAATCATTTTTTAATTATTTTTTTAATTGGAGAATAATTTACAGTATTGTGATAGTTTTGGCTATACATCAACATGAATCAGCCACAGATATTCGTGTCCCCCCATCCTAAAACCCTCCCTCCTCCCTCCCACACTATTCTTCTGGGTTGTCCCAGAGCATTGGATTTTGGATGCCCTGATTCACGCATCAAACTTGCACTGGTCATCTGTTTTACATATGGTAATATACATGCTTCAATGCTATTTTCTCAAATCATCCCACCCTCACCTTCTCCTGGTTAGTCCAAATGCCTGTTCTTAACATTTATGTCTCCTTTGTTACCCTGCATGTATGATCATTGGTACTGTCTTTCTAAATTACATATATATATGCATTAATATACAGTATTTGTCTTTCTCTTTCTGACTTACTTCACTCTGTATAATAGGTTCCAGGTTCATCCACCTCATTAAAACTGATTCAAATGGGTTCCTTTTTATAGCTAAGTAATATTCCATTGTGCATATGTACCACAACTTCTTATCCCATTCATCTGCTGATGGAAATCTAGGTTGCTTCCATGTCCTAGCTGTTGTAAATAGTTCTGCAATGAACATTAGGGTACATGTGTCTGTTTCAATTCTGGTTTCTGCAGGGTGTATACCCAGCAGTAGGATTTCTGGGTCATATAGCAGTGTCAGAAGATACCTCATTGTGATTTTGATTTCCATTTATCTAATAATGAGTGATATTGAGTATCTTTTCATATGTTTATTAGACATCTGTATGTCTTCTTTGGAGAAATATCTGTTTAAGTCTTTTGATCATTTTGTGATTGGGCTGTTCATTTTTCTGATATTGAGCTTCATGAGCTGCTTGTTTATTTTGGAGATTAATTCTTTGTGATTTGTTTGCTATTATTTTTTCCCATTCTAAGGGCTTTATTTTCACATTGCTTATAGTTTCCTTCATTGCACAAAACTTTTAAGTTTAATTAGGTCCCATTTGTTTATTTTTGTCTTTATTTCCTTTACTCTGGGAGGTGGGTCATAGAGGATCTTGCTGTGACTTATGTCATAGAGTGTTCTGCCTATGTTTTCCTCTAAGAGTTTTATAGTTTCTCATCTTACATTTAGGTCTTTAATCCATTTTGAGTTTATTTTAGTGTGTGGTGTTAGAAAGTTATTCTAGTTTCATTCTCTTACATGTAGTTGACCAGTTTTCCCAGCACTTGTGGAGACTGTCATTTCTCCATTGTATATTTTTGCTTCTTTTATTGAAATAAATTGTTTATAGTTGCATGGATTTATCTCTGGGCTTTCTACTTTGTTTCATTGATCTATGTTTCTGCATTTGTGCCACTACCATACTGTCTTGATGACTTTATCTTTGTGATATAGTCTGAAGTCAAAAAGATTAATTACTCCAGTTCCATTCTTCTTTATCAAGATTGCTTTGGCTACTCAGGTCTTTTGTGTTTCCACAGAAATTGTGAAATTATTTCTTCTAGTTCTGTGAAAAATACCATAAGTAGTTTGATAGGGATTGCATTGCATATAGACTACTTTGGGTAGTATTCTCATTTTCCCTATATTGATTATTCCAATACAAGAACATGGTGTATTTTTCCATCTATTTGTGTCATCTCTGATTTCTTTCATCAGTGTTTTATAGTTTTCTGTATACAGATCTTTTTTCTTTAGGTAAATTTGTTCCTAAATATTTTATTCTTTTTGTGGCAATGGTAAATGGGATTGTTTGCTTAATTTCTCTTTCTTATTTTTCTTTGTCAGTGTATATAAATGCAAGGGATTTATGTGTATTGATTTTATGTCTTGCAGTTTTACTATATTCATTGATTAGCTCTAGTAATTTTCCAGTGGCATCTTTAGGGTTTTCTATGTAGAGAATATAGAAGAAGTTGAGGTCTCCCTTGACCACACTAATCTTATTCTTTATACTCCCTCCTGAAAACAACTACTTTCATGAGGTACTGTGTCTACTTTTACATGCATAAATATACAGTCATGGGTAGTATACAATATTTTGTATGCATTCTTAATTTATATAAATATTGCACCTAGTATATGTCCAAGTTCTATTCTTTTTCCTCAGCTTTGTTTTTGAGACCTATCTGTGCTGATGTATGTACATTTGAATATATAATAACCCACCGTATCAATATGCCACATTTTATTTATCTATTCCAATCGATGCACATTTATAAACTGCTTTCATTTTTTTTCAGTTATAGGCAGTGCTACTGTGACTCATTGTGTCTCACTGTACACGTTTGCAAGAGTTCTCTAAGGTCTATACTGGAATTGGAACTACTGGGACATTAGGGTAGAAATAGCTATTTTGAAATGAATAAGAGAAGTACCATTTTATATGTTAAAAGGTTTTGTATACTGAAAAAAATGAAGATTCAGAAAGGAATTAACTTTGAATGCATTTTATGGAAGAGCTAGCTTTTCTTTGGGAATTGGTGCCTTAGAAATCACACATGTCTGCTTATTTCAAGAACAGTACAGTGAAATAAGATTGCCTACTGTGTGCTCAGTATTATAAAACTGATGTTATCAGTAACAGATTACTGAGCTGGATGGACTCTGAATCTGATCCAGAATGGCCTTTATTATGCTTTATTCAATTAGAAGGAAAAATTATCTACCGAACAAGATCAATGTATCAGGCAAAAGTCTACAAAGACTAAATATATCAGGTTAATTGCATATTTGATTTGCATAGCTCTGGTGTAGAATGTTTGTCAGGCACTTCCATCCTCTCTGAACTTCACAATTTTAAATACTATTGTTAGTTGTAGCTGAGCTATACTAAAAATTAATATTTCCATGTATATGTTAATAACTCCTTCCTAAAATGGGGTATTGGGTAAGGCATGTGAAGATATATAGGAAAATATATATCACTTGATTCACAATAAAACTAGAATAAAAGAGGCAGCCAGTTTAAAAAAATTCTCATAAGAATATAAAGAAAAATAAGAATTTATGAAAAAAAGTCAAAGTATAAAAAGCCAATCCTATGGACACTCAAGACAGTAACTTGTTCAAATGGTATTAAACAGACTTTTCATAGAACTTTTCATTGAGATAACCACTCTGACTACAATATGTCTCAAATTTTGTATTTGGTTAAAAAAGAAGAAAACCCAAACAAACAAAAAAAAAACTCTTATTATTCCAGACTTTGCGTATCTCAGTTGCCTGAAAACAAAACAGTGACTTTCAATGGCAACCAAATTCATCTGACCAACTTCCAAGTCAGGTCCTATGCCAAAGCTTAATCAGAACTGGCAATTGTCTGGATTACACAAAAATTAATTACTGTCTGTTTCTGTTTTTCAGATTTAATTATTTGTGAAAAAGAGATCATCTGATATTTGACATCTATCTAACTGAAGTTTCACTAACTGAAGGTAAGATAGAAAGTTTAGAGAGATGCAAGTTTACAAATTAGAGGGAAAAAGAGCAGTTGTATAACTTGATAAATACTGTATATCAGTTTGGTATGAATTAAGCATTTCATTCTTTATTTTGTCCTTCAGATCACACATCATTTAAGATGCTTTTATGAACAGGGTAGAGGATCATCTTGAAAATTCCCTTTGATAATAATAATAAATAAAGTATGATTTTCATAAATAGTTGTTCAACTTTGGATAGAAGAAAGATTATAGATATACACTTGACAAGCATATGCTCCATTATATTATTCTTTTGCATTTCTTTTTTGTTTAAACTTATATTTCTCTATTAGTATCCCTTTCTCCTTTGTTATTAACTTTATCTATTTTTTTAAATTTTCATATTCATCCACAGTACAACTCTTTTGGATAATTCAAAAATTATGCTTGACCAAGGAATCTCAAGCTCAACCTAGCTTTTTATACTTTAAACCTGAAGGAATTTACTGGAACTCGTAGGATGCAGTGCACTTAAAATGAAGTTTTAGTTCATAGTCTTATGCCAAGTGCATGAGTGTATAAGTGTCCTAGAAGCCTATCAATTTCTGAAAAGATGCCATTAAAATTTAATATCAAATATTCAAAGTGATGTGGGTTTTCCATTTGGTGCTAGTGATAAAGAACGTGCCTGCCATTGCAGAAGACAAAAGAAACACAGTTCAATCCCTAGGTCGAGAAGACCCCCTGGAGGAGGACATGGCAACCTACACAAGTATTCTTGCCTGGAGAATCTCCATGGACAGAGGAGCCTGGCAGGCTACAGTCCATAGGGTCGCAAAGAGTAGGACACGACTGAAGTGACTTAGCACACATGCATTCAGAGTGATATAATCTCTCTGGTAATCACACTGGTAAACAAAGTTGGGTTACTACCTAATTTATTATTATTATTGTTTGTGTGTGTGCTTTTTTTTTTTTTGTCACCAAGTTATGTGCGACTCTTTTGCAAACCCATGGATTGTAGCCTTCCAGGCTCTTCTGTCCATGGAATTTTCCAGACAAGAATACTGGAGTGGGTTGCCATTTCCTTCTCCAGGGAATCTTCCCAACCCAGGGATCAAACATGCATCTCTTGCATTAGGCAGATTCTTTACCACTGAACCACTTGGGAATACCTATGTGTGTATTAACTCTTCAATTAATTTATAATCTTCCTTAGAACCAGGTCATTTTATTCCTTATGTGACTTTGACCACTGGAACCAACTGATTTACTTGCACATAGTTGAAATTTATTTAGTACACTTTTAATGTTGATGAGGTTTTATTATTACTTTTCAAAATAGAATTGTTTTATTCAGAGAGCTATCTTCATATCCTGTTACATTTCTTTCATTGAAAGAAATATGCAAATGTTTGAGAAGTAAGTTATTTATAACAGATAATTGCTGAAAAGAAAAGAGAAACTCTTAGGCAATTTTCAATAGCCAAAAATGTCTGTTAAAATCATCTTTCTGCTTAAGTGAACAGTATATCTAAAGTTGAGAACTGCTTGTTTAATACAAATAGCAGATGCTTTATATCTTAACGTATTAGTTACTTTTGATACCAGTCAGTAACTGAGCATGAATCAACTTCCCACAGAATTAGCAGTGGAGCAGTGGAAAATACTCTCTTAATGAACCTTGGATGTCTTTGGGCTGATAGTGATAAAACAACATAATTTTGGTACTAGCAAAGCTGATCATGATTTTATGAATGATATAATTATAACTTAACTGACTGATGATCCTGCAACTTTATAGTTATTGAGTTCAGTCACTCAGTTGTGTCCAATTCTTTGCAACCCCATGGGCTGCAGCACGCCAGGCCTCCCTGTCCATCACCAACTCCCAGAGTTCACCCAAACTCATGTCCATTGAGTCAGTGATGCCATCCAACCATCTCATCCTCTGTCACCCCCTTCTCCTCCCTCCTTCAATCTTTCCCAGCATTAGGGTTTTTTTCTTTTTCAAATGAATCAGCTCTTCACATCAGATGGCCAAAGTATTGGAGTTTTAGCTTCAACATCAGTCCTTCCAATGAATATTCAGGACTGATTTCCTTTAGGATGGACTGGTTGGATCTCCTTGCAGTCCAAGGGGCTCCCAAGAGTCTTATCCAACACCACAGTTCAAAAGCGTCAATTCTTCAGCACTCAGCTTTCTTTATAGTCCAACTCTCACATCCATACATGACTACTGCAAAAACCATATTCCATAAACCATATTCCAAATAAACCATATTCCAAAACCATTATAGTTATTAAATATCATATATTAAAGTGTCCTTCTGGTTACAGTTCCTTTCAAGAGAAATGTGTCCTCCCCAACCACAAAAAACAATATTCATTATGAGTAGCTAAAAAAGAAGACCCTGTCAAAATACCATGTAGTTACATGTTACAGCAAGGAAGCCAGCAAGTCCTATTTTATTATTATCTTAAACTATATATGAAGCAATGTACTGATATTTAATAGAAAGAAATGTGGTAAGAACTTTTAAATACTGTCCCTCTCTAAAATGGAATAGATGAAGAGCTGTCTTCCAGCTTGTAATCATAAGAAAAATTGAGATCACACACTTCACAGAGAACACACTGATTTTATCACAACCAATAGTTTTCTCCATGAAGCAGACTATGGTTTTAATTACTCTAGGAATTTTTTCTTTGTAGATAGGCTTACCCTATAAAGTCTTTATACTAATGACATAATAGGGAATATCTTTGCTGAATTTAATTAATCAATTAGTACACTTTGATGGATACCTTCTATTTCCCCACACTCTGGGTGAAAAAGAAATGTAAGACATGAATTATGTCCTCAGGGAAGTTACAACTCAGTTGTAGGAATCAAGCCAGCATATATTACATAATTAGATAGTATCAAATGTCAACTTCACAGCTCTGGCATAGAAGAGATTAATGTTGATTAGAATGATCAAGGCTTTATGCAAGACCTTATGCTTAAAGGATTAGGATACGCCAAGAGAAAAAGGAAAGTAATTCCAGAGTGGTAGAATGACAGTAATGAAAACAGAGAGGTAAGAATCAATACCTTTTCCACTCCAAGGGTATGCCTGTGTTGGTTTGGTCAGTAACTCCACCTTATATCCTAACTGGGAGACTATGAAACTCTAAGTTTTGTATAATATCTTAATAACATTTTCCCAGTTAATTCTGTTCTAAGTAGTAGAGATTAAAGATGGAAATCTTTAAAATATAGCTCAGAGCTGTATATTAAAATAGTTTTACACGTTTCAGAACCAGATGGGTGAGACTGAGAAATCCGTTGTCCCTTTCTTATCAGTTGATATTTATGGCATCATTACACTTGTATGCTTAGTCACTCAGTTATGTCTGACTATTTTCTACCCATTGGATTGTAACTCACCAAGCTCTTGTGCCCATGGGATTGCCCAGACAAGTATACTGGAATGGGTTGCTGTTTCTTTCTCGAGGGAATCTTCCCGACCCATGAATCAAACCCATGTCTCCTGCATTGGCAGGCAGAGTCTTTACTACTGAGCCACCAGAGAAGTCCATTTTACAGATAAGCAAACACAAACTGTTAGAGATTTTACTGTATTACCTATAGTTACATCAACATTTTTTTCACTTTTCAGTTAATATAACAGAAAACAATGATACCACAATAAGGTCCCATTATTACTAAAGAACTCAATGGCATAAAAATAATGAGATAGTTGACTAGATGTGAATAAAACTGAGGTTGTTAGTATTTAGAGATGGATTCTTTTTATCTATTCTCTTGAATAAATTTCAAATTAATACTATCTTATTAGATGGGATACCAACTACCACACAGTTTTAATAGAAGACTAAAGATGAACCCAATTTAGGCATTTGAAGCAAAAGAAATAACATTTGATTCAGGTATATTTGGAAAATATTTTGACAGTTTGAATCATTCATTTTAAAAATTGGTAGCCTTGGTTCCTGTTCAGACTGATAAACTATACAGATTTAAAGCAGAATTTTGGTGTAAACAAAATTAATTTTAGATTTGCTAAACTTCAACTAAAAAACTGGTTTTAGTAAATCATGATCTTTCCCCCTAAGTACAGAATAAAGTTCAACACAATTTCTTGGCCTTTGGAGGTTTAGGAGAATTGCAGATTGTTGGTTGTACATGATAATTGGAGAAGATGGTGTGTGACATTTGATAGTTTGTGATCAGAGAGGTTACAGAGCAGTAGCTCAACTTCTCTGAATGTTTGAGATAAAGGTATGTATATTAGAAGAACCATTGATAATACTACATATTGGAACATAATTGAACATTTTAATAGCTCCAAGTCAAGCAAAGTAGTTTTGTAGAGTATCCTTGTTATTGCTTACCTGTATATGTAGAATGTGCTGTGCTTAGTCACTCAGTCATGTCCCAACTCTTTGTGACCCCATGGACTGTAGCCCGCCAGGCTCCTCTGTCCATGGGGATTCTCCAGGCAGGAATACTGGAGTGGGTTGCCATGCCCTCCTCCAGGGGACCTTCCCAATCCAGAGATCAGACCCAGGTCTCCCACATTACAGGTGGATTCTTTATCATCTGAGCCACTAGGGAAGCCCAAGAATACTGGAGTGGGTAGCCTATCTCTTCTCCAGGGGAACTTCCCAACCTAGGAATCAAACCAGGATCTCCTGCATTGCAAGCAGATTCTTTACCAACTGAGCTACTTGGGAAGCCCATATGTAGAATAGAACTATATAAAGTTTAAGATGCTAAGGCTTTTAATGATCTAGTTCAACCCTTTCATTTTACAGAGGAGGAGACTGAGGTACAAAGTGGTGAGGTGATTACCAAGTCTCACACTCAATATTAGGGTCAATATTAAAATATAGATATCCTCCCTTCCAATCTAGTCCTTTTTGTTTGTTATATAACATATTGCCTATATGATACAGTATGATTGAAAGGTTGTTGTTAAAGATGCTAACCTCAGTAAATCCTATCATTGTTCCTCTCATACACCAGAAAATTTCAGTATCAGTAATTCTGTTTTAATATTCCCTAGAGAAATTAATGCTTCCCTGGTGGGTCAGATGGAAAAAAAATCTGCCTATGATGCAGGAGATCCAAATTAGATCCCTGGGTTGGGAAGCTCCCCTGGAGAGGGAGATGTCTACTCACTCCCGTATTCTTGGATGGATAATTTCATAGGCAGAGGAGCTGGGCAGGCTACAGTCCATCAAGTCTCAAAGAGTAGGACACGACTGAGTGACTAACATGCTTTTCAAAGAGAATAACATATAGCTAGCAACCACTGACCAAAGGCTTTCAGGAATCAAATCCTTTTTCCCCTAGGAATAATGATTCATTACTTGCTAATTCAGTGTTTAGCAAATGAAACATAATTAATGCAAATAATGAGAATCAACTGTATGTATTCTTAACTGTATTTGTAGTGCTTTCAAATTCTGACAGGAAATGGGTCTTCTTTTCTGTATGGTTGTAAATTATTTCTTCCTGGCTGATTGATAACATATAGTTTCTCTGAATCTTTAGTACATCTGTTGAGTTATCTCTCCATTTTTTATTTTACATTCTCATTTAACAAATTTTTGATGATCACTTTATTCAGTATGTGTTTATTGTGGAATTAAATATAAATTGCCCCCAAATTTTTTAATTTACAATGTTATGTGACCATGTAAGTGAGCTGAGTTGTGTCAGATGCTTTTATTATTTCAGTGTCATATAATGTAAATACAACCTTTGAGCAAATGTCTAAAGCAGTAACAAAGCTCAGTCATATTTTTAAAGTAAGCATTCTAGTTCTCTTCTACTCTCTTCCTAGTAGAAGGCTTCCAGCATTCAAAGAGTTTTGTCTTGGCCTTCTTGATTCCCTCACATTTAGCTCTCTTTTGACAGTTTTCTACATCTAACTAGCTCTTTGTCAACTGAGCCTATCACTCCTAGAACCTCTACCCTAATAGAAAAAAATAATAAAACAGCTCTTTTTGGTCCAGGAGCTCCTTATTTCTTTCATTCAATCAAGAAATTCCAACAGCATTTGTTAAGGGATTATGAAATAAAACATAAATCAGCCAAATGCCTTAGATAATCCTTAGATAATCCTTATTTGCAGTTAATAAGTCTCAGTGTCATCTTGTATTCATTGTCAGAAAAAAAGATAGCATTTCTAGATAAAGAAAATTATAAAAAGATAAACCTGAATGAAAATTTCAAACCTGTCTCAAGATGGATAACATATGGATAAACAAAACATATTGTTATGTGAACCAATCTAGTCATTCAGTGAGATTTTCATTTTGCTTAAGCTGTTATTTAGTAGAAGCCATGTAATTTTGATCAGGAATTTTAGAGGTGTTAAAGAGTACTAAACCATTGGTAATACAGAGGGAAACATGGGTCTTTAAGATTCTTGTTTAATTTTTTTTAATTTTATTGGAGTATAGTTGATTTGCAATTTTGTGTTAGTTTCAGGTGAATAGCATAGTGATTCAGTTATACATATGCGTATGTATTCATCCTTTTTCAGATTCTTTTCCCATATAGGTTTTCATAGAATATTGAGTAGAGTTCCTTGTGCTACAGAGTAGGTCCTTGTTGGTTATTAGACTTAAATTGAAGAAAGTGGGGAAAACCACCAGACCATTCAGGTATGACTTAAATCCCTTATGATGATACAGTGCAAGTGAGATAGATTTAAGGGACTAGATCTGATAGACAGAGTACCTAATGTCACGGAGGTTCATGACATTGTACAGGAGACAGGTATCAAGACAATCCCCAAAAAAAGAAATGCAGAAAAGCAAAATGGCTGTCTGATAGGCCTTACAGATAGCTGTGAAAAGAAGAGAAGTGAAAAGCAAAGGAGAAAAGGAAAGATATACCCATTTGAATGCAGAGTGCCAAAGAATAGCAAGGAGAGATAAGAAAGCCTTCCTCAGCAATCAATGCAAAGAAATAGAGGAAAACAATAGAATGGGAAAGACTAGATACCTCTTTAAGAAAATTAGAGATACCAAGGGAACATTTCATGCAAAGATAGGTTCAATAAAGGACAGAAATGGTATGGACCTAACAGAAGCAGAAGATATTAAGAAGAGGTGGCAAGAATACACAGAAGAACTGTACAAAAAAGATCTTCATGACCCAGATAATCATGATGGTGTGATTACTCACATTCACCTAGAGCCAGACATCTTGCAATGTGAAGTCAAGTTGGCCTTAGGAAACATCACTACAAAAAAAGCTAATGGAGGTGATGAAATTCCAGTGGAGCTATTTCAAATCCTAAAAGTTGATGCTGTGAAAGTGCTGCACTCAATATAACAGCAAATTTGGAAAACTCAGCAGTGGCCACAGGACTGGAAAAGGTCAGTTTTTATTCCAGTCCCAAAGACAGGCAATGCCAAAGAATGCTCAAACTACCACACAATTGCACTCATCTCACACGCTAGTAAAGTAATGCTTAAAATTCTCCAAGTCAGGCTTCAGCAATACGTGAACCATGAACTTCCAGATGTTCAAGCAGAGGAACCAGAGATCAAATTGCCAACATCTGCTGGATCATTTCAAAAGCAAGAGAGCTCCAGAAAAACATCTATTTCTGCTTTATTGACTATGCCAAAACCTTTGACTGTGTGGATCACAATAAACTGTGGAAAATTCTGAAGGAGATTGGAAAACCAGACCACCTGACCTGCCTCTTGAGAAACCCGTGTGCAGGTCAGGAAGCAACAGTTAGAACTGGACACGGCACAACAGACTGGTTCTAAATAGGAAAGGGAGTCTGTCAAGGCTGTATATTGTCATCCTGCTTATTTAACTTATATGCAGAATATATCATGAGAAATGCTGGGCTCGGGGAAGCACAAGCTGGAATCAAGATTGCTGGGAGAAAAATCAATAACCTCAGATATGCAGATGACACCACCCTTATGGCATAAAATGAAGAAGGACTGAAGAGCCTCTTGATGAAAGTTTAAGTGGAGAGTGAAAAACTTTGCTTAAAGCTCAACATTCAGAAAACTAAGATCATGGCACCAGTTCCATCACTTTATGGCAGATAGATGGGGAAACAGTAGAAACAGTGGCTGACTTTATTTTTGGGGCTCTAAAATCACTGCAGATGGTGATTGCAGCCATGAACTCCTTGAAAGGAAAGTTATGACCAACCTAGACAGCATATTGAAAAGCAGAGACATTACTTTATCAACAAAGGTCCGTCTAATCAAGGCTATGGTTTTTCCAGTAGTCATGTATGGATGTGAGAGTTGGACCATAAAGAAAGCTGAGCATCAAATAATTGATGCTTTTGAACTGTGGTGTTGGAGAAGACTCTTGAGAGTCCCTTGGACTGCCAGGAAATCCAACCAGTCCATCCTAAAGGACATCATCTTGGGTGTTCATTGGAAGGACTGATGTTGAAGCTGAAACTCCAATACTTTGGCCACCTGATGAGAAAAGCTGACTCATTTGAAAAGACCCTGATGCTGGGAAAGACTGAGGGCAGGAGGAGAAGGGGATGACAGAGGATGAGATGGTTAGATGGCATCACCAACTCAATGGACATGGGTTTGGGTGGACTCTGGCAGTTGATTATGGACAGGGAGGCCTGGCGTGCTATGGTTCATGGGGTCACAAAGAGTCGGACACGACTGAGGGACTGAGGGACTGAACTGAACTGAACTGTTGGTTATCTATGTTATATATAGTAGCGTGTAGTAGTATGTATATGTTAATCCCAAGCTCCTGATTTATCCCCCCATCCCCTGATATTTCCCTTTTGGTAACCATAAGTTCGTTTTAAAAGCCTGAGAATCTGTTTCTGGTTTTTCAATAGATTCATTTATATGATACTTTTAGATTCCACATATACGTTATATCAGATGCTATTTGTCTTTCTCTGTCTGACTTATTTCACTTAGGATGATAATATCTAGGTTCATCCATGTTGCTGCAAATGGCATTATTGCTTCCTTTTTACAGCTGAGTAATACCCCATTGTATATATGTACCACATCTTTTTTTCAGATTAATTTTTATTGGCATATAATTGATTTACAATATTGCATTACTTTCTGCTATATAACAATTTAAATCAATTATAGCTATACATATATCCACTCTTTTTGGGTTCTTTTTCTATATAGATTGTTACAGTGTACTGAGTAGAGTTCCCTGTGCTATACAGTAGGTCCCCATTAGTCATCTATTGTATGTATGCTCAGTCATGTCAGTCGTGTCCAACTCTGTGCGACCCCATAGACGGCAGCCCACCAGGCTCCCCCGTCCCTGGGATTCTCAAGGCAAGAACACTGGAGTGGGTTGCCATTTCCTTCTCCAATGCATGAAAGTGAAAAGTGAAAGTGAATTCGCTCAGTCGCGTTCGACTCTTTGCAACCCCATGGACTGCAGCCCACCAGGCTCCTCCATCCATGGGAGTTTCCAGGCAAGAGTACTGGAGTGGGTCGCCAGTGTATGTATAGTAGTGTGTATATATCAATCCAAATCTCTCAGTTTGTCCCTCCCTTCTCTCTCCCTTGGTAACCATAAGTTTGTTTTCTACATCTGTGACTATTTCTGTTTTGTAAATAAGTTCATTTGTATAATTTTTTAAAGATTTCATACATAAGTGATATCAAATGATATTTTCTTTGTCTGACTAACTGCACTCTGTGTGAGAATCTTTAGGTCTATCCTACTGGTGCTGCTAAGTTGCTTCGTGTCCAACTCTGTGCAACCTCATAGATGGCAGCCCACCAGGCTCCCCTGTCCCTGGGATTCTCTAGGCAAGAATACTGGAGTGGATTGCCATTTCCTTCTCCATATTGCTGCAAATAGCATTATTTCATTCTTTTTAATGGCTGAGTAATATTCCACTGTATATTTGTACCCCATTTTATCCTTTTGTCAGTTGACATTTAGATTGGTTCCATGTCTTGGTTATTGCAAATAGTGCTTCATTGAACATTGGTTGTGCGTGTATCTTAATCAATTATGATTTGCTCTGGATATATGCCCAGGAGTGGGATTACTGGATCATATTTATTGTTTAACCAGCTTTAGCATTGCTTTTCTGTTCTTGACAGAATAGGTACTTTGTTAATTAAATATTTTAAAATGCCATGACATTTTAATACATAATTATTAACTTCATGGTGCTGTGTATTCATAACTTCCAGCATTAACTTTTAATGCCTTGAATATAAAGTCAGAGTTTCTTGTTGTATTAATATCCTGAACACAAAATGGAGCATAATGGCCAGAGTTTGTTTGCTTCCTGTTTTTGTCAAGAAAGAAAACCTGTGTGTGGAGTTCGTGGCAAGTTCCTCACTTCTTGTGGCTACTTTTCTTTATTAGGAAGTCTTTGCTGTCTTCCTTCAGCCTGGCCTCATTTACCATATCAAACAAAAATTCCTCAAAGTTTATTTCTGATATTGTTCCAAAATTTCCAGGGTTAGACCTGTTTTTTATTTATTTATTTTAATTAGAAACTAATTACTTTACAATATTGTATTGGTTTTGCCATAAATTCATAAACATAAATCCGCCACGGGTGTACACGTGTTCCCAATACTGAAACTCCCTCCCACCTCCCTCCCCATTCCATCCCTCTGGGTCATCCCAGTGCACCAGCCCCAAGCATCCTGTATCCTGCATCAAACCTGGACTGGCGATTCATTTCTTATATGATATTATACATGTTTCAGTGCCATTCTCCCAAATCATCCCCCCCACACACAGAGTCCAAAAGACTGTTCTATACATCTGTGTCTCTTTTGCTGACTCATATACAGGGTTATTGTTACCATCTTTCTAAATGCCATATATATGCGTTAGTATACTGTATTGGTGTTTTTCTTTCTGGCTTACTTCACTCTGTATAATAGGCTCCAGTTTCAACCACCTCATTAGAATTGATTCAAATGTATTATTTTTAATGGCTGAGTAATACTCCATTGTGTATATGTACCACAGCTTTCCTATCCATTCATCTGCTGATGGACATCTAGGTTGCTTCCATGTCCTGGCTGTTATAAATAGTGCTGCGATGAACATTGGGGTACACATGTCTCTTTCAATTCTGGTTTCCTCTGTGTGTATGCCCAGCAGTGGGATTGCTGGGTCATAAGGCAGTTCTATTTCCAGTTTTTTAAGGAATCTCCACATTATTGTCCATAGTGGCTGTACTTGTTTGCATTCCCACCAACACTGTAAGAGGGTTCCCTTTTCTCCACACCCTCTCCAGCATTTATTGCTTTTGGATCGCAGCCATTCTTACTGGTGTGAAATGGTACCTCATTGTGGTTTTGATTTGCATTTCTCTGATAATGAGTGATGTTGAGCATCTTTTCATGTGTTTGTTGCCATCTATATGTCTTCTTTGGAGAAATGTCTATTTAGTTCTTTGGCCTATTTTTTGATTGGGTCGTTTATTTTTCTGGAATTGAGCTGCAGGAATTGCTTGTATATTTTTGAGATTATTTCCTTGTCAGTTTCTTCATTTGCTCTTATTTTCTCCCATTCTGAAGGCTGTCTTTTCACCTTGCTTATAGTTTCTTTTGTTGTGCAGAGGCTTTTAATTTTAATTAGATCCCATTTGTTTATTTTTACTTTTATTTCCAATATTCTGGGGGGTGGGTCATAGAGGATCCTGCTGTGATGTATGTCGGAGAGTGTTTTGCCTATGTTCTCCTCTAAGAGTTTTATAGTTTCTGGTCTTTGTTTAGATCTTTAATATATTTTCAGTTTATTTTTGTGTATGGTGTTAGAAAGTGTTCCAGTTTCATTCTTTTACAAGTGGTTGACCAGTTTTCCCGGCACCACTTGTTAAAGAGATTGTCTTTTCTCCATAGTATATTCTTGCCTCCTTTGTCAAAGATAAGGCATCCATAGGTGCATGGGTTTATCTCTGGGCTTTCTGTTTTGTTCCATTGATCGCTATTTCTGTCTTTGTGCCAGTACCATACTGTGTTGATGACCATGGCTTTGTAGTAGAGCCTGAAGTCAGGCAGGTTGATTCCTCCAGTTCCATTCTTCTTTCTCAAGATAGCTTTGGCTATTCAAGGTTTTTTGTATTTCCATACAAATTGTGAAATTATTTTTTCTAGCTCTGTAAAAAATACCGTTGGTAGCTTGATAGGGATTGCATTGAATCTGTAGATTGCTTTGGGTAGTATATTCATTTTCACTATATTGATTCCTCTGATCCATGAACATGGTATATTTCTCCATCTATTAGTGTTGTCTTTGGTTTCTTTCACCAGTGTTTTATAGTTTTCTATATATAGGTCTTTAGTTTCTTTAGGTAGATATATTCCTAAGTATTTTATTCTTTTTGTTGCAATGGTGAGTGGGATTGTTTCCTTAATTTCTCTTTCTATTTTCTCATTGTTAGTGTATAGGAATGCAAGGGATTTCTGTGTGTTGATTTTATATCCTGCAACTTTACTATATTCATTGATTAGCTCTGGTAATTTTCTGGTGGAGTCTTTAGGGTTTTCTATGTAGAGGATCATGTCATCTGCAAATAGTGAGAGTTTTACTTCTTCTTTTCCAATTTGGATTCCTTTTATTTCTTTTTCTGCTCTGATTGCTGTGGCCAAAACTTCCAAAACTATATTGAATAGTAGTGGTGAGAGTGGGCACCCTTGTCTTGTTCCTGACTTTAGGGGAAATGCTTTCAATTTTTCACCATTGAGGATAATGCTTGCTGTGGGTTTGTCAAATATAGCTTTTATTTTGTTGAGGTATGTTCCTTCTATTCCTGCTTTCTGGAGATTTCTTATCATAAATGGATGTTGAATTTTGTTAAAGGCTTTCTCTGCATCTATTGAGATAATCATATGTCTTTTATTTTTCAATTTGTTGATGTGGTGCATTATATTGATTGATTTGCGGATATTGAAGAATCCCTGCATCCCTGGGATAAAGCCCACTTGGTCATGGTGTATGATCTGTTTACACCTAGTTTTTATACCCTGACTCTGGCACCTGTGACTTTTGGAAAGTTAATTTCCTCATCTATAAAATGAAGATAGTTATATTTTCTTCTTATAGTCGTAAAGATTAAATGAGATAGTATACTTTATAACATTTAACAGACCACAGGAAACAGTTACAAATTTAATAAAAATCTAACATTTTATTATCAAGAGCAGCAGCAGTAGAATAATTTTAACAGTAGTAATTGTTGTTCTTGTTGCTATACTACCTTTTGTCATAGCAATATGTTGTATCATAGCAAATGTGCACATTTAGTTCACTGATTAATCCATGCCTCAAAATTAATTCTTAGGTCTATGCTGTTTGATAGTTTATCATGGTATTTTAAGAAAAGTTGAAAGTATTTTGACTTTCATTATTTATAAAACTAAATAGGTTGCTCTAATGATATGTGAGAGGGAGAGAGTGTGTGTGTGTATTTTTTATGGAACTTATTCCACAACTTTAATAATGAAAAAGTGTCATTTTTGAGAAAATAATACAACTGTTTTGTTTTTCTGGCACTTAATCTTTAACGTAGATCTTATGTTGTTTACTTTATAAACTAACTTTAAAATTTTGCTCTTTTATTACAGTGTACTTAAAGTAGTAATATTTTCACAAAAAAGTTAAACATGGTATTGTGGGCTGTAGTTTATTATTTTATTTTTTAAATAAGGACTTTTTCAGTTATCCTTTGTCTTATAGAAGACATAAGAACTAATTATTTTTATAGTGTCATACCAGATATACACTTTTCTAAAAGCTATAGATTCCATTTAATTTTTAGGTAAGGTTAAGAAAATGGATATTTTATTGAATGCTCACTGTGTATTTTCTCATTTTATCATCAAATAAATATATGAAGCTTATTATCATCATTACTCCCGTTTCATAGGTAAGAAAACTAAAGTATAAATATCAAGTAACTTATTTATCATAATGTAGTTTATAAGTTATAGATACCAATTTAAGCCCTGGCATGTTAGGATTCTGAGACTGTCATATTCTTTTTCTACTATATCATGCTAGTTTTGTTATTTTACTGAAAAATCTATAATTTTTGAAGTACCATGCTGGGCATTTTCATAGTGCATTCTCTCATCTTAATTTTCATAGCATCCATGTGGAGATAAAGGTTATATGTTTTACAGATGAGAGACTTAAGAATTTAAGTAATTTAATCATGACTCCAAAAGGGAGAGGATAAATGTATACCTATGGCTGATTCATGTTGAAGTTTGACAGAAAACAGCAACATTCTGTAAAGCAATTATCCTTCAGTAAAAAATAAATAAATGTTTTAAAAACATTTATTAAAGAATTGAAGTAATATACTCATGATTCCATAGCTATTAAGTAGCAGACCTAGAATCTGAATTTATATCAGTTTAGCAATTCCAGAGCCTAAAATCTATCATGTTTCAACCCAGATAGCTAATAAGAAATCATCACAATCCAGTAATCTTTGTGTTGCTAATCATAATGTAACATGACCCTTTTATTGCAAATTTTATAATGTCTCTCACATTAGCAGTTCAAATCTGGTTAGAATTCTGATTTTATATTTCTTAGTTCATTTAACACAGTACAGAGATTAATAATACCTTAAGAAAAAAATGGTTTCAGGAGAATTCTCAAATATATCAAGAGGTTCTTTTGTCTTATAAAATGGTTTTATTATTTTAAAAGTCATTCAGTAATTTCCAGTGTTGTTAAATGTGTTATGTATTGTAGTCAAAATGACTTTATGCACAATGATGAAATACCCATTAAGTAAATCCACTATAAAAGTACAAAAAAGTCCAAAAAATATAGGGGAGAGAGAATGAATGAATGAATTCCTAATATGCTTTTTCTTTCCTGGCCTTGAAATTTGGAATCACAAAGTAAAAAAGGCTAAAAACATACCCCCCCATAAACTCTTTTAACATGTTTTTCTTTTTATTACTGTGGATTTTAAGAGTCATTAGAATTTTCTAGACAGTCTATCTAAATGCTAAAATATATCTGGTGCACTGGTATATAATTAGTTTGTCACGCTTTCTGATATATTTGTTATTATTGTGTCACATGACATTTCCCTACCCAGTAATTTAATTTTGACATATAAAAAGATTGTTCAAGGTCAGATAGTCATTGAGGTATATGCTAATTTTCTGATACTCTCATTTTCTGATTAAGGAAAATTATTCTGTTTGATAGTACAATGTACACAATTACAAACATGATTATAACAGCTAATAATAATACCTAAAAATGGATTCTCAGACTAAATTTAAGCTTCTATAGCTGTATTTGTATTGGTTATAGTTATCATTGACTATGGATTTCTCATAAAGAGTGACAATGAAAGACTGAGGATACAAAGGATTTGAAGACTACACTTGCTAAAATAAGACTATCCTTAAAGAAGGAATAATATTTTTAAAATATTAATTTATTTATTTATGGTTGTGTTGGACCTTTGTTGCTGCACGTCAGCCCTTTGTAGTTGTGGAGAGCAGAAGCTAACTAGTTGCAGTGTTCAGGCTTCTCACTATGGGGGCCTTGTCTTGTTGAAGAGCACAGGCTCTAGGGAGTGGGTGCTTCAGTAGGAGAGGGGTATTTTATTCATATTTTGTGAAAAGTACAGTCACCTAACAGTATTTTCAAAGTGGTAAATAATAGTAGAAAGATTGATAATGTCTAGAGAGCTCAAAAGATTTTAAAATTTCAAACTGATATCAGAGAATCCGCTTGGTACTAGAATAAGAAAAGATATGGTATTAATAGGAATCATGGGAAAGATTGAAAGCAAAAGGAGAAGAGGGTGACAGAGGATGAGACGGTTAGATAGCATTACTGACTCAGCAGACATGAATTTGAGCAAACTTTGGGAGAGAGTGAAGGACAGGGAAGCCTGGCATGTTGCAGTCCATGGGGTCACAAAGAATCAGATATGACTTAATGACTGAGCAACAAAAATCAAGAGGTAAACAAAGTATTCAGAAGTAGCTATGAGATTTTAGCCAAATATACCCATTAAGAAAATTAGAGATACCAATATTTGATGCAAAGATGGGCTCAATAAAGGACAGAAATGGAATGGACCTAACAGAAGCAGAAGATATTAAGAAGAGGTGGCAAGAATACATAGAAGAACTGTACAAAAAAGATCTTCATGACCAAGATAATCACCATGGTGTGATCACTCACCTAGAGCCAGACATCATGGAATGTGAAGTCAAGTGGGCCTTAAAAAGCATCACTATGAACAAAGCTAGTGGAGGTGATGGAATTCCAGTTGAGCTATTTCAAATCCTGGAAGATGATGGTGTGAAAGTGTTGGACTCAATATGCCAGCAAATTTGGAAAACTCAGCAGTGGCCACAGGACTGGAAAAGGTCAGTTTTCATTCCAATCCCAAAGAAAGGCAATGCCAAAGAATGCTCAAACTACCACACAATTGCACTCATCTCACACGCTAGTAAAGTAATGCTCAAAATTCTCCAAGCGAGGCTTCAGCAATACGTGAACTTCCAGATGTGCAAACTGGTTTTAGAAAAGGCAGAGGAACCAGAGATCAAATTGCCAACATCCGCTGGATCGTGGAAAAAGCAAGAGTTCCAGAAAACATCTATTTCTACTTTATTGACTATGCCAAAGCCTTTGACTGTGTGGATCACAATAAACTGTGGAAAATTCTGAAAGAGATGGGAATGCCGGACCACCTGATCTGCCTCTTGAGAAATCTGTATGCAGGTCAGGAAGCAACAGTTAGAACTGGACATGGAACAACAGACTCATTCCAGATAGGAAAAGGAATACGTGAAGGCTATATACGTGAAGGTGACTATCACCCTGCTTATTTAACTTATATGCAGAGTACATCATGAGAAACGCTGGGCTGGAAGAAGCACAAGCTGGCATCAAGATTGCTAGCAGAAATATCAATAATCTCAGATATGCAGATGACACCATCCTTATGGCAGAAAGTGAAGAGGAACTAAAAAACCTCTGGATGAAAGTGAAAGAGGAGAGTGAAAAAGTTGGCTTAAAGCTCAACATTCAGAAAACAAAGATCATGGCATCTGGTCCCACCACTTCATGGGAAATAGATGGGGAAACAGTGGAAACCATGTCAGACTTTATCATTTTGGGCTCCAAAATCACTTCAGATAGTGACTGCAGCCATGAAATTAAAAGACACTTACTCCTTGCAAGAAAAATTATGACCAACCTAGATAGCATATTGAAAAGCAGAGACATTACTTTGCCAACAAAGGTCCATCTAGTCAAGGCTATTGTTTTTCCTGTAGTCATGTATGGATGTGAGAGTTGGACTGTGAAGAAAGCTGAGCACAGAAGAATTGATACTGTTGAACTGTGGTGTTGGAGAAGACTCTTGAGAGTCCCTTGGACTGCAAGGAGATCCAACCAGTCCATTCTGAAGGAGATCAGCCCTGGGATTTCTTTGGAAGGAATGATGCTAAAGCTGAAACTCCAGTACTTTGGCCACCTCATGCGAAGAGTTGACTCATTGGAAAAGAGTCTGATTCTGGGAGGGATTGGGGGCAGGAGGAAAAGGGGATGACAGAGGATGAGATGACTGGATGGCATCACTGACTCGATGGATGTGAGTGTGAGTGAACTCTGGAAGATTGTGATGGATAGGGAGGCCTGGAGTGCTGCGATTCTTTGGGTCGCAAAGAGTCGGACAGGACTGAGTGACTGAACTGAACTGAACTAAACCATTAAGAGCAGGATAATAATTAAATTAGACTGCAAGTTATAAGCACCTAGACTGAAAAACTGGAGAAGTCAATGGCACCCCACTCCAGTACTCTTGCCTGGAAACTCCCATGGACAGAGGAGCCTGGTAGGCTGCAGTCCATGGGGTCGCGAAGAGTCGGACATGGGACATGACTGAGAGACTTCACTTTCACTTTTCACTTCCATGCATTGGAGAAGGAAATGGCAACCCACTCCAGTGTTCTTGCCTGGAGAATCCCAGGGACGGGGGAGCCTGGTGGGCTGCCATCTACGGGGTCGCACAGAGTCAGACACGACTGAAGCGACTTAGCAGCAGCAGACTGAAAAACAAAAATAAGATGGAAAAATATGAAAAATCTTAAATTTAGAAAAAATAATGGAAAATTCAGGTTCTTGGTGAGAAAGTCCAAAAGGGATAGAGATGCGTATGATATGCTGAACCTGAGGCTTGATTTCCTAGATGGACTCAGGAAAGAACATTTCCAAATTGAGGAAGCAATAAAACAGATAAAAACATGAAATAATGCCTTGACATTTGCTAGAATTATATGGATTAACTGGTCAGTAAATGATTAAACTTCATGTTGAGGTCTGAGCACATAAAAGTTGTGCACAGTAATAGCCGTAACTATGTAGTTTGGTTCATCTCATAACCAGAGAAATTAGATATAAAATTACTGATGTCATGTAAAACTAAAGATACATGAATCAATATCTGATTATTTTCTAATTCATTGTATGATCTCATACAGTTTTGGGAAGTCATTTTTGTAGGAATCAGCTCATGTATGTAGCTGCTGTAGGACACGCTTTATTTAGTTGAACAAGCACCATTTCAAATTACACATTATGGAATACATGGCATTCAGAATAAAAGCAGAAAGAGTACTCAGAGTCTCTAAATTTGAAGGGACCCTAAAAGCACAGTAGGCATTTGAATAATGTGGGGGTTAGAGGTTCCAAACCTCTATGCAGTTGAAAATCTGCATTTAACTTTTGACTCCCCCTGAACTCAGTTACTAATAGCCTACTCTTGACCTGAAGACTTACCTATAAGATAAACAGCCTATTAACACATATTTTGTATGTTATTAATATATGTATTATGTATTCTTAAACTAGAGAAAAGGAATATTAAGAAATTCATAAAGAAAATGCATTTATACTACTGTATCAATACAGTTTAACAGTTTACAGTTTGTAAAAGTTTAAACTATTTACAAAGTGAATCATCTGTCAGTACCCAATCAGTATTGTCTTATATGATAGAAAACACTATAGATGTTAAACATAATACTAACACTCAGCATCAAAAGTGAAAATATAATGTGAAAAGAAATCCATATTTATTTATAGGTATAAAGATTCATGCATTAATAATGAATAAGCAGCAGTATGATTAATTTGTGGTTGAAATTGAAATCGCTCAGTCATGTCTGACTCTTTGTGATCCCATGAACTGTAGTCTACCAGGCTTCTCTGTCCATGGGATTTTCCAGACAAGAGTACTGGAGTGGGTTGCCATTTCCTTCTTCAGGGGATCTTCCTGACTCAGGGATCAAACCCAGGTCTCCTGCATTGCAGGCAGATGCTTTACCCTCTGAGCCACCAGGGAAGCCCTAATTTGTGGTTAGCCTAATGCAAACAATATAATTGCCTTACAGTAGCCTAGTCTGTACACTAATATATGAATCACTATAAAAATTTTATGGCACATAGTATTACAGACATATTCATAATAAAATATTGGGAACATGGTTATACTTTTTTTTAAGAACCACTTACTTGTGATTATAGACTGATATGCAGTTTCTGCAATTAAGAGAGAAAAAGCATATGGTACAGTAAGGTAATTGTTTGAAAGCTATGTTAAAATGATTAACAAAACTAACACATTATTAATTTTATATTAAATATCACTTTATTATACCTATGTGATGATAGGACTGTCTACTTCAATACAGGCCTTGCACATGATGTTCTTCATGATGAATGCTTAGGCAAGGATGATGATGATGACAGAAAAATGTCTCATGCAGTTCTTGCCATACAGTGATTAGATTTTCACACAAAGACACACATACACAACAGATAAATGTATTATCTATATGGAATGATAATCATTTACTATTCATTAAGTGGAAATGAATCATCACAAAGATCTTCATTCTCTTCATATTGAGTAGGCTGAGAAGGAGTTCAGTTCAGTCAGTTTGGTTGCTCAGTCATGTCCGACTCTTTGCGACCCCATGGACTGTATCACACCAGACTTCCCTGTCCATCACCAACTCCTGGGACTTACTCAAACTCATGTCCATTGAGTTGGTGATGCCATCCAACCATCTCATCCTCTGTCATCCCCTTCTCCTCCCACCTTCAACCTTTCCCAGCATCAGGGTCTTTTCAGATGAGTCAGTTATTCGCATCAGGTGGCCAAAGTATTGGAGTTTCAGCTCCAGGATCAGCCTTTCCAATGCATATTCAGGACTGATTTCCTTTAGGATGGACTGGTTGGATCTACTTGCAGTCCAAGGAACTCTCAAGAGTCTGCTCAAACACCACAGTTCAAAAGCATCAGTTCTTCGATACTCAGCTTTCTTTGTAGTCCAACTCTCACATCCTTAAATGACTGCTGGACAAAACCATAGTTTTGACTAGATGGACTTTTGTTGGCAAAGTAATGTCTCTGCTTTCCCTGTCTAGGTTGGTCATAACTTTTCTTCCAAGGAGTAAGCGTCTTTTAATTTCATGGCTGCAGTCACCATCTGCAGTGATTTTGGAGCCCAAAAAGATGAAGTCTGTCACTGTTTCCCCATCTGTTTTCC
This sequence comes from Bos grunniens, assembly GCF_055505025.1. Lineage (NCBI taxonomy): Eukaryota > Metazoa > Chordata > Mammalia > Artiodactyla > Bovidae > Bos > Bos grunniens. The sequence continues at coordinate 71,129,177 of NC_141194.1, forward strand.
ATGAATAGATGCAAAGATGGGCACAATAAAGGCTAAGAATTGGTTTTGCTGTCTCACAGATGGCAGAAGAGAAAGAGATAGAGAAAGTGGAAGTGGAGGCAGGAGAGAAAGGCACACTTGGTGGTGTAACTATGAAAGTATAATTTCTGACATTTTTCCTTTTCCATTATTTAAATTGTTTCTATTTGGTACCAATACTTCTTCCATGATTTGCTTTAGTTTCAGTGTCTGTATCATAGAAGTGTTGTAAATGAAGTCAAAAACAGTCTTGAATACTCAAAACCCTCTACCAGATTGTCATAATCTGTGTGTTTGTTGCCACTGCTTTTAGTATGTCTTCTTCATTATCTGGCACTAGTTTTGAAGCACTTATTCTGCATCAAGCTGTGTTCTGTTTTTTTTTTTTTTTTAAACTTTTCATTTTGTATTGGAGTATCACTATGAACAAAGCTAGTGGAGGTGATGGAATTCCAGTTGAGCTATTTCAAATCCTGAAAGATGATGCTGTGAAAGTGCTGCACTCAATATGCCAGCAAATTTGGAAAACTCAGCAGTGGCCACAGGACTGGAAAAGGTCAGTTTTCATTCCAATCCCAAAGAAAGGCAATGCCAAAGAATGCTCAAACTACCACACAATTGCACTCAACTTACATGCAGTAAAGTAATGCTCAAAATTCTCCAAGCCAGGCTTCAGCAATACATGAATCATGAACTTCCAGTTGTCCAAGCTGGTTTTAGAAAAGGCAGAGGAATCAGAGACGAAATTGCCAACATCCACTGGATCATGGAAAAAGCAAGCGAGTTCCAGAAAAACATCTATTTCTGCTTTATTGACTATGCCAAAACCTTTGACTGTGTGGATCACAATAAACTGTGGAAAATTCTGAAACAGATGGGAATACCAGACCAACTGACCTGCCTCTTGAGAAATTTGTATGCAGGTCAGGAAGCAACAGTTAGAAGTAGACATGGAACAACAGACTGGTTCCAAATAGGAAAAGGAGTACATCAAGGCTGTATATTGTGACCCTGCTTATTTAACTTACATACAGAGTACATCATGAGAAATGCTGGGCTGGAAGAAGCACAAGCTGGAATCAAGATTGCCGGGAGAAATCTCAATAACCTCAGATATGCAGATGACACCACCCTTATGACAGAAAGTGAAGAGGAACTAAAAAGCCTCTTGATGAAGGTGAAAGAGGAGAGTGAAAAAGTTGGCTTAAAATTCAACATTCAGAAAACGAAGATCATGGCATCTGGTCCCATCACTTCATGGCAAATAGATGGGGAAACAGTGGAAACAGTGTCAGACTTTATTTTTTTGGGCTCCAAAATCACTGCAGATGGTGACTGCAGCCATGAAATTAAAAGACGCTTACTCCTTGCAAGAAAAGTTATGACCAACCTAGATAGCATATTGAAAAGCAGAGACATTACTTTGCCAACAAATGTCCGTCTAGTCAAGGCTATGGTTTTTCCAGTGGTCATGTATGGATGTGAGAGTTGGACTGTGAAGAAAGCTGAGTGCTGAAGAATTGATGCTTTTAAACTGTGGTGTTGGAGCAGACTCTTGAGAGTTCCTTGGACTGCAAGGAGATCCAACCAATCCATTCTAAAGGAGATCAGCCCTGGGTGTTCTTTGGAAGGAATGATGCTAAAGCTGAAACTCCAGTACTTTGGCCACCTCATGCGAGGAGTTGACTCATTGGAAAAGACTCTGATGCTCGGAGGGATTGGGGGCAGGAGGATAAAGGGACGACAGAGGATGAGATGGCTGGATAGCATCACTGACTCGATGGACGTGAGTCTGAGTGAACTCCGGGAGTTGATGTTCGACAGGGAGGCCTGGCATGCTGCTATTCATGGGGTCGCAAAGAGTCAGACACGACTGAGCGACTGAACTGAACTGAACTGATAGCTGATTAACAATATTGTGATAGTTTCTGGTGGAAAGCAAAGGGACTTAGCATAAATATATATGTATCAATTTCCCCCCAATTCCCCTCACACTCAGGCTGTCACATAACACTGAGCAAAATTCCCTGTTATATACAACAGAATTACCTTGTTGCTAATCCATTTAAAATATAGCATGTGTGCCTGTCCATCCTAAACTCCCTAACTATCCCTTCCCCTCTTCCTTCCCCCAAAACAACCATAGGTTCGCTAAGTCTGTGAGTCTGTTTTGCAAATAAGTTCATTTGTATCACGTCTTTTTAGATTCCATATAAAAGGGATGTTGTATGATGTTTCTCCTTCTCTGTCTAACTTACTTCACTCAGTATGACAATCTCTAGATCTTTGCATGTTGCAGCAAATAGCATTATTTCACTCCTTTTGATGGCTGAGTAATATTCTGTTATATATAAGTACTACATCTTCTTTATAATTCCTCTGCCATTGGACATTTAGATTGCTTCCATATCTTGGCTATTGTAAACAGTGCTGCAATGAACACTGGAGTGCATATACCTTGTGTGTCTCCAAATATATGCCCAGGAGTGGGATTGCAAGGTCATATGGTAGCTCTTATTTTTAGTTTTTGTAAGGAACTTTCATATTCTCCATAGTGACTGTACCAATTAATTCCCCTCCAATGGTATAGAAGGTTCCCTTCCCTCCACACCCTCTCTAGAATTTATTGTTTCTAGATTTTTCAATGATGACCATTTTGACCAGTGTGAGGTGATATCTCAGTGTAGTTTTCATTTGTATTTCTCTATTAATTGATGATGTGGAACATCTTTTCATGTGCCTATTGATCACCTGGATGTCTTCTCTGGAGAAATATCGATTTAGATCTTCTGCTCATTTTTGACTGGTTAGTTTGTTTTGATGATGTTGTGCTTCATGAGCTGTTTGTAGATTTTGGAGACTAATTCCTTGTTGGTCACATCATTTTCTCCCAGTCTGTTGATTGCTTTTTGTTTTATTTCTGCCTTTGCTGTGCAAAAGCTTTTGAGTTTAAGTACATCCCATTTATTTTTGTTTTTATTTCCATCATTCTGGGAGATGAATCAAAAAAAGATATTGCTGCAATTTATGTGACAAAGTGTTCTGCCTATGTTTTCCTCTAGGAGTTTATAGTGTCTGGTCTCACATTTAGGTCTTTGATCCATTTTGAGCTTATTTTTTTGTATAATATTAAAGAAGGATCTAATTTTATTTTTTACATGTTTCTGTAAAAAACACAGGACCATTTGTTGAAGAGAAGGTCTTTCCAACATTGTGTAGTCTTACCTCCTTTGTTGTAAATTAATTGACCATAGATACATGGGTTTATTTCTATTATTTGTATCCTGTTCTATTGATCTGTATTTCATTTTTGTGCCAGTATCATATTGTTTTGTAGTCTAGACTTATATCAGGGACTCTAATTCCTCCAGTTCCATTTTTCTTTCTCAAGATTGCTTTCACTATTGGAGGTCTTTTGTGTCTCAATACAGATTATAGAAATTTTTGTTCTAGTTCTGTGAAAAATGCCATTGGTAATTTGATAAGGATTGGACTGATTCTGTAGATTCAATAAATATTATTTTGATGATATTTATTCTTCCAGTCTGCAAACATGGTATATCTTTCCATCAGTTTGTGTCTTCTTTGATTTCTTTCATCAGCATCTTACAGTTTTTTGGAGTACAGGTCTTTTGTTTCCTTAGATAGATTTATTCCTAGGTATTTTAATTCTTTTTGATGCAGTGGTAAATGGAATTGTTTCCTGAATTTTTCTCTCATCTTTTGTTATGGCTGTACAGAAATGCAACATATTTTTGTGTATTATTAACTTGCAAAAATTTACCAAATTCATCAATAAGCTCTAGTAGTTTTCTATCAGCTTCTTTAGGATCTTCTGTGTGTAGTATCATGTCATCTGCAAACAGTGATGGTTTTACTTCTTCTTCTCCAATTTGATTCCCGTTATTTTTCTTCTCTGATTTCTGTAGCTAGGACTTCCAAAACTATGTTGAATAAAAGTGGCAAGAGTGGACATACTTGTCATGTTCCTGATTTTAAAGGAAATGCTTTCAGCTTTTCACCATTGAATATGATGTTAGCTTAGGTTTGTCATATATGGCCTTTATTATGTTAAGGTATATTCCCTCTACGCCTACTTTTGGGAGAGTTTTTATCATAAATGGGTGCTAAATTTTGTCGAAACTTTTTTCTGTATTAAAATGATCATATGATTTTTACCCTTCAGTTTGTTGATGTGGTGTATGACACTGATTTATTTGTGGATAATGAACAATATTTGCATCTGTAGGGAAAATCCCTCTTGATTGTGGTATATGATCCTTTTAATGTATTGTCAGCTTCTGATTGCTAGTATTTTGTTGAGGATTTTTGCATCTATGTTCATCAGTGATATTGACTTTTAATTTTCTTTTTGTATGGTATCTTTCTCTGGTTTTGGTATCAGATTGATGGCGGGCTTGTAGAATGAGTTTGGCAGTGTTCTTTCCTCTGCATTTTTTGAAAGAGTTTAAGAATAGGTGTTAGCTGTCCTCTAAATGTTTGATAGAATTTGCCTGTGAAGCTATCAGGTCCTGGACTTCTGTTCGTTGAGAATTTTTAAATCACAGTTTCAATTTCGATGCCTGTGATTGGTCTGTTCATATTGTATGTTTCTCCTCATTTCAGTCTTGGGAGATTGTACCTTTCCAAGAAATTTTCCATTTCTTCCAGTTTGTCCATTTGGCATACAGTCGCTTGTAGTAGTCTCATGATCCTTTTGTATTTCTGGGGTGTCAACTCTAAATTCTTTTTCATTATTAATTTTATTGATTTAAGACCACTCCCTTTTTTTCTTGGTAAGTCTTGCTAAAGGTTTATCAATTTTGTTTATCTTTTCAAAGAACTTGCTTTTAGTTTCATTGAACTTCGATATTGTTTTCTTTGTCCCTTTTTATTTCTCCTCTGATTTTTATCATTTCTTTCTTTCTACTAAAGTTTTGTTTTTCTTTTTTCTCTAGTTGGTTTAAGTGTAAGACTACAGGGTTTATTTGAGATTTTTCTTGTTTCTTGAGGTAAGATTGAATTGCTATAAACTTCCCTCTTAGAACTGCTTTTGCTGTATCACCTAGGTTTTTGGATCATTGTGCTTTTATTTTCAGTTTTCTTTTTTTTCTTTTAATGTCATCATTCCTAGTTTATTTATTTATTTTTAATTAATTAATTTTAATTGGAGGCTAATTACTTTACAATATTGTAGTGGTTTTTGCCATACATTGATATGACTCAGCCATGGGTGTACATGTGTCCCCCATCCTGAAACACCCTCCAACCTCCCTCCCCATCTCATCCCTCAGGATCATCCCAATGTACTGGCCCTGAGTTCCCTGTCTCATGCATCAGACCTGGACTGGCGATCTATTTCACATACGGTAATATACATGTTTCAAAGCTATTCTTTCAAATAATCCTTCGCTTGTCTTCTCCCACAGAATCCATAAGTCTGTTCTTTACATTTGTGTCTCTTTTGCTGTCTCTCATATAGGGTCGTCATTACCATCTTTCTAAATTCCATATATATGTGTTAAAATACTGTATTGGTGTTTTTCTTTCTTACTTCACTCTGTATAATAGGCTCCAGTTTCATCCACCTCATTAGAGTAATAGTCGATTGTGTGTATGTACCACAGCTTTCATATCTATTTCTCTGCCAGTGGACACCTAGGTGTTTTCCATGTCCCAGCTATTGTAAACAGTACTGCAATGAATATTGGGGTACATGTGTCTCTTTCAATTTTGGTTTCCTCGGTATGTATGCCCAGCAGTGGGATTGCTGGGTTGTATGGCAGTTGTATCTCCCATTTTTTAAGGAGTCTCCACACTGTTCTCCATAGTGGCTGTACTAGTTTGCATTCCCACCAACAGTGTAAGAGGGTTCACTTTTCTGTGCATCCTCTCCAGCATTTTTTTTTAGACTTTTTGATAGCAGCCATTCTGACTGGCCTGAAATGGTACCTCATTGTGGTTTTGATTTGCATTTATCTGATAATGAGTAAGGTTGAGCATCTTATCATGTGTTTGTTAGCCATCTGTATGTTTTCTTTGGAGAAACATCTGTTTAGTTCTTTGGCCCATTTTTTGACTGGGTCATTTATTTTTCTGGTAATGAGCTGCATGCGCTGCTTGTATTTTTTTGAGATTAATCTTTGTCAGTTGCTTCACTTGCTATTATTTTCTCTTGTTCTGAAGGCTGTCTTTTCACCTTGCTATAGTTTCCTTCTTTATGTGAAAGCTTTTAAGTTTAATTAGGTCCCATTTGTTTATTTTTGCTTTTATTTCCATTACACTGGGAGGAGGGTCATAGAGGATCCTCCTGTGATTTATGTCAGAAAGTGTTTTGCCTATGTTTTCCTCTATGAGGTTTATAGTTTCTAGTCTTATGTTTAGATCTTTAATCCACTTTGAGTTTATTTTTGTGTATGATGTTAGAAAGTATGCTAGTTTCATTCTTTTACAAGTGGTTGACCAGTTTTCCCAGCACCATTTGTTAAAGAGATTGTCTTTACTCCATTGTATATTCTTGCCTCCTTTGTCAAAGATAAGGGGTCCATAGGTGTGTGGATTTATCTCTGGGCTTTCTCTTTTGTTCCACTGATCTATATTTCTGTCTTTGTGCCAGTACCATACTGTCTTGATGACTGTGGCTTTGTAGTAGAGCCTGAAGTCAGGCAGGTTGATTCCTCCAGTTCCATTCTTCTTTCTCAAGATTGCTTTGGCTATTCGAGGTTTTTTGTATTTCCATACAAATTGTGAAATTATTTGTTCTAGTTCTGTGAAAAAATACTATTGGTAGCTTGATAGGGCTTGCACAGAATATATAGATTGTTTTGGGTAGTATACTCATTTTCACTATTTTGATTCTTCCAACCCATGAAAATGGTATATTTCTTCATCTATTTGTGTCCTCTTTGATTTCTTTCATCAATGTTTTATACTTTTCTATATATTGGTCTTTCGTTTGTTTATGTAGATTTATTCCTACGTATTTTATTTTTTCATTGCAATGGAATGCAGTTCCATTGGTGAATGGAATTATTTCCTTAATTTCTCTTTCTGTTTTATCATTGTTAGTGTATAGGAATGTAAGGGGTTTCTGTGTGTTAATGTTATATCCTACAACATTACTATATTCATTGATTAGCTCTAGTTATTTTCTAGTTGTGTTTTGGGGTTTTCTATGTAGAGCATCTTCCCATCTGCAAATAGTGAGTGTTCTATTTCTTCCTGTCCAATCAGGATTCCTTTTATTTCTTTTTCTGCTCTGATTGCTGTGGCCAAAACTTCCAAAACTATGTTGAATAGTAGTGGTGAGAGTGGGCACCCTTGTCTTGTTCCTGACTTTAGGGGAAATGCTTTCAGTTTTTCACCATTTAGGATAATGTTTGCTGTGGGTTTATCATATATGGTTTTTATTATGTTGAGGTATGTTCTTTCTATGCCTGATTTCTGGAGGGTTTTTATCATAAATGGATGTTGAATTTTGTCAAAGGCTTTCTCTGTATCTATTGAGATAATCATACGGTTTTTATCTTTCAATTTGTCAATGAGGTATATCACATTGATTGATTTGCAAATATTGAAGAATCATTGCATCCCTGGGATAAAGCCCACTTTTTCGTGGTGTATGATCATGTCAATATGTTCTTGGATTCTGTTTGCTAGAATTTTCTTGAGGATTTTTGCATCTATGTTCATCAGTGATATTAGCCTGTCGTTTTTTTGTTTGTTTGTTTGTTTGTGGCATCTTTGTCTGGTTTGGGTATTAGGGTGATGGTGGCCTCATAGAATGAGTTTGGCAGTTTACCTTCCTCTGCAATTTTCTGGAAGAGTTTGAGTACAAAAGGTGTTAGCTCTTCTCTGAATTTTTGGTAGAATTCACCTGTGAAGCCATCTGGTCCTGGGCTTTGGTTTGTTGAAAAAAATTTTTTATTACACTTTTGATTTCCATGCTTGTGATGGGTCTGTTAAGATTTTCTATTTCTTCCTGGTTAAGTTTTGGAAAGTTATACTTTTCTAAAAATTCATCCATTACTTCCACGTTGTCCATTTTATTGTCATTTGGTTGCTGATATAATAGTCTCTTATGATCGTTTGTATTTCTGTGTTGTCTATTGCGATTTCTCCATTTTCATTTCTAATTTTGTTGATTTGATTCTTCTCCCTTTTTTGCTTCATCAGTCTAGCTAATGGTTTGTCTATTTTATTTATCTTTGCAAAGAACCAGCTTTTAGTTTTGTTAATTTTTGCTATAGTCCCCTTTGTTTCTTTATCATTTGTTTCTGCCATAACTTTTTTTAGATTTCTTTCCTTCTACTAACCCTGGGATTCTTTATTTCTTCTTTTTCTAGTTGCTTTTGGTGTAAAGTTAGGTTATTTATTTGATTTTTCTCTTGTTTCTTGAGGTAAGCTTGTATTGCTATGAGCCTTCCCCTTAGCACTGTTTTTACTGAATCCCATAGGTTTTGATTTGTCATCCAGTTAAGTTATTTGGTTTTTTGTTGTTGATTTGTTTGTATATTTTGTAAATTAAGCCCTTGTCTGTCATATCATTTGCAAATATTTTCTTCCATTCCATAGATTGTCTTTTCATTTCTTGTGGTTTCCTTTGCTATGCAAAACCTCATAAGTTTGATTAGGTTCCATTTGTTTATCTTTGTTTTTTGTTTTTTGTTTCTTTCCCACAAAGTAGAAGATCTCTGTGGTAGATCTACTAAGATACTGAATAAATGAACTATCTTATCCATCATAACTAAGAAATTGTTTCTTGTCAATTCAGTTTATTCCACTATCTATTTTAGTAGAGAGCCTGACTTTCTCTGCAATCTTATCACTCATGTCTCTACATAGCATAAAATGTTTTCCTCTTTAGCTTCTTTTTCTCCAAGCACAAATATTCACATTTATATCAAATTCTGAAAGTTAGTCTCAACACCTTCATTACAGTCCATACCTACTGTTTGGCCTTAAAGAGGTCATTTACCCTTTTTGAAACTCATTTTTTTTCTGATATAAATGGAAAAGATTGCATATTTTTGTACATATGTACTTGCTTGCCTTACACACACACACACACACACACACACACACACACACAGACCTAACATTTACAGTATTCAAGGTACTCTCCTAAGTACTTTATATATACCTTATGTGTGTGTCTGCTAAATCACTTCAATCATGTCTGACTCTTTGTGACCCTATGGACTGTAGCCTGCCAGGCTCCTCAATTTATGGGATTCTCCAGGCCAGAATACTGAAGTGTGGTGCAATTTCCTACTCCAGGGGATCTTCCCAACGTAGGAATAAAACCCACGTCTCTTATTTCCCCTGCATTGGCTGGCAGGTTATTTCCCACTAGTGCCACCTGGGAAGCCCATATAATTCATATAATCTTCAAAATACCCTATGAAGTACAAATATTATTCTCATTTTACAGATATTGAAACTTATTCAGAGGGTTACAAAACAACTACCTTAAGGCAAAACAGCTAGTACGTGCTAGAACCTGGAAGTAAATCCAGATAGACTTCAGAATCTCACACGCACTTTTACTGTTGTGTTATACTACCTCTTCAAAGTTTATTAACTCTACATTTTTGGCTTTCCATTTTCTATGCATTTCTCCCCCCATCCACCTCCACTCTTCCCCCTTCTCCTCTTTCCTTATTTTCTTTCCTCCTCAGGCCTTGCTTTTGTCTTATCTCTGTAATGTTGTCCCCTTTTTTCTTTCATTTGGGTTTCTGATTCCATACAACACTGGTTCAAAATTCTCATTTTCAAGGATGTGTTTCTTGGTAAATACCACCATATTCTAAACATTCCTTTATGGACATTTATATAATTATTTTAAGTGTTATTCTCTTATTTATTTATTTATGGCTGCATCAGTTCTAGGGTGAGCAGGAGCTACTCTTTGTTGCTGTGCTCTGACTTCTCATTGCAGGGCTTCTCTTGTTACAGCTCACAGGCTCTAGAGCAGGAACCTGGACCAGGGATTGAACCCATGTTCCTGTCAATGCAAGGGGGATTCTTAACCTCTGAACCACCAGGGAAGTCCTATATAATGTTTTAGTACTGCATTACTTGGTTCATTTCTGTTTGCTTGTTTTTAATTGGATTTCCATCGTTGCCAGGTATAATTTTGTCTCATCTGCAGTTTATGCACTTTATTTTCACAAATGTGAAAAAAAAATTTTAGTAGAATTACAATTTAAATTCATGGGGGAACTCACTAAAGAAACACACGAGGAAATATTTTCTAATATAATTACCCAGTAGTTCATCTATTTTGTCAGAGAAGGCAATGGCACCCCACTCTAGTACTCTTACCTGGAAAATCCCATGGATGGAGGAGCCTGATAGGCTGCAGTCCATGGGGTCACAAAGAGTCGGACACGACTGAAGTGACTTAGCTTAGGTTAGCTTTCATCTATTTTGTAAATGTTTTGTTTGCTTATGGAAAAACCAAACTTTATATTTGTTTGCACCATATTTTGTACAAACAGATATATAAACAGAACTTGTCATTAATCAATGGGAAAATTTTAGTATGTAATAAAGGTTGTGTGTTTAGTTGAATCTCATATATTTCATCTTTTTTTTTAATTGAAGTTGATTCACACTTCATATGTTCTTTTGAAGACAAAAAAAAATGGTCTATATTTCTCACAAACCATCTAACCTAGAAAATGCAATGAGCATGTAGAGTAGTGGTCCTCACTCTTTGCTGCACATGAGAATCATCTGGGAGCCTGTAGTATTCTCAGTGACCAGGCCAGTTCCATCAGAATCTTTCCTAGGGGACCCAAGCATCAGTGCATTTTAAACTCTGAAGGTGCTTGTTGCAGCAGGTGCTCAGTGAAGGCTTCTAACAAAGATAAAGTATGATGCAGAGAACCCAAAGCCAATGCTTTGTGACAATCTGGAAGGATGAGGTGGGGAGGGATGTGGGAGAGTGGTTCAGGAGGGAGGAAGCACGTGTATGCCTGTGGCTGATTCATGCTGATGTATGGCAAAAGCAAAAAAATATTGTGAAGTAATCATCCTCCAATTAAATAATTTTTTTAAAGAATAGATAATTATATTGTAATTAGCCTCCAATTAAAATAAATTAATTTTATAAAGAATAGATAAGTATAATGAAGAAAAGAATAGATAATTATGCTGAAGAGTATTTGTGTTCCCATGTACCTTCATTAAATCCCTGGTAGCCCATTAACTAACTTATTTTAGTCAAGTTACTCTTCTGCATCTTGGTTTGCACGTTGTAAACTAGAAATAGTATATATTGAGTGGGGTTGCTGTGAGATAAATGGGACAATATGTGTAAAACATTGAGAACCATGCCTGTGAATATTAATTGTTCAATACTAGCTTCCTCTTAATGCATAGATGTTTACTTCATGTTACAGATGAGTTTGGTTTTGTCACAATGCTGTGATCACATTATTTTGATGTGTTACAAAATAGAAAGGTAAAAGTGAAGTCGCTCAAGTTGCGTCTGACTCTTTGCAATCCCATGGACTGTAGGCTACCAGGCTTCTCCATCCATTAGATTTTCCAGGCAAGAATACTGGAGTGGTTTGCCATTTCCTTCTCCAAGGGATCTTCCTGACACAGGAATTAAACTTGCATCTCCTGAATCTCCAGCATTGCAGGTGGATTCTTTGCTGCTGAAACATTGGGGAAGCCCTTCCCTTTGCTTTATACTTCCTCAAAACTCATTTGTGCTATATTTATTGTAGTCATATGCTTCTCTTTAAAAGTCTTTGTAAATATTACCTATTACTGATTCAAGAGGCTACAACTACCTGTGTGTGAAATTAAGCAGCAATATTGGGGGCATACATAACATAGAGAAGTATTGTTAATTCTTTGTGAATCATTCAACAATCAATTCAATTGAAATTATTGGGACTAGAGCCAGACATCCTGGAATGTGAAGTCAAGTGGGCCTTAGGAAGTATCACTACCAACAAAGCTAGTGGAGGTGATGGAATTCCAGTTGAGCTATTTCAAAACCTAAAAGATGATGAAAGTGCTGCACTCAATATGCTAGCAAATTTGGAAAACTCAGCAGAGGACACAGGACTGGAAAAGGTCAGTTTTCATTCCAATCCCAAAGAAAGGCAATGCCAAAGAATGCTCAAACTACCACACAATTGCACTCATCTCACATGCTAGTAAAGAAAAACTCAAAATTCTCCAAGCCAGGCTTCAGCAATACGTGAACTTTGAACTTCCAGATGTTCAAGCTGGTTTTAGAAAAGGCAGAGGAACCAGAGATCAAATTGCCAACATCTGCTGGATCATCGAAAAAGCAAGAGAGTTCCAGAAAAATATCTGTTTCTGCTTTATTGACTATGCTAAAGTCTTTGACTGTGTGGATCACAATAAACTGTGGAAAATTCTGAAAGAGATGGGAATACCAGACCACCTGACCTGCCTCTTGAAAAACCTATATGCAGGTCAAGAAGCAACAGTTAGAACTGGACATGGAACAACAGACTGGTTCCAAATAGGAAAAGGAATATGTGAAGGCTGTATATAGTCACCCTGCTTATTTAACTTATATGCAGAGTACATCATGAGAAACGCTGGACTGGAAGAAGCACAAGCTGGAATCAAGATTGCCAGGAGAAATATCAATAACCTCAGATATGCAGATGACACCACCCTTATGGCAGAAAGTGAAGAGGAACTAAAAAGCCTCTTAATGAAAATGAAAGAACAGAGTGAAAAAGTTGGCTTAAAGCTCAGCATTCAGAAAACTAAGATCATGACATCCAGTCCCATCACTTCATGGCAAATAGATGGGGAAACAGTGGCTGACTTTATTTTTTTGGGCTCCAAAATCACTGCAGATGGGGATTGCAGCCATGAAATTAGAAGACGCTTACTCCTTGGAAAGAAAGTTATGACCAACCTAGACAGTATTTTAAAAAGCACAGACATTACTTTGCCAGCAAAGGTCCGTCTAGTCAATGGCTATGGTTTTTCCAGTGGTCATGTATGGATGTGAGAGTTGGACTATAAAGAAAGCTGAGCATCAAAGAATCGATGCTTTTGAACTGTGGTGTTGGAGAAGACTCTTGAGAGTCTCTTGGACTGCAAAGAGATCCAACCAGTGCATCCTAAAGGAAATCAGTCCTGGGTGTTCATTGGAAGGACTGATGTTGAAGCTGAAACTCCAATATTTTGGCCACCTGATGCAAAGAGCTGACTCATTTGAAAAGACCCTGTTATTGGGAAAGAATGAAGGCAGGAGAAGGGGACGACAGAGGATGAGATGGTTGGATGGCATCACTGACTCAATGGACATGAGTTTGGGTGAACTCTGGGAGTTGGTGATGGACAGGGAGGCATGGCATGCTGCGGTTCATGGGGTCACAAAGAGTCAGACATGACTGAGTGACTGAACTGAACTGAACAGTAGAAACTAACACAACATTGTAAAGCTTCTATATTCCAATAAATATTAATTTAAAATAGATGATTAAAAATAGAAAAATACTTTAATATCAGTATAGTGGATTTGTTTTACGTTAATCTTTTAAAAGCTAATTTACTTTGTTGTAAAGAGTCATTTATCTGATATTCATCCATTTCTTCAGTTTAACTTTAGTTTGTCTATAAATTAAGTAAAATTGATATAATATTTTATTTAAAGTAATATATGATCCTTTTGTAGTAAAATCATTTATTTTTAACCTTCCATATGATATATGCACAGAGGGAACAAAGTATTCCAGGGTGTGTTTCTTCAAATTTTAGCACTAGTAGGATTCAAGGTAATTTTTTTTTTATCTTAGTTGTATTTTTTACTGTTGCTTAAATATTTAAGTGAACACGTGTCACTTTTATTAAAGTGAAATCCCTGTGCTAAAAAATCAATTAAATGCATTTTAAACTGATTCTTTCTTAGACTTAAAAAAGTTGAATCTACCACAAAAATCAGTATGAGAACAATGTGAAATACCTTTAATAGACTCTTAATTACTGACTAACATGCTATTATTTTCCTTTCTTAAACCAGAAATTTCTGAGTGTTTTACAAAGTGGAATCTTAAGTTTTAGAGACCATGGTATCCTTTACTTCTCATTGAATTCATTGAATCTAAGTAAATGTCTGTGTGCTTCCTAATAGCAAAGAGTTTCTCAACCTTGGCACTATTGATATTTAGGCTGGATAATTCATTTTTGTTGGAAGCTGCCTTGTGCTTTGTAAGATATTTAGATTCCTAGCCTCTACCCACTAGGTACCAGTAATAATTCCCTGACCACAGTTGTGACAACCAAATAAATCTCCAGAAATTGCCAGATATACTCTGGGGGTGGGGGAAATTATTCTTTATTGAAAAGGACCACTGTGATAATAGCACTTTGGAGGAACTATTTATTTTTCCATGGTTTTAATAATTGAAGAAAAGTTATGGTATTTTATCTCTCTGACTCTATCATTAGCCGTAACTGAGGGAGAACTTCAATAAATTCTTGCCCCAAACCTTCCTCTAACATTTTTATATGATCATATTATATCACATTATACTTTCAATTTACCATCATATATCTTGCTATTTTCATGCTTAATTCCACCCCCTCAATAGATTACAAAAGCTCAGAAGTTAAGAATGGTCATCTGCTTCATATATACATAACTTAGCTTTTTACCTTACACATTATATAACTTCACCAAATGTTTATAGGTTCAGATCAACATATTCTTATTGAGAAAAGCATCATGTTAGTCCTGAGAATTCCATGGACAGAGAAGCCTGGCAAGCTACAGTCCATGGCGTCCCAAAGAGTTGGACACTACTGAGCAACTTTCACGTTCAATTTCAGGCCTTGAAGAGTATCCATATATGGGAAAGACTATTCCTTCATAAAGCATATTAGTATCAGAAGTAAAATAAATATGTTAAAAACTAATAGAAAGGAAAATATGCTGAAAGCCATAAAAAAGATACAAGCAAATGTCAAAGGTAAAAGAGATCAGGAAAGGCTTCAAGGATGAAATGGTCTTGAAATGCACCTAAAGGATGGCGCCTAACGGTTTAAGGAGACTAGAGAGTAGAGAAGAGCTTTTATAGGCATAGTTTAAGGGAAGTGTTGAGGAGTAAGGAACAAATTATTGGAGATAAAAAAGCTTTTAAAAGTATGTTTTGGAAATAGCAAAAAGTGATGATGTAAATGCCATTAGATCTTGCTTGGTTAAAGTCATGTACTTTTTTTTTTTTTTTTTTCTGCCAAACATAAAACTTTCTGCCATCGAAGAGATCATGATGTTTTATGTAAAGGATTTGTATTAATTTGCTAAAAGTTTTATTAGTATAGTGAACTTTTGGAATAATAAAGCAAAGGGGTTCTTTTGTAGCTTTATTTTTTATCTAATGTTTTAAAAAGTTATTTAAAATCATCCATTATGAGTTTTATATAGTTTTTCTTTCTGCGTATTTCTCTATTTAATTTAAAATTATTAATATACACAGTGAACCATGATTTTGTTTACTAAATATTTTCTGTTCATTTTTCTCTCGCATTTAATGTGAATTTATTCATCCAAGTGGCAGTAGAGAATAACACAGCTCTGGTATATAGATGCATTTGGAAATAGAAAATAGCTATTAAATTGTAGTTCCCCTTTTCCCATAGGAAAAACAGCAAAAATATTTCTGTTCAACAAAAGTATTTAAAATGTCATTAAATAAAGCATACAGGAACCTAAACTAAGCTTTGGGTGCAAATAAAAGCCAGTGAAAAACTCATGCTTTTAGTTATAGTGCTTTTGAGTCACTTTCAAAGTGTAGGCCAAGGACGCCTAAGAGGCCCAAAGATACTTCTGGAGGTCCCTGAAATCAAACTGTTTTCATAATGCTAAAACATTACTTGCATTATGTACTATGTTGGCATTTGCACAATGATGCAAGAATAATAAGTAAAACTACTAGTGCCTTAGCATGAATTAAAGCACTAATACTAAACTGTAGTAGTAATTTGTATTATTCATCACAATGCACTCAGAGGAGGAAGAAAAGCCAGTTTTGCTTAATGCCTTTCATTAAGCAGTAAAAATATTAATTTTATTAGATTTAGACCCTTGAGTATACATCTCTATAATAATTGGTACAACAGGATGGAAAATAGGCAGAAACCATTTCTTTCACTTACCAGGGATATGGTGGTTATCTCCAGAAAAAAACAGTTATAAGATTGTTTGAATTGTGAAACTTTCCTAACTGCCTTTTTCGTGGAACACCATTTTTACTTGGAAGAACTGGTGACAAACAATGGTCATTCTGATTTGGTTATTTGACAGATTTCTTTTTTTCAAAAATGAATGATTTGAATTTTTAACTTCAAGAAAGACAGCTGATGATGTTCATTGCCGATAACAAAATGTAACCCTTTAAGCGAAAATTGGAATTTTTGAATTTTTAAAAAATTTCTCAGTTTTCAGGTTTACAATATTACATTAGTCTTGATATATACAGGAAATGACTCAGTTATACATAAATATTTTCAAGTTACTTTTTTATTATAGGTTATTGCAAACTATTAAATATAATACCTTGTGCTATGTGATTAATCCTTGTTGCTTATCTATTTTATGTATAGTGGCTTGTTAAGCCTATATTAATTTATCCCTTCTCCTCTTTTTCCCCTTTGATAACTGTAACTTTGGTTTCTATGTCTATGAGTCTGTTATGTATAATTTATACATTCATTTGCATTATTTTTTTTAGATTCTACATATAAGTAATACCACATAATATTCATCTTTGTCTGATTTTCCTCACTTAGTATGATATCAGTTAGTATGATATTATGGTCCATCCATGCTGCTTCAAATGGCAATATTTCATTATTTTCATGGCCAAATAATATTTCATTGTGCATATATACCATATCTTCTTAAACCAATGTTCTGTTGATGAGCACTTGAGTTGTTTACATCTCTTGGCTATTGTAAATAGTGATGCTATGAACATTGAAGTGCATGTATCTTTTCGAATTAGAGTTTTTATCTTTTTCAGATAAATGCCCAGGATTGGGATGGCTAGACCACATAGTAACTCTATTTTTAGTGTTTTTTTTTTGTTGTTGTTATCTTTTTTTTTTCTAATTTTATTTTATTTTTAAACTTTACATAATTGTATTAGTTTTGCCAAATATCAAAATGAATCCGCCACAGGTATACATGTGTTCCCCATCCCGAACCCTCCTCCCTCCTCCCTCCCCATACCATCCCTCTGGGCCGTCCCAGTGCACCAGCCCCAAGCATCCAGCATCGTGCATCGAACCTGGACTGGCAACTCATTTCCTACATGATATTTT
This sequence comes from Bos grunniens, assembly GCF_055505025.1. Lineage (NCBI taxonomy): Eukaryota > Metazoa > Chordata > Mammalia > Artiodactyla > Bovidae > Bos > Bos grunniens. The sequence goes on from NC_141194.1 coordinate 71,146,529, forward strand.
ACATATTTCATTGCCATTCTCCCAAATCTTCCCACCCTCTCCCTCTCCCACAGAGTCCATAAGACTGTTCTATACATCAGTGTCTCTTTTGCTGTCTTGTACACAGGGTTATTGTTACCATCTTTCTAAATTCCATATATATGCGTTAGTATACTGTATTTATGTTTTTCTTTCTGGCTTACTTCACTCTATATAATAGGCTCCAGTTTCATCCACCTCATTAGAACTGATTCAAATGTATTCTTTTTAATGCCTGAGTAATACTCCATTGTGTATATGTACCATAGCTTTCTTATCCATTCACCTGCTGATGGAAATCTAGGTTGCTTCCATGTCTTGGCTATTATAAACAGTGCTGCGATGAACATTGGGGTACACATGTCTCTTTCCCTTCTGGTTTCCTCAGTGTGTATGCCCAGCAGTGGGGTTGCTGGATCATAGGGCTTTTTTAATGAGCCTCAATACTGCTTTCCATAGTGGCTACACCAGTTTACATTCTCACCAACAGTACACAAGAGTTCCCTTTTCTCCACAACCTGCTCAACATTTATTGTTTGTAGACTTTTTGATGATAGCCATGTGAACAAAAGATGCTTACTCCTTGGAAAAAAGTTATGATCAATCTAGACAGCATATTAAAAAGCAAAGACATTACTTTACCAACAAAGGTCCATCTAGTCAGACCTACGGTTTTTCCAGTAGTCATGTATGGATGTGAGAGTTGGACTATAAAGAAAGCTGAGCACTGAAGAATTGATGCTTTTGAACTGTTGTGCTGGAGAAGACTCTTGAGAATCCCTTGGCCTGAAAGGATATCCAACCAGTCCATCCTAAAGGAAATCAGTCCTGAATATTCATTGGAAGGACTGATGTCGAAGCTGAAACTCCAATACTTGGGCCACCTGATGCAAAGGGCTGACTCATTTCAAAAGACCCTGAGGCTGAGAAAGATTGAAGGCGGGAGGAGAAGGGGATGACAGAGGATGAGATGGTTGGATGGTGTCACCAACTCAATGGACATGAATTTGAGTAAACTCCAGGAGTCAGTGATGGACAGGGAGGCCTGCTGTGCTGCAGTCCATGAGATCACAAAGAGTTGGACACGACTGAGTGCCTGAACTGAACTGATTGTGAACAGTGTGAGGTGATACCTCATTATGGTTTTGATTTGCATTTCTCTAAGAATTACCAGTGTTAAGCATCTTTTTATGTGTTTTTTGGCCATCTGTATGTATTCATTGGAGAAATGTCTGTTAAAGTTTTCTGCCCATTTTTTGATTGGGTTTTTTTTCTATATTGAGTTATATGAGCTCTTTGTATATTTTGGATATTAACTTCTTGTCAGTTGCATCATTTTCAAGTATTTTCTCCCATTCTAAGGGTCGTCTTTTTGTTTCATTGATAGCTTCCTTGGCTGTGCAAAAGCTTTTAAGTTTGATTAGGTCCCACATGTTTATTTTTCCTTCTATTTATTTTGCCTTAGGATATTGATCTAATCTAATTATATTGCTACAATTTATACTGGAGAATGTTTTGCCTATTTCATGTATCATATTTAGGTCTTTAAACCATTTTATTTTTGTATATGGTGTGAGGAAATGTTCTAATTTCATTGAATTGCATGTAGCTGTCTGGCTTTCTAACATAGCTTTTTGAGGAGACTCTTTTCTCCACTGTATGTTCTTGCCTTCTTTGCTGTAGATTAATTAGCCATAGTTATGTAGGTTTATTTCTGGGCTTTCTATTCTGTTTCATTGATCTACATGTATGTTTTTATGCCAGCATTATGCTGCTTTTATTACTGCAGCTTTGTAGTATAGTCTGAAGTCCAGAAGGGTTGTGCCTCCAGCTTTATTATTTTTCCCTTTTGATTAATTTCACAATTCTGAGTCGTTTGTGATTCCATACAAATTTTTGGATTCTTTGTTCTAGTTCTGTGGGAAAATGTCATGAATATTTTATAGAAGTTGGGCTAAATCTGTAGATTGCTTATGATAATATGGCCATTTTGACATTACGAATTCTTCCAATTCAAGAGCATGGGATACATTTCCATTTCTTTGAATTATCTTCAATTTCCTTGATCAATGGCTCATAATTTTCAGCATATAGATATTTCATCTTCATGGTTAAGTTTACTCCTAGATATACTTTAAAGTGATTTTAAATGCAATTGCTTTTTATTTTCTCTTTCTGGTATTTTTTTAATTTAATTTTATTGTTTAACTTTACAATATTGTATTGGTTTTGCCATATATCAAAATGAATCTACCACAGGTATACATGTGTTCCCCATCCTGAACCCTTTTCCCTCCTCCCTCCCCATACCATCCCTCTGGGTCATCCCAGTGCACCAGCCCCAAGCATCCAGTATCGTGCATGGAACCTGGACTGGTGACTCGTTTCATATATGATATTATACATATTTCAATGCCATTCTCCCAAATGCCATTCTCCCAATGCCATTCTCCCAAATGCCATTCTCCCAATGCCATTCTCCCAAATGCCATTCTCCCAAAGAAGGCTGAGCACCAAAGAATAGATGCTTTCAAATTGTGGAGCTATAGTGACTCTTGAGAGTCTCTTGGAGGGCAAGGAGATCACACCAATCAGTCTAAAAGGAAACCAACCCTGAATGTGCATTGGAAGGACTGACACTAAAACAAGCTCCAATACTTTGGCAACCTGATGCAAAGAGCCAACTCATTGGAAAAGACCCTGATACTGGCAAAGATTGAGGACAAGAGGAGAAGGGGGTAACAGAGAATGAGATGGTTGGATGGCATCACTGACTCAATAGATACGAGTTTGAGCAAACTAATGGAGATAATGAAGTACAAGGAAGCCTGGTGTGCTGCAGTTCATGGGGTTGCAAAGAGTCACACACAACTTTGCAACTGAACAACAACAACAAATTCATCTGTATATGTTATTTTTTTTTACTATTTTTTATTGAAGTCAAAATAACTTGAGAAATGTTTTTAATCCTTAATATGTCCAATGTAGCATTGTTTTATTTGAGACTTGGAAATCATAATTGTCTCATATAAAATGCTCATTTGAAAATACTCTTAACTATAATAGTGGTAATGATGTAACAGTAATATTCCTGGTCTCCTGGCAACAGTATCCGTGTGATTGTTGCAAGTGAAGTACAAAGAATGTGAGGAGATCAGTTTATGGGGAACTCTGGAGAAGAAAGTTAGTCTTCAGGGAAGGTGGTGTTAAATTCAACAAAGTGTGCTAACAAAAGACCTGGTAGGAAATCTCATAGAAAGGGAATGTTATTACTTTTAGTTTCAGCTGTGTGTAAACATTGAAATTATGTTTTATTCAAAAACTGATTTTATTCAACGAAAGTATGTATACTGAATGTCTTAGAAAATTAGCTCTTTTATTAATAGTTGTGTCAATATGGCTCTGGTAAAATTGAGCACAGTTAATGTGCTGAAAAAAGCATCAGTGATTATTTTAAGGTTTCAGTTTCTGTGCTAAGTCAACAGTAATAAATGGCAGATATAACACATGTTCATGCAGTATCAATAATTATGTTTATTTGCAAATCTAAGGTAAAGGAAATACAAAACCCCCAGATTAACTGACCAACACATTGACATCTCAATAACCTGATAGTGAATGTTTTTCAAAATTTAACTTCATAGATTTCTAAAATGAAGTATTAAAGTTCTGTACTTAATTTTTTCTTTAGATATCAAGTATGTTTAAGTACTACATATCAGTGAATGAAAGTTAAAACTAAGGTGATCAATAATCAAGTATGTTTACGTGTGTGTGAGTTAATCGCTCAACCATATCTGACTCTTCGCAACTCCATGGATTGGGGCCTGCCAAGCTCCTTTGTCCATAGGATTTCCCAGGCAAGAATACTGGAGTAGGTTGCAAGTCCCTTCTCCAGGAGATCTTCCCAAGGCAGGGATAGAACCCGGGTCTCCCACATTGCACTCTTTACTGCCTGAGCCACTAGGGAACACTCATTTTTCTTCCTATAAAGCACTCATTCATTATCTCTTTTGCACAGTCTTTCAGTACCTTGAAAGTGAAGTCTTATTTGTGTGCCAGTAGAACAATTAAATAATTTGTTAAATAATTGTTAATAACCTTTATTACAAACAAAGGTTAGAAACAATAGATTAATGAATGTAATATTACTAATCAGAGCTTAGTATATTTCAGTAGTGTTCAGTTCAGTTGCTCAGTCATGTCTGACTCTTTGTGGAGCCATGGATTGCAGCACATCAGGCTTCCCTGTCCATCACCAACTCTCAGAGCTTACTAAAACTCATGTCCATGGAGTTGGTGATGCTATGCAACCATCTCATTGTCTGTCGCCCCAGTCTTCTGCCTTCAATCTTTCCCAGCATCAGGGTCTTTGCAAATGAGTCAGTTCTTTGCATCAGATGGCCAAAGTATTGGAGTTTCAGCTTCAGCATCAGTCCTTCCAATGAATATTCAGGACTGATTTCCTTTAGGATAGACTGGTTGGATCTCCTTGCAGTCCAAGGGACAATCAAGAGTCTTCTCCAATACCACAATACAAAAGTATCAATTCTTCGGCACTCAGCTTTCTTTATAGTCCAACTCTCACATCCATACATTACTACTGGAAAAACCATAGCTTTGACTAGATGGACCTTTGTTGGCAAAGTAATGTCTCTGCTTTTTAATATGCTGTCTAGGTTGGTCATAACTTTTCTTTCAAGGAGCAATAGTCTTTAAATTTCATGGCTGCAATCACCATCTGCAGTGATTTTGGAGCCCCCCAAAATAAAGTCTGTCACTGTTTCCATTGGTTCCCCATCTATTTGCCATGAAGTGATGGGACCAGATGCCATGATCTTAGTTTTCTGAATGTTGAGTTTTAAGCCAACTTTTTCACTCTCCTCTTTCACTTTCATCAAGAGGCTCTTTAGTTCTTCGCTTTCTACCATAAGGGTGATATCATCTGCATATCTAAGATTATTGATATTTCTCCCAGCAATCTTGATTCCAGCTTGTGCTTCATCCAGTCCAGCATTTCTCATGATGTACTGTGTATATAAGTTAAATAGCAGGGTAACATATACATACAGCTCTGATGTACTCCTTTTCCTATTTGGAACCAGTCTGTTGTTTCATGTCCAGTTCCAACTGTTGCTTCTTGACCTGCATACAGATTTCTCAGGAGGCAGGTCAGGTGGTCTGATATTCCCGTCTATTCAAGAATTTTCCACAGTTTGTTGTGATCCACACAGTCAAATGCTTTAGCATAGTTAATGAAGCAGAAATAGATGCATTTCTTGAATTCTCTAGCTTTTTATATGATCCAGTGGATGCTGGCATTTTGATCTCTGGTTCTGCTGCCTTTTTCTAAATCCAGTTTGAACATCTGGAAGTTCACAGTTCATATATTGTTGAAGCCTGGCTTGGGGAATTTTGGACATTACTAGCATGTGAGATGAGTGCAATTATGCAGCAGTTTAAGCATTCCTTGGGATTGCCTTTCTTTGGGATTGGAATGAAAACTGACCTTTCCCAGTCCTGTGGCCACTGCTGAGTTTTCCAAATTTGCTGGCATATTGAGTGCAAAACTTTCATAGCATCTTCTTTTAGGATTTGAAATAGCTCAACTGGGATTCCATCACCTCCACTAGCTTTGTTCATAGTGATGCTTCCTAAGGCCGACTTGACTTCATATTCCAGGATGTCTGGCTCTAGGTGACTCATCCCACCATCGTGGTTATCTGGGTCATGAGGATCTTTTTTGTATAGTTCTTCTGTGTAATCTTGCCACCTCTTCTTAATATCTTCTGCTTTTGTTAGGTCCGTACCATTTCTGTCCTTTATCGAGCCCATCTTTGCATGAAATGTTCCCTTGGTATCTCTAATTTTCTTGAAGAAATCTCTAGTCTTTCCCATTCTGTTGCTTTCCTCTATTTCTTTGCATTGAACACTGAGGAATGCTTTCTTATCTCTCCTTGCTATTCTTTGGAATTCTGCATTCAAATGGGTAAATCTTTTCCTTTTCTCCATTGCCTTTCACTTCTCTTCCTTTCACAGCTACTTGTAAGGCCTCCTCAGATACCCATTAAAGTAATTCTACTTTAACCATTCATTAAAGTAGTTATACTTTAAACTGTCAAAGATAGAATTTTGAAATTGTGTCTTTAAGGAATGCCATCCACCTGTTTTCACTTATGAGAAGTGGCTAAAGATATAGAGAAAAACATAAGGACCTAAAATATTTCTAGCAAAACAAAGAACAGATGGTGTTAAAGAAAGGGAGCAAACTCATAATAAAGAGAGTTTAAAAACCCACTTTTTTTCGGAAATATTGCCTTCTGAATTTAAGTTTGTGTTTGTGTTGACAAAGATTGAAGTGGGTGAGTTACCCATTTGTGTGTGATAGGAGGAGTTGGATGAGTGAAAGGTAGGAATGACAAAAGCAATACACTATTTATGGGAATGAGAAGAAATCCCCCTTCTCTTTAGGGAAAGGAAGAAAAGGAGTATTACTCCACTGGAGAAAGTTCAGCACTAAAGAAAAAAGGGAAGTAGTGGAGCAATCACGAGCCTGGTATAGGAGGTACTCATGACTCAATATTACAGACGACCTTTTGTGTGACTACAGATTACCATGGAAATGGTTTTACTCTACAGAGCAAGTTAAGCCTGGCAGGAAGGGGAATCTGTGGAGTGAGTGAATGGGACTAGAGGAGTGTACTGGGGGCAGTAATTTCAGCACCCATTTGCCTTTGAACAGCAGCGGTTTAGCAGCCCTGGCAGTTGCTGCAAGTGCTTGCTCTCTTTGTTCTTCCTTCCTTCCTTCCTTAATTTCTTTTCTTTTTCTTTCCTTCTCCCCTTATTTATTTATTTTTGTTTTATTTTCTTCATTTTTATCTCTCTCTATTTGACACCCTTCCCATTCTCCTGTGTGATTACCAGCAGGCCCCCTCCAGAGCCTCACTCTAGTGCCATATCCCTGCCTGCTTCAGTTGCTCCTTTCCTGGAAGAAACTGAAGAGAGTAGCAGTTGTTTGAAGTGAGTTCTTGCAGCCTGCCAGAGGGTTCAATGAGGGGAGAGGTGGGGAGAGATGCAAACAAAGAGATTTTTTTTCTTCTAAGCTGTGGCTTTTTCCTTGAGCATTCTGATGAGTTCCTACTATCCTGCTTCTTCAGATAGTGCTCCTGAGTCATGTGGAAGGTGTATATGTCATTGACTATAATGCTGAGGTCCCCTTCATCCTCTGGAGAATCCTTGATCCCTTCAGTGTTAGCAGTGTTATCCACAAAGGGATAAGAGATCTGGAATGATGAAGGGAACGCTTACCTGGTTACTGGATTTATTATGATAATAAATTTATTATTTATTATCATGAGGAGCTGAACAGGGTCCAGTGTAGAAAGGATGGCCGAAGGCAATGGCACCCCACTCCAGTACTTTTGCCTAGAAAATCCCATGGACGGAGGAGCCTGGTATGCTGCAGTCCATGGGGTCGCAGGAGTCGGACACAACTGAGTGACTTCACTTTCACTTTTCACTTTCATGCATTGGAGAAGGAAATGGCAACCCACCCCAGTGTTCTTGCCTGGAGAATCCCAGGGAAGGGGGAGCCTGGTGGGCTGCCATCTATGGGGTCGCACAGAGTCGGACATGACTGAAGCGACTTAGCAGCATTACAGAGAAAGCAATGGCAACGCACTTCAGTACTCTTGCCTGGAAAATCCCATGGATGGAGGAGCCTGGTGGGCTGCAGTCCATGGGGTTGCTAGAGTCGGACACAACTGAGTGACTTCACTTTCACTTTTCACTTTCATGCATTGGAGAAGGAAATGGCAACCCACTACAGTGTTCTTGCCTGGAGAATCCCAGTGACAGGAAGGCTGGTGGGCTGCCATCTATGGGGTTGCACAGAGTCGGACAGGACTGGGGTGACTTAGCAGCAGTAGCAGCAGCAGGTAGCTTTAGCCTACAGCTTGCCCAGAAACCCATTGCACTTGAGAGTCGTCTCAGTAATATCCCCACTAGTCACTCCCTCCAAAGGAAACTAGAGTTCTCTCTGGCCAGCTCCCTTCACTGAGGTTAATGGCAGTTTGGAGAGTCAGCAGGTCTTTTCATTAGGTATGTCAGAAGTCAAATAGGCCTGATTTGGTGGCCCATTGAATTTGCACAGCTATCAACCTCTGTCAACCAAGTAAGGAAATACAGGAAAGAAGGAGGAGGCAGTACCTCCAGCTCTCGTACTTCCCACTGTAAAGGATTGGCACTAAAACTGAAAGGAATTGGGAGACAATTTCTTTAGAATAATGCATGCTTTTAAAACTGAAAAGCAATAAACAATATCCATAACAACACACAAAAAAATAAAAATTAATACAACAGTGTATGTATGTGGGTTGGGACAGAATGGGAAGAAAGTGATAAGATTTCTCAGGGATCAGGGGCAGAGGTTTAACCTGGGAAAAGGCAATTCATTTTCAGCTTCTATAAATCATGCCTTTAAATTCACAGCTGCTTCTCTTTGGGACCTTTGTGTTCTTTTCTCTAGGTGACTGCCATGTTTATCTTTATTGTCCCAATGTACTTTCCACCTGAGCTTTTCCACTCAAAAGACCGTCTTTTAGCACGGTGCCACCCATATATAAGAATTTCATGAACAAGTTATTTCCCTTTCATCAGTGGCAAAAACTGAGAATTCATGTAAATTTTCAGTCAGTAAGAACACTGAATTTTAGAATGTCAAATGGAGTTAAGCATAGTATTTGAAGAGAGATGGTCATAAAATGGAGAGAATGACAGATCAGGATATGAATAACACTGAAATAGAAACTATGTGCCTTGTTCTAGGTCTGAATGAAAGCTTGCACACTTCCACTATTTTCTGGTACAAGAGAAATGGATGTTCTCTTTTCTTTCCTTCCATGGGTCAAGCTTAATTAAAATAAGCACAGCAACATCTCTTAGCATTTTATCACTTCTAGTAGTTGAAAATTTTTATTAAATACATTTTAAAATTGACGTAAAATGTCATTTTAAAAAATATGAAAATTAAAAAATAAAAATTTTTTCTAAAGCTTTGTAATCATCTGAGGTACATTTGTAAGAAGTTATAAATTTGGAAAATGAAAGTGAATCTTTGCAAATGCAATAGTTTTGTGAGTTGACCTAAACTGTAACTGTTTTAGTATTAGAAATAATGTGATTCATTCTTCAGATTTTAAAATAACTGTCTATTAGAGCAACTGATAAACACATTGTGATTATGGTGTTTATAAAAATTTCATAGATTTCCCACAAAGCTTAATGTTAGTACTAGTTTTTATAGAAAAATGTCATTTGTCTACAATTTGACTCAAAACACAGGTTTATTTCTATCCTTATATGTAAAACATACTCCAATTTTAGTGGAACAATTAACTAATGAATCTCATTTTTTTAATTTAATTTTATTTTTTAACTTTACAATATTGTATTGGTTTTGCCATATATCAAAATGAATCCACCACAGGTATACATGTGTTCCCCATCCTGAACCCTCCTCCCTCCTCCCTCCCCATACTATCCCTCTGGGTCATCCCAGTGCACCAGCCCCAAGCATCCAGTATCGTGCATTGAACCTGGACTGGCGACTCGTTTCATACATGATACTTTACATGTTTCAATGCCATTCTCCCAAATTATCCCACCCTCTCCCTCTCCCACAGAGTCCAAAAGACTGTTCTATACATCAGTGTCTCTTTTGCTGTCTCATATACAGGGTTATTGTTACCATCTTTCTAAATTCCATATATATGCGTTAGTATACTGTATTGGTGTTTTTCTTTCTGGCTTACTTCACTCTGTATAAAAGGCTCCAGTTTCATCCACCTCATTAGAACTGATTCAAATGTATTCTTTTTAATGGCTGAGTAATACTCCATTGTGTATATGTACCACAGCTTTCTTATCCATTCATCTGCTGATGGACATCTAGGTTGCTTCCATGTCCTGGCTATTATAAACAGTGCTGCGATGAACATTGGGGTACACGTGTCTCTTTCAATTCTGGTTTCCTCAGTGTGCATGCCCAGCAGTGGGATTGCTGGGTCATAAGGCAGTTCTATTTCCAGTTTTTTAAGGAATCTCCACACTGTTCTCCATAGTGGCTGTACTAGTTTGCATTCCCACCAACAGTGTAAGAGGGTTCCCTTTTCTCCACACCCTGTCCAGCATTTATTGCTTGTAGACTTTTGGATCGCAGCCATTCTGACTGGCGTGAAATGGTACCTCATAGTGGTATTGATTTGCATTTCTTTGATAATGAGTGATGTTGAGCATCTTTTCATGTGTTTGTTAGCTCTCTGTATGTCTAGGAAAAACAAGTTCTTTGGAATTGTCTAACTTCAGTTTTACTTTATACACACTTTTAAAACTTCAGCCACCCCCAAGCATCCTTCAATACTGTAAAGTAATTAGCCTCCAATTAAAATACATAAATTTAAATGAAAAAAATGAAAAAAAAAAGCTTCAGCCTTCACATTTTAAAAACTTCAGTTATCACAGGCATAAATTTAGTATGACAGCCAAAGAGAAAGAGTCTACCTCAAGGTGTTGCAGCTAAGAATTTGTATTTAAAAATGCATTAGACTGCGTGAGGTCAACCTTAAGTACATATATCTTTATTTTCTTACATCCTGCAACTAGTTTCATCTGTCATGTACAGGCCTATCTCATTTTATCGTTCATTGCTTTATTGCACTTTAGAAATACCATATTTGTTTTATTACAAATTGAAGGTTTGTGGCAACCATTCTTTTTTAAAATTTATTTTTTAATTGAAGGATAATTGCTTTACAGAATTTTGTTGATTTCTGTCAAGCCAACATGAATCAGCCATAAATATACAAATGTCCCCTCTCTCTTGAATCTCCCTCTCATCTCCCTCCCCATCCCACCGCTCTAACGTTGATACAGAGCTTCTGTTTGAGTTCCCTGAGAGGTACAACAATTTCCCATCGGCTATCTATTTTACATATGGTGATGTAAGTTTCCATGTTACTCTCTATATACATTTCACCCTCTCCTCCCCTCTCCCTATGTCCATAAATCTGTTCTCTATGTCTGTGTTTCCATTGCTGCCCTGCAAATAAGTTACTCAGTACCATCTTTCTAGATTCATTAGTATATATGCTTCAGTATACAATGTTTTCTTTGGAAGGAATGATGCTAAAGCTGAAACTCCAGTATTTTGGCCACCTCATGTGAAGAGTTGACTCATTGGAAAAGACTCTGATGCTGGGAGGGATTGGGGGCAGGAGGAAAAGGGGACGACAGAGGATGAGATGGCTGGATGGCATCACTGACTCGATGGACGTGAGTCTGAGTGAACTCCGGGAGTCGGTGATGGACAGGGAGGCCTGGGGTGATGGACAGGGAGGCCTGGCGTGCTGCGATTCATGGGGTCGCAAAGAGTCGGACACGACTGAGCGACTGAACTGAACTGAACTGATACAATGTTTATCTTTCTCTTTCTGACTTTCTTGGCTCTGTATAATAGGCTCTAGGTTCATCAACCTCATTAGAAATGACTCAAATGTGTTCCTTTTTATTGTTGAGTGACGTTCCATTGTGTATATGTACCAGAACTTCTTTATCCATTCATATGTCAATGGACATCTAGGTTGCTTCCACATTCTAGCTATTGTAAGTAGTGTTTCAATGAACAATGGGGTACATGTGTACCCCATTGAATGTTGGTTTCAAAATGTACCCTTTTTGAATGTTGGTTTCCTCAGGGTATATGCCTAGGATCCATATATTGTGGGGTCATATGGTGGTTTTATTCCTAGTTTTTTTTAAGAAATCTCCATACTGTCTTCCATAGTGGCTGTGTCAATTTACATTCCCACCAGTGGTGCAAGAGGATTCCTTTTCTACACACCATCTCCAGCATTTATTGTCTGTAGACTTTTTGAAGGTGGACATTCTGACCAGTGTGAGGTGATATCTCATTGTAGTTTTGATTTGCATTTCTCTAATAATGAGCCATGTTGAGCATTTTTTCATGTGTTTGTTAGCCATCTGTATGTCTTCTTTGGAGAAATCTCTGTTTAGGTCTTTTTTCCCACTTTTTGATTGGGTTGTTTATTTTTCTGGTATTGAGTTGTATGAGCTACTTGTATATTCTTGAAATTAATCCTTTGTCTGTTGTTTCATTTGCTATTATTTTCTCCCATTCTGAGGGTTGTCTTTTCACCTTGCTTATAGTTTCCTTTGCTGTACAAAAGCTTTTAAGTCTAATAAGGCCCCACTTGTTTACTTTTGTTTTTATTTCCATTACCCTAGGAGGTGGGTCATAGAGGATCTTGCTTTATGTCTTCTAGTGTCCTGCCTATGTAACCATGCTTTAAATGAGTATATTGGCATCATTTTTCCAACAGCAGTTTCTCACTTTCTGTACCTGTCACATTTTGTCAATTCTTGCAATATTTCAGACTTTTCATTTTTATTATATATGGTATATTGTGATTGGTGATCTTTGATGTTACTGTTATAATTGTCTTGGAGCACCAAGAACAGTGACCTTATAAGGCTAAGAACTTAATTGATAAATGTTATGAGTGTTCTGAGTGCTCCACTGAACAGACTTTCCCCCAAATCTCTCCCCTCCTCAGACCTTCCTATTCCTGAGACATAACAATGTTGAAATTAGACCAATTAATAACCCTACAATGACTTCTCTAAGTGTTCACTTGAAAAAGTCACACATCTCTCACTTTAAATCAAAAGCTAGAAATGAGTAAGCATAGTGAGGAAGGCAGGTAGAAAGTCCAGATTAATTGAAAGTTAGACTTCTTACACCAAACAACCAATTCATGAATGCAAAGGTAAAGTTCTTGAAATTTAAAATGCAGCTCCAGAGAAGAAATAGATTATAATAAAGCAAAACAGTCTTGTTGCTGATATGGAGAAATGTTTAGTCTGGATGTATTAAACAACCGATTTTCAATGTAGATGAAGCAGTTTTTGTATTGGAAAAAAATGCCATCAAGGTCTTTCATAGCTGGAGAGAATCAGTGCTTGACTTCAAAGGTTCAAAGGGCAAAATTGACTCTCTTGTTTAGGGGCTAGTAGATATGGTGTCTTTAACCTGAAGCCAATGCTGATTTACCATTCTGAAAATCCTAGGACCCTTAAGAATTATGCTAAATCTATTCTGCTTGCATCTATAAATGGAACAACAAAGCCTGGATGACAGTACACCTGTTTACAGAATGGTTTGCTGAGTATCTTAAGCCCATTGTTGAAACTTACCATTCAGAAAAAAAGTTTCCTTTCAAAATATTACTACTCATTTGCAATGTTCATGGTCACCAAAGAGCTCTGATGGAGATATACAAGATTGATACTGTTTTCATGCCTGTCAAGGCTATGGTTTTTCCAGTGGTCATGTATGGATGTGAGAGTTGAACTGTGAAGAAAGCTGAGCACCGAAGAATTGATGCTTTTGAACTGTGGTGTTGGAGAAGACTCTTGAGAGTCCCTTGGACTGCAAGGAGATCCAACCAGTCCATCCTAAAGGAGATCAGTCCTGGGACTGATGCTGAAGCTGAAACTCCAGTACTTTGGCCACCTGATGCGAAGAGTTGACTCATTGGAAAAGACCCTGATGCTGGGAGGGATTGGGGGCAGGAGGAGAAGAGGACGACAGAGATGAGATGGCTGGATGACATCACCGACTTGATGGACATGAGTCTGAGTGAACTCCGGGAGCTGGTGATGGACAGGGAGGCCTAGCGTGCTGCAATTCATGGGGTCACAAAGAGTCAGACACGACTGAGCAACTGAACTGAACACAATATCCATCCTGTAGCCCATAGACTTTTTATTTCATGTTTTGTTATTTAAGAAATGTCTTTTTTAAGACTGTAGCCGTCATAGTGGTTCTTCTGATGGATCTTGGCAAAGTAAATATAAAACCTTCTGGAAAGGATTCACCATTCTAGATGCTATTAAGGACATTAGTGATTCATGGGAAGAAGTCACGATATTAACATTTAATAGGAGTTTGAAATAACCAACCCTCATGGATGACTTTGAAGGATTCATGATTTCAGTGAAGGAAGTAACTTCAGATATGGTAGAAATAGCAATAGACTTTGAATTAGAAGTGGATCCTAGAGATGTGACTGAATTGCTGCACTCTCATGATAAAACTTTAGTGGATGAAGAGATAATTCTATGGATGATCAAAGAAGGTGATTTCCTGAGATGAAAGCTATCCCTGAGGAAGATACTGTGACGATTGTTGCAATGACAGCAAAGGATTTTAGAATACTACATAAACTAAGTTGATAAAGGGTTTCAGAGGATTGACTGCAATTTTGAAAGAAGTTCTGTAGTGAGTAAAATGCTATCAATCAGAATTGCATGCTACAGAGAAATCATTCATGAAAGGAAGAGTCAGTTGATGTGCCAAAACTTCATTGTCTTAGGAAATTGCCATCAGATCAGATCAGATCAGTCGCTCAGTCGTGTCCGACTCTTTGCAGCCCCATGAATCGCAGCACGCCAGGCTTCCCTGTCCATCACCCAACTCCCAGAGTTCACTCAGACTCACACCCATCGAGTCAGTGATTCCATCCAGCCATCTCATCCTCCATTGTCCCCTTCTCCTCCTGCCCCCAATCCCTCCCAGCATCAGAGTCTTTTCCAATGAGTCAACCCTTCGCATGAGGTGGCCAAAGTACTGGAGTTTCAGCTTTAGCATCATTCCTTCCAAAGAAATCCCAGGGCTGATCTCCTTCAGAATGGACTGGTTGGATCTCCTTTCAGTCCAAGGGATCTTCAACACCACAGTTCAAAATCATCAATAGGCACCCCAATCTTCAGCAGTCACCACCCTTCTCAATCAGCAGCCATCAACATTGGGGAAAAATCCTCCACCAGCAAAAGATTATGATTCACTGAAGGCTCAGGTGATGGTTAGTTTTTTTTAGCAGTAAAGTATTTTTAATTATGCACATTTTTTTAGACAATGCCATTGCACACTTTAATAAACTACATGCATGCATGCTAAATCGCTACAGTCTTGTCTGACTCTTTGCGACCCTATGGACTGTAGCCTGTCAGGCCCCTTAGTCTATGAGATTCTCCAGGCAAGAATACTGGAGTGGGTTGCCATTTCCTACTCCATTAATAAACTACAGACCATTTTATATCCTGCAACTTTACTGTAGTCATTGATTATTTCTAGTAATTTTCTGGTGGACTCTTTAGGGTTTTCTATGTAGAGGATCATGTCATCTGCAAATAGTGAGAGTTTTACTTCTTCTTTTCCAATTTGGATTCCTTTTATTTCTTTTTCTGCTCTGATTGCTGTGGCCAAAACTTCCAAAACTATGTTGAATAGTAATGGTGAAAGTGGGCACCCTTGTCTTGTTCCTGACTTTAGAGGAAATGCTTTCAATTTTTCACCATTGAGGATAATGTTTGCAGTGGGTTTGTCATATATAGCTTTTATTATGTTGAGGTATGTTCCTTCTATTCCTGCTTTCTGGAGAGTTTTTATCATAAATGGATGTTGAATTTTGTCAAAGGCTTTCTCTGCATCTATTGAGATAATCATATGGTTTTTATTTTTCAATTTGTTAATGTGGTGTATTACATTGATTGATTTGCGGATATTGAAGAATCCTTGCATCCCTGGGATAAAGCCCACTTGATCATGGTGTATGATCTTTTTAATGTGTTGTTGGATTCTGATTGCTAGAATTTTGTTCAGGATTTTTGCATCTATGTTCATCAGTGATATTGGCCTGTAGTTTTCTTTTTTTGTGGGATCTTTGTCAGGTTTTGGTATTAGGGTGATGGTGGCCTCATAGAATGAGTTTGGAAGTTTACCTTCCTCTGCAATTTTCTGGAAGAGTTTGAGCAGGATAGGTGTTAGCTCTTCTCTAAATTTTTGGTAGAATTCAGCTGTGAAGCCGTCTGGACCGGGGCTTTTGTTTGCTGGAAGATTTTTGATTACAGTTTCAATTTCCATGCTTGTGATGGGTCTGTTAAGATTTTCTATTTCTTCCTGGCATTCCTATACACTAATAATGAGAAAACAGAAAGAGAAATTAAGGAAACAATTCCATTCACCATTGCAACGGAAAGAATAAAATACTTAGGAATATATCTACCTAAAGAAACTAAAGACCTATATATAGAAAACTATAAAACACTGGTGAAAGAAATCAAAAGGACACTAATAGATGGAGAAATATACCATGTTCATGGATTGGAAGAATCAATATAGTGAAAATGAGTATACTACCCAAAGCAATTTATAGATTCAACGCAATCCCTATCAAGCTACCAACAGTATTCTTCACAGAGCTAGAACAAATAATTTCACAATTTGTATGGAAATACAAAAAACCTCGAATAGCCAAAGCGATCTAGAGAAAGAAGAATGGAACTGGAGGAATCAACCTACCTGACTTCAGGCTCTACTACAAAGCCACAGTTATCAAGACAGTATGGTACTGGCACAAAGACAGAAATATTGATCAATGGAATAAAATAGAAAGCCCAGAGATAAATCCACGCACATATGGACACCTTATCTTCGACAAAGGAGGCAAGAATATACAATGGATTAAAGACAATCTCTTTAACAAGTGGTGCTGGGAAATCTGGTCAACCACTTGTAAAAGAATGAAACTGGACCACTTTCTAACACCATACACAAAAATAAACTCAAAATGGATTAAAGATCTAAACGTAAGACCAGAAACTATAAAACTCCTAGAGGAGAACATAGGCAAAACACTCTCTGACATACATCACAGCAGGATCCTCTATGACCCACCTCCCAGAATATTGGAAATAAAAGCAAAAATAGACAAATGGGACCTAATTAACCTTAAAAGCTTCTGCACATCAAAGGAAACTATTAGCAAGGTGAAAAGACAGCCTTCAGAATGGGAGAAAATAATAGCAAATGAAGCAACCGACAAACAACTAATCTCAAAAATATACAAGCAACTCCTACAGCTCAACTCCAGAAAAATAAATGACCCAATCAAAAAATGGGCCAAAGAACTAAATAGACATTTCTCCAAAAAAGACATACAGATGGCTAACAAACACATGAAAAGATGCTCAACATCACTCATTATCAGAGAAATGCAAATCAAAACCACTATGAGGTACCATTTCACACCAGTCAGAATGGCTGCGATCCAAAAGTCTACAAATAATAAATGCTGGAGAGGGTGTGGAGAAAAGGGAACCCTCTTACACTGTTGGTGGGAATGCAAACTAGTACAGCCACTATGGAGAACAGTGTGGAGATTCCTTAAAAAACTGGAAATAGAACTGCCTTATGATCCAGCAACCCCACTGCTGGGCATACACACTGAGGAAACCAGAAGGGAAAGAGACACGTGTACCCCAATGTTCATCGCAGCACTGTTTATAATAGCCAAGACATGGAAGCAACCTAGATGTCCATCAGCAGATGAATGGATAAGAAAGCTGTGGTACATATACACAATGGAGTATTACTCAGCCATTAAAAAGAATACATTTGAATCAGTTCTAATGAGGTGGATGAAACTGGAGCCTATTATACAGAGTGAAGTAAGCCAGAAGGAAAAACATAAATACAGTATACTAACGCACATATATGGAATTTAGAAAGATGGTAACAATAACCCGGTGTACGAGACAGCAAAAGAGACACTGATGTATAGAACAGTCTTATGGACTCTGTGGGAGAGGGAGAGGGTGGGAAGATTTGGGAGAATGGCAATGAAACATGTAAAATATCATGTAGGAAACGAGTTGCCAGTCCAGATTCGATGCATGATGCTGGATGCTTGGGGCTGGTGCACTGGAACGGCCCAGAGGGATGGTATGGGGAGGGAGGAGGGAGGAGGGTTCGGGATGGGGAACACATGTATACCTGTGGCGGATTCATTTTGATATTTGGCAAAACTAATACAATTATGTAAAGTTTAAAAATAAAATAAAATTGGAAGATGAAAAGGAGGAGAAAGATAAAAAAATAAATAAACTACAGACCAGTGTAAATACAAATATCATATGTACTGAAAACCAAAACATATATGACTTGCTTTATTGCAATATTTGCTTTATTTAGTAAGACAGACATAGCTTCTCATTTAACCTAGGGTCTTTATCAATCTCACCGTACATGGCTGTCTATATTTTTTCTACCTCAAAGAGTTCAGAATGAAGGAAGAGTGGCTCCAACATGCCCCACACTACAAGGCTTGTGGGATCTTATTTCCCTGACCAGGGATTGAACCTGGGCCCTTGATGTTGAGAACCCAGAGTCCTAACCATGGGACTGCCAGTTAATTCCCAATATTTGCTTTATTGTGGTTGTCTGGAACCAAACTCAAAGTATCTTTGAAGTATGCCTGTAATCTGAAATATTCTATGGAATCATCCCTATCTCTATAAAGGAATATTTGTTCTGATTTGGTGACCATTCTAAGCATTGCCTTAAGATGATATAGGTGGATATTGTAGGAATTTAGAAAAAGAAATATGCATGATTACTGTGGACTCAAGGTAGTTGAGATACATAGATAAATTGTTCATATGTAGTGATAACTGCAAAATACTCATGTCTTTCAAGGCAAAGTGAGTTAAAAGTGCATTAATCTTCAATCTCAGTCCTATCAATATTATGCATATTAGAAACAGACTTACTGTAATCAGGCAACTAAATCACTGAAGCTCTCTACTGTCACAGAGATCACTTTTATCCCATTTAAAGCAACTCACTCACTTTGCCTTTCACTGCTTTTATTTCTTAAATTATTTTATTTTTTTAATTGGAGGATAATTACAATATTGTGGTGATTTTTGCCATGCACAGACATGAATCGGCCACAGGTATATATGTGTCCTCCCATCGTGAACCCCCATCCCATCTCATTCCCTACCCTGTCCCTCTGGGTTGTCCCAGAGCACTGGGTGTCCTGCTTCATGCATCAAACTTGTGCTGGTCATCTGTTTTACATATGGTAATATACATGTCTCAATGCTTTTTTCTCAAATCATCCCACCCTCACCTCCTCCCACAGAGTCCAAAAGTCTGTTCTTTATATCTGTGTCTCTTTTGCTTCCCTTTCATGTAGGATCATTGTTACCATCTTTCTAAATTCCATATGCATGTGTTAATATATAGTATTTTTGTTTCTCTTTCTGACTTACTTCACTCTATATAATAGGCTCCAGTTTCATCCACCTTATTAGAACTGACTCAGATATTTTATTATCTCTAACTGGTATCACATGCTATGGGTTAGTACAATAATCAAGCAAAAAAATGTTCTCTGCTGGGAATTTTAAAAAAATTAATTTCTATTGGAGTATAGTTCTCTTATAATGTTGTATTAATTTCTACTGTTCAGCAAAATGAATCAGCTATGCATATACAAATATCCCCTCCCTTTTGGACTTCCTTCCCATTCAGGTCACCATAGTGCATTAGAGTCTCCTGTACTATACAGTATGTTCTTATTAGTTATCTATTTATCAGTGGTGTATATATGTCAATCCAAATCTCCAAATTTAAAAAAAAAAAAAAAGGCCTGTTTAGATACTGATAGCTTACAGTGTTTAGTGAATGGTGCTGCCAGATTGATGGTCTCTGAAGAAGATTTAACTCTGGGACCAAAGACATGGCCTCAATCACTCAGAGCTTTTGTGTCACAGACAAAACTGGCTAGTTGGGCTAGGGGCATGGTTTTCACTTCAGTCATGAGAGGTCCCGGGTTCATATCCTGGATGAGCCCCCAAGATGATAGTTTAGCATATGGTGAATGGTGGTTGGTGCCAGATTTGTGGTCTCCAAAGAAGATTTAATTCTGGGACAAAAGATGCAGTCTCAATCACTCAAGAGCCTTTGTGTAGCAGGGCTTTTACTAAAGTGAAAGTGATAGAAAAGGCTTTTGACATAGATATCAGAAGGGGGTAGAAAAAGTACCTGCCTCAGTAGTTTAAGCAGACCATTATATACTTTTATGTTAGCTGTTAAGAATAGATAAAAGGAATGCCTCAAGGTTGTGAAAATTTTCCCCAGACCCTTTCCTGTAACATACATTCTGAGATGACAGCAGCATGAGATTAGCCAGAAGGAATGGGTTAACCCAGAGCTTAAGGCTGTGAAAGTTTTACCCAGACCTTTTTTCATAACATACATTTTGAAATAACATTGGTTCAAGACTAGCCAGGGAGAGCTTGATCTGAGCAGCATGTCCCTATGTGAGAAATATTGTTTGTAACCATTAGCTCTTGGCCTAAAGAAAGCTAGTTTTTAGGCAAGATAGATTGTTGTCATAGTAACACAGAGCGTAAGCAAAACATGTCCTATGTGAATAAGGCAAAAGCATGTATGAATTTAAAAAAATATTTGCTGCCTCCTCCTTCTTGGGGGTCCTAGACACTCTGAGACTTCCTGTCAACCTGCTCTCTCCCTGCTTTTTCTTTTAGGAGAATATTGCTGCTGAAGAGAAAGGGGCAAAGAAATCTGTCTATAACTGCTTCCTGCTGGTGAGTGGTGCTGACCTTAAATTGTTGAAGCAACATTTTCTCCTTACCCTTTGATATAGGGTCTCTGATCTAAGAGCCCCAAGTAATAACTAGAGGAGGTAGTAGAAACTGCAGGGGGATGAACAATCATTTGTAATTTAAAAGCTTTCAAACGGTTAGAAACAAATCCCATTATACAGACACAAATGTAAGGAGCAAACAGCAAGAATAAGATGATTACAATTATTATAGTCAAGATAGTTTTTCACCAAGGAGAGCTTGTAAATGAAGATTACATATGTGACCAGAGTGGAACATCAGGGGAGTCCATTTTGAAGAATGACCAGAATCTCTGTATCACCATTATTTTGTCTAGGAAGTTGTTGTATTCTTTAGAAAGTAAAAAGGTAGACACCAAAAATCAGTAAAAGAGTTATTGTAATCAGTGGTCCAAACAAGAATAAGAATCAGGTTACATTTGGTAGTAATTTTGATCCTGGTCTAGATAGAGTCAACACTTGGGTTGCCCTGTTTATAAGAATGGAACAAATCCAGTTAGAAGTAGTTGAAACGGTGACATCTGAACTTTAACAGACAAATCTTGTAACAATTTTAGTATTTTTTTGAGGTATGAGAAGATGTAAGAACTTGGGCTCAAGAAAAATTGTTTTCCTGAAAATATCTGACTGTCTAAAGTCCTGTTTTTCCCAGAGTACAGAGTGAGTGCCTAATTTCTGATTTCTACCTGAATTCCTCTCAGGGGATGTTGCCATGTTTTAATCTTTGTAGAGGCAGATAGCAGAGAAGGCAATGGCACCCCACTCCAGTACTCTTGCCTGGAAAATCCCATGGACGGAGGAGCCTGGTAGGCTGCAGTCCATGGAGTCTCTGAGAGTCGAACACGACTGAGAGACTTCATTTTCACTTTTCACTTTCATGCATTGGAGAAGGAAATGGCAGCCCGCTCTAGTGTTCTTGCCTGGAAAATCCCAGGGACTGTGGAGCCTGATGGGCTGCAGTCTATGAGGTCGCACAGAGTCGGACACGACTGAAGCGACTTAGCAGCAGCAGCAGAGTCAGATAGCAAGTGCCAGTTTTCAATCACAGGACCCCATCGTGGCTATGAGTTTGACCATGGTTTGGGGACATTTTATTGCCATCTTGTAGGAAGGTTCATTCCCAGGTCTGTTGAAGATTTCACTGATAGGCCACTCAGTGTGCTGTTACTGGACTAGGCCCTTTGAATAGCAAAAGTTTCTGGACCACATCTGTCTTACTAGCCTCTTGGTCTAGGAAAATAGTCTTGTCTTGTTGCTTCTTCTCATATATAGAGTCACTCT
Organism: Bos grunniens; assembly: GCF_055505025.1. NCBI lineage: Eukaryota > Metazoa > Chordata > Mammalia > Artiodactyla > Bovidae > Bos > Bos grunniens. The sequence continues at coordinate 71,168,404 of NC_141194.1, forward strand.
ATTACAATTGTTGTCACACACTTGATAATGTAAGGGACAACACTTTCGAAACAGGCAACATTATAAGTAAGAACTTAAGTCAAGAACTTCCATTAGGTATAGCCCAGTGATATCTCCAGGTTATCTGATTTAGTTTGTTAAATGACTATAGCCTGTTGTTAATCTCCTGGTTGTAGATCTTGGAGCATCTGATCTTTATTTACAGATTGGTTACTGAGATAAGCTTTAAACTGAGAGTGTCTTTTTAATAACTTAATTAAACCTCTTGGCAATATAACATATCAAAAGCCATATTCTAAGAAAATTTTGTTCTTTTAATAGGGAAAGAAAACCAACTTCTAGTTTGGCACTGGCTTATATTCAATGTGAAACAATAGTTATACTTAGCCCAAGTAATAATAAAATATTTCAAAGGCAGTTTAATGTCTTAAAGTACTTATGCCATGCACAAAACTCTCTTCCACTTGTCACATACTTTTTGTATACTTGCTACAAACCTTTTTTACACTTTCTGAATTCATCATTTTATTTTCCCACTCAGAGAACAATCACCTATAAGTCAGACTTAACTTCCTTTTCCTTTAATAAAATGTAATTCCATCCCTTATGTCTGTTTATTAAAAACATACATCTTACTTTCCTTCAGCAACTATGACAAATTAACCTCAGCAATATTATCCAAAGACAAAGACCACTGAGACATATATAAATCTGGACCAACAGAGATCTCAGTTTTTTGCTTGAGATTTAAAATGTCTCTTTGTCCTTTTTTTCCCCTTGGCTTGAAGTTCTGCTAATTTGCTCACAGCTGGAGTTTCAGACAGGGTGGGCTGAATCTCTCAAGGACATGGAAAGTTAACTTCACGATTTTTCTAGGCATGTTTTTGCTTCTCAGACAGGATCATAGTTCCAAAAAAAAAAAAAAAAGTATTTTAACAAGCTAGTTTTTTCCTAATTGTACATGTAAAAGGAACCAGTTTTGCAGTTTTAAAAAGATTTTATTTTAATCAATTTTCACTGGATTCTAAAGAATATCATGGCCATCCAGTGTCAAAAATGTCATCTCTCCTTCGTAGCTAAAATTTAAACCAAATTGGCTCTGGTGACAGGGGCAGACTGGTGACAGGGGCAGACTGACTGATAAGATGTTGTTCCAGCAGGGATTGTCTCTCTGGGGAGATCTTCTCTTAAATCAAAAAATGCCTGAATATAAGGGACTTTTTAGGCTCTGGGGATCAAACTTATCCCAGTTTTTGAAGATGCAGTCTAAAGGGGTAGTACTGGAACTATATGAAGCTCCCATCTATAAGAGAGAAAAAGCAGCATTCAGCACTTTTGTTTCTCTACCAGAGGCATCCTTCCCTGCTCTAGATGGGGAAGAGGTAGACTCTCCATCAAAAGCTTCCTCTTTCTGACCATCTGGTTGGACTTCATCTACCTTACTGACAGGTGCATTGTTTGTTTCATCTGGCCCTCCTCATTCTACCACTGAGCAGGGGTGGAGATGTGCCAGGGGTAGACCCTGCAGCATCCCAAAATGTATGTTTATGTCTATCCTTACTCTTTCCACAAATTGGGGGGGGGTGGGTGAAGATGCACCCAGGGGTGGACCTGGTGGCATCCCAAACTGTCTTAGTTGTCCGCCTTCCTCATCTCACAAGCAAGGATGGGTGGAGATGCACCAGGGGTGGACCTGGGAGTATCCCAAATTGATGTCCAGTCCTTTATCATCAAGATCTTTATTTGATTTCCCCTGATGCCACCTGGGGTGTTACAGAGTAGCCTTTTGGTGTGCTTTCCATGTACCCAAATCTTGGATTCCATGATTTGTTTTCTCAGAAATCTCATGTTTGCTAGCATTGCCTCTATCCATATAGTCCAGAGGCATGAGCATGACAAGGACTCATCTCTGGGTTTCTAGGATCTCATGCAGGCTGCCAGGAGAGTGATTTCTTGCCAAGGAGATGTTCCTAGAGCTAGAGCTCCACCTAGCTCCCTAATGTGTTCCTGCTTGCAGTTTATAAGAAAACAGCTGAGATATAACTTTTGATCTCTAATAAGGTTAGGTACTATAGTACTAGCAAAACTTGAGATGGGGATCTAGCTAGAAGAACACAACAGCATGAATTGAAAAATTCTCCAAAAATCTACAATCTGGCATACAAGGTTAGCAGCTTCAATTCCCTCAAGGTTAGTAGCTTCAATTCCCTAAGCAGTTATGAAATGGTCAAAGAGCCCAGGAAAAGTTGACCAGGAAAGGAAAAGTTCAGACGATACGCTCATCCATTTTTTTGCTGCTCCCCTCATGGGGACAAAGGACACCTCTTTTCATTGGCAGGATTGTATAAACTCCATGTCAGAATCCCCCTTCGGGGCTGCCTTAAGCAATATGAGGCACATCCATGGAACCACAGAGCCAGACACAGCTATCACTCTGTGCTTGGTTGTACATCTCAGGCTCAGGGCATTCACACAAACAAGACACCTTAGTGTTACTAAACTGGAGGTTTTACAGTAAAAGAGCACTGGTTTCCTGTCCGGGCTGTAACAAATTGCTTATTTTTGGTTGGTTTTATTTACATATAAAGGTCCTGGAAACTTTTGTATGGAAACAAATTTGATAACTTCAGTAATGTCAGTATAGCAATGTAAATGATCTTTATTTTCAGATTGTTAGTGATTAGAAGTAGGGATTAAATGAAGATTGTAAGTGTGGGGTTAGGCCATTGATTTATTTTTCCTTTTTGACACATTACATGGCTTGTGGGATCTTAGGTCCCTGACCAAGGATTGAACCCAGGCCTTAAGCAGTGAGAGTACATAATCATAACCAGTGGGTCACCAGGCAGTTCCCTCGGACATTGAGTTTTTAACTTTTACCTAATATTTAACAGGAAATTTGCCATTCCATAAAGAAAATTTTCCATTTGCAAAATAAATTTGCATTTAAAAAAGGATTTGGGGAACGTACAGCACACCAGGGTTCCCTGTCCTTCACTATCTTGAAGTTTTCTCAAACTCATGTCCATTGAGTTGGTGATGCCATCCAATCATCTCATCCTCTGTCACCTCCTTCTAATCCTGCCCTCAATCTTTCCCAGCATCAGGGTCTTTCCCAGTGAGTCATTTCTTCATATCAAGTAGCCCAAGTATTGTAGCTTCAGCTTCAGCATCAGTACTTCCAATGAATATTCAGGGTTGATATCCTTTAGGATTAACTGGTTTGATCTCCTTGCAGTCCACAGGGACACTCAAGAGTCTTCTCCAGCACAATTTGAAAGCATCAATTCTTTGGTGCTCAGCCTTCTTTATGGTCCAACTCTCACATCCGTCCATGACTACTGGAAAAAACATAGCTTTGATTATGTGGACCTTTGCTGGCAAAGTAATGTCTCTGCTTTTTAATATGCTGTCTAGGTTTGCCATAGCTTTTCTTCCAAGGAGTAAGCATCTTTTAATTTCATGGCTGCAGTCACCATCCACAATGATTTTGGAGCCCAAGAAAATAAAGTCTGCCCCTGTTTCGATTTTTCCTCCCTCTATTTGCCATGAAGTAATGGGACCAGATGCCATGATCTTAGTTTTTTGAATGTTGACTTTTAAGCCTGCTTTTTCACTTTCCTCTTTCACCCTCATCAAGAGGCTCTTCAGTTCCTCTTCAATTTCTGCCATTAAAGTGGTGTCATCTGCATATCTGAGGTTGTTGATATTTCTCCTGGCAGTCTTGACTCCAGCTTGTGATTCAAACAGCCCAGCATTTTGCATGATGTACTCTGGATATAGTTAAATAAGCAGGGTGACAATATATAACTTCGACATATTCCTTTCCCAATTTTGAACCAGTCCATTTTACATATACAGTTCTAACTGGTGCTTCTTGACCTGCATACAGGTTTCTCAGGAGACAGGTAAGGTGGTCTGGTATTCCCATCTCTTTAAGAATTATCCACAGTTTATTGTGATCCATACAGTCAAAGGCTTTAGTGTAGTCAATGATTCAGTAGATTTGAAATAAGATGATTCTATTTGCTATAGTTCTACTGGGGAAATACACAACATAAAAGGCTAAATATTTAAACTCTGTTCTAACACCTCCCTAGTTAAGCCAAGTATGAATACTGTCTACATAAATCTGTCTTAAGCTCTGTGTAATTTTTATTTCTGGAATTCGGGAAAGAATGCCTAAACCCAAATCTATGTCTATAATGAACTTCATTTACTAGGTTTATTGTTTAAATAGCTTTAAGAAAGTATTTGAAGATCCATGTAATAACTATAAATGTACCTAATTAGATCATAATGTAATTAAATTTAGTTATATTTATAATGTCTATAATTTTAACTTCCTAATACTCCCCCAAGTATAAAATTTTCTAAGCATGTCATATTACAAATCTGCAGAAATCAAAATTAGGAATCTTATGCTTTTGTATGTAATTGTTCTCATTTTGGAGACAAATGTAGTAGTAGAATTTCTTTTTTAATGACATTCTTTATTTTCTTCGACCAGCATTTCTTTAACAACTACCAGGAACATAGAAGAGGTTTTGCATTAGGTACTCTCCTTACCCTCAAGCAATTCAAGGAGTTCATACTGTAATAATGGACTTCAATAATTTTCTTAAAAATGAGAGTAACAATATATATATGAAACAATAATAGAATGATGCTTTTGGATCAAAGATGCTATATATTGCTTTTAAATAGTATGCTGTTCAATCAGTTGTGTCTAACATACACAGACATACTATCTGATCTCACTTTAAATTCATGACAGTTAACCTCTATTATATACCATGGTTGTCTTGTGAACAACATTTATACCACCAAAGATACTCATTATAGTGTTTATAAAGAAAGATTGAGAAAGCCCACAATTTCACATCAAAAATAATTACAACTCTAACACATCTGTGAGAATGTTTGTTTACATGAACCAATCAATCTAACAATTTTGACACAATCATAGTGGCCTTTATTTCACTTATATATTTGAACACAGTTAGATGCACTGATAATTTACTGTCTAGTATTAGTTTTATTTATGTTTAAGGTAAGTCTATGCTTGAGTTTTCATATGCTTTAGCTAAACGCTGATTTCAAGATGCTAAATTTCTTCTCAATATTTTGTTTACTTTCTAGTTGATCTACTGACCTCATAATGTCTGAAATCAGATTCAGCAATCTCACTTGGGATCAAGTTATAACACTGGATAAAGTGTTAGATGAAGTAATTCCAGTTCATGGAAGGGGAAATTTCCCCACATTGGCAGTAAAACCAAAAGATATTATTCATGTTGTGAAAGATCAACTGATAGAGCAAGGAATTATTGTTAAAGATACTCGATTGAATGGTTCCACAGCAAGTTACATACTTGCAAGCCACAGTGGAATCAGCTATAAGGATCTGGATGTCATTTTTGGTGTTGAACTACCAAGTGATCAAGAATTTCAGGTTGTTAAGGATGTAGTTCTAGGTTGTCTATTCGACTTTTTACCAAAAGGTGTAAAAAAGGATAAGATCACCCTGAATACCATGAAAGAGGCTTATGTGCAGAAGATGGTTAAAGTTTGCAATAAGCATGATCGTTGGAGTCTCATCTCTCTGTCAAATAACACTGGGAAGAATGTCGAGCTAAAATTTGTTAATTCACTCAGACGACAATTTGAATTTAGTGTAGATTCCTTTCAAATTGTCTTGGATCCCATGTTAGATTTCTATACTGACAAAAATGGTAACCTAACCAATGAATGCTATCCTGTTGTGGTAGCTGAAAGCATGTATGGAGATTTCCAAGAAGCAATGACACATTTACAGTACAAGCTTATATCTACCAGAAAACCTGAAGAAATTAGAGGTGGTGGCCTTCTGAAATACAGCAACTTGCTGGTTCGTGACTTTAAACCAGCTTGTGAAGCAGAAATCAAGACCCTGGAACGTTATATGTGTTCTAGATTCTTCATTGATTTTCCTGATGTAGCAGAACAGCAAAAGAAGATTGAATCATACCTCCGCAACCATTTCATAGGTGAAGAAAAGAGCAAGTATGACTACCTCATGACCTTGCATGGAGTCGTGAATCAGAGCACGGTTTGCCTCATGGGACTTGAAAGAAGGCAGACCCTCAATATGATTGCCCTTATGGCTTTAAAAGTACTTGGAGAACAGAATATCCTACCTAATACAGACAACGTAACTTGCTTTTATCAGCCTGCTCCATACTTTGTTGCTGAAGGAGGATACCCTACTTATTATGTAACATCTGGACCACCACCTATATTCTTTCAGCCATACCACCCACTGCACTTTCATGTGCCAAATGGTATGATTTAAACACACACACACACACAATAGAAACTTTGCTTTAATTAAACACCTTCTAAAAGCAAGTTTCCAAATTTATGCAGTTACCAACTATTTTATAATTTACAGCTTAAACCATCATAGTAAATACAATATCATCTATGAACTGACCTTTTTAAATGATCTTCAAATGTTATTGATTAGCTATAACAACTTTCAAATATTGTGGACCACTTAAAATGATTTTCAAATCTGACTGACTACTTATAACTCAAATTTGCTATGACAAATACATTAGAGATGACTGAATATTTGATTAAAATATAAAAGAACAGGCTCATGTTTTAAAATCCAGAGGTACAGAAAAGACCAGTGCAAACAATTCTGTATTCAGTCAGTTCCTTTGCTACCTTTACTTCATTTCTTTTTCTAGTGAATAGTACCGTCAATGAATTTTCAATGCCTAACAAAAATGCCTAATTTCAAAGACAACAGATTCAGAAGACATTAAAATCCTAGACTTTGCAAGCATATATTTTGTTTCCTAATTGATTTAGATACAAACTCTTAATACAGTTTTAAGGAACACTGAAAAAAATGATTCTGGAAAACACTGGACATTAGTAATTTATCAACTATAAAGTTGATTTGTGGATCTGAAGAATAATACACCCAGCTGGACAGCCAATACTGTGACCATTTATACAGATTTCTTCATTTTTTCCCCCAAACAGTTGAAAAGAATGAAAATGACCAACTCTGAATGTGAAGTTTTCTATTATCCTCTGGTTAAAAAAAAAAAAAAAAAAAAAAAACACTCTAAATGTCAAAAAGCAAAAAGCTGACAGAGGATTTTATCCATGACATTTACCATTTTTATGACCTATATGACCAATGTCTTAATATGTGGAGATTTTAGTGTTAATAAGTAAGTGAATATATTTTCATTATTACTCGCTAAAGCTTTTTTCCATCTTGCTCTTACCAAAGATGTTTCTAACATGACACTCAAGTGCCTCCTCATGTGAGATTTTGCATAGTGCTGGAATTTATTCAACAATTTTATATGTTCATCAAGTATCTGAATATCTACTCACTATATCACATATTCTGCTAGCAATATGCCTATGGGAATAAAGCAATATTTTCTTCCTATAATGAAGAAAAGGATCCATGACCAATATTACCTGGGACGACAGGAGGACCTATCCTGAATGAATATAAATAAGGCCCTCAGATAACTTCACTATTTTTACTTGCTTCTGAATTTTTATTAGTTTCCATCTCAGTTTTCATTGGCCATTTCAAGTTTTTCCATCACAGCATGATCCAACAGGCATAGTCTGAGAATTTGTCACTTAAATGACTGTCCTTAATCCATCTTCTCTGTATTACGTTATTGGACTCAAGAAGTACACCAAAGATGGCATTTTCAAATGACCAGTATTTATGAGATGTTTTTTTCACCACAGTACCTTTGGCTATTAGTATATTTTTAAAGAGTTATATTATTCATATATATGAATATGAATATATATAAATACTATATATGTATCTCACAAGCATGAAGCTTTAAAACATTGTATGTATTCAATATCTTGCTTGGGACAAATAAAGAATTTACAAATGCTATATTAAAAAGAAAATTCAGTAGTCTATTGGCGGCATAATGTATTGGCTAAAAATGACTGATCTTTCTGTCTTAATATATGCTTTAGTTTTCAGTTAATGAGAGTGCTTGTGTGTAAAACTGACGAATTATATGCTATATTAACAGTACCCCCCCAAAAAAAAATTACAAGATGTATGCTGCTGCTAAGTCACTTCAGTCATGTCCAACTCTGTGCAACCCCATAGACAGCAGCCCACTAGGCTCCCCTGTCCCTGGGATTCTCCAGGCAAGAACACTGGAGTGGGTTGCCATTTCCTTCTCCAGTGCAGGAAAGTGAAAGTGAAGTCGCTCAGTCATGTCCGACTCCTAGCGACCCCATGGACTGCAACCTACCAGGCTTCTCTCTCCATGGGATTTTCCAGGCAAGAGTACTGGAGTGGGGTGCCATTGCCTTCTCCAACAAGATGTATAGGAAAAGTATTTAAGAATAAAAGAACTATGATAGTGATGAGTCACGGGTAAAGGTTCAGTATATTCCAGAGTAACATTTTATGATGAATAACAGAATTTTGAAGCTATTTGGAAGCATATCTTATCACCCATGTGCTTCCTTAACTTCCTTTGGTCCTACTGAGTTTGAACTCCTTCCCTAAAAAGTGAATTCCCTGTGATATTCTCCTAAAGCTTTAAATACTGCTGGAAGAATGACCTGAGAGCTGCATGTTTCCTCCTAATGTGTCAAGCATGTGTTTCCATTATAGCAGAAAAGCTTCAGAATTGGCATTTTTAAAGCTCAAATTTTTTCTTGAGAGGGAACCCATATTTGTTGAAGGAAATGGTATCACTAAAGAGAAAGCTAAAGCTTTATCTCTCATGGTTTTCTTTATAGATACCATCATCAAGCTATGCTGTGTTCTTTGCTCCCAACTGAGCAGAAAATATATATTTTTTCATTAGCATATGAGCATCCCTCCAAGATAAGGCTAGTTGCCTTGAAAAGCAGTTTTATCTCATTCTGTTTATTAGGATAATAAATGGAAAAGCTTTTTATAAAGAAATTAATGCCAGCTTCATGGCCTAAAGGAATTAATAGAAGTTATTTTAAATATAACTCTATAGCATGTCATCCCATTACAAGAGAAAAATGGTGTTGTCTTTTCCTATTTAATTTTACACAAATTCAAGGCTGAGTCTTGGCTCAGAAGTTTGTTTTGTTTTGTTTTCCCCTCCAGAATACTAACCAGAACCAAAAAAAGAAATCTTTCTGATATACTTCTAGTGTGTGTGTGTGTGTATATATATATATATATATACACATATATATAGTATATCAGTGGGACACATTTGGTGTCAGTTATTGGTACATATTTTTGAAACTAAAATATTCTTGGATTTCACAAATATTTTCATGAAGCTCTACTAGTATTTGTAACTTTTTAAATTCAGAGATATTCTAATGGTGACTGATGTCCAGTTTAGTCGAAGAAAACTTAAAGATTAATCATGAGAGCCCAGCAAAATAAAAGAATATCAGAGCTAGAAAAGTTGTGAATTTCTTTAAGAAATTGGGGAAACTCTTGGACCCAAATATGATTTTTTAATATTATCTCAGAAAGGCTCTGTTAAAGTGCATCCAAACTAAAGAGATTTTAAAATTTGTCTTTAGCCACATTTTAGTTTTAGCCATTGATAAAGATATCAGTATGCAAAATGCCTGAGATCTAATTAAAACTCCTTTCATTCCATGGATCTATTAACTGAAAATATTCATCCAAGTTATGATATATGATGGGAAGATTTTTTAAGTTTAAAATTTATAATTCTTTTCAAAATTATATCAATATATGCATATAGCAATTCCATTTATTGAGGATTTTTTAAAAATAATTAACTGTAAATTAACAATAAAATAGGATTGGAAGATATGTGGGACTACAATTTGGTAAATATTCTTATGAAGTCTATTGTGGCAAGGCATAAAACCCAACATTTTAACCTGCTTGGCAATTCATTTTCTTTACCATTATAGAAGAAATAATGTTTTGTTTTGAGTTCTGCTGCCATTTTAGGAGTTATATTTTATATGTTATAATGATAGAATTTAGGTAATAAATATTGGAAATTGTATTTCCAACCCACTGCTTCATTTATTAACATATTTTCAGCAAGTGTAGTTTGTTGTAATGGCAGCTAAGTACTTAAAGGAACAGTTTTACTTGAATTTTTTAACTGTGAGCAGAAATATACTATTTTGAATATATGCTATCTGGAAACCAACTTAACAATGCAACAGGTGATCTTTAAACTCTATACATTGTACTTTTTGTTTTGTTTTGCTTTAATATGGAGAAATGCAAGGTTATTTTTCAAACTGTTGTGTCTGCATCGATTATATTAATGTTTGAAACAGCAACAGAAACCCCTATTTATTTAGATTTAGCCCTTAAAGAGCAACTGAAAATTTATATATTATTTTGTTGTACATGTTATTACCCTTCAAAAACAAACAAACAAACAAACAAACTTTCTATTCTAGAAAATGAATACCATATTGATATACCTCTCAGTGCTTTATGGCCAAGATGTTAACCCCTGTAAATGCATAAGTGACTTTTCCAAGAGAAAAATGTCTTAAGAGGGCCCTCTTGACAAAATTATCTCTTATGACTCCAAGTCAAAAGTGATGGATTGATTAACCCTGTTAAATCAAATTCAAATACTTTCATGATGATTTATGAAATTTTACATTTTACACATTCTAGACTGGTAATAGAATTTGACCCATTCTCCAAAATTCTAAAAAGTAGTCCATTTCCCTTATAAAGTATAACAAGTCACACTGGTCCTTCAGCTCAACAAGAGAACCTAAAATAGAATATTGTTTTAGCATTGGTGCAGCTTTGGAGATATCAGTGGAGTAGATTAGTCACCATGAAAATGACAGTAGAGAGTGGTATGTGGTTCAAGTGCATGCGTGCTAAGTTGCTTCAGTCATGACTGACTCTTTGTGACCCTATGGCCTGCAGCCTGCCAGGCTCCTCTCTCCATGGGATTCTCCAGGCAAGAATACTGGAGTAGATTGCCATGCCCTCCTCCAGATATGATGGTTCATACTACTATCTTATTCAGAAATTTCATTTTATCATCAATTCAGTTCAGTCACTCAGTCGTGTCCGACTCTTTGCGACCCCATGAATCGCAGCATGCCAGGCCTCCCTGTCCATCACCAACTCACAGAGTTCACTCAGACTCACGTCCATCGAGACAGTGATGCCATCCAGCTATCTCATCCTCTGTCGTCCCCTTCTCCTGCCCCCAATCCCTCCCAGCATCAGAGTCTTTTCCAATGAGTCAACTTTTCGCATGAGGTGGCCGAAGTACTGGAGTTTCAGCTTTAGCATCATTCCTTCCAAAGAAATCCCAGAGCTGATCTCCTTCAGAATGGACTTGTTGGATCTCCTTGCAGTCCAAGGGACTCTCAAGAGTCTTCTCCAACACCACACTTCAAAAGCACCAATTCTTTGGCACTCAGCCTTCTTCACAGTCCAACTCTCACATCCATATATGACCACAGGAAAAACCATAGCCTTGACTAGATGAACCTTTGTTGGCAAAGTAATGTCTCTGCTTTTGAATATGCTATCTAGGTTGGTCCTAACTTTCCTTCCAAGGAGTAAGCGTCTTTCATTTTATCATAGGACAATATTTTTAAAAAGCATGTCTCTGTACAGAATGTGACCTCAATCCCAAATTAAAAAATAATAAAGATATTATAACATCTTCAGCTATAAAAAAAGAATTCTATACATATGTAGTGTGTGTGTGTGTGTGTGTGTGAATCACTCAGTTATGTCTGACTCTTTGTGACCCCTGTGGATTGTAGCCCGTGAAGCTCCTCTGTCCACGGGATTTCTCAAGCAAGAATACTGGAGTGGATTGCTGTTCCCTTTTCCAGGGGATCTTCCCAACCCAAGAATTGAACCTGGGTCTCCTGCATTGCAGGCAGATTCTTTACCGGCTTAACCACCAGGGGTAGTAGTCACTTCTAAAATGATTCTTTAAGAACTGGTATTAGATAGCCATTGACATTTAAAATTTGTTTTTAAAAAATGTTACCAGTGTTCACCTTCCTCCAATAAAATTCGGTAGTCAACCCAAACATATTATGGATATTTGAATAAAAAAGATTGAAAATAATGATTTTTACACCTTACACATGACCTCCTCGAACAAAATAATTTCTACAAAAGTAATTTTCTTTATGGTTTCCTTTCTAGGGTAGCTTTGGGGAACTTATTAATTACATGCCTTCAAAAAGCAATGATTGCTCAGGCAATGAACACCAAATAATTAATGTCTCATTGCAACTCCTCCAGATTTATTATCAAGTAAAATGCTTTTGGTCAGTGTCAGCAGGTAAAAGTGTAAATTAATAGTTTTTAAGGTGAAAAATCTGCTGCTTTTAAAAGCACCTAAATACATTTTAAAAATAAAAGACATCATCTTATTCTAGGTAAATAATATATATACTGAAATAGAAACCATGCCAGGGAGGTTATCTGCTTTAGAAATGTATAAAACTATATTTAATATGTTGTAATAGACATATGAAATTCAGTAACTGTTTAGTCAAGAAGAGTATCTCTCCCTGTGTAAGGGATATGCAAATAGTAATCCTGACAGTTTTTAAAAGGTGGGCACATTTCCTGATGAGCAAATTTTTAATTCCTGAAGTTTTTCTTCTACCTTTTCCTCGTTTACTAAAATGGCATCCTTCTGAACTCATAGTGATAAGATGTAAAAAAAAAATAAGTCTAGGGGGAATTTATTACTGTTTATATTATGAAAAGATAAAATGACACAACTTCAAGTTTAGCTCTGTTGACTCAGATATGATTGTGATGGTAGATGGTCACAGTCTAGAGAATAAGATTTTCATAAGTGCTTTATGGGGAATCCAATTTTAAGATTTGTCATTCTTCAAGATGTCTCTTAACTAGAATATATTAACAACATTTTGACTCAAAGGCCATGATTCTAGAGATGAACATTGACTTTTCAGTTCTTTAAGAATCCAGGCTTTCCAAGCAACTGTGTGTGGAGAAATCAATTACACGGCTTACTATATCATTCAGAGTTGAGACTGGAATAAATTATAAATGTTTCTTAGTAATAGTCAATATTATTTTAGTCAATAATAGTCAATATTATTTTAAAAATTGTTATGTGCTCCTGTATAATTACTGGAAATTTTTTAAAGTTAGATAAGTTGCATTGTAATTAGTACATATAAAAATTTTGTCAAACCAATCAAACTTTTAAAATCAAAATCCACACATCAATTTAGATTTAATGCATAAAATTATATTTTAAAGTATACAAATTTTTTTAAAACCTATAGAATTAATGCTGTGTTGCAACTTCATTAATTATAATGCAGTATCATGTTTCTTGAAAAAATTAATATATTTCATGTATTTCACTCAGAAATCTTAACCATTTTCCAATAAATATTGGAAATAATCTGTTGGATTATCTTAATCTCCCAGATCTCAACCCATTATAATTTGATAATGTCCTATGACTATCTTTTCCAATTTATCTTTACATTCCCAGTTTACAAATGATATGCTGCTAAGTCACTTCAGTCCTGTCCAACTCTGTGTGACCCCATAGATGGCAGCCCACCAGGCTCCCCCATCCCTGGGATTCTCCAAGCAAGAACACTGGAGTGGGTTGCCATTTCCTTCTCCAATGCATGAAAAAGAAAAGTGAAAGTGAAGTCACTCAGTCGTGTCTGACCCTCAGCAACCCCATGGACTGCAGCCTTCCAGGCTCCTCCGTCCATGGGATTTTCCAGGCAAGAGTACTGGAATGGGGTGCCATTGCCTTGTCTGAATGATATGCTAAAACATAGCAAATTCTTACTTACTCTTTAAATAAATGTATTCTGCCATTTTAAAACAAATCCCATGTATCTACTATGTAAATCTAATTTAATCCATGCAGTGCTACTAGATTTAATTGAAAAGTAGAGTTCCCTTTGACAGTTTGTGGCTAATTGTTTTGTCTCACATGGTTCCTATTTAGACTGAGTAAAATTGTTATTAGTAACTTTCTTCTAGTTTGAAAGGCATGAGAAAATAGAAAACTTTTTCTATAACATTCTTCTGGATATTAAATGAGTGTGTCAACCTACAATACAAAAAATTAAGTAATCACCCAGGTAATTAAGACAAGAAACATGTCATTAAGTAATGAACAGGGAAGAATGAACCTAAATTATTTTTGATCCAAGTTATTAATAACTGCATTTGTCTCATATAGACCAGATGAAAAGTAACTATTGGATATGAAAAAAATCCTGAAATCTATTACAAGGTGTAAAACAATTCATGCAACAAAGAACACATTAAAATCAGAAGAAGAGGGGGCGGTGCTAAGATGGCAGAGGAATAGGACTGGGAGACCCCTTTCTCCCCCACAAGTTCATCAAAAGAACATTTAAATGCTGAGTAAATTCCACAAAACAACTTCTGAATGATGTCAGAGGACATCAGGCACCCAGAAAAGCAGCCCAGTGTCTTTGAAAGGAGGTAGGAAAAAATAGAAAAGACAAAGAGACAAAAGAGATAGGGACGGAGGTCCATCCGGGGAAGGGAGTCTTAAAAAGAGAGAAGTTTCCAAACACCAGGAAACACTCTCACTGCCGATTCTGTGGTGAGCCTTGGAACCATAGAGGGCAACATAACTGGGAGGAAAAATAAATAAGCCCAACGGTAACTCCCCCAGTGGAGAAGCAATGCAGACGCCTGCACCGGCCTCTAGCAGTAGTGGCTGGGCAGGGAGGCGCGGGCTGCGTTGCTTAGAGTAAAGACCAGGCCTGAATGCCCTGAGGGCAATCTGAGGGAACTAACTTGGGCTAGCAAACCAGGCTGTGGGACAGCTACCATGCAAAAAGCCCTAACCTAAGACACCTCCAGGCTCACTCACAGAACAAAGGACTGAACAGAGCTAGCCCACTGCAGACCATCCCCCTACAGTGACAGGCAGCCAGAGCCAGAAAGGGGCAATCGCAGCCCCAGAGAGACATTATCTACCAAATTGCAAGCAGGCTTCTTTGCTAACTAAAACTTCTTGTGGTTCTGGACAGTCAACATCCGCCTGAGAAGGTGCGCCAGTTGTACACCCAGAAAACCGAGTGGCAGGGACGGGGGAGCCGATAAATCTCAGTGGCCGCGCTCACCAAACACTTCATCGCCTGAGCTACTCGGACCTGGGAAGGGCACAAAATGCAGGCCCAAATGAGTCTGTGCCTCTGAGGACTACCTGAGTGCCTGAACCTGAGCAGCTTAGACCTGGGAGGTGCATGCAGCCCAGGGCTGGCCTCGGACGGTTCCCAGCAGAGCAACCTAGAGCCTGAGCAGTGTGGGCAGGGAAGGCACATGTGCCGTGAGCAGGGACAGGCCCAGTGTGGCTGAGACACTGCGAACACACGACAGTGTTATTTGTTTGCAGCATCCCTCCCTCCCCACAGCACGACTGAACAAGTGAGACTAAAAAAGTGTCCACCACCACCCCCTTGTGTCAGGGCGGAAATCAGACACTGAAGAGACCAGGAAACAGAAGAAGCTAAAACAGAGGGAACCTCCTTGGAAGTGACAGGACCAATAGATTAAAACCCTGTAGTTAGTACCAACTACATAGGAAGGGGCCTATAGATCTTGAGAAATATAAACCAGACCAAGGAACTATCTGAAAATGAACTGACCCCACACTGCCCACAACAATACCACGGAAAGTCCTAGACATATTTTTACTGTTTTTACTATCATTCTTTTTTAAAATTTCTTTTAAATTTTAAGTCCTTTATTACTCCTTTAATTTTCATTTTTATAACCTATTACTTTGCAAAAAAAAAAAAAAGAGAGACCCTATTTTTTAAAGCAAACTTCATATATGTATATTTTTTAAATAATTTTTGTGACTTTGTTTTTCTTCTCTTTACTATTGTATTTTTGAAAATCCAACTTTTACTCTAGATTTTTAATCTTTGCTTTTTTGGTATTTGTTATCAATTTTGTACCTTTAAGAACCCAATCTTCAGTACCCATTTTTACTTGGGAGTGAGATTACTGGCTTGACTGCTCTCTCCCCCTTTGGACTCTCCTTTTCCTCCACCAGGTCGCCTCTATCTCCTCCCTTCCCCTTCTGTTCTCTACCCGATTATGTGAATATCTTTGTGTGTTCTGGATGGTGGAGAACACTTAGGGAACTGATTACTGGCTGGATCTGTCTCTCTCCTTTTTATTCCCCCCTTTTTCCTCCTGGCTACCTCTGTCTCCCTTCTCCCTCTGCTCTTCTCTGTATAACTCCATGAACATCTCTGAGCGGTCCAGACTGTGGAGCGCACATAAGGAAGTGATTACTGGCTAGCTTGCTCTCTCTTTTAATTCCACCTCATCTCATTCAAATCACCTGTAACTCCCTCCTCCCTTTTCTTTTCTCCATGTAACACTGTGAGCCTCCCTGGGTGTCTCTCACTGTGGAGAAACTTTTCATCTTTAACCTAGATGTTGTATCAATGGTGCTGTATAGATGGAGTATTGAGACTACTGTAAAAATTAGACTGAAAACCAAAAGCAGGAGGCTTAAGTCCAAATCCTGAGAACACCAGAGATCTCCTGACTCCAGGGAACATTAATCAACAGGAGTTCGTGAAATGCCTCCATACCTACACTGAAACCAAGCACCACCCAAGGGCCAACAAGTTCCAGAGCAAGACATAACGTGCAAATTCTCCAGCAACACAGGAACACAGCCCTGAACTTCAATATACAGGCTGCCCAAAGTCACTCCAAACCCATTGACATCTCATAACTCATTACTGGACACTTCATTGCACTCCAGAGATAAAAAATCCAGCTCCACACACCATAACACCGACACAAGCTTCCCTAACCAAGAAACCTTGACAAGCCACCCATACAACCCCACCCATAGCGAGGAAACTCCACAATGAAGAGAACTCCACAAACTGCCAGAATACAGAAAGGCCACCCCCAAACACAGCAATATAAACAAGACGAAGAGACAGAGGAATAACCAGCAGGTAAAGGCACGGTATTAATGCCCACCAAACCAAACAAAACAGGAAGATATAAGGAATCTACCTGATAAAGAATTCCTAATAATGATACTGAAAATGATCCAAAGTCTTGAAATAAAAACGGAATCACAGATGAATAGACTGGAGACAAGGATTGAGAAGATGCAAGAAAGGTTTAACAAGGACCTGGAAGAAATAAAAAAGAGTCAATATATAATGAATAATGCAATAAATGAGATGAAAAACACTCTGGGGGCAACAAATAGTAGAATAACGGAAGCATAAAATAGGATTCGTGAAATAGAAGATAGAATGGTAGAAATAAATGAATCACAGAGGAAAAAAGAAAAAAGAATTAAAAGAAATAAGGACATCTCAGAGAACTCCAGAACAATGCTATATGCCCCAACATTCAAATCATTGGAATCCCAAAAGAAGAAGACAAAAAGAAAGACCATGAGAAAATACTTGAGGAGATAATAGTTGAAAACTTCCCTAAAATGGGGAAGGAAATAATCACCCAAGTCCAAGACACCCAGAGAGTCCCAAACAGGATAAACCCAAGGTGAAACACCCCAAGGCACATATTAATCAAATTAACAAAGATCAAACACAAAGAACAAATATTAAAATCAGCAAGGGAAAAACAAGAAATAACACACAAGGGGATTCCTATAAGGATAACAGCTGATCTTTCAATAGAAACTCTTCAGGCCAGGAGGGAATGGCAGGACATACTTAAAGTGATGAAAGAAAATAACCTACAGCCCAGATTACTGTACCCAGCAAGGATCTCATTCAAATATGAAGGAGAAATCAAAAGCTTTCCAGACCAGCAAAAGCTGAGAGAATTCAGCACCACCAAACCAGCTCTCCAACAAATGCTAAAGGATCTTCTCTAGACAGAAAACACAAAAAGGGTGTATAAACTCCAACCCAAAACAGTAAAGTAAATGGCAACGGGATCATACTTTATCAATAATTACCTTACATGTAAATGGGTTGAATGCCCCAACCAAAAGACAAAGACTGGCTGAATGGATACAAAAACAAGAGACCCACCTCAAAACAGGGGACACATACAGACTGAAAGTGAAGGGATGGAAAAAGATATTCCACACAAGTAGAGACCAAAAGAAAGCAGGAGTAGCAATACTCATATCAGAGAAAATAGACTTTAAAACAAAGGCTGTGAAAAGAGACAAAGAAGGACACCACATAATGGTCAAAGGATCAATCCAAGAAGAAGATATAAAAATTGTAAATATATACGCACCCAACATAGGACCACCACAATATGTAAGACAAATGCTAACAAGTATGAAAAGGGAAATTAACAATAGCACAATAATAGTGGGAGACTTTACTACCCCACTCACACCTATGGAAAGATCAACTAAACAGAAAATTAACAAGGAAACACAAACTTTGAATGATACAATAGACCAGTTAGACCTAATTGATATCTATAGGAAATTTCACCCCAAAACAAAGAATTTCACCTTTTTCTCAAGTGCACATCCTGGGCCATAAATCTAGCCCTGGTAAATTCAAAAAAAAATGAAATCATTCCAAGCATCTTTTCTAACCACAATGCAGTAAGATTAGATCTCAATTACAGGAGAAAAACTATTAAAAATTCCACCATATGGAGGCTGAACAACATGTTGCTGAATAACCAACAAATCACAGAAAAAATCAAAATAGAAATGAAAATATACATAGAAACGAATAAAATGAAAACACAACAACCCAAAACCTGTGGGATACTGTAAAAGCAGTGCTAAAGGGAAAGTTCATAGCAATACAGACATACCTCAAGAAACAAGAAAAAAGTCAAATAAATAACCTAACTCTACACCTAAAGCAACTAGAAAAGGAAGAAATGAAGAACCCCAGGGTTAGTAGAAGGAAAGAAATCTTAAAAATTGGGGCAGAAATAAATGCAAAAGACAAAAAAAAAAAAAAAAGAGAGACCATAGCAAAAATCAACAAAGCCAAAAGCTGGTTCTTTGAAAGAATAAATAAAACTGACAAACCATTAGCCAGACTCATCAAGAAACAAAGGGAGAAAAATCAAATCAATAAAATTAGAAATGAAAATGGAGAGCTCACAACAGACAACACAGAAATACAAAGGATCATAAGAGATTACTATCAGCACTTACATGCCAATAAAATGGAAACTTGGAAGACATGGACAAATTCTTAGAAAAATACAACTTTCCAAAACTGGACCAGGAAGAAATAGAAAATCTTAACAGACCCATCACAAGCATGGAAACTGAAACTGTAATCAGAAATCTTCCAGCAAACAAAAGCCCAGGTGCAGACGGCTTCACAGCTGAATTCTACCAAAAATTTAGAGAAGAGCTAACACCTATCCTACTCAAACTCTTCCAGAAAATTGCAGAGGAAGGTAAACTTCCAAACTCATTCTATGAGGCCACCATCACCCCAATACCAAAACCTGACAAAGATGCCACAATAAAAGACAACTACAGGCCAATATCACTGATGAACAGAGATGCAAAACTCCTTAACAAAATTCTAGCAATCAGAATCCAACAACACATTAAAAAGATCATACATCATGACTAAGTGGGCTTTATCCCAGGGATGCAAGGATTCTTCAATATCCACAAATCAATCAATGTAATACACCACATTAACACATTGAAAAATAAAAGCCATATGATTATCTCAATAGATGCAGAGAAAGTCTTTGACAAAAGGCAACATCCATTTATGATAAAAAAAAAAAAAACTCTCCAGAAAGCAGGAATAGAAGGAACATACCTCAACATAATAAAAGCTATATATGACAAACCCACAGCAAACATTATCCTCAATGGTGAAAAATTGAAAGCATTTCCCCTAAAATCAGGAACCAGACAAGGATACCCACTTTCACCACGACTGTTCAACATAGTTTTGGAAGTTTTGGCCACAGCAATCAGAGCAAAAAATGAAAGAAAAGTAATCCAAATTGGAAAAGAAGAAGTAAAACTCTACTGTTTGAAGATGACATGATCCTCTACATAGAAAATCCTAAAGACTCAACCAGGATATTACTACAGCTAATCAATGAATATAGTAAAGTTGCAGGATATAAAATCAACAATGATCCAGCAATCCCACTGCTGGGCATACACACTGAGGAAACCAGAAGGGAAAGAGACACGTGTACCCCAATGTTCATCGCAGCACTGTTTATAATAGCCAGGACATGGAAGCAACCTAGATGTCCATCAGCAGATGAATGGATAAGAAAGCTGTGGTACATATACACAATGGAGTATTACTCAGCCATTAAAAAGAATTCATTTGAATCAGTTCTAATGAGGTGGATGAAACTGGAGCCTATTATACAGAGTGAAGTAAGCCAGAAGGAAAAGCACCAATACAGTATACTAACACATATATATGGAATTTAGAAAGATGATAACAATAACCCTGTGTACGAGACAGCAAAAGAGACACTGATGTATGGAACAGTCTTATGGACTCTGTGGGAGAGGGAGAGGGTGGGAAGATTTGGGAGAATGGCATTGAAACATGTAAAATATCATGTATGAAACGAGATGCCAGTCCAGGTTCAATGCACGATACTGGATGCTTGGGGCTAGTGCACTGGGACGACCCAGAGGGATGGTATGGGGAGGGAGGAGGGTTCAGGATGGGGAGCACATGTATACCTGTGATGGATTCATTTTGATATTTGACAAAACTAATACAATTATGTAAAGTTTAAAAATAAAATAAAATAATAATAAAAAAATAAAAACTCTATAAACAAAACAAAAAAAAATAAAAAATAAAAGTTACGTAAACATAAAATGCAAAAAAAAAAAAAAAAAGAAATCCCTTGCATTCCTATACACTAACAATGAGAAAACAGATATACAGTAACAATGAGAAAACAGAAAGAGAAATTACTGAAACAATTCCATTCACCATTGCAACGAAAAGAATAAAATTTTTAGGAATATATCTACCTTAAGAAACAAAAGACCTATATATAGAAAACTATAAAACACTGGTGAAAGAAATCAAAGACGACACTAATAGATGGAGAAATATACCATGTTCATGGATTGGAAGAATCAATATAGTGAAAAAGAGTATACTACCCAAAGCAATCTATAGATTCAATGCAATCCCTATCAAGGTACCAACAGTATTTTTCACAGAGCTAGGACAAATAATTTCATAATTTGTATGGAAATACAAAAAACCTCGAATAGCCAAAGCAATCTTGACAAAGAAGAATGGAACTGGAGGAATAAACCTGCCTGACTTCAAGCTCTACTACAAAGCCGCAGTCATCCAGACAGTATGGTACTGGCACAAAGACAGAAATATAGATCAGTGGAACAAAAGAGAAAGCCCAGAGACAAATCCACTCACTGTGGACACCTTATCTTTGACAAAGGAGGCAAGAATATACAATGGCGAAAAGACAATCTCTTTAGCAGGTGGTTCTGGGAAAACTGGTCAACTACTTGTAAAAGAATGAAACTAGAATAGTTTCTTGGAGAAGGCAATCGCACCCCACTCCAGTACTCCTGCCTGGAAAATCCTATGGACAGAGGAGCCTGGTAGGCTGAAGTCCATGGGGTCGCTGAGGGTTCAGACACGACTGAGCGACTTCACTTTCACTTTCCACTTTCATGCATTGGAGAAGGAAATGGCAACCCACTCCAGTGTTCTTGCCTGGAGAATCCCAGGGACGGGGGAGCCTGGTGAGTTGTCGTCTACGGGGTCACACAGAGTAGGACAAGACTGAAGTGACTTAGCAGCAGCAGTAGCAGAACACTTTCTAACACCATACACAAAAATAAACTCAAAATGGATTAAAGTTCTAAAAGTAAGACCAGAAACTATAAAACTCTTAGAGGAGAACATAGACAAAACACTCTCCTACATAAATCACAGCATAATCCTCTATGACCCACCTCCCAGAATATTGGGAAAAAAAGGAAAAATAAACAAATGGGATCTAATTAAAGTTAAAAGCTGCACAACAAAGGAAATTATAAGCAAGGTGAAAAGACAGCCTTCAAAATGGGAGAAAATAATAGCAAATGAAGCAACTGACAAACAACTAATCTCAAAAATATACAAGCAACTCCTGCATCTCAATTCCAGAAAAATAAATGACATAATCAAAAAATGGGCCAAAGAACTAAACAGACATTTCTCCAAAGAAGACATACAGATGGCTATCAAACATATGAAAAGATGCTCAACATCACTCACTATCAGAGAAATGCAAATCAAAACCACAGTGAGGTACCATTTCACGCCAGTCAGAATGGCTGCGATCCAAAAGTCTATAAGCAATAAAGGCTGGAGAGGGTGTGGAGAAAAGGCAACCCTCTTACACTTTTGGTGGGAATGCAAACTAGTACAGCCACTATGGAGAACAGTGTGGAGATTCCTTAAAAAACTGGAAATGGAACTGCCATATGCTAAGTCACTTCAGTCATGTCCGACTCTGTGCAACCCCGTAGATGGCAGCCCACCAGGCTCCCCCGTCCCTGGGATTCTCCAGGCAAGAACACTGGAGTGGGTTGCCATTTCCTTCTCCAATGAATGAAAGTGAAAAGTGAAAGTGAAGCCGCTCAGTCATATCCGACTCTTAGCGACATAGGACCCAGCAATCCGACTGCTGGGCATACACACTGAGGAAACCAGAATTGAAAGAGGCACGTGTGCCCCAATGTTCACTGCAGCACTGTTTATAATAGCCAGGACATGGAAGCAACCTAGATGTCCATCAGCAGATGAATGGATAAGAAAGCTGTGGTACATAGACACAATGGAGTATTACTCAGCCATTAAAAAGAATACATTTGAATCAGTTCTAATGAGGTGGATGAAACTGGAGCCAATTATACAGAGTGAAGTAAGCCAGAAAGAAAAACACCAATACAGTATACTAACTATATATGGAATTTAGAAAGATGGTAACAATAACCCTGTATGTGAGACAGCAAAAGAGACACTGATGTATAGAACAGTCTTTTGGACTCTGCGGGAGAGGGAGAGTGTAAGACTATTTGGGGGAATGGTACTGAAACATGTATAATATCATATAAAAAATGAATAGCCAGTCCAGGTTCAATACAGGATGCTTGGGGCCTGTGCACTGGGATGACCCGGAGGGATGGTATGTGGAGGGAGGTGGGAGGGTGGTTCAGGATGGGGAACATATGTATGCCCGTGGTGGATTCATGTTGATGTGTGGCAGAACCAATAAAATATTGTAAAGTAATTAGCCTCCAATTAAAATAAATAAATTTAAATTTAAAAAATAAAATAAACCTTTAACATATAAATAAAATAAAATAAATCAGAAGAAAACTTTGACAGCCTAGCAAACAAACTGATCCAAAAAATATCTACATTAAAGACATGTTTCAAGTTTAAATTATTTCAAATCCAACTTCAGCATTAAAGAAAATATCAATGAAAGAACTGTAATCACTGAGTGGGAAACAGAAACTTCTAAATGTAAGTACCCAGCACCTAGGAAAATTATGGATATGATTTCCTACACTACTTCAAGACAGACCTACATTTTAACATTAAATAATTCAACATTTTATAAAAGCAGTAAATATAAATATAGCTTTATAAATACAAACGTTTTGGGTGCCTTCTAGCATTTTAGTTCACGTCACTAATTTTAATCTTTTACTACAAAAATTTTGAAGTTTTCTTAAGAATTTACTCTGTGTATGTGAACATTTCAAGGGTATCAGTGGAGTGTCTAAGGGATAACTGAAATGTCTAGAATTTAGTGAAATATGCACCTTTGCTTTCATGTTGATGAAAATGGGAACCCACTCTAGTATTCTTACCTGGAGAATCCCATGGATGGAGGAGCCTGGTGGGCTATAGTCCACAGGGTTGCAAAGATTCGGACACGACTGAGTGACTTCACTCACTCACTCACTCAGATTAGTTAACCATGTTAGTGCTCATTATATAGTTCTGAGACATGTATATTCTATCTTGGAAAATGTATTTTACTGTTGACAAAATATTTAATGTTATATAAACAGCGCAGGGGTTTTTGGTGGAAACTATTTTCATATCAATTCAGTTCAGTCGCTCAGTCCTGTCTGACTTTTTGCGACCCCATAGACTTCAGCACACCAGGCTTTCCTGTCCATCACCAATTCCCAGAGCCTGCTCAAACTCATGTCCATTGAGTCGGTGATGCCACCCAACCATCTCATCCTTTGACATCCCCTTCTCCTCCTACCTTCAATCTTTCCCAGCATCTGGGTTTTTTCTAATGAGTCAGTTCTTCGCATCAAGTGGCCAAAGTATTGGAGTTTCAGCTACATTATCAGTCCTTCCAATGAATTCAGTTCAGTCACTCAGTCATGTCCGACTCTTTGTGACCCCATGAACCAGAGCACGTCAGGCCTCCCTGTCCATCACCAACTCCCGGAGTCCACCCAAACCCATGTCCATCGAATCGATAATGCCATCCAACCATCTCATCCTCCATTGTCCCCTTCTCCTCCTTCCCTCAGTCTTTCCCAATGACTATTCAGGACTTATTTCCTTTAGGATTGACTGGTTTGATCTTGCTGTCCAAGGACTCTCAAGAGTTTTCTCCAACACCACAGTTCAAAAGCATCGATTCCTTGGAGCTCAGCCTTCTTTATGGTCCAACTCTCACATTCATACCTGACTACTGGAAAAACAATAGCTCTGACTAGATGGACCTTTGTTGACAAAGTAATGTCTCTGCTGTTTAATATGCTGTCTAGGTTTTCATCCAAGGAGCAAGCATCTTTTAATTTCATGGGTGCAGTCACCGTCTGCAGTGATTTTGGAGCCTAAGAAAATAAGGTCTGTCACTGTTTCCATTGTTTCCCCATGTATTTGCCATGAAGTGATGGGACTAGATGCTATGATCTTAGTTTTCTGAATGTTGAGTTTTAAGCCAGTTTTTTCATTCTCCTCTTTCACTTTCATCAAGAGATTCTTTAGTTCCTCTTTGCTTTCTGCCATAAGGGTAGTGTCATCTGCGTATTTGAGGTTATTGATATTTCTCCCAGGAATCTTGATTCCAGCTTGAGCTTCATCCAGCCCATCATTTCTCATGATGTACTCTGTATATAATTTAAATTAGCAGGGTGACAATTTATAGCCTTGGTGTACTCCTTTCCCAATTTGGAACCATTCTTTTGTTCCATGTCTGGTTCTAACTGTTGCTTCTTGACCTGCATACAGATTTCTCAGGAGACAGGTACGGTGGTCTGGTATTCCCATATCTCTAAGAATTTTCCAAAGTTTGTTGTGATCCACAGAATCAAAGACTTTGTTATAGTGGAGAAGCAAAAGTAGATTTTTTCTGGAATTCTCTTGCTTTTTTGATGATCCAGTGGATGTTGGCAATTCGATATCTGGTTCCTCTGCCTTTTCTAAGTCCAGCTTGAATTATACCATGATAATTTTATCGTTTTATTTACCTAATAGCTCTTAAATCTGTTTCCTTTGCTTTATCTTGTGCTTTTGTACACTTTGTGAAAAAAAAGCACTGTAGAGATTATTAGATGACATTTGAAAATAAAATCACTGTGAAACTTGCAGCAATGTACCAACTACAGTAATGGGTAAATGTTTATTATTTCATTACCACCAAATCAATTGTTTGCAGTGTGTTTACAAAATATGCTTAGAAATTAACTTTGCCCTGGAATTTGTACATAATCCCCATTTATAATGGGAATGAATTGACCTTCAGTAATTATGGCTCTATATAATTGATTTTAACATTTATAATAGATTAACCAACAGATAATCCCATTTGTGTAGCCTAATTATATAAAAATAAAAAGTGTTATTCATTCATTTCCAAAATTTAATTTGAGTTTATATTGGTAAAATGTACTACCTTCTCCTCTGTCTCAGATAGATGGTATCTACAGTATATTGAATAAGAATATAACTGATGGAGAAATGAATAAAATCACAGTATCACTCAAGGAAATTAGTCAAATGATATAGCATTGTATTGAATATACCCCCCCTACCACACACACATACATATCACCATTATACAGTTAGCAGAGCTAGATGATGTCTCAGTTCAGATCTGTATGCTGACCACATATCTAAACAATGATCTTAGTTATT
The DNA here is from genome assembly GCF_055505025.1 of Bos grunniens. NCBI lineage: Eukaryota > Metazoa > Chordata > Mammalia > Artiodactyla > Bovidae > Bos > Bos grunniens. The sequence goes on from NC_141194.1 coordinate 71,194,594, forward strand.
AGTCTATGGAGTGACAAATAGATTAGAATACAAGTATTAGAAGAATAAAGAACTATGGTAAAAGTGATCAGAGAGATGAAGTAACACTTGATATGGTTTGCTAAGTTTCTACAGCCTTAGCAACAACCTAGCATCTCTGCAGGATTAAGTATCCTAAGTGAAACATAAAGTAATATATCAGTAAATAACCTTGTGCTAAAATATGCATTTTTTTCTCTACATATCAGATGGCTAAACCTTAACCTAAAATAAGTAATTACAAGAAATGAACAAAATGACTTACTGACACAACCAAGATAGCTTTTTGATCATTTAATATGCAAGGATAAATTGTGCCTTGTTTGGTACTTCAAACTTTACCAGAAAGCATAGATACTATCCACATATAACAGTAGTCAACTTTAAATTTAGCACCAAATGGTGGTTTAAAAAAATCCAAGACAAAAATATTCTTATTTTTGTCTCCCACCATGTTTTGCTTGTAAATGTGCCAGTTAAATCATAGGAAATAAAAGCCAACATTATATTAACCTAGTATATTTCATCAATCATTGTAACACTATTCCATTATTAAGTATAGAAATGAGATTGGTAGAAGTGAGATTCATTTACTTTGAGATCCCTGCAAATGATACCATTAAAGTACATGTATATTACAAAATTTCTCACTGAATATGGTGATTTCTGTACTTGTCTTCTCCGAACATTATTTTCCAATAGTAAAACAAAATGGAGACACGTAATTAGTCTATCTGCTCTGATACCTGCCTAAATCAGTCCTGGTCTTTAGTAGGAATATCTAAAATTATCTACTCGCATAATGTCTTCAAAGGTATACTTTGACTGTTTGCAGATGACATGATCCTCTACATAGAAAATCCTAAAGACTCCACCAGAAAATTACTAGAACTAAACAATGATTATAGTAAAGTTGCAAGATATAAAATCAACACACAGAAATCCCTTGCATTCCTATACACTAATAATGAGAAAACAGAAAGAGAAATTAAGGAAACAATTCCATTCACCATTGCAATGAAAAGAATAAAATACTTAGGAATATATCTACCTAAAGAAACTAAAGACCTATATATAGAAAACTATAAAACACTGGTGAAAAAAATCAAAGAGGACACTAATAGATGGAGAAATATACCATGTTCATGGATCAGAAGAATCAATATAGTGAAAATTAGTATAATACCCAAAGCAATTTATGGATTCAATGCAATCCCTATCAAGCTACCAACGGTATTCTTCACAGAACTAGAACAAATAATTTCACAATTTGTATGGAAATACAAAAAACCTCGAATAGCCAAAGCGATCTAGAGAAAGAAGAATGGAACTGGAGGAATCAACCTACCTGACTTCAGGCTCTACTACAAAGCCACAGTTATCAAGACAGTATGGTACTGGCACAAAGACAGAAATATTGATCAATGGAATAAAATAGAAAGCCCAGAGATAAATCCACGCACATATGGACACCTTATCTTTGACAAAGGAGGCAAGAATACACAATGGATTAAAGACAATCTCTTTAACAAGTGGTGCTGGGAAATCTGGTCAACCACTTGTAAAAGAATGAAACTAGAGCACTTTTTAACACCATACACAAAAATAAACTAAAAATGGATTAAAGATCTAAACCTAAGACCAGAAACTATAAAACTCCTAGAGGAGAACATAGGCAAAACACTCTCCAACATACATCACAGCAGGATCCTCTATGACCCACCTCCCAGAATATTGGAAATAAAAGCAAAAATAAACAAATGGGACCTAATTAAACTTAAAAGCTTCTGCACAACAAAAGAAACTATTAGCAAGGTGAAAAGACAGCCTTCAGAATGGGAGAAAATAATAGCAAATGAAGCAACTGACAACTAATCTCAAAAATATACAAGCAACTCCTGCATCTCAATTCCAGAAAAATAAATGACCCAATCAAAAAATGGGCCAAAGAACTAAATAGACATTTCTCCAAAGAAGACATATAGATGGCTAACAAACACATTAAAAGATGCTGAACATCACTCATTATCAGAGAAATGCAAATCAAAACCACTATGAGGTACCATTTCACACCAGTCAGAATGGCTGCGATCCAAAAGTCTACAAGCAATAAATGCTGGACAGGGTGTGGAGAAAAGGGAACCCTCTTACACTGTTGGTGGGAATGCAAACTAGTACAGCCACTATGGAGAACATTGTGGAGATTCCTTAAAAAACTGGAAATAGAACTTCCTTATGATCCAGCAATCCCACTGCTGGGCATACACACTGAGGAAACCAGAAGGGAAAGAGACACGTGTACCCCAATGTTCATCGCAGCACTATTTATAATAGCCAGGACATGGAAGCAACCTAGATGTCCATCAGCAGATGAATGGATAAGAAAGCTATGGTACATATACACAATGGAGTATTACTCAGCCATTAAAAAGAATACATTTGAATCAGTTCTAATGAGGTGGATGAAACTGGAACCTATTATACAGACTGAAGTAAGCCAGAAAGAAAAATACCAATACAGTATACTAACGCATATATATGGAATTTAGAAAGATGGCAACAATAACCCTGTATACGAGACAGCAAAAGAGACACAGATGTATAGAACAGTCTTTTGGACTCTGTGGGAGAGGGAGAGGGTGAGATGATTTGGGAGAATGGCACTGAAACATGTATAATATCATATATGAAACGAGTCGCCAGTCCAGGTTTGATGCACGATACTGGATGATTGGGGCTGGTGCACTGGGACGACCCAGAGGGGGGGTATGGGAAGGGAGGAGGGAGGAAGGTTCAGGATGGGGAACACATGTATGCCTGCGGTGGATTCATATCGATATATGGCAGAACCAATATAATATTGTAAAGTTTAAAAATAAAATAAAATTTAAAAAAATAAAGAGTAAAAAAAAAGGTGTACTTTGTTCATTTTTCTGAAAACATTAACAATATTGTCATATATTTTAAAATAAAATTGTAAAGATATAGAAAAGTGATGAGTCATATTATACTTCCCATAACTGCTGATATTATATATCATCCATCCCAGGTGCTTCCCTATTCATCTCTCATATTCTGTGTTATTACAGAATCTTCATTTCTAAAATCATAATTAGTTGAATGGGAAGAATTGGAACATTAAAATATAATTTGAATAATGTGGTCAAACAACCAATTGAGTTTCCCAGTAGAGTATACATATAACTGTGAAATGGACTCCACATTTCTTTTAGCTCCATAACAACTCCTTCCCCCCACATACACACATAGTAGGATATGCAAAAGTAACAGGTCTTTTTTATATACATGTCATGGAGGAAAATCACCTCTTCACTTTCAAAGGGAGACTGAAAACTGGTATATGTGAGAATGGTCTTGCTTGCTTATGCTAAGTCACTTTAGTCATGTCTGACTCTGTGAGACGCTATGGACTATAGCCTGCCAGGCTCCTCTCTCCTTGGGATTCTCCAGGCAAGAATACTGGAGTGTATTGCCATGCCCTCCTCCACAGGAATCTTCCTGACCCAGGAATTGAACCCGCATCTATACCATCTCCTGCAATGGCAGGCTTTTTTTCTTTTTTTTTTCACATCTATTGCCACCTGGGGTGGAGGTGGCTTCCCTGGTGGCTTAGATGGTAAAGAATCTGTCTGCAGTGTGGGAGACCTAGGTTTGATCCCTGGATTGGGAAGATCCCCTGAAGGAGAGCATGGCAACCCACTCCAGTATTATTGCCTGAAGGATCCCCATGGACAGAGGAACCTGTCATGCTACAGTCCATGGAGTCACAAAGAGTTGGACAGGACTAAGAGACTAAGCACAGCACAGTGCCACCTGGGAAGCCCAAGAATGGTCTTAGGTTATAGTTGAAATATTTAGTTGAAACTGATCATTTTTTTATAGTCACACAAGATATAGGGATAAGAGAGTGACTGAACTGAGAGGCATTACCAACTAATGTTATAGAAAGTTAAAAAAAAAAATCAGGGAAATCATTTGAGTATTTCTATGGGAAATTAATTATCATAGTCTTACAGGTTTCTGATGCCTTCATAGATTCTAAGGGAGATTTAAAATCACTTGAACAACCTTTATTGAGCATGTCTGGGTATCTTCTTTGAAAACTCATTCAAATATCACCATCTCTAAAGTGACTTCCTTCATGAACCCCAGTGCATAAATAAAATAACTTTAAATGTCCCCACTGGAGAAGTCCTCAGGGCAATTGTTAAGCATGGTTTTATCACTATCTTCCAAAGACTCAAGCCCATAAATATTTGAAACTACACCATAGAACTCCCCTCCACACATCACTCAGCTCATACATGTGTATATCCTGATGTGACTCCACCTCCATAGGCTGTACTTAATAGATCCCTCCATCAAAATGAAAGTGCCCCATGGTATCATCTCCTCCCAAGTTCATTCTTTTAACTTCTTTTTGCTTACACAAAATGTCCAGGGTGTATTCAGTAAAAATAGTAGAGTAAGGATTACCAAAAATTCAATTATTGATAAAAGCAATGAAAAATGCAAAGATTGTCAGGATTAACTTTTTCAGAACTCTTGAAATTATCCAGAGGCTTAAAGCAACAGAGAAAAAAAGGCTAAGTAGTTTTTTAATTAATTTATTTTAATTGGAGGATAATTGCTTTACAATATTGTGATGGTTTTGCCATACATCCAAATGAATCAGCCATAGGTGTACATGTGTCCCCCTCTCCTGAGCCCCCCTCACACCTCCCTCCCCACCCTATCACTCTAGGTTGTCCCAGAGAACAAGTTTTGTGTGCCCTGCTTCTTGTATCAAACTCACACTGGCCATCTATTTGCCATATGGTAATATACATGTTTCAATGCTATTCTCTCAAATCATCCCACCCTTGCCTTCTCCCACTGAGTTCAAAAGTCTGTTCTTTCATCTGCATCTCCTTTGCTGCCTTGCATGCAGGTACCTCAGCACCATCTTTCTAAATTCCATATATATGTGCTAATATACAATATTTGTCTTTCTCTTTCTGACTTACTTCACTATGTATAATAGGCTCCAAGTTCATCCACCTCATGAGAAAAGACTCAAATGCATTCCATTTTTATGGCTGAGTAGTATTCAATTGTATATATGTACCACAGCTTCCTTATCCATTCATCTGTCGATGAACATCTAGGTAGCTTACATGTTGTAGTTATTGTAAATAGTGTCATTGGGATAAATAGTGAACGTTGGGGTACGTGCATGGATCTTTTTCAGTTTGGGTTTATTCAGGGTATATACCTAGAAGTGGTATTGCTGGATCATATGGTGGTTTTATTCCTAGTGTTTAAAGGAAACTCCACATTGTCTTCCATAGTGGCTGTATCAATTTGCATTCCCACTAGCAGTACAAGTTCCACTAGCAGTACAAGAGGGTTCCCTAGGCTTCACACCCTCTGCAGCACTTGTTGTTTGTGGATCTTTTGGTGATCACCATTCTGACTGGTGTGAGGTGATATCTGATTGTAGATTTGACTTGCACTTCTACAATCTTTTCATGTGTTTATTATGTCTTCTTTGAAGTTCCACCCAAGTACTGCATTTCGGACTCTTTTGTTGACTATTATGGCTACTCCATTTCTTCTAAGGGATTCTTGCCCACAGTAGTTGATATAATGGTCATCTGAAGTGACCATTATAAACTAATATCACGACTTCTGATCCCATCACTTCATGGCAAGTAAATGGTGGGGGGGAATGGAAACAGTGAGAGACTTTATTTTGTGGGGCTCCAAAATCACTGCAGATGGTGATGGTAGCCATGAAATTAAAAGACTGTTGCTCCTTGGAAAAAGTTATGACCAACCTAGGCAGCATATTACAAAGCAGAGACATTACTTTGCCCACAAAGGTCCATCTAGTCAAAGCTATGGTTTTTCCAGTAGTCATGTATGGATGTGAGGTTTGCACTATAAAGAAAGCTGAGTGCCAAAAAATTGATGCTTTTGTACTGTAGTGTTGGAGAAGACTCTCGAGAGTCCCTTGAACCACAAGGAGATCCAACCAGTCTATCCTAAAGGAAATCAGTCCTGAATATTCATGGAAGGCCTGAGGCTGAAGCTGAAACTCCAATACTTAGGCCATCTGATGAGAAGAACAGACTCATTTGAGAAGACCCTGATGCTGGGAAAGATTGAAGGTGGGAGGAGAAGGGGACAACATAGGACGAGATGGTTGGATGGCATCATCAACTTGATGAACATGAGTTTGAGAAAGCTCCAGGAGTTGGTGATGGACAGGGAAGCCTGGTGTGCTGCAGTCCATGGGGTCACAAAGAGTGAGACATGACTGAATGGCTGAACTGAACGAACTGATGTCTTCTTTGGAGAAATGTCTGTTTAGATCTTTTGTCCACTTTTTGATTGGGTTGTTTGTTTTTCTGGTATTGATTTGTATACACTGCTTATATATTTTTGAAATTAATCTTTTGTCTTTTTCATTTGCTATTATTTTTTGCCTTTCTGTGGGTTGTCTTTTCACCTTTTTTATAATTTGCTTTGCTGCACACAAGCTTTTAAGTTTAATTAGGTCCCACTTGTTTGCTTTTGTTTTTATTTCCAATATCCTAGGAGGTGGGCCATGGAGGGTCTTGCTATGATTTATGTCATACAGTGTTCTGCTTGTTTTCTTCTAAGAGTTTTATACTTTCTCATTGTATGGTTAGGTCTTTAATCCATTTTGAGTTCATCTTTGTGTATGGTGTTAGGAAGTGTTTTAATTTTATTCTTTTACCTGGAGTTTTTCAGTTCTCCCCGCACCACTTATTTAAAAGACTATCTTTTCCCATTGCATGTTCTTGCATCCTTTATCAAAGATAAGGTACCCATAGGTCTGTGAGTTTATTTCTTAGCTTTCTATCTTGTTCCACTGGTTTATATTTCTCCTTTTGTGACAGTACCATATTGTCTTGATGACTATAGCTTTGTAGTATAGTATGAAGTCAGGTAAGTTGATTCTTCCAGATTCATTCTTCTTTCTCAAGACTGCTTTGGCTACTGAGGATATCTTGTGATTCCAAATAAATTGTGAGATTTTTTGTTCTACTTACGTGAAAAATGCCTTTGGTAATTTGACAGGAATTACATTTAATCTGTAGATTACATTTGGTAGTATAGTCATTTTCACAATATTGATTCTTCCTACCCAGGAACATAGAATATGTCTCCATATGTTTATGTCATCTTTGATTTCTTTCCTCATTGTCTTGTAATTTTCTGTATACAGTTCTTTGTCTCCTTCAGTTCAGTTCAGTTCAGTTGCTCAGTCATGTCCGACTCTTTGTGACCCCCATCAATCGCAGCACGCCAGGCCTCCCTGTCCAACACCAACTCCCGGAGTTCACCCAGACACACGTCTATCGAGTCAGTGATGCCATCCAGCCATCTCATCCTCCGTTGTCCCCTTCTCCTCCTGCCCCCAATCCCTCCCAGCATCAGAGTCTTTTCCAATGAGTCAACCCTTCACATGAGGCGGCCAAAGTACTGGAGTTTCAGCTTTAGCATCAGTCCTTCCAAAGAAATCCCAGGGCTGATCTCCTTCAGAATGGACTGGTTGGATCTCCTGGCAGTCCAAGGGAATCTCAAAAGTCTTCTCCAACACCATAGTCCAAAAGCATCAATTCTTCGTCATGCAGCTTTCTTCACAAGTCCAACTCTCACATCCATACATGACCACTGGAAAAACCATAGCCTTGACTAGAAGGACCTTTGTTGGCAAAGTAATGTCTCTGCTTTTCAATATGCTATCTAGGTTGGTCATAACTTTTCCTCCAAGAAGTAAGCGTCTTTTAATTTCATGGCTGCAGTCACCATCTGCAGTGATTTTGGAGCCCTCAAAAATAAAGTCTGACACTGTTTCCACTGTTTCCCCATCTATTTGCCATGAAGTGATGGGACCCGATGCCATAATCTTAGTTTTCTGAATGTTGAGCTTTAAGCCAACTTTTTCACTCTCCACTTTCACTTTCATCAAGAGGCTTTTTAGTTCCTCTTCATTTTCTGCCATAAGGGTGGTGTTATCTGCATATCTGAGGTTATTGATATTTCTCCCGGTAATCTTGATTCCAGCTTGGGCTTCTTCCAGCCCAGCATTTCTCATGATGTACTCTGCATAGAAGTTAAATAAGCAGGGTGACAATATACAGCCTTGACGTACTCCTTTTCCTATTTGGAACCAGTCTGTTGTTCCATGTCCACTTCTAACTGTTGCTTCCTGACCTGCATAAAGGTTTCTCAAGAGGCAGGTCAGGTGGTCTGGTATTCCCATCTCTTGAAGAATTTTCCACAGTTTATAGTGATCCACACAGTCAAAGGCTTTGGCATAGTCAATAAAGCAGACATAGATGTTTTTTTGGAACTCTCTTGCTTTTTCCATGATCCAGCAGATGTTGGCAATTTGATCTCTGGTTCCTCTACCTTTTCTAAAACCAGCTTGAACATCTGAAAGTTCAAGGTTCATGTATTGCTGAAGCGTGGCTTGGAGAATTTTGAGCATTACTTTACTAGCATGTGAGATTAATGCAATTGTGTGGCAGTTTGAGCATTCGTTGGCATTGCCTTTCCTTGGGATTGGAATGAAAACGGACCTTTTCCAGTCCTGTGGCCACTGCTGAGTTTTCCAAATTTGCTGGCATATTGAGTGCAGCACTTTCACAGCATCATCTTTCAGGATTTGAAATAGCTCCACTGGAATTCCATCAACTCCACTAGCTTTGTTCGTAGTGATGTTTTCTAAGGCCCACTTCACATTCCAGGATGTCTGGCTCTAGGTGAGTGATCACACCAGTGTCATTATCTTGGTCGTGAAGATCTTTTTTGCACAGGTCTTCTGTGTATTCCTGCCATCTCTTCTTAATATCTTCTGCTTCTGTTAGGTCCATACCATTTCTGTCCTTTATCAAACCCATCTTTGCATGAAATGTTCCCTTGGTATCTCTAATTTTCTTGAAGAGGTATCTAGTTTTTCCCATTCTGTTGCTTTCCTCTATTTTTTTGCATTGATCACTGAGGAAGGCTTTCTTATCTCTTCTTGCTATCCTTTGGAACTCTGCATTCAGATGCTTACATCTTTCCTTTTCTCCTTTGCTTTTCACTTCTTTTCACAGCTATTTGTAAGGCCTCCTCAGATAGACATTTTGCTTTTTTGCATTTCTTTTCCATGAGATGGTCTTGATCCCTGTCTCCTGCACAATGTCACGAACCTCCGTCCATAGTTCATCAGGCACTCTATCTATCAGATCTAGCCCCTTAAATCTATTTCTTACTTCCACTGTGTAATCATAAGGGATTTGACTTAGGTCATACCTGAATGGTCTAGTGGTTTTCCCTACTTTCTGTAATTTAAGTCTGAATTTGGCAATAAGGAGTTCATGATCTGAGCCACAGTCAGCTCCTGGTCTTGTTTTTGTTGATTGTATAGAGCTTCTCCATCTTGGCTGCAAAGAATATAATCAATCTGATTTCGGTGTTGACCATCTGGTGATATCCATGTGTAGAGTCTTCTCTTGTGTTGTTGGAAGAGGGTATTTGCTATGACCAGTGCAGGTCTCCCACACTGCAGGCAGATTCTTTACCACCTGAGCCACAGGGAAGCCCCTTAGCAGTGTTAGACACGTCTATTTCAGCAGCTGCTTCAAAGTGGCCCTCTCAGCATATCCCTGCCACTAGCCCCCTACTGGTCCCTGGAATCATTGTCCATGCTTTTGTTCCCTGGTCCCGCCCTGCACTGCTGGCTGAAGCTTGCTATGTAGAGGCGTGTGTGGATCTTTTCTCAGCTCCCTGACCATGCTCTCTGTCACAGAGACTGTGTGGGCTTCCCTCAGGCCCTTGAGCTCACTTTCTGTGTCACAGTGCTTGTGTGCACTTATCTCAGCTCCCTGGACCTTCCCTCTGTGTTGTGGGGCTTGTGTGCACTTGTTTCATCTCACTGGGCAGACCCTCTATGTTGCAGGGCTTGTGTGCACTTGCCTCAGCTCCCTGGTCCTACCGTCTATGTCGTGGGGCTTCTGCACATTTGTTTCATCTCACTGGCCAGCTGCAGGGCTTGTGTGTTCTTTTGGCACTCAGGCCCACCCCCTGCACCACAAGGGTCTATTTTTTATTTTATTCCTTTTGTTGCAATGGTAAATGGGATTGATTCCCTAATTTATATTTCTGATTTTTCATTATTAGTATATAGGCATGCAAGTGATTTCTGTGTATTGACTTTTTATCCTGCAACAAATATACTGTTACTATACTATTATATACTATTTTCTAGTATATATTATTATATACTATTTTCTAATACTATCTTTAGGGTTTTTATGCACAGTATTATGGAGTCTGCAAACAGTGAGAGTTTTACTACGTTTCAATCTGGATTCATTTTCTTTTTCTTCTTTTCTGATTGCTATGACTTCCAAAACTATGTTGAGTAATACTGGTGAGAGTGGGCACCCTATCTTGTTCTTGATTGTAGAGGGAATGCTTTCAGTTTTTCACCATTGAGAATAATGTTTGCTGTGAGTTTGTTGTCTATGGCCTTTATTGCATTAAGTTAGGTTCCTCCTATGCCCATTTTTTAAAGAGTTTTTTCACAAATGGTGCTGAATTTTGTCATAAGTTTTGTCTCCATATATTGAGATGATCATATGATTTTTATCTTTCAATTTGCTAGTATGTTGTACCATAATGATTGATTTATGTATATTGAAGGATCCTTGCATCCCTGGGATAAACCTGACTTGATCATGGTGGATGACCCTAATGTGTTTTTCAATTCTCTTTGCTAAAATTTTGTAGAGGATTTTTACATTTATGTTGATCAGTGATATTGGCCTGTAATATTCTCTTGTTTGTGATATCTTTGTCTAGTTTTGGTACCAGGGTGATGGTGGCCTCAGAGTGAGTTTGGAAGTTTTCCTTCCTCTGAATTTTTGGCAGAGTTACAGAAGGATAGGCATTGGGTCTTTTATAAATATTTGATAGAATTCACCTGTGAAGCCATCTGGCCCTGGTCTTTTCTTTGAGGGTTGGGGGGGAGATTTTTTATCACAGCTTTGATTTCAGTGTTTGTAATTTATTTGTTCATAACTTCTATTTCTTCCTGGTTCAGTTTGGGAGGGTTGAACTTTCCTAAAAATCTGTCCATTTCCTCTAGATTGTCCACTTTATTAGCATATAGATGCTCATAATAGTCTCTCATGACCCTTTGTATTTCTGCATTGTCTCTTGTAAACTCTGCTTTTTCATTCCCAATTTTGTTGATTGATTTTTCTCACTTTTGTTCTTGATGAATCTGGCTAATGATTTGTCAGTTTTGCTTATCTCCTCAAATAAACCAGCTATTAGTTTTATTAATCTTTACTTATTTCCTTTATTTGTTTTTAATATATTTCTGCTCTTGTATTTATTATTTCTTTCCTTTTACTAACTTTTGCATTCTTTTATTCTTTTTCCAACTGTTTTAGGTGTAGAGTTGGATTTTCTATTTGATGTTTTTCTTGTTTCTTGAGGTAAAATTTTATTGCTTTGTATTTCCCTCTTAGAACTGTTTTGCTGCATCCCATAAGTTTTGGGTCATTGTGTTTTTATTGTCATTTGTTTCTAGGAAGTTTTTTATTTCCCTTTTTTCTTCAGTTATTTGTTCATTACATAGAACTGTATTGTTTAATCTCCATATGTTTTTGTTTTCTTATTATTTTTTCCTATAATTGATATCTAGTACCATAGTGTTGTGGTCAAAAAAAGATGCTTGAAATTGTCAGGAAGCATTTAACAGGAGGCTTCCTGTGTGCTGTTTTGGATCTGTCAGGAATCCTCTCTTCCTTAAGAATAGAGGCAAGCCTCTCCCAGGGCTGAGGGATCCAGGCATTTCCTTCGTTAGTTTTTCAGTACAGTGATAAGTACCCTCTTCCTTCTTGTGAACCATACAGTAAAAGTGATTGTTTACAACTCTCTCTCTCTCTTTAATATGGATCGCCTATGTTTTGTAAGTCTGAAATTTTAATCTTTATCTTTGCTGAGAATAACTACAGTATATATGCCTACACCATGTTGATTAAAACACCTTTGCTCCACCAGAGCTTTGGTCTCCGTGTCTTTCTTTCTCTTTCTCTCTCTCTATTTCTCTCTCTTGGGCTATTTCTTTGGAGCTCAGAGGCCCTCTGAGTTCACTTTCCTGCCTGGGCTTCTAAGACCCTCTGGAGAAGGCGCTCTGTGCCTTCACCACCTCAAGAAGGCGCCTGAGGCCTTTGTAAACAGAGCAAGCTCCATGAGGCCCTCTGAGTTCACTTTCCTGCCCGGGCTTCTAAGACCCTCTCAGGAAGGCGCTCTGCACCTTCACCATTTCAAGAGGGCGTCTGAGGGCTTCGGGAACAGAGCAAGCCCCATGTCAGGGACTTTATTGGTTTTCTGCATAAACCAAGGAATATCAGCCTCTTTGTCTCTCCTTTACTTTCTTATCATTAACTCCGGACCACCAGGTTCCGGTCCATTAAAGGACCTCAACAAGACATGATTTCAATTTTATTATATTTACTGAGGCTTGATCTGTGACCCAGGATGTGGCCTATTCTGGAGAATGTTCCATATGCACTTGAGAAGAAAGTGTATTGTTCTGCGTCTGGATGGAAAGACTTGAAGAAATCAATTAGATCCATTTCGTCTAATGTTTCATTTAAGCTTTGTATTTCCTTATTGATTTTCTCTTTTGATGATCTATTCATTGGTCTAAGTGGGGTGTTAAATTCCCCTACTATTATTGTGTTACTGTCAATTTCTACTTTTATATCTGTTAGTATTTGCCTTCGGATAAGGCAATGGCACCCCACTCCAGTACTCTTGCCTGGAAAATCCCATGGATGGAGGAGCTTGATGGACTGCAGTCCATGGGGTTGCAAAGAGTTAGACACAACTGAGGGAATTCACTTTCACTTTTTACTTTCATGCATTGGAGAAGGAAATGGCAACCCACTCCAGTGTTCTTGCCTGGAGAATCCCAGAGATGGGGGAGCCTGGTGGGCTGCCATCTATGGGGTTGCACAGAGTCAGACATGACTGAAGCGACTTAGCAGCAGCAGTGTTTGCCTTAAATATTGAGGTGCTCCTATGGTGGGCACATAAATATTTACAGTTGTCATGTCTTTTTCTTGGATTGTTCCCTTGATAATTATGTAGTGTCCTTCTTTATCTTTTGTAACATTCTTTATTTTAAACTCCATTTTGTCTGAAATGAGAATTGTCACTGCAGCTTTCTTTTGATTTCCATATACATAGAATATCTTTCCATCCTTTTAATTTCAGTCTGTATGTGTCTCTAGGTCTGAAGTGCATCTCTTATTTATATATGGGTCTTGGTTTTGTATCCATTCAGTCAGTCTCTGTCTTTTGGTTGGAGCATCTAATCTATTTACATTATATATATATACCTATTGGCATTTTCTTAATTGTTTTGAGTTTGTTTTGGTAGGTCTTTCCCTTATCTTGTATTTTCTGCCCATATAAGTCCCTTTAACATTTTTTGTAAAGCTGCTTTGGTGGTGCTAAAGTTTCTTAACTTTTACTTGTCTGAAAAGCTTTTGATTTCTCCATCAATTTTAAATGAGATCCTTTCCAGGTAGATTAATCTTGCTTATAGATTTTTGCCTATCATAGTTTACAGATATTCTGTCATTCCCTTCTGGCCTGCAGAGTTTCTGCTGAAAGATCAGCTATTAATAATATGGATTTTTCTCTTGCATGTTACTTGTTGATTTTCTTTGTTGCTTTTAATATTTGTGTTTAATGTCTGTTAGCTTGGTTATTATATGTCATTTGAGTCAGTCATAATGAGGTGGATGAAACTCAAGCCTATTTTACAGATTGAACTCAGAAGGAGAAACACCAATACAGTATATTAACACATATATACAGAATTTAGAAAGATGGGAATGATGATCCTATATGCAAGGCAGGAAAAGAGACACAGATATAAAGAACAGACTTTTGGACTATGTTGAACAAGGTGGGGGTGGGATGATTTGAGAGAATAGCACTGAAACATGTATATTACCATATGTAAAATAGATGACCAGTGCAAGTTTGATGCATGAAGCAGGACACTCAAAGTCAGTGCTCTGGTACAACCCAGAAGGATGAGGTGGGGAGGGAGGTGGGAGTGGGGTCCAGGATGGGGGGACACATTTGCACCCACAGCTGATTCATGTTGATGTATGGCAAAAACCATCACAATATTGTAAATTAATTGTCCTCCAATTAAAATAAAATAATAATAATATATGAGGGAATCCCTAAAAGGCTAATAGCTGATCTTTCAACACAAACTCTGCAAGCCAGAAGGAATGGCAGCATATGCATAAAGGGATGAAAGTGAAAAGACCCACAACCAAGATTACTCTATTCAACAACAAACTCATTCGGATGTGTAGGTAAAAAAATTAAAAGCTTTCTAGACAAGCAAAATCTTAAATAATTCATCACCACCAAATCAGCTTTTAACAAATGCTAAAGGAAATTCTCTGGATAGGAAACAGAGAATGGGCTTATATTAGTTCAGTTCAGTTCAGTCGCTCAGTCGTGTTCGACTCTTTGCGACCCCATTAATCACAGCACTCCAGGCCTCCCTGTCCATCACCAACTTCCGGAGTTCACCCAGACTCACGTCCATCAAGTCAGTGATGCCATCCAGACATCTCATCCTCCATCGTCCCCTTCTCCTCCTGCCCCCAATCCCTCCCAGCATCAGAGTCTTTTCCAATGACTCAACTCTCCGCATGAGGTGGCCAAAGTACTGGAGTTGCACCTTCAGCATCATTCCTTCCAAAGAAATCCCAGGGCTGATCTCCTTCAGAATGGACTGGTTGGATCTCCTTGCAGTCCAAGGGACTCTCAAGAGTCTGCTCCAACACCACAGTTCAAAAGCATCAATTCTTCGTTGAGCGTTCTTCATAGTCCAACTCTCACATCCATACATGACCACGGGAAAAACCATAGCCTTGACTAGACGGACCTTTGTTGGCAAAGTAATGTCTCTGCTTTTGAATATGCTATCTAGGTTGGTCATAACTTTCCTTCCAAGGAGTAAGCGTCTTTAAATTTCATGGCTGCAGTCACCATCTGCAGTGATTTGGGAGCCGAAAAAAATAGTCTGACACTGTTTCCACTGTTTCCCCATCTATTTCCCATGAAGTGATGGGACCGGACCATGATCTTAGTTTTTTCGGAATGTTGAGCTTTAAGCCAACTTTTTCACTCTCCACTTTCACTTTCATCAAGAGGCATTTTAGTTATTTTTCACTTTCTGCCATAAGGGTGCTGTCATCTGCATAGCTGAGGTTATTGATATTTCTCCTGGCAATCTTGATTCCAGTTTGTGTTTCTTCCAGTCCAGCGTTTCTCATGATGTACTCTGCATAGAAGTTAAATAAGCAGGGTGACAATATACAGCCTTGACGTACTCCTTTTCCTATTTGGAACCAGTCTGTTGTTCCATGTCCACTTCTAACTGTTGCTTCCTGACCTGCATAAAGGTTTCTCAAGAGGCAGGTCAGGTGGTCTGGTATTCCCATCTCTTAAATTTTCCACAGTTTCTTGTGATCCACACAGTCAAGGCTTTGGCATAGTCAACAAAGCAGAAATAGATGTTTTTCTGGAACTCTCTTCCTTTTTCCATGATCCAGCAGATGTTGGCAATTTGATGTCTGGTTCCTCTGCCTTTTCTAAAACCAGCTTGAACATCTGGAAATTCATGGTTCACATATTGATGAAGCGTGGCTTGGAGAATTTTGAGCATTACTTTACTAGCATGTGAGATTAATGCAATTGTGCGGCAGTTTGAGCATTCTTTGGCATTGCCTTTCTTTGGGATTGGAATGAAAACGGACCTTTTCCAGTCCTGTGGCCACTGCTGAGTTTTCCAAATTTGCTGGCATATTGAGTGCAGCACTTTCACAGAATCATCTTTCAGGATTTGAAATAGCTCCACTGGAATTCCATCAACTCCACTAGCTTTGTTCGTAGTGATGTTTTCTAAGGCCCACTTGACTTCACATTCCAGGATGTCTGGCTCTTGGTGAGTGATCACACCTTTGTGATTATCTCGGTCTTGAAGATCTTTTTTGTACAGTTCTTCTGTGTATTCTTGCCATCTCTTCTTAATATCTTCTGCTTCTGTTAGGTCCATACCATTTCTGTCCTTTATCGAGCCCATCTTTGCATGAAAAGTTCCCTTGGTATCTCTAATTTTCTTGAAGAGATATCTAGTTTTTCCCATTCTGTTGCTTTCCTCTATTTCTTTGCATTGATCACTGAGGAAGGCTTTCTTATCTCTTCTTGCTATTCTTTGGAACTCTGCATTCAGATGCTTATATCTTTCCTTTTCTCCTTTGCTTTTTGCTTCTCTTCTTTTCACAGCTATTTGTAAGGCCTCCCCAGACACACATTTTGCTTTTTTGCATTTCTTTTCCATGGGGATGTCTTGATTTCTGTCTCCTGTACAGTGTCACGAACCTCATTCCATAGTTCATCAGGCACTCTATCTATCAGATCTAGGCCCTTAAATCTATTTCTTACTTCCACTGTGTAATCATAAGGGATTTGACTTAGGTCATACCTGAATGGTCTAGTGGTTTTCCCTACTTTCTTCAATTTAAGTCTGAATTTGGCAATAAGGAGTTTATGATCTGAGCCACAGTCAGCTCCTGGTCTTGTTTTTGTTGACTGTATAGAGCTTCTCCATCTTTGGTTGCAAAGAATATAATCAGTCTGATTTTGGTGTTGACCATCTGGTGATGTCCATGTGTAGAGTCTTCTCTTGTGTTGTTGGAAGAGGGTGTTTTTTATGACCAGTGCATTTTCTTGGCAAAACTCTATTAGTCTTTTCGCTGCTTCATTCTGTATTCCAAGGCCAAATTTGCCTGTTACTCCAGGTGTTTCTTGACTTCCTAGTTTTGCATTCCAGTCCCCTATAATGAAAAGGACATCTTTTTTGGTTGTTAGTTCTAAAAGGTCTTGTAGGTCTTCATAGAACCGTTCAACTTCAGCTTCTTCAGCATTACTGGTTGGGGCATAGACTTGGATTACTGTGATATTGAATGGTTTGCCTTGGAAACGAACAGAGATCATTCTGTCGTTTTTAGGATCACATCCAAGTAGTGCATTTTGGACTCCTTTGTTGACCATGATGGCTACTCCATTTCTTGTGAGGGATTCCTGCCTGCAGTAGTAGATATAATGGTCATCTGAGTTAAATTCACCCATTCCAGTCCATTTTAGTTCGCTGATTCCTAAAATGTCGACATTCACTCTTCCCATCTCTTGTTTGACCACTTCCAATTTGCCTCGATTCATGGACCTAACATTCCAGTTTCCTATGCAATAGTGCTCTTTACAGCATCAGACCTTGCTTCTATCACCAGTCACATTCACAGCTGGGTATTCTTTTTGCTTTTGCTCCAACCCTTCATTCTTTCTGGAGTTATTTCTCCACTGATCTCCAGTAGCATATTGGGCACCTACTGACCTGGGGACTTCCTCTTTCAGTATCCTATCATTTTGCCTTTTCATACTGTTCATTGGGTTCTCAAGGCAAGAAGGGCTTATATGAATAAACCCAAAACAATAAAGTAAATGGTAACAGGATCATACTTATCAATAATTACATTAAGCATAAATTGGCTAAATGTTCCATCCAAAAGACATATATTGGCTGAATAAATACAAAAACAAGACCCTTATATATGCTATCTACAAGAGACCCACCTCAAATCTAAGGGAATATAGACTGAAAGTGAAGGTTGGAAAACATTATTCCATGCAATCAGAGGCCAAAAGAAAGCAGAAGTAGCAATATTCATACTGGATAAAATAGACTTCAATATAAAGACCATTATAAGAGAAAAAGAAGGACACTAAGTAATGATGAAGTTATCAATCCCAGAAGAATACATAACAATTATAAATATATATACACAATATAGGAATACCTCAATACATAAAGCAACTGCTAATAACTACTAAAGGGAAAATTGATTTTAACAAAATAAGAATGGGGAACTTTAATGCCCCACTCACACCAATGGACAGATCATCCAGACAGAAAGTTAACAAGGAAATACAAGCTTTAAATGATACATTGGACCTTTTGGATCTAGTTGATATCTACAGGGCATTTCATCCAAAAACTGTAGATGTCACTTTTTCTCAAGTGCACATGCAACATTGTCCAG
The DNA here is from genome assembly GCF_055505025.1 of Bos grunniens. Taxonomy (NCBI): domain Eukaryota; kingdom Metazoa; phylum Chordata; class Mammalia; order Artiodactyla; family Bovidae; genus Bos; species Bos grunniens. The sequence continues at coordinate 71,212,851 of NC_141194.1, forward strand.
AATAGATGACATCCTGGCCCACAAATCAAGCCTTGGTAATTTTTTTTTAAATAGAAATCAATTCGAGCATCTTTTCTGATCACAATGCTTTAAGATTAGATATCAATTACAGAGGGGGAAAACTATTAAAAGAAGGACAAACACATGGAGGCTAAACAACACACTTTTGAATAACCAACAGATGATTGAAGAAATCAAAAAGGAAATCAAAATATGCCTAGAAACAAATGACAATGGAACACTACACCTCAAAACCTAATGGATGTAGTAAAAGCAGTGCTAAGATGGAATATCATAGTAATTCAAGCCTATATCAAGAAATAAGAGAAACATCAAATAACAACCTAACCTTACACATAAAGCAATTAGAAAAGCAAAAAATATATAACCCCCAAAGTTAGTAGAAGGAAAGAAATCATAAAGATCAGAGCAGAAATAAATGAAAAAAGAAATTAAGGAGACTATAGCAAACATCAATAAAACTAAAAGCTGGTTCTTTGAGAAGATAAAATTGACCAACCTTTAGCCAGACTCATCAAGAAAAAAGGGAGAAGATTCAAATAAAAAAATCAGAAATGAAAAAGAAGTTAGAAATGACAACAAAGAAATACAAAGGATCATAAGAGATTACTATGAGCAACTATGCACTAACAAAATGTACAACTTGGAAGAAATGGACAAATTCTTAGAAACGTGTGACCTTCCACTACTGAATCAGGAAGAAATAGAAAATATGAATAGATCAATCCCATACATGGAAATTGAAACTGTAATCAGAAATATTTCAACAAACAAAAGCCCAGGACCAAATGGCTTCACAGGTGAATTCTACCAAAAGTTTAGAGAAGAGCTAACACCTATCCTTCTCAAAACCTTCCAGAAAATTGCAGAGGAAGGAAAACTCCAAAACTCATTCTATGAGGCAACCATCACCCTCATACCAAAACCAAAGATGTCACAAAAAATGAATAAAAAATACAGGCCAATATCACTGATGAACACAGATGCAAAAAACCTCAACAAAATTCTAGCAAACAATCCAAAAACACATTAAAAAGATCATACATCATCATCAAATTGGATTTATCTCAGGGATGCAAGGACTTTTCAATATATGCAAAACAATGTGATACACCATATTAACAAACTGAAAGATAAAAACTTATGATCATCTAAATACATGAAGAGAAAGCCTTCACAAAAATTCAGCACCTATTTATGATTTAAAAAAAAAAAAACTTTCCAGAAAATAGGCATAGAGGGAACATACTTCAACATAATAAAGGCTTTATGTGACAAACCCACAGTAGAAAATGATCCTCAATGGTGAAAACCTGAAAGCATTTCCTCTAAAACCAGGAATAAGACAAGGGTGCCCACTCTCACCACTATTACTCAACATCAGTTTGGAAGTCCTAGCCACAGCAATCAGAGCACCCTAATATGGAAGAAAAATGCCAACAGCCATAAAAGGGGAATTTGACAGCAGCATAATAATAGTGCGGGACTTTAGCACCTCACTTCTATCAATAGACATATCCTCCAGACTGATGTCTTCATAGGCAAATTCTATAAAACATTTAAAAAGGGGTTAACACATATACTTCAGAAACTATTCCAAAACTTTGCAGAGAAGAAGTACTCTTAAACCCATTCAATGAGGCCACCATCAGCCTGATACCAAAACCAAAGATACCACAAAGAAACAAAATTAGAATGCAATATCACTAATGAATATACACACAAAAATCCTAAACAAAACACTAGCAAACTGAATCCAACAATACCTTAAAAGAGCTACACACCAGGATCAAGTAGGATTTATCCTAGGGATGCAAGATTTTTTAATATATGTAAACCAATCATTATGATACAACATAACAAATTAAAGAATTAAAAAGTATATGATCATCTCAAAAGATGGATAAAAACCTTTTGGAAAAAATCCGAAATCCATTTATGAAAAAAAACACTTTAGAAAGTGGGCAAAGAAGGAACCTACCTCAATAAGATAAAGGCCACATACAGCAAACCTACAGATAACAACATACTCAGTAGTAAAAGGCTGAAAGCCTTTCCACTAAGATCAAGAACAAGACAAGGATATCCACACTCTCCTCTGTTCAACATAGTTTTGAAAGTCCTGCTACTGCTGCTACTGCTAAGTCACTTCAGTCGTGTCCAACTCTGTGCTACCCCATAGACAGCAGCCCACCAGGCTCCCCCATCCCTGGGATTCTCCAGGCAAGAACACTGGAGTGGATTGCCATTTCCTTCTCCAATGCATGAAAGTGAAAAGTGAAAGTGAAGTCGCTCAGTTGTGTCTGACTCCTAGCAACCCCATGAACTGCAGCCTTCCAGACTCCTCCGCCCATGGGATTTTCCAGGCAAGAGTACTGGAGTGGGGTGCCATTGCCTTCTCCGTTGAAAGTCCTAGCAACAGCAATCACAGAATAAGAAAATAAAAAGGAGTCCAAATTGGGAAATAGTTAACATTGTCACTGTAGATGTTATGATCCAATACATAGAAAATCCTAAAGATATTACCAGAAAACTATTATAATAGAGCTCATCAATTAATTTGGTAAAGTTGCAGGATAGAAAATAAATACACAGAAATCTGTTGCATTTATATATACTAAATACAAAACATCAGCAAAAGAAATTCAAGAAACAATCCCATTTATCATCACATAAAAATAATAAAATATCTAGGAATAAACCTACCAAAGGAGACAAAATAAAATACTCTGAAAATTATGAGACAATGATAAAAGAAATCGAAGACAACACAAACAGATGGAAATATAAACCATGCTCTTGGATTGGAAGAATAAATTTTGTTAAAATACCTATACTACAGAGGGCAATCTACAGATTCATGCAATGTTTACCAAGCTAGGATTGGAATTTTCTACAAAACTGGGACAAAATATCTTATGAATTGTAGGGTGACACAATAGATCCCGAATAGCCAAAATAATACTGAGAAAGAAAAATAGATCTGGAGGAATTGGGCTTCATGACTTCAGATTATACTACAGAACTACAATCATCAAAAAAGTATGGCACTGGCAGAAAAACAGAAATATAGATCAAAGGAAGAAGGTCAGCGACTGAACAACAGCCTTCTTTATGGTCCAACTCTTGCAGCTGTACATGACTACTGGAAAAACCATAGTTTTGATTCTGTGGACTTTGTGGGCAAATTGATGGCTTTGCTTTTTAATAGGCTGTCGGCTTGTTGGGCTTCCCTGTTAACTCAGCAGGTAAAGAATCCACTTGCAATGCAGGAGACTCTGGTTTGATTCCTATGTTGGGAATTTCCACTGGAGGAGGGATAAGTTACCCACTCCAGTATTCATGGGCTTCCCTAGTGATTCAGGTGGTAAAGAAACTGCCTGCAATGTGGGAAATGGGTTCACTCCCTGTGTTGTAAAGATCCCCTGGAGGAGGGAATGGCAACACACTCCAGTATTATTGCCTGGAGAATCCCCATGGACAGAGGAGCCTGGAAGGTTACAGTCCATGGGATCACAGAGAGTAGGACACGACTGAGTGGCTAAGCACAGTATAGCACAACTAGGTTTGTCATAGCTTTTCTTCCAAGGAGCAAGCGTCTTTTAATTTCATGCCTGCAGTCACAGTCTGCAGTGATTTTAGAGCCCAAGAAAATAAAATCTGTCACTCTTTACATTATTTCCCCATCTATTTGCCATGAAGTAATGGGGCTGGATGTCATGATCTTAGTTTTTCTTTCTTTTTTTTTTTAATTTATTTTATTTTATTTTTTAACTCTACAATATTGTATTGGTTTTGCCATATATCAACATGAATCCACCACAGGTATACATGTGTTCCCCATCCTGAACCCTCCTCCCTCCTTCCTCCCCGTACCATCCCTCTGCGTTGTCCCAGTGCACCAGCCCCAAGCATCCAGTATCCTGCATCGAACCTGGAATGGCGACTCGTTTCATATATATTATAGATATTTCAATGCCATTCTCCCAAATCATCCCACCCTCTCCCTCTCCCAAAGAGTCCAAAAGACTGTTCTATACATCAGTGTCTCTTTTGCTGTCTCGTATGCAGGGTTATTGTTACCATCTTTCTAAATTCCATATATATGCGTTAGTATACTGTAATGGTATTTTTCCTTCTGGCTTACTTCACTCTGTATAATAGGCTCCAGTTTCATCCACCTCATTAGAACTGATTCAAATGTATTCTTTTTAATGTCTGAGTAATACTCCATTGGAGAAGGCAATAGCAACCCACTCAGTACTCTTGCCTGGAAAATCCCATGGACGGGGGAGCCTGGAAGGCTGCAGTCCATGGGGTTGCTAAGAGTTGGGCACGACAGAGTGACTTCACTTTCACTTTTCACTTTGATGCATTGGAGAAAGAAATGGCAACCCACTCCAGTGTTCTTGCCTGGAGAATCCCAGGGACGGGGGAGCCTGGTGGGCTGCCGTCTATGGGGTCGCACAGATTCAGACATGACTGAAGCGCCTTAGCAGCAGCAGCAATACTCCATTGTGTATATGTACCACAGCTTTCTTATCCATTCATCTGCTGCTGGACATCTAGGTTGCTTCCATGTCCTGGCTATTATAAACAGTGCTGCGATGAATATTGGGGTATACGTGTCTCTTTCAATTTCTTTTCACCTTGCTTATAGTTTCCTTTGTTGTGCAGAAGCTTTTAAGTTTAATTAGGTCCCATTTGTTTATTTTTGCTTTTATTTCCAGTATTCTGGGAGGTGGGTCATAGAGGATCCTGCTGTGATGTATGTCGGAGAGTGTTTTGCCTATGTTCTCCTCTAGGAGTTTTATAGTTTCTGGTCTTACATTTAGATCTTTAATCCATTTTGGGTTTATTTTTGTGTATGATGTTAGAAAGTGCTCTAGTTTCATTCTTTTACAAGTGGTTGACCAGTTTTCCCAGCACCACTTGTTAAAGAGATTGTCTTTAATCCATTGTATATTCTTGCCTCCTTTGTCAAAGATAAGGTGTCCATAGGTATGTGGATTTTTTGAATGTTGAATTTTAAGCCAGCTTTATCACTCATTTTCAACTTCATCAAGAGGCTTTTTAGTTAATCTTTGCTTTCTGCCATTAGGGTGTTGTCATCTGCTTATCTGAGGTGACTGCTATTTCTCCCAGCAACCTTGATTCCAGCTTGTGCTTGATTCAGCCTGGCATTTTGCATGATGCACTCTGCATATGAGTTAAATAAGCAGGGTGACAATATACAGCCTTGACGTGCTCCTTTCCCAATTTGGAACCAGTCTGTTGTTCCATGTCTGGTTCTAGTTCTTTTTTCTTGACCTGCATACAGTTTTCCCAGGAGGTTATAAGTAAGGTGGTCTGTATTCCCATCTCTTGAAGAATTTTCCACAGTTTATTGTGATTCACACAAAGGATTTAGCATAACCCATGAAGCAGAAGTAGATGATTTTCTGGAATCCCCTTGCTTTTTCTTTGATCCAGTGAATGTTGGCTATTTGATCTCTGGTTCCTCTTTATCTAAATCCAACTTGTACACCTGGAAGGTCTCATTTAATGTACTTTTGAAGCCTAGCTTACCTTATCAGCATGTGAAATGAGCACAGTTGTGCGGTAGTTTGAACATTCTTTTTATTTTTATTTTTTTAGTTGTTTTTGGTTTTGGCCGTGCTGGGGCTTAATTGCTGAGTGTGCTTTCTCTAGCGGTGGTGAGTACTTACCACTACACATTGCTGTGTGTGGGCTTCTCATTGTGCTGGCTTCTTTTGTTGCAGAGAACCGGCTCAGTAGTTGTGGCACAGGGGCTTAGTTTGAGAGAGTTAACTGTCAGGCAGGTCTCAATAGGGAGGCTAGGATCCCTAAGGAGGAGGAGAAAGCAAAGGGAAAAAGGCAAAAGGGAAGTGGCAAACTTTTTTTCCCCTACATTCCTTTGCTCTGCAGGGTTTTATTTTAAATCCTGTGTTGTTATGGCAACTGTCTGAAACAAACATTTTCAAACCCTGAGCTGCTAATTTCCATGAGCAAGAGTGTGTCTTGCTCATGGAAATGTTTTTTTTAAGCTCTGTTAACGAAACAATATATCTTGCTTGGGAACCTGTTTTGTTTTGTTTTTAAAAAAACGTATGTCAGTTGTTTTATGGATACAATATATCTTCCCCAGAGACACCTTGTCCAGAGATGGTTCCCCTAGTGCTGATGTTATCTCAGGATTTTGTAGGAGAGGAGCCTGGTAAAGTTTTCACAGCCTTGAGGTGTTCTTTTATCTATTCTCAGTAGTTAGCAGAACACACTGTTCATCACTCAGTCAAATAAAGAAATCTCAGACAACTAAAACTAAGGGTAAAATACAGGATGAGGAGGAGGATGAGATGGAGGATGAGAAACAAGATAAGAAAAAGCAGGTTTCTCCAATCTATCCCTGGAACCATGTGCAAAGGTCAGCCAGAGAGGCTGAAGAGTAGCCACACAAGTTGTTGCCTCTTCAGGAGGCACCTACTTGGAGAAATAATGAAATCTATGAGAGCTAATAAGCCCTTTTCTTATCAAAAAGTCCAAAAAGTTAAGGAAGATCTGAGAAACTATTAGGAGGATCCAGAGAAATATATTAGAGTTTTAAGTGTGTTACTCTGTTTTATGACCTTACTTGGAAGGATGTGATGTATATCCGGGGAAAGACACTGACTCCTGACTCAAAAACTCGAGTTTTGAGGAAAGCTGTTGCCTATGGAGATGAGTGGCTTGATAAAGAGGGAAGAACAGATAGCTGCCCTCCCTACTGGGAATCAGGCAGTCCCCATTACAGAGCCAGACTGGAACTATAACATGGCTAAGGGAAGATGGGAACAGAGTCACTTTGTCCCATGTGTTCTTGAAGGACACAGATGAGTCTGCACTAAGACTTTATGCTAAACTGGCAGACATAGAACAGGGAGAGAAGGAAAGTCCTGGCAAATTCCTAGATGGACTACAGGAGGCCCTTTCCAACTGCACTGATGTTGCTCCCAAAAGCACAAAGGGATAGGTAATTTTAAAAGACAGATTTCTCACTCAGTCGGCTCCAGATATCCTCCGTAAGCTACAAAAACAGGCATATCAACCAAATAAGTCTTTAGATAAACTGTTGCAACTGGCTCAGACAGTTTATCATGATAGAGAATACGAGGAGGAAAAGTGAAAACAGCAAAAAACCAAGGAACAGGCTGAGGGCCTAGCGATGGCTGTTAGATCCACTCTGAAAGACCCCAAAGAGAAAAAATGCCCAGAGGAACCCAAGTGAAAAGGAATGGACTTGCTATTACTGTGGAAAGGAGGAGCATCTCAAGCAAGATTGTCCTTGAGCATCGAAGTCCAACCCCTCTGGCTCCTTTTCTGGTCTGCAAAGGACCACACTGGAGAAGAGACTGCCCCAATAGGCATAGGTCCCTGTGGTCAGACTCCCAGGACAATCAAGACTGATGATGCCTTGGGTGCCCACACAAGTTCCAGTCCTAATAACACCTTAGAAACCCCGGGTATTAATTACTGTGGGTGGGGGGGAGTGGTCAATCAGTCAATTTCCTTTTGGACATGGAGGCAACTTACTCTGCGCTTACTGAAATCCCTGACCCACTTTCCTCCCAATCCACTTCCATGATGGGGCTGTCAGGATGAGCCAAATGCTTTTATTTCAGTCATTCTTTAAGCTGCAGCTGGGACCCTTGTGCTGTTTTCATGTGAGTTTCTGATTGTGCTGGAGTCTCCCTCACCCTTTCCGGGGAGTGATATACTGAGCAAAATCCAAGTCTCTGTTTTTATGAATATGGAGCCCTCTCTTTCCCACTGATTGAACAAAACATAAATCCTAGAGTGTGGGCTAATGGAAACATTGTGGGTCAAGCACAGAATGCTGGTCCTGTCATTATTAAACTCAAAGTCCCCCACTTATTCCCACATCAGAAACAATATCCACTAAAACCCAAGATTAAGGAAGGGTTAAAGACTATTACTGAGAACGTAAAGGAGCAAGGGTTATTAATTCCTTGTAACAATCCATGCAACACTCCTATTTTGGGTGTAAAGAGGTAAAATGATAAATAGAGACTAGCTCAAGATTTATGAATAATAAATGAGGCTGTAGTTTCTTTACATCTCATGGTGCCTAACCATTATACTCTATTGTCTGAAATTCTCAAACAAGCCAAATATTTTTGTTATTTATTTGAAGGATACCTTCTTTGCCATACCATTGGAAGAGGAAAGCCAATTTTTATTTGCCTTTGAAGCTCCTACCTAGCCAGCTTATCAGTTACTGTGGACAGTACTGCCTCAAGTGCTTTGTGACAGCCCTCACTTATTCAAGCAGTTTGTCACAGCACTTACAAAATTTTAATAGCCCTAAGGCAATAGGGCTACAATATGTGGATGATATTCTCCTCTGTGCTGAGACAGAGCAAGCTTGTTTTCAAGCCTCAGAAGACTTCCTAAACTTTCTGGCTTGCTGTGGTTATAAGGCATCAAAGGATAAAGCTCAGCTTTGTCAACAGTCAGTTAAATATCTGGGGTTTGAGGTGGGTCTCTTGTAGAAAATATATATAGGGGTCTTGTTTTTGTATCCATTCAACCAATCTTTGTCTTTTAGTTGGGGCATTCAATCCATTTACATTTAAGGTAATGATTGATAAGTATGACCCCATTGCCATTTACTTTGTTGTTTTGGTTTTGAGTTTATAAAACTTTTCTGTGTTTCCTGTCTAGAGAAGATCCTTTAGCATTTGTTGAAGAGCTGATTGGTGGTGCCAAATTCTCTGAGATTTGCTTGTATGTAAAGGTTTTGATTTCTCCTTCATATTTCAATGAGATCCTTGCTGGGTACAGTAATTTGGGTTGTAGGTTTTTGTCTTTCATCACTTTAAATATGTCCTGCCATTCTCTTCCTGCTTGAAGAGTTTCTATTGAAAGATCAGCTGTTATCCTTATGGGGATCCCCTGTGAGTTATTTGTTGTTTTTCCCTTGCTGCTTTTAATATTTGTTCTTTGAGCTTGATCTTTGTTAATTTGATTAATATGTGTCTTGGGGTGTTTCACCTTGGGTTTATCCTATTTGGGACTCTCTGAATTTCTTGGACTTGGGTGGCTATTTCCTTCCCTATTTTAGGGAAGTTTTCAACTATTCTCTCCTCAAGTATTTCCTTATGGCATTTGTTTTTGTCTTTTTATTCTGGGACTCCTTTGATTCGAATGTTGGGGCATTTGACATTGTCCCAGAGGGCTCTGAGGTTGTCCTCATTTCTTTTAATTCTTTTCTATTTTTTCTTCTCTGCTTCATTTATTTCCACCATTCTATCGTCCACTTCACTTATCCTATCGTCTGCCTCAGTTATTCTACTGTTGGTTCCCTCCAGAGTGCTTTTGATCTGAGTTATTACATTATTCATTATTGGTTGACTCTTCTTTATTTCTTCTAGGTCCTTGTTAAAATTTTCTTGCATCTTCTCAATCCTTGTCCAGGCTATTTATCTGTAACTCCATTTTGTTTTCAAGGTTTTGGATCATTTTTACTATCATCATTCTGAATTCTTTTTCAGGTAGACTGCCTATCTCCTCCTCTTTGGTTTGGTTTGGTGGGCTTTTATCATGTTACTTTACCTGCTGAATAGTTCTCTGACTTTACATTTTGTTTAGATTGCTGTGTTTGGTGTGGCCTTTCTGTATGCTGAAAGTTTGTGGTCCCTCTTTGTTGTGGAAGTTCCTCACTGTGGGTGGGATTGGATGAGTGGCTTCTTAACGTTTCCTGGTTAGGGAAGCTTATGTGGGTGTTCTGGTGAGTGGACCTGGATCTCTTCTCTCTGGAGTGCAATGAAGTGTCCAATAGTGAGTTTTGAGGTGTCTAAGGCAATGGCACCCCACTCCAGTACTCTTGCCTGGAAAATCCCATGGACGGAGGAGCCTGGAAGGCTGCAGTCCATGGGGTCTCTGAGGGTCGGACACGACTGAGCGACTTCACTTTCACTTTTCACTTTCATGCATTGGAGAAGAAAATGGCAACCCATTCCAGTGTTCTTGCTTGGAGAATCCCAGGGACGGGGGAGCCTGGTGGGCTGCTGTCTATGGGGTCGCACAGAGTTGGACATGACTGAAGTGACTTAGTACTAGTAGTAGTAGTAGTAGTATGGGTTTTATGTGACTTTAGGCCACCTGTATTTTTGTGCTCAGGGTTATGTTACTGCGTTGTTGGAGAATTAGCTTGGTATGTCTTGCTCTGAAACTTGTTGGCTCTTGGGTGGAGCTTGGTTTCAGTGTAGGTATGGAGGCTTTTTGATGAGCTCTTGTCAGTTAATGTTCCTGGAGTCAGGAGTTTTCTGGTGTTCTCAAGTTTTGGATTTAAGCTTCCTGCTTAAATAAAGCTTTCAGTCTTATTCTTACAGTAGCCTCAAGACTTCTCCATCCATACAGCACTGATGATAAAAACATCTAGGTTAATGGTGAAAAGATTCTCCACAGACACCCAGAGATGTTCACAGAGTTACATGGAGAAGAGGGAGGAGGGATATAGAGGTGACCAGGTGGAGAAGAGGGGGCATCAAAAGGGGAGAGAGAAATCTAGCCAGTAATCAATTCCCTATGTACTCTCCACAGTCTGGAGCACTCAGAGATGTTCAAGGAGTTCCATAGAGAAGGGAAGAGGGAGGAAGGAGATAGAAGTGACCAGGAAGAGAAGAGGGTGTGTCAAAAGGAAAGAGACCAATTTAGCCTGTGATCAGTTCCCTAAGTGTCTCCACAGCCCAGAACACCCAAAGAGATTCACAGAGTTACGTAGAGAAGAGAAGGGGAAGGGACGAGATAGAGTTGACCTGGGGGAGAAAAAGGAGAGTCAAAAGGGAAGAGAGAAATCAAGCCAGTAATCACACTCCCAAGTAAAAATGAGTACTGAAGATTGGAGTCTTAAAGGTACAGAATTGATAAGAAATACCAAAAAGCAAATATTAAAAATCTAGAGTAGAAGTTAGACTCTCAAATATACAATATTAAAAAAAAATTGAAAATTTTATTAAATATATATATATATATATATATATATATAAATTTCCTTTTAAACTATGGTCTTTTTTCTTGCAAAAGTAATAGTAGGTTTTAAAAATAAATATTAAAGGAGTAATAAATAACTTAATTTTTTTTTAATTTAAAAAAGATAATAGTAAAATATATCTAAGAATTTCTCTGGAGCTGTTGAGGGCAGTGTGGGGTCAGTTCAGTTTCAGATAGTTCCTTGTTCCAGCTTATACTTCTTCTCAAGGTCTATGGGTCCCTTCCAGTGTAGCCAATGTGAACTACAGGGTTTTAATCTGTTGCACCTGTCACTTCCAAAGCGGTTCCCTCTTCTTTGTTTATTTTGGCTTCCTCTGTTTTCAAGTCCCTTCATTATTTAACTTCTTCCCTGACACAAGGGGCAAAGGTGGTCATTTGTTTAGGTGCCATTGTTCAGTTATGCTATGGAGGGGGAGGAACACTGCAACAACTATCACTGGCATGTGTGGGGAGTGCTCACAGTGTCTGAGCCACACTGAGTTTGCCCTCGCTCACAATGTGTGTGCTTTCCCAGTCCACACTGCTCAGGCTCCAGGTTGCTTTGCAGGGTAACTGTCTAAAGTGGGCCCTGGGTTGTGTGCACTTCCCAGGTGTAAGCCACTCAGGTTCAGGTTCTCAGGTACTCCACAAAGGCACAGACTTGGTTGGGCCTGAGTTTTGTGCCCTTCCCAGGTCCGAGCAGCTCAGGCAACCAGGCGCTTGGCAAGTGCACACTCCCCAGGTAGGGAAGTACATATTATCACCTCCCCTGTCCCAGCCACTTGGTTTCCTGGGTTTGCAGAGGGAGTGCCATCTCAGGTGTGCCACATGTCTCCTCTGGAGAGCTGATCTCTGGCTGCTACCCTTCTGGTGGATGTCAACTGTCCAGGATCCCAGGAAGACTTGGTTAGCAACTGACAACCTGCTTGCAGTTTGGCACAGGATGCCGTCTCTGGGGCCCAGTTTGCCCCTTCCCTTCTGGCTCTGGCTGTCACCCGCCTCAGATAACATGATCCTCTACATAGAAAACCATAAAGATTCCATCAGAAAATTACTGAAGCTGATCAATGAATATATTAAAGTTGCAGGATATAAAATTAACACAGAGAAATAACTTGCATTCCTAAACACTAACAATGAGAATACAGAAAGAGAAATTAAGGAAACAATTCCATTCACCATTGCAACGGTAAAAATAAAATACTTAGGAATATATCTACTTAAAGAAACAAACCTGGTGTGCTGCAATTCATGGGGTTGCAAAGAGTCGGACATGACTATGCGACTGAACTGAAAGAAACGAAAGACCTATATATAGAAAACTATAAAACACTGATGAAAGAAATCACAGATGACACAAATAGATGGAGATCATACCATGTTCATGGATTGGAGGAATCAACTGAGTGAAAATAAGTATACTACCCAAAGCAATCTATAAATTCAGTGCAATCCTTATCAAGCTACCAATGGTATTTCTCAGAGAACTAGAACAAATAATTTCATAATTTGTATGGAAATACAAAAAAACTTCGAATATCCAAAGCAATCTTGAGAAAGAATGGAACGGGAGGAATCAATGTGCCTGATTTCAAGCTATACTACAAAGCAACAGTCATCAAGACAGTATGGTACTGGCACAAAGACAGAAACATTGATCAATGGAACAAAATGGAAAGCCCAGAGATAAATCCATGCACCTATGGACACCTTATCTTTGACAAAGGAGGCAAGAATATACACAGGAGAAAAGACAATCTCTTGAACAAATGGTGCTGGGAACACTGGTCAACCACTTATAAAAGAATGAAACTAGAACACTTTCTAAAACTGTACAGAAAAAATAAACTCAAAATGGATTAAAGATCTAAATGTAAGACCAGAAACTATAAAGCTCCTAGAAGAAAACACAGGCGAAACACTCTCTGACATAAATTATAGCAGGATCCTCTATGACCCACCTCCCATAGTAATGAAAATAAAAGCAAAAATAAACAAATGGGACCTAATTAAACTTGAAAGCTTTTGCACAATGAAAGAAACTATAAGCAAGGTGAAAAGATAGCCTTCAGAATGGGAGAAAATAATAGCAAATGAAGCAACTGACAAAGAATTAATCTCAAAAATATATAAGCAACTCCTGCATCTCAACTCCAGAAAAACAAGTGACCCGATCAAAAAATGGGCCAAAGAACTACACAGACATTTCTCCAAAGAAGACATACAAATGGCTAACAAACACATGAAAAGATGCTCAACATCACTCATTATCAGAGAAATGCAAATCAAAACCACAATGAGGTATCATCTCACACTGGTCAGAATAGCTGCTATCAAAAAGTCTACAAACAATAAGTGTTGGGGAGGGTGCGGAGAAAAAGGAACCCTCTTACACTGTGGGTGGAAATGCAAACTAGTACAGCCACTATGGAGAACAATGTGGAGATTACTTTAAAAATTGGAAAAAGAACTGCCGTACGACCCAGCAATCCCACTGCTGGGCATACACACTGAGGAAACCAGAATTGAAAGAGACATGCACCCCAATCCTCATCACAGCACTGTTTACAATAGCCAGGACATGGAAGCAATCTAGATGTCCATCAGCAGACGAATGGATAAAGAAGCTGTGGTACATATACACAATGGAATATTACTCAGTCATTAAAAAGAATGCATTTGAGTCAGTTCTAATGAGGTGGATGAAACTGGAGCCTATTATACAGAGTGAAGTAAGTCAAAAAGAAAAACACCAATACACTATACTAATGCATATATGCGGAATTTAGAAAGATGGTAATGATGGCCCTATATGTGAGACAACAAAAGAGACACAGATGTGTAGAACCGTCTTTTGTAGTCTGTGGGGGAAGGCGAAGGTGGGATGATTTGAGTGAATAGCATTGAAACATGGGGAGCACGTGTACACCCGTGGCGGATTCATGTTGATGTATGGCAAAACCAATACAGTATTGTAAAGTAATTGGCCTCCAATTAAAATAAATAAATTTAAATTAAAAAATAATAATAAAACTGTGGGGAAGCCCAAGTTTGCATATGGAGGTCTGTATTTGTACTTTACCCACCTCCTGTGTAAATATAAACTAGAAATAAAGACCTATAAAGGACAAAAAAAAATATCAGCAACTGGGAGAAGAGGAGAGTACAATGGCAGGGAATAGAAATTACATTTGAAATTAAGAGATCAGCTTAAGTGCAGCTCCCATTTATATTAACATAAATATATGCCAATATTTATCAAAACCTCATGGGAAATGCAAGCCAAAAAACCACAATAGATACACAATAAAAACAAAAAGCAACTCAAACACAACATTAAATGTGGTCATGAAACCAAAAGACAAGAGAACAAAATAAGAAGTGAAGAAAAAAGACCTATAAAAGCAAACAAAACTATAAAGAAAATGGCAGTAGAAACATACATATTAATAATTATATTATAATATAGTTAATTATATTAATAATTACTTAAATGAAGCTGGATTAAAATCTCCAACCAAAAGACATTGACTGGGTGTATGGATACAAAAACAAGATCCGTATATATGATCTCTATAAGAGATCCATTTTGTTTTTTAAAACGTTTTATTATTTTGTATTTGGGTATACCTGATTGATTAAAAATGTTGTGATAATTGCAGGTAAACAGTGAAGGGACTCAGCCATACATATCCATTTATCCATTCTCTTGCAAAATCTCTTCCCATTCAGGCTAACACATAACATTGAACAGAATTCCATGTGCTATACAGTAGGTAGGTCCTCATTGGTTATCCATTTTAAATATAACAGTGTGTACATGTCCACCCCAAACTCCCTAATTATCCCTTTCCCACATCCTTCACACAGCAACCATAAACTCATTCTCTGTGAACCTGTTTCTATCTTATAAGTAAGTTCATCTGTATCATTTATTTTTAGATTGCACATATAAGGGCTGTTATATCATATTCCTCCTTCTCTGTCTGACTTCACTCAATATGATACTCTGTGTGTGTTTGCAGGCTGAGTCACTTCAGTCATGTCTAACTCTTTGTGACCTTATGGACCATAGCCTGCCAGACTCCTCTTTCCAAGGGATGTTCCAGGCAAAAATACTGGAGTGGGTTGCCATGCCCTCCTTCAGTGGATCTTCTTGACCCAGGGATTGAACCCACATCCCTTGTCTCCTGTAGGAGGGTTTTTTTTCTTTTTACTACTAGGGCACCTGAGAAGCACTTGACACTACCTAGGTCCATCAATGTTGCAGGAAGTGGCAATATTTCATTCTTTTTAACAGCTGAGTAATATTTCATTGTTTATATGTCCCACATCTTCTTTATCCAATTCCTATGTTTATAGACATTTGGATTGCTTCCTTGTTTTGACTATTGTGCACAGTGAACATTCACTGTCAAAACAAGGAAGCAATCCAAATGTCTATAAACATAGGAATTGGATAAAGAAGATGTGGGACATATAAACAATGAAATATTACTCAGCTGTTAAAAAGAATGAAATATTGCCACTTCCTGCAACATTGATGGACCTAGGTAGCTCTACTTTTGTTTTTATAAGGAACTTTCATACTGTTCTCCATAGTAGCTGTACCAGTTTGCATTCCCAGCAACAGCGTAGGAGGGCTCCCTTCTCTCCAGCATTTATTATCTTTGGATTTTTTGATAATAGCCATTCTGGCTGGTGTGAGGTGATATTTCATTGTAGTTTTTATTTCAGTTCATTCAGTTCAGTTGCTCAGTTTTGTCTTAATCTTTGCGACCCCATGGACTACAGCATGCCAGGCTTGCCTGTCCATCAGCAACTCCCAGAGATTGCTCAAACTCATGTCCATCAAGTCAGTGATGCTGATTTTTTATTTACATTTCTCTAATAATTAGAATATTGAACATCTTTTCATGTGCCTATTCATCATCTATATGTCTTTGGAGAAATGTGTATTTATGTCTTCTGCCCATTTTTTGATTTTTTTTGTTTGTTGTTGTTGTTGTTTTGATGCTGTTAAGCATCATGCACTATTTGTAAATTTTGGAGACTAATCCCTTACAGTCACAATATTTGAAAATATTTTCTCTCAATCTGTGGGTTTTCTTTCTCTTTGTATATCATTTCCTTCCAAAAACTGTGCAAAAGCTTTTGAGTTTAAGTAAGTCTCATTTGCCTATTTTTGTTTTTATTTTTATTACTCTTGGAGATAGATTGAAAAAGATATTGATGCAATTTATGTCATAGGGTGTTCTGCCTATGTTTTCCTCTAGGACTTTTATAGTGTTTGGTCTCTCAACTCCATAAACAAAACAACTTCATTTTTAACCTATAGCTCTCCAGTTTTCCCAGCACTATTTGTTGAAAAGACTATATTTCCAACATTGTGTACTTTTGCCCCTTTGTCATGGATTAATTGACCATAGGCGCATGGGTTGATTTCTGGGTTTTCTATCCTGTTCCAGTAACCTATATTTCTATTTTTGTGCCAGTACCATACTGTTTTGATGATTATAGCTTTGTAGTATATTCTGAAGTCGAGGATCCTGATAACTCCAGCTCCATTTTTTCTCAAGAGTGCCTTGGATCTTCAGGGTCTTTTGTGTCTCCATACAAATTTTGAGATTCTGTGTTCTAATTCCATGCAATTTGTAATTTGATAGGGACTGAATTGAATCTGTAGATTACCTTGGGTGATATAGTAATTTTGACAATATTGATTCTTCCAATCCATGAACATTGTATATCTTTCCATCTGTTTATGGCTTCTTATTTCTTTCATTAACATCTTATACTTTTCAGACTACAAGTCTTTTGTCTCTTTAGGTAGGTATATTCATAGGTATCTTATTCTTTTTGATGCAGTGATAAATTGTTTCTTGAATATTTCTTTCTGATATTTTGCTGTTAGTGTATAGAAATGCAACAAATTTATGTGTATTAATTTTGTGGCCTGCAACTTTCGAACTGTGGTGCTGGAGAAGACCCTTGAGAGCTCCTTGGACAGCAAGATCAAACCAGTAAATCCTAAAGGAAATCAACCCTGAATATTCATTGGAAGGACTGACGCTAAAGCTGAAGCTCTAATAGTTAGGTCACCTGATGCCAAGAGCCGACTCATTGGAAAAGACCCTGATGCTGGGAAAGATTGAGGGCAGGAGGAGAATGGGCTAACAGAGAATGACATGGTTGGGTTGGGATCACTAACTCAATGGACATGAGTTTGAGCAAATTCTGGGAGATGGTCAAGGACAGGGAAGCCCAGAGTGTTGCAGTTCATGGGGTCACAAAGTGTCAGGCATGACTTAAAGACTGACCAACAACAACTTTTTTTTAATCAGATTCATTGATGAGTCCTAGTAGTTTCCCAGTAGCATCTTTAGGATTTTCTATGTATAGGATCATGTCATCTACAAACAGTGGCAAACAGTGAAAAAACCTTCTTTTCCAATTTGAATTTCCTTTACTTCTGTGATTGCTGTACCTAGGACTTCCAAAGTTATGTTGCATAAAAGTGGCTAGCATGGATATCCTTGTCTTGTTTCTGACCTTAGAGGGAAAGCTTTCAACTTTTTATCACTGAGTTTGATGTTAGCTGTAGGTTTGTCATATATGTCCTTTATTATGTTGAGGTATATTCCCTCTATGCCCACTTTCTGAAGAGTTTTTATTATGAATGGGTGCTGAATTTGGTTAAAAAAAATTTGGCATGTATTGAAATGATCATATGCTTTTTATTATAAATTTGTTGATGTGGTGTATTACATTGATTGATTTGCTGGTGTTTAAAAACCCTTGCATCCCTAGGCTGCAACCCTTGAATTCCACTTGATCATGATATCAGTTCAGTTCAGTTCAGTCGTTCAGTCATGTCCGACTCTTTGCGACCCCATGAATCGCAGCACGCCAGGCCTCCCTGTCCATCAACAACTCCCGGAGTTCACTGAGACTCACGTCCATCGAGTCGGTGGTGCCATCCAGTCATCTTGTCCTCTGTCGTCCCCTTCTCCTCCTGCCCCCAATCCCTCCTAGCATTAGAGTCTTCTCCAATGAGTCAACTCTTCGCATGAGGTGACCAAAGTACTGGAGTTTCAGCTTTAGCATCATTCCTTCCAAAGAAATCCCAGGGCTGATCTCCTTCAGAATGGACTGGTTGGATCTCCTTGCAGTCCAAGGGACTCGCAAGAGTCTTCTCCAACACCACAGTTCAAAAGAATCAATTCTTTGGTGCTCAGCCTTCTTCACAGTCCAATTCTCACATCCATACATGACCACAGGAAAAACCATAGCCTCGACTACACGGACCTTTTTTGGCAAAGTAATGTCTCTGCTTTTGAATATGCTATCTAGGTTGGTCATAACTTTCCTTCCAAGGAGTAAATGTCTTTTAATCTCATGGCTGCAATCACCATCTGCAGTGATTTTGGAGCCCAAAAAAATAGTCTGACACTGTTTCCACTGTTTCCCCATCTATTTCCCATGAAGTGACGGGACCGGATGCCATGATCTTCGTTTTCTGAATGTTGAGCTTTAAGCCAACTTTTTCACTCTCTTCTTTCCCTTTCATCAAGAGGCTTTTTAGTTCCTCTTCACTTTCTGCCATAAGGATGGTGTCATGATATATGATATTTTAAATATATCGTTGTATATGGACTACTGGTGTTTTGTTGAGGAGTTTTGCATTTATGTTGATCAATTATATTGGCCCGTGATTTTCTTTTTTTGAGGTATCTTCATGTGCTTTTAGTATCAGGGTGATGGTGGGCTCATACAATGAGTTTGGAAGTTTTCTTTCTTCTGCAATTTTTGGAATAGTTTCAGAATGATAGGTGGCAACTCTTCTCTAAATGTTTGATAAAATTTTCATGTAAAGTCATCAGGTCTTGGATGTTGCTTTTCATTCAGGTCCTGGACTTTTTTCATTTTGAATCATAGTTTCCATTTCAGTGCTTTTGATTAGCCTGCTCATATTATCTTTTTTTTTTTCCTGGTTCAGTCTAGGGAGACTGTACCTTTCTAAGAATTTGTAATTTTTTTCCAAGTTATCCATTTTATTTGCATACAGTTGCTCATAGTAGTATTTTATGATCCTTGTTATTTCTGTGATATCAGTTGTAACTTCTTTTTCATTTCTATTGATTTGAGAATTCTCACTTTTTTCTTGATGTATCTGGCTAAGGGTTTATCAATTCTGTTTATCTTTTCAAAGAACTAGCTTTTAGTTTCATTAATCTTTGTAATTGTTTCTTTGTCTTTATTTCATTTATTTCTCCTCGGATATTTATGATTTTTTTCCTTCTACTAATTTTGCGCTTCATTGGTTCCTCTTTTTCTAGTTGTTTTACATGTAAAGTTAGGTTGTTTATTTGAGATTTTTCTTTTTTCTTGATATAAGATTGTACTGTTATAAAAGTCCCTCTTAAAATTGTTTTTGCTGCATCCCATACATTTTGGACGATTGTGCTTTCATTTTCATTATTTCTAGATTTTTTTAAATTTCCTGTTTGATTTCTTCAGTGATGTATTGTTTGTTTAGTAGCATATTGTCGAGCCACCATGTGTTTCTGTCTTTTAGAATTTTTTTCTTGAAGTTTATTTCTAATCTCATAGAGTTGTAATCAGACAAGATACTTGATATTATTTCAATTTTCTTAAATTTACCAAGGCTCACCTTGTTGCCCAGCATGTGCTTAATCCAGGAGAATGTTCCATGTGCACTTGAGAAGAATATGTAATCTGCTGTTTTTGGATGTAATGCTCTATAAATATCAACTAAGTCCTACTATCTAAAGTGTCACTTAGGGCCTGTGTTCCTTATTAATTTTCACCCAGATGATCTGTCCATTAATTAAAGTGTGGTATTAATGTCCCCCACTATTATTGTGCTACTGTAGATTTCTCCTTTTTGGTTGTTCATATTTGCCTTACATATTGAGGCACTACTATGTTGAGTGCATATATATTTATAATTGTTATACTTTCTTCTTAGTTTGAACCCTTGATCATTATCTACTGTCCTTCTTTCTCTCTTATAACAGTCTATATTTCAAAGTCTATTTTGTCTGATGTGAACACTGTTCTCCCAGCTTTCTTTTGTTTTCCATGGAATAGCTTCTCCCATCCCCTTACTTTCAGTCTTTATGTGTCCCTCAGTCTAAGGTAAGAAAAAACCCATTTTAAATCTAGGACTCAAAGAGACTGAAAGTGAGAGGATGAAAATATATATTACACAGAAAAGGTAATCAACAGAAAGCTGGACTTGGAATACTCATATCAGACAAAATAGGCTTTAAAATAGAGACCATTGCAAGAGACAAAGGACACTACATAATGACAAAGAGATCAAAAAGAAGATATGACAATTGGAAATAAAATTGCAGGATACATAAAAATATATTGCATTCTTATATAATAACAGTGAAAGTTCAGAAAGAGAAATTAAGAAAAAATCTCATTCACCATTAAAATAAAAAGAATAAAACACCTATTATACAGAGTGAAGTAAGTCAGAAAGAAAAACACCAATACAGTATATTAACACATATATATGGAATTTGGAAAGATGATAATGATGACCCTATATGAGAGACAGCAAAAGAGACACAGATGTAAAGAACAGACTTTTGGACTCTGTGGGAGAAGGTGAAGGTGGAATGATTTGAGAGAATAGCTTTGAAACATGTATATTACCATATGTGAAATAGATCGCCAGTCCAGGTTCAATGCATAAGACAGGGAGCTCAGGGCTGGTGCACTGGGACAAACCTGAGGGATGGGATGGGGAGGGAGGTGGGAGGGGGGTTCAGTATGGGGAAAACATGTACACCCATGGCTGATTCATGTCAATGTATGGCAAAAACCACTACAATATTATAAAGTAATTAGCCTCCAATTAAAATAAATTTTTAAAAATGAAAAAAAATTAAAAAAAAAAACAACCTAGGAATAAAAGTACCTAAGGAGGCAAAAGGCCTGTACCCAGAAAACTATAAGATACTGATGAATGCAATCAAAGACAACACAAATGGATGGAGAGATATACCATAATCTTGGATTCAAAGAATCAATATTGTCAAAATGACTATATTACTCAGAGCAATCTACTGATTCAGTGCAATCTCTATCAAATTACCTAGGCCATTTTCACAGAATTAAAGCGAAATATTTTACAATTGTATGGAAACAAAAAGACCCCAAATAGTCAGAGAAATCTTGAGGAAGAAAAATGAAGCTGGAGAAATCAGACTATATAAACTTCAGACTATATTGCAAAGCTACAGTCATCAAAAAAGTGTGATGTCACACACACAAAAAAAACAGAAATATAGATTAATGGAAAAGGATAGAAAGTCCAGAGATAGACCTATGCATATATGGTTGCCTAATCTATGACAAAGGAGGCAAGAATATGCAATGGGGAAAAGACAATCACTTCAATAAGTGGTTCCGAGATAGCTGACAGCTACATATAAAAAATGAAATTGAAACACTCGATAACACAAATAAACTCAGACTTCCCTTGCAGCTAGTTGCTAGGAGTCCATCTGCCAATGCAAGGAACATGGGGATCCACCCCTGATCCGAGAAGATTCTACTAAGCTAAGATTCAACTAAGCTGCTGCTGCTGCTGCTGCTAAGTCACTTCAGTCGTGGCCGACTCTGTGAGATCCCATAGACAGCAGCCCACCAGGCTCCCCCGTCCCTGGGATTCTCCAGGCAAGAATTCTGGAGTGGGTCACCATTGCCTTCTCCAATGCATGAGAGTGAAAAGGGAAAGTGAAGTTGCTCAGTCGTGTCTGACTCTTAGTGACCCCATGGACCACAGCCTACCAGGCTCCTCTGTCCATGGGATTTTTCCAGGCAAGAGTACTGGAGTGGGGTGCCATTGCCTTCTCTGTCAACTAAGCTAGCATGTTGCAAATACTGAATTCCATGCACCTTAGAACATATGCTCTGCACAAGAGAGCCACTACAATGAGAATCCCATGCACTGCAA
The DNA here is from genome assembly GCF_055505025.1 of Bos grunniens. Classification (NCBI taxonomy): domain Eukaryota; kingdom Metazoa; phylum Chordata; class Mammalia; order Artiodactyla; family Bovidae; genus Bos; species Bos grunniens. The sequence continues at coordinate 71,234,902 of NC_141194.1, forward strand.
CTAGAGAGTATCCCCTGCTCTCCTCAACAAGAGAAAGCCTATGTACAGCAACAAAGACCCAGCACAACCAAAAAATAGTTTTAAAAAAATAGAATAAAGTATTTTTAAAATAAACTCCAAAAAAAAAAAAAAGATTTAAGACCTAAATGTAAAGCCAGATACTATAAAAGATCTTAGAGGAAAATATAGGCATAACACACTTTGACATAAATTGCTACACAATCCTTTTTGTTCCACCTCCAAGAGTAATGAAAATATGCTGCTTCTGCTGCTGCTTCTGCTAAGTCACTTCAGTCGTGTCCGACTCTGTGCAACCCCATAGATGGCATCCCATCAGGCTCCATCATCCCTGGGATTCTCCAGGCAAGAACATTGGAGTGGGTTGCCATTTCCTTCTCCAATGCATCAAAGTGAAAAGTGAAAGCGAAGTCGCTCAGTCGTGTCCGACTCTTAGCGACCCACGGACTACAGCCTACCAGGCTCCTCTGTCCATGGGATTTTCCAGGCAAGAGTACTGGAGTGGGGTGCCATTGCCTTCTCCGAATGAAAATATGCACTACTATGTGAAAAATTGATAATTAATGAGAGCCTACTATAGCACAGGGAACTCTACTCAATGCTCTGTGTTGACCTAAATGGGAAGCCTAAACTTAAAAAAGAGGAGATATGTGTACACATATAACTGATTTACTTTGCTGTACAGCAGAAACACAACATTGCAAAGCAACTATGCTACAATAAAAATTAATAAAATATATAATACAAAAATAAACAAATGGAATCTAATTAAACCTAAAAGGGCTTTTACATCAAAAAATAAAAATAAAAAGCCTATAAACAAAACAAAAAGGCAACCCCCAGAATGGGAGAAATTATTTGCAAATGAAGCAATCAGCAAGGGAATTATCTCCAAAATACATAGACAGCTCAGGCAGCTCAATATTAAAAAAAAAAAAATCAAAAAATGAGCAGAAGATATAAATAAACATTTCTCCAAAGAAGACATACAGATGGCCCAAAAGCACATAAACAAATGCTTAACATCACTAATTATTTTTGTTTCTCAGTCATGTCCATCTGTTTGTGACCCCATGGACTGCAGCAGGTCAGGATTCCCTGTCCTTCACCATCTCCCAGAGCTTTCTCAAATTTATGTTCATAGAGTCAGTGATGCCATCCAACTAATTATTAAAGAAATTCAAACAAAAACTACAGTGAGCTAATACCTCATGGTCAGAACGGCCATCATCAAAAAGTCTACAAACAGTAAGTGCTGCAGAGGATGTGGAGAAAGGGGAACACTCCTTCACTGTTGGTGAGAATGTAGATTAGTACAGCTACTATTGAGAACAGTATGGAGGTTACTTAAACTAAAACTAAAACTCTGATATGACCCAGCAACCCCAGTCCTTGCCATATACAAGAAGAAAGCCATGATTCCAAAAGATACATGCACCCCATAGTGTTCACTGCAGCACTATTTACAATAGTTATGGTATGGAAGCAACCTAAACATCCATCAACAGAGGAACATATAAAGAAGATATGGCACATATATACAGTGTAATATCACTTGGTCATAATAAAAGAATGAAATAATGCTATTTGCAACAACGTGGATGGACCTAGAGATTGTCATACTGAGTGAAGTAAGTCAGACAGAGAAAGACAAATATATCACTTATATATGAAATCTTTAAAAAGGTACAAATGAACTTATTTACAAAACAGAAATAGAATCCCAGATGTGGAAAACATACTTATGGTTACCAAGGCATAAGCAGGGGAGGGATAAATTGGGAGATGGGGATTGACATATACACAGTATCGTATATAGAATAGAGAACTAATAAGGATGTGCTGTATACTGCAGGGAACTCTACTGAGTACTCTGTAATGGTCTATATAGGAAAATAATTTTAAAAAGAGTAAATATTTATGCATAACTGATTCACTTTGTTGTACACCTGAAAGTAGCACATTTTAGATCAACTATATTCCAGTAAAAATTTTTAAAAATCAATAATGTACATTTAAAATTTGTTAAAAGGTAGATCTCATGTTTTCCACAATAAAATAAAATAAACATAACTATTACAGATAAAAAATTATTTGTGATTTTCAGGCTTACCTACAGGGAATTATAATTCCCTTTATAAAGGCTTTTCCTGAAAAGTTTCATGAGAAAAGTTGCCTTCTTTATGCCAGACTTGGTGTAGAAACAGTGTTTTGCACTGTCTGAGGAGTATTGCAGTCAAGGTTTCCGGCCCTCTGACTTGTCTTGCTCTTTCACAGATTTACATGCCTACCTTGGGCAACCTCATTCCTATCACTTTTATCTGAGCTCATGGGATCACATGCTGTTCAGATCTTCTGCTGAGACCTCCTTATCAGGGAAACCTTGACGTTACTTTTATCCACTCTGATTCACTCCACTCCTATCCTTATGCTCTCATCCTTTCCCTTGCCTCCATCTTCAAGGTCAATATAAGTGTGGAAGTCTTCTGTTTGGGTCTCCCTCAATTGTGACACAAGCTCCACATCTGTGCTGATACCACTGACACTTACCAGTGGGTTATTCGATGGGTAAAATGGAAAATGGGTAGTTGGCACTTCCTCCAACTTTAGCTTTATGCTTATATTTGGTTGGCCAAAAAATTCATTCAGATATTTCTGTACTAGCCTACTGAAAACCCAAATGAACTTTTGGCCAACCCAATATATTGCCATAAGTAATTAAATACTTAATTCTTATTTTTTTGTTTTCTTGGTGTGTGCTTTAAAATTTTTCCAACCTTATTGAAGTATAATTAACAAATAAAAATTGTATATATTTAAGATGTATAATGTGATAATTTTATATATGTATACATTGTGATTGATTACCACAATCAAGCTAATTAATATATCCATCATCTCACAAACTTCCTTGTGTGTGTGGCAAGAACACATAAGATCTATTTGGTAAGCAAATTTCAAGCATACAATACAGTGTATTAACTATAGTTACCTATACTGTACTTTAGATGCTGTACTTTAGATCTCTAGAACTTACTCAATTGGCATAACTGAATGTACCCTGAGAATAATATTCCCCCATTTCCCAACCCTTCAGTACCTGGTAACCACCATTTTATTTCCTGGTTTTATAAGCTTGATTTTTTTAGATTCTGTACATAAATAAGATTATGCAGAACTTTTCTTTCTGAGTGTGCCTTGTTTCACTTCTAATAATGTCTTCCAGGTTCATTCAGATTGTTGCAATAGCAGAATTTCCTTATTTTAAAGACTGAATAACATTTCAATATATAGATAGATAGATAGATAGATAGATAGTTAGAAGAAACTTATATACTAGGGCACAATGTGATCCATATAGATATCGCATTTTCTTTATGCATTCATTTGCCCATGGAGACTTAGGTTGATTCCTTAAGTTAGCTATTGTGAATAATGCTGTAATCAACAGAAGAATGCAGATATCTCTTAAAGATACAGATTTTATTTCCTTTGGATATATACTGAGAATTGGAGTTCCTGTATCACACGGTAGTTTTATTTATTTTATTTTTTGAGAACCCTCCATATTGTTTTCCATAATAGCGTACTAATTTACATTCTTACCAACAGTATAAGTGTTCCTTTTGTATTTTTTAAAATTCTTTATTTTTCCCCAGCTTTACTGAAACTAAATCAAATTTTAAGATATTTAAAGCATGCAGAATGATGGTTTGATATACATATATATGGTGAAAGGATTCTTCCTATCAAGCTAATTAACACATTTATTAACTTATTTGTTTAAATTTCTGTGACATTTAGATTCCACTCTCTTAGCAAATTTCAACTATACAATATAGTGTTATCAGTTATAGTCATCAGATTATACGTTAGATCCTCATACCTCATTCATCTTATAAATGAGAATTTCATTCCATTTACCAACTTATCTCTATTTCTCCCACTCCTGAGATCCTAGCAACCACTTTTCTACTCGTTGTATCTATAAATTCAACTTTTGGTTTTAGATTCCACATGTAGGTGATATCATGCGGTATTTGTTTTTCCCCGTCTGGCTTATTTCACTTAGCACAATGTGCTCAGATTGCAAATGACAAGACTGCCCTCCTTTTAAGTTTGAATAAAATTCCATTGTATATACCTATTCACCCACTGACAGACACACTAGGTTGTTTCTGTACCTTAACTATTGTGAATAACACTGTTACGAACTTAGCGATACAGGTACCACTTTGAGATAATTATTTCATTTCACCTAGCTATTTACCCAGAATTGGAATTGCTAGATTATATAGGAATTGTATTATTAATTTTTTGAGGAATCTTCACACTGTTTTCCATAGTGGCAGTACCCACATACAATGCTTCCAACAGTGCACAAAAGTTCCCTTTGCCTCACATCTTCACCAATATATGACGTCTTGTCTTTTTTATAATGGTCATTCTAACATGTATGAGATGATATATCATTATGGTTTAATTGAATTTTCCTGATGATTAGTGATTTTGAGCACCTTTGATGTATCTGATGGCAATTTGTATGTCTTAACAGTGTTCCACAGGTTTTTCACAGGTTGGCTTCTTTTTTAATTTGTTTCAAGATATTTTTTTATTTCCCTTTTGATTTCTTTTACTCATTAATTGTTCAGGAATGTGTTGCTTAGTTTCCACATATTTGTAGATTTTCTAACCTTCCTCTTCTTGTTGATTTCTAGTTTCATATATTGTGGTCTGAAAAGATATCTGACATGATTTTAATTTTCTTAAATTTGCTGACTTGTTTTGTGCTGCATCATAAGATATATCCTCAGGAATGTTCTGTGTGTAATTGAAAAGAATATGTATTCTGCTTTTGTTGAATGGAAAGACTGTTAGGTCCATTTGGTCTGCTCTATTTTTCAAGTCCATAATTTTCTTGTCGATTTCCTGCCTGAATAATTTTTTCATTGTTGAAAGTTGGGTATTGAAATCTTCTACTATTATTCTAGTATTCTCTATTTCTCCCTTCAGATCTGTTAGTATTTGCTTGATGGGTGGGTATATATTTATGATTTATATCTCCTTGATAGGTTGATCTTTTATCACTATATAGTGACCTTCCTTATCTCATTACTGTTTTTGGCTTAAAGTCTATTCTCTCTGATATAAGTATAGCTACCATGTTTTCTTTTTGTTTTCACTTGTATGGAATATCTTTTTTCATCACTTCTCTTTGTCAAAGTCTGTTATGAAATCAATATGGGTGTTTCAAAGGCAGCATAGAGTGGTTTTTTCCAACAATTCTGCCACTTTGTGGCTTTTTGTTGGTGAATTCAATCCTTTTACACTTATTGTAATATTGTTATGTAAGTGTATAGTAATGCCATCTTATTAATTTCTTTCTGGTTGTTTTGTTTCCTTCTCCCTTTGTCTCTGCCTGCTTTCATAAATTGGTTAATTTTTGTAGTAGTACACTCTGTTTCTCCTTTCCTCTTTTATTTGTGGGTGTACTCTAGGGTTTTTTTTTTTTTTTTCCCTGTGGTTACCTTGTGAATCATCCAAAACATGTAATAGATAAAAAGTCCTTTTTAGTCTTGTAGCAAGTCATCTTCAAATGCTTAAAAAATCTCTGCCATTTTACTCCTTCTTTTAATATTATTGGTGCTATAATTTGTCTCTTTATATGTTGTGTATTTGTTAACAACTAGTAGTAGCTGCACTTATTTTTACTAGTCTTTACTTTTTATAATATAATTAAGGGGTAAACACATCAACTATTAATAATGTCTAGTTGCTGCTAAGTCGCTTCAGTCGTGTCCAACTCTGTGTGACCCCATGGACTGCAGCCTACCAGGCTTCTCCGTCCATGGGATTCTCCAGGCAAGAACACTGGAGTGGGTTGCCATTTCCTTCTCCAATGCATGAAAGTGGAAAATGAAAGAAGTCGCTCAGTCGTGTCTGACTCTTAGCGACCCCATGGACTGCAGCCTACCAGGCTCCTCCATCCATGGGATTTTCCGGGCAACAGTACTGGAGTGGGGTGCCATTGCCTTCTCCCAGTTACTGCTTTCTAAATCTATTTTTAACCTTCACCAGTGTGTATACTTTTGTATGTTATTATGCCATTGATTAGTGTGCTTTCGTTTCAGCTTGAATAAATCCTTTCAGCATTTCTTGCAAGACAGGTCTAGTGAGGGTGAACTTTCTCATCTTTTGTTTATCTAGGAAACTCTTGTTTCTCATATCTGAAGGTTAACTTTAACAGATAAGGTACTCTTGGATGGCAATTTTTATTTTTCAACACTGTAAATGTGTCATGACACTCTCCTGGCCTGCAGAATTTTTTTTTTCCTGAGAAAACCACTCTTAGCCTAATGGGAGTTTCTTTGTGGGTCACTTTCTTTTCATCCCTGGCTGCTTTTATGATTCTTTCTTTGTTGATTGTGACATTTATTATAATGGCCATAGAGAAGGTCTTTTTGCACAGAGATAATCAGGTATCCTATCAGCTTAATGGGCTTGTATGTCTAAGTCTTTCCCAAGGTTTGAGAAGTTCTCAGCTATTACTTCTTTAAATAAACTCTCTGTCCCCTTCTCCCTCTCTTCTCCTTCTGAACTTCTATTATTTAAATATTTGACTTTCTGATAAAGTCAGATAGTTCTCATAGGCTTTCTTTACTCTTTTAAAATCTTAATTTCCTCTTCTCATCTAATTTCTAACTTATTTATCCATTCCTATCCTCCAAGTAATGTATTAGTACTTCCACCCTATCTTCATTACTATAGATGCTCTCTATTGCATTCATTTCATTCATTGAATCCTTCAGCTCCAAAATTTCAATTCATATATTTTTTTAATTTTAGTCTCTGTTTAAGAAATCTCTCTGTTAATTACATTTATTCCTAATTTCATTAAATTCTATTTCAGAATTTTCTTGTAGCTTACTGACTTTCTTTTCAACAGCTATTTTCAATTATTTATCAGTTAGATCACAATAGTCTATGATTTGGGGTTTAGTTGCTGGAAATTATATTAATAATTATCATCTTATGATGCCACATTTTCTTGATTTTTTTCCTATAGCTCCTAGTTATGCATTTTGCTTCTGCATTTGAAGTATCAGATACCTCTTTTGTTGTTGTTTGGCCACTAAGTCATGTCAGACTCTTTCCTACCCCCATGGACTGCAACATGCCAGACTTCCCTGTCCTTCACTATCTTCCCAGAGTTTGCTCAACCTCATGTCCATTGAGTCAGTGACGCCATCTAACTATCTGATCCTCTGTCACCTCCTTCTCCTCCTGCCTTCAATCTCTCCTGGCATCAAGGTCTTTTCCATGAGTTGTCTCTTTGCATCAGATGTCCAAACTATTGGTGCTTTGGCTTCAGCATCAGTCCTTCCAATGAATACTCAGGGTTGATTTCCTTTAGGATTGACTAGTTTGATCTCTTTGCTGTCCAAGGGACACTCAGAGTCTTCTGCAGCACCACAATTTGAAAGAATCAATTCTTAGGCACTCACCTTTCTTTATGGTCCAACTCTCACATCCATACATGACTACTGGAAAAAACACAGCTTTGACTATATGGACCTTTGTCGGCAAAGTGATGTCTCTTTGTCTAGGTTTGTTCGTAGCTTTTATTCCTTGAAGCAAGTGTCTTTTAATTTCATGACTGCAGTCACCCTCTTCAGTGATTTTGGAGCCCAATAAACTAATATCTGTCAATGTTTCCACTTTTTCCCCATCTATTTGCATGAAGTGATGGGACTGGATGCCTTAATCTTAGCGTTTTTTAATGTTGAGTTATAAGCCAGCTTTTTCTCTTGCAGATGCACCTCAGAGCACATCCAAGAAGCAGCTAGCAGTATGGGAAGAGATGTGAGTCTAGCATTAAGTGTATTTGGCTATTGCAGACAAGGTAAGAAATTCCCCAGTGATGACACACCCAGAGACATATGAGTGGACTTTCTACTGAGCACAGTTTTACAAGGTCATTTGAAATTCTTTTCTGTCTCTTCTTCATTATCCTCCCTCACTGCCCCCCGCCAGTCACTGTGCTCCCACCTTAGTATTTTAGATGCTGGTGGAGAAAAATGTATTTCCCCAGCTGCATCCCATCCAGCTGAAATAGTCAGAACTTCTCTTATTGTTCCATTCTTTCACAGCAGGTTAGTCTCTACTAAATGAATCAGCTCCAATCAGGGCCTTTTTAAGGGTGGGGAGGTGTAGAGAAATTTTCTGTTACCATTTCTTCTGGAATCAAACTTATCTTTGTTGTGGCAAAATGTGTATTTTTCTTGTTTATTTTTTTCTCTAATGATGCGTTGGAGTCTCCCTTCAGGAGGGTTGTTGTTCTGCAAGTTCTCTTTCATGAGTAAGTGCTCAACATTTACCCAATCCTTGCCAAACAGGACCAAGAAGAGTCCAGACAGTCCTGTTGATCCTGTCGGTTCTGCATAATGTATGGAGGTTTGTCTGTCTCCTATCAGCTGCACTGATGGATAAGATTCTTCTTGGTTCCTTTGGAGCTAAGTGCAAAGTCTGGAAATCCCCACAAAGTTGCCTTTGTTCACATATGGATGCCTACTTTATTGATTAAAAAGTAGTTCATAAAGGAGGAATTTCTTATGCCAAATTACTTTTAATCCATTTTGATTTTATTTTGTTTACAGCTTAGGATAGGAGACTTGTTTTAGTCTTATTTCTGTGACTATACAGCTTTCCCACCGACATTTATTGAAGAAACTGACCTTTACCCATTATACAGTCTTGGCACCTTTGCAGTAAATTAATTGACCATATAAGCTGTGCATGGGCTTATTTTTAGGCTTTCCATTATATTCCATTGTTCTATGTGTCTGTTTTTATGCCAATACCATATCATTTTTGATGCATAGTTGATTTACAATATTGCATTAGGTTCAGGTGTACAGTAAAGTGATTATGCATATAATTTTTCAGATTATTTGCTATTGTAAGTTACTACAAGATATTGAATATTTTACCCTGAATTATATGGTAAATCCTTGTTGCTTATGTATTTTATATATAATAATGTGTATCTGTTAATCCCATACTCTTAATTTATCCCCTCACTTTCCCCTTTGGTAGCCATAAGTTTGTTTCCTATGTCTATGGGTCTGTTTCTGTTTTTAAATAGGTTCTTTTGTATTATTTTTTAGATTCCACATTTAAGCGATGTCATATAATATTTTCTTTGACTTACTTCATTGGTATGATATTCTCTAGGTCACACATGTTGCCACAAATGGCAACATTTCATCCCTTTTTATGGATAAGTAATATTCTCTCATGTATATATGTGCCACATCTTCTTTATCCACTCATCTTTCCATGGACATTTAGGTTCCTCCCATGTATTTGCTATTGTATATAGTGCTTCTATGAACATTGGATTGCATGTATCTTTTAAAATTAGAGTTTTCATTTTTTTCCACATATATGTCCAGGCATAAAATTGCTGGATATTTGCAACATTGTTTTGATTACTATGAAAGAATCTGGAAGCATGAGTCACTCTGTCATGTCCTACTCTTTGCGACCCTATGGACTGTAGCCCGCCAAGCCCCTCTATCCATGGGACTCTCCCAGCAAGAATACTGGAGTGGATAGCCATTCCCTTCTCCAGGGGATCTTCTCATCCCAGGGACTGAACCCAAATCTCCTGCATTACAGGCAGATTCTTTATCATCTAAGCTACCAGAGAAGCCATTTTGATAACTTTGTAATATGGCTTTAAATCAGAAAATGTGATGCCTCCAACCTGATAAAAGTTTTTAAAGATTGCTTTGACTATCCACTGTTTTTTTTTCTTATTAAAGTATAATCAGTTTACAATGTTGTATTAGTTTTTGGTGTACAGTAAGGTGATTTAAAGCTAGTGGGTATTTTTCAGTCCTCATATTATCTTATCTTTCTGCAGCATTTATATAATTGAATTTTCCTTTAATGACATATTCATTCTCTGGATTTCTTGACATTGTCCTACTTCCCAGATTATTTATTCATCTCCTATCTATATGATCATTTACCTTCAGTCTTGTCTCTGGACTCTTCACCTTTCCCATACCTTTAAATTTTAGAATTTCTTAGAGCCCAGACCTTGGCTCTCTCTTTCATATTCTTTCCTTAAGTAAACTCACCCAGACCCATGAATTCGATTGACTTTCTGAAATAATTTACTAAAACATACTCTAATATTATTTGATCAAAGTTATTAATTTTGAGTATTCCGTTTTGAAAACCTTCAACTCTTGGTGAATTTTTCTAGATAATAAAGTCACCTAAGAAATGAAATGTTGATTGTTCCTGCTCTTACTGAATACATTCATGTGATTGAGATAGAGACTGTTAAAACTTAGGAAAAGAATTACTTGAAGTAGAATATATATCCTTGGATAAATGCAGAATTTTAATATTTGTCCTCAAAAATATTTTTAAAAAACTAACATAAGGACTGTGTGCATGTATGTTTAGTAGTTCAATCGTGTCCAAATCTTTGCAACCCTTTGGACTGTAGCCCATCAGGATCTTCTGTCTATGGGTTTTTCCAGGTAAAAATACCAGAGTGGGTTGCCATGCCCTCCTCCAGGGGATCTTCCTGACCCAGGAATCAAACTCTCATCTCCTGTGTCTTCCGCATTGCAGGTGGATTCTTTACCTGTGGAGCCATCAAGGAAGGCCAAACATAAAGACTATCTATGTTTAATACTCAGTAGTTTTAGTTTACTTGAGCATATTAAGAAAACTGTAAAATATTTATGCTGGAGTATATGTTGACAGTTTTCTTGGAAAAAATAGGAATATTGTTTAATTCTAAAAAGTAAAACATTAGAAATGACTTAAACAGAATAGGCCAATAGACGTTTATTTTTACTTTAGTTGCATTTATTTTTTACTCTTCCTCCATCCAATCAGTCTCACTGTCTGATATACCAGAACTATATCCCATAGCTTTATGATGGATCAGGATGTGACTTGCTTCATTTTTAGGAATCTCCATTTTGACTTTGGGTACACATTGCTCTTTAGTTTTGCATAGCAGAACACCTTTTCTTATTGCTTCCATCAAGGCCATCCTTGCTTTATTGATCATTGGAAGAGTTGACGGAAGAGATTGCTTAAAGCCAGGACAAACTGGAGTTGATGAAGATTGAGAGACTGATTGAGCCCAAGGGCTTGATATGGAAGATGGTGACTGTACAAAGGAAAAGAGTGATTGTAGAGTGGACAATTTTGTTGACTTCAAACTTGATGATCTTGGGTGTGGTGTAGTCAAATGTTCTGTTGGTTGTGCAACCAAAGATCTTGATGACTGTGTATCTAAACATCCTGATGGTTGGGCAACTGAGCGTCTTGGCAACTGGGCAACTGAAGGTTTTGATGATGGAATCAAAGATACTGATGTTTGTGGATATGAAGATACTGATGACAATGTAATTGAACTTTGTAGTGTTTGTGGATTTGAAGATCTTGGTAATGGTGCAGTTGAAGATCTTGATGTTGGTGGAACCACATATCTTGGTGGTGGTGGAAGTGATGATATTAGTCTTGATGGAACTGAAGATCTTGGTGATTGCACATCTGATGCAGAGTCATTTAGATATGTAACTGCAGCCCTGGATTGAATTCTAGGTGAAGTTACTGGAGGAGATAAGGTGGAGGCATTTCCTGATCTTCACTTTGTGGGACTAAATCGTCTGGTATCAGTTCATAATATTGGAAAGGTTCAGGTGTTGGAGGAGAGAAATCTGTTTCAGATGGTGTAATTAGAAGAGCTGTATCAAGAGTGGTCTGCAGGCAGTCAGGAGGTGGTGATGCTGCTGGATCACTGAAAACAGTTGGTGTAAGTTGAGTCAGGGAATGCGTTACTGAGGAAATACTTGTCCTCTTTGAAGCTCTTAATACAGCTAACCAATCAGGTGGTAGTGGAGGTGGTGAATTGGGTCCTGTGGGACTCACAGACACCTCTGTTTTAAAACAAGTTCGAGGTTGGGGTTGCAAGTCTTCTCCCATTCCAGTTTCATAATTGACATAGACATATGAATTTTTCACATTGCCAGCTCCATGCATTGGCTGTTGTAGAGGGCTGGATAACACCTTTCCTACAGTTTTTGTTAGAAGTTTACTGATTTCACTAAATGGGAAAGTGCAAAATGAATTTTCAGCTGGTTGATCTACATATGAATGAGAGGTCTCACCACAGGCATTGTGATATGGTCCACTGTAATATCTTCTATCGCTTGACCATGAGGTACACATTTTGGCTCATATGGATAATCTAGGTGCTTCTTCTTTTGCTTGACCTTCCCTCCCTTTTGTTCTTCACCCTCAGAATATGAAACAGGACAAATCTTTAACCTTTCTCTACCATCTTGGCAGTAACGAGCAGGCATAGTAAGAGATGATGTCTGTACACAGGAATCATGTTTTCCATACCTTTTAACAGATTTGGAAGAGTATACTTGCTGTGATTGAAAAGCTGTATTTTGAAACATCCTCTTTTTCTAACTTGCAAAGACACACCTTCATTTGGATCATCTTGGGTAATGCCATCAGTTAACTGGATTACACTCTGGTGTAAAGTCTTAAGTTTTTTGGGTTTTTTTTTAAGTCTTAAGTTTGAAACAGAGCCTGTTGACCTCTTTGGTTAGTTCCCCAAATATGTATTCAGTATATTTATTAGATCATTTACTTGTCTAGCTATATTGTTTAAAGACATCAGGGTTACATAAACTAACTCCTCTCTAATTTTTCTGGGCCCTGCTGATTAATTTGAGGGCCCTTCATCTTTTTCTTCATGTAACGACATTTCAGAATCACATTAGTTTACTAGGAAAAGTTTCCAGGGCTCACCTGTCTCACCTCTTTTGAGCATCCACAACTCTTTTCAGACTCACTCCAAGCTTTACAGGGTTTTGAATTCTGCCGGCAACATCCAGCAATTGGCAGACGCTGCTTGTATGTGAGAATAAAAGCTCCTGCCTCCAGTTTTTGACGAGTAGCAACCTGGCAACCAAGTCCTGTGTCAGAATCTTAATATTGTGCAAGCAGTGAGAGAATAATGCCTTCAAATCATTGCCACGCACCTCTGGCCCACCCTCTCTGGAACTAGTTTCACAAAGATAGACCAGCTGGAGAGGAACAGACAGGGTTATCACCTAACCTCTCATTTAATGTTTCTCAAAATATGGCCCTAGATATGAGACCATATTATCCCATGTGACCACCAATGTACTTCACTGACTTTAAATAGCATTTGTCTCTCATCTGATTCCAAAAAATTATCTTACACTTGAAATATTTGTTCTGAGATCTACTTGGATATCAACTTGTAGTTGTTCTCTTATTCTACCCACACCTACCTCTCCTCCCTGCATCTCTTATTTCTGAATACCACAAGTCCATCAATCCAGTTACTCATGTCCAAAACTTGGTGATTCACTTTATCCTTGACACTTCTCTTATTTCCATATCTAGTCTACAATATGGTTAGTTCTATCTCAAATTACATTCCCCATCATCCTACCCTACCACTAGTAAATTTCTCACTGTCTTTGATCAGAATGATCACAGCAGCCTTCTAAATAGTGTTCCTGTTCTTCTCTTTCCCTCTTCCAATCTATTCTCCTTCCTCCTTCATCCATATGTCTGTGCATCCTTCCATTCATCATCTATAAAAGTAAGAGTTTAAAATATTCAATTTATAAAGACCTCTAGGTAAGATGGTTGCTGCTGCTGCTGCTAAGTCACTTCAGTCGTGTCCGACTCTGTGCGACCCCATAGACTTCAGCCCACCAGGCTCCCCCATCCCTGGGATTCTCCAGGCAAGAACACTGGAGTGGGTTGTCATTTTCTTCTCCAATGCATGAAAGTGAAAAGTGAAAGTGAAGTCACTCAGTCGTGTCTGACTCCCAGCGACCCCATGGACTGCAGCCTACCAGGCTCCTCTGTCCGTGGGATTTTCCAGGCAAGAGTACTGGAGTGGGGTGCCAATGCCTTCTCCAAAAGGTAAGATGGTAGGGTATAGCTAAATGACAAAAAAAAAAAAAAAAAAAACCTCATCCTCAAAAAATAAATTATATGAACAAAAATGAATTTTAAAATGAAAAAGTAAATGCTTCAGCACCATAAAAAAAAATAAGGGGCATAATCCCCTACTAGGAAAATTGATGTCCAAAGACATGGAGACCAGGGATTTTAGGAACTCATACATAACTTCTATTTACATTGCTTAAGGAGTGTCTTGATGATGGGGTTGAGGCTGGTATTGACTGGAAGAAGTTGGTAAGCATTGGGAAAAGTGTCACTCATAACTCCAATCTGTAGGGAAAGGTTTGAAAAAAGCAAATGAGTTTCCTGGGTGAAAGGTACAAGGTATCTCTCTCTCCTCCATACTTCCACACTAACACAAGAGTTTAAAAAAAAAAAAAAAAACTTTCCCAGACTCTCTAGCTCGGAGAAATATGGGAAAGAGAAAACAGAATGTCTTAAATAATCAGAGCTAATTGGTTGTAACAATAAAAGATTTAATATGAATATATACTACAGATAAGTGCAAAAAAAGTGGGTAGCCATTTGGGAAAAGGCACAAAGAAAGTATCAGTGTAAGTCTATCTCTACAGCTGTGGGCTAATAGGGCCTTGGCCAACCACCCCTAACTGCAAAACTGTAACATCATGGCTCCAGAACAAACTATTAGTATTATAAACTTGAAAATATACATTCAGTACTGTAAAGAAACAAAAATTGGGAGATAAACTACAAAAGTTTAAGAGCTGTGATTATGTTATCATTTTCATTTTTTATAGCAAAAATCCAATAGATACCTAAATCTAGAGATAGAAGTTCAAATAAAATATAAAATTATAACTATAATAGCTCTTTTACTCTGCAATGTTTTTAAAATGCTACCATATGATATTCACAGATTATCACCCAGAGATAAAAGCACATGCAAATACTCTGAGGCATGAACTAAAATGTCCTGAATGAGACCCTGCAAGAGGCCCTGTGGCTAGGAAATGGTATGAGGTGAGATTTGAAGGATTTATAAATGCATCCATGCAAAAGATGTATCAGAACTGTATTAGTGGTAGACATAGTGAGAAGTGATTTAATTCAAGGTGTATTTTGGAGAGGAAGAACAAGTTTGTGACAGAGGATATGGAAATACAGTGTAAGCAATAAGCAGTTAGGTGTTCTGAGGAAAGTTTGGGCCTGCAAATGAGTGTTTATAGTTGTTAGTGTGTAAATGGTGTTTAAAGTTATGGAATAGGATGAAAAATTCTAGGAGGAAAATACAAGTACAAAAAATTACGTCCTTCGTTATCATAAGGAATATAAACAGATATTTAAAACAAATCATAAATGATATAGCAAAAACTAAAAAAGCTAAAGTATGAAGAACAATAATAACAAAGAATTAGAATTTTAAAAAGATAATTTCATATCAGCAAGTTTTAATGGTATAAATTCATTTATTAAAATCAACAGAAGAGTGTTTGAAGCATGCAGGGATACAGTAGTGAATAGTACAGATAAAGTCTCTGTCCCCCTGGGGCTCATATTCTACTGAATGAGATTAAAGTAATCAAGTAAATAAATCAATATATAGTATAACTTCAGATGGTGAAATGTGCTGTCAAAGAATATAGAGCCAGTTGAGAAGATAGATGACTGTTAATTAAGGCTTTTCTGAAGAGATAATGTATGAAAAGAATCCTAAATCCAAGTTACAAAAGGGATCTAAAACATTGACTTAAAAAGATGGAAGTAAAAGGATAGGATTCAATGTGAAGAAAGTTATAGTTATAATATTGATGTCAACCAGAATTGACTCTACATACACATTTTAAACAACACAGGAGAAATATATCATTAAAAATATAATTCAAAAAGAATCTCTAATGATTATGTTATTGTATATAAAATAACACAGCATTAAAATATATAAAGAAAAATTGAATAAGCAGAAAACTTAAAATTTAGAAACACAATTGACAAAATTTAGCAAGGATGGAGAGAATCCAAATAAAATAAATAAAGTTTGTCTAATAGATCTATATGAAACCCTGCTGCCTGACACAAGAAAAGGCACCTTTTTTACTTACCATTAGAATATTTATATATTTGGCTGTGTATTGGGCCACTATAAATCTAAATAATTAAAAAAATATAAAAACAATAAAGATCACATTAATTTTAAATAATTTCTTCTTATATAATCACTTTTATTTATTTTGTATATTTAATTCCATTATTTTCTCAATATGTTCATTATAGTTGCAACTTCATAGTTATGGATTTTCCTGTAGACCCATGTAGTGTGTTATCCTTCAAAATCAGTTTTCCGAAGTTAATATGATTATTTCTGGGTTTTTTGTATCATATAATTTTTATATTTTTACTTTGAGAAGCTATAGAACACAGTGACTAAGAGCATGTTTTGCAATCAGTTTAACTGGATTAAAATTTTGATAGTCTCAAGGACTAAGGACATTTTCTCATCTTTTCATTTCCTCAGTTCTGATTTGTTACATGGTATAGTAATTGTACCAATCTCATAGAGATGCTATGAGATTTAAAGTAATTCATTCATAGCATTTATGAAGAGCGTCTGCCACACAATGTGTACTGTGCTTAGTCACTCAGTTGTTTTT
Organism: Bos grunniens; assembly: GCF_055505025.1. Classification (NCBI taxonomy): domain Eukaryota; kingdom Metazoa; phylum Chordata; class Mammalia; order Artiodactyla; family Bovidae; genus Bos; species Bos grunniens. Next base: position 71,251,587 of record NC_141194.1, read on the forward strand.
GACTCTTTGCAACCCCATGGACTGTAGCCCACCAGACTACTCTGTTCATGGAATTCTCCAGGCAAGAATACTGGAGTAGGTAGCCATCCCCTTCTCTAGGGGATCTTCTCTACCTAGGGATCAAACCTGAGACTCCTGCATTGTAGGTAGATTCTTTACCATCCTTCAACACAATAAGCCCATACTAAATGTCAGCTATTATTATTACTTTCATTCTTTTTGAGTCATGGTGTTTTTCTCTTGATAGAAAGAAGTATTTTTTTTGACAGTGTAGGATAATTTTTTCTTAAAAATTGATGTTTCTAAGATTTTATTTATTTTTGTAATACTTGCATGGCTAGTGTCAATTGGTCAGTGTTTTCAATATTTTCTGTTTAAGAATCCTTTGATTTATTGTTCAGTGTCCTTTGATTTCAACTTTGAAGACTCTCCTTAGTATTTCTTACATGACATATTTGGTAACAATGAATTCTCCCAGCTTTTTTTTTTTTTGTCTTCTGAGAATTCTTTTTTTTTCCTTCAGAAGAATTTTAGTAAGGAATTATTTATTGACACTTTTTTTCCTGTCAGTACTTTGAATGTTATCTGGCCTCCATTATTTCTAATTAGAAATCAACTGTTAATATTATTGAAGATCCCTTGTATGTGATGAATCACTTATCTCTTTATGCTCTCAAGATTCTTTTTTTTACTTTCAACAGTGATTTTGAAAGTAATCACTTTCATTTTGATGTTGATGTGTCTACCTAAGGTTGCATTACTTGAGTTATTATTTGTACTACTTTGAGTTTCTTGTATGTGTAGATTAATGTTTATCATCAAATTTTGGAAGTTTCCAAATATTATTTATGCAAGTATTCTTTCTGATTCTTTTTTTGTCTTCTCTGGCACTTCCTTTATGCATATTTATTACACTTAATGGTGTCCTACAGGTCTTTGAAACTGTTAATTTTCTTCCTTCTTTTTTCTTTGTATTCTTCAAATAGAAATTTTTATTTTTTAAATTTTTTTACTATATTTATTTTTTTTAACTTTTTATTTTGCATTAGGGTATAGCTGATTACCAGTGTCATGATAATTTCAATGGACAGCAAAGAGACTCAGCCATGCATATGCCTCTATCCATTCTCCCCATATTCCCTTCCCACCCAGGTTGTCACATAAAATTGAGCAGAGTTCAGTGTGCTGTACAGTAGGTCATTATTGGTTATCGATTTTAAATATAGCAGTGTATACATGTCCATCCCAAACTGTCTACAATTCCTTCCCAGCATTCTTCCTGCTGCTGCTGCTGCTAAGTCACTTCAGTCGTGTCCGGCTCTGTGCAGCCCTATAGACGGCAGCCCACCAAGCTCTGCCATCCCTGGGATTCTCCAGGCAAGAACGCTGGAGTGGGTTGCCATTTCCTCCTCCAATGCATGAAAGTGAAAAGTGAAAGTGAAGTCGCTCAGTCGTGTCCAACTCTTCGCGACCCCATGGACTGCAGCCCACCAGGCTCCTCCATCCATGGGATTTTCCAGGCAAAAGTACTGGAGTGGGGTGCCATTGCCTTCTCCTATTCTTCCTGCTGGCAACCATATATTTCTTCTCTTAGTCTTTTTGTCTATTTTGGTTTGCAAATAACTTCATCTGTATCATATATTTTAGATTCTGCATATAAAGGGTATAATATGATGTTTCTGCTTCTCTACCTGACTTAATTCACTCAGTAATTAATTAATCACTAGATCCATCCATGTTGAAGCAAATGCCATCATTTCATTCTTTTTGACAGCTAAGTAATATTCCATTGTATGTATACATGTGAGTATGTATATATGTGTGTGTGTGTATATATATATATATATATATTGCATCTTCTTTATCCATTCCTATGTCAGTGGACATTTAGGTTGTTTCCATGCTTTGGCTATTGTAAACAGTGCAGCGATGAACATTGGGGAACATGTATCCTTTTGAACCATGTTTTTATCCAGATATATGCGCAGGAGTGGGACTGCAGGGTCATATGATAGCTCTATTTTTAAGTTTTATAAGAAACCTTCATACTGTTCTCCATAGTGGCTGTACAAATTTTCTCAACAACAGTATAGGAGGGTTCATTTTCTCCATACCCTCTCCAGCATTTATTGTTTTTAGATTTTTTATTATAGCCATTCAGGATGGTATAAGTTGATAGCTCGTTGTAGTATTGAATTGCATTTCTCTAATATTTAGCAATGTTAAACATCTTTTCATGTGCATCTGTTTTGCCATCTGTTTGTCTTTTGGGGGGAAATATCTATTTAGTATTTTTGCCAGTATTTATTGGGTTGTTTGTTTTGATGCTGTTAAACATCATGAGCTGTTTCTAAATTTTGGAGACTAATTCCTTATTGATCACATAATTTGCAGATATTTCCTCCCAATCTGTGGGTTGTCATTTCATTTTGTTGTTTCCTTTGCTGTGAAAAACTTTTGAATTTATGTAGGTCCCATTTGTTCACTTTTGCTTTTATTTCCATTACTCTGGGAGATAGACTGAAAAAGATATTGATATGATCTATGCCAGAGAGTGTTCTGCCAAAAGCATTTCTAAAACTCTTTGAGTTTTATAGTGTCTGGTCTCACATTTAGGTCTTTAATCCATTTTGTCCTTTTTTTAGTGAATGGGATTAAAGGATGGTCTAATTTCATTTTTTTTACATGTAGCTGTCCAATTTTCCCAGCACTATTTGTTGAAAATATTGTCTTTCCAACATTGTGCAGTTTTAAGTCCTTTGTCATAGGTTAATTGGCCATAGGTGCATGAGTTTTTTCTGGGTTTTCTATCATGTTCCACTGACCAATATTTCTGTTTTTGTGTCGGTATCATATGGTTTTGATGACTGTAGCTTTGTAATATAATCTGAAGTCAGGGAGACTGACTCCTCCAACTCTGTTTCTCTTTCACAAGATTATTTTGACTATTTGGGGTCTTCTGTGTGTCCATATAAGTTTTAAGATTTTTTTGTTCTAGTTCTGTGAAAAAACGTGATTGGTAATTTGATAGGGGCTGCATTGAATCAATCTGTAAATTGCCTTGGGTAGTATAATAATTTTGATAACATTGATTCTTCCAATCCACCAACATGCTATGTCTTTCCTTCAGTTTGTGTTTTCTTCACTTTCTTTCATTAGCATTTTATATTTCAGGGTATAGGTCTTTTATCTCCCTATGTATTTTTAGTCCTGGATATTTTATTATTTTTAAGGTGATGGTTGGTCTTCCCTTGTAGCTCAGTTGGTAAAGAATCTGCCATCAAAGCAGGAGACCTGGGTTTGATCCCTGAGTCAGGAAGATCCCGTGGAGAAGGAAACGGCAACCCACTCCAGTATTCTTGCCTGGAGAATCCCATGGACAGAGGAGCCTGGCAGGCTACAGTCCATGGGATCTCAAGAGTTGGGCATGACTTAGTGACTAAACCACCACCGATGTGATGGTAAATGAAATTGTTTCTTGAATTTCTCTTTCTGAGTTTTCACTGTTAGTGTATAGAAATGCAACTGATTTATGTGTATTAATTATATGACCTGCAACTATATCAAATTCATTGATGAGTTCCAGTAGTTTTCTAGTAGCATCTTTAGGATCTCCTAGACATGCATTAAAAACCAGAGACATCACTTTGCCAACAAAGGTCAGTATAGTCAAAGCTACGTTTTTTTCCCAGTAGTCATGTATGAATGTGAGAGTTTCCATAAAGAAGGCTATGCACTGAAAAATTGATGTTTTCGAAGTGTGGTGCTGGAGAAGACTCTTGAGTGTCCCTGGACTGCAAGGAGATCAAACCAGTCAATCCTAAAAGAAATCAGTCCTGAATTTTCATCAGAAGGACGGATGCTGAAGCTGAAGCTCCAATACTTTGGCCACCTGGTGCAAAGAGCCAACTGATGGAAAAGACCCTGATGCTGGGAAAGATTGAGGGCAGGAGGAAAAGGGTACAACAGAGGGTTAGTTGGTTGGATGTTATCACTGACTCAATGGAAAGGAGTTTCAGAAAACTCCAGGAGATAGTGAAGGATGGGGAAGCCTGGCATGCTGCAGTCCATGGGGTCACAGAGTCAGACATGACTTAGCAACTGAACAACAGCAACAATGCTGATGAAATGAAAGATGAAATCAGTAAATACCACCGGACAAATGATAATAGAAACATACATGTCCAAAACCTATGTGATACAGAAAAAGCATTTCTAAGATGAAGGTTTATAGTGAAACAAGCCTAATTTAAGAAATAAGAAAAATCTCAAATAAAAATCAAAATACAAAACTGGGGCTACATGATGAAGTAGAAAGACACTGACTATACCTCCTCTTACAGGCATACAAAGATCAAAATTATTTACTAAATAATAAACAGTGAAAAAGAGTAGAACTGATCAAAAATGATCTTCCCAAACTGAAGATATTAGCAATGTACCACAATGAGATAAGTGGGAAGGATAGAGTCATCATACATCCAAATTATATACTCCTGGGTGGGCAACCCACAAACAGGGGAATAATTCAACTGCAGAGACTCTCTCAAAGGAGTGATATGTCTGAGCCCCACATTGGACTCCCCAGTACTAGGGTCCTGAACTAGGATGATAAGTCCTCAGAGAATATAATTTTGAAGTCAGATGGAGCTTATATCAGGAATTCCAGAGGGCTAAGAGAAGTAGAGATTTCGATCTTAAAATATTACATACTCTAGAACCCAGGGCAGAAACAGTAATTTGATAGAAACCTGGGTTAGACCTGCCTTCTGATCCTGGGGAGAGGCAGGAGGCAACTGAAGCTCTCCCTGGGGATATCCACACCAGTGACAGCCATTTTGGTAGCTCCTTTTACTACATGGATGCTTGTGCTGGTAAGCACCATTTTGGACTTTTCCCTCTAGCTTTATAGTCTCAAGACTAAGCCCTACCCTGGCCCAACAATCTACAGATGCCAATGCTGTACACCTCAGGTCAAGGATATAACTAGGCATGAACACAGCCAACTCACCAGTGGATAAGCCCCCTTAAGACTGCTGGAGACCCCACAACTTCCTCTGGACATGGTTATGCCCACCAGAGGGCCCAAAACATGGTCCTACACACCAATGCACAAGCCCCCAACTCCTGTGGCAGAGATCTTGAGACACAGACCCATCCACCAGTGAAAAGGCGCCAGCGCCAGAATCCTTGGAGTCCAAGTTCCTCCCACCAGTGAGCCTGCTCTAGCTTCAGGTTCAGCTCCACTCAATGTGTAGACACCTGTCATAAAAAACTATATGACCCATGGTCTGCACACACAACCTGCCTGTTGGCAATCAAGAACCTCCTCTGGGACCAGCTGGGCCTCAATCCAACCCACAAGTGAATCTGCTCTAACCTCAAGCCCAGATCCACCCACAGGTGACCCAACATCTTCTCTCGAGCCCCTGGAATGCACAACCAGATCCTAGTACTTGGCTCTTCCCACTAGTAACCCAGCACTACCCCAGGGCCACCCAGGGTTTGACAATCATCCGCTTCCTGACCTGCTCAGCCAAACAGGATACAGCATCCTCTACACAAGGCAGGATCTAGCAACAAAATAGAACTGGGGTCAAATAAGCCTACAAAGTCACCTACATAGTCAGCCCACCACAATAGAAAGACTCACACAACCCCCATGGGGGAAAACCTAAAGCATATAGCTCTGGTTATGAGAGCAAAGTATGTTCCTGGATGAACAGGACATCTCCTAAAAAAGGTCACTTTTTCAAGGTTGGCAAATACAACTAACTTTTAAGATACATAAAAGCAAAAACATTAAGTTAGGCAAAATAGGGTAACAGAGGAACATGTTACAAATATAAAAACAATACAAAAAGTCCAGAAGAAGTACCAAGTGTAGTGAAGATAGGCAATGTACCCAAGAAAGAGTTCAGGGTACTGATCATAAAGGTGATCAAAAAATTCGAGAAAAGAATGGATATACAAAATTAGATGTTTTTAACAGAGTTAGAAAATATAAAGAACCACCAAACAGAGATGAGTAATACAACAATTAAAATGAAAAAAACTCTAGAAGGAATCAACTTTAGACCAAATGATACAGAGGAATGGATCTGCAAACTGGATGGCAGAGTAGTGGAAATCACAGATGTTGACAGAAAAAAAGAAAATAATAATGGGGGAAAAAAAGAGAGAGAGAGAGAACAGGTTAAGATATTTCTTGGACAACACCAAGAATACTATTGGCATTATAAGGGTCCCAGAAGTAGAAGACGGAGAAGGAAGTGGCACCCCACTCCAGTACTCTTGCCTGGAAAATCCCATAGACAGAGGAGCCTGGTAGGCTGCAGTCCATGGCGTCGCACAGAGTCGGACACGACTGAAGTGACTTAGCAGCAGCAGCAGCAGAAGTAGAAGGGGGGGGGGGCATAAAATATATTTGAAGGGATAATAGCCTAAAACTTTCATAATCTGGGAAAGGAAAGAGACATACAAATCCAAGAAGCACAGACAGTCCTATGCAGAATTAACACAAAGAAGAACATATCAAGGCACATAGTAATTAAAATGGAAAAAATTAAAGATAAAGAAAAAATATTAAAAGCACCAAGAGAAAAGTAACATATTACATACAAGGGAACTGTCATAAGATTATTAGCTGACTCATCAGCAGACTCTGCATGTCAGAAGGGAGTGGCACAATACAGTTAAAGTGATAAAAGGGAAAAAATAAAACCAAGAATAGTCTACCTGGCAAAAACCTCATTCAGATTTGATAGAGATATCAAAATCTTTACAGATAACCAAAATCTAAAGGAGCTCATTATTATCAAACTAGTTTTGCAAAAAATCTTAAAGGAACCTCTCTAAGTGGAAAACACACACACACACACACACACACACACACACACACACACACACACAAGGAGAAACGTGAAAATCACAAAAGGAAAAACTCATCAGTAAAGGCATACATATAGTAAAGGTAGGGAATCATCAAGGCACAAAGCTAGTAAGAAGGTTAAAACACAAGAGTAGTAAGACCACTAATTTCACAGCAAGAAGTTAAGAGATACACTACATATGTAAAATGTGGAATGATAACAGTATCATGAGTGGAGGAGACAAAACCTGAATCTGGGAGTGTTCTTTCCTCTTCATTCTTTTGAAAAGTTTCAGAAAAATAAATAAAATTTCTTATATGAATGTTTGGTAGAATTCTACAGTGAAGCTGCACAGTCCTTTCCTTTTGTTTACAAAAAGTTTTTTGATAACTGATTTAATTTCAATACTAACAATGTCAGCTCAGACTATTTCCTACTGACTGAGTCTTGAAGATTTTATGTTTCTAATAATTTATGCATTTCTTCTTATTTATTCAATTACTTGGCATATAAATCTTCCTAGTAATTTATTATGATTATGTAATAATATGGTCAAACTACCGCATAATTGCACTCATCTCACACACTAGTAAAGTAATGCTTAAAATTCTCCAAGTCAGGCTTCAGCAATACATGAACTGTGAACTTCCAGATGTTCAAGCTGGTTTTAGAAAAGGCAGAGGAAACAGAGATCAAATTGCCAACATCCACTGGATCATCGAAAAAGCAAGACAGTTCCAGAAATACATCTATTTCTGCTTTATTGACTATGCCAAAGCCTTTGACTGTGTGGATCACAATAAACTGTGAAAAATTCTGAAAGAGATGGGCATACCTGACCACCTGACCTGCCTCTTGAGAAACCTGTATGCAGGTCAGAAAGCAACAGTTAGAACTGGACATGGAACAACAGACTGGTTCCAAATAGAAAAGGAGTACGTCAAGGCTGTATATTGTCACCCTGCTTATTTAACTTATATGCAGAATACATCATGAGAAACTGTTTCCTGACCTGCATACATTTTTCTCAAGAGGCAGGTCAGGTGATCTGGTATTCCCATCTTTTTCAGAATTTTCCACAGTTTATTGTGATCCACACAGTCAAAGGCTTTAGCCTAGTCAATAAAGAAATAAATGGAATTCAATTTGGAAAAGAGTAAAACTGCTTTTTTATGCAGATGACAAGATAATATAGATAGACAATCCTAAACATGCTAGCAGAAAATATTAGTTTTCATCAATGAATTTGATAAAGTTGCAGGATACACAATACACAGAAATTTGTTGCACTTCTCTACACTAGCAATGAAAGATCAGAAAGAAATTAACAACACAATTCCATATACCATCACATCAAAAAGAATAAAATTCCTAGGAATAAACCTACTGAAGGAGATAAAAGCCTATACTCCAAAAACTATACAATACTGATGAAATAAATTGAAGATAAAAAACAGATGGAAAGATATACCATGTTCTTGTACTGGAAGAATCATTACTGTCAAAATGACCATAGTATATAAGGAAATCTACAGATTCAGTGCAATCCCTATCAAATTACTAATGGAATTTTTTTAAAGAAATAGAACAAAAAAATCTTAAAAGTTTATGAAGAAACAAGACCACAGATAGCCAAAGCAATTTTGAAAAAGAAAAATAGAGCTGGAGTAATCAGACTCTCTGTCTTCGGAATGTACTACAAAGCTGTAGTCATCAAAACAGTATGGTACTTGCACTACAAGACTCTTAGAGGAAACTTTTTCACTCTCCTCTTTCACTTTCATCAAGAAAGTGGCCTACCACATTCTATCTATGGAGTGTCTCTCCCTATAAACATACTTCTTGTTGTTCTTCAGTTTCTAAGTCATGTCCGACTCTTTGCAACCCCGTGGACTGCAGCATGTCAGGCTCTTCTGCCCTCACTACCTACTGGATTTGGCTCAAATTCATGTCCATTGAACCAGTGATGCTATCTAATCATCTCATCCCCTTCCACCCTCTTCTCCTTTGGTCTTCAATCTTTCCCAACATCAGGGTCTTTTCCAGTGAGTTGGCTCTTCACAACAGGTGGCCAAAGTATTGGAACTTCAGCATCAGTTCTTCCAGTGAATATTCAGGGTTTATTTCCTTTAGGATTGACTGGCTTTATCTCCTTGCTTTTCAAGGGCTCTCAAGAGTCTTCTTCAGCACCACGTTTTCAAAGCATCGATTCTTTAGTGCTTTGCCTTCTTTATGATCCAACTCTCACATCTGTACATGACTACTGGAAAAACCATAGCTTTGACTATATGGAACTTTGCTGGCACAGTGATGACCCTGCTTTTTAATATGCTGTCCAGGTTTGTCATAGCTTTCCTTCCACAGTCACTGTCCACAGGGATTTTGGAGCCCAAGAAAATAAAATTTGTCACTGCTTATACTTTTTCTGCTTCTGTTTGCAATGAAGTGATGAGATCTGATACCATGATCTTAGGACAGAGGAGCATGATGGGTTACTGTTAATGAAGTTTGAAAGAGTCAGACAAGTTAAGCAACTAGGTACACACATACTCAATTTATAGTTATTATAATATATTGGCTATATTCCTGTGTTGTACAATATATTTTTGTAGCTTATTTTATACCTAAAATGTATAGCTTTTACTCACCTACCCTTATATTTCCCTTCCCTCCTTCCCTCTCCTCACTGGTAACCACTAGCTTCTTCTCTATATCTGTAAGGCTGCTTTTTTTTAAATTCACTTTTGTTGTATTTTTTAGATATCACATATACAACACAGTAGTTGTATTCCTTTATCTAACTTATTTCACTTAAGTGAAATAATGCCATCCAGGTCTACCAATGTTGCTGCAAATAGTAAAATTTCATTCTATTTTATTGCTGGGTAATATTTCATTGTATATATTTACCATATCTTCTTATTCATTCATCTCTTGATGGACCCTTAGGTTGCTTCTGTATCTTGAAAACTGTAAATAGTGCTGCTGTGAACATTGGAGTGTGTGTATCTTTGTACATTAGTATTTGCTTGTGGGGCTATATACCCAGGAGTGGAATTGTTGGATCATATGGTAGTTCTATTTTTAGTTTTTGAGAAACTTCCATACTGTTTTTCACAGTGGCTCTACCAGTTTAAATTCCCACCAAAAGAGTACAAGGGCTCACATTTCTCCGTATTCTCACTAATATCTGTAATTTTTGTTCTTTTAGATGATAACCATTATGATGGGTGTGAGTTGATACCTCATTATGATTTTTATTTGCATTTCCCTGATGATTAGTGATGTTGAGTACCTTTTCTTGTGCCCATTGGCATGTCCTCTTTGGGAAAATGTCTATTCAATTCTGCCCAAATTTTTTAATTAATTCATTTATTTTAACTGAGAATAATTAGTTTACAATATTTTCATGGTTTTTGCAATACATCAATATGAATCAGTCACGGGTGCACATGTGCAGCCCCATCCTGAAACCCCTTCCCATATCCCTCCCCACCCCATTCCCTCTGGGTTGTCCAAGAGCACTGGATTTGAGTGCCCTGCTTCATCCATCAAACGTGCACTGGTCATCTATTTTACATATGGTAATATACATCTTTCAATGTTATTTTCTCAAATCATCCCAAGTTCACCTTGTCCCAGAGAGTCCAAAAGTCTGTTCTTTACATCTGTGTCTCTTTTGCTGCCTTACATATAGGATCTCCATTACTGACTTTCTAAATTCCACATATATACCTTAATGTACTGTATTGGTGTATGTCTTTCTGACTTACTTCACTCTGTATAATAGGCTCCAGGTTCATCCACCTCATTAGAACTGACTCAAATGGAATCTTTTATGTAGCCGAGTAATATTCCATTGTGTATATGTATCACAATTGCCTTATACATTCATCTGCTGATGGCCATCTAGGTTGCTTCTGAGGGAGTCAATTCCTAGGCATGTTGATAAGAAGTCCATGGATCCCCATGGAGAGAGGGGTCTGGAATTCTCAAGGAGGAAGAAAGGAAAAACTCTTTCTCTCTCTCTCTCTCTCCATTCCTAAGGATTATATAACAATAATGTATCCTGCTTGAGAATAGTCTCTGAAAAAAATCCTTCTGACTAATCCTGTTGTCTTGAAACATAAATTATGGGAGTGGATCTAGTGAGGTCTTTACAACCTCCAGACATTCTTTTGATTCACTGTAATAAGTAATTAAAAAGTATATAACTCCATTGCTAACACTAGCGAGGGTACTCTCTCTGCCCCCTTCTGATGTCTATGTCGGAAGCTTTCTCTATCCCTTTCATACTTTAATAAAATTCTAATACACAAAAGCTCTGAGAGATCAAGCCTTGTCTCTGGCCCCAGATTGAATTATTCTTCTCTGGAGGCCAAGAATCCCGGCATTTTTCATGGTTCAGCAACAACCTTTCACTTCCATGCCCTAACTATTGTAAACAGTGCTGCAGTAAACATTGGGGTACATGTGTCTCTTTCATTTCTGGTTTCCTCGGTGTGTATGCCCAGCAGTGGGATTTCTGGGTCATATGGCAGTCTATTCCCAGTTTTTAAAGGAATCTTCACACTCTTATCAATAGTGGCTATAACAATTTATATTCCCACCAACAGTGTAAAAGAGTTTCCTTTTCTCTACTCCCTCTCTGGTATTTATTGTTTGTAGACTTTTTGATGGTGGCCATTCTGACTGGCGTGAGATGATAGATAACTCACTGTGGTTTTAATTTGCATTTCTCTAATAATGAGTGATTTGAATACCTTTTCATGTGTTTATTAGCCACCTATATGTCTTCTTTGGGGAAATGTCTGTTTAGGTCCTCTGCCCACTTTTTGATTGGGTTTTTCATTTTTATGGTATTCATTTGCCTGAGCTATTTGTATATTTTGCAGATTAATACCTTGTCAGTTCTTTCATTTGCTATTATTTTCTCCCATTTTGAGGGCTTTTTTTTTTCAACTTGGTTATTGTTTCCTTTGTTGTGCAAAAGCTTCTAAGTTTAATTAGGTCTGATTTTTTTTTTTTTTAATTTCCACTACTCTGAGAGGTGGCTCATAGAGGATCTTGCTTTGATTTATGGCAGAGAGTGTTCTATGTTTTCCTCTAAGAATTTTAGATTTTCTGGTCTTACATTTAGATCTTTAATCCATTTTGAGTTTATTTTTGTATATGGTGTTAAAAAGTGTTCTAGTTTCATTTTTTAAAGGTGCTTGACCATTTTTCCCAGCACCACTTGTTAAAGAGTCTGTCTTTCCTCCATTGTATATTTTTGCCTCCTTTGTCAAAGTTAAGGTGTCGATAGGTGTGTGGATTTATCTCTTGGATTTATATTTTGCTCCATTGATCTACATTTCTGTCTTCGTGCCACTACCATACTGTTTTGATTACTGTGGCTTTGTAGTATAGTCTGAAGTGAGGAAAGTTGATTCCTGCAGTTTCATTCTTCCTTCTTGAGATTACTTTGGCTATTCGAGGTTTTCTGTGTTTCCATATGAATTGTGAAATTATTTATTCTAGTTCTGTGAAAAAAATCATTGGTAGCTCAATAGGGATTGCATTGAATCTATAGATTCTTTTGAGTAATATACTCATTTTCACTATATTGATTTTTCCAATCCATGAACATGGTATATTTCTACATCTATTTGTGTCATCTTTGATTTCTTTCATCAGTGTTTTATAGCTTTCTTTAGGTAAATTTATACCTAAGTATTTTATTCTTTTCATTGAATGGTTAATGGGATTGTTTCCTTAATTTCTCTTTTTTTTTTTTTCATTGTTAGCATATAAGAATGCAAGGGACTTCCGTGTATTAATTTTATATCATTCAATTTTCTATATTAATTGATTAGCTCTAGTAATTTTCTGGTAGTATGTTTAGGGTTTTCTTTGCAGAGGATCATGTCATTTGCAAACAATGGGAGTTTTCCACATTTTTTCCAATCTGTATTCCTTTTATTTCTTTTTCTTCTCTGATTGCTATGGCTAGGACTTCCAAAACTATGTTGAATAGTCATGGTGAGAGTGAGAACTCTTGTCTTATTCCTGATTTTAGAGGAAATGCTTTCACTTTTTCATCATTGAGGATATAGTGTTTGTTGTTGGTTTGTCATATATGGCTTTTATTATGTTGAGGTATATTTCTTCTATGCCTACTTTCTGGAGAGTTTTGACCATAAATGGGTGTTGAAATTTGTCAAAGGCTGTCTCTGAATCTATTGAGATAATCACATGGTTTTTATCTTCCAATTTGTTAATATGGTGTATCACACTTATTGATTTGGAAATATTGAAGAATCTTTGATCCCTGGAATAAAGCCCACTAGTCACGATGTATGGTCTTTTTAATATGTTGTTGGATTCTGCTTGCTAGAATTTTGTTTAGGATGTTTGCATCTATGTTGATCAGTGATATTGGCCTCTAGTTTTATTTGTGGCATCTTTGTGTGGTTTTGATATCAGGGTGATGGTGGTCCCTTAGAATGAGCTTGGGAGTTTGCCTTCTGCAATTTTCTGGAAGAGTTTGAGTAGGATAGGTGTTAGTTCTTCTCTAAATATTTGGTAGAATTCACCTGTGAAGCCATCTCATCCTGGGCTTTTGTTTGTTGGAAAGTTTTTGATTACAGTTTTGAATTCCATGTTTGTGATGAATCTGTTCATTTTCTATTTCTTCCTTGTTTAGTTTTGGAATGTTATACTTTTCTAAGAATTTGTCCATTTCATTGTTGTGTTTTCATCATCATTCGTTTCTATGCACATTTTGATTCCTTCCATGATCTGTTGGTTTATTCAGGTGTGTGTACTTTAGCTTCCATAAGTTTGTGTTTTTTGTAGGTTTTTTTTCCCCCTGTAATTGATATCTAATCTTTCCACACTGTGATCAGAAAACATGCTTGAAATGATTGCAGTGTTTTTTTTTTTGTTTGTTTGTTTGTTTTTGTTTTTTACTTTATCAAAGCTAGATTTGTAGCCCAGGATGTGGCTGTCCTGGAGAATGATCCGTGTGCACTTGAGAAAAAGGGGAAATCCATTGTCTTTGGGTGAAATGCCCCATATCAATTAGGTCTAACTGGTCTATTGTATCATTTAAAACTGTGTTTTCTTGCTAATTTTCTGTTTCATTGATCTGTCCATAGGTGTGAGTTGAATATTAGAGTCCCCCACTGTTACTGTGCTGCTGTTAATTTCCCCTTTTGTATTCGTTAGCATTTGCCTTACATATTGAGATGCTCCTATGTTGGGTGCATATATATTTATAATTGTTATATCCTCTTCAGGATTGATCTCTTGATCACTTTGTAGTGTCCTTCTTTGTCTCTTATCACAGTCTTCATTTCAAAGTCTATTTTATCAGGTATGAGTGTTGCTACTCCTGCTTTCTTTTGGTCTCCATTAGCATGAAATATCGTTTTCCAGCCCTTCACTTTCAGTCTATATGTATCCCTAGGTTTGTGGTGGGAATCTTGTAGATGAAATATATGTAGGGGTTTTGTTTTTGTATCCATTTGGCCAGTCTATGTCTTTTGGTTGGAACATTTAACCCATTTTCGTTTAAGGTAATTATTGATAAGTATGATCCATTACCATTTACTTTGCTGTTTTGGGTTCAGTTTTATAAACGTTTTCTGTTTTTCCTGTCTAGAAAAGATTCTTTAGCACTTGTTGAGGAGCTGATTCGGTGGTACCAAATTCTCTGAGCTTTTGCTTGTCTATAAAACTCTTGATTTTTCCTTTGTCTGAAAGAGATCTTTGCTGGGTAGAGTAATTTTGGTTGTAAGTTTTTCTTTTTCATCACTTTAAATATGTCCTACCATTCCCTTCTGGCCTCAAGAGTTTCTATAGGAAGATCAGTTGTTATCCTTATGAATAGCCCCTCGTGTGTTATTTATTGCTTTTCTCTTGCTGTTTAATATTTGTTCTTTGTGTTCAATTTTTGTGAGTTTGATTAATGTGTGTCTTGTCATGTTTCTCTTTGGGTTTATATTGTTTTGGACTCTCTGGGTTTCTTGGACTTGGGTGGCTCTTTCCTTCCCCATTTTAGGGAAGTTTTCAACTATTATCTCCTCAAGTATTTTCTCATGCCCTTTCTTTTTGTCTTCTTCTTCAGGGATACCTATGATTCACATATTGTGGCATTTAACATTGTCCCAGAAGTCTCTGAGGTTGTCCTCATTTCTTTTTATTCTTTTCTCTTTTGTCCTCCCTGCTTCATTTATTTCCACCATTCTATTTTCCACCTCACTTATCCTATCTTCTGCCTTAGTTATTCTACTATTGGTTCCCTTCAGAGTGCTTTTAATCTCAGTGCATGCATTGGTCATCATTGATTGACTTTTTTTTTTTTTACTTCTTCTAGGTCCTTGCTAAACATTTCTTGCATCTTCTCAACCCTTCTCTCTAGTCTATTTATCTGTAACTCCATTTTGTTTTCAAGACTTTGGATCATCTGTACTATCATTATTCTGAATTCTTTTTCAGGTAGACTCACTATCTCTTTTGTTTGGTTTGGTGGTTTTTTTTTTTTTTTTATCATGTTTCTTCACATGCTGAATATTTTTCTGCCTTTTCATTTTGTTTGGATTGCTGTGTTTGGGGTGCCCTTTCTGTGGGCAGGAAGGTAGTGATTCCTCTTAATTCTGAAGTCTTCTCCCTGTGGGTGGAGTTGGACCAGTGGCTTGTCAAGGTTTTCTGGTTAGGGGAACTTGTGTCTGTGTTCTGGTGGTTGGGGCTGAATCTTCTCTCTGGAGTGCAATGAAGTGTCCATTAGTGAGTTTTGAGGTGTCTGGTCTGGTATGGCTTTGGGCATCCCTGTTCAGGATTGTGTTCCTCTTTTGCTGGAGAATTAGCGTGGTGTGTCTTGTACTGGAACTTTTTGGCTCTTGAGTGGAGCTTTCTTTCAGTGTAGATATGGAAACTTTTGGGTGGGCTCTTGTCTATTAATGTTCCCCAGGGTCTGGAGTTCTCTGATGTTTTAAAGTTCTTGAGTTGAGCCTTCTGTCTCTGAGATTTGGTCCACCTCTTACAGTAGCCTCTAGACGTCTCCATTCATACAGCAGAGAAGATAAAACCCCTATTTTAATGGTAAAATGTCTTTCCACAGCCAGGAACATCCAGGAACACCCAGATATTCACAGAGTTATATATGGAAGAGAAGAGGGTAGAGGCTGATGGCAGTGACCAGGAGAAGAAAAGAGACAGTCAAAAGGGGATAGAGCAATCAAACCAGAAATCAAATCCTTAAGTGAAAATGGACACTGGAGATGAGAGTCTCAAAGGTACAAAATTGATAACAAATATCAAAAAGCAAAAATTAAAAACCTAGAATGGAGGTTAGACTCTCAAAAGTACAATATAAAAAATACAAAAAAAAATCGATCCCCAAAATTAAAAAAATATATATATGGAATTTGTTTTCGAAAAATAGTTTTCTTTAGAAAGGTAGGCTATAAAAATGAAAGAACTGAAATTTTTAAAAAGTTAGAAGTGATAATGGTAAAAATATATATATCTAAGAATTTCTCTGGAGCTGTTGTGGGCAGTGTTGGGTCAGTGCAGTGTCAGATAGTCCCTTGTTCCAGCTTGCACTTGTTCTCAAAGTCTATAGCTGCCCCCTCAAATGCACGGTCTCAACATTAACTGCAGGGTTTTAATCTATTGCACCTGTCACTTTCAGGGCACAACCCCCTCCCTTTTTTTATGTTGGCGTCCTTTGTTTTCAAATCTCTTCAATGCCTTATTTCTGCCCTGATATCAGAGGGTGAAGGTGGACTCTTATTCAGGCTCACTTGTTCAATTGTGCTGTGGAAAGGGAGTGACACTGCAAGCAAATACCACTAGTGTGTGTGGGGAGTGCTTGCAGTAGATGGACCACAGTGGGTTTGCCACAGTTCAAGATAGCATGTCCTTCCTGGGTCCATGCTGCTCAGGCTCCAGGGTGCTCTGTGAGAGTACAGTCCCAGGTGGCCCTGCATTTTTGTGCACTTTCAAAGTCCAAGCCACTCAGGTTTTTGTGTGATCTGCATGGGCACAGAACCAGATGGGCTGTGCGTTTTGTGCCCTTCCCAGGTCCAAGCAGCTCAGGCGACCAGGTGCTTCACGAGCCCACTGTCCCAGGTAGGCCATGCATCTTATTCATTTCCCTGGTCCCAGCAGCTCGGTTTCCCAGTGCACCACAACAGCACAGTCCCAGGTGTGCCAAGTGTCTCCTCTGGGGAGCTGATCTCAGGTTGTGACACTCCTGGCATATGTCAACCATCCAGGATCCCAGGAAGACTTAGTTAGCAACTGGGAACCTGCTCACAGTTTGGTGGAAGATGCATCTCTGGGGCCGAGACTGCAATGGCCTATTGCCTTCCTGCTCCTGCTGTCACACACCTGCCTCTCTGCCTTTGGGAAGGGAGGGCCACAAATGGCAGCCAGGTTGCTCTCATTTGGTATTCTCTAGGGAGCAATCCTTTGTTCTGTGAGCATGTTCTGTGAGCTTTCCAGGGTCATTGTGCTGCATTAGAGCCTTTCCCGGGAAAGATTTTTTTTTTTTTTTTTTTGTCTCTCTGGAAACCCCATGGTTTTGGTCCTCAGATTTTCCTTAGGGCATTCAAGCCTGTTCCTTACCCTAGGGACTGACGAAAGAGCACACGCCTCCCTGTCCAACCCCCACTTGCTGCTCATGGATGTGAGTGTCTGAGCAGCTTCTCTGCTGGTAGTTGTGGTTATATGTGTCTTCTGTGTGTGTATACTTTTTGTCCAGTTGTGTTGCTCTCTGAGATTCCAGAGCTCCCCACTGACATGCCTGTGAGAGAGTTTCCTATTGTGTGGAAACTTCTCCTTCTCAACTCCCTCCCCAGAATGGGCCTCCATCCCTAAATCCTTTGTCTCTGTTTTTGTCTTTTCTATTTTGTCCTACCTCGTTTCAAAGAGACTGGGCTGTCTTTTTGGGTGTCTGGTGTGCTCCGACAGTGTTCAGAAGTTTTTTTGTGGGAATTGTTCCACATTCAAATGATCTTTTGGTGATTCGTGAGAGAGAAATTGGTCTCTCAGTCCCATTCCTCGGTCATCTTTGGAGTGCCTCCTGCCCAGTTTTTAACTGGATTGCTTATTTTTTTTTTTTTATGTTGAGTTGTATGAGATGTTATATATGCTGGATATTAACCCCTTATTAGTCATATTGTTTGCAAATATTTTCTCCTATTAAGTAGGTTGCCTTTTCATTTGTTGGTGATTTCCTTTGCTATGCAAATGCTTTTAAGTTTAGTTAGGTC
This sequence comes from Bos grunniens, assembly GCF_055505025.1. Taxonomy (NCBI): domain Eukaryota; kingdom Metazoa; phylum Chordata; class Mammalia; order Artiodactyla; family Bovidae; genus Bos; species Bos grunniens. The sequence continues at coordinate 71,269,720 of NC_141194.1, forward strand.
CCATTTGCTTATTTTTGTTTTTGTTTATTTTGTTTTAGAAGATGGATCCAAAAAAATATGGCTGAAATTTATGTCAAAATTCTTTCTTCCTGTGTTTTCCTCTAGGATTTTTATGACAAGTAGTGGATTTTTCTATACCAGTAGTCAAAATGGAGTTTAACAATTTCAATCGGTGGTGAAATAAACTGGGTTCATTGATGTGAATGTCCTGTGGGCAATTCTACCAGGAAATTGATACAGATTACAGATAGGAGTTTTTGCTTAGGCAGTAATGGGGCAGTTCATCTATTTGTTTGTCATCAGTGACTTCCTACAAGAGGCCATAAGTCTGTATTCCATCTCTGGAGGGAAATGAGGTGGAATCTGACAGGCAAATACCACCAGTAAATCAGGCAGCCTGGAGTGAGAACCCAAGCTCTAAGTAGGACTGATAAGAAAAGCAGAATTATAGTTTTAGAGAAATTTAGAGACAGAATATAGAGACAGAAACAAGATGAAAACCTAGTAATATAGGTAGAAACTGTGACAGGAGTAAAGTGAACATCTAACAGCAGAAAATGGATCAGGAGCTCAGAAGAGAACTTGGAGCACAGCTGGTCAGATGCTGAATTACATGGGCTACTTATACTTTCTCTGGCTGAAATCAGATTGTCTTAGAAGCTGAGGTAGGGCTGAGCAACAGGTGGACTGATGGTCAAACTTTAATTCGAGGTAAAGTTCCAGATGGGTAGTCAGACACCCCCTACATCCAATTCTTCACAGCTTTCAGCCGGTTCTTTCACAACTTCATTCCCTTTTGAAATCTGTTTGTATTACCTAAAGTTCCCAATTTCAAGCTCCTTAGGTTGTGTTCCTTCAGGATTCAGTTTAAAAGCATCTTCTCTGTGACATCCTTCCAGGCTTCTCTGGGGTCCAGGAGCACTTCATATACTTCGCTATTATGACACTTACTACATGTTGCCTCATCCTGTTTTTCTTTAAACATCTCTTCCCCTGACCATTCTTCAAGCTTCTTGTCAAATGAGCCTTGGCATTCCCTGAACCTAGCATAGTATCAGCCTAGCATAAGATCTCAATAAATATTTGATGGTAGATAAATGTGTGATGGTAAAAAAAATTTTGATGGTAAATGAAGTTTAAAAAGTGTTCAAAAAATAAAAATCAATTAATATACAGGTTAATGAGTAAAAAATAGTATATCCCAGGATATTTTTATAAAAAATACTTTTTTCATAAAGTTAAAAGACAAGCATAACTAAGAAATATACTTCCTGAACTTTATATTCCTACACAAAAGTTAGGAACTGCTAAACTCAGGATAGGTAGGGAGAAGGAATTTGAAAGAAGTTCATAAAAGATGCAGCTTTTAGGTAATAGTTTAGATTTTGAAATGTGTAGTAGTTTTTCTGGTGTTTATTATATTATTAAAAGTGTTATGATAAAAATTTAAAAGAAGAATATGGATAATTCTTACTAAGCATCTAGCTAGTTACCATTCAAGATTTGAACATTAATTTTTGAGAGTGGTGAGATCAATAAATAAGTGTACAAAAGAGAAAGAGAACTGTGGATGGTGACTGCAGCCATGAAGTTAAAAGACACTTGTTCTTTGGAAGAAAAGCTATGACAAACATAGACAACATATTAAGAAACAAAGACATCACATTGCTGACAAAGGTCCACATGGTCAGAGCTATGGTTTTTCCAGTAGCCATGTATGGATGTGAGAGCTGGACCGTTAGGAAGGTTGAACTGCCAAAGAATTTTTACTTTTGAGTTTTTTTGCTGGAGAAAACTCTTGAGAGTCCCTTGGACTGCAAAGAGATCAAACCAGTAAATGTTAAAGGTAATCAACCCTGAATATTCCTTGGAAGGAGTGATGCTGAAGCTGAAGTTCCAATACTTTGGCCACCTGATGTGAAGAGCTGACTCATTAGAAAAGACCATGATGCTGGGAAAGATTGAAGGCAGGAGGAGAAGGGGATGACAGAGGATGAGATGGTTGGATGGCATCACTGACTCAATGGGCATGAGTTTGAGCAAGCTCCAGGAGATGGTGAAGGACAGGGAAGCCTTATGTGCTGCAGTCCATGGGGTCACAAAGAGTGGAACACAACTTAGTGACTAAGCAACAACAATGGTTCAAATATTATTATATTATTTGATTGTGAATCTTGAGTTACCATCTAATCATAATTAAAGGCTTTTGTTTTTGCAGTCTTAAAAATAATGCTACTTTCAGTATGTACCACAAAATAGGATCTGATGAGTTAAATAACCTTTTAACTGCAGCATTTTTGTTTTTTAAACATACTGAAAGATTGTTTGCTAGTAACAAGAGAAAGGTGACACAGTAGTTATTCAAATATTATAGCATAGTAATTATAAATGTATTAAGCTGACACATGAATCACAAACATTACTGTGGATTTTTCAAATTGTGATGCTTAATCTTTATAGCATAGATGAAAGTGAAAATGAAGTCGCTCAGTCGTGTCCAACTCTTTGCAACCCCGTGGACTGTAGCCTACCAGGCTCCTCTCTCCATGGGACTCTCCAGGCAAGAATACTGGAGTGGGTTACCATTTCCTTCTCCAGGGGATCTTCCCAAGCCAAGGATTGAACCTGAGATTCCCGCATTGCAGGCAGATGCTTTAATCTCTGAGCCACCAGGGAAGCTCTAGCATTTGTAAGCACTGCGGTGGCTGCGACTGAAACACTAGGCGTGGCGGCGGCTGTGACCTGTGCACTAAGCGCGACCAAACAGGAGCTACCCCACGTCCGAGGGCAGGGGCGGTGGCCGGGAGGAGCAACCCCACGTCCAAGGAGCGGTGGCTGCAAGGGCAAGGAGGGCCTAGAGAAGCTATCCCACGTTGAAGGTCAGGAAGGGCTCAGTGAGGAGATACCCCCTCGTCCAAGGTAAGGAGCAGCGGCTGCACTTTGCTGGAGCAGCAGTGAAGAGATACCCCACGCCCAAGGTAAGAGAAACCCAAGTAAGATGGTAGGTGTTGCAAGAGGGCATTAGAGGGCCGACACACTGAAACCATACTGACAGAAAACTAGTCAATCTAATCACACTAGGACCACAGCCCTGTCTAACTCAAAGAAACTAAGCCATGTCCGTGGGGCAACCCAAGACGGGCAGGTCATGGTGGAGAGATTTGACAGAATGTGGTCCACTGAAGAAGGGAATGGCAAACCACTTCAGTATTCTTGCCTTGAGAACCCCATGAAAAGTATGAAAAGGCAAAATGATAGGATACTGAAAGAGAAACTCCCCAGGTCAGTAGGTGCCCAATATGCTACTGGATATCAGTGGAGAAATAACTCCAGAATGAATGAAGGGATGGAGCCAAAGCAAAAACAATACCCAGCTGTGGATGTGACTGATGATAGAAGTAAGGTCCGATGCTGTAAAGAGCAATATTGCATAGGAACCTGGAATATCAGGTCCATGAATCAAGGCAAATTGGAAGTGGTCAAACAAGGGATGGCAAGAGTGAATGTCGACATTTTAGGAATCAGCAAACTAAAATGGACTGGAATGGGTGAATTTAATTCAGATAACCATTATATCTACTACTGCAGGCAGGAATCCCTCAGAAGAAATGGAGTAGCCATCATGGTCAACAAAAGAGTCCAAAATGCAGTACTTGGATGCAATCTCAAAAATGACAGAATGACCTCTGTTCGTTTCCAAGGCAAACGATTCAATATCACAGTAATCCAAGTCTATGCCCAACCAGTAATGCTGGAGAAGCTGAAGTTGAATGGTTTTATGAAGACCTATAAGACCTTTTAGAACTAACACCCAAAAAAGATGTCCTTTTCATTATAGGGGGCTGGAATGCAAAAGTAGGAAGTCAAGAAACACCTGGAGTAAAAGGCAAATTTGGCCTTGGAATACAGAATGAAGCAGGGCAAAGACTACTAGAGTTTTGCCAAGAAAATGCACTGGTCATAGCAAACACCCTCTTCCAACAACACAAGAGAAGTCTCTACACATGGACATCACCAGATGGTCAACACCGAAATCAGACTGATTACATTCTTTGCAGCCAAAGATGGAGAAGCTCTATACAGTCAACAAAAACAAGACCAGGAGCTAACGGCGGCTCAAATCATGAACTCCTGACTACCAAATTCAGACTTAAATTGAAGAAAGTAGGGAAAACCACTAGACCATTCAGGTATGACCTAAATCAAATCCCTTATGATTATACAGTGGAAGTGAGAAATAGATTTAAGGGACTAGATCTGATAGATAGAGTGCCTGATGAACTATGGAATGAGGTTTGTGACATTGTACAGCAGTGAGGGATCAAGACCATCCCCATGGAAAAGAAATGCAAAGAAGCAAAATGGCTGTCTGGGGAGGCCTTACAAATAGCTGTGAAAAGAAGAGAAGTGAAAAGCAAAGGAGAAAAGGAAAGATATAAGCATCTGAATGCAGAGTTCCAAAGAATAGCAAGAAGAGATAAGAAAGCCTTCCTCAGTGATCAATGCAAAGAAATAGAGGAAAACAACAGAATGGGAAAGACTAGAGATCTCTTCAAGAAAATTAGAGATACCAAGGGAAAATTTCATGCAAAGATGGGCTCGATAAAGGACAGAAATGGTATAGAGCTAACAGAAGCAGAAGATACTAGGAAGAGATGGCAAGAATACATAGAAGAACTGAACAAAAAAGATCTTCACCACCCAGATAATCACGGTGGTGTGATCACTGACCTAGAGCCAGACATCCTGGAATGTGAAGTCAAGTGGGTCTTACAAAGAATCACTACGAACGAAGTTAGTGGAGGTGATAGAATTCCAGTTGAGCTCTTTCAAATCCTGAAAGATGATGCTATGAAAGTGCCGCACTCAATATGCCAGCAAACTTGGAAAACTCAGCAGTGGCACAGGACTGGAAAAGGTCAGTTTTCATTCCAATCCCAAAGAAAGGCAATGCCAACGAATGCTCAAACTACCGCACAATTGCACTCATCTCACATGGTAGTAAAGTAATGCTCAAAATTCTCCAAGCCAGGCTTCAGCAATACGTGAATCACGAACTTCCTGATGTTCAAGCTGGTTTTAGAAAAGGCAGAGGAACCAGACATCAAATTGCCAACATCTGCTGGATCATGGAAAAAGCAAAAGAGTTCCAGAAAAACATCTATTTCTGCTTTATTGACAATGCCAAAGCCTTTGACTATGTGGATCACAAGAAACTGTGGAAAATTCTGAAAGAGAGGGAATACCAGACCACCTGACCTGCCTCTTAAGAAATCTGTATGAAGGTCAGGAAGCAATTTTAGAACTGGACATGGAACAACAGACTGGTTCCAAATACGAAAAGGAGTACATCAAGGCTGTATATTGTCACCCTGCTTATTTAACTTATATGCAGAGTACATCATGAGAAACGCTGGACTGGAAGAAACACAAGCTGGAATCAAGATTGCTGGGAGAAATATCAATAACTTCAGATATGCAGATGACACCACCCTTATGGCAGAAAGTGAAGAGGAACTCAAAAGCCTCTTGATGAAAGTGAAAGTGGAGAGTGAAAAAGTTGGCTTAAAGCTCAACATTCAGAAAACGAAGATCATGGCATCTGGTCCCATCACTTCATGAGAAATAGATGGGGAAACAGTGGAAACAGTGTCAGAATTTATTTTGGAGGGCTCCAAAATCACTGCAGATGGTGACTGCAGCCATGAGATTAAAAGATGCTTACTCCTTAGAAGGAAAGTTATGACCACCTAGGTAGCATATTCAAAAGCAGAGACATTACTTTGCCAACAAAGGTCCATCTAGTCAAGGCTATTGTTTTTCCATTTGTCACATATGGATGTGAGAGTTGGACTGTGAAGAAGTCTGAGCGCCAAAGAATTGATGCTTTTGAACTGTGGTGTTGGAGAAGACTCTTGAGAGTCCCTTGGACTTCAAGGAGATCCACCCAGTCCGTTCTGAAGGAGATCGGCCCTGGGATTTCTTTGGAGGGAATGATGCTGTAGCTGCAACTCCAGTACTTTGGCCACGTCATGCGAAGAGTTGACTCATTGGTAAAGACTCTGATGCTGGGAGGGATTGGGGGCAGGAGCATAAGGGGACAACAGAGGATGAAATGGCTGGATGGCATCACTGTCTCTTGGACGTGAGTCTGAGTGAACTCCAGGAGTTGGTGATGGACAGGGAGGCCTGGCGTGCTGCGATTCATGGGATCGCAAAGTGTCGGACACGTCTGAGCGACTGAATTGAACTGATAAAGTACAAAAATAATCAGAAAAAAAAAAAGCTTTTTGTTTCTGTTATTCTGTCACTCAGTCATGTATGATTCTTTGTTACTCCATGTCCTTCAGCATTCCAGGCTTCCCTGTCCTTCACCATCTCCCAGAGCTTGCGCTACTCATGTCCATTGAGTCTGTGATGCCATCCAGTCATCTCATCCTTGTCATCCCCTTGTCCTCCTGCCTTCAGTCTTTCCCTAAGTGAGCCTTTAGTTCATAGTAATTCCAACATTAACTCTGGCAAGTTCTTTATTAACTTAATTGGATAAATATTTTTGGAGGGCTTTGAGTTTGTTAATGTCTTGCAACTAAATTTTGTTTTTTATAGTGTGCTATTTGGGGTGTAATTTTAGGAGTGAGCAAAGAACAAAAATGCAGTGCTTCACAGTGTTGGAATAAGGGATCACTAGACTGCCTTTCATTTGTGCCAGTGTTTTAACTTACTTTCAAATTCTTACATAGCATTACCAACCCCTAAATTTTATTACCACCCTTTAATTTGCATAGAAACGAATGAAAATGAAAATACAACAACCCAAAACCTGTGTGACACTGTAAAAGCAGTCCTAAGGGAAAAGTTCATAGCAATACAGGCACACCTCAAGAAACAAGAAAAAAGTCAAATAAATAACCTAAGTCTACACCTAAAGCAACTAGAAAAGGAAGAAATGAAGAACCCCAGGGTTAGTAGAAGGAAAGAAATCTTAAAAAGTAGGGCAGAAATAAATGCAAAAGAAACAAAAGAGGCCATAGCAAAAATCAACAAAGCCAAAATCTTGTTCTTTGAAAGGATAAATAAAATTAACAAACCATTAGCCAGACTCATCAAGAAACAAAGGGAGAAAAATCAAATCAATAAAATTAGAAATGAAAATGGAGATATAACAACAGACAACACAGATATACAAAGGATCATAAGAGACTACTATCAGCAATTATATGCCAATAAAATGGACAACGTGGAAGAAATGGACAAATTCTTAGAAAAGTACAACTTTCCAAAACTGGACCAGGAAGAAATAGAAAATCTTAACAGACCCATCACAAGCACGGAAATTGAAACTGTAATCAGAAATCTTCCAGCAAACAAAAGCACAGGTCCAGACAGCTTCACAGCTGAATTCTACCAAAAATTTAGAGAAGAGCTAACACCTATCCTACTCAAACTCTTCCAGAAAATTGCAAAGGAAGGTAAACTTCCAAACTAATTCTATGAGGCCACAATCACCCTAATACCAAAACCTGACAAAGATGCCACAAAAAAAGAAAACTACAGGCCAATATCATTGATGAACATAGATGCAAAAATCCTTAACAGAATTCTAACAATCAAAATCCAACAACACATTAAAAAGATCATACACCATGACCAAGTGGGCTTTATCCCAGAGATGCAAGGATTCTCCAATATCCGCAAATCAATCAATGTAATACACCACACTAACAAATTGAAAAATAAAAACCATATGATTATCTCAATAGATGCAGAGAAAGCCCTTGACAAAAGGCAACATCCATTTGTGATAAAAACACTCCAGAAAGCAGGAATAGAAGGAACATACCTCAACATAATAAAAGCTATATATGACAAACCCACAGCAAACATTATCCTCAGTGGTGAAAAATTGAAAGCATTTCCTCTAAAGTCAGAAACAAGACAAGGGTGCCCACTTTCACCATTACTATTCAACATAGATTTGGAAGTTTTGGCCAGAGCAATCAGAGCAGAAAAAGAAATAAAAGGAATCCAAATAGGAAAAGAAGAAGTAAAACTCTCACTGTTTGCAGATGACATGATCCTCTACATAGAAAACCCTAAAGACTCCACCAGAAAATTACTAGAACTAATCAATGATTATAGTAAAGTTGCAGGATATAAAATCAACACACAGAAATCCGTTGCATTCCTATACACTAATAATGAGAAAATGGAAAGAGAAATTAAGGAAACAATTCCATTCACCATTGCAACAAAAAAGAATAAAATACTTAGGAATATATCTACCTAAAGAAACTAAAGACCTATATATAGAAAACTATAAAACACTGGTGAAAGAAATCAAAAAGGACAATAATAGATGGAGAAATATACCATGTTCATGGATTGGAAGAATCAATATAGTGAAAATGAGTATACTACCCAAAGCAATTTATAGATCCAATGCAATCCCTATCAAGCTACCGGTATTCTTCACAGAGCTAGAACAAATAATTTCACAATTTGTATGGAAATACAAAAAACTTCGAATAGCCAAAGCAATCTTGAGAAAGAAAAATGGAACTGGAAGAATCAACCTGCCTGACTTCAGGCTCTACTACAAAGCCACAGTCATCAAGACAGTACGGTACTGAAACAAAGACCGAAATATACATCAATGGAATAAAATAGAAAGCCCAGAGATAAATCCACAAACATATGGACACCTTATCTTTGACAAAGGAGGCAAAAATATACAATGGATTAAAGACAATCTCTTTAACAAGTGGTGCTGGGAAAACTGGTCAACCACTTGTAAAAGAATGAAACTAGAGCACTTTCTAACACCATACACAAAAATAAACACAAAATGGATTAAAGATCTAAACGTAAGACCAGAAACTATAAAACTCCTAGAGGAGAACATAGGCAAAACACTCTCCGACATACATCACAGCAGGATCCTCTATGACCCACCTCCCAGAATATTGGAAATAAAAGCAAAAATAAACAAATGGGACTGAATTAAACTTAAAAGCTTCTGCACAACAAAGGAAACTATAAGCAAGGTGAAAAGACAGCCTTCAGAATGGGAGAAAATAATAGCAAATGAAGCAACTGACAAACAACTAATCTCAAAAATATACAAGCAACTCCTGCATCTCAATTCCAGAAAAATAAGTGACCCAATCAAAAAATGGGCCAAAGAACTACACAGACATTTCTCCAAAGAAGACATACAGATGGCTAACAAACACATGAAAAGATGCTCAACATCACTCATTATCAGAGAAATGCAAATCAAAACCACTATGAGATACCATTTCACGCCAGTCAGAATGGCTGTGACCCAAAAGTCTACAAGCAATAAAGGCTGGAGAGGGTGTGGAGGAAAGGGAACCCTCTTATACTGTTGGTGGGAATGCAAACTTGTACAGCCACTATGGAGAACAGTGTGGAGATTCCTTAAAAAAACTGGAAATAGAACTGCCTTATGATCCAGCAATCCCACTGCTGGGCATACACACTGAGGAAACCAGAATTGAAAGAGACATGTGTACCCCAATGTTCATCGCAGCACTGTTTATAATAGCCAGGACATGGAAGCAACCTAGATGTCCATCAGCAGACAAACGGATAAGAAAGCTGTGGTACATATACACAATGGAATATTACTCAGCCATTGAAAAGAATACATTTGAATCAGTTCTAATGAGGTGGATGAAACTGGAGCCTTTTATACAGAGTGAAGTAAGCCAGAAAGAAAAACACCAATACAGTATACTAACGCATATATATAGAATTTAGAAAGATGGTAACAATAACCCTGTATACGAGACAGCAAAAGAGACACTGATGTATAGAACAGTCTTTTGGACTCTGTGAGAGAGGGAGAGGGTGGGATAATTTGGGAGAATGGCATTGAAGCATGTATAATATCATATATGAAACGAGTCACCAGTCCAGGTTCGATGCACGATACTGGATGCTTGGAGCTGTTGCACTGGGACGACCCAGAGGGATGGTATGGGGAGGGAGGAGGGAGGAGGGAGGAGGGTTCAGGACGGGGAACACATGTATACCTGTGGTGGATTCATTTTGATATTTGGCAAAACTAATACAATTATGTAAAGTTTAAAAATAAAATAAAATTAGAAAAAAAAATAAAATAAAATAAAATTTAAAAATAAATAAATAAATAAGTAAATCTTTAAAACATGCCTGAAAAATGGAAAAAAATTGATAATAAAGAACCTCTAATCCTTTCTGAGTAAACCTGGGAAATAAGAAGCTTATCTATGGTAACTTCTGTATATGACTCACTTTCCAACTTTCATAAACCTACACTTATATTGCTTTCCTTATTATCTTTGAATCTCCCACTGTGATTTTCCTTACTTATTACTTTTAAAATCGTCCATATTCTTTTCCATATGATCCTATTGTCTCTATTGATCATGTTGTCCTAGTGCCCCACCACTTATCCCAGGCTGGCCAGTGTATTTTATTTTCATGGATGTAGAAATTAGACCAGAAGTGAGCCTAAAACCTAAGAAAAGCCAGTTGCCATCTTTAGGGAGAAGACTGATATAGATACAATGCAAGACACTGATCTCTTTATATATAATAGAGTTCTACACCTTCCACTACTGCAAGGGGAAGGAGATATTCTTTGATCTTTGATGAAGAAATTCTAAAATGTAAACTCATCTCAGCCTGCCTATATGAAGGAATACCCAATCTATTTCCCCCTTTTAAAACTCCTGATTTTTCTCTTGACTGTGTTACATTAATTCTCTTTAGCCATGAGCTGAAAGATAGTGTTTTGAATCTTGCTTTCTCTCCCTTACAGTCTAGTTGATAAATCAAACAAATAAACCTCAAGTAGCTAAGTAGTGACTCTTGGCAGTGATTGATTCAATGCCAAAGTGAATACCTGAGACAATAAATACTGGCAGAGTTCAGAGAAAGTATTGCAGTATAGGCTGAACTAATAATTAATGGAGGCTTTATCAAATTCCTAGGGTTTAAGACCTGAAGAGAACTTAGAGGTTTAGCTTCCTTCTTTCACCAAAAGTAGGTGGAGAATGAGGAGGGAGAAAAGGAGAGAAAAATCTTTCCCAGGAGATAGATTTGGAGTGGAAACTGAGAGAGCAGGCATATGTAATGTGAGTCTAGCAATTTAGAGGTTTATACAGACAGGATTTGTTCATGATAAAAGGGATGCATAGTAGATGGTAAGCTAAAGAGATGATATGGAAAAGCTTGTTCTCATTTTAGGATGAGCATATTAATGGGGCAGAGGTAAGAGCTGTAGACATTGAAATCTGTTCATAGTTATAAATACCAAGAGCTTGTGATTTTAGTCCAATAAATTCCTAATGGTCAATTGTTGATAAGGTAAAGAAAGATGGTCAAAATGAGTTTTTTGATAATTGTTTGGAAATCTGATTAGTTGTTCAGAAACAATTTTGTAATTAGCATGTTAGAGGAAAATATGGCCATGGAAGGAAGGAAGGAGATTATTTTAATGAAAAAAATAAATACAAATGAAATGTTAATGAGTTTAATTAATAATATAATGATAAATTTATCTCTCTTGAATAATTGGGTTGATAGTTTATTCTTTTCTTAAACTGTGGGAGAAGACACACAACACACATTTCTCCTCTTAATGTTATTTTGTATTGAGGTATTGACCTACAACACTATGTTAGTTCCAGGTGCACAACAGAATGATTTGCTCTAGATATAACAAAATAATCACCATGTTAAATCTAGTTACCATCTGTCACTATAAAAAGTATTAATGAATATATACATCATCCTGTACATTTTGTAACCTGGATTTATTTATTTTGTAACTGGAAATGTGTACCTCTTGAACACTGTCACCTATTTAAATCATTCCTCCACTGCCCTCCCCTTTGGCAACCACTTGTTTGTTCTCTATATTGATGACTCTGTTTCGATTTTATTTGTTCATTTCTTTTATTTTTTAATTTCCAATATAAGTGAAATTATATGGTATTTATTTTTCCCTGTCTGACTTAGTTCACTTAGCATAATACCCTCTAGGTCCATCCATGTTGTTGCAAATGGCAAGGCTTTATTCTTCTTTGTGGCTAATATTCTATTGTATGTGGCTACCCTGGTGGCTCAGACTCTGGTAAGGAATCTGCCTACAATGCAGGAGACCCGGATTTAATCTCTGGGTCAGGAAGATCCCCTGGAGAAAGGAATACCTGCTCACTCCAGTATTCTTGCCTGGAGAATCCCATGGACAGAGCAGCCTGGTGAGCTACAGTCCATGGGGTCACAAAGAGCCAGACAAGACTGAGCAACTAAACACACACATTCTGTTGTATATTTTTTTTTACTGCATCATCTTTATCCATCTATTAATGAACACAGGTTGTTTCTATTTCTTGGTTATAATAAATAATGCTAAAATGAACATGGTAAATATTTTGAAAATGATAAATATTTTCAAATTATAGTCTGGGGTGTTTTTTTCATTTGTTTGTTTTTTGTTTTTTGTAAAAGTACCCAGAAATGGAATTGGTGGGTCCTACAGTGGTTCTACTTTTATTTTTCCTGAGGAACCTACATAATGTTTTCCATGGTGGCTCTAACAGTTTACTATTCCACCAATGGTACATAAGGATACCCTTTTCTCCACATCTTGGCTGACACTTGTTACTTGTTGTATTTTGGGTAATAGCTACCCTGACAGGTATTAGTTGATATCTCATTGTGGTTTTGATTTGCATTTCCCAGATGATTAGTGATGCTCAGCATCTTTTCATGTTTCTGTTGGACACTGATATGTCTTCTTGGCAAAAATATCTATTCTTGGCGCCTATTCATTTTGTAATCATGTTGTTTGGGTTTTTTATGTTGAATCGTATTAATTATTTTGTATTTAGTATATTTTGTACACTAACTCCTTATCAAGTATATCATTTGCAAATATCTTCTCCCATTTGATAGGGAAAACAAAAACCAAACAAAAACTGTCTTTTGTTGTTGATAGTTTCTTTAGTGGGAAAAACATTTTAGTTTGATGTAGTCTCATTTGTTTATTTTTGCTTTTGTTTCCCTTTCCTGATTATATCAATGAGCATACTGCTTGTTTCCTTCTTGGAGTTCAATGGTTTCAGATCTCAGCCTTTAATGCATTATGAATTTATTTTGTTTATGGTGTGAAAAGTAGATCAGTTTGAATCTTTAAAAAGTAGGTGTATAGTTTTTTCAATGGCATCTATTGATGAAGCTGTATTTTCCCACACTGTAAATTCTTGCTTCCTTTATTGTAGATTAGTCAACCATAGAAATCTGGGTTCATTTTGGGGTGCTGTATTATGTTCTCTAATTTTTCCGGTACCATACTGTTTTGATAATTGTAGATTTGGAGTATTTTGCAGCTAGGAAGTATGATACCTCCAGGTTTATTCTTCTTTAATTTTTAAACTTTTTATTTCATATTGGGGTATAGTTGATTAACAATTATGTTATTGGTGAATACTGAGGGGACTCAGCCACAAAAGTACATGTACATATTCTCCCCCCAAATTCCCTCCCATTCAGAATGTCACAAAACATTCAGCAGAGTTCCATGTGCTATACAGTAAGTCCTTTTTACATATTCATTTTAAATGTAACAGTGTGTACATACCCATGGAGAAGGGCATGGCAACCCACTCCAGTATTTCTGCCTGGAGAATTCCATGGACAGAGGAGCCTGGATGGCTAAAGTCCATGGGGTTGCAAAGAGTTGGACATGCCTGAGCAACTAACACACACACGTGCCCATCCTAAACTCCCTAACTATCCTTTCTGCTCATCATTTCCCCCAGCAACCATAAGTTAGTTCTTTAAGTCTGTTAATCTCTTTCTGTTTTGTAAGTACATTTGTATTATTTATTTTTAGATTCCACATATAAAGGATGTCATACAATATTTCTCCCTCTCTGTTTGATTTACACCCAGAATAACAATTTCTGGGTCCATCCATGTTGTGGCAAATGGCATTATTTCATTGTTTTAATGGCTGAAGTATTCCATTGTATATATGTGCCACAGCTTTGTCCTTTTCTTTTTTAATGGCCATCTAGGTTGTTCCCATATCTTGGATATTGTAAAGTGTTGCAATGAACATGGGGATGCATGTATCCTTTTGGATCATGTTTTTATTCAGATATATGCCCTGGAATGGGATTTCAAGGTCAAAGGGTTGCTCGATTTTTAGTTTTTAAAAGAACCTCCATACTGTACTCCATAGTGGCTGTACCTATTTGCATTCCTATTAAAGTAAAAGAAAGCTCTCTTCTCTCTACACCCTTTCCAGAACTTATTGTTTGTGGATTTTTTATGATAGCCATTCTGGCTGCTGTGAGATGATATCTTGTTGTAGTTTTAATTTGAATTTTTTTTGATTTTATTTTATCTTTAAACTTTACAATATTGTATTAGTTTTGCCCAACATCGAAATGAATCCGCCACAGGTATACCCGTGCTCCCCATCCTGAACCCTCCTCACTCCTCCCTCCCCTTACCCTCCCTCTGGGCCGTCCCAGTACACCAGCCCCAAGCATCCAGCATCGTGCATCGAACCTGGACTGGCGACTCGTCTCATAATGGCATTGAAACATGTGTAATATCATGTATGAATTTTTTTTTAATAATTAGGGATGTTGAGCATCTCTTAATGTGCCTGTGCCCATCTGTATGTCTTCCTTGGAGAAATTCCTATTTAGATTTTCTGCCAATTAGTTGATTGGGTTGTTTGTTTTTATGCTATTAAATACCATAAGCTGTCTCTAAATTTTGTAGACTAATCCCTTGTTGGTCACATAATTTTCTAATACTTTCTCCCAATCTTTGGGTTGTCTTTTCATTTTTTTAATTGTTTTCTTTGCTGTGCAAAAGCTTTTAAGTTTAAGAAGATCACATTTGTTTATTTTTTGTTTCATTTCCATTATTCTGGGAGAAGGATCAAAGAAGATATTACTGTGATTTAAGTCAGAGAGTGTTCTGCCTATATTTTCTTCTAGGAGTTTTATAGTGTACAGTCTCACATTTAAGTCTTTAATCCATTTTGAAGTTATTTTTCTGTATGGTGATAAAGAATGATCTAATTTCATTTTTTACATGTAGCTGTCCCGTTTCTAAGCACATGTTGAAGAGACTCTTATTCCAACATTGTGTAGTTTTGCCTCCTTTGTCATAGATTAATTAAACATAGGTGCATGCATTTATTTTTGGGTTTTCTATCCTGTTCCATTGATCTATATTTCTATTTTTGTGCCAGTACCATACTGTTTTGATGACTGTAGCTTTGTGAAATAGTCTAAAGTCAGGGATCCTGATTCCTCCAGCTCCGTTTTTATTTTTTTTCCTCTCTCTCAATACCACTATGGCTACTCAAGGACTTTTGTGTCTCCAAACAAATTGTAAGATTTTTTTGTTCTAGATCTTTGAAAAACACCATTGGTAATTTGATAGAGATGACATTGAATCTATAGATTGTCTTGGACAGTATAGTCATTTTGACAGTATTTATTCTTCCAATCTACAAACATAAATTATCTTTCTATCTCTTTGTGTCTCCTTCAATTTCTTTCTTCACTGTTTTATAATTTTCAGAGTACAGGTCTCCTTAGATAGGCTCACTCCTGGGTATCTTATACTTTTTGTTGAGATAGTAAATGGAAATGTTTCTTCAATTTCTCTTTCTGATCTTTCATTGTTAGTGTATAGAAAGACAACAAATTTCTTTGTATTAATTTTGTAACCTGAAACTTTACCAAGTCCATTGATGAGTTCTAGTAATTTTCTGGTAGCATCTTTAGGATCTTGTTTTTATATTATCATGTCATCTGCAAACAATGACAGTTTAACTTCTTTTCCAATTTGGATGCCCTTACTGCTCTTTCTTCTGTCAGAGTACAGGTCTCCTTAGATAGGCTCACTCCTGGGTATCTTATACTTTTTGTTGAGATAGTAAATGGAAATGTTTCTTCAATTTCTCTTTCTGATCTTTCATTGTTAGTGTATAGAAAGACAACAAATTTCTTTGTATTAATTTTGTAACCTGAAACTTTACCAAGTCCATTGATGAGTTCTAGTAGTTTTCTGGTAGCATCTTTAGGATCTTGTTTTTATATTATCATGTCATCTGCAAACAATGACAGTTTAACTTCTTTTCCAATTTGGATGCCCTTACTGCTCTTTCTTCTGTAGTTGCTGTAGCTATGACTTAAAAAGTTATGTTGAGTAAAAGTGATGAGAGTTGACATCCTTGTCTTATTCCTAATCTTAGAGGAAATGCTTTCAGCTTTTCACCATTGAGTATGATCTTAATTGCAGATTTTTCTTATTTAACCTTTATTATGTTGATATATGGGATTCCCAGGTGGAGCTAATGGTAAAGAACCTGCCTGCCAATGCAGGAGATGTAAAAGACACAGGTTTGATCACTGGGTCAGGACGGTCCCCCTGGAGAAGGGCATGTTGATGTATGTGCCCTCTGTGGCTTCCCAAGTGGTTCAGTGGTAAAGAATCCACTTGCCAAGCAGGAGATGTGAGTTTAATTTTTGGGTTGGAAAGATCCTCTGGAGAAGGAAATGGCGAGTATTCTTGCCTGTGAAATCTCATGGACAAATCTCATGGGAAATCTCTAGCCTTGTGGGCTAGAGTCCACTGGGTCACAAAAGAGTGGGACACAAGTTAGTGACTAAACAACAACAATGTTCCATCTATGCCCACTTTCTGGAGAGTTTTTATCATAATTGGGTGCTGAATTTTATTAATTTTTTTTGTTTCCATCTATTGAGATGACCATATGTTTTATTCATCAGTTGTTGTTTTTGTTTTGTTTTGTTTTGTTTTTTTAATATGGTATGTCACATTGATTTGCGGATGCTGAAAAAAACCTTTGCATCCATCGGATGAATCCCACTTCATCATGGTATATGATTTTTTAATGTATCATTGGATTCAGATTGCTAGTATTTTGTTGAGGATTTTTGCATCCATATTCATCAGGGAAATTGTCCTGTAATTTTCTTTTTTTGAGGTATCTTTGTCTGGTTTCAGTATCAGGGTGATGGAGGCCTCATAGAATGAGTTTGGGTTTTCCAAGACCTGTGATTTTTTGGAACATTTTCAGAAGGATAGATATTTACTCTTCTCTAAATGTTTGATAGAATTCACTTGTGAAGGCATCAGGTCCTGGACTTTTGTTTCTTGGGAGTTTTTAAATCACACTCTCTTTTTAAAATTAATTTATTTTAATTGGAGGATAATTACTTTACAATGTTGTGATGATTTTTGCCATACATTAACATGAATCGACCACAGGTATACATGTGTGCCCCCATCCTGAACTCCCTCCCACCTCCCTCCCCACCCTATCCCTCTGGGTTGTCCCAGAGCACCAGCTTTGGGTCCCTTGCTTCATGCATCGAACTTGCACTAGTTATGTATTTTACATATGGTAATGTACATGTTTAAGTTATATTCTCTCAAATCATCCCACCCTCACCTTCTCCCACTGAGTCCAAAAGTCTGTTCTTTATGTCTATATCTCTTTTGCTGCCCTGCTTCCATGCTTGTGGTTGGACTGATCATATTTTCTATTTCTTCCTGGTTCAGTCTTGGGAGACTGTACTTTTCTAAGAATATGTGCATTTCTCACAGGTTTTCTGTTTACTGGCCTAGAGTTTCTCATAGTGTTACTGAAACCACAAGTCAATGTGCCTGACGCACAGTGAGGCCCATCGATTCTAAACATTAGAGTTTGGAACAGAGAAAGTTTCATTACAGATTTATACACAGAGATGAGTGGTTCATGTCCTAAGAATTTCAAAGTTACTGAAAGCTTTCAACAAGTCCGTATAAAAGAAAAAGATGAGGGATGGACGTGGTTAGTTGTTGCAGAATTCTTGGTATCAGATCCTTTGTTCTTGAGGTCAGGTCATGGTCAGGTAATGATGTTCCTGTAAATCTCTACCAAAAGAATGTTATACTCTGTCCTAACAAGAAAGGGCAAAGTCCCAAGGCACAACTTTTACCCTCTAAGGTCCCAGTCTTAACTAAGAGGAGGCAGATCTCAGTTGGCAGCTACTTCCGGCCAGGTTCCCACATCCTCCCCAGCTGCCATCCCTAAGGGAGCCAGGCATCCAACCCGACTGGCCCTCAGTCTCCTCAGGCCACCCAAATGAGGAGACCAGGTCTCACAGACTGTGACCCAGACAGATGGCCACAGCTATAAGATCACAAAGACAGAGATTGGGGGAAAGTTCACCACTGCCCCAAGGCCTGGGCCAAGGCTAGTTGAGTGCCTTAGTGGGGATTCTGGAGACCTGCAGGATGTAGTCCCCTGTCTATTCCCTGGGCCCTCTAGCTCATCCACTGGCCCAAGTCTGGGTAAGATGGAGGGCCTCCAGGAGAAGGCTTGAATCTGCCTCTTACCTCACTCTCCACCTAATGACCACCATACCTCTGACCCTTGGCTGAATCACTTCCCCAGTGGCCCTTCATTGACAGTTACTAGTGTGCAGGGCCCACTGCAATGGTAACCAGTAGCTGAGCAGGACAGCTAACAGTTGCTCATTGACAGTTGGTTGCTTGTGGGCAGGGTATACTGAGGCTCAGTCAGGCATGGCTGAGCAAGACCTGTTGCCTAATAACAGGGTGCAGAGTAATGAGGCACTGCAGTGGCTACCTGCTAAGGGCTGTGCTCATCATATTTTCTATTTCTTCCTGGTTCAGCCTTGGGAGACTGTACTTATCTAAGAATTTGTCCATTTTTTCCAGGTTGTCTATTTATTGACATAGAGTTTCTCATAGTAGTCTCCTATGACCCCCTGTGTTTCTGTGGAGTAATTTATAACTTTTCCTTTTTCATTTCAAATTTTATTAATTTGAGTTCTCTACTTTTTTTTTTCTAGATGAGTTTGGATATAAGTTCATTAATTTTGTTTATCTTTTGAAAGGAACAGTTTTTAGTTTCATTGATATTTTTTATTCTTTTCTTTGTCTCTTATCATTTATTTCTTCTCTGTTCTTTATGATTTCTTTCCTTGTACTAACTTTAAGTTTTGTTTTTTCTTCTTTCTCTGGTTGTTTTAGGTGTAAGATTAGGTCGTTTATTAGAGATTCTTCTTTTTTCTTGAAGTAAGATTTCATTGCTATAACCTTCCCTCTTAAAACTGCTTTTGTTTGCTATTATTTTCTCCCATGCTGATTCATGTCGATGTATGGCAAAACCCACCACAATATTGTAAAGTAGTTATCCTCCAATTAAAATAAATTAATTAATTTTAAACTGTTTTTGTTGCATCCCATAGGTTTTTGGACTGCTGTGCTTTCGTTTTGTCTGTAGGAATTTTTTATTTCCTTTTTCATTTCTTCAGTGTTGTTTACCTACCATTTGTTTGTGTATTTTGTAGTTTTTTTTTTTTTGCCTTGTAGTTTATTCCTAGTGTCATATCATTGTATCAGAAAATATTCTTGATGTGATTTCAAATTTCTTAAATTTACTATGGCTCACCTCATGACCCAGCATGTGGTCAACCCTGAAGAATGTTCCATATGTGCTTGAATAGAGTATTTCATCTAGTGTTTTTGGACAGAATATTCTAAAAATATCAGTAAAGTCCATCTGACCTAAAATGTCATTCAAGGCCTGTGTTTCCTTATTAATTTTCTGTCTGGATGATTTCTCCATTGATTAAATTGTGGTGTTAGTGTTCCCCACTATTATTGTGTTGCTGTCAATTTCGCCCTTTATGTTTGTAGTTGCCTTACATATTGAAGTGCTGCTATCTTGGGTGCACATATATTTATAATTGTTTTATCTTCTTCTTGGATTGAACCTTTAATTATTCTGTGGTGTCCTTCTTTGTCTCTTATAACAGTTTTTTGTTTGTTTGTTTTTGTATTTTGTTGTTGTTAGTATTGCTACTCAAGCTTTTCTTTTTATTTCCACTTACATGGAATACCTTCTCCCATCCCTTTACTTTGTTTATAAGCATCCCTAGGTCTGAAGTAGTTCACTTGTTATTCAGTCACTAAGCCGTGTCTCATCTTTGCTACCTCATGAACTGTGGCACACCAGGTTCCTCTGTTCTCCACTGTCTCCTGGAGTTTGCTCAAATTCATGTCCATTGAGTCAGTGATGCTATCTAACCATCTCATTCTTTGCCACCCCTTTTTCCTTTTGCCTTAAATCTTTCCCAGCATCAAGGTCTTTTCCAACATGTTGGCTATTCACATCAGGTGGCCAAAGTATTGAAGCTTCAGCTTCAGTAATCATTCTTCCAATGAATAGTCAGGGTTGATTTCCTTTAGGATTGAGTGGTTTAATCCCCTTGCAGTCCAAAGGACTCTCAAGTCTTCTCTAGCACCATAATTCAAAAGTATGAATTCTTCAGTACTCAATCTTCATTATGGACCAACACTCACATCCATACAAGACTACTGGAAAAAGCATAGCTTTGACTATACAGACCTTTTTTTTTGACAGAGTGATGTCTCTTCTTTTTAAATACACTTTCTAGGTTTGTCACAGCTCTCCTTCCAAGGAGCAAACATCTTTTCATTTCATTACTGCAGTCATTATATACAGTGATTTTAGAGCACAAGAAATTAAAATCTTTCCCTTTTCCAATTTTCCCCCTTGTATTTGCCATGATATGCTAGGACCAGATACCATGATCTTAGGTTTTTCTTTTTTTTTTAATGTTGAATTTCAATTCAGATTTTTTACTCTCTTCTTTCACCCTCATCAAGAAAGTCTTTAGATCCTCTTCACTTTATGCTATAAGAGTGGTATTCATCTGCATATCTGAGGTTGTTGATATTTCTCCTGGCAACCCTGATTACAGCTTGTGATTCAGCCAGCCTGACATTTCACATGAGGTACTCTGCATATAAGTTAAATAGTACCAAGTATTGCACTTTGAGCTCTTTTGTTGACTATGAGGGCTACTCCATTTCTTCTAAGAGATTCTTGCCCACAGTAGTAGATATAATATTCATCTGAATTAAATTTACCCATTCCCATCTATTTTAGTTCACTAATTCTGAAAACATCGAGTTCAGTCTAGCCATCTTCTGCTTGACCACATCCAATTTACCTTGATTCAAGGACCTAATAGTCCATGTTCCTATGCAATATTATGCTTTACAACATTGGACTTTATTTTCACTACAAGACACACCCAAACTGAGCATCATTTGTGCTTTGCCCCAGCCACTTCATCCTATTTGGAGCTATTCATGATTGCCCTCCACTCTTCCCCAGTAGCATATTAGACACCTTCTGACCTGGTGGTGGGGGGAGGGATCTCATCTTCCAGTGTTATGTTTTGCCTTTTCATACTGTTCATGTTGTTCTTGTAGCAAGAATACAGGAATGGTTTGCAATTCCCTCCTCCAGTGGATCACGTTTTGTCAGAGCTCTTCACTATGACTCGTAAATTTTGGGTGGCTCTGCATGGCATGAATTGAAGCTTCATTGAGTTATACAAGACCCTTTGCCACAATAAAGCTGCAATCCATGAAATAGGGGGTCTCTTGTAAAAAGACTATATACCAGTCTTTTTTTGTATCCACCCAGCCAGTCTATGTCCTTTGTTTGGTGTATTTGTTAATAATCCATTTACTTTTAAGGTAATTATTGATGTGTATGATCCTATACCATTTTAAAGTTTTTTTTTTTTTTTTTTATGACTGAGTCTTTTTTTTTTTTTTAACTTTACAATATTGTATTGGTTTTGCCATATATCAACATGAATCTGCCACAGGTATACACGTGTTCCCCATCCTGAACCCTCCTCCCTATTTTTTGTAGTTCTTTTCCTTTTCTTGTGTTTCCTGCCTAGAGAAGTTCCTTTAGCACTTGTAAAACTGGCTTGATGATGCTGAATTATCTCAGCTTTTGCTTGTTGGTAAAGATTTTGACTTCTCCAACAAATCTAAATGAGTCTTACTGGGTAGAGTATTCTTGGTTGTGGTTTCTTCCTTTTCATCACTTCAAATATGTCATGCCATTCCCGTCTGACTTGTTCAGTTTCTGTTGATAAATTAGCTGATTATCTTTTGGGGTTTCTTTGTGTGTTGTCATTTTTCTCTTGTTGCCTTTGATATTTTATCTCTGTCTTTACTTTTTGTCTGTTAGATTTCTGTGTGCCTTTAGTTGTTCATCCTTGGGCCTATCCTGCCTGTGAATCTCTGGACTTGTTTGACTATTTCCTTTCCCATGTTAGTGACCTTTTCAGTTATTGTTTCTTCAAATATTTTCTTGGGTCCTTCTCTCTCTTTTCTCCTACTGGGATCCCAATAATGTGAATGTTGCTGAGCCAGAGGTCTCTTAGGCTGTGTTCATTTCTTTTCACTCTTTTTGCTATATTCTGTTCTGCAGAGGTGATTTCCATCATTTTGTCTATTAGGTCCCTTATCCATTCCTCTGTCTCAATTATTCTGCTATTGTTTCCTTCCAGTGTTATGTTCATCTCTGTTTGATCTTTAGTTCTTCTAGGTATTTGGTGAACATTTACTGCTGTTTCTCATTCTTTTTCTGAGATCCTGGATCATCTTCTTCATTATCATTATTCTGAATTGTTTTTCTGGAAGGTTGCCTATCTCCACTTCATTTAGTTTGTTTGGGGGGTGGGGTTCATCTTGTTTTTTCATCTAGCACCTAATCCTCAACGTTTTCTTTTTGATTGACTTTCTGTAATTGGGTTTTTTTTCCCCCCCCCCTGGAGGTTTTGGAATTGTAGTTCTTTTTGTTTCTTCTGTCTTCCCTCTGGTAGATGAGGCTGAGGGTTGTGCAGGCTTCCTGATGTGCTGGACTGGCAGTGGGAAAAACTGGTTCTTGCTATGTTGGGCAGACAATGCTCAGTAAAACTTTAATCCAGTTGCCTTCTGATGGGTAGGTCTGTGCTCCCTCTCTGTTAGTTGTTTGGCATGATGTGTCCCAGGCTTGTTGCCTACAGGATCTATTTTAGGGCTAATGGAAATCTCCAAGAAGGCTTATGCCAAGGGAAACCTCCCAGGACTGCTGTTGCAAGTGTCCCTGTCCACAGTGAGCCATTGTTGACCCATGTTTCCTCAAAAGACTTTCCAACACTAGCAGGTTGGTGTGGTTCAGTCTCCTATGGAGTGACTGTTCTTTTTGCCTGGGTCCTGGTGCATACAAGGTTTTGTGTGTGCCCTCCAAGAGTTAAGTCTCTGTTTCCCTTAGTCCTGTGGAAATTCTGCAGTCAAATACCACTCGCCTTCAAATTCAGATCCCCTAGGGATTCCTAGTCCCTTTGGATGTTCCTCAGGCTGGAAAGCCTGACCTGGGTCTCAGAGTCTTAACAATAGTGGGAGAACTTCTTTGGTATCACTGTTCTCCAGTTTGTTGGTCAACAACCTGGCAGATGTGAAATTTGATTTTATCATGATTGTGCCCCTCTTACCATCTCATTGCAGCTTCTCCTTTGTCTTTGAAGGTGGGACACCCTTTTATTTTATTTTATTTATTTATTTTTTTGGTGAGTTTCAGCATCTTCCTGTTGATGGTTGTTCAATAATTAGCTGTGATTTTTTTGCTCTCTCAGGTGGAATTGAGGGCATATTCTATTCTGCCATCTTGAACAAGTCTCTAAAACTAGCTTTATTCTTCTTTTTCAAGTTTGCTTTGGCTATTCAGGGTCTTTTGTGGTTCCATATAATTTTAGAATTATTGTTCTAATTATCTGAAAAATGTCCTTGATATATGCATAGGCATTGCATCGAGTCTCTAGATTTGCCTTGGGGAGTTTGGTCATTTTAACAATATTAATTCTTTTAATCTGTGAGTATGGTATTTTTTAATTGTTTGTGTTATCTTCAATTTTTTCATCACTGTCTTATAGTTTTCCATATGTAGATCTAATAACATTTTAGTTAGATTTGTACCTAGGTATTTCATTAATTTTGATGCAACTGTAGATGGGATTGTTTTGTTTCTTTTTCTTTCTTTTTCTTCTCTGATATGGCTAAGATTTCTAATACTGTTTAATAAAAGTTGCAAGAGTGGACATTTTTGTCATATTCCTGATCTTAAAAGAAATGCCCCACTCTTTGTGACCCCATGGACTTCAGCATACCAGGCTTCCCTATCCTTCACCATCTCCTGGAGCTTGCTCAAAATCATGCCCCTTGAGTCTGTGATTCCATCCAACCATCTCATCCTCTGTCATCCCCTTCTCCTCCTGCCTTCAATGTTTCCCAGCATCAGAGACACTACTTAGTGACTAAGCAACAACAATGGTTCAAATTTTATTTTATTTTATATTGAATTCTGAGTTATCTTCCAATCATAATTAACAAAGCCAGGAGCACCACATTACCTGGTTTCAAACTATACTACAAAGCTATAATAATCAAAATGGTGTCACTCACATAAAAAAAGACACATAGACAAGTGTAATATATTGAGAGCCCAGATAAACCCCTGCATATAGGGTCAACAAATAATTGTTGAAGAAACCGAAAATAGTCAATGAAGAAATGGTATTATATTCAGTAAATGGTGTTGGGAAAATTAGATATCACACAAAAGAATGAAACTGGACCCCTTATCTTACAGAATTCACAAAAATTAACTCAAACCTGATTCTCCTCTTAAGGGTGAGACCTAAAATATTACAATTCCTAGAAGAACATATAAAGGAAATTTTCTTTAACATTGTTCCCTTAAAAGCTTCTGCACATCAAAGGAAACTATTAGCAAGGTGAAAAGACAGCCTTCAGAATGGGAGAAAATAATAGCAAATGAAGCAACTGACAAACAACTAATCTCAAAAATATACAAGCAACTCCTACAGCTCAACTCCAGAAAAATAAATGACCCAATCAAAAAATGGGCCAAAGAACTAAATAGACATTTCTCCAAAGAAGACATACAGATGGCTAACAAACACATGAAAAGATGCTCAACATCACTCATTATCAGAGAAATGCAAATCAAAACCACTATGAGGTACCATCTCACACCAGTCAGAATGGCTGCAATCCAAAAGTCTACAAATAATAAATGCTGGAGAGGGTGTGGAGAAAAGGGAACCCTCTTACACTGTTGGTGGGAATGCAAACTAGTACAGCCACTATGGAGAACAGTGTGGAGATTCCTTAAAAAACTGGAAATAGAACTGCCTTATGATCCAGCAATCCCACTGCTAGGCATACACACTGAGGAAACCAGAAGGGAAAGAGACACGTGTACCCCAATGTTCATCGCAGCACTGTTTATAATAGCCAGGACATGGAAGCAACCTAGATGTCCATCAGCAGATGAATGGATAAGAAAGCTGTGGTACATATACACAATGGAGTATTACTCAGCCATTAAAAAGAATACATTTGAAGCAGTTCTAATGAGGTGGATGAAACTGGAGCCTATTATACAGAATGAATTAAGCCAGAAGGAAAAACACCAATACAGTATACTAACGCATATATATGGAATTTAGAAAGATGGTAACAATAACCCGGTGTACGAGACAGCAAAAGAGACACTGATGTATAGAACAGTCTTATGGACTCTGAGGGAGAGGGAGAGGGTGGGAAGATTTGGGAGAATAGCATTGAAACATGTAAAATATCATGTATGAAATGAGATGCCAGTCCAGGTTCGATGCATAATACTGGATGCTTGGGGCTAGTGCAGTGGGACAACCCAGAGGGATGGTATAGGGAGGCAGGAGGGAGGAGGGTTCAGGATGGGGAACACATGTATACCTGTGGTGGATTCATTTTGATATTTGGCAAAACTAATACAATTATGTAAAGTTTAAAAATAAAATAAAATTAAAAAAAAAAAGAACAGATCAAGCCTACTGTAAATGGTGGATTATATCCAAGCAAAAAAAAAAAAAAAACAAAACCATTGTTCTTGGCAGTGAATTTTTTGTGTATGTAACAAGCAATAAAAAGCAAAAAGTAAATAATTTGGACTACATTATAGCTTCTATAAAAATTTCCCTGATGGCTCAGACAGTAAAGCGTCTGTCTACAATGCAGGAGACCCGGGTTCCATCCCTGGGTCAAGAAGATCCTCTGGAGAAGGAAATGGCAATCTACTCCAGTACTATTGCCTGGAAAATCCTGTGGACAGAGGAGCTTGGTAGGCTACAGTCCATGGGGTTGCAAAGAGTTGGACACAACTGAGCGACTTCACTTTCACTTTGTATAGTTTCTATGCAGCTAAAAAAATAAATAAAGACCAAAAGATATAAAGGCAACCTATAAAATGGGAGAAAATATTTGTACACCATATATCAGATTAAGGGATAAAATGCAAAATACATAAGGAACTCATATAACTCAGTAGCCACTCCCCTCCTAGAAAATACAGTTAAAATGGTTGTGTGCATGCCTGCTCAGTCACTCAGTTTTGTCTGACTTTTTGTAACTCAGTGGAGTGTAGTCCATCATGCTTCTCTGTACATGGGATCTTCCAGGTCAGAATACTTGAGTGGGTTGCCATTTACTCCTCCAGGGGATCTTCTTGACCTGTGGATTATACCCACATCTCCTGCATTGACAGTGAGATTCTTTACTACTGAGACACCTGGGAAACCCCTAATAAGGCTAAAGGACCTGAATAAACATTTTTCCAAATCTCTTTAACAAATAGTGCTCGGAAAATTGGTTAATCACCCATAAAAGAATTAAACTAAAACACTTTCTAACATTATACACAAAAATAAACTCAAAATGGACTAAAGATCTAAATGTAAGAACAAAAACTATAAAACTCCTAGCGGAAAACATAGGCAAAACACTTTCTGACATAAATCACAGCAAGATCCTCTATGAGCTACCTCCCAAAGTAATGGAAATAAAAGCAAAAATAAACAAATGGGACCTAATTAAACTTAAAACATTTTTCACAATGAAGGAAACTATAAGCAAGGTGAAAAGACAGCCTTCAGGATGGGAGAAAATAATAGCAAATGAAGCAACTGACAAATAATTAATCTCAAAATTATACAAGCAGCTCGTGAACCTCAATTCTAGAAAAATAAACGACCAAATCAAAAAATGGGCCAAAGAACTAAACAGACATTTCTCCAAAGAAGACATACAGATGGCTAACAGACACATGAAAAGATGCTCAACATCACTGTCAGAGAAAGGCAAATCAAAAACCACAGTGAGGTGCCATCTCACCCTGGTCAGAATGGCTGCTATCAAAAAATCTACAAACAACAAACGCTGGAGAGGATGTGGAGAAAAGGGAACCCTCTTACACTGTTGGTGGGAATACAAACTAGTACAACCACTATGGAAAACAGTGTGGAGATTCCTTAAAAAGCTGGAAATAGAACTACCATAAGATCCAGAAATCCCACTGCTGGGCATGCACACTGAGCAAACCAGAATTGAAAAAGACACATGTACCACAATGTTCATCTCAGCACTGTTTACAATAGCTAAGACATGGAAGCAACCTAGATGTCCATCAACAGATTAATGGATAAGAGATCTAAGGTACATATACACAATGGAACATTACTCAGCTATTAAAAAGAACACATTTGAATCAATTCTAATGAGGTGGATGAAAGTGGAGCCTGTTATACAGAATTAAGTCAGAAAGAAAAATAACAATACAGTATATTAATGCATATATATGGAATTTAGAAAGATAGTAACGATGACCCTATATGTGAGACAGCAAAAGACACAGATGTAAAGAACAGACTTTTGGACTCTGTGGGAGAAGGCGAGGATGAGATGGTTTGAGAGAATAGCATTGAAATATGTATATTATGATATGTGAAATAGATGACCAGCCCAAGTTCAATGCATGAAACAGGGCACTCAAAGCCAGTGCACTGGGACAACCCATAGGGGTGGGATGGAGAGGGAGGTGGGAAGGGGGTTCAGGATGGGGGACACAGGTACACCTGTGGCTGATTCATGTCAATGTACGGCAAAACCACCACAATATTGTAAAGTCAATAGCTTCCGATTAAAATAAATTAATTAATTTTAAAAAAGAAGGTATATGAAAATACACTGAATATCACTAACCATCAGGAAAATGAAGATAAAAACCACAATGAGATATATTTTCATACTAGTTGTCATCTAAACGACAATTGAAAACTGTGAGTGAGGAAGTGGAGAAAAGAGAATCCTTGTTCACTGTGGTGGAAATATAAATTGCTATAGCCATTACAGAAAACAGCATGATCGTTCATCAAAAAATTAAATGTAGAACTGCCATATGATACGGAAATCCTACTTCTGGGTATTTATATAAATAAATCATTTACATTATGTAAATTTTGCATCAATAAAAAATAAAAGTTAAGATATCAAAAAGATAAAGTTGCACTCTCATGTTTGTTGCAGCATTATAATCAACAGCTAAGACATGTGAACAGTCTAAGTGTCTATCAACAGGTAAATGGATAAAGCATACGTGTAATATATATATATATATAATTCAGTCATAAAATAGAAGAAAATATTGCCATGTGCAAGAAAATGAATAAAGCTGGAGGACATTATTCTAAGTAAAATGTCAGCCAAAAACATATATTGTATAATTTTACTTATATGTAGAATCTAACAATAACTAAAACTCATAGAAACAGAGAATAGATTGATGGATGCCAGGGGGAGGACAGTGAGGAAAATGGGTGAAGATAAACAAAGTGAACAAAATTCCACATATAAGGTAAATTAGTTCTAACGGTCTAATGTACAGCATGCTGAGTATAGTTAGGAATATTTATTGTATTGTATTGTATACATAATGTCGCTAAATGTGTAGATCTTAACATTTGTCACCACTCACAAAAAAAGTTTACCGTGTGATGGATGTGTTGTTGCTGCTGCTGCTGCTAAGTCACTTGAGTCGTGTCCGACTCTGTGCGACCCCATAGACAGCAGCCCACCAGGCTCCCCCATCCCTGGGATTCTCCAGGCAAGAACACTGGAGTGGGTTGCCATTTCCTTCTCCAATACATGAAAGTGAAAAGTCAAAGTGAAGTTGCTCAGTTGTGTCTGACTCTGCGACCCCATGGACTGCAACCCACCAGGCTCCTCCTTCCACGGGGTTTGTTAACTAACCTTACTGTGGTAATCACTTTGCAGTATATACAAATATCAAATCATCTTGTCATACACATTAAACTATCAAAATGCTATCTGTCAATTACATCTCAACAAACCTAGAAAAATAATTTATGTTAAAAAGATAAAAAGAAAAGAAGGGTTGCTAAGGATGTGAACAAATTGAAACCTTCATAAATTGCTGTTTCAAATGTAAAGTGGTGCAACCACTGTGAAAAGTCTTTTTGATGGATGTTTAAAGATTTAAAAATATTACCATATCACTCATAATTACCAAGGATAATAAAAAGCAAGTGTTTAGACCAAATTATAGACATGATTGTTTATTGAAGCTTCATTCACTATAGCCAAAATGTGGAAGAAAACAAATGTCCAACAACTGATGAATGATTAAGCAAAATGCAGTTACATACATACAATGTAATATTTTGGTAAGAAAAATAATTTAAGTACTATATATCCTGTAAAATGGGTGACCTTTGAAAACCTGTTTAAGTAAAATAATCAGACACCAAAAATTAAATGATCTGAATTATATGAAGTGTCCAGAATAGCTAAATCTATAGAGAAAACAAAGTAGTGAGTGGTTGCCAAATGCTGAGAGGAAGGAAAATGAGTGGAAAGTGACTAATTCATACAGGTTTTATTTGGGGAATGACAAAAATTTTATACAATTAATGGAGATGGTTGCGTCTGTCAGAAAGCCTCTGAATCATAAGCTTTCAGATCAGATCAGATCAGATCAGTCGCTCAGTCCTATCCGACTCTTTGTGACCCCATGAATCACAGCACACCAGGCCTCCCTGTCCATCATCAACTCCCAGAGTTCATTGAGACTCATGTCCATCGAGTCAGTGATGCCATCCAGCCATCTCATCCTCCGTCGTCCCCTTCTCATCCTGCCCACAATCCCTCCCAGCATCAGAGTCTTCTCCAATGAGTCAACTCTTCGCATGAGGTGGCCAAAGTACTGGAGTTTCAGCTTTAGCATCATTCCTTCCAAAGAAATCCCAGGGCTGATCTCCTTCAGAATGGACTGGTTGGATCTCCTTGCAGTCTAAGGGACTCTCAAGAGTCTTCTCCAACACCACAGTTCAAAAGTATCAATTCTTTGGCGCTCAGCCTTCTTCACAGTCCAACTCTCACATCCATACATGACCACAGGAAAAACCATAGCCTTGACTAGACGAACCTTTGTTAGCAAAGTAATGTCTCTGCTTTTGAATATACTACCTAGGTTGGTCATAACTTTCCTTCCAAGGAGTAAGCGTCTTTTAATTTCATGGCTGCAGTCACCATCTGTAGTGATTTTGGAGCCCAGAAAAATAAAGTCTGACACTGTTTCCCCACCTATTTCCCATGAAGTGGTGGGACTGGATGCCATGATCTTCGTTTTCTGAATGTTGAGGTTTAAGCCAACTTTTTCACTCTCCTCTTTCACTTTCATCAAGAGGCTTTTTAGTTCCTCTTCACTTTCTGCCATAAGGGTGGTGTCATCTGCATATCTGAGGTTACTGATATTTCTCCTGGCAATCTTTATTCCAGCTTGTGTTTCTTCCAGTCCAGCGTTTCTCATGATGTACTCTGCATATAAGTTAAATAAACAGGATGACAATATACAGCCTTGACGAACTCCTTTTCCTATTTGGAACCAGTCTGTTGTTCCATGTCCAGTTCTAACTGTTGCTTCCTGACCTGCATGCAAATTTCTCAAGAGGAAGATCAGGTGGTCTGGTATTCCCATCTCTTTCAGAATTTACCACAGTTTATTATGATCCACACAGTCAAAGGCTTTGGCATAGTCAATAAAGCAGAAATAGATGGTTTTCTGGAACTCTCTTGCTTTTTTAATGATCCAGCGGATGTTGGCAATTTGATCTCTGGTTCCTCTGCCTTTTCTAAAACCAGCTTGAACATCAGGAAGTTCACGGTTCATGTATTGCTGAAGCCTGGCTTGGAGAATTTTGAGCATTACTTTACTAGCATGTGAGATGAGTGCAATTGTGTGGTAGTTTGAGCATTCTTTGGCATTGCCTTTCTTTGAGATTGGAACGAAAACTGACCTTTTCCAGTCCTGTGGCCACTGCTGAGGTTTCCAAATTTGCTGGCATATTGAGTGCAGCACTTTCACAGCATTATCTTTCAGGATTTGGAAGAGCTCAACGGGAATTCCATCACCTCCACTAGCTTTGTTCATAATGATGCTTTCTAAGGCCAACTTGACTTCACATTCCAGGATGTCTGGCTCTAGGTCAGTGATCACACCATCGTGATTATCTGGGTCTTGAAGATATTTTTTGTACAGTTCTCTGCACGGGTGCAGGAGGGCCTAGAGGAGCTATCCCACATTGAAGGTCAGGAAGGGCGGTGGTGAGGAGATACCCCTCGTCCAAGGTAAGGAGCAATGGCTGCACTTTGCTGGAGCAGCCGTGAGGAGATACCCCACGCCCAAGGTAAGAGAAACCCAAATAAGACGGTAGGTGTTGCAAGAGGGCATCAGAGGGCAAACACACTGAAACCATACTCACAGAAAACTAGTCAATCTAATCACACTAGGACCACAGCCTTGTCTAACTCAATGAAACTAAGCCATGCCTGTGGGGCAACCCAAGACGGGTGGGTCATGGTGGAGAGATTTGACAGAATGTGGTCCACTGGAGAAGGGAATGGCAAACCACTTCAGTATTCTTGCCTTGAGAACCCCACGAACAGTATGAAAAGGCAAAATGATAGGATACTTAAAGAGGAACTCCCCAGGTCAGTAGGTGCCCAATATACTACTGGAGATCAGTGGAGAAATAACTCCAGAAAGAATGAAGGGATGGAGCCAAAGCAAAAACAATACCCAGCTGTGGATGTGACTGGTGATAGAAGCAAAGGCCCGATGCTGTAAAGAGCAATATTGCATAGGAACCTGGAATGTCAGGTCCATGAATCAAGGCAAATTGGAAGTGGTCAAACAAGAGATGGGAAGAGTGAATGTTGACATTCTAGGAATCAGCGAACTAAAATGGACTGGAATGAGTGAATTTAACTCAGATAACCATTATATCTACTACTGCGGGCAGGAATCCCTCAGAAGAAATGGAGTGGCCATCATGGTCAACAAAAGAGTCTGAAATGCAGTACTTGGATGCAATCTCAAAAACGACAGAATGATCTTTGTTCGTTTCCAAGGCAAACCATTCGATATCACCATAATCCAAGTCTATGCCCCAACCAGTAATGCTGAAGAAGCTGAAGTTGAACGGTTCTATGAAGACCTACAAGACCTTTTAGAACTAACACCCAAAAAAGATGTCCTTTTCATTATAGGGGGCTGGAATGCAAAAGTAGGAAGTCAAGAAACACCTGGAGTAACAGGCAAATTTGGCCTTGGAATACAGAATGAAGCAGGGCAAAGACTAATAAAGTTTTGCCAAGAAAATGCACTGGTCATAACAAACACCCTCTTCCAACAACACAAGAGAAGACTCTATACATGGACATCACCAGATGGTCAACACTGAAATCAGACTGATTATATTCTTTGCAGCCAAAGATTGAGAAGCTCTATACAGTCAGCAAAAACAAGACCAGGAGCTGACTGTGGCTCAGACCATGAACTCCTTATTGCCAAATTCAGACTTAGATTGAATAAAGCAGGGAAAACGACTAGATCATTCAGGTATGATCTAAATCAAATCCCTTATGATTATACAGTGGAAGTGAGAAATAGATTTAAGGGACTAGATCTGATAGATAGAGTGCCTGATGAACTATGGAATGAGGTTCGTGACATTGTACAGGAGACAGGGATCAAGACCATTCCCATAGAAAAGAAATGCAAAGAAGCAAAATGGCTGTCTGGGGAGGCCTTACAAATAGCTGTGAAAAGAAGAGAAGCGAAAAGCAAAGGAGAAAAGCATAGATATAAACATCTGAATGCAGAGTTCCAAAGAATAGCAAGAAGAGATAAGAAAGCCTTCTTCAGTGATCAATGCAAAGAAATAGAGGAAAACAACAGAATGGGAAAGACCAGGGATCTCTTCAAGAAAATCATAAGCTTTAAAATATGTTAAATTGTGAATTTTATGTTATGTAAATTTTGCATTAATAAAATATAAGTAATATAACCTGAAAAGTGATAACCTAACTTTCCACCTTAAATCACTAATAAAATAAGAACAAACTAAATCCAAAGCAAAGTGTAGGGAGAAAATAATAAGAATTGTTGTTCAGTCGTTCAGTCTTGTCTGACTCTTTGCAACCCTATGGACTGTAGCACGACAGGCTTCCCTGTCCTTCACCATCTCCTGGAGTTTGCTCAATCTCATGTCCATTGAGTTGATGATGCTACCCAAACATCTTGTCCTCTTTGTCATCCCCTTCTTCTTCTTCCTGCAATCTTTCCCAGCATCAGGGTCTCTTCCAGTGAGTTAGCTCTACACATCAGGTGAGCAAAGTATTGGAGCTTCAGCTTCAGCATCAGTCCTTCCAATGAAAATTCAGGACTGATTTCCTTTGGGATTGACTGGTTTGATCTCCTCACAGCCCAAGGGAGGATTCTCAAGTCTTCTCCAGCATCACAGTTCAAAGACATCAGTTCTTAGGTGCTCAGCCTTTTTTTATTGTCCAGCTCTCACGTCTGTACATGACTACAGGAAAAAAGCCATAGCTTTGATTATACAGACCTTTATAGGCAAAGTGATGTCTCTACTTTTTAATATGCTGTCTAGGTTTGTCATTGCTTTTCTTCCAGGGAGCAAGTGTCTTTTATTTTCATGGCTGCAGCCACCATCCACAGTGACTTTAGAGCCCAAAAAAATAAAGTCTGTCACTGTTTCCATTGATTTCCCATCTATTTGCCATGAAGTGATGGGACCAAATGCCATGGTATTTGTTTCTTGAATTGTAGGGAAAGAGCAAATTGGCCAAGATGGCATGTTCAGGCACTCTCACCCCATGTTTTGTAAATAATGACTATGTAGCAGCTGAGATCACATAGCACTGTGCATGAGCACCATGAGGTACTCACTTGGTAATGGGTTGTGTGTGGCATGGATCTATGAGCTCCACCTAGAAAGTGGCAGCAATTACTGATGTGTCCATTGGATCAGCCATGAAAGGAGAGAATATAGCATGTCTATTGCTACAGCTGCTGCATCAGCCAGGAGAGAATACTTTTATGGTTGCTGTGCCAGCCAGGAGAGAGGTTGTGTTGTGTTAGGTTATGCTATGGCTTCTTCTATGGCTTCTGTGTCAGTCAGGAGAGAATATGTGTGTCTGTAATTTCTACAGCTCCTCAATTCTCCTTCCATCCTCTTAGCTCATGCCTTGCCTACTCTTCAGTAAATAATGCAGACAGTGTGAACACTGAGACAATTGAACAGGATCAGTGATACATGAATGTTGAGTTTTAAGCCAGCCGTTTCACTTTTCTCTTTCACTTTCATCAATAGGATTTTTAATTTCTCTTCACTTTCTGCCACAAGGGCAGTGTTATCTGCATATCTGAGGTTATTGCTATTTCTCCCCACGATCTTGATTCCGGCTTGTGCTTCTTCCAGTCCAGCATTTCACATGATGTACTCTGCATATAAGTCAAATAAGCAAAGTGACAATATACAGCCTTAATGTACTCCTTTCCCAATTTTGAACCAATTCATTGTTCCATGTTTAGTTCTAACAGGCTTCTCTCTCCATGGAATTCTCCAAGCAAGAATACTGGAGTAGGTGGCCATTCCCTTCTCCAGGAGATCTTCCCCTCCAAGGGATTGAATCTGCATCTCCTGCATGGCAGGCAGATTCTTTACTGTTTGAGCCACCAGGGAGCCTAATAAAGATTAGAGAATAAGTTAATAAAATAGAGAAAATCAACAGGATGAAAATGATCTTAAGAGGAACAACAAAACTGGAAAATCTCTTTCTAGACTGACAAAGAACAAAATGAGAAATTACATTAATTACTAAAAGCAGGAATGAAAGAGGGGACATTAGTACCAAACTTAGAAAAATAAGAATTAAAAGAGAATGCTATGAACAATTGTATGCCAACAAATTAGATAACTTAGATAATGTGGATAAATATCTACAAGGACACATAGAACATATAAATGAATCTATTATGGCCAAGGGAGCTTCCCTGGTGACTCAGATGGCAAAGAATCTGCCTGAAATCCTGGAGACCTGGGTTTGATTCCTGGGTTGGGAAGGTCCCCTGGAGAAGAGAATGGTTACCCATTTCAGTATTCTTGTCTGGAGAATCTCGTGGACAGAGGAGTCTGGCAGGCTACATTCCATGGTGTTGCAAAGAGTCAGACACAATTGAACAACTAACACTTTCACTTTCTACCCACTTTTTTCGTAACAGCTAGACACTGTATTAGAAATATAAAACCTACCCACAAAGTAAAGCACTGGCCCAGATGCTTTGCTTCAGTGGTAAATTCTAATAAAAAAAAAAAAGTTTAAAAATAACTTAACTTCTCACAAAGTCTTTAAACAAATAGAATGGAGAAATCCCCATACTGCTCTCCATAGCAGTTGTATCAGTTTACATTTCTACCAGCATTGAAAAGTGTTTCCTTTTCTTCACATCCTCTTTAGCATTTATTGTTTGTAGATTTTTTGATAATGGCCATTCTGACTCATGTGAGGTGATACCTCATTGTAGTTTTTATTTGGATTTCTCTAATTAGTAATATTCAGCATCTTTTCATGTATTTGTTGGCCCATCTGTATATCTTTGGACAAATGTCTATGTGGGTCTTCTGCGCAGTTTTTGGTTGGGTTGTTTGCTGATACTGAGCTATGTGAGCTGCTTGTACATTTTGTAGGTTAATCCTTTGTCTGTTGCATTGCTTGCAAATATTTTCTGAGGATTGCCTTTTCATATTGTTTATGATTTTCTTTGCTGTGCAAAGAAATTTAATTAGTTTATTAAATTAATTAAGCTAGTTTCAGTTTAATTAGTTCCCATTGGTTTATTTTTATTTTCATTACTCTAGGAGGTGTGTCAAATACTTTGTGATTTATGTCAAAGAATATTTTGTCTATGTTTTCCTCTAAGGGTTTTACAGTGTCTGGCCTTGCATTTAGGTCTTTAATCCATTTTGAGTTTATTTTTGTGTCTGGTGTAAATAGAAATAGAACTACCATATGACCCAGCAATCCCACTACAGGGCATATACCCTGAGAAAACCATAGTTTGAAAAGGCACATGTACCCGAATGTTCATTGCAGCACTATTTACAATAGCTAGAACATGGAAGCAACCTAAATGTCCATCAACAGATGAATGAATAAAGAAGATTTGGTGTGGAATATTACTCAGCCAAAGTAGGAATGAAATTGGATCATATATAGTGATGTGGATGAACCCAGAGTCTGTCATACAGAGTGAAATCAGAAAGAGAAAAACAAATATTGTATAGTAACATATGTATATGGAATCTAGAAGAAGGATTCTACATGAACCTATTTCAGGGCAGGAATAGAGATGCAGATGTGGACAATGGGACTTCTGACACAGCAAGGAAGAGAGTGTAGGACAAATTGATAGAGTACATTGATATATATATATATATATATACACACATATATATATATACACACACACACACACACACACACACACACACACTCCATGCTAAGTTGCTTCAGTCATGTCCAACTCTTTGAGGGCCCCATGGAATTTAGCCCTCCAGGCTCCTATGTCCATAGGATTCTAAAGGCAAGAATACTGGAGTGGGTTTCCATGCCCTCTTCCAAGGGAACTTCCTGACCCAGGGATCAAACCCACTTCTCTTATGTCTCCTGCATTGGTGGTTGGGTTCTTTAACTTAGCGCCACCTCGGATGCCCATACACCAACATATGTAAAATTGACAGCTAGTGGGAAGCTGCCGTATAGCACAGGGAGCTCAGCTCTGTGCTCTCTGATGACATAGAGGGGTAGGATGGAGGGTGTCAGGGAGGCTCAAGAGGTAGGGGATATATGTATACATATAGTTTATTCATTTTGTTATACAGCAGAAACTTAACACATCATTGTAAAGCAATTATAGTCTAATAATAAAAGTTTTTAAAATGATAATAAATAAGTAAACTAGAAAATAATAAAAATAATGATTTGGGGGTTGCACAACACCTACATTTACTTAATATCACAAAACTGTACACTGAAAATGTGGGATTCCTGCCCACAGTAGTAGATATAATGGTCATCTGAGTTAAATTCACCCATTCCAGTCCATTTTAGTTCGCTGATTCCTAGAATGTCAACGTTCATTCTCACCATCTCCTGTTTGACCACTTCCAATTTGCCTTGATTCATGGACCTGACATTCCAGGTTCCTATGCAATATTGCTCTTTACAGCATCGGACCTTGCTTCTATCACCAGTCACATCCACAACTGGGTATTGTTTTTGCTTTGGCTCCATCCCTTCATTCTTTCTGGAGTTATTTCTCCACTGATCTCCAGTAACATATTGGGCACCTACTGACCTGAGGAGTTCCTCTTTCAGTATCCTATCATTTTGCCTTTTCATACTGTTCATGGGGTTCTCAAGGCA
This sequence comes from Bos grunniens, assembly GCF_055505025.1. NCBI lineage: Eukaryota > Metazoa > Chordata > Mammalia > Artiodactyla > Bovidae > Bos > Bos grunniens. Next base: position 71,307,385 of record NC_141194.1, read on the forward strand.
AGAATACTGAAGTGGTTTGCCATTCCCTTCTCCAGTGGACCACATTCTGTCAGACTTCTCCACCATGACCCACCGTCTTGGGTGGCCCCACAGGGCATGGCTTAGTTTCATTGAGTTAGACAAGGCTGTGGTCCTAGTGTAATTAGATTGACTAGTTTTCTGTGACTTTGCTTTCAGTGTGTTTGCCCTCTGATGCCCTCTTACAACACCTACCATCTTACTTGGGTTTCTCTTACCTTGGACGTGGGGTATCTCTTCATGGCTGCTCCAGCAAAGCACAGCCACTTTTCCTTACCTTGGACGAGGGGTATCTCCTCACTGCTGCCCCTCCTGACCTTGAACGTGGAGTAGCTCCTCTAGGTCCTCCTGTGCCTGTGTAGCCACCAATCTTTGGATGTGGGGTTGCTCCTCCCAGCCACCGCCCCTGACCTCGGATGTGGGGTAGCTCCTCTTGGTCGCCGCCCCTCAGGCATGGGGTCCTCCTGGCTTCTGCCCCTGACCTCGGATGTGGGGTAGCTCCTCTCGGCCGCACTTGTGTGCCGTTGCAGCCACCCGTGCTTGTGCACTGTCGATGTTGATGAAAAACATCAACATCCTTAAATTCATTATAGGTTCTTCACAATTCCCATAAAACTATCCAGGGTCTTCTTAATTGCAAAACTAGTTCTCAAATTTATACAGTGGTTCAGTGTACTCAGAATAATAAAAATGCTCCTGAAAATAAAGGAGAAAGTTAGAAGACTCACATTTCCAAAGTTTAAAACTCACTACAAAGAAACAGTGACCAAAAAAAAAAAAAAAAAAAGAAGAAGAAGAAGAAGAAAATTGTAGTATTGGCATAAAGGTAAACATATAGATCAATTATATTGAACTCAGAATCTAGAAATAAACTTTAACATTTATAGTCAGTTGATTTTCAACAAGGGTGCTAAGGCAATTGAATGGAGAAGGAACTTTTTTTTTTTTTTGTATGTTTCAAAAATTTGTGCTAAGGCAACTGGATATCCACATGCAAAAGAATAAATTTCTTTTATTCACTATAAACAAGACCTACCTCACACCAAAAACAAACTCAAAATAGGACAAAGAACTAAAGGGAGAACTAAAACTAGTAAATTCTTGGAAGAAAACCCAGGTGTGAATTTTCATGACCTTGGCTTGGATAATGGTGACAGATATGATACCAAAATCACAAGTAACAAAAGAAAAAATAAATAAATTGTACTGCATCAAAATTTTTAAAAGTGTAGGCTCCAAATGATACCATGAACAATATTAAAACACAGCTCACAGATTGGGGAAAATTTTTTGCAAATTATGTCTCTGATAAGGGCACTGTATATAGAAGATAAAAAGAAATCCTAACCTCAAGAATAACAATAAAAACAGTCAACTACAAACTGGGCAATGGATTTATATATATAGAGAGAGATAGTTGATTTAAAATGTTATGATAGTGCTTGCTTTGGCAGCACATATACTAAAATTGGAATGATACAGAGAAGATTAGCATGGACCCTGAGCAAGGATGACACGCAAATTCATGAAGCGTTCTATATTTTTTTGTGTGACTTTTTTTTCTCTTTTTCTTTACTATTGTATTTTTGAAAATCCAACTTTTACTCTAGATTTTTAATATTTGCTTTTTGGTATTTGTTATCGATTTTGTACCTTTAGGAACCCAATCTTCAGTACCCATTTTTACTTGAGAGCGAGATTACTGGCTTGACTGCTCTCTTCCCCTTTGGACTCTCCTTTGTCTCCACCAAGTCGTCTCTATCTCCTCCCTCCCCCTTCTCTTCTCTGCCCAACTCTGGGAATCTCTTTGTATGTTCCAGATGGTGGAGAACACTTAGGGAACTGATTACTGGCTGGATCTGTCTCTCTCCTTTTTATTCCCCCCTTTATCTTCCCGGCCACCTCTGCCTCCTTCTTCCCTCTTCTCTTCTCTGTATAATTCCGTGAACATCTCTGAGCAGTCCAGACTGTGGAGCGCACATAAGGAAGTGATTACTGGCTAGCTTGCTCTCTCCTCTTTTGATTCCACCTCATCTCATCCTGGTCACCTCTATCACCCTCCTCCCTCTTCTCTTCTCTGTGTAACTCTGTGAACCTCTCTGGGTGTCCCTCACTGTGGAGGAACTTTTCATCCTTAACCTAGATGTTTTATCAACAGTGCTGTGTAGATGGAGAAGTCTTGAGACTACTGTAAAAATAAGACTGAAAACCAGAAGCAGGAAGCTTAAGTCCAAATCCTGAGAACACCAAAGAACTCCTGACTCCAGGGAACATTAATTGACAAGAGCTCATCAAATGCCTCCATACCTACACTGAAACCAAGCACCACCCAAGAGCCAACAAGTTCCAGAGCAAGACATACCATGCAAATTCTCCAGCAACACAGGAACATAGCCCTAAGCTTCAATATACAGGCTGCCCAAAGTCACTCCAAACCCACTGACATCTCATAACTCATTACTGGACACTTCATTACACTCCAGAGAGAAGAAGTCCAGCCCCACCCACCAGAACACCTACACAAGCTTCCCTAACCAGGAAACCTTGACAAGCCACCTGTACAACCCCACCCACAGCGAGGAAATTCCACAATAAAGAGAACTCCATAAACTGCCAGAATACAGAAAGGCTACCCCAAACACAGCAATATAAACAAGATGAAGAGACAGAGGAATAACCAGCAGGTAAAGGAACAGGATAAATACCCACCAAACCAAGCGAAACAGGAAGAGACAGGGACTCTACCTGATAAAGAATTCCTAATAATGATACTGAAAATGATCCAAAATCTTGAAAACAAAATCGAATCACAGATAAATAGCCTGCAGACAAGGATTGAGAAGATGCAAGAAAGGTTTAACAAGGACCTAGAAGAAATAAAAAAGAGTCAATATATAATGAATAATGCAATAAATGAGATAAAAAACACTCTGGAGGGAATCAACAGTAGAAAAACAGAGGCAGAAGATAGGATTAGTGAGGTAGAATGGTAGAAATAAATGAACCAGAGAGGAAAAAAGAAAAACGAATTAAAAGAAATGAGGGCAATCTCAGAGACCTCTGGAACAATGTTAAATGCCCCAAGATTCGAATCATAGTAGTCCCAGAAGAAGAAGACAAAAAGAAAGACCATGAGAAAATACTTGAGGAGATAATAGATGAAAACTTCCCTAAAATGGGGAGGGAAATTATCACCCAAGTCCAAGACACCCAGAGAGCCCCAAACAGGATAAACCCAAGGCAAAACACCTCAAGACACATATTAATCAAATTAACAAAGATAAAACACAAAGAACAAATATTAAAAGCAGCAGGGGAAAAACAACAAATAACACACAAAGGGATCCCCATAAGGATAACAGATGATCTTTCAATAGAAACTCTTCAGGCCAGGAAAGAATGGCAGAACATACTTTAAGTGATGAAAGAAAATAACCTACAGCCCAGATTACCGTACCCAGCAAGAATCTCATTCAAATATGAAGGACAAATCAAAAGCTTTACAGACAAGCAAAAGCTGAGAGAATTCAGCACCACCAAACCAGCTCTCCAACAAATGCTAAAGGATCTTCTCTAGACAGGAAACACAAAAAGGGTGTATAAACTTGAGCCCAAAACAATAAAGTAAATGGCAATGGGATCATACTTGTCAATAATTACCTTAAATGTAAATGGGTTGAATGCCCCAACCAAAAGACAAAACCTGGCTGAATGGATACAAAAAATAAGACCCCTATATATGTTGTCTACAAGAGACCCACCTCAAAACAAGGGACACATGCAGACTGAAAATGAAGGGCTGGAAAAAGATATTCCACACAAATAGAGACCAAAAGAAAGCAGGAGTAGCAATACTCATATCAGATAAAATAGACTTTAAAACAAAGGCTGTGAAAAGAGACAAATAAGGACACTACATAATGATCAAAGCATCAATCCAAGAAGAAGATATAAAAATTATAAATACATATGCACCCAACATAGGAGCACCGCAATATGTAAGACAAATGCTAACAAGTATGATAGGGGGAATTAACAATAACACAATAATAGTGGGAGATTTCAATACCCCACTCACACCTATGGATAGATCAACTAAACAGAAAATTAACAAGGAAACACAAACTTTAAATGATACAATATTAAAAAGAATACATTTGAATCAGTTCTAATGAGGTGGATGAAACTGGAGCCTATTATACAGAGTGAAGTAAGCCAGAAGGAAAAACATAAATACAGTATACTAATGCATATATATGGAATTTAGAAAGATGATAACAATAACCCGGTGTACGAGACAGCAAAAGAGACACTGATGTATAGAACAGTCTTATGGACTCTGTGGGAGAGGGAGGGGGTGGGAAGATTTGGGAGAGTGGCACTGAAACATGTAAAATATCATGTAGGAAACGAGTTGCCAGTCCAGGTTCAATGCACGATGCTGGATGCTTGGGGCTGGTGCACTGGGACGGCCCAGAGGGATGGTATGGGGAGGGAGGAGGGAGGAGGGTTCGGGATGGGGAACACATGTATACCTGTGGCGGATTCATTTTGATATTTGGCAAAACTAATACAATTATGTAAAGTTTAAAAATAAAATAAAATTAGAAAAAAAAATAAATGATACAATAGACTAGTTAGACCTAATTGATATCTATAGGACATTTCACCCCAAAACAATGAATTTCACCTTTTTCTCAAGCGTACACGGAACCTTCTCCAGGATAGATCACATCCTGGGCCATAAATCTAGCCGTGGTAAATTCAAAAAAAATTGAAAGCATTCCAAGCATCTTTTCTGACCACAATGCAGTAAGATTAGATCTCAATTACAGGAGAAAAACTATTAAAAATCCCAACATATGGAGGCTGAACAACAATGCTGCTGAATAACCAACAAATCACAGGAGAAATCAAAAAAAAAATCAAAATATGCATAGAAACGAATGAAAATGAACACACCACAACCCAAAACCTGTGGAACACTGTAAAAGCAGTGCTAAGGGGAAGGGTCATATCCTCTCCCTTTTGAATCTCCCTCCCATCACCCTCCCCATCCCACCCCTCTAGGTTGATACAGAGCCCCTGTTTGAGTTTCCAGAGCCATACAGCAAATTCCCATGGGCTATCTATTTTACATATGGATTCATGTTGAGGTTTGACAGAAAACAACAAAATTCTGTAAAGCAATTTTCCTTCAATAAAAAAATTAATTTTAAAAAACCCTGCACTTTAGTAGTGTATATCTTACTGCACTCTACAAATCTTCTATCTTCTTCATGAGAGTGTGAGCTCCTTGAAGATGGTATATGTCTTTGCACCCAAACATACTAAACATAGACATTCAACAAATGTTTTTAGGAAGAAAGCAGAGTAAAGCTAATCTGCAGCCTTAGGTTTATTTATAGCATATTATTACAAACTGTACTGAGAAATGGTGCAGGGCGTGGGGGGGGGGGGAGGACTATGCAAGCAGTTCAAAACTCTGTTCAATTATCAACATACTTCCTATCTAAAGTGAAAAGATCATTGGACAGAGAGGTTAGAATACCCAGATCCTTTCTTGCAATGGCATTTAGGGATAGAAAGGGATACTCAGATCAGATCAGTCACTCAGTCCTGTCTGACTCTTTGCAACCCCATGAATCGCATCATGCCAGGCCTCCCTGTCCATCACCAACTCCCGGAGTTCACCCAGACTCACGTCCATCGAGTCAGTGATGCCATCCAGCCATCTTATCCTCTGTCGTCCCCTTCTCCTCCTACCCTCAATCCTTCCCAGCATCAGAGTCTTTTCCAATGAGTCAACTCTTCGTATGAGGTGGCCAAAGTACTGGAGTTTCAGCTTTAGCATCATTCCTGCCAAAGAAATCCCAGGGCTGATCTCCTTCAGAATGGACTGGTTTGATCTCCTTGCAGTCCAAGGGACTCTCAAGTCTTCTCCAACACCACAGTTCAAAAGCATCAATTCTTTGGCGCTCAGCCTTCTTCACAGTCCAACTCTCACATCCATACATGACCACAGGAAAAACCATAGCCTTGACTAGATGAACCTTTGTTGGCAAAGTAATGTCTCTGCTTTTGAGTATGCTATCTAGGTTGGTCATAACTTTCCTTCTAAGGAGTAAGCATCTTTTAATTTCATGGCTGCAATCACTATCTGCAGTGATTTTGGAGCCCAGAAAAATAAAGTCTGACACTGTTTCCACTGTTTCCCCATCTATTTCCCATGAAGTGATGGGACCATACTAGTTAATATTAAAAAGCTAATGCAGACAGTATAGACATAGCACTAGATGGCAGCAGAAGAAACCTTGAAAAGGCAGTATTCAGTTCAGTTCAGTTCAGTAGCTCAGTTGTGTCCGACTCTTTGCGACCCCATGGCCTGCAGCATGACAGGCCTCTCTATCCATCAACAACTCCCAGAGTTTGTTCAAATTCATGTCCATCAAGTCGGTGATGCCATCTAACAATCTCATCCTCTGTCGTCCTCTTTTCCTCCTGCCCTCAATCTTTCCCAGCATCAGGGTCTTTTCAAATGAGTCAGTTCTTTGCATCAGGTGGTCAAAGTATTGGAGTTTCGCTTCAGCATCAGTCCTTCGAATGAATATTCTGGACTGATTTTTTCTAGGATGGACTGGTTGGATCTCCTTGCAGTCCAAGGGACTCTCAAGAGTCTTCTCCAGCACCACAGTTCAAAAGCATCAATACTTCGGCACTCAGCTTTCTCTATACATGACTGCTGGAAAAACCATAGCTTTGACTAGATGGACCTTTGTTGGCTAAGTAATGTCTCTGCTTTTTATATGCTGTCTAGTTTGGTCATAGCTTTCCTTCCAAGGAGCAAGTGTGTTTTAATTTCATGACTGCAGTCACCACCTACAGTGATTTTGGAGCCCCCCAAAAATAAAGTCAGCCACTGTTTCCCCATCTATTTGCCATGAAGTGATGGGACCAGATGCCATGATCTTAGTTTTCTAAATGTTGAATTTTAAGCCAACTTTTTCACTCTCCTCTTTCACTTTCATCAAGATGCTCTTTAGTTCTTCTTTGCTCTCTGCCATAAAGTTTGTGTCATCTGTTTATCTGAGGTTATTGATATTTCTCCCAGCAATCTTGATTTCAGCTTGTGCTTCATCCAGCCTGGCATTCCACATGAGGTACTCTGCATATAAGTTAAATAAGCAGGGTGACAATATACTGCCTTGACATATTCCTTTCCTGATTTGAAACCAATCTGTTGTTCCATGTCTACTTTTAACTGTTGCTTCTTGACCTGCATACAGATTTCTCAGGAGGCAGGTCAGGAGGTCTAGTATTCCCATCTCTTTGAGAATTTTCCACAGTTTGCTGTGATCCACACAGTCAAAGGCTTTGGTGTAGTTAATAAAGCAAAAGTAGATATTTTTCTGGAACTCTCTTGCTTTTTTCTATGATATAATGGATGTTGGCAATTTGATCTCTGGTTCTTCTCCTTTTTCTAAATCCAGCTTGAACATCTGGAAGTTCGTATTTCATGTACTGTTGAAGCCTGGCTTGGAGAATTTTGAGCTTTACTTTGCTAGGGTGTGAGATGAGTGCAATTGTGCGGCAGTTTGAGCATTCTTTGCATTGCCTTTCTTTGGGATTGGAATGAAAACTGACCTTTTACAGTCCTGTGGCCACTGCTGAGTTTTCCAGATTTGCTGGCATAATAAGTGCAGCACTTTCACAGCATCAACTTTTAGGATTTGAAATAGCTCAACTGGAATTCCATTAACTCCATCAACTCCACTAGCTTTGTTTGTAGTGATGCTTCCTAAGGCCCACTTAATTTCACATTCCAGGATGTCTGGCTCTAGGTGAGTGATCACACCATTGTGGTCATCTGGGTCATTAAGATCTTTTTTGTACAGTTCTTCTGTGTATTCTTGCCACCTCTTCTTAATATCTTTGGCCTCTGTTTGGCCTATGCCATTTCTGTCCTTTGTTGTGCTCATCTTTGCATGAAATGTTCCCTTGGAATCTCTAATTTTCTTGGTATTAGGTGATATATATTAATATTAGTCCACTGATGCTCTTCATTTGGCTACAGAGTTCAATTAACATCATCCTGGGGTGTGAAGTATATTAAAGTATGGTGCTATAGGCCTTATCCAGTTTTTATCACAACTAAAAAGCAGCCGAATCTTGGCAACTGTTTATTTAAGCGATTATTGTTGTCTTTTAGTTTCTACTTTAATTTGTTCCTTCTGATTATGAAATGGAGATAGATTATTATTTTAGAGTTGTTCAAATATGAAACTTTTAAAACTTAAAAATTAGCCCGATGAATATTGTTTTGTTATGAAAGTGAAGAAGAGGAGTGGACAGGGGTATGTTGTCCTTTTTTTCCCTGCTTTTCAGTCTTTCTACTGCTGCCATCTAGTGTTCTGTCTTATACTGCTTGCATTTGCTTTACCACATCAGGGATAAGATAAAGTAGAACATGATCATAACAACTGTAGCTCTCATTTGTGATGGTCCCTGTAGTTTACAAAATACTTTCACACATGTGTAATCATAGATTACTCCTAAGCAGCATTTCAATGATCCTATATAGCTAGCCCAGTGGTTTTCAAGTCATGTTTCTCTCTGTCTTGGGGAAGTGACTTGGGGGTAGAGGCAGGGGTAATGGGACTTCCTCCCTTCACTCCTACCACCATAAAATATACCTCCTTTATATATAGCACAGTTTCATTTATATGTTTTATCTATCTGGGTACTAATATGATTTTATTTTTCAGTATGAGGTTTTGTCCACTGCCATGATTCTACTACCTAAAAGTAAAAATTGATAATTCATACAGATGAGAAAACTGAAGCTCAGAGAGTTTCAGTCATAAGTCAAAGATCACATAGCTAATAAGTAGCAGAGCAAAATATGCCTGATTCCAAGGCCCAAGTTGGCTTCCTAGACTATAGAGTTGCTTATAATGAAGTAGATTAAATCCAGATTGTTAAAGGAAAGGAAAGATCAAACAGATGACTCTTTAAAAACTGTGGTAAAATATATATAACAAAATTTACCATTTTAATCATTATTTTAAGTTTATAATTCAGTGTCATTAAGTACATTTACAATGTGTATCCACATTGAATTCACCACTATCTATTTCCATTACTTCTTTTGTCATCCCAAAAAGAAACTCCATACCCATTAATCAATAACTCCTCATTCTCCTCTCGATCCAGTCCCTGGAGACCAACAGTTATTCACTGTGTCTATGAATTGCACTGCTCTAGGAACCACATATAAGTGGAATTATACAATATTTGTCCACCTGTGACTGACTTATTTCAGTTAGCATAATGTCTTCAAGGTTCATCCATGTTGTAGCATGTGTCGGAATTCCCTTGTTTTTTAAGCCTGAGTAATATTACATTGTATATTATATACTACATTTTGTTTAGTCATTCATCCATCAGTGGATATTGGATTGTTCTCTACTGTTGAATATTGTCAATAATACTGCTGTGAATATTGGTGTACAAATATATGTGACTCCCTGATTTCATTTACTTTGGTTATACCTGGAAAAAAAAAAAAAACACTAAATCATGCAGTATTTCTATATTTAACTTTTTACAAAACTACCAAATTGCTTTTCACATTGAAGTACATTTTTTTCTTTTATTCATTAAAAAAAATTGTAGTATAGTTTATATACAAAGTTGTGTTAGTTTCAGGTGTATAGCAAAGCTCCCCTGATAGTTCAGTTGGTAAAGAATCCACCTGCCATGCAAGGGACCCTGGTTTGATTCCTGGATTGGGAAGATCCACTGAAGAAGGGATAAGCTACCCATTCCAGTATTCTTGGGCTTCCCTTGTGGCTCAGCTGGTAAGGAATCCGTCTGCAATGCGGGAGACCTGGGTTCAATCCTTGGGTTGGGAAAATCCCCTGGAGAAGGGAAACGCTACCCATTCCAGTATTCCAGCCTGGAGAACTCCATGGACTGTGTAGTCCATGGGGTCGCAAAGAGTTGGACATGACTGAGAAACACTCACTTTCATATATATTTATATGTATTTCCCTGGGTATATTTGATTCCTAGGTCAGGAAGATCCCCTGCAGTAGGAAATGGCAACCATCCACTCCAGTATTCTTGCCTGGAAAATTCCATGGACAGAGGAAGCTGATGAGCTACAGTACATGAGGTCGCAAAGAGTTGAACACAACTGAGAAAATACAACAGTATATGTCTCTGTATATATATATATTCTTTTTCATTTCCCTGTGCTATGCAGTAGGTCTTTATTATCTATTTATATGATATTACTTATATGTGGAATCTAATAAAAATCATACAAATGAAATTATTTACAAAAGAGACTTACAGTTCTCAAAATCAAATTTATGGTTACCTATGGGGAAAGGTGAGGAGAAGTGATAAATTAGGAGATTAGAATTAACATATACATATTGAAGTATTTTTAAAAGCAATGGATTATAAATTCAGACAATATGTTTTCCAAATAGTTATTTACCACTGCCAATAAAGATTTTCCTTTTATGTTAAACTGTTTTTTCATAGAAGATTGTTGTCTATAATCAAGAAGACCTTATGTGTTGATGGATTAACAGATAAAAAAAAAAGTGGTATACACGTACAGTGGAATATTTTTCAGCCTTAAAAAGGAAGGAAGTTCTGGCACATCTACAACATGGGTAAACCTTGGGGACATTTTGATAAGTCAAATAAGCCAGACACAGGAGGACAAATATTGTGTGAGTCCACTCAGGTGAGGTATCTAGAGGAGTCAGATTCTTGGGACAGAAAGCACAATGATAGTTCTTGGGGTTTAGGGCATGAGAATTGTTTAGTGGGACAGTGTTTCAGTTTTGCAAGATGGAAAGAATTCACAAGGTTGGTTACACAACAACATGAATGTACTTAGTACTGAACTGTACACTTAAAAATGGTTAAAGTGGTAAATTTTAGGTTCTGTGCATTTTACCACAATTACTTCTTTAATAAAAAGAAATTTAAAAGAAAAAAAAAAACACCTTATGTGGTTTTTATCATTGCTTACATGAAGATTCTCTTGCTCTGCATATAGTTACAGTGAATTGAATTTTTTGTTGATAATTATTGCTGAAGTTATAAGTCCTATGTTGTCTATGAAGATGCATTTCTTTACAACCTCTTCCTTTTTGTCAACCTTCCCTAACTTATTTTGGCAAGGCCCTAATCTAATAGCAAGTCTGACAATTTATCTAAGCACATCTGCCTCCAAAAGATGGAAGAATAAGACAAATATATCACGCCATTTTTTTGAAATTGCTCCAGATAAATTAAATGTCCCTTTCTCAGTGTTAAGTCTTCAGGTTTCCTAAAGCATAAATTTTTTAATTAAAAAAATTTTTTTTTCACTTGGATCCATTAATTAATGAACTGAATGATCAATTTACAGTATTATGTCACAATGTCTCCTTTACCTGAAGTAACTTTATGGTACAAATAAAACGTCCTTTTTACTTTTAACCCCACCACATAATGTGAAAAGTTTCCAATGGATGCATAATATAAAATCAAGTTGACCAGGATTAATTCTATCATTATTGCTAATATCAGTGAATATGACAAAAATAAATTTGCTTGAAGGAAGTATTAGTAGACAAATTGATTCCTAAAAAATAACTCTACCAACATACTGACAGGTTCAGGCAATTAATTAACCAAATTTTTGCCCAAGATCTACTAATCTTCTGAGTTAACAAGAGAGGATGATCCCTGTTTTCATGGAGGTTCTAGTCTAGTGCCATGACACAGACAAAGCACAAATAAGTATAAAATAGATTAAAATAGTGACAAGTACTAGCTGGAAAGAGTTATTCTTTAGGTAAGATGGCCAGGGAAGACTTTTCTGAAGAAATATTTGAGCTGAAACCTGAATGGCAAGTAGGAGGCAGCCATGCAAAATATGATCCTGGCAGAGGGAATGGAAAGTGTAAAGACCATGAGGTAGGAGAGGAAAGGTACATATTTATGAGATCATGTAGGATCTTGAAAACCACAAAAAGGAGTTTAAACTTTGATCTCGGTTCAACTTATATCAATACAGTACAATCACCAGGTATATAATCTACTATGAAAGAGTCTAAATCTTGATTCAGACTTTTACAGGAGAATTTGCAATTTCCCTCATTCCTGTGGTGGAGAACAAGTCATTAGAAGTAAATCCTAAGATCGAAAAGTGGTCATAACTTTGTACCTTTATTACTACAAATTTATGGTTGGACACTACTGATGAAAAGGTAGGAAAATAGGTCAGTGGTATTGCTGCATTTTTGTGATGCTCTCAAGTAAAGTGTGTTGCAATAAGAGAAAACAGGGGATTTTATTTTGAAGAATTTGAAAGCCACATGATTTTATGGTTCAAGCCTGAGACACTTTGGGCCAGAGGGAAATAGTAAACCAATTATGACTTTCAATGCAAACCTAAAGGGTAAAAAATTTGCAGTTAATCCTTATTCTTTGGAATAAATGAGGTTTGGAGTTGGTGAAAGGAAATATGGACAGTCATTGGAGTTTTGCTGTTTTTATGGCACTTTCCTACCTTGCCACCAAAGTCTGCTCCCTACTTCCTATACTGCTTCAGGAGAAAAGTTGAAAAAAGCTAAAAGTGTTACCTTAGAAAAGGACCAGAATTCCTAGTAACCAGAGGGATGATTTTTTTGCAGTTGAAGATGGAGAAGCTCTATACAGTCAGCAAAAACAAGACTGGGAGCTGAATGTGGCTCAGATCATGAACTCCTTATTGCAATATTCAGACTTAAATTGAAGAAAGTAGGGAAATCCACTAGACCACTCAGGTATGACCTAAATCAAATCCCCTATGATTATACAACAGAAGTGACAAATAGACACAAAGGATTAGAACTGGTAGACAGAATGCTACCAGATCTGGTAGAAGAACTATGGACAGAGGTTTATGACATTGTACAGGAGGCAGTGATCAAAACCACCCCCAAGAAAAAGAAATGTGAGGAGGCAAAATGGCTATATGAGGAGACCTTACAAATAGCTGAAAAGAGAAGTGAAAGGCAAAGGTGAAAAGGAAAGATATACCCATCTGAATGCACAGTTCCAAAGAATACCAGAGAGAAATAAGAAAACCTTCCTACATGAAAAATACAAAGAAATAGAGGAAAACAAAAGAATGGGAAAGACTAGTGATCACTTCAAGATAAATAGAGATACCAAGGGAAAATTTCATGCAAAGATGGGCACAATAAAGGACAAAAACGGTATGGACTTAACAGAGGCAGGAGACATTAAGAAGAAGTGGCAAGAATACACAGAAGAACTATACAAAAAAAGATCTTCATGGCCCAGATAATCATGATAATGTGATCATTCACCTAGAGCCAGACATCTTGGACTGTGAAGTCAAGTGGGCCTTAGGAAACATCACTACAGACAAAGCTAGGGGAGGTATGGAACTCCAGCTGAACTATTTCAAATTCTAAAAGATGATGCTGTGTAAGTGCTGCACTGAATATGCCAGCAAATCTGGAAAACTCATCAGTTGCCACAGGACTGAAATGGTCAGTTTTCATTCCAATCCCAGAGAAGGGTAATGCCAAAGAATGCTCAAACTACCACACAATAACTTTCACTTCACATGCTAACAAAGAAATGCTCAAAATTCTCCAAGCTAGACTTCAAAAGTATGTGAACTGTGAATTTCCAGATGTTCAAGCTGGATTTAGAAAAAGGAGAACTGGAGATCAAATTGTCAACATCCATTGGATCACAGAAAAAGCAAGAGAGTTCCAGGAAAATATCTACTTTTGCTTTATTGACTGCACCAAAGCCTTGACTGTGTGGATTACAACAAACTGTGGAAAATTCTTCAAGAGATGGCAATACCAAACCACCTTATCTGCCTCATGAGAAACCGGCATGCAGGTCAAGAAGCAACAGTTAGAACCAGACATAGAACAACAGACTGGTTCCAAAATGGGAAAGGAGAACATCAAGGCTGTATATAGTCACCCTGCTTATTTAACTTCTATGCAGAATACATCATGCGAAATGCCAGGCTGGATGAAGCAAAATCTGGAATCAAGATTGCTGGGAGAAATATCAATAACCTCATATATGCAGATGACATCACCCTTATGGCAGAAAGTGAAGAAGAACTAAAGAGCCTCTTGATCAAAGTGGAAAAGGAGAGTAAAAAAGTTGGCTTAAAACTCAGCATTCACAAAACGAAGATTATGGCATCTGGTCCCATCACTTCATGGCAAATAGATGGGAAAACAATGGGAACACTAAGAGACTTTATTGTGGGGGGCTCCAAAATCACTGCAGATGATAACTGCAGCCAATAAATTAAAATATGCTTTCTCCTTGGAAGAAAAGCTGTAACAAACATAGACAGCATATTAAAAAGCAAACACATTACTTTACCAAAAGTCTGTGTAGTTAAAGCTATGGTTTTCCCAATAATCATGTATGGATGTGAGAGTTGGACCATAAAGAAGGCTAAACACTGAAGAATTAATGCTTTTGAGGTGTGGTACTAGAATTGATGCTTTTGAACTGTGGTGTTGGAGAAGACTCTTGAGAGTCCCTTGGACTGCAAGGAGATTCAACTATTCCATCCTAAAGGAGATCAGTCCTGGGTGTTCATTGGAAGGACTGTTGTTGAAACTGAAACTCCAATATTTTGGCCACCTGATGCGAAAAGCTGACTCATTTGAAAAGACCCTGATGCTGGGAAAGATTGAGAGCAGGAGGAGAAGGAGACGACAGAGGATGGGATGATTGGATGGCATCACCGACTCAATGGACATGATTTTGAGTAGACTCTGGGAGTTGGTGATGGACAGGAGGCCTGGTGTACTCCAGTTCATCTGGTCACAAAGAGTTGGACACGACTGAGTGACTGAACTGAACTGAACTGGACTCTAGAGTCCCTTGGACTGCAAGGAGATCAAACTAGTCAATCCTAAAGGAAATCAATCTTGAATATTCACTAGAAGGACTGATTCTGAAGCTGAAGCTCTGATACTTTGGCCACTTGAAATGAAGAACTGACTCATTGGAAAATACCCTGATGCTGGGAAAGATTGAAGGCAGGAGGAGAAGGGGACGACAGATGATGAGATGGCTGGATGGCATCACTGACTCAATGGACAAGGGTTTGAGAAAGCTCTGGGTGATGGTGAAGGACAGGGAAGCCTGGCATGGTGCAGTCTATGGGGTCTCAAAGAGTTGAACACTATTGAGCAATTGAACAACAACTACAGAAGGGTGATGGAAGTGTATAGGCCTTAAAGAAATGCCACTTCATCTGATTAAGGCCTAGATGTAAGACCAGAAACTATAAAATTCTTAGAGGAAAACACAGGCAAAACAGTCTTTGACATAAATTGCAGCAAGATCCTCTATGACCTACCTACTAGAGTAATGGAGATAAAAACAAAAATACACAAATGGGACCTGCTGCTGTGCTGTGCTGCTAAGTCGCTTCAGTCGTGTCCAACTCTGTGCAACCCCATAGACGGCAGTCCACCAGGCTCCCCTGTCCCTGGGATTCTCCAGGCAAGAACACTGGAATGGGTTGCCATTTCCTTCTCCAATGCATGAAAGTGAAAAGTGAAAGTGAAGTTACTCAGTCATGTCTGACTCTTAGCGACCCCATGGACTGCAGCCTACCTAATTAAACTTAAAAGCTTTTGCACATCAAAGGAAACCACAAACAAGATGAAAAGACAACCCTTATAATGGGAGAAAATAATTGCAAATGAAGCAACTGGCAAAGATTAATCTCCAAAATATACAAGCAGTCCGTGCTGTTCAAAATGAGAAAAGCAAACAACTCAACCAAAAAAAATGGACAAAAGACCTGAACAGATATTTCTCTGAAAGATGACATATAGATGGCCAACAAACACATGAAAAGATGCTCAGCATCACTTACTGTTAGAGAAATGCAAATTAAAACTACAATGTAGTGTCACCTCACACAAGTCCAAATGGCCATCATCAAAAAAATCTACAAATAATAAATGCCACAAGTATGTGGAGAAAACGGAACCCTCCTGAACTGTTAGTAGGAATGTAAACTGACACAGCCACTATGGAAAACAATATGGTGATTCCTTTAAAAACTAGAAATAAAACTATCATATCACCCAGCAATACCACTATGGGGCATATACCCTGAGAAAATCCTAACTCAAAAAGACACATGTACCCCACTGTCCATTGCGGCAGTATATACAGTAGCCAAGACATAAAAGTAACCTAGATGTCCATCAACAGATGAATGGATAGAGGATTTCTGGTACATATATACAATGGGATAACACTGCAGTAATTGGTTGCAGTCTCAAAAGTGACAGAATGACCTCAGTTCATTTCCAAGGAAAAACATTCAACATCATAGTAATCCAAGTCTATGTCCCAACCATTAATGCTGAAGAAGATGAAGTTGAATGATTATATGAAGACCTACAAAATGTCCTAGAACTAACACCAAAAAAAAAAAAAAAAAAAGATGCCCCTTTCATCATAGGGGACTGGATTGCAAAAGTAGGAAGTCAAGAGATACATGGAGGAGCAGGAAAGTTTGGCCTTGGAGTACAAAATAAAGCAGGACAAAGGCTAACAGAGTTTCACCAAGAGAACACACTGGTTATAGCAAACACACTCTTGCATGAACACAAGAGATGACTGTACACAGGAACATCACCATTCATTTGGTCAATACCAAAATCAGATTGCATATATTACTCACAGAAGAAGATGGAGAAACTCTATACAGTCAGCAAAAACAAGACCTGGAGCTGACTGTGGCTCAGATCATGTGCAAAATTTAGGCTTAATTTGAAGAAAGTAGGGAAAACCACTAGGCAATTCAGGTATGATCTAAACCAAATCCCTTATAATTATACAGTGGAGATGACAAATACATTCAAGGGACTAGATCTGGTAGACAGAGTACCTGAAGAACTTTGGATAGAGGGTCATAACATTGTACAGGCGGTGGTGACCAAAACCATCCCCAAGAAAAAGAAATGCAAAAAAGTAAAGTGGTTGTCTGGGGAGGCTTTACACATAACTGATAAGAGAAGCAAAAGGCAAAGGAGAATGGGAATGATATATCCAACTAAATGTAGAGTTCCAAAGAATAGCAAGGAGAGATAAGAAAGCCTTGTTAAGTGAACAATGCAAAGAAGTAGAGGAAAACAATAGAATGGGAAAGACTAGAAGTCTCAAGAAAATTGAGACACCAAGAGAATATTTCATGCAAGATGGGCACAGTAAACGACATAAACAGCAAGGACCTAACAGAAGCAGAAGAGATTAAGAAGATGTGGCAAGAATACAAAGAAGAACTATACAAAAAATCTTAATGAACTGGATAACCACATGGTGTTGCCACTCACCTAGAGCCAGACATCCTGGACTGTGAAATCAAGTGGGCCTTAGGAAGCATTACTACAAACAAAGCTAATGGAGGTGATGGAATTTCAGCTGAGCTATTTCAAATCCTAAAAGACAATGCTGCGAAAGTTCTGCACTAAATACGCCAGCAAATTTGGAAAACTCAGCAGTGGCCACAGGACTGGAAAGGGTCAGCTTTCATTCCAATCCCCAAAAAAGGCAATGCCAAAGAATGTTCAAATTACTGTACAATTGCACTCATATAGCATGCTAGAAAAGTTATGCTCAAAATCCTTCAAGCTAGGCTTCAGCAGAATGTGAATGGAGAACTTCCAGATGTTCAAGCTGGATTTAGAAAAGGCAGAGGAACCAGAGACCAAATTGCCAACATCTGCTGAACCATAGAAAAAGCAAGGGAATTGAAAAAAAAAAAAAAAACTTCTTTTTCATTGACTCTGCTAAAGTCTTTGACTGTATGGATCACAACAATCTTGGAAAAATTTTTTTTCTTTTTCCCCAGCTTTATTAAGATATAATTGACATACAACATTGTGTAAGTTAAAAGTACATAATGTGATTGATTTTATACATGTGTCCTTTGTGAAACAATTACCACAACAAGGTTAATGAACACTTCCATCACCTCACATAATTACAATATTTCATAGTGAATACATTTAAGATCTATTGTCTTAGCAACTTGAAAGTATTGTTAACTATAGTAAGCATAAAATACATTAGAGTCCTCAGAAATTATTCATCTTATATCTGGAAAGTTGTACAGTTTAATCAGTATTTCTTGATTTCCTCCACTCCTCAGCCCTTCATAACTATCATTCTATTCTCTGTTTCTATGAGTTCAACCTTTTCAGTCTCCATGTGCAAGAGAAATCATACAGTACTTTTCTTTCTCTGTTCGACTTATTTCATTTAATATAATGCCTTCAAAGTGCATCTAATTTGTTGCAAATGTCAGGATATTTTCTTTTTATGGCTATATATATAGCCATATTATATGTATACACACACTATTCAATCCATTCGCGTTAACTTTTCTGAGTGATGTAAGATAGGGGTCCAATTTTAACCTTTTGCATATGACAATCCAGTTTGCCCAGAGCCATTAATTGAATAAACTATCATTTCTCCATTGAGTGTTCTTAGCTCTCTTGTCAATATTAGTTGACATATATGTATGGATCCATTTCTGGGCTCTCAATTCTGTTCCGTCTATTTTCATGCCAGTACCATACTGTTCTAATTACTATCAATTTGTAACATGGTTTGAAATCATGAGGTGTGATACTTCTGGCTTTGCTCTTATATCTTGAGGTTGCTTGGGGTCTTTGGGATCTTTTGTGGTTCCATGTGACTTTTATGGTTGTTTGCTCTATTCCTATAAAAAATGCCTGGAATATTGACAGGAATTGCATTGACTCTATAGATGGTTTGGGGTACTACAGACATTTTAAAACTATACA
Organism: Bos grunniens; assembly: GCF_055505025.1. Lineage (NCBI taxonomy): Eukaryota > Metazoa > Chordata > Mammalia > Artiodactyla > Bovidae > Bos > Bos grunniens. The sequence continues at coordinate 71,326,308 of NC_141194.1, forward strand.
CTTGGTGTTAGGATACATGAGAAAGCAACTCTCTCTGCAGACAGAACAGTAACAAAACTTACCTTATACAACTATGGTTCTGGATAGGAGAAAGGAAAATATCATCCTTGTGAAATAATAACCACAAATTGGCCCTCATGTGAATGTTCAGCTAAGATTGTAGTCCAGACAAACCACAGCCAGACTTTCTTCTTTAATGTGGACCTAGGTTGATAGTGACCAGAGGGCACTGGGAAAAGGAAAGACAAATCCTCACTGGGGAATGGAATTTCAAGTTAGGCCTCAAACAGTTCCCACTAAAATGTTTCAAAGAATATACAACCACAGTCAGAAATCACCAAACACCCTCCTCTGCCCAAAACAAGCAACTATAAGTAAGCCAGTAGGAGAAAGAGAGAGAGACAATAGAATTAGACTCAGAGACTTCAGATGGTGGAGATTTAGATACTTAATACAAAATATGTATATTTAAGAAGTAAAGGGGGACTGAGAATATTAGCAAATAGTAAGAAGTTATGAAAGTGATTATGCATATTTTAAAATAGAAACAATCAGAGATTTTCTGGAAATAAAAATATAATAATTATAGTGAAATAATCATTAGATGCATTGAACAATAGAATGGGTACAGCAGACGTTTAGTGAGCTGAAAAACATGTTCATATAGTTGATCAAGAATGAAGCTTAACAAATACAATATTGTAAAGTAATTAGCCTCTAATTAAAATAAATAAATTTAAAAAAAAGAATGAAGCTTAAAGAGATAAATAGATGACAAGTATGAAATTCAATTTAAGAAACATGGAGAACAGAATATGAAAGTGTAATAAATTCTAACCAGGATTAGAGGAGATAGTGAAGGGAATAGAAACATATAACTTTCAAGAAATATAGGGTTGATAATTGTCCAGAAATGTTGAAAGTTGCTGATTCTCAGATTCAGAAACCTACAGCTTGCCTCCTTAAGGAATAAGATTCTAGAAAGAATGTTTGACTTACAAGAAGAAATTGTGAGTAAAATACTGAGAAGTATGTGAGTAAATAAAAACAAACATTGAATAATGTAGCATGATAATGTCTAATTTGAAGGTTAAATAGTTAAGTAGAACTAAAATATGGGACCATAATAATATCTAAGTTGGGATGATGGACCTTAAAGTGCTCTATGAACATCGTGTCCTTAGTATCTCCTTTGTGTCCAAATTTCCTCTTCCTATTTTTTTTTAATTTTATTATATTTTTAAACTTTACAACATTGTATTAGTTTTGCCAAATATCGAAATGAATCCACCACAGGTATACATGTGTTCCCTATCCTGAACCCTCCTCCCTCTTCCCTCCCCATACCATCCCTCTGGGTCATCCCAGTGCACCAGCCCCAATCATCCAGTATCGTGCAGTGAACCTGGACTGGCAACTCGTTTCATACATGATATTATACATGTTTCAATGCCATTCTCTCAAATCTTCCCACCCTCTCCCTTTCCAACAGAGTCCATAAGACTGTTCTATACATCAGTGACTCTTTTGCTGTCTCGTACACAGGGTTATTGTTACCATCTTTCTAAATTCCATATATATGCGTTAGTATACTGTATTGGTGTTTTTCTGTCTGGCTTACTTCACTCTGTATAATAGGCTCCAGTTTCATCCACCTCATTAGAACTGATTCAAATTTATTCTTTTTAATTGCTGAGTAATGCTCCATTGTGTATATGTACCATAGCTTTCTTATCCATTCATCTGCTGATGGACATCTAGGTTGCTTCCCTGTCCTGGCTATTCAGAATGGGAGAAAATAATAACAAATGAAGCAACTGACAAACAACTAATCTCAAAAATATACAAGCAACTCCTACAGCTCAACTCCAGAAAAATAAATGACCCAATCAAAAAATGGGCCAAAGAACTAAATAGACATTTCTCCAAAGAAGACATACAGATGGCTAACAAACACATGAAAAGATGCTCAACATCACTTATTATCAGAGAAATGCAAATCAAAACCACTATGAGGTACCATTTCACGCCAGTCAGAATGGCTGCGACCCAAAAGTCTACAAGCAATAAATGCTGGAGAGGGTGTGGAGAAAAGGGAACCTTCTTACACTGCTGGTGGGAATGCAAACTAGTACAGCCACTACGGAGAACAGTGTGGAGATTCCTTTAAAAACTGGAAATAGAACTGCCTTATGATCCAGCAATCCCACTGCTGGGCATACACACTGAGGAAACCAGAAGGGAAAGAGACACGTGTACCCCAATGCTCTTCCTATTTTTTTAAATTAAATTTATCTATTTTTTAAATGAAACAAAGATGAGTATATTAACGATGAAGAAGAAAGTTAAGTGAAAGCCACTCAGTTGTGTCCAGCTATTTGTGACCCCATATAGTCCATGGAGTTCTCCAGGGCAGAATACCGGAGTGGGTAGCCTTTCCCTTCTCCAGGGGATCTTCCCAACCCAGGGATCAAACCCGGGTCTCCCACACTGCAGGAAGATTCTTTTACCAGCTGAGCCACAAGGGAAGCCCCTATATTTCTTCTGATTTTTGCTTTATGCATCCCTAATGATACATAAAGCAAAAATCAGAAGAAATATAAAGGAAAATAAAAATATATAATCATGTGAAAGTGAAATCTGAGAATATTTTATCAAGTGTAGAAAAAATAAGAATCAGAGCATCTTGAATAATGTCATTAATAATTTAACTGTAGTAGATTTCTACTTATATTAATTTGTATTAATCTTATATCCTACACATATACACTTAAAATTTTGTATCTCGTGCAATGTCATTAGGTTTCCATAGGATATTTAGAAAAACTGGCAAAAAGATAAACTATTAAATTTCAAAATGTAGAATTCTTTTTTTTATTCAGTTATACAGATATATTATTTTTGAAATTATTTCCGTTATAGGTTATTACAAGATATTGACTATAGTTCCCTGTGGTATACAGTAAACCTTTGTTGCTTGTTGCATATCAATTTTTTAAATTAGAAATCTAGCATTCTATCCACACTAAGTCAAACAAGTAGAATCCAAATGTCATAAATTTTTATTTAGGAAAAAATTCATGTTTTCTAATATATATATATGTTATACATATTATTTATATGTATGTATAGAAGAGCTTTTCTACTATGCTTGATAAAGGTTTGAGAAAGAACATAAAAAGAAGAGATGGAGAAATTGGAAAGCATAAACTAAATGAAATGGGAGCATTGACATGAAATAGAAAAAGTGAAACAAAGTAAATGAAAGTAAAATATCCTCATATAGTCCAGTTGTTTTTAAACGTGACTGCTCTCTAGAAACATATCTGGAGCTGTAGCCAAAAAAAGCAATACTTGAGCATTTGTATTTTTCAACAAATTCCAAGATAATTCTGATATGCATTTGGATTTTTAAAAGTGATTACAGGTTTTTGTATTAAATGGTAGTTTTAGTGACACAGAATTCTATTATTTTTCTGTTGATCAATCATGATACAATGGTATTAAGTGAATAATAGTTCAGTCAGTTCAGTTCAGTTGCTCAGTCATGTCCAACTCATTGCAACCCCATGGACTGCAGCACACCAGGCTTCCCTGTCCATCACCAATTTCCGGAGCTTGCTCAAACTCATATCCATTGAGTCTGTGATGCCATCCAACCATCTCATCCTCTGCCATCCCCTTCTCCTCCTGCCTTCAGTTTTTCCAAGCATTAGGGTCTTTTCCAATGAGTCATTTCTTTGCATCAGGTGGCCAAAGTACTGAGTTTCATCTTCAGCATTAGTCCTTCCAACGAATATTCAGGACTGATTTCCTTTAGGATTGACTATTTTGATCTCCTTTCAGACCAAGGGACTCTCAAGAGTCTTCTCCAAAACCACAGTTCAAAAGCATCAATTCTTCAGTGCTCAGCTTTCTTTATGGTTCAACTCATACATCCATACATGACTACTGGAAAACCATACCTTTGACTAGACAGACATTTGTTGGCAAAGTAATGTCTCTGCTTTTTAATATGCTGTCTAGGTTAGTCATAGCGTTTCTTCCAAGGAGCAAGCATCTTTTAAGTTCATGGCTGCAGTCATCAGCCAAAAAATCATTTTTGGCCTATTTTTGAAGCGATGTTTCCATCGTTTCCCTACATATTTGCCATGAAGTGAAGGGACCAGGTGCCATGATCTTAGTTTTTTGAATGTTGAGTTTTAAGCCAAGTTTTTCACTCTTCTCTTTCATTTTCATCAAGTGGCTTTTAAGTTCTTCCTCTCTTTCTGCCGAAAGTGTGGTGTCATCTGAGTATCTGAGGTTACTGATATTTCTCCTGGCAATCTTGATTCCAGCTTGTGCTTCTTCCAGCCTAGAATTTTGCATGATGTACTCTGCATATAAGTTAAATAAGCAGGGTGACAATATACAGCCTTGACATACTCCTTTCCCAATTTGGAACCAGTCTGTTTTTCCATGTCCAGTTCTAACTGTTGCTTCCTGACCTGCATACAGATTTCTCAAGAGGCAGGTCAGGTGGTCTGGTATTCCCATCTCTTCAAGAATTCTACACACTGTTTGTTGTGATCCATACAGTGAAAGGCTTTGGCATAGTCAATAAAGCAGAAATAAATGTTTTTCTGGAACTCTCTTGCTTTTTGTATGATCCAGCAGATACTGGCAATTTGATCTCTGGTTCCTCTGCCTCTTACAAATCCAACTTGAGCATCTGGAAGTTCACGGTTCATGTAATAGTAACATAATCACGACAGTGAAAGGTATTTATCAGTTTTCACAATCACTAGCCAGACAAAAAATAAAAGATTATTACAATTGCAAGCCATAATGGGGACATGATTAACCTAACAATATAAAATAATTACATGCAATTTGAGGGGTCAAGCAGAGTGATGTGGTAAGTGGAGTGCATACATGCACATGTTTTCATCTGCTCAGCCAAGCTATGTATTTTGGTTGGTGCATTTAATCCATTTACATTTAAGCTAATTATTAATACATATGATCCTCTTGACATTTTCTTAATTGCTTTGGGTTTATTTTCTGTAAGTAGGTTTTTTCCTTTTCTTGTGTCCTACCTAGAGAAGTTCTTTAGCATTCACATGAAACTGGTTTGGCGGTGATGAATTCTTTTAACTTTTGATTGTCTGGAAAGCTTTTGATCTTTCCATCAAATCTGAAGGAGAGTCCTGCTGGGTAAAGTTATTCTTGGTTGCTGGTTCTTCCCTTTTATCACTTTAAATATATCATGCCATTCCCTTCTGACTTGTTGCTTCCTGACCTGCATACAGATTTCTCAAGAGACAGGTCAGATGGTCTGGTATTTCCATCTCCTGAAGAATTTTACACACAGTTTGTTGTGATCCACACAGTGAAAGGCTTTGGCATAGTCAATAAAGCAGAAACAAATGTTTTTCTGGAACTCTCTTGCCTTTTCAATGATCCAGCGGATGTTGGCAATTTGATCTCTGGTTCCTCTGCCTTTTCTAAAACCAGCTTGAATATCTGGATGGTCACAGTTCATGTATTTCTGAAGCCTGGCTTGGAGAATTTTCTAGCATTAATTTACTAGCTTGTGAGATGAGTGCAATTGTGCAGTACTTTGAGCATTCTTTGGCATTGCCTTTCTTTGGGATTGGAATGAAAACTGACCTTTTCCAGGCCTGTGGCCACTGCTGAGTTTTCCACATTTGCTGGCATATTGAGTGCAGCACTTCCACAGCATCATCTTTCAGGATTTTAGATACCGCCACTGGAATTCTATCCCCTCCACTAGCTTTGTTCATAACGATGCTTCCTAAGGCCCACTTGATTTCACAGTCCAGGATGTTTGGCTCTAGGTGAGTGATCATACCATCATGATTATCTGGGTCATGAAGATCTTTTTTGTACAGTTCTGTGTATTCCTGCCACCTCTTCTGAATATCTTCTGCTTCTGTTATGTCCATAACATTTCTGTCCTTTATTGAGCCCATCTTTGCATGAAATGTTCCCTTGGTATCTCTCATTTTCTTGAGGAGATCTCTAGTCTTTCCATTCTATTGTTTTCCTCTATTTCTTTGCATTGATCACAAGAGAAGGCTCTCTTATCTCTCCTTGCTATTTTTGAATACTCTGCATTCAAATGGGTATATCTTTCCTCTTCTCCTTTGCTTTTCACTTCTCTTCTTTTCACAGCTATTTGTAAGGCCTCCTCAGACAACCATTTTGCTTTTTTGCATTTCTTCTTCTTGGGGATGGTCTTGATCCCTGTTTCCTGTACAATGTCATGAACCTCTGTCCACAGTTCCTCAGGCACTCTATCAGATCTAGTCCGTTAAATCTATTTCTCACTTCCACTGTATAATCGTTAAGGATTTGATTTAGGTCATACCTGAATGGCCTAGTGCTTTTCCCTACTTTCTTCAAGTTAAGTCTGAATTTGGCAATAAGGAGTTCATGATCTGAGCCACAGTCAGGTCCCAGTCTTCTTTTTGCTGACTGTATAGAACTTCTCCATCTTTGGCTGCAAAGAATATAATCAACCTGATTTTGGTGTTGACCATCTGGTGATGCCCATGTGTAGAGTGTTTTCTTGTGTTATTGGAAGAGGGTGTTTGCTATGACCAGTGCGTTCTCTTGGCAAAGCTCTATTAGCCTTTGCCCTGCTTCATTTTGTACTCCAAGGCCAAATTTTCCTGTTACTCTAGTTCTCTCTTGACTTCCTACTTTTGCATTCCAGTCCCCTATAATGAAAAGGACATCTTTTTTGGGTGTTAGTTCTAGAAGGTCTTGTAGGTCTTCATAGAGCCGGTTAACTTCAGCTTCTTCATCATTATTTGTTGGGGCATACACTTGGATTACCGTGATATGGAATCCTTTGCCTTGGAAGCGAACAAAGATCATTCTGTCATTTTTTAGATTGTATCCAAGTATTGCATTTCGGACTCTTTTGTTGACTATGATGGCTACTCCATTTCTTCTAAGGGATTCTTGCCCACAGTAATAGATATAATGGTCATCTGAGTTAAATTCACCCATTCCAGTCCATTTTAGTTCGCTGATTCCTAAAATATCAACATTCACTCTTGCCATCTCCTGTTTGGGACTTTTGGTACGTTTAATTTTGTCCCAGTGGTCTCTTAGGATGCCTTCATTTCTTTTCATTCCTTTTTTATATTCTGTTCTGAAGCAGTGATTTCCACCATTCTGTCCTCCTGGTCATTTATCCATTCTTCTGCTTCAGTTATTCTGCTGTGGATTCCTTCTAGTGTGTTATTCATCTCTGTTTGTTCTATAGTTCTTGTAGGTCTTTGGTAAACATTTCTTGTGTCTTCTCAGTGTTTGCCTCTGTTCTTTTCCCAAGATCCTGAATCATCTTCACTATTATTATTCTGAATTTTTCTTCTGAAAGGTTGCCTATCTTCACTTCAATAATTGTTTTGGGGTTTTATCTTGTCCCTTCATCTGGGACATATATTTCTGCTTTTTTTGTGCTGATTAACTTTCTGTAATGTGGTTTTTGTTTTAGTCACTCTGGGACTGTGGTTCTTCTTGCTTCTTCTCTCTCCCCTCTCATGGAGGAGGCTAAGATGCTTGTGTAAGCATCCTGATGGGAGGGACTAGTGATGGGAAAACTTGGGTCTTGCTCTGGTGGGCAGGGCCTTGCTCAGTAAAGCTTTAAATCCAATTATCTGTTGATGGGTAGGGTTCATACTCTGGTAGCGTTTTTGGCCTGAAGTGACCTAGCCCTGTGGCTCTATAGAGACCTCCAAGAGGGTTTACACCAAGGGGGCACCTTCCCAGGCTGCTGGTATCAGTGTCCCCATCCCTATGGTGAGCCCTTTCCAACCCACACTTCCACAGGAGACCCTCCAATACTAGCAGGTACTTTTGGTTCAGTCTCCTATGGAGTCACTGTTCTTTCCCTCTGAGTCTTGGTGCAGGCAATGTTTTGTTTGTGCCCTCCAAGACTGGAGTTTCTTTTACCCCTAGTTCTGTGAAAGTCCTGCAATCAAATCCCACTGGTCTTCAAGTTCAGATTCCCTGGGGATTCCCAGTCCGTTTGTCAGAACCCCAGGCTGGGAAGCCTGATGTGGGGTTCATAACCTTCACAAAAGTGGGATAAATTCTTTGGTGTTATTGCTTTCCAGTTTGTGGGTCACCCACTTGGTGGGTATGGGATTTGATTTTATCGTGATTGTGTCCTTCCTACCATCTCAGTGCTGCTGCTTCTTTGTCTTTGGATGTGGGGTATCTTTTTTTGGTCAGTTCCAGTGTCCTCCTGTTGATGGTTGTTCAACAGCTAGTTGTGATTTTGGTGCTCTCACAGGAGGAGATGAGCGCACGTCCTTCTACTCCACCATCTTCAACCACAATTCTCTATGGAAAATTCTTAAAGAGTTGGGAATACTGAGGAGGAAAAGTTAAAATTTTTACATAACCTCCTGCTCTTTTTGTCTCTGTAACTCAGCTTGCTCCTTACAAAGTCTAGATCACATAGGTCTTAGAAAGTGGGGACTCACTAGGAACTGGAGCTTATCTCACTCACCCTTGTCCTACTCTTTGCCCTAGCCCCTGAAAACCCACAAATCCACTTAATCATGCCTGTCCATGTATAGAAACTTTGTAAGCCCTTTTTTCAGGGTTCTGCCAGTGTACTAAACCTGAGTTCTCCAACTCTCTGAGTGTGGTGCTTGGTTTCTCAAGAACTGGTTTCTGCAGCATTTCTGGAGGCCCCAGAGGTTCCAACCATGCTGGCCCCTTGAGCCACCAGACTGGTGGCTCAGCCGGGTCAGAGCAGAGGAGCCCTTAGACAAACAAGGAGGCATGCCACCTGACGGTATTCTGGATTCTCTTTTGGACTGGTGTTCCAACTCTCTGGATGGTCGAGCCCTGACTGGACTCATTTGAGGGATGGACCAACTCACCAATAATGTCCACAGGATAAGGTAAGGCCCCAGGGCTGGTCCCTAGGCAGGAACCTACCCCAATGGGTAGAAGAATGGACTGATCACCTCCTTGGGCTCCCAGGAAGGGAGCATCAGATAGGGAGACCTGGGGACTCGGGAAAAGGGAGGTACTGTGACAACCTCTGAGTGATTGTGTGTGCATGATTGCTGATTGAAGGAAGAGATAATGAGCTCCACAGTCCTTGGACTATGGAATCTGAGAGGGTCCAAAGCCTACTATTCCATGATGACCTTATAGGGCTGAAATGTGGTGCCAGTCTCTGGGGGATTTGATCCCTCCCTGAGAAGCTGGTCCAGGTCGGGGGTTTATACCGACTTGCCAATGCTAAGAGGCATCTTAAATCTCCCTGAGGAGAGCAGCCAGGCAGCAGAAAAATGAATGTGAATGAGTGTGTTGTCTGACTCGCTTGCGCTTCAGGCTTGACTGTGTGGCTTCACGGCCTTCATGGCTATGGAGTCCAAGTGGGCCTTAGCTTGCGGTTCCATGGTGTCCTCATATGGCTCAAGGCAATGTCCATCTTTGGGGGACCAAGTTCCTCCCTGTGAGACATATCTGGATAAGGGTTTTATACTGATCCACCAATGCTAAGAGGCACCTAAGTTCCCCCTGGGGATGTGGCCAAGTGGGCACCTGAATGGTGTCCTCTTTTAAGGGGTCACCCACCCTTGTTTGTCTTTGCACCACCAACTCAGGGAGGGATACACAGGAAGGGAGAAATTATTGGTCACCAGTTATTCTCCTGTTGACTGACTCCTTGAGCTAACATCTAAGAGATTAGGTTTTCCTCAAAATCCTGCCAGGTAGATTACATTTGTCAACGTGGGGGGAAGTTCCTCTAAGCCAATGGTTTTAGATTGCATGATAAAGAACTTTAAGAATGGTTTTGGAGAAGGCGATGGCACCCTACTCCAGTACTCTTGCCTAGAAAATCCCATGGACGGAGGAGCCTGGTAGGCTGCAGTCCATGGGGTCGCTAGGAGTCGGACACGACTGAGCGACTTCACTTTCACTTTTCACTTTCATGCATTGGAGAAGGAAATGGCAACCCATTCCAGTGTTCTTGCCTGGAGAATCCCAGGGACGGGGGAGCCTGGTGGGCTGCCATTTATGGGGTCGCACAGAGTCGGACACGACTGAAGTGACTTAGCAGTAGCAGCAGTAAGAAGAGTTTGGTAGGAGATTATGGAGTCAAGATGACCCCCAGGAAGCTTTGTAACTTATGCGAGCTTGATTGGCCATCTTTTGACATTGGATGGCCGCCGGAGGGCACTCTCGACCTGCCCACTGTTCAAGAAGTATACCAGGTAGTCACTGGGACTCCAGGACATCCAGATCAGTTTCCATACATAGACTCCTGGCTTCTAATGGCACAGACCCTGCCCCCATGGGCAAGATTTTGCATGAACAGACAGGGACAGAGTAGGGTATTTGTGGCCCATCCACTCAGAAAAAAGGAAGAAGAAGGGGGAAAAACCTATATTTCAGGGAGATCCAGTGGAAGACCCACTACTGCCCTGGCCACACATTCCCCTGATTCCACAAACCCAGGCACAGTCAGCATCAGACCTATAGCCAGGCCGTCCACCTCCCTCTGTGTCCCCTGCACCACCTCATGAGCAAGACTCCAGCCCCGAGCCAGTAGGGAAGTGGCTCTGCTTGGCCAGACAATCTAACCTGCTGGCCACAGTCCATCAGATGCCACTGCGAGAAACTCAAGGTCCTCAACAAGTGAATGAGGATGGCTCAGTCTATCCTGGTCACTCCATCCTCTATTACCAGACCTTCAGCACTACTGATCTCCTAAACTGGAAATAGCTTAGAAACCAGCATACCCTGATAAACCACAGGCTATGATTGATCTCCTAGAATCCATTTTCCACACCCATCAGCCTACATGGGACGACTGTCACCAGTTCCTTATGTCTCTCTTCACCACTGAGGAAAGGCAATGCAGCTCAACAGAAGCCCAATAATGGCTCCAAGGACAAGCCTCCACAGAGGTCTTAGATGTGGAAGGATGGGCATAAGAAGCAATGCTGGAGATGAGACCTAATTAGGATTTCAATACCAGAGAAGGACAAGAAACCCTGGGTTGATACCGTGATGCCCTTCTACATGGACCTCGAGCAGGAGCCAAAAAGCCCACCAATATGTCCAAAATTACAAGGATAATCCAAAAAGCGGATGAGACCCTCCACCAAATTTTATGAGAGACTGTGTGAAGCATTCTGGACATACACCTCATTCAACCCTGAGACAGCCAAGAATCAACAGATGATTAACACTGCCTTTGTGGCTCAATCCTGTGTAGACATCCAATGAAAGCTCCAAAAGCTGGAAGGCTTCACTGGGATGAATGCCACATAGCTTTTGGAAGTAGCAAATAAAGTCTGTGTGAACCAAGACCATGAAGTCCAATGAGAAGTAGGTAAAAAAAAATGAAACAGAAAGCAGCCCTGTTTTTTAAGGAATCTCCACACTGTTCTCCATAGTGGCTGTACTAGTTTGCATTCCCACCAACAGTGTAAGAGGGTTCCCTTTTCTCCACACCCTCTCCAGCATTTATTATTTGTAGACTTTTGGATCACAGCCATTCTGACTTGTGTGAAATGGTACCTCATAGTGGTTTTGATTTGCATTTCTCTGTTAATGAGTGATGTTGAGCATCTTTTCATGTGTTTGTTAGCCATCTGTATGTCTTCTTTGGAGAAATGTCTATTTAGTTCTTTGGCCCATTTTTTGATTGGGTCGTTTATTTTTCTGGAGTTGAGCTGTAGGAGTTGCTTGTATATTTTTGAGATTAGTTGTTTGTCGGTTGCTTCATCTGCTATTATTTTCTCCCATTCTGAAGGCTGTCTTTTCACCTTGCTAATAGTTTCCTTTGATGTGCAGAAGCTTTTAAGGTTAATTAGGTCCCATTACTGCCTTATGATCCAGCAATCCCACTGCTGGGCATACACACTGAGGAAACCAGAAGGGAAAGAGACACGTGTACCCCAGTGTTCATCGCAGCACTGTTTATAATAGCCAGGACATGGAAGCAACCTAGATGTCCATCAGCAGATGAATGGATAAGAAAGCTGTGGTACATATACACAATGGAGTATTACTCAGCCATTAAAAAGAATTCATTTGAAGCAGTTCTAATGAGGTGGATGAAACTGGAGCCTATTATACAGAGTGAAGTAAGCCAGAAGGAAAAACATAAATACAGTATACTAATGCATATATATGGAATTTAGAAAGATGGTAACAATAACCTGGTGTACGAGACAGCAAAAGAGACACTGATGTATAGAGCAGTCTTATGGACTCTGTGGGAGAGGGAGAGGGTGGGAAGATTTGGGAGAATGGCATTGAAACATGTAAAATATCATGTAAGAAAAAAAAATTAAAAAAAATAAAAATAACTGCAAAAAAAAAAAAAAAAAAGAAGAAGAAGAAAGCAGCCCTGCTAGCAGCAGCATTGAGGAGCTCAGATCCAGTGAAACAGACTGTTCTCTAATGGAAAGGGGAAACTAAGAAGAGACCACCACTACACTACGACCAGTGTACCTAATGCAAAGAGACCGGAAATTGGAGGAATGAGTGCCTCCATCACAGAGGGACTTCTAAAGGATCAAAGAAGTTCAGTCAACCCAACAAAGAAAGGTACCAGCCTGAGCCAGCTGTCCAAAACCTTATCAGTCTAGCTGGAATAAAATCAGACTAGGGAAGACCAGGCTCCCTGATCCTGAGCCCCCGGGAGCCCACAGTCACGATGAAAGTAGGGGGCCAATCAATGACTTTTATGGTGGATACTGAACACTCTGTGGTAACCACACCTGTGGCTCCCCTTACAGGCCGAACAGCAACTATTGTTGGGGCCACTGGGGACATGGCAGCCCACTCATTTTGCAAGGCCCATTCGTGTCAGGTAGGGGGCCATCTGGTGACTCATGAATTTCTGTACTTACCAGAATGCCCCATTCTCCTGCTGGGTAGAGGTTTACTGACAAAATTGGGGGCACAAATCAGCTTTAACCCCAGAAAGCCTGTGGGTCTCACCTTGGGGAGCCAATCAGGTCTGATGATGGCCATGACTGTGCCCAGGGAAGATGAATGGCATCTCTATTCTTCAGGGAGGGAACAAATAAATCCCCCCCGAAGTCTGGGCAGAGAAGGGGACCCCTGCTGCTGCTGCTGCTGCTAAGTCGCTTCAGTCGTGTCTGACTCTGTGTGACCCCATAGATGGCAGCCCACCAGGCTCCCCCGTCCCTGGGACTCTCCAGGCAAGAACACTGGAATGGGTTACCATTTCCTTCTCCAATGCATTAACGGGAAAAGTGAAAGTGAAGTCGCTCAGTAGTGTCCGACCCTTAGTGACCCCATGGACTGCAGCTTACCAGGCTCCTCTGCCCATGGAAGTTTCCAAGCAAGAGTACTGGAGTGGGTTGTCATTTCCTCATCTGGAAGGGGACCCCAGGTTTGGCCAAAAACCATGCCCCTATTGTAGTGGACCTGAGGCCAGGAGCCACTTCTGTTAGACAAAAACAATATCCAGTACCATGGGAGGCATGCCTGAGAATTCGGGACCACATCTGGAGCCTATAAGATGTGGAGATCCTAATCAAATGTCAGTCTCCTTGGAACACTCCACTCTTACCAGTCAAAAAGTCTGGAGGAAACGACTACTGCCCTGTCCAGGACCTCTGCGCAGTCAACAGTGCAGTGATCACAATCCATGCAATGGTCCCAAATCCCTACACTCTCCTGAGTCTCTTGCCCACTCAGGAAAGCTGGTTCACCTGCCTTAATCTCAAGGATGCATTTTTCTGCCTCCGGCTGTCATCAGCCAGCCAACCCTTGTTTGCCTTGGAATGAGAAGACACCAGGAGACAGACACAACTGACTTGGACTCGACTGCCACAAGACTTTAAAAACTCACCTACCCTGTTCAGTGAAGCCCTGGCTGTGGACCTTGCTCCCTTTCCCAGAGAAACTTTAAACTGCACCGTATTCCAGTATGTGGATGACCTGTTGCTAGCCAGTCCCACCCAAGGGGACTGCTGGAGAGGCACCAAAGCCCTACTGGCTCTACTCACCACATCAAGGTACAAGGTGCTATGGAAAAAGGCTCAGATCTGAAGACAGGAGGTCAAGTACCTGGGGTTTGTCATCTCAGAAGGTCATCAGACATTTGGATATGAGAGGAAGCAAGCTGAACACCAAGAAACAAGTCTGTGAGTTCCTCGGGGCTGCCAGATTCTGCCAGATCTAGATACTGGGTTTCTCTGAAATTGCCAAGCCTCTGTTTAAAGCCACAGCAGAGTCTGATAAGGATCCCCTAGAGTGGGGACCTGAACAGGAAAAGGCCTTCAAGAAGATAAAGAGACTCTTGACTAGCGCTCTAGCATTAGGGCTGACAGATGTGACTCGGGACTTTAACCTCTTTATACATGAGAAAAGTCACACTGCACTGGGGGGTCCTCACACAAACAGTTGGGCCATGGCAGCACCCAGTCTCATACCTGTCCAAACAACTGGATCCAGTGGCAGTGAAATGGCCGCCATACCTCTGGGCATTAGCTGCCACTGTGGTTTTGGTCAGAGAAGCAGATAAGCTTACTCTAGGACAAAATTTAAATGTAAGTGTTTCCCATGCTCTTACTGCCCTGATGAACAGCCAGGGGCATAAGTGGCTGACCAACTTCAGGATGATTCACTATCAAGGACTGCTTTGCGAAAACCCATAGGTCCAACTTGAGACTGTGCAGATGCTGAACCCCACCACTTTTTTACCTACAGAAGCAGGAACCCCTGATCATAACTGTGAGGAGGTCATAGATGAAATTTGCTGGATCAGGTGGGACCTGACAGACATTCCCCTCCAGAACCCAGAACTTGAACTGTTCACTGATGGAAGCAGTTTCATCCAAGACAGGCAACACAAAGCAGGCTATGCCATAACAACAACTGATGAGATAGTGAAGGCTGAGGCTTTGCCACAAGGGTGGTCACCACAACGGGCTAAGCTATGGGCACTCACCCAAGCACTAAAGTATGCCAAAGGGAAACAGTCAACATCTATACTGATTCAAGGTATGCCTTTACGACTTTACTTGTACATGGAACCATTTATAAAGAAAGAGGACTATTGACAGCAGTGGGGAAGGAGATTAAAAACAAAAAATGAAATCCTTCAGCTGTTGGAAGCAGTCTGGAAGCCTTCCCAAGTGGAAATCATCCATTGTAAAGGCCATCAGCGAGGAACTGATCCAATCAGCAAAGGAAATCCATTGGCAAACCAGGCAGCCAAGGAGGTAGCAACCCAACAGAGCCCCACAGTGGGCCCCAAGTCAATCTTTAAGGTCCTCTTGGCACCAGAATTGCCTCCATCCCTGAAATACACCGAGGAAGAAGATCAATGGACAAGGAAGAGATCAATGATGGAGGAATAAAAGAAAAGAAGGGCTGGTGGAAGCTCCCAGACTAAAGACTCTTTGTCCCCAGAAATATAGCAATCCAGGTGGTAAAAAAACATCATGAGACAACTCATTTAGGAAAAACTGCACTGAAGAGTTTACTGAGCTGCTACTATTTCATTCCTAAGCTCCCATCTGTGTGTGCACAGATCAGTGCTAGATGTGTAACTTGTGTGCAAAACAATACCAGCCAAGGACCAAGACCCAACTCAGAAGTGCAGACAGTTGGGACACTGCCCTTTGAAGATCTAGAAGTGGACTTTACTGAAGTCAAGTCCGATAGGAGCTATAAGTGTTTACTTGTGGTAGTCTGCACCTACTCGGAATGGGGTGAAGCCTACCCCACACACTGAATGGACATGAGAAGTGGCCAAGGCCTTATGAAGAGACATAATCTCAAGATATTGGCTGCCTCTCTCCATAGAGTCTGACAATGGGCCAGCTTTTGTGTCTGAGCAAATCCAAACTTTATCCAGTACACTGGGAATCAGATGGAAGCTTCACACTGCTTACAGGCCACAGAGCTCAGGGAAGTTGAATGCATGAATTGGACCCTCAAGACTACATTAGCTAAACTCTGTCAGGAGACCCAGTTATCTTGAGTCGACATTTTACCCTTAGCCTTACTCCAAGCCTGATGCACTTCAAGGTCCTCCAGGCTATTCTCCCTTTGAGATCTTATATGGAAGAATGCCCCCAGTGATAAGAAAACTCAAAGGAAACCCCCAACAATTAGCTGACCTGGAGATGTCCTGACACCTCCAGGCCCTAGGAAAAGTCTTCCACCATATCACCCGAGAAACCTTAGAAAGGGCACCCATTCCTCTGGGCAATTGGGTTCATCCCTGTCAGCCAGGAGATGAAGTATGGGTTAAAGATTGGAAAAAAGAACCATTTCAGCCAGTTTTGATGGGCCCTCGCATGGTTGTCCTGGCAACCCCTACTGCTGTTAAAGTTACAGGTGTCATCCCTTGGATCCACCACACCAGCATCAAGAAGGCAGAGGCTTTCTGTAATGAGGACACCTGTAAAACAGTTCAGGATCCCCAAAACACCATCAAGGTCTGGTTCCAAAAACAACGACCCTCACCTACGAAGGATGCTGAGCCCTGCTCTAGTCACTCCAGAAGCTGGCTATTCAATGCACAGCAGAAGCTTGAGGATTCTTCAGCCTTGCTCCAGCCACATTCTGGCAGCTGGCTGGTCAATGTACAGTGGAAGCTTGAGGATCCCGCTATCAAAATATCAATGGATTTTCATTGTCAACCCTGGACTCTATCCCTGATTGGTATTGCTGCTGTGCTCTTCACTACAGGACTAGCTTCAGTCACACCCGAGGACTGGGGTTTGGGTCAGAAGCTGTGGTTAGCTCTCTATTATCTCACTGTAGTGGAAAGCCTCATTCTTATTAGATGTCACTTATGATCAATTCTCCCTACTAACTAAATTTCTCCACAGTATAGCTGACCCCCCTTCATGATAGGCTCAGTTGCTATAGCCATGACAATCCAAAGATGGGGAGAAAACCTTTTGCTAGTATTTAGTTATCTGTTATGTGCAGGCTGCTTTGCAGCCTTTTGGTGTCCCTTGCTGTAACAGATGGTGCCATTCCTTATCCATCATGTACCTGTCAACATTACAGTCTACCCTTGGAAAATCACTTACTTAACCATCAGCTAGAACAATGTATAGATAGCCAATCCTATCACCTACTGCCTTCATAACCATATGATGTATATCCAGGGGACTTGGTGCAAAAAATGTTTTCCTGTCATGCCGCCTACTGCTGCTACCTTTCCCCCACCAGAGGATCCAAACCCCGGGTAGTATCCTGACACCATGGCATTGCCATCATGCCCCTGTGCCTCCGTCTACCCCTAATGCCACTCAGATGTTACAACCCAGTAAAGGCATCTGTCAAATAAATGGAAAAACCTACTAGACAGGGAAAATAATACAGACAAACAAAATCACAGACCAACTTTGCCCTAAAAAATCAGGCTCTACCTGTTGGCAGTATAACCCAGGTTACAGAGTTAACTCCCCCTTAGACCTTAGTCTGTACCTGGTTCTCAATACAACTCATCACCTCCTTAATGACACCAACCCCCAGCTGGCCAAGGATTGCTGGCTTTGCTTATCCTTAGGAGCTTCATTGTACTTAGCTACACCAGTACTATTAATACAACAGCCACGGGAACTCCTATAGATCCATCCTTACAAGGGCCAGTCTTAAGGGCAATTGAGTTAACTCAAAAGGCTACATGAGTTAAATCAAAAGGCTACAGAATGCTTTACAAATGATGGAGGAACTGAACCTGTAGGCAATTTAGCCAGGGACCAATGCAATAAAACTTTAAAAGGTGAGTGGCTCACTCATCCTCACACAAACACAATGTGGTGCCGCTCCCAAGGCCTTTTTGTTTGTGAGGCAGATGCTTACTTATGTCTACCAGTCAATTGGATGGGTATCTGCACCCTAGCTTTCCTCACTCCCCAGATAAATATTGTCACTATCAATCAGACGGAGAAGGCAATGGCACCCCACTCCAGTACTCTTGCCTGGAAAATCCCATGGACGGAGGAGCCTGGTGGGCAGCAGTCCATGGTGTCGCTAACAGTCAGACACGACTGAGCGACTTCACTTTCACTTTTCACTTTCATGCATTGGAGAAGGAAATGGCAACCTACTCCAGTGTTCTTGCCTGGAGAATCCTAGGGACAGGGGAGCCTGGTGGGCTGCCGTCTATGGGATTGCACAGAGTCGGACATGACTGAAGCGACTTAGCAGCAGCAGCAGCACTTGGTCTAGGAATCATTGGTCTAGGACTCACGGCTGGGATAGATATAGGAATAGGAGGAATTGCTTCATCAACCACCTTTTACCATACACTATCCAAGGACTTCACAGACAACATTGAGAGAATAGCCAAATCTTTAGTGGCCTTACAGGACCAACTAGATTCCCTGGCTGAGGTGGTTTTACAGAATAGGAGAGGGCTAGACCTACTGACAGCTGAAAAGGGAGGACTCTGCCTCTTCTTAAATGAAGAATGCTGCTTTTATGTAAACCAATCAGGAATAGTCAGGGACATGGCCCAACAGCTGAGGGAACAAATCATGAAAAGGAGAGAGGAACTAGCAAATTCCTGGGGTAATTGGAACAATATCTGGAGCTGGGCATCGTGGCTTCTCCTTTTAACCGGTCCTCTCTTCATGTTCTTTGTGGTGCTCTTGTTTGGCCCTTGTATTCTGAATGCAATTACCCAGTCCATAACCTCTTGGATTGAATCCATAAAATTACAAACAGTAATAGCTCAGTATAGCCCCCTAAACAATGAGGAGCTCTAAATGTTATACTAAAACATGAAATGGTGCTTTCTACAATGAGTGATAGAAGCATCAAGAGGGGGAAATGAAGAGTAAAAGTTAAAATTTTTACATAACCTCTTGCTCTTTCTGCCTCTGTAACTCAGCTTGCTCTGAACATGTAGGCCTCAGAAAGTGGGACTAACAGTACTAGGAACTGGAGCTTATCTCACTCACCCTTGTCCTACTCTTTGCAATCACCCTAGCCCCTGCACAACCACAAACCCACTTAACCATGGCTGTTCATGTATAAAAACTCTGTAATCCCTTTGTTCAGGGCTCAGAGCTTGGAGTGTTAACTCCTCTGGGCCTGCCGGTGTAATAAACCTGAGTTCTCCAACTCTCTGAGTGTGGTGCTTGGTTTTTCGAGTACTGGTTTCTGCAACAATATAAGACCACCTTACCCGCCTCCTGAGAAATCTGTATGCAGGACAAGAAACAACAGTTAGAATTGGACATGGAACAACAGACTGGTTCAAAATTGGGAAAGGAATATGTCCAGGTTGTATATTATCACCTTGCTTATTTAAATTATATCCAGAGTAGAAAGTGGAAGTATTAGTCCCTCAGTCATGTCTGACTCTTTGCAACCCCATGGACTGTAGCCTGTCAAGCTCTTCTGTCCATGTAATTCTCCAGGCAAGGATGCTGGAGTGGGTTGCTATTCCCTTCTCCAGGTGATCTTCCTGTTCCAGTGATTGAACCCTGGTTTCCTGAATTGTAGGCAGATACTTTACAATCTGAGTCATGGCCTGGATGACTCACAACTAGAATCAAGATTGCCAGAGAAATAGCAACAGCCTCAGATATGCAGATGATACAACTTTAATGGCAGAAAGTGAAGAGGAACTACAGAGCCTCTTGATGATGCTGAAACAGGAGAATGAAAAAGCTGGCTTAAAACTCAACATTCAAAAAACGAAGATCAGGCCTTCCCTGGTGGACCAGTGGTTGGAAGTCAGCCAGCCAATGCAAGGGACATGGGTTTGATATCTGGTCCTGGAAGATCCCACATGCCTTGGAGCAACTAAGCCCCTGTGCCATGGATGTTGAGCCCATGCACCTAGAGCCAGTGCACTGCAACAAGAGAAGCCACCACAATGAGAAACCTGTGCATGGCAACTAGAGACTAGCTCCCACTCACTGCAACTAGAGAAATCCCTCATGCAGCAAAGAAGACCCAGTGCAACAAGAAAATATATAAATTAAATTAAAAGAAAAATGAAGATAATGGCATCTGGTCCCATCACTTCATAGCAAACAGATGGGAAAATGTGGAAACAGTGACAGATTTAATTTTCTTGGGCTCCAAAATCACTGTGGTTGGTAACTGCAGCCATGAAATTAAAAGACGCTGGCTCCTTGGAAGAAAAGCTATGACAAACCTACACAGCCTATTAAGAAGCAGAGACATCACTGTGGTGATGGTCCATCTAGTCAAAGCTATGGGTTTTCCAGTAGTCATGTACAGATGTGAGAGTTGGACCATAAAAAGGCTGAGCACCAAAGAATTGATGAGTTCAAACTGTGGTGGTGGAGAAGATTCTGGAGATTCTCTTGGACAGCAAGGAGATCAAACCAATCAATCCTGAAAGAAATCAACCCTGGATATTCATTGGAAGGACTGATGCTGAAGCTCCAATACTTTAGTCACCTGATGCGAATAGTTGAATCATTGGTAAAGAACCTGATACTGGGAAAGACTGAGAGCAAGAGAAAAGGGCGACAGAGGATGAGATGGTTGGATGGCATCATTGAATCAGTGGACCTGAGTTTGAGCAAACTCGGGGATATAGAGAAGGACAGAGAAGCCCCGCATGCTTCAGCTCATGGGGTTGCAAAGAACTGGACATGACTTAGAGAATGAACACAACAACAATCCCGTTGTCACAGCACTATTCTTATTCCAATTGAATTACCTTGGAACCACTGTGAAAAATCAGTTGATAATAGACGTACAGTTTATTTCTGGACCCTGAATTCTATTCCACTGATTAATATGTCTGTCTTTGCATCCATACCACAGTTTTACTTTATAGTAATTTTTAGCCATGAAATTAAAGACACTTACTCCTTGGAAGGAAAGTTATGTCCAACCTAGATAGCATATTCAAAAGCAGAGACATTACTTTGCCAACAGAGGTCCATCTAGTTAAGGCTATGGTTTTTCCTGTGGTCATGTATGGATGTGAGAGTTGGACTGTGAAGAAGGCTGAGTGCCGAAGAATTGATGCTTTTGAACTGTGGTGTTGGAGAAGATTCTTGAGAGTCCCTTGGACTGCAAGGAGATCCAACCAGTCCATTCTGAAGGAGATCAGCCCTGGGATTTCTTTGGAAGGAATGATGCTAAAGCTGAAACTCCAGTACTTTGGCCACCTCATGCGAAGAGTTGACTCATTGGAAAAGATTCTGATGCTGGGAGGGGTTGGGGGCAGGAGGAGAAGGGGAAGACAGAGGATGAGATGGCTGGATGGCAGCACCGACTTGATGGACGTCAGTCTGAGTGAACTCCAGGAGCTGGTGATGGACAGGGAGGCCTGGCGTGCTGCGATTCATGGGGTCGCAAAGAGTCGGACATGACTGAGTGACTGAACTGAACTGAACTGAATTTTTAGTAAGACTTGAAACTGAAGAGTGTGAATCCTATAACTTTGTTCTATTCAAGATTGTTTTGGCTATTCTAGGTGCTGTGCATTTCCAAATGAATTTAAGTTTCTGAAGAAAATCCAGTTAGGATTTTGCTAGAGATTGTGTTGAATCTGTAGATCATTTTGAGCATATTGCCATTTCAATATTCTGTCTTCTAAATCATGAATGCAAAATCTTTCCAATTGTTTAGATCTTTAATTTTCCTTCAACAGTATTCTGTAGTTTTCAGTGTACATCTCCTATACTTTTGTTAAACTTATTCTGAAGCATTTTATTTTGATGCTGTTGTAAATGGGATTACTTTCTCTATTTTATTTTTGAATACTTCACTGATAATCTATAGAAATATAAATATTTTAATTTTAAATTGTTTTAATTGGAAGCTAATTACTTTACAATATTGTAGTGGTTTTTGCCATACATTGACATGAATCAGCCATGGGTGTACATGTGCTCCCCATCCTGAACCCCACTACTAGTGCCCTCCGGATCCCATTCCTCAAGAACATCCCAGTGCACCGGCCCTGAGCACCCTGTCTCATACATCAAACCTGGACTGTCGATCTATTTCACATATGGTAATATACATGTTTCAATGCTATTCTCTCAAATCATCTCACGTTCACCTTCTCCCACAGAGTCCAAAAGTCTGTTCTTTACATCTGTGTCACTTTTGCTGTCTCATATATAGGGTCATTGTTACCATCTTTCTAAACTCCATATAAATGCCTTAATATACTATATTGGTATTTTTCTCTCTGACTTACTTCATTCTGTATGATAAGCTACAGTTTCATCCACCTCATTAGAACTGACTCAAATGCATTCTTTTGAATATCTAAGTAATATTCCATTGTGTATATGTACCACAGCTTTCTTATCCATTCATCTGCTGCTGGACATCTAGGTTGCTTACATGTCCTGGCTATTATAAACAGTGCTGCAATGAACAGCCAACAGTACTCAATATATTATAATAGCCAACGGTACCTAATACCTTGGGGTACACGTGTCTCTTTTAATTCTGGTTTCCTCAGTGTGTATGCCCAGCAGTGGGATTGCTGGATCATATGGCCATTCTATTTCCAGTTTTTTAAGAAATCTCCACACTGTTCTCCATAAAGGTTGTACTAGTTCGCATTCCCACCAACAGTGTAAGAGGGTTCCCTTTTCTCCACACCCTCTCCAGCATTTACTGTTTGTAAACTTTTTGATAGCAGCCATTGTGACCAGCGTGAGATGGTACCGCCTTGTGATTTTGATTTGCATTTCTCTGATAATGAGTGATGCTGAGCA
Source organism: Bos grunniens (assembly GCF_055505025.1). Taxonomy (NCBI): domain Eukaryota; kingdom Metazoa; phylum Chordata; class Mammalia; order Artiodactyla; family Bovidae; genus Bos; species Bos grunniens. Next base: position 71,349,038 of record NC_141194.1, read on the forward strand.
TCTTTTCATGTGTTCGTTAGCCGTCTCTATGTCTTCTTTGGAGAAAAGACTGTTTGGTTCTTTGGCCAATTTTTGATTGGGTCGTTTATTTCTCTTGTATTGAGCTGCATGAGCTGCCTGTATATTTTTGAGATTTATTCTTTGTCAGTTGCTTCATTTGCTATTATTTTCTCCCATTCTGAAGCCATCTTTTCACTTTGCTTATAGTTTCCTTCATTGTGCAAAAGCTTTTTAAGTTTAATTAGGTCCCATTTGTTTATTTTTGCTTTTATTTCCATTACTCTGGGAGGTGGGTCATAGAGGATCCTGCTGTGATTTATGTCAGAGAGTGCTTTGCCTATGTTTTCTTCTAGAAGTTTTATAGTTTCTGGTCTTACATTTAGATCTTTAATCCATTTTTAGTTTATTTTTGTGTATGGTGTTAACAAGTGTTCTAGTTTCATTCTTTTACACATGGTTGACCAGTTTCCCCAGCACCATTTGTTAAAGAGATTGTCTTTTCTCCATTGTCTATTCTTGCCTCCTTTGTCAAAGATAAGGTGTCCATATGTGCATAGATTTACCTCTGGGCTTTCTATTTTGTTCCAGTGATCTATATTTCTGTCTTTGTGCCAGTACCATACTGTCTTAATGACTGTAGCTTTGTAGTATAGTCTGAAGTCAGGAAGGTTGATTCCTTCAGTTCCATTCTTCTTTCTGAAGATTGCTTGGTTATTCGAAGTTTTGTATTTCCATACAAATTGAAATCATTTTTTCTAGTTCTCTGAAAAATACCATTGGTATTTTTCATATACATAGGGATTGCATTGAATCTATAGATTGCTTTGGGTAGTATATTCATTTTCACTATATTGATTCTTCTGGTCCATGAACATGGTATGTCTCTCCATCTATTTGTATCATTTTTTGTTTCTTTCATCAGTGATTTATAGTTTTATATATATAGGTCTTTTGTTTCTTTAGGTAGATTTATTTCTAAGTATTTTTTCTTTTCATTGCAAAGGTGAATGGAATTGTTTCCTTAATTTCTCTTTCAGTTTTTTAATTGTTAGTGTATAGGAATACAAGGGACTTCTGTGTGTTAATTTTATATCCTGCAACTTTATTATGTTCATTGATTAGCTCTAGTAATTTTCTGGTGGTGTTTTTAGGGTTTTCAATGTAGAAGATCATGTCATCTCTAAACAGGGAGACTTTTACTTCTTCTTTTCCAATCTGGATTCCTTTCATTTCTTTTTCTTCTCTGATTGCTGTGGCTAAAACTTTCAAAACTATGTTGAATAGTAGTGGTGATAGTGGGCACCCTTGTCTTGTTCCTGACTTTAGGGGAAATGTTTTCAATTTTTCACCATTGAAGATAATGTTTGCTTTGGGTTTGTCATATATGGCTTTAATCATGTTGAGGCATGTTCCTTCTATGCCTGCTTTCTGGAGTTTTTTTTTTTTTTAATCATAAATGGATGTTGAATTTTGTCAAAGGCTTTCTCTGCATCTATTGAGATAATATGGTTTTCATATTTCAATTTGTTAATGTGGTGTATCACATTGATCGATTTGCAAATATTGAAAAATCCTTGCATCCTTGGGATAAAGCCCACTTGGTCATGATGTATGATCATTTCAATGCTGTTAGATTCTGTTTGCTAGAATTTTGTTAAGGATTTTTTCATCTATGTTCATCAGTGATATTGGCCTGTAGTTTTCTTTTTTTTTGTTGCCTCTTTGCCTGGTTTTGGTATTAGGGTGAAGGTGGCCTCATACAATGAGTTTGGAAGCTTACCTCCCTCTGCAGTTTTCTGGAAGAGTTTGAGTAGGATAGGTGTTAGCTCTACTCTAAATTTTTGGTAAATTCATCTGTGAAGACATCCGGTGTTTGGCTTTTGTTTGTTGGGAGACTTTTGATTACAGTTTTGATTTCTGTGCTTGTGATGGGTCTGTTAAGATTTTCTATAACTTCCTGGTTGAGTTTTGGAAAGTTATACTTTTCTAAGAATTTGTCCATTTCTTCCAAGTTGTTCATTTTATTGGCATATAGTTGCTGAGAGTTGTCTCTTATGATCCATTGTATTTCTGTTGTGTCTGTTGTGATTTCTCCATTTTCATTTCTAATTTTGTTGATTTGATTCTTCCTTTTTTTCTTGATGAGTCTGGCTAATGGTTTGTCTATTTATCTTTTCAAAGAACCAGGTTTTGCTATAGTCTCCTTTGTTTCTTTTGCAATTCTTTCTGCCCTAATTTTTAGGATTTTTTTCCTTCTACTGACCCTGGGGTTCTTCATTTCTTTTTTTTTTTTCTAGTTGCTTTAGGTGTAAAGTTAGGTTATTTATTTGATTTTTCTCTTGTTTCTTGAGGTAAGCTTATATTGCCATGAACCTTCCCCCTAGAACTGTTTTTACAGTGTACCATAGGTTTTGGGTTGTTTTGCTTTCATTTTCACTTGTTTCTATGCATATTTTGATTTCTTCTGTGATTTTTTTGTTTATTCAGAAGCGTGTTGTTTAGCCTCCATGTTTGTATTTTTAATAGGTTTTTTTCCCCCTGTAGTTGACATCTAATCCTACTTCATTGTATTAAGAAAAGTTGCTTGAAATGATTCCAGTTGGTTTTTTTTTTTTTTTTTTTTGGTTTGGTTTTTAATTTACCAAGGCTAGATATATGGCCCTGGATGTGACCTATCCTGGAGAATGTTCTGTGTGCACTTGAGAAAAACATGAAATTCATTGCTTTTGGGTGAAATGTCTTACAGATATAAATTAGGTCTAACTGGTCCCTTGCATCATTTAGAGTTTGTGTTTCCTTGCTAATTTTCTGTTTATTTGATCTATCCTTAGGTGTGAGTGGTGTATTAAAGTTTCCCACTATTATTGTGTTACTGTTAATTTCCCCCTTCATACTTGTTAGCATTTGCCTTATTTATTGTGGTGCTCCAACATTGGGTGCATATATATTTATAATTGTTATATCTTCTTCTTGGATTGATCCTTTGATCATTATGTAGTGTCCTACTTTGTCTCTTTTCATGGCCTTTATTTCAAAGTCTATTTTATCTGAAATGAGTATTGCTACTCCTGCTTTCTTTTGGTCTCCATTTGTGTGAAGTAACTTTTTCCAGTGCTTCACTTTCAGTCTGTATGTGTCCCTTGTTTTGAGGTGTAGACAGCATATATAGGCGTCTTGTTTTGTATCCATTCAGCCTGTCTTTGTCTTTTGGTTGGGGCATTCAGCCCATTTACATTTAAGGTAATTATTGATAAGTATGATTCTGTTGCCATTTACTTTGTTGTTTGGGGTTTGACTTTATAAACCTTTTCTGCGTTTTCTGTCTAGAGAAGATCCTTTAGCATTTGTTAAAGAAATGGTTTGGTGGTGCTGAATTGTCTCAGCTTTTGCTTATCTGTAAAGCTTTTGATTTCTCCTTCACATTTGAATGAGATCCTTGCTGGGTATATTAATGTGGGTTGTGAGTTTTTCTCTTTCATCCCTTTAAGTATGTCCAGCCATTCCCTCCTGGCCTGAAGAGTTTCTATTGAAAGATCAGCTGTTATCCTTATGGGAATCCCCTTGTGTGTTATTTGTTGTTTTTCTCTTGCTGCTTTTAATATTTGTTTTTTTGTGTGTTTGATCTTTTTAATTTGATTAATATGTGTCTTGGGGTGTTTTGCCTTGGGTTTATCCTGTTTGGGACTCTCTGGGTTTCTTGGACTTGGGTGGCTATATCCTTCCCCATTTAAAGGAAGTTTTCAACTATTATCTCCTCAAGTATTTTCTCATAGCCTTTCTTTTGTCTTCTTTTTCTGGGACTCCTATATTTCGAATGTTGGGTCATTTCACAGTGTTCCAGAGGTCTCTGAGGTTGTCCTCATTTCTTTTAATTCTTTTTTCTTTTTTCCTCTCTGCTTCATTTATTTCCACCATTCTATCTTCCACCTCACTTATCCTATCTTCTGCCTCAGTTATTCTACTGTTGGTTCCCTCCAGAGTGCTTTTGACCTCAGTTATTACATTATTCTTTATTGATTGACTATTTTTTTATTTCTATGTACTTGTTAAACATTTCTTGCATCTTCTCAATCCTGTATCCAAGCTATTTTTCTGTAACTCCATTTTGTTTTCAAGATTTTGGGTCATCTTTACTATCATTATTCTGAATTCTTTTTCAGGTACACTCCCTATCGCCTCCTCTTTTCTTTGGTTTTGTGGGCCTTTATCATGTTCCTTACCTGCTGAATATTTCTCTGCCATTTCATTTTGTTTAGATTGCTGTGTTTGGGGTGGCCTTTCTCTATGCTGGAAGTTTGTGGTTTCTCTTTATTGTGAAGGTTCCTCACTTTGGATGGGGTTGGACTAGTGTCTTGTCAAGGTTTCCTGGATAGGGAAACTTGCATCTGTGTTCTGGTGGAGCTGAGTCTGTTCTCTCTGGAGTGCAATGAAGTAATGAGTTTTGAGGTGTCTATGGGTTTGTTGTGACTTTGGGCAGCCTGTATTTTAATGCTCAGGGCTATGTTCCTGTGTTGCAGGAGAATTAGTATGCTCTGGAACTTATTGGCTCTTGGGTGGAACTCGGTTTCAGTGTAGGTATGGAGGCTTTTGGATGAACTCTTGTTGATTAATGTTCCCTGGAGTCTGAAGTTTTCTGGTGTTCTCAAGTTTTGGATTTAATCCTCCTGTCTCTGGTTTTCAGTCTTATACTTACAGTAGCCTCAAGACTTCTCCATCCATACAGCAATGATGATAAAACATCTAGGTTAATGGTAAAAAAGATTCTCCACAGTGAGAGGCACCCAGAGAGGTTCACAGAGTTAAATAGAGAAGAGAAGGGGAGGGAGGAGATAGGCTGGCCTGGGGGAGAACAGGGAGAGTCAAATGGGGAGATAGGAATCAAGCCAGTAATCACACCCCTAAATAAAAATGGGTACTGAAAATTAGATTCTTAAAGGTACAAAATTGATAACAAATATCAAAAAGCAAAAATTAGAAATCTAGAGTTTAGACTTTCAAAAATACAATATTAAAAATACAAATCAAAATCAATCACAAAAATTATAAATATATATATGCAATTTGCTTTAAAAATAGGGTCTTTTTTGGCAAGGTAATAGTAGGTTATAAAAATGAAAATTAAAGGAGTAATAAAGAACTTAAAATTTTAAAAAAATAATAATAAAAAAATATATCTAGGAATTTCTCTGGAGCTGTTGAGGGCAATGTGGGGTCAGTTCAGTTCCAGATACTTCCCTGTTCCTTGTTCTTCTCAAGATCTACAGGCACCTTCCCATGCTTGGTCTATGCTAACTACAGGGTTTTAATCTGTTGCACCTGTCACTGCCAGAGTGGTTCCCTCCTCTTTGTTTATTTTGGCTTCCTCTGCAAGTCTCTTCAGGGTCTTATTCTTACCCTGATACAAGGGGGCAAAGGTGGTCACTTATTCAGGCTCACTTGTTCAGTTGTGCTGTGGGAAAGGACGAAAACTGCAAACAAATATCACTGGTATATGTGGGAAGTACTCACAGTGTATGGTCCACACCGGGTTTGCCCCAGTTCACAGTGCATGTGCTTTCTCAGTCTACACTGATCAGGCTCCAGGTTGCTCTGCAGAGGAGCTCTCCAAAGCCGGCCCTGGATTTTGTCCACTTCCCAGGTCTAAGCTGCTCAGGTTCAGGTTCTCAGGTACTCCACAAAGGCACAGACTTGGTTGGCCATGCATTTTGTGCCCTTCCCAGGTGCGAGGAGCTCGGGTGACCAGGTGCTCAGCTAGCATACTGTCCCAGGTGGGCTGTGCATCTTAATCACCTCCCCAGTCATGGCTGCTTGATTTCCCGGGTGCACGGCAAAAGCGCCGTCTCAGGTGTGCTGTGTGTCTCCTCTGGGGAGCTGATCTCTGGCTGCAACAATCCTGGCAGATGTCAACCGTCCACGATCCCAGGAAGACTTGGTTAGCAACTGGATGCCTGCTCACAGTTTGGTGGGGGATGCCATCACTGGGACCAAGATTGCCCCTTGCCTTCCAGCTCTTGCTGTCACCCACCTACTTGTCTGCCTCCAATGAGGGAATGGGCCAGTCCGCAGCCAGCTAGCTTGCCTTTGGTGTTCGCTCAATCCTTTGTTCTGAGGGGTCCCGGATGTGCCTTATGTTAGAGCTTTTCATGGGTAAGTTCTCTCTCTCTCTCTTTTTTTTTTCTCTCTCTCTGGCTATCCCACAGTTTGGGTTGCTATCTCATGTTAGCTCCCTCAGATTGTCCTCTGGGCATTCAGGCCTGGTCCTTACCCAAAGCATGCAACCCATGCCTCCCTGTTCAGCTCCCACTCGCTGGAGGCAGACAGGAGCATCTGGGCTACTTCTTTGCTGGGAGTTGTGGTTAGGCGTGTATTCTGTGGGTTTTCTTTTTTTCCTCCCACTTACATTGCCCTCTTAGATTCCAAAACTCCCCACAGACCTGCTGTTTGGAAAACTCTCCTCCTTCATGACTCCCTCCCTGGGATGGGTATCCATCCCTCTTTTGCCTCTCTTTTTGGTTTTTATATTTTATCCTCCCTCTTTTCCAAGAGAATGGGCTGCCTTTTGGGGTGCTTGGTGTCCTCTGCCAGTGTTCAGAAGTTATTTTTTGGAAGTTGCTCAGCATTCAAATGACCTTTTGATGAATTTGTGGGGGAGAAATTGTTCTCCCCATCCTATTCCTCTGCCATCTTAGGACTGCCCCTCAGAAATATAACTATTTTTTAATACTTATCATGTATCATGCAAACTTGGTGTAGTCATTTGTCCTAATACTTTTTATATTCATTAGGATTTTTAATATACAGAATGATGTAATTTGCAAATGGAAATAGTTTTACTTCTTTTCCACTCTGGTTGCCTTTTTTGTTTCCTTACTCAAACACCCATGGGAGGACACAGAAGACACTGTTGAATAGAAGTGGAAGAGGAATAAATCCTTTCTTCTTGATCTTAAGTGGAATGTATTCAGTATTTCTCTATTAAGTATGATATTAACTGGGTTTTTTCATAGATATCCTTCATCAGGCTGAGGAAGTTCCCTTTTGTTTGCTGCACATTTTTGTCAAAAATTGGTGTTGAATTTTATCAAATAATTTTATTAATTCTAATGACAAGATAATGTAGTTTTCATTTTATTCTATTAATATGGTGCATTCAGTTCAGTGCAGTCACTCAGTCGTGTCTGACCCTTTGCGACCCCATGAACCGCAGCATGCCAGGCCTCCCTATCCATTACCAACTCCTGGAGTTCACCCAAACCCATGTCCATTGAGTCGGTGATGCCATCCAACAATCTCATTCTCTATCGTCCCCTTCTCCAGCCCTCAATCTTTCCCAGCATCAGGGTCTTCTCAAATGAGTCAGCTCTTCGCATCAGGTGGCCAAAGTACTGGAGTAGCAGCTTCAACATCAGTCCCACCAATGAACACCCAGGACTGATCTCCTTTAGGATAGACTGGTTGGATCTCCTTACAGTCCAAGGGACTCTCAAGAGACTTCTCCAACACCACAGTTCAAAAGCATCAATTCTTTGGTGCTCAGTTTTCTTTATAGTCCAACTCTCACTTCCATACATGACCACTGGAAAAACCATAGCCTTGACTAGACAGACCTCTGTTGACAAAGTAATGTCTCTGCTTTTCAGTATGCTGTCTAGGTTGGTCATAACTTTCCTTTCAAGGAGTAAGTGTCTTTTAATTTCATGGCTGCAATCACCATCTGCAGTGATTTTGGAGCCCATAAAAATAAAGTCTGACAGTGTTTCCACTGTTTCCCCATCTATTTGCCATGAAGTGATGGGACCAGATGCCATGATATTACTTTTCTCAATGTTGAGCTTTAAGCCAACTTTTTCACTCTCCTCTTTCACTTTCATCAAGAGGCTCTTTAGTTCTTTGCTTTCTGCCATAAGGGTGGTGTCATCTGCATATCTGAGGTTATTGATATTTCTCCTGGCAATCTTGATTCTGTCCTGTGCTTCCTCCAGCCCAGCGTTTCTCATCATGTACTCTGCATAGAAGTTAAATAAGCAGGGCGACAATATACAGCCTTGACGTACTCCTTTTCCTACTTGGGTTCAATGTCCAGTTCTAACTGTTGCTTCCTGACCTACACACAGGTTTCTCAAGAGGCAGATCAGGTGGTTTGGTATTCCCATCTCTTTCAGAATTTTCCACAGTTTATTGTGATCCACACAGTCAAAGGCTTTGGCATAGTCAATAAAGCAAACATAGATGTTTTTCTGGAACTCTCTTGCTTTTTCAATGATCCAGTGGATATTGGCAATTTGATCTCTGGTTCCTCTGCCTGTTCTAAATACAGCTTGAACATCTGGAAGTTCACAGTTCACATACTGTTGAAGCCTGACTTAGAGAATTTTGAGCATTATTTGCTAGTGTGTGAGATGAGTGCAATTGTGCAGTAGTTTGAACATTTTTTGGCATTGCCTTTCTTTGGGATTGACAGTTCTGGAGGCTGGAAAGTCTAAGATCAATGTAATGGGAAATTCAGTAGCTGGTGAGCATCATCTTCCTGGCTTGCAACAGCCATCTCTTATTGTATCCTTACATGTATATAGAGCAAGGCTCTAGTCTCTCATCTTATAAGGACACTATTTTTTAGCAGGTTAAAATTTTATTTATTTTTTTTGGCTACATCAAGTCTCAGTTGAGGCAAGTGACATCTTCACCACATCATGCAGGATCTTTTGTTGTGGCATATGAACTCTCTACTTGTAATGCATAGGTTTCAGTAGGTGTGGTGCATGAGCTTCAGTAGTTATGAAGCACAGGCTTAGTTTCTCTGAAGCACGTGGAATCTTAGTTCCTTGACCAAGGACTCAACCCATATCTTCTGCAATGCAAGGTGGAGTCTTAACCACTAGGCCACCAGAGAAGTCCCAACAGATTAAAATTTAATTGCACAGTATTCTTGCCTGAAAAATCCCATGGACAGAAGAGCCTGGCAGGCTATAGTTCATATGGTCACAGAATCAGACACAACTGAAGTGACTTAGCATGCACAAGGGGCTCCACAAAGACAATGAGACCTAAGAACAAGTTGGGCAGTTGAGGTTTATATGCCATGTTGAGGGATTCCAAAGTGACTCAGTGGTAAAGAATTCACCTGCTGATGTAGGAGACTTAGGTTCGATCCTTAGGTCAGGAAGATCGCCTGGAAGAAGAAGTGGCAACTCATTTCAATAATATTGACAGGAAAATGTCATGGACAGAGGAGCCTGGTGGGCTACATTCCATGGGATCACAAAGAGTTGGACTCAACAGAGCAACTGAGCATATTCCATGTTGAGCTAAGGAACGGGATTAGGGTCTGGACCTTCAAAGGGGAGGTGGGTGATTCACAGTACTGTATGGGAAGATGGTTGGTAACTAGATGTTTATTCTGCCATACAAATCAGTCATTCATAGAAAAAGTGATCTCTTGGAAATAAGTATTTCACAGGGCAGGCCCACTATCTAAATTACTTTAGGTACTAAGGGAGAGGTAAAATTTTTTAAGTCTTCTAGTTCTTGATTGCCTTCAGCTCAAAATAGTCTACATTCCAATGTGCCATATTTTTGGGAGGTTCATTCTGAACTCCTTCAGGCTCATTCATGTTGTTACCAGTCTTGTCTTGCATGGTAACAAAAATCATTTAAAGTAAATCCACCATCTGTTGCTGCTTTTGCTTTGGCTGATTCAAAGTTTAATTAGTCTCTCTCAAAACTTTTAAGTTCAATTTAATAAACCGAACTCAAGTCAGATGTTCTTTGAATTAAAAGATATCTAGGAGATAGGAATAACCTGAAGTAGCTTCAATTGACAGCATACTAGACAGTGTATTAAATACTAGACAATATACTAAAAAGCAGACACTACTTTGCTGACAAAGATTCATCTAGTCAAAGCTATGGTTTTTCCAGTAGTCATATAACGATGTGAGAATTGGACCATAAAGAAGGCTGAGCACCAAAGAACTGATGCTTTCAAACTGGTGCTAGAGAAGACTCTTGAGAGTTCCTTGGACAGAAAGGAGATCAAACCAGTTAATTCTAAGGGAACTCAACCCTGAATATTCATTGGAAGTACTAATGCTGAAGCTGAACCTCCAATACTTTGCCAGCTGAAGAGCTGACTCGCTGAAAAAGTCCCTGGTACTGGGAAAAATTGAAGGCAGAAGGGGGTGACAGAGGACGAGATAGTTGGATGGCATAACTGACTTGATAGTGAAGGACAGGGAAGCCTGGTGTGCTGCAGTCTATGGGGTCGCAAAGAGTCGGACATGACTGAGCAACTGAATAGCAACATACTTCAATTGAAAAGAGATTTCAATGTATTCTGGGATTCTGACTGCTAGTGTTGGAGGGTCTCCTGTGGTGGCATGGGTTGGCAGTGACTCACTTCGGGGACAGGGGCACTGGCAGCAGCAGTCCTGGGAGGTGCCCCTTGGTTAAGTCCTCTTGGAAGTCACCACCTACTATAGAGCCTGTAGACCTGGCTCTGCTCAGGTCAAATAACTCTTCAGTTCAGTTCAGTTCAGTCGCTCAGTCATGTCTGACTCTTTGCAACCCCATGGACTGCAGCACGCCAGGCCTCCCTGTCCATCACCAACTCCCAGACCTTGCTCAAACTCATGTCCATTGAGTTGGTGATGCCATCCAACCATCTCATCCTCTGTCATCTCCTTCTCCTACTGCCTTCAATCTTTCCTAGTATCAGGGTCTTCTCAAATGAGTCAGCTCTTTGCATCAGGTGGCCAAAGTATTGGAGTTTCAGCTTCAACATCAGTCCTTCCAGTGAATATTCAGGACTGATTTCCTTTAGGATGGACTGGTTGCCGTCCAAGGGACTCTCAAGTCTTCTCCAATATCACAGTTCAAAAGCATCAATTCTTCAGTGCTAGCTTTCTTTATAGTCCAACTCTCACATCCATACATGACTACTGGAAAAACCATAGCCTTGACTAGATGGACCTTTGTTGGCAAATGTCTCTGCTTTTTAATATGCTGTCTAGGTTGGTTATAACTTTTCTTCCAAGGAGTAAGTGTCTTTTATTTCATGGCTGCACTCACCATCTGCAGTGATTTTGGAGACCCCCAAAACAACTCTTATAAGGACCCTATTATTATCATGAGGGCCTCACCCTATTCACCTCACCTAAACCTAATTACGTCCTAAAAGCATCACATCCTAATATCACCCTGCTGGAGTTGTGGTTTCAACATGTGAATTTCTGGCAACCAGAAACATTAAGTCCATAACACTTGCTAAAGTTCTATTTGGATTTTCTATTTATTCTGTCAGTTTGGGCAGTTTGTGTCATTTTAAGAATTTGTGCATTTAATGTGTTATCTAATTTGTTGGTATGCAGTTGTTATGGACTGAATTGTGGGCTCCTGCCCTGTATGTTGAGGACCTAACCCCTAGGACGACTGTATTTTGAAAGGGTCTTTAAGGAGGCAATTAATGTCAAATGAGGTCACAAGGATGGGGCCCTAATACAGTATGATTGGTGTCCTCCTAAGATGAGAAAGAGCCACGAGGGATGCATGCTCCTCAGTGTGAGGAAAGAGCAAGAAGTCTTCCATTTGTAAGCCAAAGAGAGAGGCCTCAGAAGAAAACATATCTGCCAGCACTTTGGTCTTCTAGTCTCTACAGCTGTGAAATTTCTATTGTTTAAATCCCATGGTCTGTGGTATTTTCTTATGGCAGACATAGCAGACTAATACACCATTATTCATGGTGTATTCAGTTCAGTTCAGTTCAGTAGCTCAGTCGTGTCTGACTCTTTGTAACCCCATGAAACCCAGCATGCCAGGACTCCCTGTCTATCACCAACTCCCGGAGTCCACTCAAACCCATGTCCATTGAGTCGGTGATGCCATCTAACCATCTCATCCTCTGTAGTCCCCTTCTCCTCCTGCCCTCAGTCTTTCACAGCATCAGGGTCTTTTTCCAATGAGTCAGCTCTTCACATCAGGTGGCCAAAATATTGGAGTTTCAGCTTCAACATCAGTCCTTCCAATGAATACCCAGGACTGATCTCCCTTAGGATGGACTTGTTGGATATCAGTGCAGTCCAAGACACTCTTAAGAGTCTTCTCCAACACCACAGTTCAAAAGCATCAATTCTTTGGCGCTCAGCTTTCTTTATAGTCCAATTCTCACATCCGTACACGACCACTGGAAAAACCATAGCCTTGACTAGACGGACTTCTGTTGACAAAGTAATGTCACTGCTTTTTAATATGCTGTCTAGGTTGGTCATAACTTTCCTTCCAAGGAGTAAGCGTCTTTTAATTCCATGGCTGCAATCACCATTTGCAGTGATTTTGGAGCCCAGAAAAATAAAGTCAGCCACTGTTTCCACTGTTTCCCCATCTATTTGCCATGAAGTGGTGGAACCAGATGCCATGATCTTACTTTTCTCAATGTTGAGCTTTAAGCCAACTTTTTCACTCTCCTCTTTCACTTTCATCAAGAGGCTCTTTAGTTCTTTGCTAAGGGTGGTGTCATCTGCATATCTGAGGTTATTGATATTTCTCCCGGTAATCTTGATTCCAGGTTGTGCTTCTTCCAGCCCAGCATTTCTCATGATATACTCTGCATAGAAGTTAAATACGCAGGGTGACCATATGCAGCCTTGACATACTCCTTTTCCTATTTGGAACCAGTCTGTTTTTCCATGTCCAGTGCTAACTGTTGCTTCCTGACCTGCATATAGGTTTCTCAAGAGGCAAGTCAGGTGGTCTGGTATTCCCATCTCTTTCAGAATTTCCCACAGTTTATTGTGATCCACACAGTCAAAGGCTTTGGCATAGTCAATAAAGCAAACATAGATGTTTTTCTGGAACTCTCTTGCTTTTTCCATGATCCAGCGAATGTTGGCAATTTGATCTCTGGTTCCTCTGCCTTTTCTAAAACCAGCTTGAACATCTGGAATTTCATGGTTCATGTATTGCTGAATCCTGGCTTGGAGAATTTTAAGCATCACTTTACTAGAGTGTGGGATGAGTGCAACTGTGCGGTAGTTTGAGCATTCTTTGGCATTGCCTTTCTTTGGGACTGAAATGAAAACTGACCTTTTTCAGGCCTGTGGCCACTGCTGAGTTTTCCAAATTTGCTGGCATATTGAGCACAGCACTTTCACAGCATCATCTTTCAGGATTTAAAATAGCTCAACTGGAATTCCATCACCTCCACTAGCTTTGTCCATAGTGATGCTTCCTAAGGCCCACTTGACTTCATATTCCAGGATGTCTGGCTGTAGGTGAATGATCACACTATCATGATTATCTGGGTCATGAAGATTTTTTTTTGTACAGTTCTTCTGTGTATTCTTGCCACCTCTTTTTAATCTCTTCTGCTTCTGTTAGGTCTATACAATTTCTGTCCTTTATTGAGCCCATCTTTGCATGAAATATTCCCTTGGTATCTCTAATTTTCTTGAACATATCTCTAGTCTTTCCCATTCTGTTGTTTCCTCTATTTCTTTGCATTGATATCTGAGGAAGGCTTTCTTATCTCTCCTTTCTATTCTTTGGAACTCTTCATTCAAATGTGTATATCTTTCCTTTTCTCCTTTGCTTTTTGCTTCCCTTCTTTTCACAGCTATTTGTAAGGCCTCTTTAGATAGCCATTTTACTTTTTTGCATTTCTTCTTCTTGGGGATGGTCTTGATTCCTGTCTCCTGTACAATGTCATGAACCTCCGTCCATAGATCATCAGGCACTCTGTCTATCAGATCTAGTCCCTTAAAACTATTTCTCACTTCTACTGTAGAGTCATAAGGGATTTGATTTAGGTCATACCTGAATGGTCTAGTGGTTTTCTCCACTTTCTTCAATTTCAGTCTGAATTTGACAATAAGGAGCTCATGATCTGAGCCACAGTCAGCTCCCAGTCTTGTTTTTGCTGACTGCATAGAGCTTGTCCATCTTTAGCTGCAAAGAATATAATCAATCTGATTTTGGTGTCAACCATTTGGTGATGTCCATGTGTAGAGTCTTCTCTTTTGTTGTTGGAAGAGGGTGTTTGCTATGACCAGTGCACTCTCTTGGCAGAACTCTATTACTCTTTGTCCTGCTTCATTCTGTACTCCAGTGCCAAATTTGCCTGTTGCTACATTTCTCTCTTGACTTCCTACTTTTGCATTCCAGTCTCCTATAATGAAAAGAACATCTTTTTTGGGTGTTAGTTCTAGAAAGTCTTGTAGTTCTTCATAGAACTGTTCAACTTCAGCTTCTTCAGCATACTGGTTGGGGCACAGACTTGGATTATCTTGATATTGAATGTCTTGCCTTGGAAATGAACAGAGATCATTCTGTTGTTTTTGAGATTGCATCCAAGTACTGCATTTTGGACTCTTTTGTTGACTATGATGGCTACTCCATTTTTTCTAAGGGATCCTACCCACAGTAGTAGATATAATGGTCGCCTGAGTTAAATTCGCCCATTCCAGTCCATCTTAGTTCGCTGATTCCTAGAATGTCGATGTTCACTCTTGTCATCTCCTGTTTGACCACTTCCAATTTGCCTTGATTCATGGACCTAACATTCCAGGTTCCTATGCAATATTGCTCTTTACAGCATCGAACCTTGCTTCCATCACCAGTCCCATACACAACTGGGTTTTGTTTTTGCTTTGGCTCCATCCCTTCATTTTTTCTGGAGTTATTTGTCCACTGTTCTCCAATGGCATATTGGGCACCTACTGACCTGGGGAGTTCATCTTTCAATGTCCTATCTTTTTGCCTTTTCATACTGTTCATGGGGTTTTCAAGGCAAGAATACTAAAGTGGTTTGCCATTCCCTTCTCCAGTGGACCACATTCTGTGAGACCTCTCCACCATAACCCATCTGTCTTGGGTGGCTCCACATGGTATGGCATAGTTTCATTGAGTTAGACAAGCCTGTGGTCCATGTGATCAGATTGGCCTGTTATCTGATTGTGGTTTCAGTCTGTCTGCCCTCTGATGCCTTCTCAGTACCTACTGTCTTACTTGGGTTTCTCTTACCTTGGATGTGGGGTATCTCTTCATGGCTTCTCCAGCAAAGTGCAGCTGTTGCTCCTTACCTTGGACTTGGGGTACCTCCTTTCTGCCGCCACCCCTGGCCTCAGGCGTTGGGTAGCTATTCCCTAATAATCCTTTGGATTTCTTTACGGTAGAAGGTAAAGTCTTAAACTTTTGATTTTAGTAATTTGAGTCTATCTCATTTTTTTCTCGGATAAGACAATGGCACCCCACTCCAGTACTCTTGCTTGGAAAATCCCATGGAGGGAGGAGTCTGGTAGGCTGCAGTCCATGGGGTCACTAAGAGTCAGACACGACTGAGCGACTTCACTTTCACTTTTCACTTTCATGCATTGGAGAAGGAAATGGCAACCCACTCCAGTGTTCTTATCTGGAGAATCCCAGGGATGGGGGAGCCTGGTGGGCTGCCGTCTATGGGGTCACACAGAGTCAGACACGACTGAAGCGACTTAGCAGCAGCAGCAGCATTTTTTTCTTAGTGTAGCTAAAGGTTGGTCAGTTTTGTTGATCCATTCAGAGAGTTGACTTTTTTTTTTTTTTTAATATTCTCTATTGTTTTTATATTCTCTATTTCATTTATTTCCACTCTAACCTTTACCATACCCTTCTTCCCCTTGCTTTGGGTTTATATTGTTCTTTTTCTAATTTCCTAAAGTGAAAGTTTAGGTTATTGACTTGAGAGCTTTCTTCCATTTTATATATATTTATTATTTATTATTTTTGGCCTGCTGTGCAGCATGCATGATCTTAGTCCTGCAACCTAGGATTGAATCCATGCCCTTTGCATTGGGAATATGAAGTCTTAACCACTGAACTGCCAGTAAAGTCCCTCTTCCATTTTATATAGGTATTTACAAGTATAAATTTTCCTTTGAGTACTCCTTTTGCTGGTTTTGTGTTTCATTTTTTCTCATATCAGTTATTTTCCAATTTCCCCTATAATTTCCTTTGGTCTATTGGTTATTTAAGAGTGTTGTTTTACTTCTACATAAAATTTTCAATTCCCTCCTGTTGTTTGCTTTCAATTTCATTCCACTATGGTGGGAGGACATACTTCGCATGATTTAATCCTTTAAATCTATTAAAACTTGTTTTATGGCTTTGCATATGGTATATTCTGGAGAATATCTCATGTGTTCTTGAAAATAATGCATATTCTGCTGTTTTTAGATGGTGTTCTATATATGTCTGTTAGGTCTAATTGGAGTAGAGTGTTGCTTGAGCCTTTTGTATCTTTACTTTTCTTCCTAGTTAGTCTATTCATTATTGAAGGTGGGGAACTGAGTCCCAAAATACTGTTCAACTATCCTTTAATCCCGTCACTTTTTGCTGCATGTGTTTGGGGCTGTTGTTAGGTACATGAAGATTTATAATGATCTTAAAGACTGACCCTTTTATTATTCTAAAATATACCTTTTTATTGCTAGTACGTTTTTGTCTTAAAGTCTACTTTTGCTTATATTTACTATACCCTCTCTACTTTTTGCCATCCTTCTACTTTTCATCTATTTGTATGTTTAAATCTAAAATATCTCCTGTATACAATGTATAGTTTTTTTTTTTTTTTTTTAATCTAGTCCAGCATATCTACCTTTTGATTGTATTGTTTAATCCTTTCACTTCTAAGGTCACATATACAGGTGAGTTTACTTCTGCCATTTGCTTTCACTTTTTGTCTCATGACTATTTTGTTGGAAACTGGACATTTAAAACAATATATTGTAGCAACTCTGGGCTTGTTAATGTTACTTGCTTATTTGTTTAGTAACTGATTAGATGATTTTAATGAGGTCTATTTCTCCTCCCACAGTCTTAAGAGTCTAATGTTGTGCCTCAGGGAGTTTGTTTCTAGTATGCCTATAATCACTCTGGGATGACAGCGATTTGAGAAGGGGTCTCTTCCTCTTTTCCTGACTGCACTCAGCTGTTAAACTCCACTAATTAGATGATTCAGTTCTTTTCAACAAAGACTATTTGCATAAATTGCTCTACAAACTAAAGGTTTTGTATTTTGTGTTTGATATTTGCCCTGACCTGAAGAATTCTCATTCCCCAGCTCTCTCCTGCAAACTAGCCTGCCTACGTATTGGCCTGATTTTTGTTTTTCACCTGAGTTCTGTTAATTTTTTATTTGAGTATAATTGCTTTACAATATAGTGTTAGTTTCTGCTGTACAACAACGTGAATCAGCTACATGTATACATATTTCTCTCCGTCTTGAGCCTCCCATGGTCATGCTAAAAATTAATCTTTTAAATTCTTTCTTTACACTTAAAATTGTATTTTATAAGCCTTCCTTTATGAAAATGGAAATATCCTAAAGTAGTTCAGATATTTGTCTTCAAATGAATAACTTTAATCCATACAATATAAGGGTTATCAAAAATCTAAGAAAATCAAGTCTCCAATGAAAGTATATTTTAGAGATTAGGAAAATGCATAAAGAATATGCAAAAAATTGAGAATAAACTCACAAAGACCTTAGAAATCATTTAGTGATCAACTTCACCCTTGTATAGCTAAAGAAAACTGGAACCAAGAAAGAAAAGGAAATTGGCCAAAGCCACTTAGTCAGTCTCTGACAGATCTAGGGTTAAAATAGACCAATGGGAAGTGGCATGTGTAATAACAGTTAAGTATATATACAGGCTTTGGAAACAGATCTGAGTGTAAACTCTGCCATTTATTAGCTGTGTGATATTGGGCAAGTTGTTTGCTTTTCTACACCTCAAGTTTCCTCATTTGCAAAATAGGGCCAATAGTACCTTCTCAATAGTGTTGAGCTCTCAAGAAATCTATCACTAATGTATCAATTCTGACATTAAAATCTCACCCATCACAAACAACCCCTTTCCAACCCACTCCCTTCAAAAAAATAAAACTCAGATGGAGCTTCCCCTAACCTGTTTCTGAGGCTGCTGTGCTTGAAGGTATCGACACTTAAATCCTAAACACTTGGTCTTCAGTTGCGAAGTCTGTCTGACTCTGTGAACCTATGGACTGTAGCATGCCAGACTCCCCTGTCCTTCACTGTCTCCTGGGGTTTGCTCAAATTCATGTCCATTGAGTTAGATAGTGATGCTATCAAATCACCTCTGCTACCCCTCATCTCCTTTTGCTTTCAATCTTTCCCAGCATCAGGGTCTTTTCCAATGAGTCAGGTATTTGCATCAGGTGGTCAAAGTATTGGAGCTTCAGCATCAGTCCTTCCAATAAATATTCAGGGTTGATTTCCTTTAAGATTGACTGGTTTGATCTCCTTGCAGTCCAAGGGAATCTCAAGAGTCTTCTCCAGTACCATAATTTGAAGACATCGATTCTTGGGTGCTTAGCCTTCTTTATGGTCCAACTCTCACATCTGTACATGACTACTAGAAAAAATATATTTTGACTAGCTAGACCTTTGTCAGCAAACTGATGTCTCTGCTTTTTAATATGCTTTCTAGATTTGTCATAGCTTTCCTTCCAAGGAGTAAGCATCTTTTTAATTTCATGGCTGCAGTCACTATCCACAGTGATGTTGGAGCCCAAGAAAATAAAATCTGTCACTGCTTCCACTTTTCCCCCTTCTATTTTTCATGAAGTGATGGGACCAGATGCCATGATCTTAGTTTTTTAATGCTGAGTTTCAAGCCAGCTTTTTCACTCTCCTCTTCCACCCCATCGAGAGGCTCTGAAGAGCTTCTAAAGTTACTCTTCACTTTCTGCAATTAGAGTGGTATTATCTGCATATTTTAGGTTGCTATCTTATCTGGTATCATTGGCAACCTGAACACTAGAGAATTTTATTCCTTATTAACACACCAAATCCCATTCCTCTCTCTCCTCTAGTTAAGATGATTTAGAAATTTCTAAGTTTCCCCTCAGCTTCCCTTTCTCCCCTTACCCTCCACCATAACCACAGTACCTGACTCTAGAGTCAGACTGTTTCCATCAAAACACATAAGCTAGGCCACAGAATGGTGTCCAACCACAGCACAAGGCCTCAACCCAGGTTTCTAGGTTATATTATCCTAATGCAAGCAAAGATTATCAAAGGTATACTAGGTTAGCCAAACCAGACTTGCTCTATTTAGCTAGAAAATAAATTATTCATTTTGATGCCCAAAATAAAGTAGAATTGACTTACTAGAAATTAGGCAGCAAGCCCGAAGAAAATTAATATATTCTATTTTTTACTCTCTTTCTGTTTGATTTTTACAGTAATCTTTGTTGACAGAAGAACTGAATAGTCAATCTGTTAGAAATCAACATTTCTGTTCCTTGAATGACAATGAATGGAATGTGGTTAGAAAAGGTGGCATGATGAAATATGAATGAGACCAATGTAAAATGCCATAACAAAATGCAACTCAGGCAGTCCTAATGGCTTTTCAAAACCCACTGAAGAATTCCATTACTTAAGAATAACAAGGGGAAATCTACTATGTAACAAAGACATTAGCTCTGAGTTTTTGAAGCTTTCCCCCCAATAACCACAAAAACAGGACTGCTATAAAAATAAAATACAAAAACTGTTCTAAAATTCAAATTAGCAGGGGTTCAAATCAGTTTTACTATACTTATACAGCTACTTGAAACCCACTAAATCATCCCTGATCCAAAGTCTTACAAAAAAATCCAAATTAAAATGGTACAAAAGAGGTATGAAAGATGGGTTAAAAACTATTTCCTTTCTGAAACAGTCTTATTTTCCCTAGACATTTTCGATTTAGGAATTTTTTTTAAATGAGGGTAAAAGAGAAGAGTGACAAAGTAAATGAGTGAAACTTAGAAGTGATTCAAGGAATGGAAAAAAA
Source organism: Bos grunniens (assembly GCF_055505025.1). Lineage (NCBI taxonomy): Eukaryota > Metazoa > Chordata > Mammalia > Artiodactyla > Bovidae > Bos > Bos grunniens. The sequence goes on from NC_141194.1 coordinate 71,368,867, forward strand.
AAATGAAAACACTTAACTAAATTAAACCCATGGCTTAAACCAGGAACTTCCTATATTCTCTGAGAACTGTACTTAAAACCATTCAAACTCCAAAGGAAAAAGAAAGTCTAGGTTTTGCAGCTGGAAAGAGACCACATTGTGTAAAATAGCGGTAACCAATAAATTTTGTATCATGAACTGAAAAGGATACTTGTATAGACTATTAGCAGAATTAATCCTTAAAATAAGATATAAGTAAATTCTTTGATTTTCCTTGGATATTACCTTTGTGTAAGTATGCATAAGATATGTATTTTCCTACTTATAAATCTGATATCTTTAAAATTTTTAGCTCCTAACTACCACCTCCCCAAAGTACTAAGATGCATAAAGATCCACATCTTAATGTCTCCTTTATTAAATGATCTTAGCCTTAAGCAAAAAGAAATGTGACCTTCAAAGTACACACTGTATGACTTTGCAGCCTTCATTTCATGGACAATGGAAAAGAGGAAAATGGAACCAAATATTACCCCATTAATAAGATACAAAAGTTAAGACTAGAAACCTGGAAGCAGATAGTCTGGATTAATCAAGGCTTTTCTATTTATTAGCCATGTTACCTTCAGTAAATTATTAGATTTCACTGAAACTCACTTTTTTTGATCTGAAAAACAGAATTTACTGATAGTATCATTCTGGTGCTTGAGTATATACTTAAAGATGAAATTTGTAAACTGCAAAGTTCTTTTAAAAAAATCACAATGCTTGGCACATAACAAGTAGTCAGTAAAGGCTGAAATTAATTAATACATGTTGACTGAATTAATAAAACAAATAAACAAGCCTGAGAAGGAATAAATCAGTCTTCTTTTAGCCACCTCTTATCATTGATATGAAGAATATAGGCTATAAATTCCTGGTTGTAAGTATTTCTTTTATGAAGGAGATCTTCATACGTATCTGGAAAAAGAATGTAACTCATTATCTCAGATTTTTTTCCAACAACTTTTACCTGAATAATTAAGCAAAGTGATAAAAGATGAATATTTTGACAATGTTGAAACATATTTACCAGTCATATTTTTGAGGTGACTGGAGAATAGAAATATATCACTTAATAAGTATTTTCCTATATTATGATAACTACTCAACACAATTAACAATAAAAATGAATAGCATCCTTCAAAAGTGAAAGGCAATGTGACTATGATCAAGCACTTACTACTCCATACCATCAGACTAGATAAAATTAACACTTATGTTCTTGTATACAAGGTGTGCTCTAATTTATAAATTAAAATTTAACAAATAGGGACTTCCCTGGTTGTCCAGTGGTTAAGACTCTGCACTCCCAATGCAGGGGTCTGGGTTTGATCCCTGGTCAGGGAACTAGATCTCGCATGCCTCAACTAAGATCTGGAGCAGCCAAATTAAAAAAAAAATATTAACAAACAGAAACAATTCAGAACGACCAGTATGTCATTAATGTTTTAGGTGAACAATACCCAACAGTTATCAAAAAAAAAAAAAAAAAAAAACTTCTAATAAATGAATTAATGTATAATTTGGGCTGAAATATCTCATTTAAGCATGATATTCTAAACTTTTTCTAAAAAGCAAAGAAAAATGAAATTAAAAAACACCTTCAGAGTTTTAATACCTTAAATTACTTGACAGAATACACAAAATACCAAATATAAATTAACATTGTGATATACAAATACTACTTAGAACTGTAACATGACAAAAATCAACCACAAAAGCATTCTTAAAAATGAACCAAGTAATATTAGTAACCTAAATCAAGCAATTTAAAATGTTTTTATTTCTTCATATATTTACTATAAAACTTATTCTCTGAAGAACATAAACATGCTGAGAAGGCAATCTAACAGTATATAAAGTTTACAAATTAAAGGATACTAGTTTAAAAGTTGTTTTTAAAAGTGCTCCAATGTCAAATTAAGGTTTAATTTGTTAATAATTAATAAAAGTTAGAATTATTTATTAGCTGTTTTATAATTGATAAGTGAGAGGTAACTTTATTAAGGCAACTGACATAGCTGGCAAATACTAAAGTTACAAAAATAGGAAAAAAATTTTCTTCAAAATTCAGTAAAATATTGATACCATAAAAAGTTCTTTTTATTTAATGATATATTTGGTTTACTGACAATAAGTAGCATTAAAAAAATCATTTTAAGTACTTATATAAAAGCCCTAAGAAAGCAACCATAAGTGTATAGGCTTAAGTATCCAAAGAGAACCAACCCACAGGCTTAATACATAGGTTTTAATTTATTTTGTGCATTTATGGAAAGTAGTTTTAAATTATCAGGGACATATAACTCAAGAATAGGGTAGACAGCACTCTGTCCTTGACCTTCCCAACTAGGAAAAAAATGGATCCTCTAAATACTGCTGTAAAATTTTGTTACAAAAAATTTTACTTTTTCTATCTTAAAAGGGCTTCCCCGTTGGCTCAAAGGTAAAGAATTCACCTGCAACACAGGAGAGGAGGGGCTCAATCCCTGGGTCAGGAAGATGCCCTGGAGAAGGAAATGGTAACGTACTCCAGTATTTTTGTCTGGGAAATCCCATGGACAGAGGTGATGGGCTACAGTGCATGGAGTCACAGAAGAGTCTGACAAGACTTAGTGACTTAATAACAACAATCTTAAGGACACGGAAACAACCTAGATGTCCATCAGCAGATGAATGGATAAGAAAGCTGTGGTATATATACACAATGGAATATTACTCAGCCATTAAAAATAATACATTTGAATCAGTTCTAATGAGGTGGATGAAACTGGAGCCTATTATACAGAGTGAAGTAAGCCAGAAAGAAAAACACCAATACAGTATACTAACGCATATATATGGAATTTACAAAGATGGTAACAATAACCCTGTATGCGAGACAGCAAAAGAGACACAGATGTATAGAACAGTCTTTTGGATTCTGTGGGAGGGGCGGGGGGATGATTTGGGAGAATGGCACTGAAACATGTATAATATCATATAAGAAATGAATCGCCAGTCCAGGTTCGATGCAGGATACAGGAAGCTTGGGGCTGGTGCACTGGGATGACCCAGAGGGATGGTATGGGGAGCGAGGTGGGAGGGGGGTTCAGGATTGGGAACATGTGTACACCCGTGGCAGATGCATGTTGATGTATGGCAAAACCAATACAATATTGTAAAGTAATTAGCCTCTAATTAAAATAAATAAATTTAAATTAAAAAAAAAAAAACTATCAGGTGAAGTCAGAAAACATCAGAGCCTGTTAATAAGTAATTTTTAAGGTACACTTCTGTATCTTTAAAGAAGACTATCTTTAACCAATCAAGCAACTACACATAAATACCAAACAATGTATCTCCACTTCAATCTCCAAATATTGCAAAAATGTGGACTACTCTCATAGCCATAGGATGATGCTGGAAAGCAAAGGTAGTAAGTTTTTCTAAATACCTTATTTCTTAATTCTAAATGCACAAAATACAGTATATGTATAAAAAATACAGTCTTTAGCCAGCTTACTTACCTTGAAGCAAATGGAGTTCTGACCATTGGGAAGAAAATTCTCAGCAACCATTTAGTTGCAGAAGTGGAATATTCTTGTTAAACAACCCTTCACTTCCTGGCTCAAAAGTTACCTCTAACCTTACTTCTCTCCCTCTTTTACGTACATTGAATCAAAGCACCATTTATAATAGAGTTAAGCCTCTGTGGGCAATTTTACTACAAATAAGAATGGTAGAGATTCATAAGCTCAGCTGCTACAACTTGTAAGAAGCTTTAAACACATCAGAAATATATTCATTTCAAAGAGCTCTCTCTATAAAACAAAATGTTAAATAAAGCTTTGCAGGCTGTTTTTTAATGCACCAAGCAGCCCACATTTGAAATGTTAACATAGTTATTACCTAAAAATGACCCAAAGAATATCTGAAACAACTAAGGAAAAAAAAAAACCTTAATTCTTTGATAGGAAGAAGCACCCTAATTTCTTAGACTAAAATAATAACAATGAAATACTATATTACAAGAAACAAGAAAGGAAAGGCCTAAGAGTTACATGTTACAGTCTCTGAAGCTGGATAATGGAAAGGTAACTCCATATTTCTTTCTTCTTGTTAATTTATCTCCAGTATCTGAGTTGAAGCACAAAGCAGCAAGAGTGCAACTGATTCCAAACAACTTGGAATTTTATTGTAAACATCCCATAAAGAATGGCAACAAATTAGTCCAGTTTTTTTTTTCTTTGAAGATAATTGCTTATAATGACTAATAACTGCCAAACAAAACATCTTTTATAAACCAAGCCAGTTTAGTTTACCTTTCTTTACTGAATTTTAGTTTAATGGACATTTTGTCCATATACAACATCACATCAACTATTAACTGAATGATTTTCCACCTTAAAATTTACGGATACTAAGAACAAACATAAGGTACAATTTTGTTAATACTTTGTTAGGAATTACAAAAGACAAGGATGATAAGTTACAGGACAAAGAAATAAATTACTGATTGCCATCACCACAGTATTGTTTAAAGAATTAACATTTGTAGTACTGCCTAATATGTATCTGGTGACACATGTAAACCACATTTCCCAAGTGGGTTTCTAAATATTCTTGTATGTGATTTCAAAAGTCAATTACCAATGGCAATTTTAATATGTATCAATAGTTTTATTTTTTAGAAAATACTTACAATGCTTTTATGTCAAAGTATCATATTCTAAATTTAATTAAGATAGGTCTAAGAGTAACAAATGGGCACACATATAAATAAACAAACACATCTTAACTCTAAACTGCAGGGCCTTTCTACTGTACTTCTCCCATCAATGAATCATAAATTGCCAGTTTTGTTGAAGTTTGCTAAATTAGGTACAGTCTTCATTGCAGAAAGAGAAATGAAGGTAAGAGCAAGCAAGAGAGAAATGATGGAATAGGAAATAAGGATAAGACTATATGAGAAATAAATGTCAAGAAATTTGAGGACAATAGATATTATACAAAATACAGCACCATAAATATAATTTAACTTCATAATTAAAATTTAATCAAAACGTTAAATTTGGGAAAATGATCTTTGAATATTCTACTTTCAATAACTTTCATAAAGCCTCACGTAACACAAAAATGTTGGGGATGGAATTAACATTTAAAACAATGAACTTTAAATGTTAAAAGTTCCATTTCTTCCCCCAGAAGTAATTATGTATTTCCCAACTCAAAATGTTGGTTATTGTTTAAAAGGCAGGATATCAAAGTATACTGAAAATTATGTAGTTAAGTCTCCCTTCTGTGGATGTGAAAATTCCAACTTAAAAAGAAAATGCCAACTTTAAACCTAAGTACCAGTTGATAAATGTGCATAAAATAATTCCCGAGATATATAAGCAAGTAATAGATGTTTAATTTTATCACTACAAGATACAAATTTTGAAAAATTCTCCAAAAAGTTTTTGTCAAAAGTTAGAAGTGGCGTACACATCTTTCTATTTCAATCATTCTGTTATTATCTGATGACAATCTAGGATTACAACAAAAGCAATGACAAAGATAAATCACTCAAATTTACTTTAAAATATCGGAAGGCTGAGTTAGATATCTGAGCACACAGTTGTGCAGAATAAGATTTAATAATTTTACTCAGTTTCCTAGCCTCTGGGTGAAACAAAGTGCTGTATGGAAGAATTCTAGCACAAGCCTGATCTCTGGGAAAGGAAATGGACAAAGAAACACATGAAAGAAGGGCAAATTAAATTTTAAAAATAGGGCATATGTACACAACAAAACGTAGATTGTTTATCTAGAAGGCATAATGATATGGATAATCAAGCAGTATATATACTGGGTAAGTGCTTTACAACAGAAGCAATGAATTGGTAGACAGTGAATACAGCTGTCTTCCATATAAACTTTTTTTTTTTTTAATGTCTGAGATAAAACATGTTAAATTGAGGGAAAAAAAATCTACATATAGATCTGTGCACACACACACATGAGTGCATGCGTGCACGCACACACACACAAATTTAGTCATTACACTAAGAGGCCAGTGAATGTTTTAGAGAGCATCCTGTTGCTGGAAGAGATACACACAGCAAGCCATAGAAGCAACACAATCTGTTTCATAAACAGATACACATGCTAGAATCTTAAAGCTGGGAATTTAAACATTATTAGCATTCATGAGAAACATTACAATTCATTGACTATTAATATCTAGAACGGGAATAGGCTTGTACATGTATATGCTCTCATGGACCTAAATGTAACTTTTTTCTTAGAAATTCATTTAAAATTTAGACTTTTTTTTTTTTCCAAATTTCTTAGCTCATTTCCTACTTGCTTTGCTATGGCTAAACCCAGATCTTATTTAGGTTTAAAGAACCTCTAAAAAATTAAAGTGATAAAATATCAATGCAATACAAATTACAACACATTCACAAGAGGTGATATTACAAAAAAAAAAAAAAAAAGCAAAGTATAAATTGGGGGGTGGGAATCCAGATATAAAGGTAAAAACACTGTCTTCCAAACTTTTATTTTTACACTTATTAAAATAATTTGCATGCAAACAGAAAATTATCTGTTTTGTAGTAAGTGAAAACTATGCTCATCTAACATACCCTGGTGACTAACTCTTTACATCCTAGTAACTGAAGTCAACATTACAGCAAAATGCTGTTCACTAGTATTTTCACAGTATCTCACTACATATAAAATATTCTTTAAAATGTCTTCACCCTTTTTATTCTAATTATCTAAACCTAGAAAATCTTGACATTTGGGAAATAAATGTGCCATTTTTATTTTTCAAAATAAATTATAAATAAAGCTTGAGATAGCTAAACCACACAAATGGCAATTCTTCTACATTTCAAGAGGTCAGCTCTTCATAGAAGAATGTCAAAAAAAATTTTCACACTACAACGATATACATGATACACATTTGGATATATCCATGAATTTAAGTAACTATGTTACTTTGAATAGGGTAGGCCAAAGTGTTATCAATTCCAGGAAAACACAGGCACAAATTTAGTCTAAATGTCCAAGATATGAATAACTAAAATAGTACATTTTATCAAAAATCAAATGTAGAGTTTTAAACATGAATGTTTTTAAATATATATATTATGGGTTAAAAGTGGCAGCTGAGTTACAACCAGAAGTAATTTTGGTTTAGTGAAAAGTAGACTACAACAACCAAAAATAAACTTGATCTACTGTCAGGAAATATAAATTAGTTCCATTAATAATTTGCAATACTTTCTTAAAGCCTGAACATCATTTCTACTGCAAGTGAAAATTGTTTAAAGATGTTAGTCCAAGAAAACCCTCTACCCAACCCAACCGAAAAAGCAATGCTATGTGTGTACTCCTTCCTCTGCACTTAAGGATTTTCAGATGCATGAAATGAATGAAAACATGAGACAAATACATTAGCTTATGAAATATCCTGGGATTACTAAGCATATATTAAGAAGTTCCTTTTATTCCATAAGTTTGATTTATGGGCAAACTGGTTGTTACAAAAACAGAGATCAATATTATTCTTACCTCAAAAATCTAGGGTATCTAATGAATTAGCAAATTTGCAACCCCTCAAATTTGAGGAGTAAAATTGATCTTGGAACTCAAGCTCACTTATGGAACCAATGTGCACTCTACTGCTGTAAACAAGACCATAGGGTTTATTTTTAATCTATAAAATAATGACTCAAAATATCAGTGTGCAGTGCAACCAGGTTCTATTCTGAAAGATTAACAGAAGAACCCTTTGGAATGGTATGAGCTGAACCTACATTGATTCAAAATATTAGCTAGCTAAAACATTCCAACTCAAACTAGGTGCTGTGCTACATTTTAAAATTCAATACCAGTCACTCACAGCTGTTAAATAGCAAGTGGTAGCAGGGATATATAAGCAGTAGATCAAGTCTACTTACACAAATACGCTCTAAGAAAAGCCTAATAAGGTAGAGCTTATGATACTTGAGAAAATTTAATTACAACTATTCATTTGAGAGCCAATACAATTATCAACAACCTCTCAGCTTATAACTTATGAGTATTCATTCCTACCATGCTTGTTCTATTTCTCCTTAGTTTCTCCTTATAATGAATAACAGCATCTATTTTTCTTAATGTTTCCAGTAGTTGTAGTTAATAGAGGTAGCTGAGCTACTATTCAGTTATTCTTTGTGGATGAGGATTTTTCAAATGTTTAAGTTATTCTTTAAGCTACACAAGTTCTATTAATGCAATAAAATTTAACAGAAAAAAGAAAATGGATGCAAGAAACTTTTGCATTTGGCACCTTGTCTAGATCGATACCTCAAGTATTCTTTTTTAATAAAGTTAATGCACACATCAGGACACACCACAAAGATCTGCTACATATTTACAAGGCACCAACCCTTTCTTACCTTTAACATGAATTAAGCAAATCAATGAAAAGCATATTAAGAACCCCCCACCCCCCAAAAAAAAACTGTAGTATAAATATATACTTCAGTTCAGTACAATTCATGAAAGTTTGGCCTGGGAAGAGTAAAATAATCCAGATCGTTCTTACAATATAGAAACTGTAAACATTTAATAGCTGCCTTTAGGATTGGTGTATTGTGCAAAAGTTATTATTACTGGTACAAGAATCAAAATGGCAAAAACAAACTATATAAAACTCTGTAAGAAGGTGCTATACTTCTGTGATACAAAAGCAAAAGAGGGATATTCCATTTAGATAAAAATGTCATGCTACTCTTAAGAAGCTGAATGCTCCCTTAATGTAGTAAATCTGTAGTGTGTCTGTGGTTTGTGTGTGTGTGTGTGTAGAATTTTTTTTAAAATTTAAGGCCTAATGAGTAAGGCTTGTTTGAACAAATGAAGTGTGGAGATCAAAAGTCTTGAAATAAATGTATACTGGCATAATGGAAAAGCACCAATGTGAAAGGAAGCAGAAGTCCCCACACAACTTGCTTTGTAGATTTCCTGGTAAATTCCCTGCAGTAGAAGGCCATTGAATTTTTTAAATTATTCTAAATTTATTAACTGCTAATAATTCCATCCCATGAGATGGCTAACCCTGGCTTTTTCTGTCATTTTACGCACTCTGCCTGATCTGGATGTACCAAGATTCAGAGGATCTTCAGTGGACACAAAATTGTCATTATCAGAATCATCATTATATAAAACAGTCCTCCTGCCTTGGTTTCTTGTTTTAATTCGAGGCAGTCTACTGAAGCGTCCTGAAAACATAGTATCAAATTCATCATCTGTAATACGTGCACGTTTGGCTCTGGTGGCTCCTCTAGAAGCACCTCTTCCGCCTCTCCCTCTTCCTCTCCCTCTCCCACCACCTCCACCTCTTCCTCGACTGCCTCGTCCCCTGCCTCCTCTTCCTCTGCCTCCTCTACTCCATCTACCCCATCTTCCCCATCTGCCCCTTCCTCCCGTGCCTCTCGTTTTCCAGTTTCTTTTGCCATTGGCATACTGCTTTCTGAGTTTTCTTTTAGGCCTAGTTTGTATGAATTTGCTATAATCATGGTCTCCATCTACATAATCTTGATCTGTTCTGGAAGTTGATTCAGAGTCAGAATCAGAACCACAGGTACTTTCAGAACTTAAACTGGATTCTAACTCTCCACTCTCTGAGGAGGATAAATGTGATTTCTCTTTTGTTTCTTTTTTTTCTTTCTCTTCTCTTCCCATGATTTCATCTTCTTCTGATGCACTAAGTAGTCTTCTCTTGATTCCTGTCCGGGGCTCTCTGCCATCACCATTTGTAAGGGGTCCATCAATGGAGTGATCTAAATCAAGATGAATAAATTTTTTTAAGTTAAGCTTTGACACTGATAAGATGATTATGTATGTTCAAAAATTAAGAAACTGTCAAAAAATATTTCGTGCCCAAATATAGATGGTGTAAAACCATACAGAGTGTTGGTGTATGAATTTAAATCTGTTTGAAATGGAAGATGTTGTTGTTTAGATGCTAAGTCATGTCTGACTCTTTTGCAACCCCGTGGACTGCAGCCTGACAGGCTCCGTTGTCCATGGGATTTCTCAAGCAAAAATACTGGAGTGAGTTGCAATTTCCTCCTCCAGAGGGTCTTCCTCACCCAGGGATCGAACCTACATCTCTTGCATTAGTAGGCAGATTCTTTATCACTAAGCCACCAGGGAAGCTCCTGAAATGGAAGATACTAAGGATTTTATTTTTGTCTGACTAATTTTCGCAGGGATGAAGGGACTGTGTAGGGATGACAGGGGATGAAAAAGCTAGGCAAAAATTTAAGGGCTTGAACTCTAGGAGGGAACATGGGCACATGTTCAGAATAATCTTATGCATTCATTAGGCATTGCACTGGAATTGGCATTGATGGAATGCCACTGGAATACGGCAATGGACATTGGAATATGGCAATGATGAGACAAAGTATTTGCTCCTTGAATTTATATTTTATATTTTAGTGTGAAACCCTGATAGACAATGAAGCAGACAAATAAATAATTTCAAGTACTAAAATGGGTTATAAAGAAAAGGAAAAGTGGGTAAAGAAAAGAGTGTGAATGTATGTATAATAGCTAGGGAAGACTTTTCGGCTGAGGCAGTATTTTGGAAAAAAACTGAATGAGGTGATATCTGGACTAACACTGGAGGAAACAGAAACCAGTAAAATTAAGAGTAGAAGAGAAAAATAGGAAATAAGTTGGAGATGACAGCCAATGTAGGATTTTAAAGCTAGAGAATGACAGGATTCAATTTACATTAAAAGAGTGCTATGGTTGCTATCATCTGAGTTAATATTAGCCATTCCAGTTCATTTTAGTTATCTGATTCTAAAATGTTGACGTTCACTCTTGCCATCTCCTGTTTGATCACTTCCAATTTGCCTTGATTCATGGACCTAATATTCCAGGTTCCTATGCAGTACTGCTCTTTACAGCATCATACTTTGCTTCCATCACCAGTCACATCCACAACTAGGTGTTGTTTTTGCTTTGGCTCCATCTCTTAATTCTTTCTGGAGTTATTTCTCCACTGATCTCCAGTAGCATATTGGGGACCTACTGACCTGGAGAGTTCATCTTTCAGTGTTCCATCTTTTTGCCTTTTCATACTGTTCATGGGGTTCTCAAGGCAAGAATACTAAAGTGGTTTGCCATTCCCTTTGAAGTGGAACACATTTTGTCAAAACTCTCCACCATGACCCATCTGTCCTGGGTAGCTCTACATGGCATGGCTCATAGTTTCATTGAGTTAGACAAGGCTGTGGTCCATATGATTAGATTGGTTAATTTTTTGTGATTGAAGGCAAGAAACCCTTAGAAGAAATGGAGTAGCCATCATAGTCAACAAAAGAGTCCGAAATGCAGTAGTACTTGGATGAAATCTCAAAAACGACAGAATGATCTCTCTCCATTTCCAAGCCAAACCATTCAATATCATGGTAATCCAAGTCTATGCCCTGACCAGTAACACTGAAGAAGCTGAAGCTGAATGGTTCTATGAAGACCTACAAGGCCTTCTAGAACTAACACCCAAAAAAGATGTCCTTTTCATTATAGGGGACTGGAATGCAAAAGTAGGAAGTCAAGAAACACCTGGAGTAACAGGTAAATTTGGCCTTGGAGTACAGAATGAAGCAGGGCAAAGGTTAATAGAATTTTACCAAGAGGACACATTGGTTATAGCAAACATCCTCTTCCAGTAACACAAGAGAACACTCTACACGTGGACATCACCAGATGGTCAACACCAAAATCAGATTGATTATATTCTTTGCAGCCAAAGATGGAGAAACTCTATACAGTCAGCAAAAACAAGACTGGGAGCTGACTGTGGCTCAGATCATGAACTCCTTTTGTCAAATTCAGACTTAAATTGAAGAAAGTACAGAAAACCACTAGACCATTCAGGTATGACCTAAATCAAATCCCTAACAATTATACAGTAGAAGTGAGGAATATATTCACAGGACTAGATCTGATAGACTGCCTGATGAACTATGGACAGAGGTTCATGACACAGTATAGAAGAGAGGGATCAAGGCCATTCACAAGAAAATGAAAAGCAAAAAAGCAAAATGGCTGTCTGAGAAGGCCTTAAAAATAACTGTGAAAAGAAGAGAAGCAAAAAGCAAAGGAGAAAAGGAAAGATACACCCACCTGAATGCAGAGTTCCAAAGAACAGCAAGGAGAGATAAGAAAGCCTTCCTCAGCGATCAATGCAAAGAAATAGAGGCAAACAATAGACTGGAAAGACTAGAGATCTCTTCAAGAAAATTAGAGATACCAAGGGAAAATTTCATACAAAGATGGACTTAATAAAGGACAGAAATGGTATGGACCTAACAGAAGCAGAAGATATTAAGAAGAGGTGGCAAGAATACATAGAAAAACCATACAAAAAAGATCTTCATAAACAAGATAATCACAATGGTGTGATCACTCACCTAGAGCCAGACATCCTGGAATGTGAAGTCAAATGGGCCTTATGAAGCATCACTATGATCAAAGCTAGTGGAGGTGATGGAATTCTGGTTGAGCTATTTCAAATCCTAAAAGATGATGCTGTGAAAGTGCTGCACTCAGTGTGCCAGCAAATTTGGAAAACTCAGCAGTGGCCACAGGACTGGAAAAGGTCGGCTTTCATTCCAATCCCAAAGAAAGGCAATGCCAAAAAATGCTCAAACTACCACACAATTGCACTCATCTCACACATTAGTAAAGTAATGTTCAAAATTCTCCAAGCCAGGCTTCAACAATACTTGAACTATGAATTTCCAAATGTTTAAGCTGGTTTTACAAAATGCAGAGGAACCAGAGATCAAATTGCCAACATCCACTGGATCACTTAAAAAGCAAGAGAGTTCCAGAAAAACATCTTCGGCTTTATTGATTATGCCAAAGTAACTGTGTGGATCACAAGAAACTATGGAAAATTCTGAAAGAGATGGGAATACCAGACCACCTGACCTGCCTCTTGAGAAATCAGTATGCAGGTCAGTAAGCAACAGTTAGAATTAGACATGGAATAACAGACTGGTTCCTAATAGGAAAAGGAGTACATCAAGGCTGTATATTGTCACCTTGCTTATTTAACTTATATGCAGAGTACATCATGAGAAACACTGGGATGGATGAATCAAAAGCTGGAATCAAAATTGTGGGGAGAAATATCAGTAACCTCAGATATGCAGATGACACCACCCTTATGGCAGAAAGCAAAGAAGAACTAAAGAGCCTCTTGATGAAATTGAAAGAGGAGAGTGAAAACGTTGGCTTAAAGCTCAACATTCAGAAACGAAGATTATGGCATCTGGTCCCATCACTTCATGGCAAATAGATGGGGAAACAGTGGAAACGGTGGCAGACTTTTTTTACTTTTTTGGGCTCCAAAATCACTGCAGATGGTGACTGTAGTCATGAAATTAAAAGACACTTACTCCTTGGGAGAAAAATTATGACCAACCTGGAGAGCATATTAAAAAGCAGAGACATTACTTTGCCAACAAAGTTTCATCTAGTGAAGGCTATGGTTTTTCCAGTATGAATGTGAGAGTTGGACTATAAAGAAAGCTGAGTGTTAAAGAATTGATGTGTTTGAACTATGGTGTTGGAGAAGACTCTTGAGAGTCCCTGAACTGCAAGAAGATCCAACCAGTCCATCCTAAAGGAAATCAGTCCTGAATATTCATTAGAAGGATGGATGTTGAAGCTGAAACTCCAATACTTTGGCCACCTGATGTGAAGAGCTGACTCATTTGAAAAGACCCTGATGCTGGGAAAGATTGAAGGTGGGAGGAGAAGGAGACGACAGAGGATGAGATGGGCTGGATGGGATCACTGACTCAATGGACATGAGTTTGGGTAAATTCCGGGAGTTGGTGATGGACAGGGAGGTCTGGCGTGCTGCAGTCCATGGGTTGCAGAGTCGGACACTACTGAGCGACTGAACTGAACTGAACTGAGGGTTGCTGTGCTATGGCAAATAGTTGTGGAAACAATGGAAAAAGTGACAGACTTTATTTTCTTGGACTGCAAAATCACTGCAGGTTGTGACTGCAGCCATGAAATTAAAAGACACTTGCTCCTTGGAAGGAAAGCTATGACTAACCTAGACAGCATATTCAAAAGCAGTGACATTACTTTGCCAACAAAGGTCCATCTAGTCAAACCTATGGTTTTTCCAGTAGCCATGTATGGATATGAGAGTTAAATCAAAAAGAAGGTTGAGTGCCTAAGAACTGATGCCTTCGAACTGTAGTGTTGGAGAAGACTTAGACAGCAAGGAGATCAAACCAGTCAATCCTAAAGGCAATCAACCCTGGAATATTCATTAGAAGGACTGATGCTGAAACTGAAATTCCATTACTGTGTCCACCTGTTTCAAAGAGCCTGATGCTGGGAAAGATTGAAGGCTGGAGGAGAAGGGGATGACAGAGGACGAGCTGGTTGGATGGCATCATCACTGAGTCAATGGACATGAGTTTGAGCAAGCTCCAGGAGATGATGAAGGACAGGGAAGCCTGGCATCCTGCAGTCCATGGGATCGCAAAGGGTTGGACATGACTGAGCATCTGAACACCAACGGTTGCTGTTCAGAGAACAGAACAGAGAAGGGGCAAGACTGGAAGCAGAGATCAATTGACAGTACACTGTAATAGACATGATATGTAATATATCATGAGAGATTTACCAATTGAGGTGGTGAGAAGTGATTGGATTTATATATTTCCTTCTGGAGGAGCTATCAGAACCAACATTTATAGTTCGAACTGACAGGATTTGTTGACTGTCTGGATATGAAATACTAAGTAAAAAGGAAAGTCAACTCCAAGGTTTTATGGCCTGAATAACTTGGTGGATGGTGGAGATATTTTGCTTGGTTAGAGAACAATGAAGGAGAATAGGTTTGGGCAAGCTGTTGAAAAAAATAGAGATTCCAGATTTAAATACTATCAGAAATCTTAAGGCATTTTAAGAAGAAAAAGAAAATCAGGTGGATATCACAGTCTAGAAATCAAGGGAGACCTGAATAGAGCTGGAGATATAGTTTTGGAAATTTTCAGTAAAAAAGTAACATTTAGGGTGAAGAGAACTGAGAAAGCTCATCGAGAGAGCAAGAAGTTGACTGAGGACTAAGACTTGATATATTTCAACATTTAAAGATAAAAAATAATTGGCAAAGATAAGCAGGGTAGGAGGAAAACAGGAGAGTGGACTGGAAAAACTGGAGAGAACAAAGAGTAGGGTTGTATGGTAATCATAACTACAAGATTGGCATAAGTGTTATGGACTTAATTTTGTGTGCCCTCCCACCTTTTGCCAAATACATATGTTGAAGCCCTAGCCCCCAATATGACTATATTTTGAGACAAGACCCTTATAGAAATAATTAAAATTAAAAGAAATCATAAGGGTAGATGGGCCCTAATACACTAGGACTGGCATCCTTAGAAGAGAAAGACACACCAATGCTTTCTGGCTCTCCCTGACTGTGTATATAAAGAAAAAGCCACATGAGGACACAGGGAGAAGGTAGCCATCAGCATGCGAGGAAGAAAAGTCCTCACCAGACACCAATCCTGCTGGCACCTTGATCTTGGATTTTGAGCCTGCAGAATTGTGAGAAAATAATGTCTATTGCAGATTTATGAAAAGGTGCACAACATCTCTAATCATCAGGGCAATGAAAATCAAAACCACAATCAGGTATCAGTTCACAGCTGTTAGGATGGCTAATATTGAAAAGATAAAGACTGGCAGTGGTTAAGACTACACACTTCCAATGCAGGGGGTGTAGGTTCAATTCCTGGTTGGGGAACTAAGAACCCACATGTTGCACAGCACAGCCAAAAAATTTCTAAAAACTAAATAATAAAATACAAAATTGAAAAAAGATAAGTGTTAGGGAGGATAAAGAGAAAAGGGAACCCTCGCACACTGCTGGAGAGAAAGTAAATCAGTACAGCCATTATGGAAATCAGTAAACATGTTCTCTAAAACAGAACTACCATTTGATTCAGCAATCCTACTTCTGGGCATATATCCAAAGAAATAGAAATCAGGATCTTGAAGATATGTCTGTATTTCCATGTTCAATATAGCAGTATTCATAAGAGGCAAGACATGGAAACAGCCAATCTTCCTACAGATGAATGGATAAAAGAAAGAAATCCTGCCATTTACAACATGCATGGAACTGGAAGACATTAGGCTAAGCAAAATAAGCAACATACAGAAAAAGAAATATTGCACAATATCACTTATATGTATAATTTAAAAGAGTCATACTCATAGAGGCAAAGAGTAGGATGGTGGCTGCCAGGAGCTGGAGGGAGGAAAAATGTGGAGGTGTTGGTAAAAGGGTCCAGAGATTCAGTTATTCTGGATGAATAAATTCTGGATATCAAATATACAGCATGGTGACAACAGTTAATACTGTATTGTATACCTGAAATTCACTAAGAGTCTAGACTTTAAACCTTCTCCACACAGGCATGCGTGCACACACACACACACACACATACACACACACAGTGGCTATGTAGAGGTGATGGATAATGTTAGCTTGACTCTGGTGGCCATTTCTCAGTACATATATATATATATATATATATATAACAAAATATCAAGTGGTACACTTTAAACATACAATTTTTAAATGTCAAATGGTATCTCAATAAAGCTGCTAAAAAATGAGCATCTGTTGTTTAAGCTACCCAGTCTGTAGTATCTTATTGTGACCACCCACGCTGACTACTAGATTGGCAAAAAACTATGGGGATAGCAATATGAACTGTAGACAAGAGATTTAAGTGATATTAAAAAGTTGTAGAATTTACAAAACTTAGAATGTGACATTTATGAGGGATAAAAGGTGAGTCAAAGAACACTAAGATTTTAAGCAGGATGACTCAGAAGATGACGGTGTCATTAAAATAGTGAGTGCAGAGAAAGAAGCACACTTGAAACAGAAAAATGGATGCTAAGCACACAAGGCAACCTTTTTTTAGGAAGTACTATAAATTATACTGATAGAACAAACAGATGTTAGGGCTAGATACATGAATTTGGAGTTATTAGCATAAAGACCGGAGAAGGCAATGGCACCCCACTCCAGTACTCTTGCCTGGAAAATCCCATGGATGGAGGAGCCTGGTAGGCTGCAGACTGTGGGGTCGCTAAAAGTCAGACATGACTGAGTGACTTCACTTTCACTTTTCACTTTCATGCATTGGAGAAGGAAATGGCAACCCACTCCGGTGTTCTTGCCTGGAGAATCCCAGGGATGGGGGAGCCTGGTGGGCTGCCGTCTATGGGGTCGCACAGAGTCGGATACAACTGAAGCGACTTAGCAGCAGCATAAAGATGACTGATGTAGTTATTAGATTCCTTTATTTGTAAAAGACAAAAAAAAGTGAGAAACTGCAAATAGGAGGCATGAAGGGCCAAAGAAAAGAAAAAATATAGAAAAATAGGCAAAACAGAGATATACAATCAGTAGAGTATAGAAGCTAGGCAGTGGAATTCCTAAAGCAGGTAGTCAATAGCATGCAAAGATATAGAGAGATCGAGGAGGTGGGGTACTAAGAAAAGGACACTGGTTGGTCACTGAAGATTACTGGTGATTCTGAGGAGAATAGCTTTTGGGGAGTGGTGGCAGCAGAGGTAAGACTACAAAGGATAAAGGGATGTTTAGATTGAAAGGAAACAGAGGTGAAAAGTAGAAGCTATACTTTCTAAAAGCTTGACAGTGGAGGAAAGGACAAAAAGAGAAGTGGCAATGAATATACAATGTATAGCAGGATCAAAGGTGAAGGTAAAGATATAGACTGGGAAAAATGAAGCCACTAATTATTTTAAAGTAATCAGACGCTTCAATATTTGTCTTATAACATAAAATATAACTTTAGAATATATATTTTAAGCTATTTAATACTTTAATAATAATAAACAATGTAATCTTTCATTAAATTTATATAAATTAGAATGTATATATTCCAAAAAAAGGTATTTGTAAAAGAATATTAATCATTCTTCCAAACTTCAAACAGATGACTACATCAGAACTTCCTTTGAACATGGTCAGGGTCTATAACAAAGTTTGCATAACGTTCAGTATTTATAACTGATGCCGCCAGACATGGTCCAAACTGGATGTACATGATAATGAATTATTAGGTCAGTGATTTCCTTTTTAGCAATGAAAATTATTCTTCAAATGAAAGCTATATGAAAGCTCAAAGCTCATACATGAAATTAAAAACAAAAAAAAGAGTTGTTCTGGTTGAACAGAGAAAGTTCTTCTGCGACTTTCTGAAGTACCTCTGTGGATTACCAAGAAATAGGTAGAGCAGTCTGAAAACCCCTTAATTATTGAGACAGCAGGCCCCGGAGAAAGATAATAATTTGAGTTATATAACTGGAAAACAAAAAGAAAGTTTCAAAAGTGGGTGTTGACTGAAAGAAGGCTCATTTCTTGACATAAACCCTTTGTAAAATACAGGTAGCCCTTAGAAATATTAGGCCTATTTAAAGATGATACTGAATTTTTTTCCCTTTTTTCTTAATGTGGTTTAATAAAATGAACAATCTTAAATATGTCAAACAGTCTGGGTTTTATATGCTCAGGGAAAGATAACTTTATTTAGTTTTTCTTCCCTACTCATTTTAAATTTTATTTTAAAAAACTAAGATATGTTTGGAAATGTACATATGAAATCCTATCTGCCTCAAATTTGACAATATTGAAATCCTCATTAATTTTAAGGACATGCTAAATTTTACTACCTAAATATATCAGCTTTTAAAGGATTTGTGATAAAGGAACAAAGAATAAATGCCCAGTTCATATTTATTTCTTACCTTGCTTAATTGGCAAAACTCTATTTCGAAATGATTTGGCTTTCCCTGGGTCATGGCTATTTCCACTTCGGTTATATCCACTGAAGCTCGATGAAGAAAATGGCCCGTCTGGTTCATCATCAAGTAAATACAGTGAAAGCCCTTCAGCAGCATCTGAAACTTAACATTTAAAAAAAGACTAATGTTAACATAATTATGCTTTCATAAAAACTAAAAAGGCTGCTTTTAAAACTATAGCTTACTCAGTTATTTCACTCTAACATCAAAATTACAAGTTGTTTGAAGGAAAAAATATGAACATTTTGAGAACAAATGGTTTATTACATCATTAAATTTTCAGGCTCCACCCATCAACACAAAATTGGATTAAAGATTTACTAAGCATAGCCCCTCACATCAGAATAAGACCCAGTTTCTCCTTCAGTCAGTCTCTCCCAGCAGGAAGCTTCCATAAGCCTCTTATCTTTCTCCATCAGAGGGCAGACAGACTGAAAACCACAATCACAGAAAACTAACCAATCTAATCACGTGGACCACAGCTTTGTTTAACTCAATCAAACTATGAGCCATGCCCTGTAGGGCCACCCAAGACGGACGGGTCATAGTGGAAAGTTATGATAAAATTTGGTCCACTGAAGGGAATGGCAAACCACTTCAGTATTCTTGCCTTGAGAACCCCACGAACAGTATGAAAAGGCAAAAAGATAGGACACTGAAAGATGAACTCCCCAGGTTGGCAGGTCCCCAGTATGCTACTGCAGATCAGTGGAGAAATAACTCCAGAAAGAATGAAGAGATGGAGCCAAAGGAAAAACAACACCAAGTTGTGGATGTGACTGGTGATAGAAGCAAAGTGTGATGCTGTAAAGAGCAATATTGCATAGGAACCTGGAATGTTAGGTCCATGAATCAGGTTAACTGGAAGTGGTCAAACAGGAGATGGCAAGAGTGAACGTCAACATTTTAGGAATCAGAGAACTAAAATGGACTAGAATGGGTGAATTTAACTCAGATGACCATTATACCTATGACTGTGGGCAAGAATCCCTTAGAAGAAATGGAGTAGCCATCATAGTCAACAAAAGAGTACGAAATGCAGTACTTGGATGCAATCTAAAAAATGACAGAATGATCTCTGTTCGTTTCCAAGGCAAACCATTCAATATCATGGTAATCCAAGTCTCTGCCCTGACCAGTAATGGTGAAGAGGCTGAAGTTGAATGGTTCTATGAAGAGATAAGAAAGCCTTCCTCAGCAATCAATGCAAAGAAATAGAGGAAAACAACAGAATGGGAAAGACTAGAGATCTCTTCAAGAAAATTAGAGATACCAAGGGAACATTTCATGCAAAGATGGGCTCGATAAAGGACAGAAATGGAATGGACCTAACAGGAGCAGAAGATATTAAGAAGAGGTGGCAATAATACACAGAAGAACTATACAGAAAGATCTTCATGACCCAGATAATCACGATGGTATGATCACTCACCTAGAGCCAGACATCGTGGAATGCGAAGTCAAGTGGGCCTTAGGAAGCATCACTATGATCAAAGCTAGTGGAGGTGATGGAATTCAAGTGGAGCTATTTCAAATCCTGAAAGATGATGCTGTGAAAGTGCTGCACTCAATATGCCAGCAAATTTGGAAAACTCAGCAGTGGCCACAGGACTGGAAAAGGTCAGTTTTCATTTCAATCCCAAAGAAAGGCAATGTCGAAGAATGCTCAAACTGCCGCACAATTGCACTCATCTCACACACTAGTAAAGCAATGTTCAAAATTCTCCAAGCCAGTACTTTCTGATGAAGTACTTCCAGATGTTCAAGCTGGATTTAGAAAAGCCAGAGGAACCGGAGATCAAATTGCCAAAATCCGTTGGATCATCAAAAAAGCAAAAGAGTTCCAGAAAAACATCTATTTCTGCTTTACTGACTATGCCAAAGCCTTTGACTATGTGGATAACAATAAACTGTGGAAAATTCTTCAAGAGATGGGAATACCAGACCACCTGACCTGCCTCTTGAGAAATCCGTATGCAAGTCAGGAAGCAATAGTTAGAACCAGATATGGAACAACAGACTGGTTCCAAATAGGAAAAGGAGTACATCAAGGCTGTAAATTGACACCCTGCTTATTTAATTTATATGCAGAATACATCATGAGAAACACTGGGCTGGAAGAAGCACAAGCTAGAATCAAGATTGCCGGGAGAAATATCGATAACCTCAGATGTGCAGATGACACCACCCTTAAAGCAGAAAGCAAAGAACTAAAGAGCCTCTTGATGAAAGTGAAAGAGGAGAGTGAAAAAGTTGGTTTAAAGCTCAACATTCAGAAAACTAAGATCATGGCATCTGGTCCCATCACTTCATGGAAAATAGATGGGGAAACAGTTGAAACAGTGACAGATTTCATTTTTTCAGCTCCAAAATCACTGCAGATGGTGCCTGCAGCATGAAATTCAAAGACACTTACTCCTTGGAGGAAAAGTTATGACCAACCAAGACAGCATATTAAAAAGTAAATACATCACTGCCAACGAAGGTACATCTAATCAAAGCTATGGTTTTTCCAGTAGTCATGTATGGATGTGAGAGTTGGACTATAAAGAAAGCTGAGCACTGAAGAATAGATGCTTTTGAACTGTGGTACTGGAGAAGACTCTTGAGAGTCCCTGGACTGCAAGAAGATCCAACCAGTCCATCCTAAAGGAAATCAGTCCTGAATATTCATTGGAAGCACTGATGCTGAAGCTAAAACTAAAACACTTTGGCGTCCTGATGCGAAGAGCTGACTCATTTGAACAGACCCTGATGCTGGCAAAGACTGAAGGCAGGAGGAGAAGGGGCCAACAGAGGATGAGATGGATGGATGCCATCACCGACTCAATGGACATGAGTTTGAGTAAACTCCAGGAGTTGGTGATGGACAGGGAGGCCTGGAGTGCCACAGTCCATGGGGTCACAAGGAGTAGGACACAACTGAGCTGAACTAAAATTGAAATTTTCAAGCACAGAATATCAAAAATGTTTCCAAGAAAACTACTTCCTCAAATAATGACTTTTCTGGAGAAGGAAATGGCAACCCACTCTAGTATTCTTGCCTGGAGAATCCCAGGGACAGAGGAGCCTAGTGGGCTGCCATCTGTGGGGTCACACAGAGTTGGACACGACTGAAGCGACTTAGCAGCAGCAGCATAATGACTTTTTAACTTTTATGTTGGAAAATATATAGCAGATGTGTGGTCTGAGATATTTCAGATGTTAAAAATCATAAAGACATAATTTTAAAGTTGTTATTTTAAAATTCATCTAGTCTTAACACCCTCACTTTAAAAATAAAGAAACTATGACCTAATATCTTACCTAGGGCCACAGAGATAGAAGCACTGAGGGTAACATGCAACTTTTCTATATCCAAATCCATTGCCCTTTGCATTTTAAACCATGCTGCCTCTTCTATATCCTTAGTATTTAGCTAAAATACAGAATACCAAAAATAAAAGACATATTTACCAGGAGATGAGAAAGGAGTGCTATTCCTGGCATAAGACACTGAGGTATTCTGGTCATTTTTAGGCTGCAGCTTCATTTGCTTCTGTTTCCCTTTTGGACTGTAAGTAAAAATATATAATAATGAGCAGTTTTTTTCTAGTAGCAATATGTTATGATAGATAGTATGTTACAAAATGCTTAAACTAAGCATAGAAGAAATGCAATATAATTTAAATGAAATACTTCAAACTAGTAATAGGACAAAGTTAAATTTCAATCATTAAAAATTTTTTAAAAAAGGTTTTGGTATAGTAAAATTCATATAAACAAAGCTTTAGGTTACCAGCTCCATCTTTATACAGGTTTAAGAGTTTTTAAAAAAAATAAAAAACCTCTTGGGTGTTGAGATTCCCTCAAAGTAGTTAATAAACTTTAAGAAGGTAATACATACAAAATGTTTTGAAAACTAAACTGCTACATTAATGTAATATACCTAGGAGCTCTGTTACTAGATAATGAACTGCTGCTGCTTCTTAGACGTTTTCTGTACCGTGGCCTTCTCCTCTTCTGACTCTGGATTGCTGACTTATATTCAGAGATGATATTTTTAATACGACTTTCAAATAAGGCAGACAATCGCAGTGTCATGCTATAGATCTGCAAAGGCAGAAATTAGTCTTGTTTTACCAACCATTTTAATTATATAAAAATAAAAGGTTATAAACATGCTTGAACAATATCAGCATCATCCTTTCAGACATAATATATGTGCTACTTCTACACTTGAAAAATTCTTCCTGAAGAATTAAAACAAGAAACCATTTTCACTTACAAATAATAAGGATTTTTAAAAGATAATATCCAGTGTTGGGAAGGGTAGGAAAAAACATTCTTATACATTGCCAGTGGATATTTTAACCTGAACAACTTTTTAAAGACAATTGGCTATACATGTCAAACCCTTAAAATATACACATCCTTTGGCTAATAATTTCTTCACTAGGAATTTATCCTATGGTAACATCAGAGAATTACACATGCTCATCATATTCAAGGATGTTAAAGATGTTAGCCACAGCATTATCCATCTAAAGTGAAAAATTACAAACAACCTGTATCTCTAGCAATAGGATGCTGGTTAAACAATACAAAACCACCTGTATGGTGGAATACAATGGAGACATTAAAACCTCTGTTTTCAAAAAGTAATGATAAAATTGGAAAATGTTCATTATGTATTTTTAGAAATGCTTCAAAATGTAAAACCTACTAAAAGATATATAAACATTTATAAGTATGAATGTAAATGTAGAAAATAAATCTACATTTATTTTAGAAATATGCAGAAAATGTAGGGAAAATATGAAAAATTATGTTCAGAAATCAGTAAAAATTCATTTTATATGGAGTAGAACTGACCATGTATATACCTACTGTGCAACTGATTTAAAAGTTAATCAGATACTAGTGATAAAAAAAACATGAAAATTACCTTATTATTCTTAAGATGTGTAAGTTATGATAGAACATAAAAAACTATTACATTAAATGTGAGTATGAATAAAGTTATAATTTCCCAATATAGTTCACTAATTTGTTATAATAAAAGGAACATAAATATTCATAGCTAATCTAAATACTTCATATAAATTAATCCTCCCAACCATTTTTATTAAATTATTTATTGAACATATTAAAGAATACTCAAATTTCTACTATTCCTTTCTTTGACTTCTTTTTGGCAAATATAGGTGTTATTTAAGAGAAAAGAAGAGGCAAGTAGGAGAAAGCAAGAGGGGCTGCTTAATTTCTCTTTAATGCTTGCTTGATAAACTGTTTCAGAGAAAGTACTGAGAATCAAACTTTAGAAACTACATCAGAATGATAGTACATACTTGTTTAGCAATTTTAAAACTGGTTATAGAAAACTGCCTGATATATAACTAAATGCTTAGGTAATTAATCCACCTATTAATGGTTCTTCATACCCGTGACTTTTTATTAGAGGTGTAAGCTTTGGAGTTGCTGAATATTTGGCGAACATCCTTATAAAATTCCAGAGGACTACCATAGTTTCCTGTTTCCAATGTTTCTTTCACAGTGCTGAAGTCCATAGGAGTGTCTATAACATCATGATAATCCTACAAACAAGAATGTGTTATTAAACACAAAGGCTAAGTAACAATACTACACAAAACAATGGGACTGAGATTTGCATCGCCATGAAATAAATATACTGCTTTTTAATCTGCCACTTACCTCTTCCTAGCCCCCAAATCATCTTTTTAATAGAGGTCTTTTGGTGGCTCAGGGAAATAGTAGGGTTCTGTGGAAGAGTCTTAGCCTTCACCCTTCAATGAAAAACCATTATGACTCTCTCAAGGGACAGAGCAGAAAATTCAGAGCCACTGACTTCATCACTACATAGTTTAGAGTATCTTGAAAATACGTAGCTAATTTGTGACATCAAATTATTTAATTCTGTGTGAACAATCCCATTTTCTACTTTCATTGAGCAATTTGCCAGGGAGTTGGCATGAGGGCATTCTCCCTAAACTGTCATTAGTTGAAGGTTATAATCAAATTGGTCATGTCTGTGTATTTCTCCTTTTTGTTTTTTAATAAATGTGACACTTTTGCTTCATCTAAAGTCTTCAGTCTCAGATTCATAATTAGTTTGATTTTCATTTGGTTGGCCAAAAAGTTCCTTCAAGTTTTTTGTAACACCTTATGAAAAACCCAGACAAACTTTTTGGCCAACCCAATAGTTAAAGGTGGGAGAAGATTCTCTCTATTTTAGCCTAAATATTTCAAGTTTACTTAAGATGTTCCTAGAGTTATCATACGGAACTACATCTGGAATTTATATCTTATATATACCACTACCACCAGTAATAAACATGTTTTGGAGTGAAAACCATAGCCAATATTAACTCCTTCATCCTATTTAGAATCATTAAGAAGTAAAAGCACATTTCTCTCAAAGGAGAAGCCAAAGGGCCAGAAGACGGGGAGAAGAAAGGTATTATAAAAAGAGGGGAAAAATATTTTTCTAAGTACAAGAAAACACAATTGATCTTATTGCATTAATATATTTTCAATTTTTTGGCTTAAATAAAAAAAGTGTATTCCAATATAATATGGTGTATGAAACAAAGATTTCTCATAGAGAAAAATTATAGGTAATTTGTATAACATGATGGCCAAAACTCAAAAGACCCACTCAGCCCGCTGAATGAAGTCCTACTCAGAATAATCAGCTGCAATTACAGACATAGTTCTGTTGTGTAATTGATGTTTTCTACTCTGCTACAGTAGCTTTAGACTTATAGAAACAAACACCTGCCTAGATGCTACAATGAACTCTTGAGAACATGCACTATTAAAAAAAAAAAAAAGTAACAACAACCAAAAGCTTAAGCAAAGGTAAAAAGGCAGTGAGCAAAGTTGGAAAATAGTTTTACAAATTACAAGAGGTTTATTTACAGTATGGAAATTTTAAAAAGTAAAATAATACAAAAACAATCAGAACATATATACCTTTTAAGAGATTACTATGCATACCTCACAAAGAGATGAATCTTGTTGTTGTCCTGGAATAACAGACTCAGAGGATTCACCCTCGTGCTCTTGATAGCCCTATTAGGGTAAAAAAGATATATTGTGTTTCAAGACTACCACAACAAAATATCAAAATTTATAATACAATTATGATCTAATGCACAAAGATCCATAAATTGGAATGTTTTTACTGACTATAATTTAAGATGAAGGAGGAATTCTACATTCACCATTCTCTATTATGAAAAACACAGGACTAATTTATTCTACCTAAATCCACTACAAAAAACAAATCAAGCTTTGTTGAACATAATTTTGATCCTTATTTGAATGACATTTTCCCCCAACAGAAACCAGTGTATATGGAGAAAATACTGATGCTTGCTAATTTCAGAGGATGGTCTGATGGTATTTCTGAAATATTGCTGTTATCATTTTTCTGAAAAACTTAAAACAGATTTGCTATCTGTAATAAAGGTTATTCAACATATAAATAGATACACTTCTAGAAAAGGTATCCTATAATTTAAAGATCTCACTCTTTTATCTTTGAAGAAAAGTAATATGGTATACTGGTTATTCAATAAGTGACCATATTGAATAACATGTTTTTTTACAAATTAAATAAGGCCGACATATGTTATGAATGGACTCTAGTATGTAGGAGTGTATTAGAAGTTAGCAAAAAGCATTAAATAAATATCCAAAATAAAAGCAGGAAGGAAATGCAAAGATATTTAGATTAAAATTTGGTTTACAACTGTGTATTTATACACAAAGTACGGCAGCCGTTTTAAAAAGTCAGGACTAATCACACTATTCACTTTCACAATTCAGAGATGCACTAATAAAGAAGGAAGGAAAGAAGAAAGGGGAGGAAGAGCTCTTAACTAGACCTTAGCATAGTCATTTATGGGAAATTAAAATACATATTGGTAATTATTTAAATAACTATGCTTACTGGGTAGGAAAGAGGATCAGATGGTTGTCGAAATGGCTCTGAGTCTTCACGTTCATAAATGAGGCCCAATAGTTCTTTGCACTGTTTTCTCCAAGCATCAGGATTAAACCTTAAAGACTGTCTTCTGCCTCGGCATTTGACCTGTAGATTTTTAAAGAATTATATTTAAAAGCTCTTTCCTTAAGTCTTTATTGATTTTTCTCCTGTCTTCCTAATGTTAATATATCTATATAAGATAGAGCACCTGATAGGGGCTACATGGGGTCTCATTGATAAGATGGCTCATTATGTTGACTTCGCAAACAAAGAATAAATCACAGTGATCTGTGAGACTGACCAAATTTCCCAAATGGCATCCTGTTATCTCACTGGTGCCTATTTTCTCAAAGCTGCGAGACCACCAGATTCTAGACCTCCAGCTATGTGACCATCCCTTCAGAGAATTTTTCTTTGGTGGACTCCATCAGAAAGGGAGAATGCTGGTTCTCCTTAAGAGCCAGTCACCCTCTCTTTTCTCTCTAATAAATTTCCTTTTCTTGCCTGACTGCCTGGCTCAGTCTCTTTTTGTCTGCACTCGCCTTATAGCATCCATTTAAAAGTTTCTTAGTTTTGATTAAATATCATTCCCCCTTGCAAAAATATAAACAAAAACTAGATTATTATATTCACAGAAACAGCAAGAACACTAGTATTCTGAATTCTCATTTTGAGAAAATCCAAATCTTAAATTAAACACAGAGGAACAAATTTTTCCTGAACAAGGGCAATAATTTTAACACCTTAATCTTTGCTGGTAGTTAAGAATATTTGACAATGGCACCATAATTTTCTCAAAATAACACTTGAACAATATGTATATTTTTAAAGTAAATTCTTTGTCATCAGAATATACTCTGCTGCTGCTGCTAAGTCGCTTCGGGCATGTCTGACTTTGTGCGACCCCATAGACAGCAGCCCACTAGGCTCCTCTGTCCCTGGGATTCTCCAGGCAAGAATACTGGAGTCAGTTGCCATTTCCTTCTCCAATGCATGAAAGTGAAAAGTGAAAGTGAAGTCGCTCAGTCGTGCCTGACTCAGCGACTCCATGGACTGCAGCCTACCAGGCTTCTCTGTCCATGGGATTTTCCAGGCAAGAGTACTGGAGTGGGGTGCCATTGACTTCTCCAGAATATACTCTAGCCTTTACTATTCTGATGTCTTTTGTATACATTCTCTTTCAGTATTTGAAAGGAAATATTTTCCTTATATATAACAAATGTTTGTCTAATTATCATAGAGTAGAAATGTGCAGAACAGAGTTAACATAAAAGACCTGAAGCTATCTTTAACAGGCCTTGCTTCTCAGGTTAGCCCTTGATTGATGTCTAGGAACTTGGGACTTGAACTCTTTCTTAAATGATAAAAGTAGTTTACTCTGCCCAAGTTAGTACAAACAATGTTATTTGTGCTGAATATCCACTTTCCTGTAAATTTCCAGTGCTTTCCTGCTTTCTGAGAGTCTGGAATCTTGGCATGGACTAGTCAGATGAGGTAGACATAACAAGTTCCCAATAAATTCTTTGGGAACTGAGTCTCTAGTCACTCACATATTGCTACATTTTCATTGTGGGGAAAGAGCGTACTCTGTGTGGCCTTTCAGAGGAGAGAGAGTGCATAAGGAAACCTGAACATAGATTCCTCCAGGCTCTGCCAGTATCTTTTTTTCTGTGTTTCAGCTTTGTATGTTTACTTTGTCACTGTCATAAACCTTAGCAATGAGTTAACAAATATACATAGGGCTTCCCTGGTGGTTCAGTGATAAAGAATCCACCTGCCAACAGAAGAGACAAGGGCTTGATTGCTGGGTTGAGAAGATCACCTGGAAAAGGAAATGGCAACCCACTCCAGTATTCTTGCTTGGGAAATCCCATTGATAGAGGAGTCCGTCAGGCTAGAGTTCATGGGGTCGCAAAGACTCAGACACAACTTGGTAACTAAACAACAGCAACAAGTATATATACTAAGTTCTATAAGTCTTTCTAGCAACTCTCCAAATTTGTGGAGTTGGTCTTAGGGATCCTTGATGCAGGAAGCTTGAATTTTTTCTTATTAACAGTTCATTTATCCACTCACCCTTCTTCCAGATGAAGTACCAGGTCCATCTGAATCTAAATCAACCATTTCTGTATCCTAAAATTAAAAGGGAAGAGTGGGAGAGATATTGTTATATTTAGTCTTATAAACTAGATAAACATTTACAAAGAAACGGCAAATACAATCATAATTAACTGCCTCATTGAAGCAGGCAGCAGAACAGAGGTGGGAGAAAGATTCACTCTAAACTTCAGCTGCATGCTATAATCTTTTGCTACTTCAAGAAACAAACCTCTTTTCTATAGGGAAAATAAGAATATGTATTAAAAAATAAGATTCAGTGAAGTATCACCCCAAGGGATAGTTTTTTAATACAAAGAGACAAGTCCCACACACCACTACTAATCTGGTGATGGTGAAGCACATAGGTAATGCCTGCTGCTGCTAAGTCACTTCAGTCGTGTCCGACTCTGTGCAACCCCACAGACAGCAGCCCACCAGGCTCCCCTGTCCCTGGGATTCTCCAGGCAAGAACACTGGAGTGGGTTGCCATTTCCTTCTCCAATGCATGAAAGTAAAAAGTGAAAGTCAAGTCGCTCAGTCATGTCCAACTCATAGCGACCCCATGGACTGCAGCCTACCAGGCTCCTCCGTCCATGGGAGTTTCCAGGCAAGAGTACTGGAGTGGGTCACCAGTGCCTTCTCCATAGGTAATGCCTAGGAGAATCTAAAACAATGCTACAAATACGTTTATCTACAAAACAGAAATAGAGCTATAGGTGTAGAAAATAAACTTATGGTTACCAGGGGTAAAGGGATGGGATAAATTGGAAGATTGGGATTAACATATACATACTACTATATACATAATAAATAACTAATAAGGATCTACTGTATAGCACAGGGAACTCTATTCAATACTCTGAAATGGCCTATATGGGAATATAATCTAAAAAGAGTGGGTCTATATATATATGTACAACAGATTTACTTTGTTGTATACCTGAAACTAATACAACACTGTAAATCAACTATACCTTAATGAATTTTTTTTTTCAAAAAGAAGAGAAGTAGCTCACAAGCCATTAGTTTCCCTTTCTGAAGTTGCTGAATTACATTTTAGTTTAATTTTCTATTCTAAACCAGAATGCTACTCTGAGGAGAGCAATATCCATCCATGATATAAACTCTCAATAAAATAGGTATAGAGGGACTGTATCTCAACATAAAAAAAGGCCATATAGGAAAAACTCACAACTAATTTATGGTCAATTGTAAAAAGCTGAAAACTTTTCCTCTAAGATAAGGAACAAGACACGAATACTCACTCTTTTATTTTATTTAACATAGTATTGAAAGTCTTAGCTGGAAAAATTAGTCAAGAAAAACAAAAAAATTTAAATCAAAAAGGAAAAATTGATAGTGTCTCTATTAGCAGATGACATGATATTACATATAGAAAAGTCTAAATACTCCACCATAAAACTGTTAGAACTAATCAACAAATTCAGTAAAATTGCAGGATATAAAACCATCATACAAAAATAAGTTATGTTTCTGTACACTAACAGTGGACGATCAGAAAGAAAAATTAAGAAAACAATGCCATTTATACTTACATCAAAAAGAATAAAATACTAGGAATAAATTTAACCAAGGAGTTGAAAGATCTGTACACTGAAAACTATAAGACATTGATGAAATAGAATATACAAATAAATGGAAAGATATCATATGCCACAGATATGAAAAATTAATGCTGTTAAAACATTTGTACTATTTAAAGCAATATACAGATTCAATGCAAGCCCTACCAAAATCCCAACAGTACTTTTTGCATAAGTAGAAAAACAATCTTAAAACTCATATACAACCACAAAAAAGAATTCTAATAACCATCTTGAGAAAGAATAAAGTTGGAGGCATCACACTTCCTGATACCAAACTGTATTACAAAGTTATTATAATCAAAATGTATGGTATTGACATAAAATATATAGATCAAGGGAACAGAAAGTACAGAGAAATAAACCATGCATATTGGTCGATTAATTTACAACAGAGGAACCAAGAATATAAAATGAAGAAAGGATAATTTCATCAATAAATTGTGCTGGAAAAACTGGAAAAAAAATCCACCTGCAAAAGAATGAAACTGGACCCCATCTTACACCATACATTAAACACAACTCAAAATGGATTAAAGACTTGGATATAAGACATGAAACCATAAAACTCCTAAAAGAAAACACAGGGGTAAGCTGCTTGACACTGGCCTTGGCAATGATTTTTTTTGGATGTAACAAAATTCAAAAGTCATAAAAGGCAACAAAAGCAAAAAATAAAAAATTGGGACTACATCAAACTACAAAGCTCTTCACAGCAAACAGTAACCATCAACAAAATTAAGGCAATATACCAAATGGGATAAAATATTTGCAAATCATATACAGGGAGTTAATACCTAAAATATATAAACAACTTGATAGCAGGAGAACACATAACCTAATGAAACATGTACAGAGAAACTGAATAGACATTTTTACAAAGGAGATATCCAAATGGCCAATAGGTACCTGAAAAGGTACTCAGTATCTCTGATCATCAGGGAAAAGCAAATAAAAACCACAATGAAATATCACCTCTCACCTATTAGAATGGTTATTATCAGAAAGACAAAGAAATAAGAAGTGTTGACGAGGATGTGGAGAAGAGAGCCTTTGTGCACTGTTGGTGGGAATATAAATTGGTACAGCCACTATGGAAAACAATATGGTAGTTCCTCAAAAAATTAAAAATAGAACTATTAACACCATATGATCCAGCAATTTCACTTCTGTAAATAATACTGCTACTGCTACTGCTAAGTCACTTCAGTCGTGTCCGACTCTGTGTGACCCCATAGATGGCAGCCCGCCAGGCTCCCCCGTCCCTGGGATTCTCCAGGCAAGAACACTGGAGTGGGTTGCCATTTCCTTCTCCAATGCATGAAAGTGAAAAGTGAAAGTCAAGTCGCTCAGTCATGTCCAACTCTTAGCGACCCCATGGACTGCAGCCTACCAGGCTCCTCTGCCCATGGGATTTTCCAGGCAAGAGTATTGGAGTGGGGTGCCATTGCCTTCTCTGCTGTAAATAACAAGATATCAAAGATATAAAGTTGCACTCCCATATTCACTGAAGCATTATTCACAATAGCCAAGATGTGGAAACAATCTAAGTGTCTGTCAACAGATAAACGGACAAAGAAAATATGGTGCATATATATATACACACACACACACACACACATATACACAATGGAATATTATTCAACCATAAGAAAGAAGGTAGTTCTGCCATTTGTGACAATGCAGATGGAACTTGAGGGCATTTTGTTAAGTGAACTAAGTCAGATAGAGAAAGACAAACACAGCATGGTATCACTTATATGTAATTTTTTTTTTAGGTCAAACTCAGAAACAGAATACAGAAATGTTGTTGGGTAGTGGACTGATGGTGGGAGGGGACAGGGAGAAGGTTGTAAACGGACACAAACTTCTAACTATAGGTTGAATAAAGGCTGAGAATATAAGGATCTAAGGTAAAACACGGTGACTCTAGTTGATAACACTGTATTGTATAACTGCAATTTGTTTAAAGCGTAGAACTTAAATGTTGGAAGGAAGGGAGAGAAAGAAAAAGAAAAAATAAGCTTGCTGAATTATATTTTACTTTACTTTCCTATTCTAATCCAAGTTATGTTATTTTGAGGAGAAATTCTTGCTACATCAAATTCTGAGTCAAAATGCATTTATACTAAAGGTTAGAGAAAATATCAGGTATAAGAATGATAAATTTTTTATTAGTTTCAGGAGGATAATATCTAATTGGCATATCTGAGTTGTCTTTAATATGTAAATAGCATTTAACTTCAATAATACTTAAAACATTTTACAGTCAAACACATTTTTGTGAAATTGAAAAACTATTAGAGATTTACCATTCTGAGAATTAACAGTACAGAAAATATAAACATGTAAAATACCTCTGTATAATCATACCCACTGCAATAAAATCCAGCATATTTGAGTCACTTATCCCTGGGATGAATTGTTTTCCATAAAATATTTTTGAATTGTCACTTTCCATTATTGTTTCAGCCTCTTAACCTGGTTTTTGCTTCTATCATAGCCTCTAGTCAAAAATAACTTAATATAAATTAGGGATATGACTGGGTGGGGAAATAAGACACATGAGGGTCTGCTGACAATACTAATTCACTTCATTAAGAAAAACTGGTTTATGTTTATAAATTTCCACAAAGGAAATCAAACAGCAATTCCATGAAACTACTAAAAATATAGACTTTCAAGTTTAAAATTATAAAATACTTTAATATTATATATATACATATATATATATACACACACATGTATATATATGTATGTAGTATAGAAAATTAATCCCTACTAAAATTCCCATCAACTAACCATTCTTTTAAAACACAGTTTAGTGCTTTGTCCTGTTTTCAAGGGCTGGAAAATAAAGTATTGATTTCTCAACACTGAAAACACTGTGTCCAAAGGGTGAATGGCCACCTCTCTCTGACCAAACACTGCAGCACCACTACATTTTTGGTATACACTATCTAAATATAGGTTAAAGAGCTTAATACAAAAAGATGCAGGTGTTCAGCGAGCTTTCAGAAATCAGATTCATTGCTAATACCCAGTTACAACACTTACGTATAATACCTAATGTACTTTAATGTACTTTAAATGACAGAAAAAGAATTAATGCCTACTGGTCATGCTGTGATTCTTACCTCCTCTGCATCAGTACTGTTTAGTTCTTCTGCTTTAATTTTATTGTAAGTATCCAGTATATCAGTACAGCTCTGATCCCTGAGAAACAAGTTAAAATATACTTCAATAAATTTTAAAAACTCAGAAGTCAGCCTCTATAGAAGATAAAACTGCTTCTTACCCAATAAATCGAAGTAAGACATCAGTTACAATTTTGGCTGCTTTAACTATAGGACTGTCTGGCTCATTGAAAGTCCTAGCATTATGCTCAATATAGCGTACTTCCCACATTAATGCTGATATTCTCCTATGAAAGCAAAAATACCCTGTTACTTTTGGTCGATACATTTAAAGTCTATTCTAGAATTAGACAATATAGAACAACTAGGCATTTAATCATGAAACGTCAAAGGTGTTCAAATATATGTTTGTGACTCAATATATCTGTGTGACTAATATGCACCAATAAAAGTATATAGTTACAGTATTTGAAGCACAGGCAAGAATTCAGAACCACTGGATTATAAACTTGGATATTAAAACCTGAAAGAGAACTGACCCATGACATTATGGGTAAATAATGATTTGACCAAATACAAAGAAACAAACAGAAACAAAGAGTGCTTTGATAAAGTCAACAAAAAAATGTTTAGTTTTCAGAGAAGACCAAAAATCAAGAAGCCAGGTTGTAGAAAAGAAGACATATTTTAATGTAGTTGCTGTTATAATAATACACTACTAAAGAAATTATAGGTAATGTTATAAGATACACCCACATGGTGTTATTTATAACAATTTCATGGAATAATTGTTGTTAGGATGCTGTAGACTTGAGGGTGAGAGAGAGAGAACAAAAGCTGCCCTCTACCGCCTCCCCATAATCACATAACTTCCAGCAAAACCAAAGAAAAAAATAACTTGATTTTTTTTTTCTTTACACATTTTGGAGCTGGTGATTAAATCTAATTAACTACTGCCTAATTTCCCAACAGGGGATTTAAAACATGCTCAAAGCTCTGGAGCACCATAATCATGATGAATCCACAAACCACTTAATCTGCCTTTAATAAACTAAGAGTTAACTGTAAAAAAAAAAAAAAAAAAGAGTTAACTGTAATTATTGTTTCATTTGTGACTTTTACTAGTCATAATTTTATCCCTGTCCATACTCCTTTTTACCCTGGAAGACTGAGAATCTCCTGAAGGAAAGGAAATCAATTGTTCCAAATTTTCAAAAGAAATTTTGAGGTGGGTCTTCCGAGTGGTTATTTTACACTATGAAAACAAAGATCTCAGTGTTTCGTCATGCAAAAACGAAAGCAAAAGACATAAAGCTATAAGCTTTATAGGAAATGGTAAAAACTAAACAAACCTGTAAAAGCGATTTTCAAGTCTCCGCCTGATGGTGTTGAGGTCAGTTGGATAAGCAACTACAGTACAATACAAGGGGTAGGCACTGAGATCCACTGGAACAGCAAAAGGGCTGGCAAAATCTACAATATTTACAAAATCAGAAAAGATAGTTATAAACAACACTAACATCTCATGTTAACAAACAAAAACCACATATAATCAGGAAGTGTGGGCAATATAAAACTATATTACTAAAATGAGATGATTAAATTATGCAAAAATTAGACCAATACTATTATAATGTTATTCTTTTTATTCGGACATATTATTTATGAATCATGCATGATACACTGGTTCAAATCAGATAAAAACAAGACAAAATTATTGGAGAACTGTTTTTAACTTCAAATTTATGTCTTTTCTGGATAAATGCCAAATGTCTCATGTGATATACTTCAGAAAATATAACTAGTCATGGAGTAAAACTGATTACTCCACACACAGTCTTTACCAAAAAAATCCATCCAAAGTTAGGCTTAGGGAATAGCTAGAGAGCCAAAATGACTCACAAAAGTAAAAGACACTTATATGTCTTCACTATTATAACCCCAGAACTGAAAAGGTTTGCAAGTCATTACTTTGACCAAACATATAAAAATATTATTAAAACTAGAATTCCTGTGCCTTTTGAGTTAGAAGTATATAGTGAAAAACTGCATTTCCTTTTACAGAACTTAAAATTCTGCTGGTTTTCCTTATTCCTTCTCATCTTCCTAATATTCTTTTCTCATCTTCTTAATATTCTTTCACATTCACCATACCCAGGGAAAGAAGGTGGTTGATTCCCTGAATAACTCGTTCACATTCCTCATCTCTGGAATGAGCCCCCCACTCTCCTTCCTGAGGTTTGTATAGCAAAGCAGTCAGTTCCTCCTGGGACACAGGAACACCAGCACCAACTTCATCTGGAAAGGCAGCTATGCATAAGGTGAAAAATCAGAAATAATTAGTTTTCAGAATAATGCTATTGCCATTCTTCTTTTAGAAAAATTATAATTCATTTTTTAAAAGCATATTTACTTCCTTCTGGAATTGGCTCCATATCCCAGGGGCTCATCTTTTCTCTTTCATTATTGTCCCAGCTATTAAAAAATAACAAGATACAAATCAAATTCACATGATACTTTTACATACTAGCATAATTTGGAGGACTTCTTCGGGGTGAAATCTGGAAAGGGGCAGTACAATTTCTTTAAAGTGTAACTGTGCTTATACAAAGATAATGATAACAACCCTCTAATACAGAAAACATGGTCCACTAATATGAAAGTTAGAGAGCCCTAAGCTTATTCTTAGTTCTGTTTTTTTGTTTTTTTTTTTTTTAATTCCAACCAAGCATACATTCATTGTTAAGCCAGGGTACAGAATAAAAAGTTCTCACTGGAAAATTCCTTTTAGGTTAAAAAATCAATTTAATATATCACTTATTTCTGTGAGACAACCTACTTTTTTCTATCAGGTTGACTATTATACCTTCTCCAAAAGTTTACTATTCCCTTTTGATCTACAATATGAAGACTAAAAGTCAATCTTCACAGAATAAACATATGTTTTATCATTCTTAAGAAGAAAGTTGTATTTATTAG
Organism: Bos grunniens; assembly: GCF_055505025.1. Taxonomy (NCBI): domain Eukaryota; kingdom Metazoa; phylum Chordata; class Mammalia; order Artiodactyla; family Bovidae; genus Bos; species Bos grunniens. The sequence goes on from NC_141194.1 coordinate 71,405,628, forward strand.
GAATCTTACAACTCTGGTATTTCATGAAGAACAAAAGTAAATGTAGACAAATAGTATCAATATATCCAAAAGTAATGCACTCACCCTTGACTAGAACTTATACCATCAAATAAAAGACTATATAAATATTCACTATTATATTCCAGCTGAAACAATTACTTTAAACACTGAATTAATTTCAGTATTCTTTATGAAATAGTTGTAATTCTTATCTAAAGTAGAAATATTTAAGAGAAAACACAGGAATTAAGGAGGCAGAAATAAGTATTCAGTTTCTGCTTTGTTTTAGCATGCATATTGCACCAGAAAGTTTATCATCAAATTTCTTCCTTAAAAGTACTATGATTCCTTCCTTACAGGTACAGGTCTTATAAGACTAGGTAAGGCAGGGTTTATAGAAAGTCCATATAGTACTAAAGTATTTTATCAGGTGTAAAAGACCATAACTGTACTTACTGAACACTGTAACACTGGAAAGAACTATCAGGATACTCTGGTTGAAAAGGTTGCTGACTTTCCACAGTCCCAAACCACCAGGCATCATCTATTATACTGCGGAATCTATCACCTACAATGTTTTTAAAAAAATTCTTAAAAGAGTGCTCTTGAGAATAATTGCTATGTTCCCAGTCTAAACTATACATTTTGATGAATACAATAGCATCATTGTATCCAGTATTATTACAGATTTCAATCTGAGTATTCCATATTACTCTCTTCAAGGATTTTGATTTCCAAGTGCTAATAATTATTATGAAATAAAATCACAGATTACCATATATAATTTAACTTCTTTCAATTACTTGGAATCATCATTAGACAGTCTGCTTTTTGTACTGCACATATAATACCACAGTTGTTTCTTATTTTTTTTCCTTCCTCTTATTTTTTGTTTTACCATTTTGTTTCTAAAAATCTCTTCATACTAGTTTTGTGCCTCTAAATGGCTAAGGAATATAAAACCAACCATGTGGATAAAAATGTTTCTTTCACATTAGAAAAGATAGAAGATACTAATAGAAAAAAAAAAAAAAAACTACTAATAGCAGATAACTATACAGTGTTTGCTCTGTGGTACATTTTAAGTTCTTTCTACATATTATTTATCATTCGTATCAACCTTATAGGTATGTTCAGATGTGATTCCCATTTTACAGATAATGGAAGTGAGGCACAGAGAGGTTAAAATTGTGCCCAAGATTAAATAGCTAGAGAAGGTGGAAGGAATAGACAGGGAGACAACAGGAGGGGTAAAGAGAGAAAGGGAGAAAAAGGGAGAGAGGTGGAAGAGGCGAGAGAGAGAGTCAAAGCCACAATCAGTAAAGGTCTGTTAAGAGCCCAAGTGGTAAGTACTCCATGTGAAGGCAATGAAACTTCAGATTTTCATTTTAATTTAGATTTGTATTCTAATAGAATAGATAGTCACAGAGAAGGTTTTATAACACATACAAAGTACATAAAATCACCTAAACATAACTGAAAATAAAAATTTAATTTTTCTAATTTGGCTAACAGCTTTTTCAGTCTAAAGTTTCTCAATGTTAATTCAGTTTAAAAGTTACTCTGCTTCAAACAATATTTAAGTGGGAATTCTATATTTACCTATCTGCCAGTTCCTTTCTTTGGCTTCATTATAAAACTGATGTAGCACAAGGAAGTCAATGACATCTGGCATGTCATGATATCTGAAGAGAAAATAAAGTACATGTGATTCCGTATACAGATACAACAGTATATGTCACTTTCTAAATATCCAGGGATATATATGCTTAATGCGGAGCTATTGAGCAAACTGTTGCAAACCTCAAGGTCCTTACAAATGCTTTTAATTAAATTAAACCCCATGTGTTTGATCTGTTTGTCTTAAATATTTACTTATGACCTTAAATCACTAACTATATTACTTTTATCCTATCTTGTAAGACTGTTATTTCTTACATTATCCAATGTGTAAGTATATCTCCAACAAAACTAATGATGCCTAAATGTCTTGAGACAATTGATCATATACTGTGTTGGCCAAAATCCTCCTTTGGTTTTAAAGTAAAAATTAAAGGCCCATTTTTCATTTTCACCAAGAACTTTAAGTGTATCACCATTTTGTTCCACTACCTTCTGCCATTTTTCAGGCAAATTGATAATTCCATCTTCCCAAAACTTTTCATTTTTTTTGAACAAAAAAATGTTTCAGATGCCTTTTACGGTATTCCAGGGAACTGAAATATTTTCCATTCAGGTAATTTTGTAAAGACAGAAATAAATGGACATCTGAAGGTGCAATGTCTTGTGAACACAGTGGATGAATCAGAACTTTCCAGCGAAGCTGTTAACAGTTTTTGCCTGGTCATCAATGGAACATGTGGTCTTGAGTTATCCTGATGGAAAATTATGCATTTTCTGCTGACTAATTCTGGAAGCTTTTTGTCACGTGCTGCTTTCAGTTGGTCTAACTGGAAGTAGTACCTGTTGGAATTAATCAGTTGGTTTTCTGGAAGGAGCTCATAAGTCCCTTCCAATTCCACTATATGTACATAACCTTCTTTGGAATGAAGACCAGCCTTTGGTGCGGTTGTGTGATAGTTCATTTCACTTGCCCCATGATCTCTTCCATTCCACATTATTGTACAATATTCACTTTTCATCATCTGTCCCAATTTGTTTAAAAAACAGAGCATTTTTGCCTTGTTTCAGTAGAGAATCACACACAGAAGTACAGTTAAGAAGATTTTTTTCACTTATGTGGAACCCAAACATCAGAGTGATTAACATTACCAAGCTGGTGCAAACAATTTTCAACACTTGATTTGGATATTTTGAGAATGTCTGCTATTTCCTGTATGGTATAACTTTGATTGTTCTCAATTAATGTCTCAATTTGACCACTATCAACTTCAACTGGTCTAACTGACCACGGAGCATTGTCCAACAAGAAATCTTCAAAACAAAACTTCGCAAACCACATTTGATATGTTTGATCAGTCACAGCACCTTCTTCATATATTGCACAAATCATTTTTTTTGCCTTTCTTGAAACAATAAAGTATCATATGCCAAAAATGTTCCTCTTTTTCTTCCATCTTCAATATTATAATGGCTACACAAAAATTCATCAGTTTGATGTGTTTTTTTTTTTTTTTAATGCTCACTGATATGACAGCTGTCACAATACAACCTAACAAAACCATTCTGAATGAAGTTAAAGACAATGAGAGTCATATTATGGGAAAAACAAAAAAAAAACAAAAGAACTCTGGCTATGCCAATAAAAGAATCAAGTCATTAGCCACTGTAGTTGTTGACCTACAGTTCACCCTGAAAGGAATTCAAGATGAAGCATTCTGTGTTTTGAATATATGGACTCTTAGATAGTTAAGATGCATATGTAAGGAAGAATTTCAATGACCCTGGACTCTTGCATCTTTCCATATATAGAACACTAAAATCACTGAGATATTTGATCCTCGTGACTACCAATAACTAGCGAGATGTATGCTTGACTACATGTATTTCACAGCCAAAAAAATTTCAAATATACCCTGGCTCTGCCCCTGCTACCTCTTGAGAACATCTTGTCAGAGTTGTCTAAGGCTATCTCCCAGACTATAGTCCTCAGCAAGCTCCCAAATAAAACTGAAACCTATAGGTCTCATGCTGTATGTTTTTATTTCAGTTAATCTATCTATCTATCTATAGTATGCGTGCTAAGTCGCTTCAGTCATGTCCCACTCTTTGTGACCCTATTAAGTGGAAAAACAAAACAAGAATTAAACATTAAACCATGGTCTTTAAAACTCTAAAGCCCCTAGTGCTGTCATGTTTTCTTTACCATCAAGAATACACGTTAGGAATTAAAATACACACACACACACACGAGCCAGCATAGATACTCACTTAATGGAAAAAGATTCTCCAGTCATTTTGCCTGAAATGGGGTCCAGAAATGCAAGCTTCAAGCAGCATAGTGTAGGTGGTCCAATCTCATATTTGATTCCTACAATCTTAACAAACTCTTGTTCCTATTCATGAGAATACCAAAAAATTATTAATTTCAATATAAATAATTGCCTAATATTTGCATATTATTTTATTATTATTTGAACAATTTAAAAATTATCTGAAATGTATTGTAAATCAACTATACTCCATTAAATTTTTTAAATTATCTGATAAATTTTATTTTAAAATTATTAAATTTTAAAATTATCTGAATATCCACCAGATTTGAGGCATTCCACTAAGTGTTAAAGGTAATAAGACATGGCTCTTGACTCCTTAACAGCAATTTGTAGTTTAGTGCATGGCTCTAAACTGAGGATAAGCAGAAGAATCCCCTTGGTAATCTTTTTTAAAATTCATGTTCCTAAACCATACTACTATGGAACTGAGTTCACTATATCTAGGGTAAAGCTCAGTCATATGTATTTTGAACAAACTCCCCCAGGTTTTCCTCTGGAGAGTTAAGAAGTTTTCTGCTGGTTAAGAATCACTCCTCTAGTCACTACTTCTCCCTTGGACTCCTTGGTAGTCTGTTGGTGTGAAATCTTTGTGGCCTTCCCCTCACCTCCTCAAGTCCCACAGAACCCTACAAGTTTCATTCATGCGTGAGTACATCTTAATCCACATTAGCCAGGCTGTGGACAGACTGGCAGTGCCTAATGGGAGCTCTACTGCTTGGAACATGGCATTTTTGGCATATGATACTTTATTGTTTCAAGAAAGGCAAAAAAAATGATTTGTGCAATATATGAAGAAGGTGCTGTGACTGATCAAACATATCAAATGTGGTTTGCGAAGTTTTGTTTTGAAGATTTCTTGTTGGACAATGCTCCGTGGTCAGTTAGACCAGTTGAAGTTGATAGTGGTCAAATTGAGACATTAATTGAAATCACACAGGCTCAAGTGATAAGACCACTGGAGGAGGAAAAGACTCCTTCAACACCTTGTTCAGTGAGACAGACACTGGCAAGCATTTGCCCAGGGCAGTGTTTGTAGACCTGGAACCCACGATCACTGATGAAGTTGGTACTGGCACCTATCACCAGTTCCTCCACACAAAGAAGCTCATCAGGGCAAGGAAGATGCTGCCAATAATTATGTTCGCAGTCACTACATGATTGGCAAGAAGATCATTGACCTCGTCTTGTACTGAATTCAGAAACTGGCTGACCAATGCACAGGTCTTTAGGGCTTCTTGCTTTTCCACAGCTGTGGTGGGGGAACTGGTTCTGGGTTTACCTTCCTGCCATTGGAACATCTCTCTGTCAATTATGGCAAGAAGTCCATGCTGGAGTTCTCCATTTACCCAGCCCCCAGGTTTCCGCAGCTATAGTTCACTAACCCTACAACTCCACCCTCACCAACCACACCACCCTGGAGCACTCTGTATCTTCATGATAGACAATGAGGCTGTCTATGACATCTGTCATAGAAACCCCGATATTGAGTGCCCAATCTATACTAGTCTTAATTGTCTCATAAGCCAACAAGTAGTGTCTTCCATCATTAGTTCCCTGAGATCTGATGGAGCCCTGAATGTAGATCTGACAGAATTACAGACCAACCTGTAATTCTGTACAGTACCCTTTCCCTGCATCCACTTCTCTCTGGCCACATATGCTCCTGCCATCTCTGAGAAAGCCTAAAATGAACAGCTTTCTGTAGCAGAGATCACCAATGCTTGCTTTGAGCCAGCAAACCAGATGGTGAAATGTAACCCTCACCAAGGTAAATACATGGCTTGCTACCTGTTGTACTGTGGTGATATGATTCCAAAAGATATCAGTGCCACCACTGCCACAATCAAGACCAAGTGCAGCATCCAGTTTGTGGACCAGTGCCCCACGGGATTCAAAGTTGGCATTAATTACCAGTCTCCCACTGTGCTACCTGCTGGAGACCAAGCCAAAGCACAATGAGCTTTGAGCATGCTGAGGCCTAGGCTCACCTGGATCACAAATTTGACCTGATATATGCCAAGCTTGCCTTTGTTCACTGGTATGTGGGTGAGGACATGAAGAAAGAAGAGTTTTCTGAGGCCCATGAGGACATGGCTGCCTTTGAGAAGGATTATGAGGAGGTTGCAGTGCATAAGGCTGAGGGAGAGGATGAGGTTAGAAAATATTAACCTATTACAACTTTAAACTCTTGGGATTGTCTAATTTGTATTCTATGGAGCTGCCCATTGTGGCCCTATCTTGTCATAATATTAAATTCTATTGATAACTCTATTAAAAAAATCATTCCTCTAGCAGAAATACAGTCTGTAATTAGGCAGGTGGACATATTATGTATATGTTTGGGAAAAGGACTTACAATTTTGAGTGCTACAATATTATTTTAAATACCATCCTTAAACACTGTTATTAATCACATTTAATGATGACAAAACAGAGCCTCATGGGTACAGTGATGTTTTTAGAGTTACACACTTGTATACAGCAGAGCTGGGATTGGAATTCAGATCTTATTCCAAAGTCCAGGGTCTTATTATACCACAAGTAAGTTGACTTCTAAAATTTACTATAAACACAGGGTTAGAATTTAAAATAAGAAATCACACAGGCTCAGTGAACTGCTGCTAGATGCCCAGTAGGCCAGGCTGAGCACTCAGAAATGGCCTTCCTTGGGAGTCAGCATGATCCTGACTCCACCACGACCTTGGTGACCCGAGGCATCTGACTTGCAGGCACTGTGTCCAATGCCACCCAGTCCGAGGATGTGGCTTCATGAGGCTGTGGGCTCTGGGCTGTGAAGACAAACCCCACACATCCTGGTGACAGAAACACCCCATGAGGGCACGTTCTCTCTGATGATTAGTATTTATTTCAGCACTTTGTTAATGTGGTTGTTTTATTTTCCACCTATTGCACTGTTGTGACTTGTTCACCATTATTTGATTTTTGTATGAATAAAAGCTTTGTTACAGGAATCAGCATACTATTTTTTAAACCTAGAGAGAAGGTATTATGGTGACTGAAAGTTGTAAAGTAATTAGCTTCCAATTAAAATAAATAAATTTAAAAAATAATAATAATAAAAAAAGAAAATGTGATCAGGTGTCAAATATAAATGTATAAAAGCCAAAAAAAAAAAAAAAGAAAACATATGGTTTATTCATTCCTATAATTCTAAAAAAAATCTTATTTTTCACCTAATTCACAATAGATGTTAGCACCCCTATTTCCCAGGAGATGATTATGTAAAGCTCACTTTATATTTTAGTAACTTATAGCCTTAATACAATTTTTAGAAGTGCCTAAATCTTTATTTCAATAAATACACACATTGTCTCTTCTATCCTTCCTGTTAAGCATCATTACAAAACAACTAAAGAATGTGCTAATCATTATAATTGCACTCATCTCCCATACTAGTACGGTCATGCTTAAAATCTTGCATGCTAGGCTTCAGCATTACGTGAACCAAGAACTTCCAGATGTTCAAGCTGGATTTAGAAAAGGAAGAGGAACCAGAGACCAAATTGCCAACATTCACTGGATTATAGAGAAAGCCAGGGAATTACAAAAAAAAACCATCTACCTCTGTTTCAATGACTATGTCAAAGCTTTTGACTGTGTGGATCATAATAAACTGTGGAAAGCTCTTAAAGAGATGGGAATACCAAACCATCTCACCTGTCTCCTGAGAAACCTGTATGCATGTCAAGAAGCAACAGTTGGAATCCTGTATGGAACAACTGATAGGTTCAAGATTGAAAAAGGAGTACAACAGGGCTGTCTGCTGTTACCCTGTTGGAGTAATCTATATGTTGAGCACATCATGAGAAATACCAGGCTGGATGAGTTACAAGCTGGAATCAAGATGGGCAGGAGAAACATCAACAACTTCAGATATGCGGATGATATCACTCTAATGGCAGAAAGTGAAGAGAAACTAATGAGCCTCTTGATGAGGGTGAAGGAAGAGAGTGAAAGAGCTGGCTTAAAAATAAATATTAAAAAAACTAAGATCATAGAATCTAGCCCCATTACTTCATGGCAAATATAGAGGGAAAGGTGGAAGTAGTGACAGATTTCCCCTTCTTGGGCTCTAAAATGATTGTAGATGATGACTGCAGCCATGAAATCAGAAGAAATTTGCTTCTTGACAGGAAAGCTATGACAAACCTAGACAGTACGTTGAAAAGCAGAGACATTACTCTGCTGACAAAGGTCCGTACAGTCAAGGCTATGATCTTCCCAGTGGTCATGTACAGTTATGAGAGCTGGACCATAAAGAAGATGGAGCATCAAAAAAATTGATGCCTTCGAACTACAGTCCTGGAGAAGACTCCTGAGAGTCCCATGGACAGCAAGGAGATCAAACCAGTCAATCTTAAGGGAAATCAACCCTGAATACTCATTAGAAGGATTGATGCTGAAATTGAAATTCCACTATTTTGGTCATCTGATGTGAATAGCTGTCTCACTGGAAAAGTCCCTGATGCTGGGAAAGATCAAGAGCAGAATGAAAAGAGGTCATCAGAGGATGACATGGTTGGATGGTATCACCAGTGCAATGGACTTGAACTTGGGCAAACTTTGGGAGATGGTGAGGGATAGACAGCCCTGGCATGCTGCCATCATCCATGAGGTCACAAAATGTTGGACACAACTGGGCGACAGAACAACAATAACCACAAAGTTATAGGTTTCTTAGGATTTATGATATTTACTATATCCTAAAGCTGCCAGAATCTTGAGGGTGTCTGTGGTCCACACATGCAGTCAATTTATAGAGCCTTCAGAAAGCACAAAGCTGCTAAGGAAAATATCCACATCATGGAACTACTGCACTGCTCGAAGTACATGGTATACACCAGAGAACCTGAAGCCTGAAGGAAATTAGGTCAAATAAAGACAACAGGTGACATACAAATTCCAGGAAACAAAATGCGGCCCACAACATTCAGCTGTACAGGAGTATGGTACAGTATGGTACACCTTATCCTGGGCATACAATCAACACTGAAATATCCAGAAACTGAGAATAAGCATACAGGAAAGTAACTTAATTCCAAGATACTTCAAGTACACAGCTTATTAATTTGGCAAACTTACCCTGAGATCCATTTTATTCCATGGCTGTTTTTGTAAATTAACGCTGTATGTTTTTGATTTTCTTACAGCCCGTACATAAGCTTCATGTCCTTGCCTAAAATATATAAGCTAAAACAAAAAAGAATGAGTTATTAAACAGCAGCATCCCATTTAGCCACTCTATACATCCCAATATATTCCCACAAATGTCCTCTTCGATTAACAAAATATGTAATTCTAATTTTGAAAAAAAAAAAAAAATATACAATAAAGTTACTTGTCAGCGTCAAATAATGTCCATTCAGTACTTACACCTATGCAGCCCTGCACTAAGCACTGCATAATAAAAACAGAGAGAAAGTGAAAGTTGCTCAGTCGTGCCCAACTCTTTGAAACCCTGTGGACTATACAGTCTACGGAATTCTCTAGGCCAGAATACTGGAGTGGGTAACCTTTCCCTTCTCCAGGGGATCTTCCCAACCCAGGGATCGAACCTAGGTCTCCTGCATTTTAGGTGGATTCTTTACCAGCTGAGCCACGAGAGAAGCCCAAGAATACTGGAGTGGGTAGCCTATTCCTTCTCCAGGGGATCTTCCCGACCCAGGAATTGAACTGGGGTCTCCATTGCAGGTGGATTCTTTACCAACTGAGCTTTCAGGGAAGCCCCAAAACACAGTTCTCCTCCATAAATTTCTGAAGAAACAGACTAATGACAAATGTACACAAAAGCAGTCATCTTTTAAAATAATATATTTCAAACTATAACTGACATTCTAAAACATCAACATATTAATAGTGAGCCCATGTATGTGTGTGAACACACATATTTGTTACTGCTGTTCAGTCGCTAAGTTTTGTCTGATTCTTTTGCCACCCCATGGACTGTAGCCCACCAGACTTCTCTCTCCATGTGATCTTCCTGGCAAGAATACTGGAGTAGGTTGCCATTTCTTCCTCCAGGGAATGTTCCCAACTCAGGGATTAAACCTGTGTCTCTTTTGTCTTCTGCACTGACACAGGGGGAGTTCTTTACCACTGAGCCACCTAGGAAGTGTATATATATATATATAAAAGTGTATGTGTGTGTGTGTGTGTGTGTGTGTGTGTGTGTGTTAGTCATTCAGTCGTGTCCAACTCTTTGTGATCCCATGGTCTGTAGCCCATCAGGCTCCTCTGTTCATGGAATTCTCCAGGCAAGAATACTAGAGTGGAAAAAATAGAAACAGAAAAGGAAACAGTCCCATTCACCATTGCAACAAAAAGAATAAAATACTTAGGAATAAAGGTACATAAAGAAACAAAAGATGATGAAAGAAAGAAAGAAATCAAAGATGACAAAAATAGATGGAGAAATATACCATGTTTGTGGATTGGAAGAATCAATATAGTGAAAATGAATATACTACACAAAGCAATCTATAGTTTCAATGCAATTCCTATCAAGCTACCAGTAGTATTTTTCACAGAACTACAACAAATAATTTCACAATTTGTATGGAAACACAAACAACCTTGAATAGCCAAAGCAATCTTGAGGAAAAAAAATTGGAACTGGAGGAGTCAAGCTTCCTTACTTCAGACTATATGACAAACATACAGTCATCAAGACAGTATGGTACTGGCACAAAGGCAGAACTATAGATCAATGGAACAAAATAGAAAGCCCAGAGAGAAATCCGTGCACCTATGGACTCCTTATCTTTGACAAAGGAGGGGAAAATATACAATGGAGAAAAGACAATCTCTTTAACAAGTGGTGCTGGGAAAACTGGTCAACCATGTGTAGAAGAATGAAACTAGAACACTGTCTAACACCATGCAGAAAGATAAACTCAAAATTGAGTAAAGATCTAAATGTAAGGCCAGAAACTATAAAACTCCTAGAGGAAAATATAGGCAGAACACTCTCTGACATAAATCACATCAAGGTCCTCTATGACTCCCCTCCCAGAGTAATGGAAATAAAAACAAAAATAAACAAATGGGACCTAATTAAACTTAAAAGCTTTTTCACAACAAAGGCAACTATAAGCAAGGTGAAAAGACAGCCTTCAGGATGGGACAAATAGTAAATGAAACAACTGACAAAGAATTAATCTCCAAAATATACAAGTAGCTCATGCAGCTCAATACCAGAAAAATAAACAGCCCAATCAAAAAGTGGGCAAAAGACTTAGACAGACATTTCTCCAAAGAAGATACAGATGTCTAATAAACACATGAAAAGATGCTCAACATCACTCATTATTAGAGAAATGTAAATCAAAACCACAATGAGGTATCATCTCATGCTGGTCAGAATGGCCACCATCAAAAAGTCTACAAACAATAAATGCTGGAGAGGGTGTGGAGAAAAGGGAACCCTCTTACACTGTTGGCGAGAATGCAAAGTGGCAAAGCCAATATAGAGAACAGTATGGAGATTCCTTAAAAAACTGGAAATAGAACTGCCATATGAGCCAGCAATCCCACTGCTGGGCATACACATCAAGGAAACCAGAATTGAAAGAGACACGTGTACCCCAATGTTCACTGCAGCACTATTTACAATAGCTAGGACATGGAAAGCAACCTAGATGTCTATCAGCAGACAAATGGATAAGGAAGCTGTACATACATATACACAATGGAATATTACTCAGCTATAAAAAAAGAACACATTTGAGTCAGTTCTAATGAGGTGGATGAGACTAGAGCCTATTACACAGAGTGAAGTAAGTCAGATAGAGAAATACCAATACAGTATATTAACACATATATATGGAATTTAGAAAGATGGTAATGATGATCCTATATGCTAGGCAGCAGAAGAGACACAGATGTAAAGAACAGACTTTTGGACTATGTGGGAGAAGGAGAGGGTGGGATGATATGATAGAATAGCATTGAAACATGTATATTACCATAATGACCAGTGCACGTTTGATTCATGAAGCAGAGAAGCTGGTGCTCTGGGACAATCCAGAGGGATAGGGTGAGGAGGAAGGTGGGAGCAGGGGGGGTGGTTCAGGATGGTGGGACACATATGCACCTGTGGCTGATTCATGTCGTTGTATGGCAAAAACCGCCATAATATTGTAAAGTAATTATTCCCCAACTAAAAATTATAAAAAAAAAAAAAAAAAAAAGAATACTAGTGTGGGTAGCTACTCCCTTCTCCAGGGGATCTTTCCAACCCAGGGATTCAACCAGGGTCTCCTGCACTGTAGGCAGATTTTTTTTTTACCATCTGAGTCAACAGGGAAGCCTGTCTCTGTGTGTGTATACCACAGTCTACTGCTAAATACAGTAATTTCCCAATTAAAATTGTTCTTTTTCAAAAATTAACATTAGAACTGGCATAGTATGAAAGAAAAATTAATCCAAGTGTTTGGTAAAACCCTTTGCCTCCTTAAGACAGCATTCACTATCATATAGATTCATTAAAAAAGTTTCTTTCCCACAGTAAGTCTTTTTTCAACCTCACACCCTACTGACAGGTTTGAATCACCTCCCAACCACAAAAGTCTTAGTTTCCTTTAAAGCTAGGAATACTAGATCTGACTAAACAATCAGCAAACATTTCACAAGTAAGTGCCACTCTGGATACAGTTTATTGTCCCAAGCATGTGCCCACCAGGGTAGAACAATGCCAGAGTGAATGGCCTTGCACAGTATTGGTCCTCAAATACCCCTGGGGGCACTCTGTACCTGAGAAGCTAAAGAACAGCTTGCATGTAAAATAGGTAAGTAGGTCTACCCTTCTTGTACACGTAGCTACTTCCTAACAGCAGACCCATTTTGGAGAAGTTTTTCCCATTCTACTTCATTGATTTATTATTACTCCAAACACCTCACAATCATTACACAGAGGCAACTCTAGGGACAGGGAAAAAGTCAGGAGACCTGATTGCTGTTCCTACTACCTTTATAGGCCATGTGACTCTGGTCTTTCACATGCTCACCTATCAAATGAAGAGAACATTCTGTTGCCAGCTGTGTTTTAAAGATTGATAACAATAACAAGAGATAGAGAAGCATGCCTCAGGTATTATCCTAAATGCCTTACAAATATCCATTAATTTAATCCTTCTCAGAACCCTATAAGGTAGATACCTTTTATCCCCATTGTACAGTTGAGGAAAGTAGGGCACAGAGAGGTTAAGTAATTAGTCAAAATTTGGTCAAAATCTTATGTTTCATGAACCTCAATGTTCACTGCAGCACAATTTACAATAGTCAGAACATGGAAGCAAACTAAATGCCCATCAACAGTGGGATGGATTAAGAACATGTTGTACATATATGCAATGGAATATTAATCATTTATAAAAAATAATGAAATAATGCCATTTGCAGCAACATGTATGAACCTAGAGATTATACTCAGTGAAGTAAGTCAAACAGAAAGGCAAATATCATATCACTTATTTGTGGAATCTAAAAAAGATACAAATGAACTTATTTACAAAACAGAAGTAAAGTCACAGATACAGAAAACAAACTTATGGTTATCAGGGATAAGGAGGAAATGGATAAATTGGGAAATCAAGACTGACATATACATATACTATGTATAATATAGATAACTAATAAGAACCTACTGCATAGCACAGGAAATACTATTCAGTACTCTGTAATAGCCTATATGTAAAAAGAATCTGATAAGAAAAGTGGATATATGTATAACTGATTCACTTTGCTGTACACTTGAAGCTAACACAACATTGTTAATTAACTATATTCCAATAAAAATTTTTAAAAAGTAAAAAAAAAAAAACATATTTATACAATAATTTTAAAGTGGTGGTAGAGATAAACAGAAGAAAGTAACACAAAAAATACCATACTATAGAGATTTCTAAAATACTCTGACATATATCTATCAACACTAAGTCAGAATTTCTAATAGTTAAAAATAAAGGTAAAATTTTTAAAGGTTTAAATATTAGTATACAAACACAGGGGCTTCCCTGGTGGCTCAGATGGTAAAGAATCTGCCTACAGTGCCAGAACTCAGGTTCAATCCCTGGGTCAGGAAGATGCCCTGGAGAAGGGAATGGCTACCTACTCCAATATTCTTGCCTGGAGAATTCCATGGAAAGAAGAGCCTGGCAGGCTATAGTCCATGGGGTCACAAAGAGAGAGACACAACTGAATGACTAACACACATGCACACATAAACACAACCACAGTGGTTAAGAAAAAAAATTCATTACCATGCTTACCAATAACATGATAAACATGTTATTCAGTTATCCTTTATTGTTTATTTCTGTACTCAACAAATATTGAACAAATATGTATGTATGTACAGGGCACATAATCAAAATAAAATCTTTTCCCTCAAGGATATGGACAGACGTGTAGATACACAATGCATGGCAGAAAGTAATATGTATCATGAGAGAAATAATTTAGATGCGAAAGTTCATGAAGAAGGAGTGGAAGCAAATGGAAAGTAGGGATAACACGCAGAAGAAATTGGTATTTAAGTTAAACCTTGAAAAATGAGCACTTTGAGAGGTAATGATGTGTGGGTAGGAATATTCCAGGCAAAATAATGAAGACTTAACATTTAAAAAGTAATGCTGTCATTAAGAGAATGATTATATAAAAAGTATATTTCTGCCCTTATGAGTTCTTTAAAAACAGTCTTTAATTCACACATTTCATTGTTTGATTCACTTATACACCTTTCCGATTCCCTGAACAACTGTCGTTACCTAACACACATTAATCTTGAAACATATAAGCATGTGCTAAGTTTAATAAAATAGAAGGAAAGGTAAATACATTCCTATAAAAGAGAAAGGAGTCTCAGATCACAGAGTATACAAATTCTTATTCTGTTCTAAGATTAATTCAAAAATATTTCTCCTAAGCTCCCATATAAAAGGCAATAAATACAAGAAACTTGATTTTGGATAGGCCCCTAAAAAGCTCTTCTAACTTTTTTCATACAACATTCCTTCAGAGCAAATATTTGCTCAAAAGTCCAACACATATTAAAAAAAAACCACACTTAGGCAAGGAGACATTTTAATAAAATCAAAACATATTCAGCAAGTAATAGCTTAATTGTAAGGTTACTACTCCACAGCTGTCTCTCAAAGTACCTATAAAAGACAATTATAGAAATGTTTGGTGAAATTGTTATATGGCCCAAGACATTTAGAACCATTTCCAAGGTTTTGCTCCTTCTTTGTTACAATGATAATATTACTTTCCTATTATCTGTCTTAAGTTGAAAACTGTGGGTAAACATTTAATGATTCAAAAATGAATGATTAGTCAATGTATCTAATTGACTATACAAGAAACTATACAAGTCAACTAGGGCTCAAAATATAATAACGCTACCATAATTTTTACAAGAAAATCAAATTTTGTCACTGTATAGAATTTAAATCAATTTTTGACTGACCAATCATAAATATGGCTGTTACTCGATCACTGGTTCAGCAGGAAGGCCTTGTTTGTGAAATGACATTCTCCTGAGCACCAAAAGGGGTGATTATCCGCTATAATATTTTCTATCAGGTTGACTATCGGCTTCTTTAAAAAAAATATTAGGATTTGATTAGGATTTAAAACACACTGACGATGAAAAATCAGAAAGAAAAATTAAGGAATCATTCCCATTCAGCACTGGAACAAAAGAATAAAATATCTAGGAATAAACCTACCTAAGGAGACAAAAGAACTGTATACTGAAAACTGAAGACACCGATGCAAGAAATCAAAGACAACATAAACAGATGGAGAGATACTCCATGTTTCTGGGCTGGAAGAATCAATATTGTGAAAATGACTATAGTACCAAATGCAATCTACAGATTCAATGTAATCCCTATCAATTACCAATGGCATTTATTATAGAACTAGAACAAAAAAATTCACAATTCATATGGAAACACAAAAGGTCCTGAACAGCCAAAGAAATCTTGAAAAAGAAGAATGGAGCTGGAGGAATCAACCTTTCTTACTTCAGACACTACCTCAAAGCTACAGCCATCAAGACAGTATGGTACTGGCACAAAAATAGAAATACAGACCAATAGAAAAAGATAGAAAGCCCAGAGATAAGCCCATGCACCTATGTGTACCTTATTTTTGACAAAGGAGGCAAGAATATACAATGGGACAAAGATAGCCTCTTCAGTGAGTGGTGCTGGGAAAACTGGACAGCTATTTGTAAAAGGGTGAATTTAGAATACTTCTTAACACCATACACAAAGATAAATTCAAAATGGATTAAAGATCTAAATGTAAGACCAGAAATGATTAAACTCTTAGAGGAAAACATAGGCAGAACCCTCTATGACATAAATCACAGCAAGGTCCTCTATGACTCACCTCCAGAGTAATGGAAATATAAAACAAAAATAAACAAGTGGTACCTAATTAAACTTAAAAGCTTTTGCATAGCAAAAGAAACTATAAACAAGGTGAAAAGGCAACCCTAAGAATGGGAGAAAATAATAGCAAATGAAACAACTGACAAACAATTAATTTCCAAAGCATACAAGCAGCTCATACAACTTAATACCAGAAAAACAAACAATCCAATAAAAAAGTGGGCAAAAGACCTAAACAGATATTTCTCCAAAGCACACATATATGTGTATGATAACAAACACATAAAAAGATGCTCAACATTGCTCATTATTAGAGAAATGCAAATCAAAACTATAAAGGGATATCACCTCACACTGATCAGAATGGCCATCATCAAAAAGTCTACAAACAACAAGTGCTGGAGAGGGTGTGGAGAAGAGGGAATCCTCTTACACTGTTGGTGGGAATGCAAACTGGTACAGCCACTATGGAGAACAGTATAGAGATTCCTTTAAAATCTAGGAATAAAACTACCATATGAGGCAGCAACACAACTACTATGCATATACCCTGAGGAAACCAAAATTGAAAAGACACATAAACCCCAATGTTCACTGTAGCACTATTTACAATAGCTAGAACTTGGAAGCAACCTAGATGTCCATTGACATATGAATGGATAAAGAACCTGTGGTACATATATATAATGGAATATTACTCAACTATAGAAAGGAAAGAATCTGAGTCAGTTCTAATAAGGTGGATGAACCTAGGATGAACCTGTTATACAAAGTGAAGTAAGTCAGAAAGAGAAAAGCAAATATCGTATACAAAGACATATTTATGAAATCTAGAAAGATGGTACTGATGAAATTATTTACAGGGCAGCAATGGAGACTTACAGACATGGTGTAGGGGAAGGAGAAGGTGGACTCTATGGAGACAGTGACATGGAAGCTTATTATTACCATTTGTAAAAATGATACCCACTGGGAATTTGCTGTATGACTCAGGGAACTCAAACCAGGGTTCTGTAACAAACCAGAGGGGTGGGGTGGGGTGGGGAGGGAGATGGGAAGGAGGTTCAAGAGGGAGGGGATATATGTATACCTATGGCTGATTCATGTTAACATTTGGCAGAAATCAATACAATTCTATAAAGCAATTACCCTTCAATAAAAAATAAATAAATATTAAAAAAAAAACTTAGGACTTGATTAGGATTCAAAATACCACTCAATTCAACTATGGGGCAATTAAGATAAAAACAAAGAAAATTATGTTCATGGCATCACAAGCCAATCAATTTATCTCAATGTTCATTGAGCACACATGAAATTAAAGACTCTGTGTCAGGTCCTACAAAGGACACAAAAATTAGTAAGATTCAGTCATTGTACACAAGAAATATATAATTGAGCAGCACACTTAAGATGGCATACATATAACTATGATAGAATTGAGAATATAAATAACCTAAGACTGATTAAAGTGAGTGCTCTTGAGATTACAAGATAAAAATGTTACAATAGGAAACAATTACCTCATCTCCCATCTGTGGGACAAATGGTGAACGTCGTGGTATGGTATCCAAGATCCACTGAGGGGCAAACCATTCTTCATTGGGCTCTCCTGCCATAGAAACTAGTCCTCCTTTCTAAAATAGAGTTCACAAATTTATAAACTTTAATATATGAACAGTTACAGGAAAAATCGCAAGTAGAAAATGGTAAAAAAAAAATCAGGTTATAATAAAACAAAATATATACATTTTAAACATTTTAATTACCAATTAATTATTGACAACTTTTGTACCAATAAAACAGTCAAGTGAGTAACCTGTTGCTCAATTTTGGTTGACAGATAATATGACACTATATACTATCTAAAAACCATAAATGTCACTCTTCATGCCCCTGCTGCTGCTGTTGCTGCTAAGTCGCTTCAGTCATGTCCAACTCTGTGCGACCCCATAGACGGCAACCCACCAGGCTCCCCCGTCCCTGGGATTCTCCAGGCAAGAACACTGGAGTAGGTTGCCATTTCCTTCTCCAATGCATGAAAGTGAAAAGTGAAAGTGAAGTCGCTCAGTCGTGTCCGACTCTTAGTGATCCTGTGGACTGTAGCCTACCAAGCTCCTCTGTCCATGGGATTTTCCAGGCAAGAGTACTGGAGTGGGGTGCCATTGCCTTCTCCATCATGCCCCTAGTATATCATATAAATTCAAACACAAGTAACACAATAACTTTTTGCCAAGAAAATGGTGACCATCAAGAAGATAATTCTATTTACTAAAGCAAGAAGTTAGAGCATGCACATATGCATATTTAAATTAGTATTCAAAGAATTACGTGGATTAAGTTTTTATATCATTCAAATGAAATTATAGTGGAGAAAAATCCATCACTGGGGTGAAATAAAAACACAAAGAAATATAAGAGCCCTACAGGATTTACAACATCCTTCCATTTTACAAGTCAACAATGTATAGAAATGTATTACTCAAAACATTGACAAGAATAATCCTTTCATACTATAGTAGCTTATTTAAAACTCTACTACATTTTAATAAACTGTTAATATGTTTTAATTTATTAATTAAAATAATTAAAATATTCTAGCTTCTACTTTCAAAAATTTCAAAAGGTCTTTACATTTCAAAGTCATTATATATAATTTTACTTAGTTTCTCAGATGGGATATTATTTTTAGAGAAATGTGAAGTGTTATTGCTAAATATTTAAGTGAAAGAAAGTGAGTGTTAGTTGCTCAGTCATGCCCAACTTTTTGTGACCACATGGACTTGGGTCCAACAGGATCCTCTGTCCATGGAATTCTTCAGGCAAGAATACTGGAGTGGGTAGCCATTCCCTTCGCCAGGGTATCTTCCAGACCCAGGGATCAAACCCCGGTCTCCTGCATTGCAGGCAGATTCTTTATCATCTGGGCCACTGTGCTGTGTGCTTAGTTTGACTCTTTGTGACCCCATGGACTGTAGCCCACCAGGCTCCTCAGGCTCCTCTGTCTATAAGGATTCTCCAGGCAAGAATACTGGAGTGAGCAGCCATGCCCTCCTTCAGGGGATCTTCCCAAACCAGGGATTGAACCCAGGTCTCCTGCAGTGTAGGTAGATTCTTTACCGTCTGAGCCACCAGGGAATCCCAGGAATATTGGAGTGGGTAGACTATCCATTCTCCAGGGGATATTTCCAACTCAGGAATTGAACTGGGGTCTCCTGCATTGGAGGTGGACTCTTTACCAGCTGAGCTACCAGGGAAGCCTATATGAGCGACTAGGGAAGCCCAAATACAAATATTTAAATATCAAAGACAAAATCAACAACCAAAAAAAAAAAAAAAAAACACAAAACAAAAAACATGTAAACTCACAAACCTTCTTTCTAGTCTGTTTAGGCTTCTTCTGCCTTTCTTCAAGTGACTTCAAATTTTCCTCCTCAGAGCTGCTGCATATTTTCTGTGTTGCCTGTCTCGTTTGCCTTTTTGGAGGTTGCAAATTTATTCCAGCATCTGCTGTCCAATCAGAATATTCACTTGATGAATCACTGTACATAAATCAAAATTATGAATACATAAGTTTAGAAAAGGAATAGTTTTGCTTCATGATTGAAAGATGATCATTTTGTAATCAAACAGTATTATAAATGACATTGTTTGATTTTGTTCTGACCAAAGACAAAATAAATCAATACAGACTTTTGACCATTACCTAAGTGATTTTAATGAAATGATTCTTGGATAAAGTATAATGCTTAATTTCCCATAACAGTATTTAAAATTCAAAATTCCTGTCCAAACCACAAAAACTTCTTTAAATAAAGATGTTCCTTATCCCTAGAAATGCTTAAATATAGTTGTTTTAACCCTGAAATAAATACAGATAGCCTGCCAAGATGTTGAATCTTGGATTTATAAAGAATCTTACTTTAGGGATGAGGGAACTAAATTCTATGTGCAAAAAGATATTGGTAGAGCCAGGATAACACAACAGATCTCTGGGCTTCCAACCTAGTACTCTTTTTACTATAAATACTATTTTAACTGGATTTACCCAATTTCTATAAGAACATACATAATTTCACATTAAAACCATCAAATAATTTTGACCAAATCAAAACCATTAAAACTACCTGGAGGAACTTTCACTTTGCCATTCAATAACAGGATCCTCTATAGAAGCATCACTTGTGCCAACCGTTTCATCTTCCTGGAAGAAAGAGCCAGCAATTGAGATATATGGTTATTATTAACTAGTATTAATTAGCATGTTCTATTTGTTTCATAAAACGTTTTGTATTCTTCCCTCCAAAAAAAAAAGTTCTGGTTAAAATGTACATAATCATTATTCTATATAACTCACAACTAAGCCTACCAAGTATTTAAAGATTTCTAGCATCTACTATTTTATTGATATGAGGCATCTATTATTATTTCAAAGGTTCAGTAGATTCCTTAAGAATCCCAAATATAACTCTCTTAAATTTTGTTAAAATTTTTTTTTCAATTTAAGTATAGCTGATTTACAAGGTTGTGTTAGTTTCAGGTATACAACACAGTGATTCAGTTTTTTTTTTTTAGTTTTCTTTTTTTTTTTTTTTTATTTTTTAACCTTACAATATTGTATTGGTTTTTACCATATATCAAAATGAATCCGCCACAGGTATACATGTGTTCCCCATCCTGAACCCTCCTCCCTGCTCCCTCCCCATACCATCCCTCTGGGTTGTCCCAGTGCACCAGCCCCAAGCATCCAGTATCGTGCATCGAACCTGGACTGGAGACTCGTTTCATACATATACACATATGTTTGTATACATATAAAAATATATTCTTGTTCAGATTCTTTTCTTATAGAAAGCCATTATTTTTTTAAAAAATCTATATAAAAAAGATAAAAATACTTATATGCCTCTACCAAGTTAGCCTAATTACTTTCTATAAAAAAGTTAATAAGCCTTTTATTATATAAGATCTCAAACATACCAAAGTAGAGAAAGTAGATAACACCCTTCTATATACAATCACTAGTTTAGACAGTATCACATTGCCTATTTTATTGTATATATACTCTTACCAACTGCCTCATATCTCAGGGATTATTTTTTGGGGAAAAAAAGCATTTCTACTATAAATATTTATTAAGACCAGGAAACATTTTTAAAGCACAACCACAATTATTATACTAAAAAGACAATATCAATTCCTGATTAAGTGATAATTCTTTGCAGATCAAGATTTTCATGAACAGGGGTAGAGAAGGAGGCATATCATTGATAAGAATTAAAGAACTGTGAATGCTGGGAGAAGAATGGGGGTACCATATATTGTCAGTACATAATGAAGCCTTCATTGTTCATTTAACAATGACAGTTGTTTAAAAGAACAAAACCAAAGGACTGAAGAAGAGAGGAACATGAAGAAAAGAACTGCTATGGTCTTTATTCCATTACCATGAAAAGGGTTAGGTCTGAGAACAATCATTACTCAATAATCTCCATGACGAGTAAAGTCAACAATAACAGAAAACATGTATATCATGATTACCCTGTGAACAAGTTCTGGGACTGTATAACTAGTTATCTCTGTTAATATTTACTTTTTTTCATTTCTAGGCAGATTTCCTCTCACTCTCTTTTCTGTCCCGAAGTCAAACTTTTCCTGGCATATTTGATACCCTCAACCAAGATAATATCTTAGGTACAAATAAGAGAAGATACCTAAAGGAATTCGATATAATGCTCAATTTGCCTACTAAATGCCTTATTAAAGAATAATCCTCTTATAAGAAAGTTAAATAATTTTCTATTAAGGTGACCCTTAAAAGTAAATCCAGATTTTATCAAATTCCTGTTTCTTTTGTGATGTGTAGATCTTCAGCCTTCCATAGACAAAAAGAACTTTGAAAAGGAATCTAGGTATCAAATATTCATTAACTTCTTTGTGATTTTACAAGATCTCAGATATTGACTTCATTGATGGTATCATGTTATTAAATTTAATTGAAAAAGCAATATTGACAAAGCAAAAACAATAAAAAGTAAATCCAAAATGATGATATTAACTGGGAAACAAAAAATTACACTAAATAAATAATAGCAGATATCTAACCTCTGAGGAGCTATCTGAATCTTCCTGTACACCTGAATTTTGACATGATGCTCGTGAATTATGTTCTATGTTGGATCGTGTTTGGTAAGTATGTTGTCGTTTGCGTTGTGTTCTTCGTAAAGACCGCCCATAGCTAGGCTGATAATCACTCTGTACAACAGAAGGAAAACAAATTTAAAAAAATGAAAAGCTCAGTGAATATGTACAAAAGAATATATATAAAGCAAATCAATTGAGCAGGGGTAGAGTAAGAGTGGAGGTGACAGACAGGAATGAATACTCAAAAGAAAACCCAAGATATACTTTTACACTATATTTTTATATAAAATATATTTCATTTCTATATATTTAACCCATTTCCATTAATATTGATTACTTTTCTATTTTGAAAACATTGTGATCAAATTAGACAGTGCTGAAACTTTAAGCTAGAAGAATTTGCCCAGAATTTACATATACCATATTATCTACAAATTATTATAGGGTAAAGCAAGCTATCTATATATTATATATATATATATAATTTTTAATATAACATGTATTTCTTTAGTTCTATAAAAACTACATTCAGTAAACAAGTCAAAATAAAAATGTAATTTTTAACAACTAAAACATAAAACTGTTTTATTCTAAACTTTACAAGTATAAAATATTATTATTGATATATCATATGTCAAACCTATAACCCTAATATGTCATCAGAAGTAAACAATTTTAAATTTCTTATAAATCAGTATCAAGGGCCAGGTCTTTATCTTATGTGTAAATGTTTCTCATTTTCCGTATAAATAAAAATGCTTACAGAGTCAACTCCCCTGTTTATTAGTCTTAGACAAGTCTGATTTCTGATAAATCAGCTTAGCAGGAAAAAAGAATATAAATCATGGATATGAGTTATTCATAATCTCTAAGAAAATAATCTTATCAGAGAATATCAAATAAGCTAATAAAATTTGAATAGAAATTAAGAAAATGGGTATCAAAATGATCTAAGAATATTTAGAGAGTAATATACTACCTAAAACTGTGTTTATTGATACTGAAAGACATTTAAAATTCAGCATCCATCCCCTATATTTGTTTAATAAAATTAAAATCAACCTAGATTTCCCTATTTATCATACTCTTTAGGAGTTACATTTATTAGATCTGGGAACAAAACTATATACTCTTATGTGCCTAGTTTGTTCAACCTCTAAGAACTAGTAAGGGGTTTTCCTATTGTTGTTGTTCAGTTGTTAAGTTGTGTCCAACTCTTTGTGACCCCATGGGCTGTGGACCACCAGGTTTCTTTGTCCATGGGATTTCCCAGGCAAGAATACTGGAGTGGATACCAATGCCCTTCTCCAGGGGTATTTCCAACCCAGGGATGGAACCCATGTCTCCTGCATTGGAAGGTGGATTTTTTTTTTTTAATTTAAATTTATTTATTTTAATTGGAGGCTAATTACTTTACAATATTGCATTGGTTTTGCCATACATCAACATGAATTGGCCACAGGTGTACACATGTTCATCCTGAACCCCCCTCCCACCTTGCTGCCCATACCATCCCTCTGGGTCATCCCAGTGCACCAGCCCCAAGCATTCTATATCCTGCATCGAACCTGGACTGGCCTACTGAGCCACTTGAGAATTGGTAAGGGGTTTACTATGTACCTAATGGAGTACAGGCTCTTACTCCCTGATTACAAGTTTCTACTGGTATATATTAATCTTGCTAATGTATAGATCAGATTTTGCACCTGTTTAGGTAGGCCAGAAGTAAGCCTATAGCAGGGGTAAGCAAACTTTTTCTGTGAAGGGTCAGAGTATAAATATTACGGCTTTGCAGGTGATATGATCTCTGTGGTAACTACTCAACTCCATTGAGCATGAAAGCAGCCATAGACAATATATAAATAAATAGGTATAGCTGTGTTCCAATAAAACTTTATTAATAGGAATAGGCAGTAGACAAGATTTAGTACATGGGCAGTAGTTGGTCAACCTCTGGCCTAGGGTATCTCAGCATTTGTTTTACATTGTGATTAGTGATCAGGCAATAATTTTCAGGTTCTACTTTAACCAAATGAAAATGGTATTTTAATGCAAATATCTTATATCTACAATAACCACATCCTAGACTTAAGGGGACAGCCCTAATGCTGTGCAATTTTATCCTTATTAATAATAATCATATCTCAATATGGGGTTCAAAAAATAGTTTCCCTATATATAGACACCTATCAAAATAATCATTTAATATAATGGCCACCTTTCAAACACTTGGTATTTGCAAATAGTGTATTGCAGAGTACTTTGTAGATAAACTTACCCTTTGGGTAGTATAAGATGGTTTTTTCTTCTTTTCAACTGTATAAAGACTGATTTCTATGTCACCTTTTACAGTTCGACATTCTTCCTGAACCCTAGTAATAAATTGAAGGTCAAAGTAATAGAAGATCATCAAAAAGCAAACCAAATGGTTTAAAATCAGATAATAAAAACATTTTTAAATGTAAAATTTTTAACCATTTTAGGTGTATAATTCAGTGGTACTGTTGACATTTACAAAGTTGTGTAACCAACTGAAACTTTTTCATCACTCCAAACATAAACTTTGTAACTATTAAGCAATAACTCTATCTCTCCTCCTACCAGTGCCTGTTAACTGCCAGTCCACTTTATGCCTCTATCAATTTGTCTACTTTAGATATTTTATATAAACAGAATTATACATTATTTGTCCCTTTGTGTCTCGCTTATTTCATTTAGAATAATGTTTTTGATGTTCAAGCATGTAGCAAGTATGAGAAGTTTATACGGCTGAATTTCATTCCACTAAAGTACATTGTTGTTGTTGTTCAATTGCTCAGTCATGCCTGACTCTTTGCGACCCCATGGACTGCAGCATGACAGGCTTCCATGTCCTTCACCAACTCCTGGAGCTTGCTCAAACTTATGTCCGTTGGGAAGGTGATGCCATCCAATCATCTCATTCTCTGTCATCCCCTTCTCCTGCCTTCAATATTTCCCAGCATCAGGGTCTTTTCCAATGAGTGAGCTCTTTGCATCACGTGGCCAAAGTACTGGAGCTTGAGTTTCAGCATCAGTCCTTCCAGTGAATATTCAGGACTGATTTCCTTTAGGATTGACTGCTTTGATCTCCTTGGAGTCCAAGGGACTTTCAAAGAGTCTTCTCCAACATCACATTCAAAAGCATCAATTTTTTGGCACTCAGCCTTCTTTATGGTCCAACTCTCAAAACCATACAGGACTGCTGGAAAAACCATAGCTTTGACTAGAAGGACTTTGGCAGCAAAGTAATGTCTCTGCTTTTTAATACACTGTCTAGGTTTATCATAGCTTTTCTTCCAAGGAGCATCTTTTAATTTCATGGCTCAGTCACCGTCTGCAGTGATTTTGGGGCCCAAGAAGATAAAGTGTCTCAGTGTTTCCATTGTTTCCCCATCTATTTGCCATGAAGTGATGGGACCCGATGACACGATCTTAGTTTTTTTAAACGCTTAAGCCAGTTTTTTCACTCTCCTCTTTCACTTTCATCAAGAGGATCTTTAGTTCCTCTTCACTTTCAGCCATAAGGGTGGTGTCATCTGCATACCTGAGGTTATTGATATTTCTCCTAGCAATCTTGATTCCAGTTTGAGCTTCATCCAGCCCAGCATTTCGCATGATGTACTCTGCATATAAGTTAAATAAGCAGGGTGACAATATATAGCCTTGACGTACTCCTTTGCCAATTTTAAACCATTCCGTTGTTTCATGTTTGGATCTAACTGTTGCTTCTTGACCTGCATACAGGTTTCATAGGAGACAGGTAAGGTGGTCTGGTATTCCCATCTCTTCAAGAATTTTCCACAGCTTGTTGTGATCCACACAGTCAAGGCTTTAGCGTAGTCAAAGAAGCGAAGTAGGTGTTTTTTCTGGAATTCTCTTGCTTTTTCTATGATCCAATGGATGTTGGTAATTTGATCTCTGATTCCTCGCCTTTTCTAAATCCAGCTTGAACATCTGGAAGTTCTTAGCTCACGTACTGCTGAAACCTAGCTTGGAGAATTTTGAGCATTACTTTGCTAGCATGTGAAATGAGTGCAATTGTGTGGTAGTGTGAACATTCTTTGGCACTGCCCTTCTTTGGAATTGGAATGCAAACTGAACTTTTCGTGGCCACTGCTGAGTTTTCCAAATTTGCTGGCATATTGAGTGCAGCACTTTAACAACATTTGGATTTGAAATAGCTCAACTGGAATTCCATCACCTACACTAGCTTTGTCTGTAGTGATGCTTCCTAAGGCCCACTTGACTTCACACTCCAAGATGTCTGGCTCTATGTGTGATCACACCATTGTGGTTATATGGGTCATTAAGATCTTTTTGTATAGTTTTTCTGTGTAATCTTGCCACCTCTTCTTAATATTTTCTGCTTCTGTTAGGTCCATACTGTTTCTGTCCTTTATTGTGCCATCTTTGCATGAAATGTTCCTTTGGTATCTCTAGTTTTCTTGAAGAGATCTCTAGTCTGTCCCATTCTATTGTTTTCCTCTATTTCTTTGCATTGATCACTTAGGAAGTCTTTCTTACCTCTCCTTGCTATTTTCTGGAACTACAATCAGTTGGGTATATCTTTCCTTTCCTCCTTTGCCTTTCCTTTCCTCCTTTGCCTTTCGGGTCTCTTTTCTCAGTTGTATGTTAATGACTCCTCAGACAACCATTTTGCCTTGTTGCATCTCTTTTTCTTGCGGATGGTTTTGATCACCACCTCCTGTACAATGTTACAAACCTCTATCCATAGTACTTCAGGCACTGTATCAGATCTATCACATTTTATTTATCTATTCATCTATTGACTTATATTTGAATCGTTTCTACCATTCAGGTATTATGAATAATGCTAAATAAATATTGGCATACAAATATCTGAGTCCCTGCTTTCAATTCTACTTTTAACACTTTGAGCAGAGAATTACATTAAATTGTTGTACTGCCAGGGGGTAGCATTCAGTTCATAAATTAGCCATGTCTCCCTTTTTCTTTTTACTGCTAAAGAAATATTAAGGTGAAACCAAATTAATTTTGCTACTTGTTGGCTCAGCTTGTGAAAACGTCTACTGGGACGATATCATGATTTAAATGGAATTTATAGGTCCTCTGTCAATGTACTTTCTCTTTTCCAAATATATTTCCAGTTGTTGTGCATTATTTGAAGTCAATATTATAGTAAATGTTAAGGTTTACAGATAAAGATAGGGATTCCAAGTTTGAAATCCATCCTAATGAAATCCTTTCATCCAAAGAAGTCTACTTTAATATATTTCTAAAAATACACTATGCACTGGGCTCTACTATATATCTGTACTGCACTCCCAAACTGTTCCAATTTTGAGTTTCCTCAGAATCACTGTTAAATTTTGGGGTCCATGTATCATTGACATATTACTCACATACGGCCTCATGTTCTTACTTAATAATATTTTATTCTTATCTTCTAACCTAGACTATAAACTCAAAGAAGACAGAGATCATATATTTCACTTTTCATTATTCCCCAACCCATTTAGTAACAAGCTAAGAAAATTTAAGATAATCTTTAAATAGTTGTTATGGAATGAACGAATGGAATAATGTGGAAAAAATAATGCATGACTCAGCTAAATTTAAAAAAAAAATCTTAGTTATTAGCCTAACATAGTACATTTTAATTTATTTACTAAAAAAGAAAACTCTCAATGTTCTTATGAATGTTACCATATTGACTCACCTACTAACCCCATTATTTAGCTCATTGACTACCACTCTTCTGCTCCATGCCATGAGATCTCGTTCAGTGGCCATCTGGCTTCTAGGAGCATTGTTATGCATTTGTCGGACACCTTCAATCTGACCACTACGTCGCAGTCCAATATTTGGGGAAGCAGATATGTCCATATCTGGATTTCTCAGAGCTAAAACAAAAACAAAGGAATGCTCCATGCTCTAAGCAAAGAAAAATATCAAACTTTTCCAGATCAGAGCTCTAAATAAAATAAGAGATTCAAAGATAATACTGCTAGACAATACTGCTGTTCCTTTAATATATTTTCTGTATCCCCTTTATGGTCTTTATAGTCTTATAAAGCAGGTACTCAATAAATGTTTATTGTCTCTTTTCATACCCTCCCTGGAATACAGGCAAAAAAAAAAAGTTTATTGTCTCTATAGCTCTTTTAATTTTTTTCAAAATACTTTCACATCTGTCATCTACTAAATGCTCAGTAAATACAAAAACTGTATTTAATGTATTTGGTAGATTTATACATGTTATTAGTACTAGTTCAGAAAGCAGCTTTTTAATCTAAATTCTACCTTTAGTCCATTAAAAGGTTTCTGAATAAAACCCCAATAAACTTTTCAAAAATAGAAGAAAAAATTTATAGGACTTCCTGTGTGGTCCAGTGTTTGGGAATTAGCCTGCAAATGTAGGGGACATGGGTTCTATCCCTGGTACCGGAAGATTCCATATGCTGTGGAACAACTAAGCCCATAAGCCATGACTACTGAGACTGTGGGCCACAGTTTTACTGAAACCCTTGTGCCTAAAGTCCATGCTCTGCAACAAGAGAAGCCATAGCAATGAGAAGCCTGAACACTGCAACAAAGAGTAGCCCCTACTCGCTGCAACTAGAGAAAACTCAAGCAAAGCAATGAAGACTTAGTGTAGCCAAGAATAAATAAATAAATAACATAAATATCATTTATTAAAAAAATAGCTGAAGGGAAAATGAGAAACTGTGCACAACTACTGAGTCTATGCTCTACAGCCCATAACCACTACTGAGCCCACACGTGGCAACTACTGAAGCCTGCACACCTAGAGGCTGTGTTCTGCAACAAAGAGAATCCACTGCAATGAGAAGTCCATGCACTGCAATGAGTAGGAGGCCCTGCTTGCTGCAACTAGAGAAAAGCCCTCCTGCAGCAATGAAGATCCAGGGCAGGCAAAGATTTTAAAATAAAACAATAAAATAAAAAATAAAATTATAAAAAAATTTAAACTATCAAAATTTCAGTTTCAAAATTAATAAGGAAGGAAAGAAAAAGGAAATAAGTAATAGAAATGTTACTTTTCTTTTTAATCCTCCACAAAAGTTTCAGATTATTTTGTTCTATTTGCAAATAAAACAAAAATGGAAACTGAAACACTAAACTGTTAAACCATGCATCACAAAAAACTCAAAACAAATGAACACTGCAAAGAGAAGACAATGAAATCTCTTTGCTTAACAGCATTCAAATCTATTCATGCAAACCTAGTAATGAAGTTACTGAACTCTAAATCAGGGTTCTAAGAAAGTTTTATGTCTTAGAAACAAAAGGCTTGGACATATAGGATCATCAGTCCATGTCTTATCTTATTCCAGGTTAAGGAAAGTTATATGAGATAGGTGCTCCAAATTACATGAACAAATAATATTTTTATTTTAATTTTATGGGATACTAAACAAATCAGAAAGTGAGTAGAAGACCCTGTGAATCACCTCAAATTTATATCGCATTTCTGTGGACTCCAAAACGCTACACTACCCAAATCAATGACCACAATTATGTAAACATAAAAAGAAACATGTGCCAAAATCCCATAAGAGGATACATTTTTAAAGTTGAACAGTTCTTAACAAAAGTAAAACTAACATAGCCTAAGATTATATAAAACTCAGATGCATAAACACATTTCATGTAAAGTGAAGGAAGACCTACAATAGATTAGAATGATACTATGAGATCAAACTTGTGAGAGTTGATTAAGAAACTGTATTCCCTAAGAAGAGGGCTTGTTGTCTGCCAGTGTTTTTGTAAACTCAAGAGAGACAGATAATATGTTGCTGTTTTGATCTCTACCATCTGAGCCACCAGGGAAGCCCACTTTTTCAATAAATGAGGGCACATATTTCTGAAAGTAATTTTTAAATTTAAAGTGATTTTAATTTTTAAAACTTTATAGGTTGGTTCCCCTAGAAGGGACTGGATTTGTTATAGCACCTTGCTTATTAGAACAAGACTGCAAATACATTACTAAGCTAAAATAAAATAGTATATTAAAATACACGGTCTGTATTCCTTCAGTTCAGTTCAGTTCAATTGCTCAGTCATGTCCGACTCTTTGCGACCCCATGAGTCACAGCACGCCAGGCCTCCCTGTCCATCACTAACTCCTGGAGTTCACTCAAACTCATGTCCATCAAGTTGGTGATGCCATCCAGCCATCTCATCCTCTGTTGAACCCTTTTCCTCCTGCCCCCAATCCCTCCCAACATCTGAGTCTTTTCCAATGAGTAAGCTCTTCGCATGAGGTGGCCAAAGTACTGGAGCTTCAGCTTTAGCATCATTCCTTTCAAAGAACACCCAGGGCTGATCTGCTTCAGAACATGCTAAATTACTTTACTCCCAAATGATAATGAGATCATGGCACTTTGGTGTATCTGATATCAAAACTTTAACAAAATGTTGCTTTTATTTAAAAACCTAAAATGTTCCTCATGTGTAATTATTTGGTATAGATAAAATAAAGTACATTCATCATATCTTTCACAAACATATACATACTTACCACCATTAGAAGAATATGATCTATTAATTGGAAAATGTGGAGCATCTCCTTCATTAATTAGCCTCAGATCTTGTTCTCTTTGTAACTCCCTGATTATTCCATCAAGAATGCTCTCATCTTGATCATTGGTTTGTTGCCCAATTACCTGTTCTACTACTTCACCGTCACCTAAATCAAGCCAAAGATATAAAGCCACAAAATTATTTACATTTTTGTATACCATAAGTAGAGTAAAATCAAGGTCAATCTATAAGTTGCTAGACAAATAATTTTTAAAGTATTAAGATGAAAATAAAGCATACAGCAAACAAAATATTTTTAAAGAACTTTTAAGTACATCATCTTGTGTGTTTAACTTAACCAATGTCCCCAATGTCAGACATTTTGATGAGGACCTTCTCATCTTACAGAAAAAAAAAGTGATTAAATTATTAAGAATGAACTTTCTCTATGGAATATTCAAAGCTAAAAGTTGTGTGTGTGCTCATTTTCCCAGTCATGTCTGACTCTTTGTGATCCTATGGACTGAAGCTCATCAGGCTCCTCTGAAGCTAAAAGTTAGGAGTAAATATTTGAGTAAGGTTTTAATAAGTTCAACTGCAAATACCGAAAATGCTTTGCATCTTTCATGAGAACTTCCTTTCTGAAAGAAATCAAAATTACAGTCTTTATAATATTGTCTCTTTTGATAACATCTCAATAGACAGATGTGAGGGCTTCCCTGATAGCTTAGTTGGTAAAGAATCCGCCTGCAACACAGGAGGCCCCGGTTCGATTCCTGGGTTGGGAAGATTCCCCTGGAGAAGGGATAGGCTACCCACTCCAGTATTCTTGGGCTTCCCATGTGGCTCAGCTGGTATAGCATCCGCCTGCAATTCGGGAGACCTGGGTTCCATCCCTGGGTTGGGAAGATCCCCTGGAGAAGTAAAAGGCTTACCCACTCCAGTATTCTGGCCTGGAGAATTCCATGGACTGTATGGGGTCGCAAAGAGTCAGACATGACTAAGCAACATTCACTTTCACTTTTCATACATTTGAATATAAAAATTATTTCTTATAATGAAATTCAATTATTACGTCTGAACAAAAATTTTATTTATTTCTATTATCTTTTTCTTTCTTAACTACATCTTAGACCTGTTTTTCATCTTGTCTTCTAGTCAGAGTAAATGGTATCTGCTAAGAGTAGCCAAGTGATCAGATCTTACAGGAAACAAAATATGATAAAGTATAGATTTTTTAATTCATATGTTTTCAGCTCTACCTCCTATTTAATATTCATATTTCCCCTTGTTTAATTAAATATGACATCAACAAAGTAACTATTATCACGTTTAACACCATTTCATTGCTCTACAAATCTTTATGAGAGAATATAAAAAGGATATGTAACATTTCATTCTATAAAGATCATCTTAATTTGTAAGTAAGGATATAAAATTCCATTTGCAAATAAATAACTCATTGCCTCATACTTGGAAGAAAACCTACAAGTAACAAACTAACATATGAAGACATTCTGCTGTCAGGGTGGGATGGAGGCAGTATACCTAAGGGAAACATGTTAACCAAAAGAGTTGTTTTTTAATGTCTTTTTCTACTATGCTCCTATCATGCATTACACTCATCACTGCATCGGCAATATCCTCCAATACTATTGTTATTTAAACACTTAGCATTCTCCTCCCGAACACTTAATAATTCCTTACATTTCAAACATGAGGGTGGTGGGTAAAGAGCCACCTTCCAGTTTATAGTTCTTTAAATTTCCTCTTCTTCAGTCCATTAACTATGTACTCTCAAATTAAAATACCAATAATAAGAGCAGTAGAATTTCACCAATTATAAAAGCTTGACACATTAAAGTTAGTAAATTTAATCATCACTTTTGTGGTTCAGTCACTCAGTCGTGTCTGACTCTTTGCAAACCCATAGATTGCACCCACATGGACTGCAGGAAGCATAGACTTCCCTGTCCTTCACCATCTCCTGGAGTTTGCTCAAATTCATGTCCATTGAGTCAGTGATGCCATCGAACCACCTCATCTTCTGTCGCCCTCTTCTCCTCCTGCCCTCAAACTTTCCCAGCATCAGGGTTTTTTTTTTCCCATGAGTTGGTTCTTCACGTCAGATGGCCAAAGTATTAGAGCTTCAGCATCAGTCCTTCCAATGAACATTTGGGACTGATTTCCTTTAGAATTGAATGGTTTGATCTCCTTACGGTCCAAGGGACTCTCAAAAGTCTTCTCCAACACTACAGTTCAAAAGCATCAATTCTTCAGCACTTGGTCTTCTTTTACGGTCCAACTCTCACATCCATACATGACTACTGGAAAAACCATAGCTTTAACTATACAGACCTTTGTAGGCAAAGTAATGTCTCTGCCTTTTAATGTGCTTTCTAGGTTTGTCATAGCTTTCCTTCCAAGGAGCAAGCATCTTTTCATTTCACAGCTGCAGTTCCTGTCCGCAGTGATTTTGGAGCCCAAGAAAATAAAGTCTGTCACTGTTTCCTTTGTTTCCCCATCTATTTGCCATGAAGTGATGGGACCATATGCCATGATCTTAGTTTTTTGAATGTTGAGTTTTAAACCAGCTTAAATTATCACTAGAAGTCAATTCTAAAAGCATCAGGATTATACACATGTTCAGGTTTCTAAGGAAGCAGGTCAATACATTCTCTGCTTCATTGTATTCTTAGTGTTTGCCCTAATCCATTTATCTGTGTCCAGATGAGATAAACAATGTAAAAAAGTACATTGGTAAGATAAAAAAGTTCTATGCCACTGAAAATTAATAAGGTATCAGATAAAATATAGGGCTTCCCTGGTGGCTCAGATGTAAAAAATCTGCCTACAAAACCCAGGTTGGGAAGATCCCCTGGAGAAGGGAATGGCAACCCACTCCAGTATTCTTGCCTGGAAAATTCCATCGACAGAGGAGCCTGGTGGGCAATAGTCCACGGGGTCACAAAGAGTTGGACATGACTGAGCGACTAACACTTTTCACTTTCAGGTAAAATATATTATAACCTACTACATAGTTTATCATGGGGATATATTATGGAGAGAAGAGTAAGTTTAACACTTTACAAAACATTTTAAATTTAATTTAGTTGATAACATACCATTAGCCACATATCCCAGCTGTGGTATAAGTTGTTCATCTTTACAATTTTCCCGTCCTGGTACCAGTCTTTGAAATTTTGTGGGATGAGGATTTCCATCAACATCCACCAAGAATGGTGGAGGCATGAGATGAGGAGCTTGTTGGGTTTGTTCATCCAATACATAGTTGTTGGCATCACGGATAAGAGGTCGATAATCAGTATGGAAGAACATCTGATCTGGAATCTTTATGATAGATTTTAGTATTTAATGTGCACAGGAAATTTATTAAGAAGCATTTATTTTCATTCCTAGAGCATGTTTGTTTTTCAAATCAGACAATTTTTGCATTATCTATATACTCCTCTGTTGTCATGTGTTTTCCCTAGGTAGAAGTGAATCACCTAGATCATAATCCTATTTTTCTCCACAAAACCCTATAATATATATTATTTTCTGGCCCATCCCTATCATATTTCTCCAATTAGGATAAGAGGAAGCAGAACAATAATGTAGTAGATAAAGTTACTTATTTTTAAGTTGCAAAAAACTGACAAAGAACTAATCTCAAAAATATACAAGCAACTCCTACAGCTCAACTCCAGAAAAATAAATGACCCAATAAAAAAATGGGCCAAAGAACTAAACAGACATTTCTCCAAAGACATACAGATGGCTAATAAACACATGAAAAGATGTTTAACATCATTCATTATCAGAGAAATGCAAATCAAAACCACAATGAGGTACCATTTCACGCCAGGCAGAATGGCTGCTTTTATCCAAAAGTCTACAAGCAATAAAAGCTGGAGAGGGTGTGGAGAAAAGGGAACTCTCTTAAACTGTTGGTGGGAAGGCAAACTAGTACAGTTACTATGGAGAACAGTGTGGAGATTCCTTAAAAAACTGGAAATAGAACTGCCTTATGACCCAGCAATCCCACTGCTGGGCATACACACTGAGGAAACCAGAAATGAAAGAGACACGTGTACCCCCAGTGTTCATCACAGCACTGTTTATAATAGCCAGGACCATGGAAGCAACCTAGATGTCCACAGCAGATGAATGGATAAGAAAGCTGTGGTACATATACACAATGGAGTATTACTCAGCCATAGATCAGTCTTATGGACTCTGTGGGAGAGGGAGAGGGTGGGGAGATTTGGGAGAATGGCATTGAAACATGTATAATATCATGTATGAAACGAGTCGCCAGTCCAGGTTCAATGCACGATACTGGATGCTTGGGGCTGGTGCACTGGGACGACCCAGAGGGAGGGTATGGGGAGGGAGGAGGGAGGAGGGTTCAGGATGGGGAACACATGTATACCTGTGGCAGATTCATTTCGATATTTGGCAAAACTAATACAATATTGTAAAGTTTAAAAATAAAATAAAATAAAATAAAAAAAGGAATACATTTGAATCAGTTCTAATGAGGTGGATGAAACTGGAGCCTATTATACAGAGTGAAGTAAGCCAGAAAGAAAAACACCAATACGGTATACTAACGCATATATATGGAATTTAGAAAGATGGCAACAATAACCCTGTATGCGAGACAGCAAAACAGACGCAGATGTATAGAACAGTCTTTTGGACTCTGTGGGAGAGGGAGAGGGTGGGATGATTTGGGAGAATGGCATTGAAACATGTATAATATCATATATGAAACAAATCGCCAGTCCAGGTTTGATGCATGATACTGGATGCTTGGGGCTGGTGCACTGGGATGACCCAGAGAGATGGTATGGGGAGGGAGGTGGGAGGAGGGTTCAGGACAGGGAACACATGTACATCCGTGGCAAATTCATGTTGATGTATGGCAAAACCAATACAATATTGTAAAGTAAAGAAAAAAAAAAACATACAAACTTTAATAACTATTTTTCTTGCTTGTTTTTATTCAAACAAGAATAGACGGAGTATAATATAAATGGTGAGACAGGTAAATATCAATGCATGAAAGACACAAAGGTGATTAAGTATCGAGATGAACTCAAAGATTCTAGTTCTTTTCCAACTCCAAGATTCTATCATCTATCCTAAACTCACAGCTAATAAAATAAAAGAAACCAATTAAATTAGCTTCTTAAGTATTTTAACAAGATCAATAATAGGTAAAATAAACATTCAGCAACGAGCTGTTTATTCCTAATGTAGGATAAGTAAAGGATGTAACCTGGTCAAGTTATTCTCTTATTACACCTAAAAGGTAGTACAGAGAAAGAATATGTACTAAGCAAGAGTGTTTTCCAATGAATTTTTATATCCACATCACCGTATATCTTAATAGTAATTTGAACTGCCAAGCCTTATATTCTAGCAGTGATGAAAAATTTTACAAAAAAAAAGCGACTTTGTTATTTTTTATCTATTGAAACATAGTGACCTTTATTAACCAAAAAGCTTCAAATAAGATGTATGAATGATACTATCAAAAATCACAATCTATAACAACAATTAAGTATACTAACCTTTTCATAGTATTTACTGCATCCAAATCCAAAAAGCAGCAAATGCCCATGTGAATCAGTGCAGGCAAAATGATTTCCATCTGGTGAGAATTTACAGTCAAACACTGCACCATGGCCTTGGCCTTCAATCTGAAATTTAGAAGTCACTTTAAGTCACCTTAGGAGGTAATTTTCAAATAATAAATAGTCAATAGCTTCTACTTGGTAATATCGTGGATTCTGTGATACATCAACATTCCAGCGTACTCTCTGACTTCTGTAGCCAGAATCCTACTGTAATAGTAAAGCTCTGAAAGAAATTAGGGAGATTCAATATGAAATGCATCATATCAAACATTACTAGCAATGCCCTAACTGAAGAAGGACTGCATGAATGACTGAGGAAAATAAAAAAGACCTAAACACAACCAAATTGACAAAGGTGCTACTTCAGGAAAGTCAAGATATTATCTTCATATTTAAACTGCAAATCAAACTTTAAAAAAAACCATCCTAAAATTAAAGCACACAAATCAATCTCACTGACAAAAGACAAAGGGTTATTATTAACACTCTGAATCTGTATAAAGCCTATAAAAGGGAGCTCAAAGGCCAACAATTTAGAAATATTTAGTCAGAACTATTTTTCAGAAAGGAACAATAAATATGGGAAATATGAGTATTCTCATCAACATAGGAGGGTGTTCAACTGGGAGAAGAGATACTTCAACATATTTTTCCATTGTTTGTACAAAATATATTTTAGGAGTATCCACATCTCCAATTCCATGTGTGCCAAACAACTTCCTGATTACTAACTAAGCTATATAGGATTTATCAGAGACAGATACAATACAGTCACTGTTGTGATTCATTCATTAGGATTATAGTTTAAACGTTAATTTTTGGAATTTTGTTTAGTGTTAAATCCAAATGCTTATTCAATTTGAGTTTCTAGAATTAAGAGCTGGGAAACAGAATTTGGAAAATGTTAACACCACAAAACAGAGACACCCTGAAAGGCGTAGTTCTCAACTGGCCTTACTCTCAGATCTTGAGCCATTCTCTAAGTTATTATATGGATTTAAATAGAGGGCAAGAGGTTCCTTGGCACTAAGTATACTTTAATTACCAAATTATCATAGTCTGCTTTTTTATTAACTAAACATAGATTGGGCTTCCCTTGTAGCTTAACTGGTAAAGAATCTGCCTGCAATGCGGGAGACCAGGTTTGATCCTTAGGTTGGAAGATCCCCTGGAGAAAGGGAAAGGTTACCCACTCCAGTATTCTGGCCTGGAGAATTCCATGGACTGTATAGAACATGGGGTTGCAAAGAGTCGGACATGACTGAGCGACTTTCACAAGCATAGATTTCCCTTACCATGTTAAAATAATTCCGAATTTTGGTCCCCCGGTCAAGGTCCCAAACAAAAATGTTCCCATCATGACCTGCTGAAAGTATGATCCTTTGATCAAATGGATGTGCTTCCAAAACAAATACTTCATCATCATGTCCCTGTGATAAAATCAATATTAAAAATGAAAAGCAACATTGAATATCTGTCTTATTTGGTTAAAAGATCTCAGGATATCCTATCAATCTAGTTCAGATGAATTCATGTATGCAAATTTAACAGCATTTACAAACATGGACACTACAAGAAATAGTTGTCGGAGTTCCTTATATGTTTAAATGCTGATTTCATAAAATATGGCTTCCCTAATAGCTCAGTTGGTAAAGAAATCCCCTGCAATGCAGGAGACCCCAGTTCAGTTCCTGGGTTGGGACGATCCACTGGAGAAGGGATAAGCAATCCACTCCAGTATTCTTGGGCTTCCCTTGTGGCTCACATGGTAAAGAATCTGCCTGCAATGTGGGAGACCTGGGTTCAATTCCTGGGTTAGGAAGATCCCCTGGAGATCTTCCCTATTCCAGTATTCTGGCCTGAAGAATTCCAGGGACTATATAGTCCAAGGGGGCTCAAAGAGTCGGACACAAGTGAGTGACTTTCACTTTCACTTCATAAAATATTCAATAGACAGAAGACCTGAAAGGTATTTGAAATACAATCCAAAATCAGGCCTCTGAAATGGTATTCATATTTCTAGGACTTTGCTATTAAAAGGTCACAGAATATGTAACAAACAAAATCTTTTATTAACACCCAATTCTGACACAGTGATAACAGAAAAACCTTCATTATTCTTCGTCCAGTACTCACTGATATTCATATTGTATCATGGGAGGACCTATGATATGTTCAAACAACAAAGTATAGTTTGTCTTTTTTACCTTTATCTACTTTATAGTTGAAGGTTTCATTTAATATTTTACCTGAAAAACAGGTATGCTGCTAAAAAAAAATAATAAGTTTGGAAACCAACATTCCTATATTTCCCCAGTAATAAATCAATATCAGCATCTCTACAGACTTTAGATCAGGAGTCTGGGAACTTTAGGCCAACTAACTCCCCAGTGTTTCTGGACAGACAGCTTAAGGAATGATTTTTACATTGTTTAAAAGGTGGTAAAAAATGAAAGAATATTCAACAGAGACCATATGTGGCTTGCAAAGCCTAAAATATTTACTATCTGGCCTCTTAAAGAAAAAGTTTGTCAACACCTAATTTAGATCACTGTTCATTTTTGTTAATTCCTGGCTAGAGAGTACAGGCTCCAAGTTTTAGAGAAGCATGCCAGACATCCTGAAATTGTATTTCACTTAGGAACATATCAGCATATTTCACATCAGGAGCTTCCAGAAATAATCACATGTTGTGAACCTAAAAAGTGCATTTTACCCCCAATCATTGCATAAAAATAGAAGAGTAACCTGCCCTACGACCATTATGTTAAAAAATGTAGCTTATTAAAAAGTAACTTTAGAATGTCTCAAAATGAAAAGTGGAAGATAAAGAGGTAAAATCCTTTTTGATAAATACCAACAAAAAACTTTTTTCCCAGTGATTATCAAAAAAATTATTTATTTGTCATAACAAAATCTGTTACTGAATATCCAATTTGATATAGTATATACTTTCTCAGGTTCCTAATCAGTAAGCAGTAAAATTACTCTGTTAAAGTCAAATGATAATGTTACAACTATATTAGCATACATTAGCAAAGAGAGATTTTTAAATAGGGGGTTCCATTTTTGGTCCTTGGTCATGGGAAACAAAACCTAGTCAGATTAAGTAATGTCTTAAGATTTATCATCTGCCCTATTTTTATTTATTAAGCACATCTCTATTTCCACCACTACCATACAAATCCAAGTTATCATTAAGGCCCATCCTATCATAGAATCCTACAGTATACTCAGAGTCATCCTTATCTCATTCCAATCTATTCTCTCTACTCTGTTGCTACAATTAGGAGGCAGTTTTCAAAAGCAAAATTCACATGCTATTCCTTTGCTTTTAAACATTTTCATGGTACCTATTGGTCTCAGGATAGATCCTACAAGATCTTGCATGGTCTGGCCCCTGCCTATTTCTCCTCCTATCAGGTGATACTCTTTCTGCTGTCTGTGCTATAGCCAAAAAATTGGCTTTCACCTCCTTTCTACTTCAAGACCTTTGTACATGTTTTTCCCTCTTCTTGGAAGGAACTTTCAACCTCCTCAACACATGTAATTTACCAAATATTTATTGATCCTCTACCATGCTGAGACAGAAAATAAACAAAGAAAAAATACAGTAAGAAAATACTAGGTAGTGATCAACACTACGGTGAAAATAAAGCAAGACGATGACTGTGAGGCTACCCAAGATTGTTTGCTCAAGGAAGGCCTTGTCAAGGAGGTGACATTTAGGATGAGAGCTGGGAAATTTTTACCTATCTTACAAATCTTAACACAAGCTTCACCTTCTCAGGAAGCTTTCTCTGACCCTTCCAGACCAAGTTTGGTTATCCTACTAGAAACTTGTGTTGTGCTCTTCTTAGCATTTATCTGATTAAATGCTTGTTTTTTGTTTTATTTAATAGGCTATAAACTCTAGGAGGATAGGGACTCTTTAATCTACTATTTAAACCCATCTCAGTGGCTGGAACAGGCTTCCCTGGTGGCTCAGAGGTTAAAGCATCTGCCTGGAATTCAGGAGACCCGGGTTTGATCCCTGGGTAGGGAAGATCACCTGGAAAAGGAAATGGCAACCCACTCCAGTACTCTTGCCTGGAGAATCCCATGGAGGGAGGAGCCTGGTAGGCTACAGTCCATGGGGTCATAAAGAGTCGAACAGGACTGAGCGAGTTCACTTTCACTTTCCTTTCAGTGGCTGGAACAATGGGTACTCAATAAGTATTTGTTGAATTGAAGAACTTCACACCCTAGTAAGACTCTGGTACACAAATTCTTAACATACAAAATATAAATTCTATACCAAAACTAAGCAGATTTAACTGTTACAAGGACTAAAAATAGTCTGTTTTAAAATTTCTTCAGTAAAATCCACTGGAAAGATGACCCATGAATCAGCCCATGGGAAGAGTACCATTGAACAGAACTGTAAATTAAGATACTAATTAAGACAGAGTTTTACACGGATTTTATAAAAATGATGGCTACAAAATGGCCTGTGAAGTTGTGATTTTTAGAGATAAAGACCTGTAGCCACTGGCCACATGTGGCTAGTGGAAAATGAGATGGTCTGTAAACTTAAAATACACACTAGATTTCAAAGATTTAGTATGAAAAAATGTCAACAATTTCATTAATATTTCTTATATCATGTTGAAAAGCTACTATTTTGTATATACTGGGTTAAATAAAGCCAGCTCTATCCTTAAAACCAACAACAAAAAAATCCCAACTCATGCTACAAACAAATAACTTATATACCCTTGACTTTATATGATAACATAATGGGTAAATAAATATGGGAAAAGATCCTGAAAAGTTTTCATACCTGCTTTTAGTAGCTACACCATACGCCATCCTTATTTTGTAAATATGTCAACAAAGGTACTTTGAATAATTCTCCAAGCAACAGTAAGCCATAGAAAGCAAACTAGAAAACTTAAAATTTCCTCTCTTCTAAAATAATGCCCTTTTCAATCATTTGTAATTATTCCAAAAATAGAATACTTACGGATAAAGTATGAAGAAGCTGGCCTGTGATAGAATTCCATACTTTCAAAAGGAAATTGTTCACTGCAGTAATAACTGTGGTGTCATATCGATCCCAGGCCACCATAGTCACCTTAAGTTTGGTGACCTTGTCTTCTCCAGATGGCAAATTGTTCCTAAACAAAATAATTTCAGGGTTAATAGATATTGAACAAAGGAGCATCTAAATAGCAAATTATGAAAAAAAAATCTCTCTAGAAGCATGCAACTTTTTAGATAAAAAAATCCTAAACTATCTTTAGGATTTTTTTATCTAAAAGGTTGCATGCTTCTAGAGAGATTTTTTGGGGCTGGTGCACTGGGACGACCCAGAGGGAGGGTAGGGGAGGGAGGAGGGAGGAGGGTTCAGGATGGGGAACGCGGGTATACCTGTGGTGGACTCATTTTGATATTTGGCAAAACTAATACAATATTGTAAAGTTTAAAAATAAAATAAAATTTAAAAAAAATCCTAAACTATCTTTAACTACACATGAAATAAAATAATAAAAGTATTAATATCACATAGGGCAACATCTATAGGCTTATTTTATGGAGGAAAAAAAACACAGAATGACAAAAATTTTATAGTTAGCTAAATGAGAGCAATAAAAAAGTGAAGTTAGAAAGGAATCTTTAGATACCTTGAAAAGTAAAATACAAGGCCATGTTGGCTACCAGAAAATATGAGGAAAACATAATTAAATGGATACTTTATTCCTTTAAATATTCATTTTTTGAAACTAAAATAGGTATACAAAAAAGCAGTAAGAAATTCAGTTAATTGATTTAATCAAATGACATTATCAGTAGCTGACTATGACTACAAAGTTGATTCTATATTGTTATTAATGGGAAAATAATTAATTTCAGGATCATACCCTAAAGAAACTGTTGTATCCTAAAGAGATAGGTAATTACGTATCTTCCAGTTAACAGTGAAGATGATCAAATGTAATTCTGATTAACTGTATTTATAATGTTGAGTAGAATACTAACGGAGAAGGCAATGGCACCCCTCTCCAGTATTTTTGCCTAGAAAATCCCACGGATGGAGGAGCCTGGTAGGCTGCAGTCCATGGGGTCGCTAGAGTCGGACATGACTGAGTGACTTCACTTTCACTTTTCACTTTCATGCATTGGAGAAGGAAATGGCAACCCACTCCAGTGTTCTTGCCTGGAGAATCCCAGGGACGGGGAAGCCTGGTGGGCTGCCGTCTATGGGGTCGCACAGAGTCGGACATGACTGAAGCGACTTAGCAGCAGCAGCAGCAGTGGGAATACTAACAATATGAAACATAAAGGTATTCTCAGTAAGTCAGGGAAATATCTAAAAATATGGTGACATTTAATATGGACAACCATCAAAGCTGCCTAGTATAAAAAAATATAAAAATGACTTATAGAAAACTAGGGCAGAGAATGATTCTATAGGCATTAGTAAAGCACAGAGATCTTTGGATCACAAGAGACCAGAAGTTTGAGTGACTCAGATATGTTCCTATCACCCAATCTGTCAATCAACGGTTAAAGACAGTGTTCTTAGAGACTAAACACAGATACAAATTTCTACCAATTAACTCCAAATTAAAAATATATTTGTTTTCATTATTAAATAGAACACAATAATGTAAAAGATAGTATACTATATGAGAATTACTAAAATATCTAACATCCAATCTTACCCAGTCATTTTAGTAGCCATATCTAGTACTATACTCTTCCATTCTTGTTGCTGATATTGCCAAATTCTTGCTGTTCCATCTCTACTTCCACTAACAAATCTTAAACTGCAAAAAAACAGTTAAAATATTCTTATTGCCTTTCTCTAGAATGGAAATCACTACTTTTCTAATTATAAAAGTAATACATTCATCCTCATACACTTCTGTGGATAATGAAAATGGTACACTTTGGGAAGCAGTTTGGCAGTTCCTCAAAATGATAAACAGTACCACATGACTCAACAATTCTACTCCTCCATAAGTATACAAGAGCAATGAAAACATAAGTTCACAGAAAAACATCTACACAAATATTCATTGTATTATTCATTATATTTCAAAAGTGATGACAACCTAAATGTTGATCAACTGGTAGATGGATAAACATATTGTATAGCCATACAATTGAATTCTTGACAGCCATAAAAGGAAATCAAATTCTTATACATGCTTCAACATGGATGAATCTTGAAAACATCATGCTAAGTAAAAAAAAGTCACAAAAGACCAAATACTGTATGATTCCATTTATATTAAACATCCAGAATAGGCAAATCTGCAAAAATAAAAAGTGGATTAATGGTTGTTCAGAGCTGAGGGTAGGGGTGTAGAAAGATGGGAAATTGAAAGCTAAAGGGTATGTATATTGGAATTCTTTTGGGGGCGATGACAATGTTCTAGGGATATGGGATTAAGAGATGCAAACTACTATGTATAAAATAGATAAGCAATAAGGATATAAGAGTAAAGCATGGAGAAATATAGTGATTATAATAACTTTAAATGAAGCATAATCTATAAAAATATTGAATCACCATCTTTTATACCTGAAATTAATATAATCTTATAAATCAAAAATATTTTAATTAAAAAATAAAATAAAGGTGATCATAGTGAAGGCTGCACAGCCCTGGGGATATATTTAAAACACTGAATTTTATGTGGAATGCATCTCAATAAAACTGAATAAAAATATATTCGTTAACCTATAACTATAACGTATCACTATCTGGAACTTAGTTTCTATTCTTTCAGACTTCATATATACACATACATTTATATATTCCTACTACAGGGAATAGAATTACAATACAAAGGAAGATCCCTTGGAGGAGGGCATGGCAATCCACTCCAGTATTCTTGCCTGGAGGATCCCATAGACAGAAAAGCCTGGCGGGCTACAGTCCATAGGGTCACAAAGAGTCGAACATGACTGAAGCGACTT
This sequence comes from Bos grunniens, assembly GCF_055505025.1. Classification (NCBI taxonomy): domain Eukaryota; kingdom Metazoa; phylum Chordata; class Mammalia; order Artiodactyla; family Bovidae; genus Bos; species Bos grunniens. The sequence continues at coordinate 71,450,319 of NC_141194.1, forward strand.
ACCACACACACACACACACACACACACTGACTTATAGTGTTTTTCCAGATGCTGCAACTAGAGTTTGCATGCCACAACGAAAATGGAAGATCCCATGTCCCAATGAAAATGGAAGACCCCATATCTTATGTGTTATACATATATCTACATATATTTTATGCATTCATGGCATACCTTTCTCTTAATATTTTCAATATTTCTAAGCTATGTGATTTGTCTGAGTTTTTTCAAATTATCACAAATCTCCAAAAAGTTTTCTAATGTATTAATTTAAAAAAGTATTCATAAGTGGACCTGCACAGTTCAAATCTATGTTTTTCAAAGGTCAACTGTATTTTATAGATATATTTCTCTGTTTACAAATATAAAAGTTATCATCCCTTTCAATAATTATTCAACAATTGGATCTATCAAAATTTAATCAACCACTTAATGAACATTTTTACTATTTCCAGTCTTTGCCATTATAAATAATGCTGTGATGGATATCTCTATACACATCTTTGTGAAACCTTATATATATCTTTGCTGAGTCAAAGGACAGGCACATTTTTTAAAAAACAAAAATCTTGTTCCAACTTCAGATTTGGCCACAGATGCGCACACTAGGAGCTGTCAAATCAAGGACATTTTCCTAGTTTAATGGTATAACGGACTCTTTCATGAAGAATTTATACTTTTTCTGCATCTTTTCTCTATAATATTCCCCCTTCAGGGTAGGCACATTTTGAAAGCTTTTGACATACTGCCAAATTATTTCCCTAAAAAGTTCTTTTTTAAAAAACAATTTACAGTTATCATCAAAGTTGTGGGACAGTGCCTATTTTTCCTAAACCCTTGTCAATACTGGATGCTATGATTCTTCAATATCTTGTCATTCTGAAAGAAAAAATTGTTATTGTTATTCTAAATTGCATTTCTCTTGATTATTAGTAAAATTAGACATCTTTTGATATATGTACTGGCCACATAATTTAGATAAAATAATGTTTTACATTTAAGGAAAAAGGTAAAGAATTTTAAAAATTCAGATACTCCTAGTATGAAAGAATAGTAGCTATACAAACCTTTACATGTATACTCAGTATGGTACAATAAAACAACCTTAAAAATTATTTGAAGGTTTTTTCATTCCTAATAAATATATCACTCTTGGTGGATCATTATTATTTACTCTTGCATTGAATGAAGATGAACATATTTATCATAGTAATCACCCGGTGTTTGAAAAGTATTTAATAGTAAAACATGGTCACTCACATAATGTCCTTATAGACAGATAAGGATACAAATTTATGCCAAGTGGATAAATTTTAAAATCTATTCTAGGTCAATCTGTAGGCCAAGGCAGAAAGTTATCACCTTCTGGGGATGATACATTTGAGAGGGTGCAAGAATACTTGTCTATAATTTCTGAGTTAACAGACATAGGAAATGTGTATCATATGAATAGTAGAGACAGTAACCAATCTAGATATTCAGAGGAAGACAGACAGCTAAAATCTAGAGGAGTCAGGAAAGGCTTCAGGTAGGGTATGAACCTTAAAAGAAAGACAGAACTTAGAGAAGAAAAAGAGACAGGAAGGAGAAGGAAATAAAAGGAAGGAGAGCAGAAGGGAAAGGGAAGACATAGGAGGGATAGAACAGGAGTGAAAGGAAGTAGGGTATGATTATTCCTGGTATGAGGTAAAGTATAAGCAAAAGAATGGATGAGAAAATGCATATGGACTATAATAATAATGATGACTAAATCAATTGGGCTGGATCTGAGTATTTAAATAGGGAATAGTAGATGAGAAAAGAATGTAGGCCTAAGTCAAGTTGTAGAGAATTCTGAATGTCAGGCTAAAACATCTGAATTCTATCCTACAGACAAAGAGGAAACACTAAAAATTTCTGAATAGAGCAAAGTTAATCTGACAGAAATGGATAAGACACATTTAGAAGGGAGAAGAATATTGAAGGTAATGGGTCAAATAATGGAATTCTTGACCAAGGTGGATGATAACAGAAAGGGAAAAAGCAAAATAAACAAAAAAAGAAATCATTCATACAGGAAGAATTGATAGACTATGGCTACTATTTGGATGGGAGCTTAGAAGATCTGGGATGAGAATGTCATCAAAAAGAGACAACAGCTTTCAGTTTAACTAGACAGAAATAAAACATCTATAGTAGACGTAGCTTTTTCTGAAGACATAGAGGTAAAATATGTGAAACATCTGTTTATACAGATATGCACTACATAATTACCTGTCTCCATTGTTACAGAACTGAACAGCAACAACTTTGTCCTAAGACATAAAACAAAAGGTTTGTGATTAGAATTAATTTATTTTTAAAATAAAGTACTCTTTTCCTCAAATTCACATGCAAAAGTATCATTAAGTGGATTTTTTTAATGTTATAATTTTCTTTTAAAAAAATCTCTAATTTTCTTTAAAAAAATTAATAAAGACTGAAATTATTAACTAAGGAGGAATAGTTATCAGCAGTAATTTGAGACAAACTTGTTTCTAAACATAAGCAAATCTGTTTCTAAACCAAAATCTCAAGAGACAAGATAGTTCTGAATAGGTATTAGTTTATTATATTCCCCATAATAAAACAACACACTAAAATGCCACTTTAAAATAATTCATTTAATAGTAGTTGAATTAAATTTTTCACTTAACCTTTTTTTAATTTCAGAAAACAAATCAGTCATTTGCTGTTTCTCACATGGTTTATTTAATTATTTTACAATGAATTCATTTGACAGTCTTTAGGTATCTTAACTTAGATACTGTTGTTTGAATCTTCCTTTATGACTAAACTACACTTATTACAAATATAATGTGTACTGTAGTGATTATACTATAGTAATGCACCTTCAAATGTGGTGAACATTTTCACAAACCACAATTATTGAACTAAATTTGAACTTAACTTCTTTTAATTTTTTTATTTGCACTTAAATTTTAATAAAAACCTCAGATACTAAATGTCTTCATATTTAGTTACTTTTTCATTTTAAAACACATTAAACCATCTTCATATGTTCAGACATATCTGTGATTCACACTGTTCCATGATTTCACTGAGTATTTTTATCTGATAGATTCAGGACACTCACTGTCAGTTCCAATAACTAGTTTTAGATGTTAGGAAAGGACATCTTATTTTCAATGACTAACAGCTGCCACTAATTTCAACAGGGAATGTTTAAGTTTTCTGACCTTTTTTATCTGGGCCTCTGCCAAAAACCCTCTACCAATCAATTTTTCTTCATCTTTTCTCCCTCAATTATTTCCCATTTATTTATTACTTCCTCTTTTCTCAGCTCTCAATAAATGTGACCATACTGTATATACACCTTGCCTGGGTGGTAACTGTAAAGATGCCTCCTTTGTGTGGTCTAGCACAACTGGATTTTTCCTACTGGATACTCTCAAGATTGAGATTGTTATATATTTCCTAAGTTTTTGTATTTCACAATTTAAATAATATTCCAGGATTTTAGTATCTAGGAATAAGTTACAGCAAGTTGAGAGCTCAGCTTGGGTCAGTAACTCTTCATAAGCTGAATATTCAATTATGTTCATATGATAAGACAAAAGAAGGAGGTTGTTTCCAAAAGTTCAAGGAAAAGTTTCTAACAGGGGTCTCTGTTTTACTCAAGTTTCAGGAACATGAATGATTCTGGAACTCACAAAGTATCTTTTTTAAAATTTATCTTTCAGGGAAATTTTGTGTTTTACTGATATGTACTAATACTATTCCAAATCAATTAAGCATCAAAAGTAGTAGGAACAGTAATAGTAAGACTTGTAAAGCTGAGTACGTTCAGATGCAGACTATATAGCTTTGACAATGAGGAACACGAGATCCACAGTGAGTTGAAACAAATATTCCCATTTTCAACAGTAAACAACTGTCTGGAGAAGAAGGTAAGGAAATAAAGAGGAGGAAGAAGTAAAAGGTATACAGGGATATAAATAAACAATAATGGCTCCAAAATTTCTTGTAAATGTCACACAACAGTGGAGAGAGCTTAAGAAGAAAATTCCCAGGCACCAATGGCTGTCACCCTAGTATAAAACTTCCCTGTATGGAAGGCTGTTGTTGACAATTAAATGGGATTAGATTTCAGGAGTCTGATGGCATTCTGAAAATAATCAAACTAAGACCAATGAGCTAAGTTCAGTAAAAAGAATTTTCTTCCTAAGATGTACCTTAATATGTCTTTTAATAAGTAGACTTCAAAGTAACAAACACTTATATGATTAATAAAGCAGGCTAAAACATGATTTTTTTAATAAATTATTACTGTAACATATATTTTTCCCTTCTCATATAGTCAGAAATTGTCTTAAATACTATAAGCATACTAAATCAGAATTTCATACCAATCTTCACCACTAAAGAGACATCTTACCATACAGTCTCAGGACCAATCTATATTAGATTAGAGATCAGCAAAGAAGAAATAAAACCGGCTTCCCATGGGTGTTTAAAAAGAAAGCATGATATTCAAGTTTTTCATTTTGTTCTTACCGTATGTGACTCTAATTCGGCAATTTTCTCAGGGATCTCAGAACCCAAATAATATATTCTAATCACATGGTCAGTGCTACCTGTTGTAATAAACATACCACCTAGAGGATTAAAAAATAAACAAACATTTAAGAAAATTATACCAAGAAACTTTCAAAACCCTCTGATTGCTTCCTTAGTTATACTTTACCTTATTAATAAAAAAGTCTTCAACAAACACAAAGTTATCTTCTAACTAAGGCATATTAATATCTCAGAGAAAAATAAGTAAAATTCAAGAAAAACAAGAGGAATATTTAAGGAACAACTATATCACTCACCCAATAAAAACACAACTTTTACACCAAATACAGGCCTTTGGATCATAAACACTAAAAGCCTTGAGGAATTCATTTCTTTATATCTTATAAAAACATAATGTTCCAAACTTATTTATAAAATAATCTATATTTACAATTCTCTGTATAGTGGCTGTAGTGGTTAAGGGTGAAAACTAGCAGCTTTTGGGATGATGAAAAAAATTCTAGAGATGGATGGTGGTAATATATGCAGAACAATGTGAATGTATTTAATGCCATAGAACTGTACACTTAAAAATGTTTCTTAAAATGGAAAATTTAATGCTATATTTTACACCAACAAAAAATAGAAGGTTAATTAGCATACAATTCTTAACAGCAGTAGAAAAACACTGTTTACATACTGAGAACAGGTCTTCTATACGAAGCCACAGTACATGTTTTCTGAAAAGTCAGGGTAGGATTTTCATGTTGAATTATGTGTGAGTGTTGGGGGAAGGCTGTACTTTCTACCAACTAAATTCATTGTTACATAAAAACATATTAATTGTAAATAAGAAAAAAACTCAAATTCTATGATATGTTAATTAGAATTCACAAAGGTCTACTATAACATTTTTAGTATGTGTCTATTAATTCTTGAACATAGGCATTTTCTCCAAAAACCTGAAAAATATTTTACAACTGAAAAATCTTTTATAACTGGATTATTCAATATTTTAGGCACTAAAAAAAACACTCAATTTTTATACATACCAGAACTGAAAGATGAACAAGATATCTGAACTCCAGGTCTAGATCTCTCAGTAAATTTCACTGGGCGATCTCTAAGAGAAAAGTAAGATGTTTTTATTTTTCATCATGTTCTTTTAATGTACAAGAATTTTAGCACACTGCTAGACATTGACAGATTTATCATCAATATTATAGAAAACACAAAACTGAGGTAGTCAAAAGGTACTATTTCCACTATTGAAGTTAAAAATGCATTTAAACTTACAAACATACTTTATGCCACCAGTATTATTATTTTAGCTTTACAAATAAGTTACCATGTTACTTACTACCACCATGAAAAAAAGTTCAAGGTGTTCTTACCACAGTAAGAAATGAAACAAATACTCCTTATCAAAATTTTGTGTATAGTCTCTTCAACATTGGTTTCATAAAAAATTTACTCTAAAATCTCTAACATCCAATTGAAGTCAGTATGGATGTGTACACACACATCCATGCACACATAATTTACATATTTAATACATGAACTATCAAGAATCTCTCAAGATGATAAAGAAATATGAACATTCTTTTCATAAAATTTTTAACAAAATTCTCAACTTACTTAAACTTCATTGTTTTCACATGCCATTGCCAGAAACAGATTGTTCCATCAGCACCAGTAGAAGTGAGGTATCTGGTTGTGCCTTTAGTTGATGGACAAAACTGGAAAAAAAATTCTAATTAGAATAGAAATCTTTCATGTTTCAACTTAATTTCAGTTTCAAGAAATTAGTTATTTAAATTTCCTAGATTAATGGACATCTTATTAAAAATTAAAATATAAAAAAACTGTAGAGAAAGTCAGTCATTTAATTTAGGATGAAATATTTTAGTCCTAAAGACACTTATTTAAAAATTATTCAATACAACACTTAAAGATTATTATTTCACTGCTTTTAAAGGAGAAAACACAAAGTCATTACTAGTTAAACCATTATAAATCTGAATACATGCTTATATACCAACAACATAAAATTTTTATAGTTTATCCGAAAAAGGCATCAAAAGAAAATCTAAAAATCAGTAACTAGGAAGGTACAAGTCTAAGTATTTGGGTTTTAACATTTTAAACTCTTAACTTCAATGAAGTACAATGGAAATTTTGGCATTTTTAAATCTAAATCATTTTCATGTACATGGATAATATAAGTCAAATGTCTGTATGTATCATTGTGGAAAAAAGATTTAAAAATATAAATTGAGTTGCCAATTTGAAGTATGACTACTATTCTAGATAAACCACAGATGGTCTTAGTCACGTAGGATTCTCAAGCTCTAACGCTCAATATTTTAGACATCCTCAGAAGAGAATAAGGGGAAAGTTAACTGTACTCCTGATGTCTGGCACACAGGAAGACTGAAAATCAAACCAGGGTCTCGAGCATGCCCATGAGTTTTAAAAATCCCAAATGAGGAATTTCCTGGCAATCCAGTGGTTAGGACTCAGTGCTTTCACTGCCGTATCCTGGGTTCAATTTCTGGTTGGGGAACTAAGATCCTATAAGCCATGCAGCATGGCCAAATAAATAATTTTAAAAAATTAAAATTCCAAATAAACATAATGAATACCTTCCACTGAGATGAAGATTAAGGATTAAGATGAATATGACTTGAATAAATTTTAAATTCATATCAAAAGCAAAAAATCATTATAGGTATTAGAAGTCATTTATTTAGTTTTCTTGTTTGGAAGCACAGAACTTCTAAATACTACAAAGCTTAAATCAAACAAAAAATATCAATTAATATTATCCATTAAGAGCTGATAAATAGTAAAGAAACCAGTGCTCAGGTAGTACACTTATATATTCATTTCTGAGCTACAGAAGCTTGCATCAGAAAGCTTAATCCACAATCTATAGCAGAAGCCTCCAAATTATAGCCCATACACCAAATCCAGTTTCCTGCTTGTTTATGTAAATAAAGTTTTATTGGTACACAGTCACCTTAAACTGGCTGTGGTTGCTTTGCACTACAACAGCAAAGTAGTTGCTGCTGCAGCTGTCGCTTCAGTCATGTCTGACTCTGTGCAACCCCATAGATGGCAGCCCACCAGGCTCCCCCGAACCTGGGATTCTCCAGGCAAGAACACTGGAGTGGGTTGCCATTTCCTTCTCCAAGGCATGTAAGTAAAAAGTGAAAGTGAAGTTGCTCAGTATGAAATAGAGGCCATATGGTCTGCAAAGCCTAATATATTTACTATCTGGCTGGTAAATATGCTGATCTAGGATCTACAGGAATGAGACAATAAAATATGAAATAGTATGATTTTATGCAGATGACACCACCCTTATGGCAGAAAGTAAAGAAGAACTAAAGAGCCTCTTGATGAAAGTGAAAGAGGAGAGTGAAAAAGTTGGCTTAAAGCTCAACATTCAGAAAATTAAGATTGTGGCATCCAGTCCCATCACTTCATGGCAGATAGATGGGGAAACAGTGGAAACAGTGGCCGACTTTATTTTTCTGGGCTCCAAAATCACTGCAGATGATGATTACAGCCATGAAATTAAAAGATGCTTACTCCTTGGAAGGAAAGTTATGACCAACCTAGATAGCATATTAAAAAGCAGAGACATTCTTTTGCCAACAAAGGTCCGTCTAGTCAAGGCTATGGTTTTTCTAGTGGTTATGTATGGATATGAGAGTTGGACTATAAAGAAAGCTGAGCGCCGAAGAATTGATGCTCTTGAACTCTGGTGTTAGAGAAGACTCTTGAGAGTCCCTTGGACTGCAAGGAGATCCAACCAGTCCATCCTAAAGGAGATCAGTCCTGGGTGTTCATTGGAAGGACTGATGTTGAAGCTGAAACTCCAATATTTTGGCCACCTGATGTGAAGAGCTGACTCATTGGAAAATACCCTGATGCTGGGAAAGATTGAGGGCGGGAGGAGAAAGGGACAACAGGATGAGATGGTTGGATGGCATCATCGACTCGATGGACATGGGTTTGGGTGGACTCCGGGAGTTGGTGATGGACAGGGAGGCCTGGCATGCTGTGGTTCATGGGGTCACAAAGAGTCGGACACGACTGAATGACTGAACTGAACTGAACTGATTAAGTTTGAAGAAATACTAAAACCTTTATTATCCTCATTATACTTTAATTTTTTCAATCACAAAGGGGAATTCAGTCCATAAATGTATCTATTTTTGTATTTAATGTATTTTTAATTAATTAATTATTTTTGGCTGCACTGGGTCTTCATTACTATGAATGCGCTTTCTCTAGTTGCAGCAAGCGGGGACTACTCTTCATTATGGTGCATAGGCTTCTCATCATAGTGGCTTCCCTTGTACAGCATAGGATCTAGACATGTGGGTTTTAGTAGTTGCAGCTTGCCGGTTCTAGAGCATGGACTCAGTAGTTGTGGCACCTGGGCTTAGTTGCCCTGCAGAATGTGGGATCTTCTGGTACCAAGGACTGAACTCAAGTTCCCTGCATTAACAGGCAGACTCCCAACTACTGGACTACCAAGGAAGCCCCATTTTTGGGTTGTTTTTAAATGAGAAATCATGTTTAAGATTAGAAAATTAAAACACATGTGCATTTTTGAATATAATTTTTATTACATTACAATTACAATTTTAATACATAGTTATTGAATAAAAGCTAGGAAATACAGAAAAACAGAACAAAAGCTATTCATAATCCCACTATCCAGAGGCAACCACTATTAACACCATACCATGTTACTTCAATTTTATTTAAAGAAGAAAGAAACTGAAAAAATAATAATATACTACAATGTTAATAGAGATAATTAGCAAAGAATAAAACATATAGAATGCATGCTAAATGATGATTATTACTATGAACAATAGTAGTAACTGTTTGGCTGCGACGGCACAGAGCGTGGTCAAGAGACCTACCCCACATCCGAGGTCAGGGGCAGAAGCCGGGAGGACCCCATGCCCGAGGGACAGTGGCCAGGAGGAGTTACCCCATGTCCGAGGTCAGTGGCAGTGGCCAAGAGTGCCATGCTGCGAGGGCGCAGGAATGGCCAAGAGGAACTACCCTACGTCTGAGGTCAGGGGCGGCAGCTGAGAGGAGCTACCCCACGTCCGAGGTCAGGGGTGGCGGCTGAGAGCGCCAGGCTGCGACAGCCCAGGAGAGGCTGAGAGGAGCTACCCCACGACCGAGGTCAGGGGCGGCAGCCGGGAGGAGCAACCTCACATCCAAGGAGTAGTGGCTGCGGGGGTGGCAGGAGGGCCTACAGGAGCTATTCCACATTCAAAGCAGGAAGGGCGGCGGTAAGGAGATACCCCTCATCCAAGGTAAGGAGCAGCGGCTGCACTTTGCTGGAGCAGCAGTGAAGAGATACCCCACGTCCAAGGTAAGAGAAACCCAAGTAAGATGGTAGCTTGTTGCAAAAGGACATCAGAGGGCAGACACACTGAAACCATAATCACAGAAAACTAGTCAAACTAATCACACTAGGACCGCAGCCTTGTCTAATTCAATGAAACTAACCCATGCACTTGGGGCCACCCAAGACGGGTGGATCATAGTGGAGAGGTCTGACAGAATGTGGTCCACTGGAGAAGGGAATGGTAAACCATGTCAATATTCTTGCCTTAAGAACCCAATGAACAGTATGAAAAGGCTAAATGATAGGATACTAAAAGAGGAACTCCCCAGATCAGTAGGTGCCCAATATGCTACTGGAGATCAGTTATTTCTGGAGAAATAACTCCAGAAAGAATGAAGGGATGGAGCCAAAGAAAAAAGAATACCCAGCTGTGGATGTGACTGGTGATAGAAGCAAGGTCCGATGCTGCAAAGAGCAATATTGCATAGGAACCTGGAATGTCAGGTCCATGAATCAAGGCAAATTGGAAGTGGTCAAACAAGAGATGGCAAGAGTGAATGTCGACATCTAGGAATCAATGAACTAAAATGGACTGGAATGTGTGAATTTAACTCAGATGACCATTATGTCTACTACTACGGTCAGGAAACCCTCAGAAGAAAGGGAGTAGCCATCATGGTCAACAAAAGGGTCCGAAATGCAGTACTTGGATGCAATCTCAAAAACGACAGAATGATCTCTGTTCGTTTCCAAGGCAAACCATTCAATATCACAGTAATCCAAGTCTATGCCCCAACCAGTAATGCTGGAGAAGCTGAAGTTGAACGGCTCTATGAAGACCTAAAAGACCTTTTAGAACTAACATCCAAAAAAGATGTCCTTTTCATTATAGGGGACTGGAATGCAAAAGTAGGAAGTCAAGAAACACCTGGAGTAACAGGCAAATTTGGCCTTGGAATACGGAATGAAGCAGGGCAAAGACGAATAGAGTTTTGCCAAGAAAATGCACTGGACATAACAAACACCCTCTTCCAACAACACAAGAGAAGACTCTACACATGGACATCACCAGATGGTCGACACCGAAATCAGATTGACTATATTCTTTGTAGCCAAAGATGGAGAAGCTCTATACAGTCAGCAAAAACAAGACCAGGAGCTGACTGTGGCTCAGACCATGAACTCCTTATTGCCAAATTCAGACTTAAATTGAAGAAAGTAGGGAAAACCACTAGACCATTCAGGTATGACCTAAATCAAATCCCTTATAATTATACAGTGGAAGTGAGAAATAGATTTAAGGGCCTAGATCTGATAGATAGAGTGCCTGATGAATTATGGATGGAGACATTACATTGCACAGGAGACAGGGATCAAGACCATCCCCATGGAAAAGAAATGCAAAAAAGCAAAATGGCTGTCTGGGGGGGCCTTAAAAATAGCTGTGAAAAGAAGAGAAGCGAAAAGCAAAGGAGAAAAGGAAAGATATAAGCATCTGAATGCAGAGTTCCAAAGAATAGCAAGGAGAGATAAGAAAGCCCCCACCTCAGTGAGCAATGCAAAGAAATAGAGGAAAACAACAGAATGGGAAAGACTAGACATCTCTTCAAGAAAATTAGACATACCACGGGAACATTTCATGCAAAGATGGGCTAGATAAAGGACAGAGATGGTATGGACCGAACAGAAGAAGAAGATATTAAGAAGAGGTGGCAAGAATACACAAAAGAACTATACAAAAAACATCTTCATGACCCAGATAATCACGATGGAATGATCACTCACCTACAGCCAGACATCCTCGAATGTGAAGTCAAGTGAGCCTTAGAAAGCATCACTACGAACAAAGCTAGTGGAGGTGATGGAATTCCAGAAGAGCTATTTCAAATCCTAAAAGATGATGCTGTGAAAGTGCTGCACTCAGTATACCAGCAAATTTGGAAAACTCAGCAGTGGCCACAGGCCTGGAAAAGGTCAGTTTTCACTCCAATCCCAAAGAAAGGCAATGCCAAAGAATGCTCAAACTACTGCACAATTGCACTCATCTCACACGCTAGTAAAGTAACGCTCAAAATTCTCCAAGCCAGGCTTCAGCAATACATCAACCGTAAACTTCCAGATGTTCAAACTGGTTTTAGAAAAGGCAGAGGAACCAGAGATCAAATTGCCAACATCTGTTGGATCATAGAAAAAGCAAGAGAGTTCCAGAAAAACATCTATTTCTGCTTTATTGACTATGTCAAAGACTTTGACTGTGTGGATCACAAGAAACTGTGGAAAATTCTGAAAGAGATGCGAATACCATACCACCTGACCTGCCTCTTGAGAAACCTATATGCAGGTCAGGAAGCAATAGTTAGGACTGGACATGGAACAACAGACTGGTTCCAAATAGGAAAAGGAGTACCTCAAGGCTATATATTGTCCCCCTGCTTATTTAACTTATATGCAGAGTACATCATGAGAAATGCTGGGCTGGAAGAAGCACAAGCTGGAATCAAGATTGCCAGGAGAAATGTCAATAACCTCAGGTATGCAGATGACACCACCCTTATGGCAGAAAGTGAAGAAGAACTAAAAATCCTCTTGATGAAAGTGAAAGAGGAGAGTGAAAAAGTTGGCTTAAAGCTTAACATTCAGAAAACGAAGATCATGGCATCTGGTCCCATCACTTCATGGGAAATAGATGGGGAAACAGTGGAAACAGTGTCAGACTTTATTTTTCGGGGCTCCAAAATGACTGCAGATGGTGACTGCAGCCATGAAATTAAAAGACGTTTACTCCTTGGAAGAAAAGTTATGACTAACCTAGATAGCATGTTGAAAAGCAGAGACATTACTTTGCCAAAAAAGGTCTGTCTAGTCAAGGCTATGATTTTTCCAGTGGTCATGTATGGATGTGAGAGTTGGACTGTGACGAAAGCTGAGTGCCAAAGAATTGATGCTTCTGAACTGTGGTGTTGGAGAAGCCTCTTGAGAGTTCCTTGGACTGCAAGGAGATCCAACCAGTCCATTCTAAAGGAGATCAGCCCTGGAATTTCTTTGGAAGGAATGATGCTAAAGCTAAAACTCCAGTACTTTGGCCACCTCATGCGAAGAGTTGACTAACTGGAAAAGACTCTGATGCTGGGAGGGATTGGGTGCAGGAGGAGAAGGGGATGACAGAGGATGAGATGGCTGGATGGCATCACTGTCCCTATGGACATGAGTCTGAGTGAACTCCGGGAGTTGGTGATGGACAGGGAGGCCTGGTGTGGTGCAATTCATGGGGTCACAAATAGACATGACTGAGCAACTGAACTGAACTGAACTGAACTGACTATGAACAAAAATGAAAGAGTGCTGGTGTGGTAATGAATACAATTTTAAAATAGTAAGTTAATCAGAGAAAGTTTCCCTGGGAATAGTGACAGGCATTTCCATCATTTGGAAAGTAAGGGAATACATCATATGACGATCCAAAGAGGACCATTTCCAAGATATAGAACAGCAAAAGCAAGGGCAGGGGTGTAGCTAGAGTGGTTTAAAGAAGCAGCTAAAGCAGAATGATAACAAGCAATAGGAGATATGTTCAAAGAGAGCAAGGGGCTGAGAATGTAAGGTTTTGTGGGTCACTGTAAAACCTTCGGCTTTAACTCTGAATTTGGAGGCTATTAAAGCTTCTGAGCACCAGTGACATGATTTAATTTCCTTTTTTTAAACCTCCGTCTTAAAATCATTTATGTATCTATGCAGAGGCTAGACGTGGGCAGGAAAGAGGGATGGGAAGAAACAGGTAGATCAGTTAGAAGTCTGTTTCAATAATGTAGGTCACAAATGATGGTGGTTTGAAATACAGTAGTAATGACAAAGGTCATGAGAATTTGTTCAGATTCTGGATATATTTTGAGGGTAGAGTCAACATGATTTGCTAACAAGTTAGATATGCAATGTGAGAAACAAAAAGTCAGGGATGATTACTCTGAGCAACTGAAAGGATGAAGTTGTCATTTGTTTATATGGGAAAAGGTTTGGGAGGAGCAAATATGAGGAAGGAAGACAGGGATTCAATTTTGAAGATGTTGAGTTTGAGATGCCTTGCAGACCTTCATGTGATGATGCTAACTAGGTAACTGAATGTACAAGTATGGAGCTAAAAGATAGGCCCCAAGATGGAAGTACACATTTGGAGTTATCAGCTTACAGATGAAATTTAAAGCCATGAGACTTGATGCGATTACTAAGGGAAAGAATGTTATAGAAAAGTGGTCCATACAAAAGCAACACAAAAAACAAAAACAAAAGAGGTCCATGGATCTCTAGGGCACTTACACACACAAATGAAATGAGATAGAAACTAGAAAATGAAACTATGATGGAGCAAAACAGTTCCATAAACATTTTCAGTAGTAACAAATATTCATATTTTTCATGTTGTATGAGACTATCTCCAAATTTCAGAAACAGTCTGTCAGATAGGATGGTGAGAACACAAGTAACCAGTAATATCCCAAAACAAAATCCAATAGATAATTTCAACCAATCAAAAATTTGACGTATAAATTTTCAAATCCAATATACATTGAACCCAATTCTTGCTAGTGCCTCATAAACAGGTGATATTATTTAAATATTAAAACAAAAATTGCCTGGCATACTTTTTAGTGACTAAAGAACAAAGAAAATTCAATGGGAGTAATTATCTCATCCACAAAAGTGGTCTCCTTGACCAAACTAAAAGAAAGTGTCAAAAGGATTCCTCTGTTTTGCTGTCAACACAAAGAAGAAAACAAAGTTCTTTGAGGAGTATCCAGGACTTTCACTACCAATGTCTGGTAAAAACACTATATGGACAAATATTTAAAAAGCTGATGTACGTCAAACATCAAGTTGAAATAAGAAATTACTGAAAATAAGAATAAAAAATTCCCAAATATTAAACTACACACAACACAAAATCTGAACTGACAAGCATTTTGCATTAAATATTAACACACAGTATGCCAATATTCAAGTTAGAACCTATTCGTATCCTGCCTAAAAGGTATCAGTGTTCCTTAAGGCAATTCCAAGTCTTGTCCCTTGTTCACAAATACAAATGAGATAAATAAGATGTCTTACACTGTACTCAAAAAACCTTTTAAATAACCGTTTTACTTGTCTCTAAACAGAACAGATTTATACGAAAAAGGAACTTTAAACTGCATACCTGTCTGCAAGATAGGGACAAAGCCCTTAAGAGATGAAAATTTTTCTGTTGCCATTCTTTATATTATCCAAACAATGTAACAAAAAACAAGAAAATTCTCATTCTTATATATATTAGAGGTATCTTTGTATTTTTCTTACCTGTATGGAAGTGATAGAAGCTGAATGTCCCTGAAGGACTGCAACTGGCGCACAAGTTCGAAGACACCACACTCTCACAACTTTATCACAACTGCCTGCGGCAATGAGAGTATTTTCATAGTTAACAGCCATGTCAGAAATTTCAGCAGAGTGCCCTCGAAGTGTAGCAAGAAGGCGTCCATCATCTGTTGCCCAGATTTTCACCAAACAGTCATCGGAACCCTACATCAACACAAAAGGACAAAAGATTTACAATGAAACAGAAATTCGCCCCCTCACAAAGGGGTCCAAAAAAAAAAAAAGCAAAAACGAAGTGAGGATTTTATTAAGGTTGCTTCTAAGCATTTACTTTTTAGTCTATTTTCTTCATATAATATGGATCTAATAGCAAATATAAAAGATGTCCAAATAATAGCACTGACACTCTAAAATGATAATGGCATATGTGAAGAACTCCTCAAAGCTACCACCAATTCTGACAATTCAAAACATTTTTAACTCACATTTAAGTGTGGTGGCATTAAGTATATCTGCCATTATTTCTTTCCTTACACCTGACAGTCTTTTTTCTTAATTGCTTGAATATTTTGAATATTTTTTTCTCTACAAATACTTAAAACTTTAACCTAAAATCTACATGCATTTCTCAGTAAACATGAGGCTATGTTATAACCTCTGGTGAAACTATTATGAACTTCCTCATGAGAATTTCGAAAGAGCTTTAAAATATTAAAAAGCAATTCTACTCTAATGTGGTAGATAAGCTATCTGTTTATAAAAAAATTAAAATCATCATCCTCATCTTCATCATCAACAACATCCATATATTCATTTTGAAGTCATGAAAACCTCAGTGGAAGAATCTGTAATGAACTCCAAGAAGTCGAACTACTCAAAATACAAACCACTTCCTTTGTTTTAGCATAGGAATTTAAAAAGAAAATTATGCCATTACCTACACTTTTACATTAACTTAGTACTGAAACAATGAGACTAAGCCTTAACTTGGAAACATTAGTGTGCTACAATTTTGTACAAAAAAGCATACAATATGATCTAGTTAATAAAAATCCAATTTTAAAAATACTGCTGAATACAGAGAGAGATATATACAATATTACAATATATAATCTTTGTTACTAACTGTGTAGTTCAACTACTCAACTATAAGGATGATGTAATCATTAATTAAGCGGAACTGACACCAATTATGCTAAATGGCAAATTAAAGATGCATTTTAATGTTTGCTAAAATAGAATGAAATCAAATTAAGTAGATAAAACTTCATTCACATAAATTAACCACCTCTAGAATATAAGGCCTTCTGATGATTTAATTTTTAAAAACATTAGATTTCCCAAATGATATAAGTCATTATAGTTCATCCATTTACTTACATAAAAAGAGAAAAGATTTTCAATTTCAATTTATTTTTTTCTTGCATTCATGTGTCTAAAAAGGAAGAGCTGCTTACAAAGCATAATTCAATGCCATGAAGCCTAGCTTCCATTGTTGTAAATCTCTAATATGCAAGTGTCATAAATTTTAAACTCACTGTAAAAATTCTTCTCCCACTTCTGTCAAATGCTACACAGTAGACAGATGACAAGTGACCCAGAATTCTCTTATGCATCTTAATGTGCTGGTAAGCAGCTGAAGGGAAAATATGGCTGAAACGACTACATCCGGTTAATTGCCTGGCTGAGGTGATATTCACTGAAAAACATAAAACAGAAGATTCACTTCTTAAAACCTAAAAGCAAAACCTACATTTAAAGTTAAATCACCAATATTATGATGAAACAAAAGAGGGTACACACACAACAGCAATTCTATGCTGTGAGAAGTCTAAATTCCATCATACATTTCACGATTTACAAACTCAAGTTCATTACCACAAAGCCCCTAAGAATACTTTGTTTTAAATCCCAGAAGTCTGATTTTCTGTTTGCTTTCCTATGGTTTCTCAAGTACAATCCCATTTTGCCTTCCTTGGTTCACTATAGTCAAAGAAACTGTAAATTTAAATATATAAATAAATCTTACTATAACATGAAAGAACTTTAGAATAAAGACAGCATTTGGTTAAGTATAACACATCTTATAAACTATATAGGAAATTTTATGAACTCCTGTCCTACCTTCTCACACCTGTCCACACCATAAACAGTTGTCCCTAAAAATTTATTAAGAGTATTACAAGAGGTTCATACAGTAAAAAGAGGAAGAAGCCTATAACACCACATAGGTTTTCAGTAATAATGCTTTCTAGACTTATCTATAGGTTTTCCCCATTTCTGGTTTCAGAAACTATAGACTACCCCTCTAGTTATCAATGAACTTTTGAGGTTTCATCTCCTATAAGATCATCTTAGATCCTGTCTCCTTTTTTGTTTTGTGATCTAATTTTCTTAAAAAGCAGCTAGAATAAAGCATAAATCTGCACAATTCTCCAAATACTATGTGGATTCTTCTCACTTCCCTAAAACAAAGATCTTGTTCCCTATGTAAGTATATACAAGCATCTACTTGCTGGGTGAAATTCCTCCGGTATTCCACATCCCATAAACTGTATTTTAATCAAAACATAGAAACCTTCTGATCTTGAGGCAAGGCAAAATTTTACCACACTGCATAAATAACAGTATAAATAATACCTTTATGTTGAAACAAGGCAAAATTAAGCCAAGAACTGTGATTAATACAATTAGAACCATGCCACAAATAAAAATAAAAAACCTTTCAACATCTCAATCTTTTTTCAGGCAGAGGTCAACTTAACAGTCACCTTAAATTGACAAAATTATAAAAAACGAATGATGAATGGCAAAATCCAACTTTGAATGTAAAACATAAGAACACATTGGAGATCTGAGGATTTATATCGAGATGCTAAGTAAATAATGGTAGAAAATCCATAACCATCAGTACTATGTAAGAAGATTCCTTTTTGGCAGTTGCTTCCTATCCCAAACTCTAGAAATATCCACAACTCTAAGTTGGGAAGAGCAGGCATTAAAGTCTGAAAATTATAGAAGTTATCTTCATTCTCTAGTCAAATATTTCTTACTGCTCTGAGTTCCTTGAAATAATCAACCATTACTTCTGCTTTGCTTTTCTACGTTCATATTTTGTAAGTAAATAGAGGAAAAGGTGTATTACTTTAAGGAAGGATTTCTCAACCTTGGAACTACTGGACTTAGGAACTTTGAGACTGGTGAATCTTTGTTGTAGGGGGGCTATCTGTCTATTGTAGAATGTTTAGCAGCATACCTGGCCTCTACCCAACAGATGCTATTAACACCCCTTCACCAAAAACTTGTGACATGCAAAAACATCCCAGACATTGCCAAACATCTCCTCGGGGGAAAAATTGCCCCTGGTTAAAAATCAATTTGAAGTTTAAGAACTAAAAGCAACATAATCAACATGAAGAATAAACCAGAAAATCAGATGGAGAAAGAATCAGAATTATAGAATATATGATAAACTATTCTATAAAAATTAATAATTAAAATTGGAAACTACCTCAGTGTGGAACAATTATGAACTACAAAGCAAGAAATATGAACTTCAAAATATATGATGACTTAAATTATTTAAAAATACATATATATGTGCATAAATACCAGAAAGGAAAAGAAAAATGAAACCAACCACTTTGTGATAAAAGTATAGATTTTTTTTTTTAAGTTTCATTTAAACGCTCTTCTATGGGCTTCCCTGGCGGCTCAGACAGTAAGAATACGACTGCATTGCAGGAGACCTCAGTTCAACCCCGAAGTTGGGAAGATCCCCTGGAGAAGGGAACAGCTACCCACTCCAGTATTCTTGCCTGGAGAATTCTATGGACAGAGGAGCCTGGCAGGCTACAGTCCATGGGGTTGCAAAGAATTGGACACAACTGAGCAACTTTCACTTTCACTAACCATCTTTAAACATACATTTTTATCTCAAACACAAGTTTTCTATTAGGTTCTGTAGTCCACTAACAGCTATTCAAAAAATTCCAGTATAAGGTATATTGCATATTCGACAGCATAAAGTATTCCTTGTTTCCTAACTCAGCAATCTTTTTTATATATAAAATGATATATATATTATCACATGAAATGATAATATTTGTACATTTTTCTCAGACATTTGGTAATGTCAACAGGCCTTAGGTTCTATATTCAATAAGGAGTTCTGTCAACACTCTTCTGCATGTATTCTCCATTTAGCCACTATTTTTGAGCACTGATGTTTTTTGTTTTTCTCACATCTTTAAAGAGCATTTTATCAAGAACATTTTCTGAAATTTGTAATGGCTGATAAATGACTATAAAAATACAATTAAAAAGAGTTAGCTTTTGACCAATCCTTGAGTATTTTACTAGAAAGAAGTGAATCCCATTCTTCTAGCATGAATATATATAGCTCCTTTGGGAGAGAAGGATGCTTGAAGTTCCTTTCCTCAAAAGTAACAATAAAATAAAGGGACACACATACACAATTATTACTGTGTTGTATTTAAATGTCTCTATCAAGATTACTATGGAAAACTATATGCCAATAATATGGACAACCTAGAAGAAATGGACAAATTCCTAGAAATGTACAATCGCCTAAGATTAAACCAGGAGGAAATAGAAAATATGAATAGTCCATTAGCAACCAAATCAGCGGTTACCAATGAAGAGAGGAAAAGGGGTAAGAGCAACTTAGGGACAGGAGATTAAGAGATACAAACTACAATGTATGTAAGCCACAAGGATATATATTGCACAGCACAGGGAAATATCACCAATATTTTATAATAACTATAAATGCAGTACAATCAATAAAAATTTTGAATCAATTATATACCTGCAAATAATATTGTAAATCAATTATATGTTAGCTAAAAATAAATAAAAATAAAACAGTCAAAAATAAAAAGTATATGCCAAATTTTTAAAAATCTTTAAAAATAAATGTCTATTAAATACGCTATTTGAACACATTAATTCTTTTGTTAAGGTTTTTAAAATAACATTTATTTCTTAAAAGTTAACATGTGCATATCAGGAAATCAAAAAACACAAGAAGCAAAAAACAAAATCATTCACAATCACAAGCAGTTTACCATCTGATGCGTTCTAGGTCTCATTTTTGCATTTTCACAACTAAGCATCCATTTTTATGTAATTAAGATCTTACAGTTAAGTATCATGCTGTTTCACACATCATAAATATTTACCATTCCAAAGTCCCAAAGCTATGAGTATTTTGATAACCAAGAATACATCACACCAACTCAATCTGGAAGGAAAAAAATGTAATCCTGCCTTTGTTGCTGACAAAAATTTCAGAAAAGATAAAAATGGCAACAGGTCTTTAGATAAAGATATTGGCAGTTATGATTAAAACACTACATTGTTTCTTCTTCTATTATAAGCACAAGATAAGAGATGAACAATTTAAACTTTCACTCTAACAAAGTAAAATTAATGAGAATCAACTACAAATAAAAAATTCCCACAAACTCTATACCAGTATATCGAGTATTCATTATCACACTCTCAATATTTAACCTTCTATCTACAGTATTTCAAAAGCAGGTAACAGTTTTAGTATATATAATTAATTACCTTGATTAAAGTATTTTAAAAACACTATAAGAGTAAATGTTATCTCAGCCTCTATTTACTAAGGACTTTAGCTCTCAAAGTTAAAAAAGTGAGATTACAACATTCAAAACACTGGTAAGAACAGGGCAATCAAGCAACACAACTTTAGTCAGAACAAAATGTCTGCTTCTTCATCCACTGTTGTAAAGGATTTGGCAACCTTTGAAAAATAGCACACATTAATTAGGACACCTTTCTATCTAGGAAGCTAAGATAGTTATAGTCAGGTTCGAACAATCAACCACAGAGTATTTTCTTAAGTAGTGATGTGAACATGCCAACTTTATCTTGAAATTCATTAAGAATTTTTGAGAGAAACATCTTTGATGTCACAATAAAATGTTGACAAATTACTCAAATATAAATATGCATAAAATTTATTTAAGTACAAAATATTATATTCAGAATCCATTATGTCTCCTAAATTTTTTTTTAATTTTTGTAGAATAAGCTTCCAAACTGTTCTCTAAAAAAATGATATATGAACTAACTCAATAAGAGACCAAAATGCTTAAAGATTCAAGTAATAACAAGATAAGACTTACTCTACGTATTTATAAACTTATTAAGTCACAAAATTAATAAACAGCTACAAATAAAGTTATTGCTATATTTCTTAAAACATATTTGTTCACAACCTACTATGAGCTAAGCACTGTGACAGATTGAGGAAATACAACTTATAAGTCAAACAAGATCCCTATCCTTCTGGAATTTACATTATTCTACTGGGCAAAAGCTTTAATCATTTACTTAACTATAGGAATGAATAAGATATTTTAATGAAATTGTCTACAGAAATATATATAGCTCTCAACATGTTTTTTTTTTTTTTAATAATCTCTGCAAGTGATGCTGATACTGTGCCCAATTAGGGATCTACTCCAAATTCTCTCCCCACAAAAGTATCCTTTCTATAACATATCTGTTTGAAGGCCTTTCAGACTCTTCCTATACACTTCTAATAAAGAAGAGATTACTTCTCAAAAATTGCTCTAATTTTGGAAAGACTCTTTCTTTAACTAAACTCAATTGCTTTCCCCATAACTTTCAGAGAATAACAGTTTAGCCCTTGAGAGCTACACATAAAAGACAAGTCAAATCCCTTTGCTATATGGTAATTCATGAAATATTTAAACATCACTATCATTTGCACCTTAATTTTGTCCCTCAACATGTGAGGTCCCCCTTTACATTACTCACAGCAATAATTTACAAACACCTTTCTTTCCTATCATTCCCTATAGAAAAAACACTTTCACCATAAAACTACTGTGTCTGCTTTTTTTTCTGGGAAATACCTAGTTCATCAATATCTGAGCCTCTTAAAACAGTAAGAACTGAGCAAAATATCCCGGTAGTCTAATCAGCACAGAATACAGGGGATTATTTCCAGCTACACCTCTACTACATTAGATTTGTAAAACAGCTGCCTTACACTACCTTACATTAGCCAGATTAGTTTGACATTCCTTTTTAGTATACATATTTAAGTTCCAGTGACAACCTCCTTAAAGAACATATCTGAACCATTTTTCTAGATTTCACATATATGCATTAATATATGATATTTGTTTTTTTCTCTTTCTGACTTACTTCACTCTGTATGACAGACTCTAGGTCCATCCACATCTCTATAAAAGCCCCAAATTCGTTCCTTTTTATGGCTGAATAATATTCCACTGTATTTATGTATATCTTCTTTATCCATTCATCTGTCATTGGACATTTTGATGGTTTCCATGTCCTGGCTATTGTAAATAGTGCTGCAATGAACATTGGAGTACATGTCATTTTGAATTATGTTTTATTCAGGGTATATGCCCAAAAGTGGGATTTCTGGGTCATATATAGTTCTACTTTTACTTTTTTAAGGAACCTTCATACTGTTCTCCACAATTTACATTCCCACCAACAATGCAAGAGGGTTCCCTTTTCTCCATATCCTCTCCAGCATTTATTGTTTGTAGTTATTTTTGATGATGGTCATTCTGACCCGTGTGAGGTGATACCTCATTGTAGTTTTGATTTGCATTTCTCTAATAATTAGTGATGCGGAGCCATCTTTTCATGTGACTCTTGGCCATCTGTATGTCTTCTTTGGAGAGAGGTCTATTTAGGTCTTCCGCAGAACCTATTTCCAGGGCAGGAATAGAGACACAGACATTGAGAATGGACATGGGGACACAGAGGCAGAAGGGGAAGGTGGGACAAACTGGGAGATTAAGATTGACATATATACACTACCGTGGGAACCTGCTATAAAGTAAAGGGAGCTCAGCTCAGTGCTCTTTGATGACTTAGATGGGTAGGATGGGGGAGGTAGGAGGGAGGTTCAAAAGGGAGGGGATATATGTATACATACAGCTGATTCACTTTGTTGTACAGCAGAAAAACAACATGGTAAAGCAATCATACTCCAATGAAAAATTAAAATTAAAAAAAATAAAAGTACACAAACAGTTATTAAATAAGCTTGTCTAAAATTTTCCTGGGGTTAAAGCTAAATTCACCCATCAATAATTTCAAGATCTATTCTTTGTTGCTTTTTGTATACTTGTTCATTGGGTATTCCCATTTCTTTTGTCTACTCTGTTTGCACAAAGAATACCTAAATTAGTTCAGTATACCAGGACTTAATTTATTTGAAACTCTTAAAGTAGCCAGGTACTCACTCATATATGAGATTTTTTTTTTCACCACACTAGCTCTACCCTCTACCCTTTACAGTTTAGAAATCTTTCTCTTGGATAGAGAAGACTAAAGCAAAATATAATTATCCCCAACAGTTAAAACTTTAGTAGTTAATTTATCCCATCTATTCCTTTTTAATAAATCTATAAATTCCTTCCCCATATGCTAACTGGAACTTTAAATGTGTTTTGAGGGTATTCTTACATGGATTAACCATATGAAATTGTTAATATGCAATCATTTTCTACAAACAGAAGTAGTAGTTTTAAATGCCTCAACATAATAACTAAATTGGACTTGGGAGGAATGGGGAACATTCATTTTTAGTTTGATCTAGATACCTGCTTTTTTACCTCTTTACTAGGAAAGCATCATTCATACTGCCCAGTCTTTAATATAATCCTATATAAATTTATCACTCAATTTCTACCCACTGTAGTACAGCCAAATTTTCGTCCATAGGTTTGTAAATACATTTAACTTGCACTACTATGCCTCACCTTCACAATAGATATGTTTGTTTAGGACCAAATATAACCACTCATCACATTTTAAGCACTAATACTATTTCAAGTTTTGAATCTCTTTATGTTAAAATTTCTAGTTCACTCTGTTGCATTATATCCAATATTTAAAAATATCCTGTCTAACTTAAATGTTTTCTATTGTGAATTACTGGTCACTTTCTGCTTTATAGGTCTTTTCCTCATGTTATACCTGGAATACTTAATCACATCATTGGATAATTTTCTTACAGGTAACTTTACTAGTGTCACTAAAAAACAGTAACTTAAACTTATTTTGGCTTAATATACTGCGCTTTCTCAACATCTGTTAGAAGTGGTAATGAAGAGTAAAAGGGAGAGAACACAGTAATCCCGTAAGAAGCTTCAAATTTTATAAAGAACATATTAAAGAAATTAATTAAAACTGAATAAAATTCACATAAATGTTCTCCTGAAATCTGTCATTTTATTCTATTAACATTTTAAATGCTATTTAGTTACATTGAGAAATGGATAATGATGGCCTTTGAAAAAAGAAACAAAATCTCATAATGCAAAGCAAATAATATTCTACTGTATTATTGGATATTAATGCACCATTTAATGTAATCAAGTTCTATTTGTTTCAAAATTACAATACAGAACACTGTATTTCAAATTAATAAAGTTAGAATCACACTGACTTTTTTCATCTAGTGTTCAATAATAGCTTGAACTTCCTCATGCTGTGACATCCTGAATTTTTTATAAGGATGTGCTTCTTTTCTTATGTTACTCTTTTCTTCACTTTCCTCTCCATTAAGTGGTCATCCATCATTTCATATGAAAAAAAAATTATAAAGTATCAATAGCTGGTAAAATTCTACTGTTAGAAAGAAGTGTGCATATTTTAGAACATTTGTTGAGTATAGCACAACATGTACTATTTGTTATCTTGACTTCAAAGGTCAGTGCGAGACCTTCAAATATTAAATGATTAAAAAAAAGACCTAAAAAATATTAGAAGAAGCAATAACAAGGACAGCAAATCCAAATCAAGGACTTATTACAGGGTGGTTGTATCAAGAAAACTTTCATTAGTACATCAGCTTATTTCTACAATTGTTCAAGACAACACAGTCTGTTCTCCTAAATCCAGTCAATAATATTAAAGCACCTAGATCAGTAAGCAGGAAGAAAGAGA
The DNA here is from genome assembly GCF_055505025.1 of Bos grunniens. Taxonomy (NCBI): domain Eukaryota; kingdom Metazoa; phylum Chordata; class Mammalia; order Artiodactyla; family Bovidae; genus Bos; species Bos grunniens. The sequence goes on from NC_141194.1 coordinate 71,475,607, forward strand.
AGGATCATTGCAATTGAAAATGCACAAATTCTGTGGGGGAAAAAGTAAACACAAAGTACATTTCCTTCTATTATCTCCATACATGAAAAATAGAATATTATTAGACCAAAAAAAAAAAAAAAAAGATTAGGAAACCTCTGCTAAAACATGTTGAAACAATCATATAACAGCAGACAAAGACTACAAAGTAGCAAATAATTTTAAAATTGGGGAAATTAGTAATAAAGTATAAAAGATTTATCTTATACTAAATTTAAGGTTTTGTATTTTACATACTTAATAAAAAATGTTGATTTAAAATGAACATTTCTTTAAAAATAAAATGAATATTTCTTTTAAATCTCATAGTAAACATGATTTCTTGAGAGGATACAGCTATCAATAGCAGAATCCAAACTTAAAATGCACTAGGGGATTGATGTCAGCATTGTAGCAGTTGAGTTTTTTCTTTTTTTTCTCTCCCCTTTGATGAAAAACTAATTGGACAATGATAGCTGAAAACACTGCAGTCATGGGAAAGGACATGCAAGTACATGAAGCTAATAGAAAACCCTATTACCACAATTTAAAAAGACCTTCTGTAAAACATATTATAATGAAAATTTCAGAAATCAATGATAAAGAAAGAATATTAAAGGCAGCAAAAGGAAAAAAAAATAATCTACAAAGGAAATCCTATTAGGCTATCAGCAGATTTCTCAGAGAGACTCTATAGGTCAGGAGAGTGTGGAATGATACATTCAAATTATTGAAAAACAAACATTGCCAGCCAAGAATACTTTACCCAGCAACGTTATCCTTCAAAAGTGAAGGAGAAATAAAGGATTTCTAAGGCAAACAAAAGCTGAGGGAGTTCAACACCAGTATACTTGCTTTGAAAAGATATGCTAAAAGGAGTTCTTCAAGTTGAGGAAAAAAAAAAAAAAACACTAAAAAGCAAGATGATAACATATGAAACACTCTGGTAAAGGTTAAAAATGGACAGAGTTAGAAAACTATAATTCCATATTAGAATGGTATGTTAACTCCTTAACTTTAGTATACAGCTTAAAGGAAAAGACTATTAAAAAAGACGCTTATTCCTTAGAAGATCATATGACAGGACACAAAACAAGTCCTAGCAAATTTAAGAAGACTAAAATCATTTTGACTATCTTTTCTGACCATAATGGTATGAAACTACAAATCAACAAAAAGAGCAAAACTGGAAAGTTTACAAACATGTGAAAACTAAACAACACACTTCTGAACAAGCAATTGTAAAAGGAAAAAACCAAAAGGAAATAGAAAACTATATGTAAATAAATGAAAATGGAAGCATATCAAACCCAATGAGATGCTGCAGAATGTATCAAAAAATTAGAACAATTGGGAATAGACAACATCACTTCAAGAAACTAGAAAGAACAAAGTAAAACCCAATAGCAGAAGGACAGAAATAAGAGATCAGAGGGAAAATAAGTGAAACAGACAAGAAAAACAGTAGAAAGGTCCAACAAAACTAAGAGCTGGTTCTTTAAAAAGATAAACAAAATTGACAACTGTAGCTAGACTAAGAAAAAAAAGAGAAGACTCAAATAATACTGCAGAAATATTTGGTTGGCCAAGAAGTTCCTTTGATTTTGGATTAGAAATATTTGGTTGGCCAAGAAGTTCCTTCAATTTTGGATTAAAGACACATTTTTTTCATTTTCACTGAGAACTTTATTGCACAGTGTATCACTATTTTGTTCCACTACCTTCTGCCATTTTTCAGGCAACTTTATAATTCCATCTTTACAAAACTTTTTATTTTTAAGCAAAGAACTATTCCAGGTGCCTTTTAACAGTCTTCCAAGGAACTGAAATTTTTTCCATTAAGAGAATTTTGTCAAGATCGAAATAAATGGAAATCCAAAGGTTCAGTGTCTGATCAATATGGCAGATCAGTGAGAATTTCTCAGCCAAGCCATAACAGTTTTTGCCTGGTCATCAAAGAAACATGTGGTCTTGCATTAGCCTGGTGAAAGATTATGCATTTTCTGCTAATTCCAGATGCTTTTCATCAAGTGCTGCTTTCCATGGTCTAAATGGGAGCAGTACTTATGGGAGTTAATATTTGGTTTTCCAGAAGGTTCTCATGATAGAGGACTCCCTTCCAATCCCACTATATGCACATCATTTTCTTTGGGTAAGACCAGCCTTTGGTCTGGTTGGTGGTAGCTTATTTCATTAGCCCCACACTCTCTTCCATTCTACATTATTATACAGTATCCACTTTTCATCATCTATCACAATTTGTTCTAAAAAACAGAACATTTCTGTTATGTTTCAGAAGAGAATAACATGCGGAAATATGGTCAAGAAAGTTTTTTCACTGAATTTATGTGGAACACAAACATCAAAATGATTAATTTACCAAGCAGGTGTAAATGATTTTCAACACTTGATTTGGATATTCTGAGTATGTCAACTATCTCCTATGTGGTATAAAACTGACTTCTCAATTAACGTCCCAATTTGATCATTATTACTTTTGACTCGTCTCTGCAACCATGGAACATCATGCAGTGCGAAAAAAATCCAGGACAAAACTTCACAAATCACTTTTGACACATTTGATCAGTCACAGCACCTTCTCAATATACTGCAGAAATCTTTTTTTGTATGTTTAAGTTGCATTTTTACCTTTCTTGAAATAATAAAGCATCATATGTCAAAATGTTGCTTTTCATCTTCAATATTAAAATATTAAAATATCTTCAATATTAAAATGGCTACACAAAAATTCACCAACTTTTAGTAAGTTTTTTTTTTAATGCACGCTGATATGACAGCGTCATTATACACAATACAACCTAAGAAAACTATTTCAAATCAAGTTAAAGACAACTAAGAACCATCTCTGGGGAAAAAAAATGATAGATCTTTTTGGCCAACCCAACACAGAGGTTCGTAAGAGACTACAATGAACAATTACATGCCAACACTTAGATAACCTAGAAGAAATGGATAAATTTCTAAAAACGCATAACCTACCAACAATGAAGCAGGAATAAACAGAAAATCTGAACAGATCAATAACGAGTAAACAGACTGAATCAGCAATCAAATAGCTCTGAAAACAGAAAACCCTAGAACAGATGATTTCACAGGCCAGTTCCACCAAAACTTTCAAGAAGAATTAATGCCATTCCTTCTCAAACTCTTTCAAATTGTAGAGAAGTGAACACTTCCAAATTCATTCTACAAGGCCAGGATTACTCTGATACTACAGTCAGATAATGACATTATAGGAAAACTGAAGATGGATATCTTAATGAACACAGATGCAAAAAATTCTCAACAAAATATCAGCAAACCTAATTCAAGAAAACATTAATAGATCAAGTGGAATTTATCCCTAGGATACAAGGATGGTCCAGCATATGCAAATCAATAAATATAATGTAAAACAATAATAGAATGAAATATAAATATCACATAATCATCTCAAAAGATGAAGAAAAAGCATTTGAAAAATCCAACATCCTTTCATGGTAAAAATTTTCAATACATTGGATATAGAAACAGCATGCCAACATAATAAAAGCCATATGCAACAAATCCACAGTTAACATCATATTCAATGGAAAATATCAAAAATTTTTCCCGCTAAGACTAGGAGCAAGACAAGGATGCCTACTCTCACTACTTTTATTCAGGTTAGTACTGAAGTCCTAGACAGAGTAATTACCTAAGAAAAAGAAATAAAAGACATCCAAATGGGAAAGAAAGAAGTATAACAGTTGTTATTAGCAGATAATAGGATTTTTCTTTTTTTTTGAGATGATATGATTTTATACATGTTAGAATAAATCAACACATTCAGTAAAGTTTCAGGATGCAAAATCAACATAAAGATAAAAGTTTCACTTCTAAACACAAAAATTAATGAAACATCTGTAAACAAGCTTATTCCATTCACAACAGCATCAAAACCAACAAAATAGGAATAAATTTAACCAATAATGTAAAAGATCTATGCAAAAAAAAAAAAAAATACCATAAGACTTCTTTGAAAAAAATTGAAGAACAAATGGAAAGAAATCCCATGTTCATGGATGGAAAGATTGTTAAAGTGTCCATGCCACCAAAAGCTACCTATAGATTCAATGTAACCACTAATGGCATAGTTCAAAGATATAGAAAAGACAATCCTAAAATTTGTACAGGAACCACAAAAACACAAGAATAACCAAAGCAAGCCTGAGAAAGAACAAAGCCAGATGCACCACACTTTCTGATTTCAAACTATACTACTAAGATATAGTAAAACAGTATAGCACTGGTATAAACACACACCCACATACAAATGGAACATACTGAGAATCCAGAAATAAGTCTCTATGTGATAGCTTATGGAGAATGATGTTGGATTTATGACCTCCAAAGAAGATTTAGCTTTGGGATCAGGGACCAGGCTTGATTACGCAGAGCTTTCGTGTGGCAGAATTTTTATTGCAGTGAAAAAGCACAGAGAAAGCTTCTGACATAGACATCAGAAGGATGGAGAGTGCCCCACTTGCTAGTCTTATCAAGGCCTTATATACTTTTACCAGACCCACTCCCACAACATAGATCTTGAGTGAACAAGGTTATAACTAACAATAGAAAGGTCTTACCAGACCCAGTCCCAAAACATTTCTTAAGAAAATAAGATTAGAGAGGCAGTCCTAAGATCGCAGAGGAATAGGACACGGAGACCATTTTCTCCCCCACAAATTCATCAAAAGAACATTTGAACCCTGAGTAAATTCCACAAAACAACTTCTGAATGCTGGCAGAGAACATCAGGCACCCAGAAAAGCAGCCCATTGTCTTCAAATGGAGGTAGGAAAAAATAGAAAAGACAAAAAGAGAGACAAAAGAGGTAGGGACGGAGCTCCATCCGGGAAGGGAGTCTCAAAAAGAGAGAAGTTTCCAAACACCAGGAAACACTCTGACTGCCAAGGCTGTGGCGAGCCTTAGAACCACAGAGGACAACATAACTGGGAGGAAAAATAAATAAATAATTAAAACCCACGAGATTACATGCCCAAGGGTAACACCTCCAGTGGACAAGCAGCACAGATGCCTGCATCCTCCACTAGCAAGCGGGGGCTGGGCAGGGAGGCTCGGGCTGCATCGCTTATAGTAAGGACTGGGCCCAAATGCCCCGAGGGCAATCTGAGGGAACTAACTTCGGCTAGCAAATCAGACTGTGGGATAATTACCACGGGAAAAGCCCTAACCTAAGACACCACCAGGCCTGCTCACAGAACAAAGGACTGAGCAGAGCTAGCTGGCTGCAGACCATCCCCCTCTGGTGACAGGCAGCCAGAGCTGGAAGGGGGCAACTGTGGCCCCAGAGAGGCATTATTTACCAAACTGCAAGCAGGCTTCCCTGCTAACTAAGACTTCCTGGGATTCTGGATGGTCAATAACCGCCTGAGAAGGTGCGCCGGTTGTACACCAAGAAAACAGCGGCAGGGACAGGTGAGGCGATAAGTCGCAGGAACCGCGCTCGCCAACACCTCATCACCTGAACTGCTCAGACCTGGGAAGGGCACAAAATGCAGGATCAACCAAGTCTGCGCCTCTGAGGACTACCCAAGTACCTGAACCTGAGCAGCTTAGACCTGGAAAATGCATACAACACAGGGCCGGTCTCAGACAGTTCCTGACAGAGCAACCAAGAGCCTAAGCAGTGTAGACAGGGAAAGCACACACACCATGAGCGGGGTCAAACCCAATGTGGCCGAGATACTGCCAGCACGTGCCAGTGTTATTTGTTTGCAGGATCCCTCCCTCACCACAGCACAACTGAACAAGTGAGGCTAAAAAAGTGTCCACCACTGCCCCCTTGTGGCAGGGCAGATATTAGACACTGAGTTCAGTTCAGTCGCTCAGTTGTGTCCGACTTTTTGTGACCCCATGAATTGCAGCACGCCAGTCCTCCCTGTCCATCACCAATTCCCGGAGTTCACTCAGACTCACGTCCGTCAAGTCAGTGACGCCGTCCAGCAATCTCATCCTCTGTCGTCCCCTTTTCCTCCTGCCCCCAATCTCTCCCAGCATCAGAGTCTTTTCCAATGAGTCAACTCTTCGCATGAGGTGGCCAAAGTACTGGAGTTTCAGCTTTAGCATCATTCTTTCCAAAGAACACCCAGGGCTGATCTCCTTTAGAATGGAAGAGACCAGCAAACAGAAGAAGCTAAAACAGAGGGAACCACCTTGGAAGTGACAGGTGTAATAGATTAAAACTCTTTGTTATTACTGACTACATAGGAAGGGGCCTATAGATCTTGAGAAATATAAGCTTAACAAGGAATTATCCGAAAATGAACTGACTCCACAATGCCCACAACAACACCAGAGAAAGTCCTAGATATATTTTTACTGTTTTTACTTTCTTTTTTTTCAATTTTTAAAAATTTTTAAGTCCTCTATTACTCCTTTATTTTTCATTTTCATAACCTACAGTTACTTTGCAAAAAAAAAGATACCCTAGTTTTTAAATCAAACTTTATATATATATATATATATATATATATATAATAATTTTTGTGACTTTTTCTTTAATATTGTATTTTTGAAAATCCAAATTCTACTTTAGATTTTTAATCTTTGCTTTTTGGCTTTTGTTATCAATTTTGTACCATTAAAAACCCAATCTTCAGTACCCATTTTTACGTGGGAGCAAGATTACTGGCTGAACTGCTCTCTCCCCCTTTGGACTCTCCTTTGTCTACACCAGGTCGCCTCTATCTCCTCCCTCCCCCTTCTCTTCTCTATCCAACTCTGTGAATCTCTTTGTGTGTTCTGGATGGTGGAGAACACTTAGGGAACTGATTACTGGCTGGATCTGTCTCTCTCCTTTGGATTCCATCCTTTATCCTCCTGGCCACCTCTGTATCCTTCCTCCCTCTTCTCTTCTCTGTATACCTCCATGAACATCTCTAAGTGGTCCAGACTGTGGAGTGCACATAAGGAAGAGATTACTGGCTAGCTTGCTCTCTCCTCTTTTGATTCCACCTCTTCTCATTCGGGTCACCTCTAACTCCCTCCTCCCTCATATCTTCTCCATGTAACTCTGTGAACCTCTCCAGGTATCCCTCACTATGGAGAAACCTTTCATCATTAACCTGGATGTTTTATCATCAGTGCTATATAGATGGAGAAGTCTTGAGCCTACTGTAAAAATAAGACTGAAAACCAGAAGCAGGAGGCTTAAGTCCTAATCCTGAGAACACCAGAGAACTCCTGACTCCAGGGAACATTAATCAACAGAAGCTCATCAAACGCCTCCATACCTACACTGAAACCAAGCACCACCCAAGGGCCGACAAGTTCCAGAACAAGATATACCACACAAATTCTCCAGCAACACAGGAACACAGCCCTGAGCTTCAATATAAAGGCTGCCCAAAGTCACTCCAAAACCAATGACATTTCATAACTCATTACTGGACACTTCATTGCACTCCAGAGAGAAGAAATCCAGCTCCACCCACCAGAACACCAACACAAGCTTCCCTAAGCAAGAAACCTTGACAAGCCACCAGTACAACCCCACCGACAGTGAGGAAACTCCACAATGAAGGGAACTCCACAAACTGCCAGAATACAGAAAGACCACCCCAAACACAGCAATATAAACAAGATGAAGAGACAGAGGAATACTCAGCAGGTAAAGGAACAGGATAAATGCCCACCAAACCAAACAAAAGAGGAAGAGATAGGGAATCTACCTGATAAAGAATTCCGAATAATGATAGTGAAAATGATCCAAAATCTTGAAAACAAAATGGAATCACAGATAAATAGCCTGGAGACAAGGATTGAGAAGATGCAAGAAAGGTTTAACAAAGACCTAGAAGAAATAAAAAAGAGTCAATATGTAATGAATAATGCAATGAATGAGATCCAAAACACTCTGGAGGCAACAAATAGTAGAATAACAGAGGCAGAAGATAGGATTAGTGAGGTAGAACATAGAATGGTAGAAATAAATGAATCAGACAGGAAAAAAGAAAACCGAATAAAAAGAAATGAAGACAATCTCAGAGACCTCTGGGACAATGTTAAACGCCCCAACATTCGAATCATAAGAGTCCCAGAAGAAGAAAAAAAGAAAGGCAATGAGAAAATACTTGAGGAGAGAATAGTTGAAAACTTCCCTAAAATGGGGAAGGAATGATCACCCAAGTCCAAGAAACCCAGAGAGTCTCAAACAGGATAAACCCAAGGTGAAACACCCAAGACACATATTAATCAAATTAAAAAAGATCAAACACAAAGAACAAATATTAAAAGCAGCAAGGGAAAAACAACAAACAACACACAAGGGGATTCCCATAAGGATAACAGCTGATCTTTCAATAGAAACTCTTCAGGCCAGGAGGGAATGGCAGGACATACTTAAAGTGATGAAAGAAAATAACCTACAGCCCAGATTACTGTACCCAGTAAGGATCTCATTCAAATATGAAGGAGAAATCAAAAGCTTTCCAGACCAGCAAAAGCTGAGAGAATTCAGCACCACCAAACCAGCTCTCCAACAAATGCTAAAGGATCTTCTCTAGACAGGAGACACAAAAAGGGTGTATAAATTTGAACCCAAAACAACAAAGTAAATGGCAATGGGATCATACTCATCAATAATTACCTTAAAAGTAAATGGGTTGAATGCCCCAACCAAAAGACAAACACAGGCTGATTGGATACAAAAACAAGACCCCTATATATGTTGTCTACAAGAGACCCACCTCAAAACAAGGGACACATACAGACTGAAAGTGAAGGGATGGAAAAAGTTATTCCACGCAAATAGAGACCAAAAGAAAGCAGGAGTAGCAATGCTCATATCAGATAAAATAGACTTTAAAACACAGGCTGTGAAAAGAGACAAAGAAGGACACTACATAATGATCAAAGGATCAATCCAAGAAGAAGAGATAACAATTATAAATATATATGCACCCAACATAGGACCACCACAATGCATAAGACAAATGCTAACAAGTATGCAAGGGGAAATTAACAATAACACAATAATAGTGGGAGATTTTAATACCCCACTCACATCTATGGATAGATCAACTAAACAGAAAATTAACAAGGAAACACAAACTTTAAATGATACAACAGACTAGTTAGACCTAATTGATATCTATAGGACATTTCACCCCAAAACAATGAATTTCACCTTTTTCTCAAGCGCACATGGAACCTTTTCCAGGATAGATCACATCCTGGGCCATAAATCTAGCCTTGGTAAATTAAAAAAAAAAAAAAACTGAAATCATTCCAAGCATCTTTTCTGACCATGATGCAGTAAGATTAGATCTCAATTACAGGAGAAAAACTATTAAAAATTCCAATATATGGAGGCTGAACAACATGCTGCTGAATGACCAACAAATCACAGAAGAAATCAAAAAAGAAATCAAAATATGCATAGAAATGATTGAAAATGAAAACATAACAACCCAAAACCTGTGAGACACTGTAAAAGCAGTGCTAAGGGGAAGGTTCATAGCAATACAGGCATACCTCAAGAAACAAGAAAAACGTCAAATAAGTAACCAAACACTACACCTAAAGCAATTAGAAGTGAAGAACCCCAGGGTTAGTAGAAGGAAACAAGTCTTAAGAATTACGGCATGAATAAATGCAAAAGAAACAAAAGAAATCATAGCAAAAATCAACAAAGCCAAAAGTTGGTTCTTTGAGAGGATAAATAAAATTGACAAACCATTAGCCAGACTCAAGAAACAAAAGGAGAAAAATCAAATCAATAAAATTAGAAATGAAAATGGAGAGATCACAACAGACAATAGAGAAATACAAAAGATCATAAGAGACTACTATCAGCAATTATATGCCAATAAAATGGAAAATTTGGAAGAAATGGACAAATTCTTAGAAAAGTACAACTTGTCAAAACTGGACCAGGAAGAAATAGAAAATTTTAACAGACCCATCACAAGCACAAAAATTGAAACTGTAATCAGAAATCTTCCAGCAAACAAAAGCCCAGGGACAGACAGCTTCACAGCTGAATTCGACCAAAAATTTAGAGAGGAGCTAACACCTATCCCACTCAAATTCTCCCAGAAAATTGCAGAGGAAGGTAAACTTCCAAACTCATTCTATGAGGCCACCATCACCCTAATACCATAGATGCAAAAATCCTTAACAAAATTCTAACAATCAGAATCCAACAACAAATTAAAAAGATCATAAACCATGACCAAGTGGGCTTTATCCCAGGGATGCAAGGATTCTTAAATATCTGCAAACCAATCAATGTAATACACAACATTAACAGATTGAAAAATAAAAGCCATATGATTATCTCAATAGATGCAGAGAAAGCCTTTAACAAACTTCAACATCCACTTATGATAAAAGCAGAAAGCAGGAATAGAAGGAACGTACCTCAACATAATAAAAGCTATATATGACAAACCCACAGCAAACATTATCCTCAATGGGGAAAAATTGAAAGCATTTCCCCTAACGTCAGGAACAAGATAAGGGTGCCCACTTTCACCACTACTATTCAACATAGTTTTGGAAGTTTTGGCCACAGCAATCAGAACAGATAAAGAAATAAAAGGAATCCAAACTGGAAAAGAAGAAGTAAAACTCTCACTGTTTGCAGATGACATGATCCTCTACATAGAAAACCCTAAAGACTCCACCTGAAAATTACTAGAGCTAATCAATGAATATAGTAAAGTTGCAGGATATAAAATCAACACACAGAAATCCCTTGCATTCCTATACACTAATAGTGAGAAAATAGAAAGAGAATTAAGGAAACAATTCCATTCACCACTGCAATGAAAAGAATAAAATACTTAGGAATATATCTACCTAAAGAAACTAAAGACTTATATATAGAAAAGTATAAAACACTGGTGAAAGAAATCAGAGAGGACACTAATAGATGGAGAAATATACTGTGTTCCTGGATCGGAAGAATCAATATAGTGAAAAAGAGTATACTACCCAAAGCAATCTATAGATTCAGTGCAATCCGTATCAAACTACCAATGGTATTTTTCACAGAGCTAGAACAAATAATTTCACAATTTGTATGGAAATACAAAAAACCTCGACTAGCCAAAGCAATCTTGAGAAAGAAGAATGGAACTGGAGGAATCAACTTGCCTGACTTCAGGCTCTACTACAAAGCCACAGTCATTAAGACAGTATGGTACTGGCACAAAACAGAAATATAGATCAGTGGAACAAAAGAGAAAGACCAGAGATAAACCCATGTACCTATGGACACCTTATCTTTGACAAAGGAGGCAAGAATATACAATGGAGAAAAGACAATCTCTTTAGTAAGTGGTGCTGGGAAAACTGGTCAACCACTTGTAAAAGAATGAAACTAGAACACTTTCTAACACCAAACACAAAAATAAACTAAAAATGGATTAAAGATCTAAACCTAAGACCAGAAACTATAAAACTCCTAGAGGAGAACATAGGCAAAACACTCTCCAACATACACCACAGCAGGATCCTCTATGACCCACCTCCCAGAATATTGGAAATAAAAGCAAAAATAAACAAATGGGACTGAATTAAACTTAAAAGCTTCTGGACAATAAAGGAAACTCTAAGCAAGGTGAAAAGACAGCCTACAGAATGGGAGAAAATAATAGCAAATGAAGCAACTGACAAACAACCAATCTCAAAAATATACAAGCAACTCCTGCAGCTCAATTCCAGAAAAACAAATGACCCAGTCAAAAAACAGGCCAAAGAACTAAACAGACATTTCTCCAAAGAAGACATACAGATGGCTAACAAACACATGAAAAGATGCTCAACATCACTCATTATCAGAGAAATGGAAATCAAAACCACAGGGAGGTACCATTTCATGCAAGTCAGAATGGCTGCGATCCAAAAGTCTACAAGCAATAAATGCTGGAGAGGGTGTGGAGAAAAGGGAACCCTCTTACACTGTTGGTGGGAATGCAAACTAGTACAGCCACTATGGAGAACAGTGTGGAGATTCCTTAAAAAACTGGAAATAGAACTGCCTAATGACCCAGCAATCCCACTGCTGGGCATACACACTGAGGAAACCAGAATTGAAAGAGACACATGTACCCCAATGTTCATTGCAGCACTGTTTATAATAGCCAGGACATGGAAGCAACCTAGATGTCCATCAGCAGACAAATGGATAAGAAAGCTGTGGTACATATACACAATGGAGTATTACTCAGCCATTAAAAAGAATACATTTGAATCAGTTCTAATGAGATGGATGAAACTGGAGCCTATTATACAGTGAAGTAAGCCAGAAAGTGAAAGAAAAAAAAGTTAAAGTGTAGTCGTTCAGTTGTGTCCAAGTCCTTGTGACCCCATGGACTGTAGCCTACCAGGGTTCTCCCTCCATGGGATTCTCCAGGCAAGAGTACTGCAGTGGGTTGCCATTTTCCTTCTCCAGGGGATCTTCCCGACCCAGGGATCAAACCCAGGTCTCCTGTAATCCAGGCGGATGCTTTAACCTCTAAGCCACCAGGGAAGCCCGAAAGAAAAACACCAATACAGTATACTAATGCGTATATATGGAATTTAGAAAGATGGTAACGATAACCCTGTATGCGAGACAGCAAAAGAGACACAGATGTATAAAACAGTGTTTTGGAGTCTGTGGGAGAGGGCGAGGATGGGATGATTTGGGAGAATGGCATTGAAACATGTATAATATCATATATGAAACGAATCACCAGTCCAGGTTCGATGCATGATACAGGATGCTCGGGGCTGGTGCACTGGAATGACCCAGAGGGATGGTATGGGGAGGGAGGTGGGAGGGGGGTTCAGTATGGGGAACATGTGTACATACATGGTGGATTCATGTTGATGTATGGCAAAACCAATACAATATTATAAAGTAATTAGCCTCCAATTAAAATAAATTTATATTAAAAAAAAAGAAAATAAGATTAGTCAGAAGGTTCTTGTTAAGGAGAAACATGTCCTTTAGCAAGATATACTGTTGTTATATAATCAGTAATACAGAGCTTAAGGAAAAACATACCCTTGAGAAAAATGTATTGTTTCCTTGTATAATCATTAGCTCTTGGCTTAAAAAAAGTTAGTCTTAAAAATTGTTGCCATAACAACTCAAGAGTTTAAGAAAAAAATGTCTTATGTGACTAAGACAAAGCAATGTAGAAATAAAAAGTATGTCCTTTTCTCCTCCTTGAGAGCCCCATTCCACTTTCTCCTCCTTGGAGACTCAGAACTTCTTATCAACCTACCTTAGAATTAATTCTCTCACATTTAAAGTTAACTGATGTTCAAAAACAAAGTCATTGGAACCAAGGACACTCAATGGGGAAAGGACAGTTTCTTCAACAAATGGTGCTGAGAAAACTGGATAAACACAGGCGAACAACAACAACAAAAAATGAAACCAGATCCCTATCTTGCATCACTCACAAAAATTAACTCAAAATGTATCAAAAATGTGATACCATAAAACTTCTAAAAAGAAAATATAGGGAAGAAGCTCCTTGATATTGGTTGTGGCAATGATTATTCAGATGTGACACCAAAAGTATAAACAACAAAAACAAAAACAACAACAACAAAAAAAAAACAGCTAGTACTTCAAACTTAAAAGCTCCTGCTCAGCAAAGTAACTGACAAGATGAAAAGACAAACTACAGAATGGAAAACATTTTTTGCAAGCCATATATCTGATAAGGGGTTAATATCCAATATATATAAAGAACTCAAACTCAATAACAAAAAAAAATATTATTAAAAAGTGGGCAGAGAAAAAAAAAAAAAAAAAGGCAGAGGAACTAAAACCAAAAAAGACACCCAAATGTGAACCAGGTAAATGAAAGGAAGTTCAACATCGTTAATCACCAGGGAAATGCAAAGCAAAACCACAATGAGATATCACCTCACACCTGTTAGAAAGGCTATCATCAAGAAGACAAGAGGTAACATGAATTGGCAAGGATGAGGAGAAAAGGGAACCCTTGTACACTGTTGGCGAGAAGTAAATTGGTTCAGTCACTATGGAAAACAATATGTAGGTTTCTCAATAAATTAAAAATACAACTACCAGGGAATTCCCTAGCAGTCCAGGGATTACAACTCTGCGCTTCCACTGCAGGGGCACAAGTTCAACTCCTGGTCCGGGAACTAAGATTCTGCATGCTGCACGGTGCAGTCAAAAAACAAGAACTACAATATGATCCAGCAGTTCCACTTCTCATTATATACTCAAAAGAAATGAAAACAGGACACTGAAGAGATTCACTCCCATGTTTACTGTGTTATTACTCACAATAGCCATAATATGGAAACAATCTATGTACCTACCTATCAACAGACAAATGGATAAAGAAGTTATGGTATATAAATATATACACAATGGAATATTATTCAGCCATGATAAAGAAGGACATCTTGCCATTTGTGACAACATGTATAGACCTTGAAGACTTTAATAAAAGTGTGATAACTCAGACAGAGAAAGATAAGTACTATATAATATCACTTATAAGTGGAATCTAAAAAAAACCAAATTCATAAAGAGAGTAAAATAGTGGTTATCAGGGGCTGGGGACTAGGGGGATAGACAGATATTTAAGGGTATAAACTTCTAATAAGTAGTAAATAAGTCCTAGGGGCAGCATAATGCACAGTACAGTGAATATGGACAACAGAATTAATTTATAATCATCAAATTTGCTAAAAGACTAGAACTTAACTATCCCAATCGCTAACATAAAATCATAATTATGTAATGTGCTAGAGGCGTTAACTATCATTACAATGCACATCATATTACAATATGTAAATGTATCAAATCAACATGTTGCAATCCTTAAATTTACACTTTATGTGCAACAAATTACTTCAATTTTTAAAATGTGCCTTAAAAATGTCCATTTTGTAAAAAGCATAGGCTCAAATAAGCATCTGATTCAACCACATGAAGAAACATTTGCCCACAAGTACAATTAGAAATTTAATATTTGTAATCATTTTCTGTCTTATGAAATTTTTCATTGAGATTTACATTTAAAAAGTAACTGACCTTTGTGCTCTTTAATTCTCGATATAGGAAATGCAGGAGAGAGGGAAAACAGCTGCCTTTTGCAATGAGAAAATGCAAACCTGCCATCTATGACAACATGGATGAATCTGGTGGACATTATGCTAAATGAAATAAGCCAGAAAAAGATAAATATTACATGAGTTCACTCATACATAGAATCTTTTTTAAAAATATTGAATTCATACTAACAATAAAGTAGAATGCTAGCTTCCAGAGACTTGGGGGAGACAGAAAAGGAGATACTATTCAAGGAGTACAAACATTCAGGTTTAAGATGAAAAAAATTCTGGAGATCTAATACATAGCTAATATATAGCTTAGTGACAATAATTAACAATAATAATCTAGTGTATACTTGAAATTTGGTAAGAAAGTGGATCTTAAGTGTTCTCATCACACACACAAATGTGGTAATCATTTCACATGACAGACATATATCAAAACACCACGTTGCACAACTTAAATGTATACAATATTTATCTGTCAAAAATAAAAAGGAAAAATGCAAACCAACACTAGTGAAGATTCTGAGAGGCTAATCACCATTTCTGAGGGCCTAGAAAGTAATCTACAAGCAACCATGCTCTACCTTTCTCTCTTTGAACTAGTGTACATTATAGAATTTTGCCAGAGCTTGAAAGGACTTTATAGATTAATTTTTAGTCCAACCACTCATTTTACATATAAATAAACTGTGATTCAGGCTGGTGAAGCAAGTTTTCCAAAGTCATACAGGTGATAATAAACAGAGAAGGAGGATACTTGATCTTGGGTCCAACATCTTTCTTCTTATATGATACCTGCCTCTTCAGTTAGTGCTTTATGTTTAAACATATCAGCAATACTTATCTCCCACCACATAAAAGATATTGATGATCAAAGCAGTGAACTCGTCTCCTTGTTTTTTTGGGTACCAAGTCACTATTCAATACAAAATGGTAAACAATGAGGACATGTGTCTGACGGGCAAGGAGTGCAGGGGTAAGGATATATACATCAGTAATCCTATGGGAAAAATCAAAGAGCCAGGCATGTACCTCAACAGGTATGGCAGAATGGGTTCTGCTAATTCCCCCTTTTTTGGCAGAATGATGAAGTAAAATGGTAACACAGTATTGAGAAAAGAACAAATGACCTTTCTTCTTCCCTACCTATAAAATCTATAAACATAATACCAACTACCTTAAAAAATAACTGAAGCCAATTTTGTAGCACATCGACATTATACGTTTAACTTATATAACCCCATAATTACTATTAATATCCACCTTTTTAAGACACGGAAGCTGAGTCATAAAGGGGTTTAACAACTTCCCCCAGGTCCCAAGCTAGTAAGCAATACAGACAAGATTCACTCTGACCTCAGAGGCTGATTTCTTAACCAATATTCTATAATAGGTCTTCTGAACAAAAGAAAAAAATTTTTTAAATTAGCATTTGACCCAATACGTAAACTATGCTAAAATGACTATAATAGGTTTCACCACAAACCTTAACTTCTAGCCCAAACCAACTCAGAACATAATCATTTCAGTTGAGTCGCTCAGTCATGTTCAACACTTTGCGACGCCATGAATCGCAGCACACCAGGCCTCCCTGTCCAGCACCAACTCCCGGAGTTCACCCAGACTCACGTCCATCGAGTGAGTGATGCCATCCAGCCATCTCATCCTCTGTCGTCTCATTCTCCTCCTGCCCCCAATCCTTTCCAGCATCAGAGTCTTTTACAATGAGTTAACTCTTCGCATGAGGTGGCCAAAGTACTGGAGTTTCAGCTTTAGCATCATTCCGTCCAAAGAAATCCCAAGGCTTATCCCCTTCAGAATGGACTGGTTGGATCTCCTTGCAGTCCAAGGGACTCTAAAGACTCTTCTCCAACACCACAGTTCAAAAGCATCAATACTTCAGCGCTCAGCCTTCCTCACAGTCCAACTCTCACATCCATACATGACCACTGGAAAAACCATAGCCTTGACTAGGGGCTTGATAAAGGACAGAAATGGTATGGACCTAACAGAAGGAGAAGATATTAAGAAGAGGTGGCAAGAATACACAGAAGAACTGTACAAAAAAGATCTTCACAACAAAGATAATGACGATGGTGTGATCACTCACCTAGAGCCAGACATCCTGGAATGTGAAGTCAAGTGGGCCTTAGAAAGCATCACTATGAACAAAGCTAGTGGAGGTGATGGAATTCCAGTTGAGCTATTTCAAATCCTGAAAGATGATGCTGTGAAAATGCTGCACTCAATATGCCAGCAAATTTGGAAAACTCAGCAGTGGCCACAGGACTGGAAAATGTCAGTTTTCATTCGAATCACAAAGAAAGGCAATACCAAAAAATGATCAAACTACCACACAATTGCACTCATCTCACACACTAGTAAAGTAACGCTCAAAATTCTCCAAGCCAGGCTTCAGCAATACGTCAACCGTGAACTTCCGTATGTTCAAGCTGGTTTTAGGAAAGGCTGAGGAATCAGAGATCAAATTGCCAACATCCACTGGATCATCAAAAAAGTAAGAGAGTTCCAGAAAAACATCTATTTCTGCTTTATTGACTATGCCAAATCCTTTGACTGTGTGGATCACAATAAACTGGAAAATTCTGAAAGAGATGGGAATACCAGACCACCTGATCTGCCTCTTGAGAAATTTCTATGCAGATGAGGAAGCAACAGTTAGAACTGGACATGGAACAACAGACTGGTTCCAAATAGGAACAGGAGTATGTCAAGGCTGTATATTGTCCCCCTGCTTATTTAACTTATATGCAGAGAAAAGAACATAATAATATCTGTCAAATCACCCAATCCCAAAACTATAGTATAAGAAAGCAAGATAGAATATGTTTAAGAAGAGATTGAAAACTCCTAGAAATAGGTGGACTCAGCAAGGTTGTAGGAAAGAAGATACACATACACAAATCAAATTCATTTCTACACACTAATAATGAATATGCAGAAACCAAATTAAAAAAACAATACTATTTTTGATCATTGAAAAAATACTTAGATATATACTTAACATGTACAATATCTGTATGCTGTAAGTATAAAATCCTGATGAGAGAAAGCAAAGGAGAACTCAATCAGTTCACTTCAGTCGTTCAGTCGTGTTCGACTTTTTTCGACCCCATGAATTGTAGCACACCAGGCCTCCCTGTCCATCACCAACTCCCGGAGTTCACCCAGACTCATGTCCATCGAGTCAGTGATGCCATACAGCCATCTCATCCTCTATTGTCGCCTTCTCCTCCTGCCTCCAATCCCTCCCAGCATCAGAGTTTTTTCCAAAGAGTGAAATCTTCGCATGAGGTGGCCAAAGTACTGGAGTTTCAGCTTTAGCATCATTCCTTCCAAAGAAATCCCAGGGCTGATCTCCTTCAGAATGGACTGGTTGGATCTCCTTGCAATCCAAGGGACTCTCAAGAGTCTGCTCCAACACCACAGTTCAAAAGCATCAATTCTTTGGCACTCAGCTTTCTTCACAGTCCAACTCTCACATCCATACATGACCACTGGAAAAACCATAGCCTTGACTAGATGAACCTTTGTTGGCAAAGTAATGTCTCTGTTTTGAATATGCTATCTAGGTTGGTCATAACTTTCCTTCCAAGGAGTAAGCGTCTTTTAATTTCATAGCTGCAGTCACCATCTGCAGTGATTTTGGAGCGCAGAAAAATAAAGTCTGACACTGTTTCCACTGTTTCCCCATCTATTTCCCATGAGGTGATGGGACCAGATGCCATGATCTTCGTTTTCTGAATGTTGAGCTTTAAGCCAACTTTTTCACTCTCCTCTTTCACTTTCATCAAGAGTCTTTTTAGTTCCTCTTCACTTTCTGCCATAAGGGTGGTGTCATCTGCATATCTGAGGTTATTGATATTTCTCCCAGCAATCTTGATTCCAGCTTGTGCTTCTTCCAGCCCAGCGTTTCTCATAATATATTTTGCATATAAGTTAAATAAGCAGGGGGACAATATACAGCCTTGACATACTCCTGTTCCTATTTGGAACCAGTCTGTTTTTCCATGTCCAGTTCTAACTGTTGCTTCCTGACCTGCATACAGATTTCTCAAGAGGCAGATCAGGTGGTCTGGTATTCCCATCTCTTTCAGAATTTTCCAGTTTATTGTGATCCACACAAAGGCTTTGGCATAGTCAATAAAGCAGAAATAGATGTTTTTCTGGAACGCTCTTGCTTTTTCGATGATCCAGCAGATGTTGGCAATTTGATCTCTGGTTCCTCTGCCTTTTCTAAAACCAGCTTGAACATCTGGAAGTTCATGGTTGACGTATTGCTGAAGCCTGGCTTGTAGAATTTTGAGCATTATTTTATTAGCGTGTGAGATGAATGCAATTGTGTGGTAGTTTGAGCATTCTTGGCATTGCCTTTCTTTGTGATTCGAATGAAAACTGACATTTTCCAGTCCTGTGGCCACTGCTGAGTTTTCCAAATTTGCTGGCATATTGAGTGCAGCATTTTCACAGCATCATCTTTCAGGATTTGAAATAGCCCTACTGGAATTCCACCACCTCCACTAGCTTTGTTCGTAGTGATGCTTTCTAAGGCCCACTTGACTCCACATTCCAGGATGTGTGGCTCTCGGTCAGTAATCACACCATCATGATTATCTGGGTCGTGAAGATCTTTTTTGTACAGTTCTTCTGTGTATTCTTGCCACCTCTTCTTAATATCTTCTGCTTCTGTTAGGTCCATACCATTTCTGTCCTTTACTGAGCCCATCATTTGCATGAAAGTTTTCCTTGATATGTCTAATTTTCTCAAAGAGATCTCTAGTCTTTCCCATTCTGTTGTTTTCCTCTATTTCTTTGCAATGATAGCTGAAGAAGGCTTTCTTATCTCTTCTTGCTATTCTTTGGAACTCTGCATTCAGATGTTTATATCTTTCCTTTTCTCCTTTGCTTTTCACTTCTCTTCTTTCACAGCTATTTGTAAGACTTCCCCAAACAGCCATTTTGCTTTTTTGCATTTCTTTTCCATGGGGATGGCCTTGATCCCTGTCACCTGTACAATGTCACAAACCTCAGTCCATAGTTCATCAGGCACTCTATCAGATCTAGGCCCTTAAATCTATTTCTCACTTCCACTGTATAATCATAAGGGATTTGATTTAGGTCATACCTGAATGGTCTAGAGGTTTTCCCTACTTTCTTCAATTTAAGTCTGAATTTGGCAATAAGGAGTTCATGATCTGAGCCACAGTCAGCTCCTGGTCTTGTTTTTGCTCACTGTATAGAGCTTCTCCATCTTTGGCTGCAAAGAATATAATCAATCTGATTTCGGTGTTGACCATCTCGTGATGTCCATGTATAGAGTCTTCTCTTGTGTTGTTGGAAGAGGGTGTTTGTTATGACCAGTGCATTTTCTTGGCAAAACTCTAGTAGTCTTTGCCCTGCTTCATTCCGTATTCCAAGGCCAAATTTGCCTGTTACTCCAGGTGTTTCTTGACTTCCTACTTTTGCATTCCAGTCCCCTATAATGAAAAGGACATCTTTTTTGGGTGTTAGTTCTAAAAGGTCTTGTAGGTCTTCATAGAACCGTTCAACTTCAGCTTCTCCAGCGTTACTGGTTGGGGCATAGACTTGGATTACTGTGATATTGAATGGTTTGCCTTGGAAACGAACAGAGATCATTCTGTCGTTTTTGAGATTGCATCCAAGTACTGCATTTCTGACTCTTTTGTTGACCATGATGGCTACTCCATTTCTTCTGAGGGATTCCTGCCCGCAGTAGTAGACATAATGGTCATCTGAGTTAAATTCACCCATTCCAGTCCATTTTAGTTCGCTGATTCCTAGAATGTCGACATTCACTCTTGCCATCTCTTGTTTGACCACTTCCAATTTGCCTTGATTCATGGACCTGACATTCCAGGTTCCTATGCAATATTGCTCTTTGCAGCATCGGACCTTGCTTCTATCACCAGTCACATCCACAGCTGGGTATTCTTTTTGCTTTGGCTCCATCCCTTCATTCTTTCTGGAGTTATTTCTCCACTGATCTCCAGTAGCATATTGGGCACCTACTGACCTGGGGAGTTCCTCTTTCAGTATCCTATCATTTTGCCTTTTCATACTGTTCATGGGGTTCTCAAGGCAAGAATACTGAAGTGGTTTGCCATTCCCTTCTCCAGTTGACCACATTCTGTCAGACCTCTCCACCATGACCCACCCATCTTGGGTTGCCCCACGGGCATGGCTTAGTTTCACTGAGTTAGACAAAGCTGTGGTCCTAGTGTGATCAAGCACAGGCGGGTACGACTGGCGCCCTAAGCACAGGCGGCTGAGACTGGAGCACTAAGCGTGGCCGAGAGGAGCTACCCCATGTCCGAGGTCAGGGGCAGAAGCTGGGAGGACGCCATGCCCGAAGGGCGGCAGCCAAGAGGAGTTACCCCACGTCCGAGGTCAGGGGCAGTGGCCGAGAGTGCCAGGCTGTGACGGCGCAGGAACGGCTGAGAGGAGCTACCCTTCGTCCAAGGTCAGGGGGTGAGGCCGAGAGGAGCTACCCCGCGTCCGAGGTCAGGGGCGGTGGCCAGGAGGCCAACCCCACACCAGAGGCCGGGGCAGTGGCCAAGAGGACCAACTCCACGCCCAAGGAGCCATGACTGCGCGGGTGCAGGAGGGCCTAGATGAGCTATCCGACGCTGAAGGTCAGGAAGGGCAGTGATGAGGAGATACCCCTCATCCAAGGTAAGGAGCAGCAGCTGCGCTTTGCTGGAGCAGCCATGACGAGATACCCCACGCCTAAGGTAAGAGAAACCCAAGTAAGATGATAGGTGTTGCAAGAAGGCATTCAAAGGGCAGACACACTAAAACGGAGACCTCAATAGAGACATACCATGTTCATGAATTGGAAGTCTCCACAAAGTAAACATCAATTCCCTCAAAATGATCTTACTGCAATTAAGTAAGCTCTTACTGCAATTCCTTTCCAAAGGCTTCCTGCAATTCCTTTCCAAAGGCTTTTACAGACATAACGTCCTTGTCCTAAAATTTATGGAATGACACTGGCTGGCCCTAGAAGGCCCTAGCATGCTGAAAACACTCTCAAAAAATAATAAAGTGGGAGGGATTACTCTTTCCAATGTTAAGGCTGACTTTGTATGTACAGTAATCAAAACAATACAGTACTGGTAAAGAGTTAAATACATAGGTCAATGGAACAGAACAGAGGACCAAGAAGTAGATTCAGACAAACATTTTTAACTGATGTTTTAAAAAAGTACTAATCAAATGCAATGGAAGAAGCTATAATTTTAAATAAGTGGTACTGGAACAACTAGACATCTTTTGATTTAAAAAAATTAACTTTCTCCTCAACTTCAAACCTAAACTTCTCCAAGTTTTCCAACCCAGCACCTTTGCTTATGCTATTCCCTTAGTCTTATGCCACACTTCAGCCATTTCAGCTTGTCAAGATCCTTATCCTTGGAGGCACAACCTAAAACCATTCTCTTCCATGAAATATTTTTCAGTCACTTCAACCAAAAGTAAACTCTCCAGCTTCACTTATCGTAATCCTAATATTAGTTATTTGTGTACATCTCTGATCTAAGATTAATTACCAGCACTTTAAGGACAGAGATTAATGTCTACTGTATCATGTACTGATTCAGCTCAGTCCCTTGGAAGCAAAAAACAATCAAATATTTGTTTAATTAATCCAGTCCCATCTTTCCCAAAATATTCAACCATAATTCACACTACTCCAAGGTATAAATTTTCCATTTAAAATCAGACGAGCCTTTTTTTTCTGTCCTATGCAGATATACTCTCACCTGGAATGGTCCCCTCTTTCAGTTATAATTTATCCTTCAAAGTTCATTTCAAAGATCACTTATTCCTTAATATCTTTCCTTATTTCTCTTAATCAATTCAATCTCTTCTTCCTTAATGTTCATTATTGTATTTCCCTTAAATCAGTTAGTCTGTGTCTGCTTTAGACTGAACTTTTATGACAGTCCCTTGGACAGCAAAGAGATCAAACCATTCAATCCTAAAGGAAATCGATCCCAAATATTCACTGGAAGGACTGATGCTGAAGCTGAAATTCCAATATTTTGGCCACCTGATGTGAAGAGCCAACTCAATGGAAAAAAGCCTGATGCTAGGAAAGACTGACGACAGGACGAGAAGGAGGTGACAGAGGATAAGATGGTTGGATGGCACCCCCAACTCAATGGGCATGAGTTTGAGCAAACTCCAGGAGACAGTGAAGGACAGAGAAGCCTAGTGTGCTGCAGTTCATGGAGTCACAAAGAGTCGGACATGACTTAGTGACTGAACAACTGATGTGGAACCTTCAGGGAAGAAAATTAGCAGCCTTATAAAAGAGGCCTAAGAAAGTTCCCTTGCTCCTTCCTCCATGTGAGGTATCTATGAACCAGAAAACTGGTCCTAATTAGACACTAAATCTGCTAGAGCCTAATTTTAGACTTCTCAAACTCCAAAATAGTCAGAAATAAATGTTGTTTCTAAATAACTTTTGTCTATACTATTTTGTTATAGCAGTCTAAAAGGACTGAGACAATGTCTTGTACTATAATCATACTTCAGAATCTGTCTAAACTTTCCCAAAAGTCAAATCCTTGAAAGCAAGTGCTGCCCTGAACACTTAGAAAAGGTTTTGTATCAATTTGGTGTTCAAGTGTACGCTGAATTGAATAAAAATTATTTCTAGTGTTAAACCTTCTAAACCATTGAGAATATAAATTTAATAGCAAATTTTATAAGGAATATTGATCAAATTTATAATTCTCTTATTATGACTTCCAAAATATAATTTCTGATTCTCCCCTGCCTCTCTAAACCTTGGCTTTTTATTTTCTTATATTGTTTTTCTTTACTCCAACTCACTCTTGATGAAATGCTTACAGTTCATTCAAATTTTATCCTGGGCTTTCTTCTCTGTTTTCATGCTGTCCCTGCAATCTTACCTACTCACATACTAATTACTGTGAAATCTTTACCTAGAACATTATCTTTCACCTTAGCTCTGGGACCACATTTTCTACCTAATAGACATCCTTCCCCTCTACCTAGAGGTGTACCACAGATGGAGAGTTCCCAAATCAAGTTCATTATTCTTTCATCACAAGTTTTCTATATTCTCCTTCTCTTCAATTTTGTTACTGATAGATTTTTTTTTTACTCTTCTCCTTTATGCCCCATATCCAATCAAACTGTTCATCTCACCTCGAAAATTTAGCTTGAATCAATTTGTTAATGTCAATTTCTATTGCTACTGCCCCCACACTCATCATCTTCTGTCTACATCTACACTAACAGCCTTCTTTGATTTTCCAGCCTGCCTCCTCCAGTCTCTCTCTTCTCCAATTTACCCTAATCTCTGTCTCTGTCACCTGAGTTATCTTTTCAAAATAAAAAATTCAATCATATAATTTTCCCATTCAAAAGTATCCAATATTTCCTCAGTACCTATAAGATAAAATCTAAATTCAAAATTTTAGAACGGGTTGGCAAACTGAGTCAGTAGGCCAAATTCAGCCCACCACCATGCTCATTCATTTATACATTATCTAGAGCTGTTTTTACACTACCACAGAGTCGAGTAATTTTAACAGAGACCAAATGCCAAAAAATTAGACTATCTGCCCCTTTTATCCAAAAATTTTGCTGACTCCTGACATGGACAGTTCAGAATAATTGGGTCCTAATCTCACTTTGGCTCACCAAATGGCTTAGTGGTAAAGAATCTGCCTGTCAAGCAGGAGATGTAGGTTCAATCCCTGGGTCACAAAGATCGTCTGGAGAAGGAAATGACAACCCACTCCAGTATTCTTGCCTGGGAAATCCCAAGGACAGAGGAGACTGGCAGGTTACAGTGATGGGGTCACAAAAAAGTCTAACACAATTTACTGACTAAACGACAATAAACCTCCCTTTCCCATTTCACCTCCCACCACAAACCCTAAGCTCTTACAAGGGGTTCTATTATGGCGACTAGGAAATATACATTACTTACTTTGCTGAGACTTTTGCGGAAAGGGCACTGGATTTGGAGACAAAGAACAAATCCTAAAACTTAAGTTTAGATACTAAAAAAACACCCCACTACAGCTGCACATGAGCTAGATATTCTTTTTGTGATGATAACCTGAATACTAGATCTTTAATCTTTGAGTCATTATTATTATTTTCAACATTATAATCAACATCTGTGACCCGATATCATGGGTTTCCCCAGTGGCTCAGTGGTAAAGAATCCACCTGCCAGTGCAGGGGTTCAATTCCTGGGTCAGGAAGATCCCATGGAGTCAGAAATGGCAACCCACTCCAGTATTCTTGCCTGCAAAATTCCATAGGCAGAGGAACCTGGCAGGCTGTGGTCTATTGGTTACAAAGGATTGAACACAACTAAGCAACTGAGCCTGGAGAAGGAAATGGCAACCCACTCCAGTATTCTTTCCTGGAAAATCCCAGAGACAAAGGAACTTGGTGGGCTGCTGTCTATGGGGTCGCACAGAGTCGGACACAACTGAAACAACTTAGCAGCAGCAGCAGCAAGCAACTGAACACACACACATGACCCAAAATCTGAATTACATGTTATATTTGCATAACATTTTAAAGGTTATAAAGTAATTCTACAGACATCTCATTTGAGTTCACAGTATTTCTGTGAGATGTGAAGGCAAGCATTTTGTTCAATCTGTAAATGAGGAAATTAAAGCCCAAAGGAACTAAGTATCTTGCCTAACATCAATACATGGCAGACCCTTGGTTCAATCCAGGTCTCTTGATTCTAGTTCAATAGTCTTCATACATTTCAATGCTGTTTATTTAATGACATTATAGGAAATACAACCTAATATAATCCTGAAACAGAAAATAACTTCAACATCAAAAATTCTATATTATATTCTTCAATATTCCCTCTACCTGCAAGACAATGAACAAAAAATCAGCAGGGATTCTGGTATCTATTAAATTGGGTTTTACTGGAAAGTTTACCAAGATCCAATGAGTATTCTGAAATGGCCATATCAGAGTTGTTAGACCACTCTTCTACTCCACTCATTCTCTATTTACATTGGAGAAAAATCTGTTTTAAAATTATTTTACATTGGCATGGAATATTGAGCTGGTGTTAGAAAATATTTCTAGGCTAAACAAAGGATTGTCGATTCAACAAACAAGAACATCCAGAAAAGCCTTTGTTGCTCACTCAGTCATGTCCAACTCTTTGCGACCCCATGGACTGTAGCCTGCCAGACTCCTCTGTCCATGTAATTCTCCAGGCAAGAATACTGGAGTGGGTTGTCATTCCCTTCTCCAGGGGATCTTCCCAATCCAGGGATCAAACCCAGGTTTCCTGCATTGTAAGCAGATTCTTTACTATCTGAGCCACTATGAGAAGCCCTTAAACAAAATAACAAATTTTTGTATGCTGACCATGTGTTTCTAAAAGACTTACAAGAACAAATGTTGAAAGAATCAAAATCTATTTGGGACTGAAAGAGCAAACTATCAGCTAGGACTGAAAAAGAAAAAAGCAGCTCTGCAATTAATCAGGCTGTGAAGACAGACACAGATAAAGCCAGCTGCAAAGTTAATAGGAAACACTGTTCCTCCCAAGGTCATGCAGCAGTTGTAAACTATCATAATGACCCCTTCTTTGGGTGATGACTGCTTTCTTACCAATGATGCCCCCATCCTCACTTTGTTATTTTCATTTCTTACAAGAATAAGATACCCAATTCCTATACTTCCTTGTTTCATGACAGCACCCAACCCCTAGTTAATCCCCACTTCTCTCAATTTGCCTCAGAAGCAGCCACCAATCCAGAACTAATCCTGGCTTCCTTCAGATTGACCTCAGAATTCTTCAGTGGTAAGCCAAAATTCACAAAAGACACTTCCCTCCTCCCTCTTGTCCAAAGGCCTTCCATGGTCCCTCAGGAGTACACTCCCTCACTATGAGTCAATAAATTTGATTTTGTCAGACTACAGGCTTGTTCCTGTTGGTCTCTGTCTGATAAGACCTTAACAAGGTAAGTCATTTTGAATTACCCCACACATTCAGCAGTTTAGTACTGACAAAAGCCCTCTCCACTCCAAAACAAAAAATTCATGAACCTAAACCTGAAAATCATTAAGCAGAAGAAACGTCACTTCCAATAAAGATGAACAACACACTGAATTCTACTCCTCATATCACAGGAAATATCAATGGTGCTAAGAGAGAATAATATTTAACCAAAACCAGGTAACTACTCTGTGCAACCCTATGGACTGTAGCCTGCAAGGCTCCTCTGTCCATGGGCTTCTCCAGGCAGCAACACTGGTGTGAGGTGCCATGTTCTCCTCCAGGGATCTTCCTGACCCAGGAAGGGATCTTCCCGACCCAGGAATCAAACCCGTGTCTCATACATCTCCTGCATTGGCAGGCAGGTCCTTTACCACAAGGGCCACCTGGGAAGCCTGGTAACTACTATATCTGCTAGAAAAAACACTGTATCTTCAACTTGGCATTAAGTTCGAGATAGCAGACTCTAATATGATGTCCTGCTTATTTAACTTATATGCAGAGTACATCATGAGAAACGCTGGGGTGGAAGAAGCACAAGCTGGAATCAAGATTGCTGGGAGAAATATCAATAACCTCAGATATGCAGATGACACCACCCTTATGGCAGAGAGTGAACAGGAACTAAAAAGACTCTTGATGAAAGTGAAAGAGGAGAGTGAAAAAATTGGCTTAAAGCTCAACATTCAGAAAACGAAGATCATGGCATCTGGTCCCATCACTTCATGGGAAATAGATGGGGAAACAGTGGAAACAGTGTCAGACTTTATTTTTCTGTGCTCCAAAATCACTGCAGATGGTGACTGCAGCCATGAAATTAAAAGATGCTTACTCCTTGGAAGGAAAGTTACGACCAACCTAGATAGCATATTGAAAAGCAGAGACATTACTTTGCCAACAAAGGTCCAGCTAGTCAAGGCTATGGTTTTTCCAATGGTCATGTATGATGTGAGAGTTGGACTGTGAAGAAGGCTGAGTGCCAAAGAATTGATGCTTTTGAACTGTGGTGTTGGAGAAGACTCTTGAGAGTCCCTTGGACTGCAAGGAGATCCAACCAGTCCATTCTAAAGGAGATCAGTCCTGGGTGTTCTTTGGAAGGAATGATGCTAAAGCTGAAACTCCAATACTTTGGCCACCTCATGTGAAGAGCTGACTCATTGGAAAAAACTCTGGTGCTGGGAGGGATTGGGGGCAGGAGGAGAAGGGGACGACAGAGGATGAGATGGCTGGATGGCATCACCGACTTGATGGACATGAGTCTGGGTGAACTCCGGGAGTTGGTGATGGACGGAGGCCTGGAGTGCTGCAATTCATGGGGTCACAAAGAGTTGGACACGACTGAGCGACTGAACTGAACTGAACTGAATATTCTGCCTATAGCATCAAGAAGAAATGTTTTAAAATCCAGCAAAACTCCGTAACAGTAAAGCAAAGTTGTGACCTTCTAGGAAATAACAGCTATACACCTACCTCAAAGACAAACCTCAGGAATATGGGGGTAGGGTAGAGGATGAAACAGGGAGAAGCCTGCTTTCAGCAAAAGCTTAAGACAATCAAAACAGTACCAGGCTCAGCCAATAACTGCTAACCAAATAAAAGACTTAAGGCTTTATACACACAAGGTAGAAAAGATTATTGTTCACAGATCAGGCTCCTTATACCAGACCCATCAACAACATCTTCAAGTACAGTGTTTCAGAAAACAAGCCTTATTTAAAGAGGGCTAAAATATTCTTGGATTAGTCTTTTCTCTTTTATAAAAAAAGTCACATGATTAACATTTATAGTTATATATTTTAATTTTAATTAGAAAATAGAATAGCAGCATATATACCACTTTCTAATTGGTTAAAATGTAGTTCAACATATCATTCAGCTCCTGTAAACAGAGAGGACTATAACAAACCAAGAAAATACTCTGTCAAAAACATCAGACTTCCCTGGTTGTACAATGGATAAGAATCCACCTGCCAGTGCAGGTGACATGGGTTTGATCCGAGGACCAGGAAGGAAGATCCCACATACCATGGAACAACTGTGCCAAAACTACTAAGCCCACAAAACTCTAGAGCCTGTGAACTACCCAAGTGCCACAGCTACTGAAGCCTGCACACTCTTGGGACCTGAGAGCTGCCAACTACTGAAGCCCATGTGCTTAGAGCCTCTCCTTCACAACAAGAGAAGCCACCGCAATGAAAAGTCTGTGCACTACAATGAAGAGTAGCCCCCACTCCTCGCAACTAGAGAAAGCCACATACAGCAGCAGAGACCCAGCGCAATCAAAATAGATAAATAATTTTAAAATGTATACATAAAAAAAGAACATTGGAAATTGACTCATGAAATTCAGTGTTAACTCAAGATTTAAAATGACTAGTAGTGTTTTCTGTGTGAAGCTTGGCTTTGGATTTCCCAAAATAGCTCTGCATGCATGAGTGCCTACTAAGTCACTTCAGTAGAGTCCAGCTCTTTTGTGACCCCATGGACTGTAGCCTGTCAGGCTCCTCTGTCCATGGAACTCTCCAGGCAAGAATACTGAAGTGGGTTGCATGACCTCCTCTAGAGTATCTTCCCAACTCAAAGATCGAATCCATGCCTCTTAGGTCTCCTGCATTGGCTGGTGGGTTCTTTACCACTAGAGCTAACTGGGAAGCAAATTAACATAAAGTCTCAAAAGAAGCCAGAAAAAAAAAAAAATGAATTTTAATGAAATCTGAAAACTGTAGTAGAAGCAAAACAGAACTATTTCTTCCATGTATTTGATGCTATTATGAATCAAATTAGGTCTCTGAAACCTTAATCACATAGAGTAACAGCTTTACAGTCTTTAAAGCTGAGGCCATTCCAACCCCCTAAACACCCATCCACAGTACAATTTAAATAAAACTAGTAAGTCCTAAGGCTATTGGTATTCATGGTCATTGAATGTCTTATTGCTAGATAATATTAAGATACGGCAAAGAACAGTATTTCTAATTCCATTCAGCCTTTCTGCAAAGTTCACTTAATTTGAGGATAAATATTCTAAATCTTCATTTGACTATATTCTTCTAAACCATTTCATTTGATTTGGTTATTATACACAGACATTTTAGACTGCCTTTTCTTCCAACTAAACAAATCTATAACTGTTTACAGCTTCCCTTTGTGAACTATAAATATAAAATTCTATTTCTATAAGGTACTGAGTAAATATATATAACAAGTACTAAAAGATCCTTTTAGAATACTTTGATGTATGTTGAAAGAAAAAGTGAAAGAAATGACAAAGAATGATAAGGAAAGGAAAAAACTGTCCATAACAGAATTAAACAGAAACTCTTTTTTCATTATACTTTACATGATCATACTAAGACAATAAAATCTATTTTCCTTCAAATAAAGCAAATAAAATTATTTGCCCTAATATTAATACGTCGATTCCAGAAATGAATATGAGGGGCTAGAAACTCACACAAGCTATAAAAAACCATAAAAATGCCTTTAAAAGGGATGCTTCCATTTCCATGTAACAGCAATTATAGCACTTCCATTCATTTAATATTTAGTGAGGACTCACAATGTAGAACATAAAAAAAGACTGAGTTTATATTCCACTTCTAATCACTTGCAGGTGTGACAGGAATTCCTTGATCCTCTCCAGATATTAAAAAAAAAAGGTAATAACTTTAGAAGCAACTTGCTTCGTGCAGAATTATCAAGCACAAAAAGGAGGAAGGTGAAGTGGAGGGAAGAAAGCAACAAACAGCAAGGTCTAGCCGAAGACTGATCCATGGGCAAGAGATAAAAACTACATAAAATCAGAGAGGAAGGATGACAAATATTTCTGGCAGAAACCCTGTCACCTCAGCCAAATAAGGCATAAATTAGACTCCTTTCTTTCAGTTTATATTTACATATTAACACGAGGCAGATTTCCCACCTCCAAGTGAATTCTGGCTTTAAGTGTGACATATAACCATACAGTGGCCAATAAGTCAAGAGCCAATCAATGCTAAATGGAAGCTTATGAAAACAAATAAATATTAATTTGTCTATAGAGTGGATGAGCTCGATAAAGGACGGAAATGGTATGGACCTAACAGAAGCAGAAGATATTAAGAAGAGATGGCAAGAATACACAGAAGAACTGCACAAAAAAGATCTTCACGACCCACATAATCACGATGGTGTGATCACTGACCTAGAGCCAGACATCCTGGGATGTGAAGTCCAGTGGGCCTTAGAAACCATTACTACGAATAAAGCTAGTGGAGGTGATGAAATTCCAGTTGAGCTATTCCAAATTCTGAAAGATGATGCTGTGAAAGTGATGCACTCAATATGCCAGCAAATTTGGAAAACTCAGCAGTGGCCACAGGAATGGAAAAGGTCAGTTTTCATTCCAATCCCAAAGAAAGGCAATGCCAAAGAATGCTCAAACTACCGCACAATTGCACTCATCTCACACACTAGTAAAGTAATGCTCAAAATTCTCCAAGCCAGGCTTCAGCAATATGTGAACCGTAAACTTCCTGATGTTCAAGCTGGTTTTAGAAAAGGCAGAGGAACCAGAGATTAAATTGCCAAAATCCGCTGGATCATGGAAAAAGCAAGAGAGTTCCAGAAAAACAACTATTTCTGCTTTATTGACTATGCCAAAGCCTTTGACTGTGTGGATCACAATAAACTGTGGAAAATTCTGAAAGAGATGGGAATACCAGACCACCCGATCTGCCTCTTGAGAAATTTGTATGCAGGTCAGGAAGCAACAGTTAGAACTGGACATGGAACAACAGACTGGTTCCAAATAGGAAAAGGAGTTCATCAAGGCTGTATATTGTCACCCTGTTTATTTAACTTATATGCAGAGTATATCATGAGAAACGCTGGGCTGGAAGAAACACAAGCTGGAATCAAGATTGCTGGGAGAAATATCAATAACCTCAGATATGCAGATGACACCACCCTTATGGCAGCAAGTGGAGAGGAACTAAAAAGCCTCTTGATGAAAGTGAAGGTGGAGAGTGAAAAAGTTGGCTTAAGGCTCAACATACAAAAAACGAAGATCATGGCATCCGGTCCCACCACTTCATGGGGAATGGATGGGGAAACAGTGGAGACGGTATCAGACTTTGTTTTTCTGGGCTCCAAAATCACTGCAGATGGTGACTGCAGCCATGAAATTAAAAGACGCTTACTCCTTGGAAGGAAAGTTATGACCAACCTAGATAGCATATTCAAAAGCAGAGACATTACTTTGCCAACAAAGGTCCGGCTAGTCAAGGCTATGGTTTTCCCTGTGGTCGTGTATGGATGTGAGAGTTGGACTGTGAAGAAGGCTGAGTGCCAAAAAATTGATGCTTTTGAACTGTGGTGTTGGAGAAGACTCTTGAGAGTCCCTTAGACTGCAAGGAGATCCAAACAGTCCATTCTGAAGGAGATCAGCCCTGGGATTTCTTTGGAAGGAATGATGCTAAAGCTGAAACTCCAGTACTTTGGCCACCTCATGTGAAGAGTTGACTCATTGGAAAAAATTCTGATGCTGGGAGGGATTGGGGGCAGGAGGAGAAGGGGACGACGGAGGATGAGATGGCTGGATGACATCACTGACTTGATGGACGTGAGTCTGTGTGAACTCCGGGAGTTGGTGATGGATAGGGAGGCCTGGCGTGCTGCGATTCGTGGGGTTGCAAAGAGTCGGACATGACTGAGCGACTGATCTGATCTGATCTGATCTGAGCTGTGCAAGGTATAAATTACAAGCCTACTATGCAAATTATAGGACACCACTATATGTCAACTATACTAAAGATAAAAGGGGTAAAACAAAAAAAGGTTTAGAGTGTTACTGCATCATACTCTTCACTCAGTTTAGAAATACAGGAATGTACATTTGTTCCTTGGGTATTACATTAAGCCACAAACTAAAATGAACAAGCTATCTTGCTGCCATTTCTATAATTTTATGAAAACTGTTCAGATTGTGATAATTAGGACAATTTCTGACATCTTTACCATTATGGGTAATAACTATAATACTAGTTCTTCCAAATACCCATTTTGAACAGACATGAAACAGATTTTTAAAATTATTTCTGTACTGAAAAACTAGCTCATAGCAGATTTGTGTTGGTGTGAAATTATATTTTCAAATTTTAGTGTGACCACTACACAGTTTCCAAGACAACTACTAATTTTTAAAGGGATAAAGAAGTAAAAATACGTAGTGACTAGAGTGTAAGATCTCAAATAATACTACAAATATTAATTACATATGCCCCAAGATTTCTTTGAGTGGCATTAGGTATTAATACTGTTTTGAACAAAAAAGGACTCACAGACATAGGAAACTTATGAATACCTAAAGGGATAGTGGACAGGAAGGAAGAAAATTTAGGAGATTGGGATTAACCTATATACACTACTATTTATAAAATAGATTAAATAAGGACCTACTGTATAGTACAGGGAACTATATTCAGTATCTTAACCTATAATGGAAAAGAATCTGAGAAGTAGATAAATATACATATAACTGAATCACTTTGCTACACACCTGAAACTAATATATTATAAATTAACTATACTTCAATTTTAAAAAAAGGTTAAAAAAGATTAAGACAGAGACTTAATATGAAAAAGGACTATTTTTAATTCAGTTCAAGTTTCTTCCTCTGATTTAATTTGACACAAAGCAAAATCAACTTGATTAGTTAAGCATACAGCTAATGAGGTAGAATGACCAGAGCTTAATAATAATATAATATACTGTAAATATAGGCACTGTCCCTGCCCTATAGGAATTTGGAAATTTA